>NC_141354.1:26591830-27791830 GCF_057382095.1 Aulonocara sp. 'chitande type north' Nkhata Bay | reverse complement strand
CCTTCAGTGGATGAGGGAAAAGTGCATGTTAAATGTGTGCTGGGTACTCTGCAAGTTACCACCCTGGAAATGTTTTTCTCCATTTGAACCTACATCGTGATGCCTAAATCTGGTCAAAAGTCAAATGTGTGCATACTTTTCTTTTTGTATTTTGAGCAACACTTACTGTACATGTGTGCTTCAATTACAGGGAGGAGGAACATATAAGATTGTTTAGTTCAAATAAACAATCATATATGTTGTTGTATTTCTGTCATTTTGGTTCCAAATGAATCTGTGTGAGGTCTGTTTATTTGCCTGAATTGATGTGATCCCAGTCAGTGGCTACATAAGCATGTGCTATCATAACCAGCGTTGCTGTCATTACTCCAAGAAAAGTGATGTATTACACATTACTTGTTACTTTTATAAAAATGAATGCAGTACATGACTTAATCCCTCACCAGAGAAAGTAAATTGTTAGTCAATTTGTTACGTTACTTCCTCATTACTCTTTAACAGGAATTCAAATGCATTTTCACACAACCACCACAGGAATCCCAATCCTAATCAGGACACACGGTCTGTCTTTAAGTGCATCCATCTGAACACAAAGCAGTTGAAAACCAACCCAAAAAGACTGAATATGATTTGCACTGTGATTCTACTTTAGAAGCACGAATAGATAGAAATGAGGTCTACAAAGCTGCAATCTGACAGCTCATCACTGCCTTTGTTACCCATTGAAGATCAAGCTCTGGCTGCTGGCCTGGGGGTCAGTATACACTCAGATTTAACATGGTTCTTCACCACTTTATGTCAGCATGCTGCCCGTGCAGATGTTTGCAAAGAGCCAAAGCGGTGTTGTTTCTGTCCAGTTTGCACTTTACCATCGCGCACTTGTCTTTACTTGCAATAAAACTAAAAGGGTTCATATATCCACCCGTCACGCAGATAACTGAGGATCTTTTATAACAAAAGTAACAACATAATTCTGACTTTAATGTGTTTACTGAATTTAGTACGGTAACTCGTTAAATTACTGCATTACTGAAAAATGCAAAGGTATTATGGTGACTTCTTACAGCCGACACTGTTCATAATATCGACTCGTATATTGACTCGTATTAGTCGCCAGTTCCTGAAGACTGTGTGTTGTCAAAAGTTCCAAGTTGCTTCCGAGTTCACAGTTTATGTTTGGGAACTTGATATTGTTAAAAAGTAAGCAGGCATAAGGATGAATGATAAATTCAGCAAAATTGGGTAGTATTCAAATTAATTCCTGGGTTTCAAGGAGAATTTTAAGTGGCAGTCGACACCTTCCTGTGCACCCCTGCCTCTTGCACTTGCTTAAAGGTCAACATTCTGTTTTAAAACACCTGCTCTATTTGGCTAATGAGTAGAAAGATTTTGTTACCTACTGATCGCGGAGAAATATTCCCAAATGAATGTCACTATTTGAACCAACTCAATTACCAGAGCACTCTCCACTGAGCGAATGCCCATCAAAGGAAAACTTTTACTTTCCAGTTCTGACACTCTCCATCTTCTCTTTCTTTATCTGTTCACGTAGGTCCCTTCTTCCCTTTTGCCTTCGTAGAGTTTCCAGAGTTTCTCCAGTTGTTCTAACATCTGCTTTTTGGCAGTTGCTGTTATTTTCCAACTTGATTTTGTGACCAGTGGTAGTTGCAGAACTTAGAAGTGGGGGTTAGAGAGAATCAATCTAGGTGCTGATGTTGTCGTTATTTTATAATAACAATCAACATTGTGCAGTCATGTGCTGGAAGTAATATTTGACAGGATAGTGTACAGATAATGTGCATTATCATGTCAGTTATTATCCTGTGAGTACAGGATTAGAAAAGAGCATATCAGAGGGACAGCTCAGGCTGGAGCTTGGAGACAAAAGGCTGAGCTGGTTTGGACATGGACAGGAAGGATCGTGGATGTATTGGACAAAGGGTGTTAAAGATGGAGCTGCGAGGCAGGAGGAAAAGAGGAAACTCTCAGAGGAGGTGAAAAGGGGTTGGTGTGACAGAGGAGGATGCTTGGAATAGGTGAGATGGAGGCAGATGATCCGCTGTGGTGACACCCACAGGAAGCAGCCAAAAGAAGAATCATTTCGTCATTTTCTTGCACACATAACAGAAAGCTCCGTTTATTGTGCTTGCTATCTGAAACACCTGTCTGATTACTGAAGAGTGAAGTGTATCAAAAACGCAAAACAACCAGGGTTTGGCCTCTTTGGCCTTCAGCATGAAAATCAACACTGTCCAATAATCTAACCATAGTTAATTTGTCATCCTTGACAATACGTTTCTTTAATGAATGATTTCTATTTTTGATGATTGAGGTTGAACTTGCTTTTGTTTAACTGTAACCAGATAAAGTCAGTAAACAGACTATAGAAGATTTTTATCCCAGTGTTGTGGTTATTGAGCGTCAGCATCACCACACACCTTTAGTATAAATTTAATAGATGCATGAGTATGGATAGAAATAATGGAGCATTACTGGAGATTTATGTACAGTAGCATTAGTCTAGCCAGTGATGAATTTTTAAAACCAAAGTTTGCAAGCATCCTTTGGCTGATTCGAAAGATAATGATAGATGATTTCAAAGGCTAAATGTTTGCTTAGAAAAAGAATATTTCAGAAAGTTTCACCTTATCTCAGCTGTGTTTGATGTGGCGTCCAGAGACTTCCATGTATTTGAAGTTCTGTTATGTGATTCACTCTGATAACTCACGAGTCGCCTCTGTTCTTCACAAACACACACACACGCACACACACACACATGCATCATTTTTTTAGCTCATAAACTTGAAAGAAATCCAGACGTGAAAGGCAAAAATTGAATTGTTGTTGAAATTAATCAAATAGAAACGCTAAGAGAGTGTGTGAGAAAGGGATGTTTCTCCAGTCCATTAGTGCACTTTAAGCATTACAGAGCTGTACTATTCAGTTACTTTTGGAGAATTTTAGAAGCAGTCCATTGATCAAGAAGACACGAGCTTGGCACTCACAGCTACTCAAATGCAGGCAGGATGGCATTAGGGTAATAAAGTGAGCAGCAGCCCTCCAAAAAGGCTGTGTCCTGTTATTTAAAGTGAAGTGCAGCCATAAGATGTCTAATAGTGGGACGGTTATTTTATGATGTCTTGCTCTCATTTTTGGCACAATATACATTTGCCCTTGAAACTACAACCAAGAGGTAAACTACAGCATCCACTTTAGACTCGTAACGCGCAGGAAGCATTTTGACCATTTACTTCTAGGAATTGTTAATTTATCACATGGGATTTGAAGCCTCTGGCCATTGCTCACATCTCAGTTTGTCTTTCGTGTATTCGCGCTGAGGAAATTCCTGGTCTCCAGACAACGCTGCTGGAAACCTCTCCTCACTCTCTCCCACTTACTGTTTTTAGACTGGTGGCAAACGAGGCAGCATCACACATGCACACATACCTTTCCTCATCTCTCGCACTTTCCAACACTTCCTTTTCACTTTGGTGAACCCTCTCCCCTTCGTTTCCTCTTTCATAGAAACAGCCACAGGGGTGTTCCCTCAGAGCTGCAATCACAGTCAGGGAAAGTGTGTTATCCTCTCTGAATATTCACGTATATCAGGGTGTGTGAATCTATTTTCTGCCTGTTCTAGGGATTTCCATGCTGTAGGACCCAGACATCCCCCCAGAGCTGTGACTGTGTGTAAGAGTATGTGTGCATGCTTTTTAGTGTACGCTCTATCATCATCTCCTTCAGTGATTAGGACTGTCTCTGCCCCAGACTGGGGTTTAGTCTTTTTTCACTCCCATGGGAAATGGAGACTTGAGGCTGATTTGCATGCAACTGTCGCTTTTTTCAGTCTTTGCTGCACTTTATAGGATCGTCTGGATGTGTGCATGTGCACGCGTATGCGTGCTTGTGTGCATGCGAGTGTGCAAAATTGTCCTTGCTTGCTCGCTTGGTAGGGTCTGACCAGTGCTGCATCTGGTTCCGTGATGAGAGACATCTGCAATCGGGGACTTAACCCGATTAGAGAGGTACGATGGCCTGGGGGGAGCAAGAAATGGTTGAGGCATGGTTGGATGGCTGAGAAGAAAAGATGGAGAGGTCACAAACTGACCAGCGGGCTACAGACGTAGCAGCTGGAGCAGGGAGTGCTTTAGGTGGAGAGTGTCCTGTCAGACCTCACACCTTCACCTGTGGAGAAATCTCAGTCTATCTTTGGTGCTGTCATTTTTGCACATTTCTCCTTTTCCTTTTTATCCCCGTTGTCTTTTGCTGTCAGGCTTATTTTTTTCCTCTTCCTTTAACCTCCTTCTGTCCTGTCTGCTTTCCATTATATTCTTTGCCCCTTGCCCTCAGCCTGTAATGGCACAGACTTTAAATTTATCTATTTTCTCTTCATCCTCATCATTGTTACCAGGCGCTTTATGGTTTTTTTTCACTCTCTTCCTGTCTTTTTTGTCTCCTGATGGCTGTGCACACATGCATACACTTTTCCCACACTCTCTTCCCTCATCCTTTCCCTCTGTCTTGGTCATGTGGGGGCAGTGGCACTCACTCATTCCAATTGACAGATTACTTTCCTAATGGAATTTAATTATTTATCCCTTCCTCATGGCGATTTAGCCAGGAAAAGACCGACAGCAGCAGCAGCAGTGTGCGGGAGGACAGGGCAGAAGGGGAAGGCGAGGAGGGGGGGGAGAGAAAGAGAGGAAGGGAGAGGTGCTCATTTCCTCCTGTGGCAAGAAACTGGATCACCTCCGTTTTGATTTGGAGAAATGTCATTCAGCGAGAAAGGGAACAGGAGTGAGGGATGGTGAAAGAAAAATGGAGGCAGAAAGACGCCAAGAAACACAAATTCATACAGAGGGAGAAAAGAATGAATGACAGGTGGCTTGTGGGCAAAACGTGTGAGTATGAATGAATATACATACATTTTACTGCATGGATAACACTCATGTGAACACGGAAAACCTGTTTTTATCACACAGGAGTTCATGACTTACACCGGATACTTATTCTAAACTTAAACACAACTATGATTACACAACTCCCAAACATGAGCCATAAACATTAAGTCTATTGCTCTAAATGGCTGGTGAGTCCCAATAATGTGACACTGTGAACAGATTTTTGTCACCTAAATCTGAGGGGTCACTCACACCCAAAACCATTGCGGGGAAGGTGGGTGCTAGACAACCTGTCTGTGCTTTCGTCTCTGTACCTCTTCACTCGCTGTCGTACACACCTCAGTCTCTTTTCTTGTGTCTCCTTTTTCCGTCTTCTTGCCGCGTCTCTCCCTTCCATCTTTTTGGCTCTCTCTCTCTCCCTCTCTCTCTCTCTCTCTCTCTCTCTCTCTCTCACACACACACTGGGGATCCTAATTAAGCTTGGCTGCTCTTTGATGTTGTCGCCTTGGCAACAGTCACCATGACGAGGCTGGGTCTGCACACTCTCTCACCAACTCGCCCAGGCATACACAGATACACACAAGTACAGTGCACGCACACACACACACGCACATGCAAATACGCGCACGCACACATAGGCTGTGTGAGACCATTAAAGAGTACAGCCAGCGTTTGACCCTTGGTGCAAATGATAGCTTGCAAAATGGCTCAGGTGTGTGCGCAGGCTACATATGTGTGTATCTGTACACATGTAGTCAGCATGTGTGCATACATGTAATAGAAGTAGAACAACATGCAACCGACCGTGCTAGACGAAGGTGATGATTAATGTGGAGGTGCATGCATGTAGGTGGTTGAGAAAGCTTCAGTTCGGCTTCATCACGACGGTGACCAGGTGGCTGTGACACACATACAGCTGTCATGGCCGCTTGCTCTTTCATTTGACCTCTTGTTGTATTTGTTTTGTTTTCCTAAATAAATGTTGGTGTGGGCTAAAAGCCCTTGAGATGAATCATGTGGTAAAGAGCAATTGTTAGCACTGGCTGTTTCTCCAGGCAGTACATCAATTGGTAAACTCAGCTGACTTCCAGCGGGGGAGTTCCTCATTTCTCTCCCCATGCCCCGACCTTTCTCTTTAGTCTCTGCTTTCTGGTTCTCTCTCGCTCCTTAACCTTTTCTCCCCCCAGCAGTAATCTCTTTACAAATTTTACAATTGAGTCCTAGCATTTTGTTTTGAGAGGTGAAAAATGTATGCCAGTGCACTGCAAAATTCCAACTTATCCCAAATGCAGAGCTTCAAAAATGGTGCTTTCTTAAAAAAAAATATTATTTTGCGTTAACAAAAATAATCCTCAAATAAGTCAAAAGTGTCTAAAGAACAAAGAGATTTTTTGCAGTGCCCTTTCTGACCTGATATTTCCTCATTCCTATCTTTATCTCTTCATTTCCTCTGCACTTCATCCATCTCTTTCCTCCTCCGCCTTCTCCTCTCATCAACCCCACCACCTCCTCCTCCCTAACCCCTAGCTCTTGTCAGCACCGTCTGGAGGACGGCCCCCGTAATGAAACCTGCTCTTACCACTTCCTTATAACGATGGCTTTGGTGACAATATCAAGTGTAACCACAGCAATTACAAACCCGAACGTCAACGTACGAGGAGGGAAAACCACAATTAAAGTGGCCTTCTTTATTAAACTTAAACTTTCTGGCCCACTTACACAGCTGAAAAATGTTCACACCCTACAACACAATTTTTCTAATTTTTTTTTACCAATAGTTAACAATAAAAAAAAGGATCTAAGTTTAATTTTAATGAAAAAAGTCCGCTCCGTACCATCTGCAGACTCTTGTTTATTTATTTTCCCTGCAAAAAATAAACAAATAAATCACATTCATTCAACTTAGTTTCGCTCCATATTTTTCCCCTGGTCGTCCGAGCCCCATCTGCAGTGGCTCAGTGTCCCACCGGTTTCAGAGTCATCGCTGGCATGTGCCCATGAGACCGGCTGAAATCACAGCATACTGCCCTTGTTTTTTAAATATTGTCTCTCTGATCATTAGAAACCTGTTTAGCTTAAGAGCCACTGCTCCAGATGAATCAGCATCTTTGGTTTAATTTTAGCAAGAGAAGAGTTTCAGGTTATATGAAAATGAGCCAAAGCACTGTGTGGGGACTGAATAGATTACTGATTAAATGGATGGTGTTTTCCATCTCAGGGAAGACATTTATTCTGAATTGCAGGTGCGTTCTTTAATCATCAGATTAGTCAGCTGTACTGATGAGAAAAGGACCGTGCCAACCGAGCATCACGATGAAAAGTTTTCTCAGCGACACATTAAAAGAAGCGTAACTCCTTTCCCCAACTGACTATCCACATGTCCTTCCTGTCCCCGCAGCTGTTTGTCATCGACAACGGAGCAGACGACTGGCGAATCGCCATGACGATGGAGAGGGTTCTGCTAATCGCCCTGGAGCTGCTCGTTTCTGCTGTGCATCCGGTGCCTGGGGACTTTAAGTTTCAGTGGCGGGCACGGCTGGCCTTCTCGTACGCGCCTTCGCAGGCCGAGGCTGACCTGGACATGGTGCTGAGCGTGCCCATGTTCCTGCGCCTCTACCTCATTGCCAGAGTCATGCTTCTGCACAGCAAACTGTTCACCGACGCTTCCTCCAGGAGTATAGGTGCCCTCAATAAGGTCAGGAGAGTTTTAATCTTGTAGATGTTTCTCTGAGCGGTATGCCTTCAAAAGTGTGGATGTGAAAGGTTTTGCTGGAAACAGGTGATGGAGTTGTAAAGGTATTAAGGTCAAGAGTTCTCTCCTCTGAATTAAGCCTGTGTCTATGTTGTGCCTTTTATCCTTGGCCTCTTTCGCTCTAACTATCTGAAGTTCTTCCTGCCCCTTCTGTCCTTCTAGTCCAGCTGTTTCTTTTCATCTACCGCTTCAAATCCCCTTCCTGTCCTTTTGTTGTCACTGTGCTTAGAGACTTAGATCTAAGCTGTGGTGGATCTTTCATAATACAATATGAGATGAGAGTGTGAAATGGAAACAAGTTATTGCATACAGCTCAAATGGGCCATGAAGAGAAAGAACTAGAATGAAATTGCAGTATGAGTGCAGAAATATGTTGAAGTCGTGCAACAAATGGCTGATGCCAGATTTGTAATGACTTTATACGACAAACATTGCTGTAAGATCAGGAAGTAGAGATGTTGCATGTTGCAAACGTGCAAACTAGATGGAGGAGAGCAAGTGCAGCGGGAGAGATATAGAGGAGATTTTTTTAGACGAGTAATTTAGCAGGTGGCGCGTGTATCGGCGACGGCTCTCTTCTGACCCTCAGGCAGCATCAACGTGGAGGGAAGGTGAAGCTGCCACTGAAGTGCAGCTGTAAATGACAACTCATTTATCAGCTGCTTTAGCCTTCCAGGGCTCAAGCATCAAATGATCCATCTGCCAGAAGTTGATTGTCTGCCTCTTATTGATGAATGAGCCAGAGATAAAAAAGTACACTGACACAGGCCAGTTACTCAAAGACACCGTATAACCTGACCCGAGTCAGAGGGCAAGCCCTGATCTCGACTCCAATTATAGTGGAGATTCTCTGAGTGCTGCTATCAAAAGCTACTCAGAGGACTAATTAGTAAAACATCAAGTCCGCTTGGGAAACAGTGTGCAGGATAAGGATTCAGAGCAGCACAAGATTAACTCCTGGGGAAAAAAAGTGAAGCAATGTGTGTATGTGTGTGTCTCTAAATGTCTTTTAGGTCCATTTTAACACGCGGTTTGTAATGAAAACCCTTATGACGATCTGCCCTGGGACGGTGCTGCTGGTCTTCAGCATCTCTCTGTGGATCATTGCTGCCTGGACCGTACGAGTGTGTGAGAGGTTAGCACTAAAGCTGGTCCGTTTGCGATTGTGATTTGGTGTTTATTGCGTGTACATGAGCGTACATGAGTGTGAGTGTTGGACTGTGATCAGATGAGGAATTCAACTCAGAAATTAAATTCAACTGGCAGAATCTATAATCTGAGACGTCTGTGCAACATAATCCCTCTTTAGACTTCAGTTTATGAGGCTTTCTCAGCAGTTGTTCAGGCAATGGATTTGTTACTTCATTTGTCTGCTTGTCAGACTAAAAATAAAAATAAAAAATCAATATAATAGTGTCTGAAGAAAACATTCATTAACATTAATGACCCTCCAATAAGGCATTTCTAAGCAATAAACAATCTGATATTGTTACGGGACACTCGAACATAGTTTGTCAGACACTAAGGACCTAATTAAGGACTTAATAGTTGATCATTTGTCAAGAGTAAAAAAGAGATAGCAATAACAGTACAATATAGCTCTCCTCACCACAGTGTAATGAAACATTACATGAGCAAACACGGTGCCAAATCCTCATAGAGATTCATACATTTACACGAGAATAACTAACCCACAGGTATGTTTAAGCACCCACATCAAAAATGTGTATTAAAATTCCCGAAGACATTCTGAGCTCAAATGTCCTGACCTTGGAAATATCACGTTGAATAAGCTTACTGACTTTTATTATGACAGAGATGTGACTGATGTCGCTTTTAAGTCTTTCTTTTTGATTTAAAACCATAGCTGCGGCTGGTAGATCACCAACAGACATGTTATATCGCATTTTTTTGATTTAATGTAAAAATGTACACAAAATTGTGGTTTTACAGATGCAATGACTCTGAAAAGTGGACAGAGCTGGGGTTTTTGTTTTTTACTGGTTTTTATGATTAGATAAGCAAGTCAAACAGTTCCTGTAATTTAATACACCAGTTGCAGATGTTTTACACATGTATAGTTGTTAACAAAGATATTAATTAACACCTAAAAGTATGCTTATAGCAGCTCAGTACAGTGTGTTACAGCTTTATTTTCATTCTTTCCTATTTCACATCTCACAATATGTGTTTTTCATGCCATATAAGTATATATATATATATATATATATATATATATGACATGAAAAAAACATTAAGAGAAATCCATATCATACTCAATACAGCAGCAAACACATGGCAGTACAGACTGGTGATTTATCGACCGCTGTTGCATCCAGCAGACAGACGCTCAGAAATGAAACGGCTTGCAAACATATCTGTTTCTCTGTTGTTATTAAAGAGCACTAAATCCAGTTGTTCGGTTACATTTAAGAGATTGATAATTAAATTTTACAGATTATTTAATGCTTGTAATGTGCCATCAAGTGCAAAGCAAAAGGAGATGTATTCAAATGTTTTTGGAGATAAATCAAGGAAATGTAGGAAAATGTCAGCTGGTTAATAGGCTTGATTAAATGCATCACTGCCCGGCTGCTGGGGAGTCCTCGGTTGGTCCGTATCCAACTGGCAGAAACTGGCATTTTGCTTCTTTCCAAATCAAATTAATGAAGAAAAAAAAAAAAAAAAAACTAAATGGCTTCGAACGGCGTCCAAAGATGTGACTTTTCAGTCTTAGAGAATAGAGAGACTTCAGAGCAAATATATATGTTGCTAGCAAGCAAGGTTACATCTTATTATATTTCTGCTGAATAGTTTATTGAAAGAAAAACTTTGTTTCAGATCTGCACCAGGTTTGGTTGCTATGGTAACAGTGTTGCGCGTAGGGCAAGAACGATGGAGGCAAAAGATGCAGTTATGTGTTATGCGTCAGACAAAATTGCTGGAAACATTTATTTCGGTTAGACGCCCACATTCGCAGACAGGACCAGTGGGACAGTTATTGTTTGTTTGTTTTTATTCATTATTATTATTTAGATGTTTTACTATTGACTGACTTTATCCTCTAACAATAAACATGTTTGTTTTTTTTTAGGTATCATGATGCCCAGGATGTGACCAGTAACTTCCTGGGGGCCATGTGGCTTATCTCTATTACTTTCTTGTCTATTGGCTATGGAGACATGGTTCCTCATACTTACTGTGGCAAAGGAGTCTGTCTGCTCACGGGCATCATGGTCAGTACATTTCCTCTCCGTCCCCTCTCTCTGCTCTCCCAGTAGTGCTGTCCTCCCCTCGTTCAAAGGTCAGCAGATTAGAGCGCATGCTGTCATTTGCAAGAGAAATTCTCCCATTTGTGTAATTTGGGCAATCCTCTCTGAATTAGCCTGCATCTGTGCTTCTGTGTGTTTTGGGTGTGTAGGCGTGCAAACAAGAGCATGTTAGTGGTTTGTGTGTGTGTGTGTTTTTTTATGTGTGTGTGTGTGTGTGTTTCTATGCGTGTTATTCCCTTGTCTGTCCTCATTGCATAATGAAGGTCCTACCTTTCAGTGTGCCATGTCCTCCCACTCTCATTTTTTTCCTCTGTCGGTCTTTCATTTTTTTTCTTTACCACTTTCCTCCTCTCTTGTGCTATCTCTCTTTTTTGTGTTTCTCCTTCTATCTTTTTTCTCACTGTCCATCTCCCCTTCCCTGAGGCCATGTGTTTATTTCTATCTACCATCCATCTGTCAATGTTTAAGCTGCCGACTGATCCTCTATTTGCTTCACTTCACAGGTGTTCTTTCCTCCTTCGAACATTTCTTTCACTCTGTTTCTTCCACATCTTTGTCACTATTACTTTAACACTTCTCTGAATGAGTCGAGGCAATTTGCGTCTTTTGAAATGCAAGAAAATTAGATTTTTTTAAAATAACTCTATAACTAAATATTGCATGTTCTCAAATTAAATGTGATAAGTATGTTAACCTGTGCAGATAAGGTCAGGAAAGGAAAAATAGGGTTTAAAAATAATAATATGATTTTCTGGGAATACATTTCCCAAAGGACACAATGGTCCTCATACTTGTTGCCAGAGGAGAATACGATGACTGATAGGAGACTTTATTCAGATTAAAAGCTGGACTTCACTGTTCAGTGGTCCCTCAGCTTATTTGGGGGAATTACTGTAATTAACAGAATAGATATTCATTTTCCAAATTGGCTTTTGCCCATTATTATTGCCAAGTTCCAATTTATCACTGTGTTTCTTAGAAATCCTCAAGTAGAGGACATGAGAAAGATTGTATTAGACACTGGAAAGGTTGGTTGCCATGAACTGTAAATAATAATGTAATATGCTGTTTGTCTTCATTCATTCGTGAAAATAGAAGACATCATTACATATAAGATTTTTCCTTGTACTTATAAAAGCAGTGTGTTCATATGAAAGAAGACAATTTAAACAAAACCAGTCCTTAGATGAATCAGGGTATAAGGTAAAACTTGATTATATGATCACAAATATAACCTCAGTATATGACATTGACAAGATTGACATGAGTGGGTGTCATGTGAGTACAGACATGTGAAAAAAGAAAGTTTCCATGGGAATTAGGACAGGGTGGAGGGTAGCTGCTAATCAAATGCATCTGATTACTTGATTATCAGCACGTCCGGTCACCACTATAAAGCACATATTTTTTCCAGTTTGTTGGTCTGGAGCATTCAGCTGTGTGTTAAGACAGTGCCACAATCTTCCCAGGAGTGGACATCCCAGCAAATGCGCTCCAAGGTCAGATTATGCAATGTTCTAGGGAAACAGCAAAAACCCAAGAGCTACAGCTAAGTTTATACAGACCTCGGATAACGTGTTAAATGTTAAAGTTCATGACAGTACAATTGGAAAAAGACTGAACAAGTATGGCTTGTTTGGAAGGCTTTACTGCAGAAAGCCTCTTCTCTCAAAATAGAACATGGTAACACAGCTTAGGGTCGCAAGTTGTTTTTGAATAAACCACAAAACTTCTAAAAATGTCATTTGGACAGACAAGATGAGGCGATAGCTCATTAGGTAGAGCGTTTGCCCCACGATCGGAAGGTTCATTTGGTCAGGGGGGAACCATTGTTGGCCATTAACTCCTCTGTATACCAAAGTATTACTAGAAAGCTAAAGCTTAGTCCATGCAACAACAACAATGCCCCAAATACAGCAGCAAATCTACAACAAAATAAGTGAAAAAGAAATGAATCAAGGCGTTACAATCTGTTACCCAGTCAAAGTCCAAGTGTCCTTAAGCTTGCTGTTTATAAATTAATGCAATGTTGTAAAGCGGACAAAAATGCTCCACAATGATGTAAGAGATTAATTGTCATAAAGGAAATTATTATTTTAAGTTAATACTGCTAAAGGTGACTGTAGTGTGATATCACATCACCTTTTGCTTGCTTTTATACATACACAAAATGCAAACGTTGCAGCCATTTTTGTGTCAAGGTGCCTCCAAAAGCGTGCTAAGAAGAATGTTATATTTGAAACCACAAACTAAGTCAGTGACAGCAACTCCATATGACACAGCTAAACAAGCTTCAACCAAACAAGTTTCAGATATCCCAGACGAGCCCCCAAATTAGTTGAAAACAACTAGGAGTCCACGGACACGTAACACACTGTATTAATACATTAATACAGTGTGTAATAATATATATATATCAACCATCTTTGCAAAAAACACAAGTGCAAAAGTGGTCGATGTCAGATAGAAACCTGGGCAAATGGGCCCAAACATGAGCCAGCCCCCATAGTCTGAAGGACCAGGCACATCCCAATGTCTCCACCGTCAGGCAGTTGTCCACATGAGCAGACTGGGACCTCCAAGACAGTTGGAGGTGTTACACAAATAAAACAGCTGCATAAAGTGTGCAAATGCTTAGTTTGAAATATTTTAAGAGCCTTCTTTTCGTTATAGTAGTCATAAGACCACCAGGAAAAAGGATTAGAAATGTGAAATCTCTCCACTTTCTTTGAACACCTACAGCCTTTTTTTTGCCAATGCCATTTATAACAGTATTGAAGGCAGTTGAGAAGTGCCTTGAGATGTAATTTAATGACTGCTAGACGTTGGTTTGAAGAAGAAAAAAATCAAGGGAACAACTTAAAATAACTCTCACAATCCAAACTACATTTTTTCTTTTCTTTTGCATCTTCTGTAGTATGTACTTTGGTCTTTGAAGTTATCTATTAGATTGAAAAAGTTAATTCAAATGGATTTCTTATCTCCATAAGAGCCCAAAACCTGCATGTGTATTCTTTCATCCTCACTTTGTCCACTCTCTCTGTTTCTGCCGGCTCACTGTATAGCCCATTAAATGTGTGAATAAAAACACACTTACACACACATACCCCCATTTTCTGGATGAATCATCTAGTCTGTGTTTGAGAAAGAGTACTACTTTTACCGTAACACGCACACAAAAACAGACACAAAATGGGGTGCATACAAATGGTCCCAAGCCCACTGCTACAGACTCCACATCCTCCACACAACACTGACACAGAACTTGACATACACTCTGAGTACAGCTCCCACACACTCGCTCCTCTCCTGTCACACACAAACACACTCTCATCACACTCTTCACAGTGGTCAAAGTGCTTTATTTTTGTTGATCATCAGAGATGAAGTGAGGCTGCAGGTGGAAAGAGAAAGTTAAAGCATAACTATACGAGAAAGAGACCAGGTGTAGCAATGTTATGGAATTACAGGGATTGGTGGGTCGGAGGGGAGCGCAGGGCTGACAGGTTAAGGCAGAAAACTTTTATTTATTTATTTCATTTTGTGGTTGTTATTTGTTTTGGGGTTTGTTTGTTTTTTGACTGTCTAAAACTACTGCATAATGAGAAATTCTCACTGTTGTTACTATGACAACACATGAAGGCCAACGGTGTTGGAATATACCACTGCCCTGAGGCTACCTGGGGGTGTGCCAGGTGTTAGTGTGTATTTGTGTGTGGTTGTGTGTTGTTGTGAGTGGGTGGATAGCAAGATGGAGGTTAGGTACACTATACCACAAATGTTGTGTACAGCATATGTGATACAGCACTTCATGTTGTACACAGGTCGTGTGTACAACATGAAGTGATTATTAAGTGTTTATTAAACTGCACTGAGAAGTAGGGCTTGGTCTATAAACAAATAAATGAATGGCAGTATAGTAAGACACAGCTGTAGTTATATGACATTTTATTATTCAAGGATTGGTTGTTGGAGAGCACTACTGTATGCATGAATAAAAATTGAATGTGCGTATGCTTTACCTATTTTTACTGTGAAATAATACAGTGGATTCCAAAAGCCTATGTTTACATGCAAGGTTTTTGTGGTGCAAAACCTTGGCATTCGATCCAATTGTAAAACAAACTGAAATCATATAGTGGGGAAATAATAATATTTTCTAATAATAACCTCTTTTCATATATATATATATATATATATATATATATATATATATATATATACATTCAAATTAAAGGTAATCTACAAAGGAAGCAATTTGCAGTAAGGTGCTGACCAGATATCAACTGAAGTCAATGAGATTAAGTGACGTCAAGTGAGAACGTGTGTGTCCCGAGTTGAACTTTTCTCAGCTTCTCAGTCAAGGTGACTGACTGAAGCAGCTATCAATGAGAGCAAAGGATACTGTCGATTAACATTTGACAGACTGGAAAAATACATTAGAAGGTTACCTAGGCAACTGGAGCCTAGAATCGCCACTTATGAACAACTGTCTGCAACAAATTTATGTACAACACGCTAATAACTGCTTGTATGGATGGGTTCTTTTTGGGTAGGAGTCTGAAAGTAGGGCACATCATGACTTGACAATAATTGGCAATATATTTGGCACAACTTAAGTTGCAAAGGTGCTTCAAATCTGTCAGATTACAAAGGCATCTCCTGTGCGCACCCCTCATCAGCTCATCTGGGCAGATATTTAATTGGATATTGGTTCGGGCTCTGCCATTGTACAGGGAGTGCAGAATTATTAGGCAAGTTGTATTTTTGAGGAATTATTTTATTATTGAACAACAACCATGTTCTCAATGAACCCAAAAAACTCATTAATATCAAAGCTGAATGTTTTTGGAAGTAGTTTTTAGTTTGTTTTTAGTTTTAGCTATTTTAGGGGGATATCTGTGTGTGCAGGTGACTATTACTGTGCATAATTATTAGGCAACTTAACAAAAAACAAATATATACCCATTTCAATTATTTATTTTTACCAGTGAAACCAATATAACATCTCCACATTCACAAATATACATTTCTGACATTCAAAAACAAAACAAAAACAAATCAGCGACCAATATAGCCACCTTTCTTTGCAAGGACACTCAAAAGCCTGCCATCCATGGATTCTGTCAGTGTTTTGATCTGTTCACCATCAACATTGCGTGCAGCAGCAACCACAGCCTCCCAGACACTGTTCAGAGAGGTGTACTGTTTTCCCTCCTTGTAAATCTCACATTTGATGATGGACCACAGGTTCTCAATGGGGTTCAGATCAGGTGAACAAGGTGGCCATGTCATTAGTTTTTCTTCTTTTATACCCTTTCTTGCCAGCCACGCTGTGGAGTACTTGGACGCGTGTGATGGAGCATTGTCCTGCATGAAAATCATGTTTTTCTTGAAGGATGCAGACTTCTTCCTGTACCACTGCTTGAAGAAGGTGTCTTCCAGAAACTGGCAGTAGGACTGGGAGTTGAGCTTGACTCCATCCTCAACCCGAAAAGGCCCCACAAGCTCATCTTTGATGATACCAGCCCAAACCAGTACTCCACCTCCACCTTGCTGGCGTCTGAGTCGGACTGGAGCTCTCTGCCCTTTACCAATCCAGCCACGGGCCCATCCATCTGGCCCATCAAGACTCACTCTCATTTCATCAGTCCATAAAACCTTAGAAAAACCAGTCTTGAGATATTTCTTGGCCCAGTCTTGACGTTTCAGCTTGTGTGTTTTGTTCAGTGGTGGTCGTCTTTCAGCCTTTCTTACCTTGGCCATGTCTCTGAGTATTGCACACCCTGTTGACTATTTTGAATGAAACGCTTGATTGTTCGATGATCACGCTTCAGAAGCTTTGCAATTTTGAGACTGCTGCATCCCTCTGCAAGATATCTCACTATTTTTGACTTTTCTGAGCATGTCAAGTCCTTCTTTTGACCCATTTTGCCAAAGGAAAGGAAGTTGCCTAATAATTATGCACACCTGATATAGGGTGTTGATGTCATTAGACCACACCCCTTCTCATTACAGAGATGCACATCACCTAATATGCTTAATTGGTAGTAGGCTTTCGAGCCTATACAGCTTGGAGTAGGACAACATGCATGAAGAGGATGATGTGGACAAAATACTCATTTGCCTAATAATTCTGCACTCCCTGTATAACCATAATCTTCTAGTGAAGCCATTCTTTTGTTGATTTGGATGTATGCTTTGGAATGTTGGTTAGCCACACAAGCCGTATTATTTTATGGATACGTGCATTAAAAATGCTTTAACCCACAAGCAGTTCAGCTAAATCAGATTAGCAGTGGCAAAGTTTAGCACATAGCTTACGCTAGAGCCGTCTGTATTGGCAACCGTCTGTCAGTCAAAGCTTTTGTTCCTTGAGTCCAGTCTTCAGATTAATCTGTGACTCAAACAGGTGGAGGTGCGTTTAAAACATTTCCACTAGAGATCAAGAAATTATGTTTTGTAGAAGATTTACAATTTCTTTCAAGAACATCCACACTGGTTACAGGAAACTGCAGTGCCCATAAGAATCATTGTGCTGCAGAAACAATTCGAGAGACAATCAGAAGAAGGCAGGCTTTCAGAAATGGCTCTTTACAGAGATTGCCTGTTTTCAGTAGACGATATCAGGGGGGCTACATCAAGAGCCAATATGAGATAAATAAGGCATTTTTGAACTGTAAATCAAGAAAAGAGACCTTAAAAATATATATGGTACTGGAAAAATAAATCATAAAAATAATATTCATTTATTGTGATTGCATGATGTATAGTATAAATTCAGGAGCAAGAGGTCTCCTTTAAAATGTCCTACATTACAGTGGGCTATATTTCCAATATTTTTAACATGTAGATTCATCCTAAATGTAGGCGTTACATTTAAGTTTTACCATATGACTGTGCATAATTATTTTTATTTCCTACAGCTTAACTGCAGTCATACTGCAGTTGTGGATGGCTTGCAGGTTAAACAGATGCAGACAAGCTATCATTTTTAACCTTTTTGTGGCTTTTCTGTTCTAAGTGCTTGCATTTTGAACACTAATTGAGCATATTAAATGTTTGTTTTTTTTTTCAACCGTATTTTTTCCTCCCTCTGCATGTTCCCACTGACTGGTTTTGGAAACAATTTTCCACTGCTGTTTGCATTCACTTTTTACCTGGACTGCGTGGGTGTTACACAAAGGCACAGATGGGTGATTCCCCCTTTTCTGAGTGGGTAGACAGCTGTGCTGTACTGAAGAAAACAAGGGGAACACCCTGGTAAATGGAAGAAATCACAGCAGCATAGCCGTCATCAGTCGTGTCACTGCATGGACATTTCACTGGGAGCGCTGCTGGAAGCAAATAGATGCAGATGCATGTGCAAACAAATTGACACATACACACATATACAGCCACTTTGTCAACGCATGCTTCCACATACACACACACAAAGGCTGCCCCGACAAACCAATCAGTGCCCCGCTGTTTCTGACCAAGGAGGTCATTTGTGAACACGTGCACACTGCGCTGCATTTTGTGCTGTTTGTTATCTGAGGGCTCTGTTCCCTAAACCTGTCTTGTCGTTCAGGAGTGTGCATGATGAAGTCCCGGCTATTTCCTGCACGCTTCAAAATGTTGCATGCGCCCTCGCTGTTGCTCTAAGTCACTATGTTTCTCTCCTTATATCTCTTTATTCTGTCACTCCTATCCTCTGCCAACTGTGAGCTTCGCACACTTACAAGAAGGAAGGAAGACACTCATACATTTTCATTAAACACTCTTAATCTTAATTCATTACTTATCAGGAGATATGTGACCTCATTAACATTGCCTTCTTCTCCATCTTTCTCTCCTCCTATTCCGTGCACACACCCTCTCCTCATATATTCATCCGCCCATGTTTCTTCCCTTCCCCATTTATATTTACTCATTGCTCTTCACTTTCTTTATCTTTTCTTCCCCTCTCTCTTCTTTTTTCCCTCTCGGTGCCTGCCCCTTCAGAGGAACCTGTGAGCACTCAACAGCCCCATTGAATACAGTGTCTAATCTAAAAGTTAATTAAGTCTGTCTTCTTCCCTGTGTTCCTGCTCCTCTTCTCCTCTCAAGCATGTCTTTTTTGGTTGAGAGACTGCTGTCATTCTCTCCCAAATGAATTTGCCGTGAGTCCCACGTGGGTTGAGCTGGGATACAGACAAACTAGTGCTGTTTTACACTTATACACATCCTGCAGGCCTCAAGCCACCAGTGACAGGAGAAGACTGACACCACGTAATTCGGATTGACAACATCCAATTAAATTAAATTAGTTGGTGTCAAACGGTGATATTTTTTTTTCTGGTTTTATCTTTAAGGGGCACAATTTCAGCGTCCTATAGAGGCGATATAGAAGGCATCTCACACCAGATGGATTGGAGGTGAAAATAGATTTGGCTTGCCTCTCAACATGAGGAAATGTGGATCTGGAACAGAGCTATTCCTCCTAATCCTCTCCTCTCTCCCATTCACTTCTCCTTCTGTCATCTTCATATTTGTCCTTGCTCCCTTCAATCATCTGAACTAATTCCCTGTCCAAAAACCACAGATTTACCAATTCCACCTCTGTACTGGCTGACTCTGTCCTCCTCCCTCCCTCCCCTCTTGTCTCTCATAGGGTGCGGGCTGTACGGCTCTGGTGGTTGCCGTGGTAGCCAGGAAGTTGGAGCTGACCAAGGCCGAGAAACATGTACACAACTTCATGATGGACACGCAACTCACCAAGAGGGTGTGTAGGCATGCTCGATGTCAGTGAGTGCGTGCGTGTGAATGAGTGTGTCATCTGTAGCAGCAATAAAGCAAAAGCACAGAGTGTAAAGAGCACTCGTTCTCCCTGCAGCTGTCATTTGTAAAAGTGCGGTTTTTATGTGCAGTGCAAGTGATTTTACACTGTAGAATTTCTTTGGCGTCGAGAGCCCGGCTAAAAGGATTGTTCTTTCACTGCTACTGCGTCACCCTCCCCAACTAGCACATTACACCCTGTATTGTTGTGACAGAGTGCCATGTTATTTGAGTGAGCGAAGGCAATAAAAGGTCATCTCTGTCTCACTCTCTCTATTCCGCTCCCTCACTTACCGCCGCTCTCTTTTTCTTTCCATCGCCGATCTTTTCCCTCCCACACCTCCCCTCTCCTCTGACATTTGTCCCTCTTACAGTAAATCCTTTTCTCTCTCTCTGTGTCACATTTGCTTCTCTCCTTCCTCCACTGCTTTCTCCTTCTTCTGTTGCCCCCTCCCAGCCTCCGTTCCCCACACCCCATCTCTCCCAACTCCCTCCCTCCCTCCTCTGGTCCTTTTCAATTTTTCATACAGTTGAAAGACCCAAGTTTTAAAAATAGCTCCCATATCAAATATGTAGGGTGCATGATGGCAGCAGGGTTATCTGGGTGACTGAACGGAGTGGAGTGATCAATAATTTGAGCGTGGATAAGATATCGACAAAGAAACCAAATAGACTCTGTGTGTCAGTTGTAGCCAGGCTCTCTCTTCATGTTCCTGCAGTCTTTGGCCAGGTCTGTTTTCACAAGATGTTTACCATCCTTAACCATGTGCTCCACAGGTGTTTGCAAGGGCGGCGATATTTTGCAAACTGAATCTGATGTGAACAGTTTATTATTGAAAATAAGATTTAACTACCTACCTTTGTTATTATACAACATATTCATTTTGCATCATTTAGTTGTCTGCTTCTGAAACAATGTTTGGCTGCCATGAGCATTTCAAAATTCACAACGAGAAAATGACAGAGAATGCTGTTACACACTTGCTTTGTCTTAAATTATCTAAAGTTCATTTAGATATTGTATGTGGTGTCACACCTGGGAAATATCACATTTCAGTGTATTTTTTTTCTTCCATATTCAAGCTTTAATGTCTATGAAGCTATTTTCCCAGTTTAGACTGTTTTAAAGATTATTGTGTGCTTTGTATATGAGAAGCTGTAAAAAAAAAAATCAGTCTCCACCCTGTAAAATTGTGGTTTTCTACAGTCCTCCAAAACTGTTGTCAGAGACCAGAGTTTCAAATATTTTAGGGACTTTCAAGCATCCTTCAATATTTTGTTAACTTGAAATTCACTCCTGAGAGCAGGAGTACCAGATATTAACCCTGAAAAATATAAAGGACCAAGTTCAAGCAGTTTTTCTAGATAATGGAAATTTAAAATGGCCCTTAAAAAAACAATGCTGGAAAAACATAAAAAAACACCCCTACCTGAAATGTTACATAATATCTGCTGAAAAACAGATTCTTCTCATTCTCATGAGTCTTTGGAGATAGACTTGCTTTTGCAGCTAATCCCAATTGAGCATCCAAAGATTTGCAGTTTTTTGACCACAATGCTGTCATTTTTCAAATCTGGTGGTTTTCATTTTAGTTTAATAAGGTCTCAGTCACACTGGTCTAGAAATCAGACAGCAGCTCCCCTAAAATCTGTTGTCACTAGGGTAAAATCTGTATTCCCTGACCAGTTTCCAACATTTTCACTAAGTGTAAGCAGTTGTATACAGAATGGTAAACCCAAAATCTTGTGATCTTGTGATTGCTTTGGTTGCCAGCATGTTGTAATGGTTGCCCGTTGTTTTCATGGAAGGCACAAATTTGTCCACAGTCTGTCGCTAACTACTCGCCGATGGGTGGTGACATTGTTTGAAGTGCAAAGCAAACCCAAAACAGGGAGCGTAAAAACTGTACAGGCCTTACTGCAGCAGTCAAAACGTTTTAAAAGGCACAAGTTTTACTCTCTGTTTATGGTTTATGTTGCATTTTTTTTCCCTAACGTGGCATATCGTTTTTGAGTGTCTGCAGACAAATTACCATTTTCCATGTAAACAGCAAGTGATCATGGAAACCTGCTAGTGACCAAAGCAATCGTAAAAGGGTTTTCGATGCAACACCATATACCTCTTTGCAACCAATTTCTCTTAGCAACAGAAGCAACTTGCAAATTCTCTAGTAATTCCTCTAGTAACCCATGATTACCACGGGATTACTGACTGGTCTCATGCCCTGTGTGAATAGAGGGCTTAGCAATTCACAGCGACTGCCACCAACCTCCAGCAATCACGCCCAAACAGTTGGGTATATATCTTTTTTCCTAGCGACCAGTGTGATTGGGGCTTAATTATCAA
Source organism: Aulonocara sp. 'chitande type north' Nkhata Bay (assembly GCF_057382095.1). Lineage (NCBI taxonomy): Eukaryota > Metazoa > Chordata > Actinopteri > Cichliformes > Cichlidae > Aulonocara > Aulonocara sp. 'chitande type north' Nkhata Bay. The sequence goes on along the minus strand of NC_141354.1, from coordinate 27,769,759 downwards.
ATTAATAGCTATTTAAATTTTGCAGCAGTACTCAGTGCTTTGAGCTAACGTTAGCAGTTTTGCTAAGTGTTTTACCACCTTGCCTGTAGAAACTTGGCTTTTGTTTTAATGTTCAAAAGTTTCTTTGTTAGTACAGTGAATGTGAGTTTTTGGGCCTGCTGACAGCCTGGTGAAACGGTGTAGCCTGATCATATTAGCATGATCAGTTTAGCATTTAGCTCAAAGCACAGCTTCACCGCGCTGCTAGCTGGCCTAAAGATTCTTGTTTCAGCAGGTTACCTTAATTTGCATTCATACTCCTCATTGAAATGCAAATTCATCTTCACCTCTTCAAGTGGCAGACAGTGTACATATCAATCATTTTTCCATTAGTTTTTTAGCCTTTTCAGCTTTTCTGCTAAACTCGATGCAGATCAGGTTATGTGGAGGCTGTGTGGTTTGTGTAGCTGGTAATTGTGACCGTAAATGTGCTAAATACTATAATCAAATGAATTTTTATCGTTTATTCAGCTAACCTACAATTTTTTCACAATCCCCTGGTAATTACAAAAGTACCTGCTGCGGTACATGTGTACCTTAAGTTTTAAAGGTTGAGGAAAGTCACATCAAATCCCAAATTTTTAACTGGTAGCTAAAAAAGTATTGTATTTTTTGTCACACTGATCAACTTTATTAGCCCCTCAAGCAAAAAGATTATATTCATATTTTAAAGCAAATGCCATCATCATTAAGGGTAATTCATGATCTTAATAAACCCGCTCATCAAGTAACGGAGGCCTCCTAGAGCAATATGCAGCATGCTGCTTGGTGACATTTCCCTTCAAAGGGTCTACGGTTTATGCTGCGGTAATTGTCTCCTGCCCTCTATCACTGAGAGACCAATGATTGAAGCTGTTGTGTGCACATTGATTTACATAGCCGGGGCCATTCTTTGCCACATCTTTGTACCAAGAGAATACAATCAGTCAAAGCTTTATAATAAATAATGCAACAATAGCTTCAACATCTTGCCATCATCATATGTGCGCACACACACAAACAGACAGGAAAGCACACAGTCTGTCTTTCTAACTCACTGCAATGCTGTCTACTTCCCTTTGAAGGATTAACAAGAATGTCAATTAAATGCCAGAGAGACGCTCTTAGCTGATCTGAACGAGGTGTTGTGCAATCTAATGTAATTTTGTAATGTTGTCTAAAGAATAGGGTGTGGTTCATCAATAGCATGAAAATCTGAGCCCAAAAATCTCGCTGTAACTTTTCCTTATGATTTTGACACTTTTTGACAATTTTTTGAATCCTTTCTATTTTCATGATTGATGAATACTTGCTGCTTTCATCCTCGATCAGTTTTTTATGCAGAGCAATGTCAAGACTGAAGTTGATATTTTGAACCCCTGTGCAGTGCACATTGCGTGTGGAGGGCCTAATAACCTTATCGGGGAGAATGATTTCCTTCCAAAGACTAATGCACCGAGTTAATTTTCATGCAGTGCTCAGTGAAGTCTCTCCATCTGATAGGATTAATGCAAATGTTAATTAAATAGCAGTTAATCTAGTCCTTAAGTTGACTATGTGTGTGAGGTGTGATTTGTTGTTGTTTGATGCCAGGACTGTTTTTTCTTCTCGATTCTTGGTTTGTTGCTGCTGTTTTTTGTGGCTGTGTACTGAAGCACTGGTTGATTCAGAGCACTGCTGGAAGCCCATTTGGTCAAAATTTCACCCTCAACTTTCAGAGAGCTCACTCAACACCAAGAAAAGCAGGACATGCTTGCTCAGGCGCTAAGTCAGTGGGCTAACATCTCCTTCCTTTTGATGGCGCTACGATGTCAAATTCCAGTGTTAAATTCCTTTTATTGAAGCAGTAAGCCAGTTGACTGTGTGACTGTGGCTGACACCGTCTGTATCTGAGGTCATTACTTTTTTTTCAGGCTTTTAAACTCTCGTTCCAAGTTAGAAGCTGGAAAAAAAATCTTTCTAGAAATTTGCACTCGGGATGCATATTCTGCTTTCACACTGGACCACTACTTAATTCAGGGCACTTTTACGAGTCCCTCCGGCACATTTCAGAGCTTCGGCCTGTCTGAATATTCAGAGTGCACTCTGGACTCTGGCCAAGGAGGAGGTGCCGCAGTGCCTTCCAATGTTTACACCAGTAGCCAAATGGGAGCAATCTAACCCCCGAAGATTTCCACTAAGCTAGCTTCCACTCCACATAATAAAAATAACTTTTAGCAGCCTTTTCATTTATAAGCATATCGTTATTCATTGTTATTATAGTCATATTGTGATGGTGACAATTCATTCAATGCTCCACGAGTGCGTTTACATATCTCATTGATGTTTTTTTTTCAGTTTTTGCCAGTTGAACTTGCACATGAGCTTCCTTCTAATGTAGAAAATGTGTTAGCCCCCTAATAAGATCCAGTGATTATTTTAACTGTAATTTAATGTTCTGTGATTTTATTGATTTGTTTCACCTTTAACTTGAGCCTAAGGGCATCACTCTCCTTTGCTTTGGATGCTGAAATAGTGATTATTGTCCTTGTGTGTGGCCATGTTTGTGTCTGCCTAAGTGTCTCCTTGTCCCCTTGTCAGTGTGTCTGTGAAGGGAAGGTCAGAGCAGGTAAGGCCACGTGTCACAGTGGCACATGGATGAGTTTGTTGCCAAGGCAATTCGTCTGTTTGTTTTCTGATCACTGGAAAAACACCATTGTGTGTCCAGCATCTCAGAGCCTAATTACATGCACAGGTCATTAACCCTATAAGTGCTAGGTTTTATTTAAATGTCCAATTGAGTAAAAATCTCCAGTTCTACTCTACAGCTATAAAACTGTAGGGCCAAAATTAATACATTTAGAATTAATTTTGATATATAATGTTTCTGCATCTGTGAGACTTGAAAATATCCAGCAAAAAAAATTATTATCTCTCAAAACTATAAATTACTAACATGACATGATAGTTTTACGCAGTTGCTGCACATTTGTCGACTGCACATTCATTATGTGAGTCTCCGATTCCACCACATCCCAAATATGCTCTGTTGGATTGAGATCTGGTGACTATGGATGCCATTTGAGTACAGTGGATTCAATGTCAAGTCAAAGAAACCAGTTTGAGATGAATGAAGCTTTGACATTCTGAAAGCAGCAATCAGAAGAAGGGTACTCTATGATCATGAAAGGGTGGACATGGTCAGCAGCATTAGCTGGGCAGACTGTGGTGTTTAAATGATGTTCAACTGCTACTAAAGGGCATAAATTGTGCCAAGAAAATATCCCCACAACATTACACCACTACTTCCAGTCTGAATCACTGACTGAAGCCAGGATGGATCCATGCTTTTATGTCGTTTACACCAAATTAAAACCTTACCATCTGAATGTCACAGCAGAAAGCAAGACTCATTAAACCAGGGAATATTTTTCATATCTTATGTCCAATTTTGGTGAGCCTGTGTGGGAATTTTAGCATCAGTTTCCTGTTTCTACCTGACAGAAGTGACACCGGTGTGATCGTTTGCTGCCCAGAGATGCTCTTCTGCATACCCTGGTTGTGTTTTCTTTTTTAACTCATTTTTACCTTCCTATCTGCTGAAAGCAGTCTGACCTCAGACATCACCAAGACTTTTTCAACTAGAGAACTACTGCTCGCTGGATATTTTCTCTTTTGCATGCCACTCTTTGTAAACTTTAGGGATGGTTGTGTAGTAAAATCAGAGTAGATTAGCAGCAAATCTGGCACCAAGAACTGTGCTAATTTTAAAATCACTTAAATTCCCTTTCTTCTCCATTCTGATGCTTGAACTTCAGCAGGTCAACTTGACCATGTCTACATGCCTGAGTATATTAAGCTGCTGCCGCGTGATTAGATATTCCCGTTAATGATAGGTTCACAAACAGCTGAACAGGTGTACCTAATAAAATAGCCAGCGAGGTTTTGTAAGTCAGTGACACTAATGGTGTTGAACCTGGTCTAAAAATTCTCAACAATTCTACATCCATTTTAGTCTCAGCAGCACTAAGAAGCTGATTTCATTTTAAGTGAAAGTGCCACACTTGGCAACCTTTGAAAATGGCAGTGGTTGTGTCTTTATAATCCTGGTATGTGGACCTCCAGGGTGAAAAAGGTTGAGTCTTTCTTGGTTTAGCAATTTAGCTTTACCTCTGATCTTGTTTCCAACTGATGAGAAAAAAAAAGTCTATTTCTCTTCTTCCCTTCTTTTCCCAGTTTTGGTATTTCAGTTAATGTTTATTTAGTAAATGGAAACGTTCTGTTTTTAATGTATTATAAACTGGGATTACATATATATATATAGTAATTTCAGTAAAATGTTTCTATTTCTGCTGATTAATTTATATTCTGCAACATGTCATCAACTGCCTAGCATGCTGAGAAGTGGGAGCCCCATGCGTTAACAGACTTTGCGTGTACCTGCCATAAGGTGTGCCACACAGGGGAGCAGCCAGAACAGATCTTTGACCCAAACCAGCCAGATGGCCCTAACATGGTTGCCCGAGTACAAGCCATATGGTCCAGGAATGGCTGCCGCTGCTGTCATTTGGTTTCTCGTGGCGTATTCTTAGCGGTTCATGTTGAGTCTGTTAGCTTTGTTAATGGAGTAGCTGTCTTTGCATCGATATCGACATTGATTCACAGGAGGAGAGAGACAATTAAATACAGTGTGCCGGTGGTGGTGGGGTCTTTGCAAAAAATACACAGTTGGGTTTCATTTTTTGTTTCCAGGATTTAAATGATGCTTTATAATCATCTGCACAAAAAAGAAAGAAAAAAAATGTCCAGCAGCGGTAGACTCCCTCTGGACTGCTGGACCTGTGCTTGAAAACTGTGGAAAAACTTCCGCAGCCTGCCATTCAGTCAGACACAAGATGCCATCAATCATCATCTTTCACTCACCCTGCAGCCATTAATCATGTGATAAACAAGATCTGGCATTTCAGTCTACCAAAGGGCCCACATCTTTAAACAGTACTGAATGTGCTCTTTAGTGCCTGTAAAACAAAAAGAGAGAGAGAGAGCAATAATGAACTCTATTTATTCCAACATAATCTAAGTAAGTTAATACTAATTAATCTTACATGTATCCTTCAGCAGCATATCTAATGTAATGTAGTTTAGATGTAGTGTCTCAAAAAGCGCTGCTATAAACATGTTATATATAAACAACATTAGCGCCCCCGGCCTATTAAACAGCATGTCAGGGTTGTGATGGCTCTTTAAGATCTTTGCAGGTCTGTCACTGCCTGTGTTTGCCACACGGTTGGGAGGTCTGTAATCCCATTGATGCATACTGGAAGGTGATGCTTGCACATTCAAATTATGTCATTCCATGAATTTTAACATAAATGTGTTTTATTTTGTAGGGTTACTGTAAGTTTTGTTCTTGTGTGTTTTTTTTTTTAAATTAAGCAGAATAAAGGTTTTGGGGTTTTTTTATCTTTACTGTCTTTACAAATGGTGGATAACGTGTCGAATTTGCTGAATCACGGGGGCCTTATATATTATCTATAGTTCGCTCGATGAGCTCTATTTGATTTGACTTCCTCTGTGTTATTGAAAACACATCTGCAAGGCCCACGGCCTCCTACTCTCTTCATCTGTAGCCAATAGTGTGTGCGTGTGTCTGCATGTGTGTATGTGTAGGCGTGTATGTGAGTGAGCAGTCCTTGACTGCAGTGGATGGGTGCTGATTAGCCAAGCTGCCGGGGTCTTTTGTGCTCCTCAGACGGGGGTATAATTGTTCTTTGTTCAATGCTCAGCATCTCTTTGAAGTCTCTCATTCAATTTATGTCCTTACAGATTCTCTCTCCCTTCTCTATGGTGTCCACCCTCGCTTTTTTCGATGGGTGTCAGACCCCTGTGTTGTAATTACATAGCAACCTATAAAATACATGAAACATACAGGAACAAGTATGGAGCCGCGAGAAAGTAGAAGAATCCCGATATTTATCTATAGAAAATGACCAGAAACTGACATTTCAAACAGGCATTTTATTAAATCAAAGAAATCTCCCATTCTGCTGGTCCAAACAAATGAAGTGAAGAAAAATAACCGTCTTGGAGTGGCTCGCCACAACTGAGCATCATTACATAGGCTAATGTTCCTCCTCTGTAGAGATGGGGAATGCCTTTGACAGCTAGTTTGAGTGCAGTGACTGTGCAGCGATTGTTGCTTTCAGTTGTTGTCATAATTAAACAGAAGATCACTGGTTTTAATACACTGCGATGGTGCTGCGCTGAATTACTTCAGCCAGCCAAGATAATGCAGCCCCATTTGAATAAGTCTAAGATATAATGTGGCATGTAGACAAACCAAGAGAAGAGAGAAGTGTGTGTGAGGGGGAGACTCCTGTTGGTTCTCATTGCCAATCTCCCTAAGGAGAGAGCTGTTTATGCACACATGAAAAGCATTGGCAGGCAAGCCGGTATGTGTAGAGAGAGAGGGAGCATGAGAGAGAGACAGAGAGAATGAGGGCAGCCTCTAAGAAGAGAATGATGGTTTAGTGTTTGTTTTTTTTCTTCTTTGCATAGATAATAGCAAAACCAGGGGAAAAAAGAGAAAGACGAGAGGGCTGGGCAAACCTGTTGCCAGTTTCAGTTGCTAAGGACCACCTGTTGCTAACAATAAGTGTGTATATGTGTGCTTATTCTTTTTTGGGAGCAGATAAAGAATGCAGCTGCTAACGTACTAAGAGAGACTTGGCTCATCTACAAACACACCAAGCTGATGAAGAAGATCGACCATTCGAGAGTCCGCAAACACCAGCGGAAGTTCCTCCAGGCTATACATCAGTGAGACCGCACCTCACACACAACTACATACACTCGCGCACGCAAGCACACCCGTGCACACGAGCACATGCGCATGACGGCGCTGCTGAGCTGATGAAGCCTTTGAAATCAGCTGTACTTTCTATCCACCCACAGGTTGAATCAACGCTGATCATCAGATAAAATGCATTAATCCCCGCACACACAAACACACACACACACACACGCATGATGTGATTCATCATCTACGAAAGGGCAGGTTCAATCCAGGCAAATACACTTGTGGGAATGGATAATCATGTGCATTGTGTGCTGTTAGAGACACTCCGATCACCCTGTCATCTCTCCCAAAAAGTGATGCTGCTGTTACAAGTGCTCAGAGTGTAATTCACACACATAAAGAAAAAGATTTTTTGTATATCCTCCGTCCAGCATCTAAATGAAGAATCTCGTAAATGTTTCCTGATCCTTTGATCTTTAACGGTTCAACTTCAGGACAATTCAAAAGCCAGAGTCAAGAGACGTAAGGCTGTGTTAAATCTAGCATTCAAAGGCTAATCCTTATTCATGTGGACTGTGGACTGGCTGTGTCAACACAGCAACCGGGCTGACTCGATGGGAATAGGGGTACATTCTGTGGTTAAAATCTGTTAGCATAACAGGAGACGGGCTCAGCTGGGGGTGCAGTCTCATAAAGTCAGCCTCACAGGGTTTGTTTTATGAAAACACAGGTTAGTTCACCAATTATTGTATAGTGCTTTGAGAGTCCAATAGGCTTTTAATTGGACTAAAGTACAATGATTTTTTTTTATCAGATTTTTTGGTTTATTTCCCTCTAGGTCTTGTGCCCCAAAAGTTTTCCTTAATAATAATTATCTTTTAACTTTTAATGTTTCTTTTCCTGCATTCATTATATATATACAAATATATGTATTCTCTACTTCATGACAAGATTACTATGTTTCAGTCCACACTGTGCGCTTGCTGTTATTGTACATTCAAATCAAGGGACACACTGCAGGTAGAAATGAAGCTCAACTTGGCAAGGTGACCGCTCCAGAGTGGTGTTGTCTGAACCCTGAGGGATTAACTCTCTGGTCCAACCACAGCATATTTACCGGGTTTCCACCCTGTATGTGTGTTTTATGTGTGCATCTGTTTGCAGATTACGCAGCGTGAAAATGGAGCAGAGGAAACTCAGCGATCAGGCCAACACACTAGTGGATCTCTCAAAGGTGAGGCACACATCAGTGCTCTTCATTTTTGCATACAGGTTAGTCGCTCATACCTGACATGCTTTTGCTCCCCCCAAAAATTTTGCACAGCATTTCTCCGTTTCCATGCTGATCTGCCTGTTTCTGTGGCTTTGCGTCTCCTAGCAACCAGAAGAAGTGTTAAAACAGGGATGACTGAGTGAGAGAGTGAGGAGGAAACGAGAGGAGGGAGGGGAGTGCTCGTGTTTTTTCTGTTACTGTGTGGGTGTTTGAGTGAGAATGTAAGCGCACGTGTGTGTGTGTGTGTGTGTGTGTGTGTGTGTGTGTGTGTGTGTGTGTGTGTGTGTGTGTGTGTGTGTGTGTTCTTTCAGAGGAGCGATGCCTTTAGCACCAAATATTTTGCAATTTTGCAATCTCAGTCTCAATTGGCCACTTGTGCATTTACCATGGTTACAGAGACAGGGATGTGTAAGGCAGGGACATTCTGTTGGCTTCCTTTCATCCTCTCTCTTCTCGCTCTTTTTCTTTCTTCACAGTGTTATAAAGCCCGGTCTAGTGTGATTTCTAATCCCTCTTAGTTTTTTTTTTGTCATTTTTGCTTAGTCTTTCTCTTTCTGACACTTTACCTTATTCTGTAACCGTGGGTGACCAGTTGCGGTCTGTCCACAAACTGACTCACCTAAGTGTAAACATTTGCAGGGACAGGGGCAGGGCTGATGGGATTTAAAATACCCTCGTGAAGACAAAGACACTAGTTAAAATCGCATACAAAATATGTATGTATATGTATTGGCATACACACAAAGTTAAAACAGCAGAAAAACATCACAATTAAAAAGTTTATTATTCATTTGGCATTGCATTGGTAGTTCTAGACAGACAGTCACTGCTCCAGATTTGTTAGTGGTTGCCCTGAACGGCCAGTTTTAAAGCTTTCTTACTAAGGTGGTTAAGCCGTGCTGAAGTGCTTCATTTACAACTGTGGGATTTCTTTGTATTGTCAGCAGGCTGTCAGTTGTGGAAACACTGAGGCATATTATTAAAATTTCACCTATTTTTACACCTCAGGCTGTTCATTTTTCATTAAAGTTTTTCAGAATGTACTTTTTATGCTAAAAGACGGGGAAAATGTTTCAAGCTGTTTTCTTTTTTTTACCTTTATGCAGTGGTTTTACTCATCCAGCACACTTCAGATCAAACTGGGCCGCATGTGACCCAGCTAAAATGAATTTGACATCCCTGCTCTACTTAGTGTCTCTCCTTATTCAATACCAACGTATTTTGTTTTTTTTAAAACAAGCTTTCATAGAGCGACTGTGTTATCTTCCTGTTTTTACGTGTTTGCAGTCTGTCTCCCTTCTTCAAAGTACGCCGTGTGCACTGACTCATCTCCCACTCTCCACTCTCTCCTTTCATAGATGCAGAGTGTCATGTATGAGCTCATGTCCGAGCTCAACGACCGCAGCGAGGACTTGGAGCGTCAGATGCTGTCCCTGGAGCAGCGGGTGGAGCAGCTCACGGCGGGCTTCAACGCCTTGCCCGCTCACCTGTCTGCAACCCTCAGCGCCCAGCATGCTGCCCTGGTTCACCTGCTCCGGGAGAGGGATGCAAGGGATGGTAGAGGAGGAGGAGGAGGTGCTGTGGTTCCACTGTCCCCTGCTGCTTCTTTAACCACTGCGCCAGCTTCAGTTTCTCCAGTCCAGGTCACAGCTCCTGCACCACCTTCAGCTCCGGTTTCTACTTTGGCGTTGGAGTCCCCTCTGTCGCCCCCACCCCTGAGCCCAGAGGGGAGCTTGGAGGCTAGCTCCAACCCCAACACGTGCACCTCTAGCTGCTGAGGACAGCTTTTTTTTTCTTTTCTTTTTTTTTCTTGGACCAGGAGAGGACAAATATGAGGAAAAATAGGGAGGAAGGACGAGGGCTGCGCTAGTCCTCACACTTCAGACTAAAGGAGAGAAATGGGAGATGAGAGAAATGTCTGGTGATCCTCGGAAACTAACGCTCCAAGAGGGAGGGAGGAAGACTATGAGGAGAAATAATGGGATTAAGATGGAGGGCCTGTATGAGTGATGAGACATGTTAGGGACTTTGGGGCGCTTTACTTGATGAGGGAAGGAGAAGAAAAATGGGGATAAAATGGAGACTCTAAAAGGTGTGAGGGGGAGGAAGGATGCCAAGAGGGTGAGAAATTGAGGTAGAGAGAATGAGGAGGACGAAAGAGAGAGGAGGAGAAATAACGAAGAATAATTATATGAACTCCTAAATGGAATCCACTCCAATTACTGAAGAATGCCTTTTATTATCTCTATCTCTCTCTCTTCTACGTCTCTCTTTCTCCCTCTCTTTCCTTCCCCCTTCCCAATCCCTCACTCCCGTCATCAGGAATTAATGACCATGACTTTTTATCCTTATGATGTATTTTCTATCTGAATGCTAATTGTGTATTAACGAGCATCCCTTTAACAAAAGGTTCGATCAATACGACCATGATTTAAAAAAATGAAAAATAAAAAAATAAATAACTAGTGGCATGCACCACACATACACACACAAATCATGTCATCCACGCAATACGAGCTAACACAGCACAAACACAAATATACAGACTCTCACAAAGGCCCTATTTACGCTCACACATAGAAAATAATGCACTAGCCCACAAGATGATACTAAAAGCCAATACTGCCAAGCACATGATGCACTGTCAATCTCCATAGAGCACTGCCAAGCGATGTAGACACACTGTAAAAAATGTTCATCTTAACAATTTATCTTTTGTGGGTGTGAGCTGATGCAGTAGTTTAGACTTACGATGCGTAGTTGTGACATTTTAACTACTCAGCCGGGAGAATTGTAACCGTTCAGTGAACTACACAAATTATAGATCAAGCTGAAACAAGCTGATACAGAGGGACGTGAGTCATCATAATGTCTGTTTGTGATGATGAAGACAGTAGCTGATGGTAAAATAACCTAACACAACTACTACAGGACTTTATTACTGCATTTACAGAATTACAGATTGAAACGAACTGATGTTTAAAGTGTACTTTGCTGTGCTGAAATGAGACTGTGGTCTTGTTTCATTTCTGTGGACGTTTCGTATGACAGCAGCAGAAGGTGGACAATTAATAGTTGTATTAAGTGCATTAATACTGGGGCGGCTATTAGAAGAAAAATTAGCTTATTATACACATATTTTTTGTACTGGCATTTAAAAATGGTTGATTGATTTCTGAAGATACCCGTTAAAACAAACGCTGCAGAACTCTAAAGTTGGCTCTTTGCACAATCTTGATGCTCCGCATTTAGTGCGAGTACTCGTTTAATGCCACTAAATTTGGGTGTTTTGACCCAAAGATCTACAGCAGATGCGGTTAGGTCCACAACTTGTTGTCTTTTTGTCCCTCCATGCCACCACAGTGGCTTAGAAATAAAACTAAAAACTAACTTTAAAAAAATGCATTAACTGTTTAAGAATTATCCACATTTGTATACACAGTCCCTCATTTTCAGAGGCTCAAAAGTATCTTGACAATTGACAAGCAGCTTCATAGCTAGGTGGGGCCTGTTGCCTTGTTATTTCATGACGTGATTCAAAGAGTGGAATTTCTATTTCATAGTTGTTCATGGTCATTCCAAGTGAGGGAGGTCGTCATTAGGCTTAAAAATTCAAAATAAGTCAATAAGTGTCAACTGCTGAGTGGCCATTCTTGAAAAGAAAGACAACAGAAAACAACTGAAATGGATGATGAAAGAATGGCTAAAAAACAACTTCACAGCATCTAACTGAGTCAGAAAAAAAACTCTCACCAGGATGTACAGTAGGTGTATCACTGTCAAAGTCTACATCTGTAAGTTTGTAACTGTTAATCCAGAGGGTTTACAACAAGCTGCAAACTAGTGGTTACACTTAAGAACAAGTAGGTTAGATTATACTTCCTAAAAAAAACATCTAGAAATTAATATTTAAATAAAGATGAGCCTGTGGCAGAATTATGGGAAGAAAGAAGGAAAGAGAAGGAAAGAGAGAAACACCTATTGATTTGAAGATAACACATTATCTGTCAGAAACAGTGGGAGAAGTGTTGGTGGAACCCCATCACTAGTGTTTACTGATGGCGTGACTAACAGAAGTGGCAGGATGAATTGTAAAGTGTACAGGGCTGTACTCAAAAAGACATGGAGTATTCGTCAATGACCAAGTTATTTTTGATTGATTGATTGATTGATTGAATCTTTATTTTGAACATGTTGAAAAAGTATATAAAAAAATAGAATTAAAAGAGACAAATGAACAAAGCAAACAAAAGGAAAACGAGCAACCACAACTCCAAATAACGTCCATGTTCAAAAAGGAGCAGGAAGAAGCATAAGCTTATTTAATCCCACCCCTTTTCCACTATCTAGTATCAATAGACTACAGAAATACCTCCTTGCAATTACATTATATGTTATGTGTAATTTTTTTTTTAATATATACACATATATGCTTCTATCTATCCATACATACGTATATACACACATACATATACACATTTTCAATAACCCCATTAACACCTGAAGGATACACAACCTACAATTTTATATATATATATATATATATATATTTAAATATACCCATACCAACAAACCCGTGCATGCGCACACACATGAAAATATTAGACAAGAACACCCTATCAAATCTCTACCTTTTCCCTGTACCCTGTAAAAACCATATCCTTAAACCGCTTTTTAAACTGCGCCATGCTTGGACATTGCTTCATATCTTTACTTAGTCTGTTCCACAGCTTCACTCCACACACAGAGATGCAAAAACTTTTTAATGTTGTACGGATACGAGGATGTTTTAAATTTAATTCCCCCCTCAAATTGTATCCCCATTCCCTTTTAGAAAACATTTTTAGAATATTGTCAGGAAGCAGGTTATTTATTGCTTTATATATAATTTGTGCTGTGAGAAAATGAACCAGATCTGTGAATTTTAGAATTTTTGATTTTAAGAATAGTGGATTTGTATGATCTCTGTAACCAGTTTTATGGATTATCCTTATGGCCCTTTTTTGTAATATAAAGATTGATGATAGCGAACATTTGTAAGTATTGCCCCAAACCTCTGCACAGTAATTCAAATACGGTGCAATCAGGGAACAATAGAGAATGTGGAGTGATTTGTGGTCCAGAATGTGTTTTACTTTACTCAAGATTGAGACACTTCTTGAAATTTTGTTATGTATATGATTTATATGAGACTTCCAGTTTAATTTATCATCTATAATCACACCAAGAAACTTATGTTCAAGTACTCTTTCAATTTCCACACCATCTACATGAATCTGCACTTGTGCATTTCTAAGGGAATTCCCAAATAAGATAATTTTAGTTTTACTTAGATTTAGCGATAGTTTGTTCCTGTTAAACCATTTTTTAATTTTGCACATTTCTGAAGTAATTGTATCCAGCAGCTCCTTTAGATTCCCCCCAGAACAAAAAATATTTGTGTCATCTGCAAATAATACTAATTTTAATATATCAGATGCCTTACAAATATCATTTATATAAATAATAAATAATTTTGGACCCAGTACAGCGCCTTGTGGAACACCACAAGCAATGTCCAAGCATGATGAGGAATGGACACCCAGCTTCACAAATTGTTTCCGGTCACTTAAATAATTTTTCACCCATTGCAGTACAACCCCCCTAATCCCATACCGTTCCAGTTTATTAATTAATATGTCATGATTGATTGTGTCGAATGCTTTCTTGAGATCCAGAAATACTGTTACTGTTATTCACCTGATCTCAGCCCAACGGAGCAGCTTTTCAGTTACTGAAGACAAAAACTGAATGCAGAGAGACCCACAAACAAGCAGCAACTGAAGGCAGCTCCAGTAAAAGCCTGGCATCTCAAGAGAGGAAACACAGCGTTTAGTGATGTCCAAGGCTGCAAAGGATTTTCATTCAAGTATTTAGAACACTCCTTACTTTTAAAATCATGTTAGTTTGTCCAATTAAAGTTTGAGCCTTTGAAAATGGGGGACTGTGTCTCAACAGTTAATGCAAAAACAGGAAAGCGCTGTGAGTCAAAGCTGAAAGTCTGCACTTCAATCACATCCTGATTACTTGGTTTAAAACTCACTGTGGAGGTGTACAGAGGCAAAATCACAAAAGTTGTCTCTTTATCCAACAAATTATGGGCCTAACTGCACTGAAAACAATGAAAACAATTTTAACAAATCCTTTACTTGACTAAAGTCAGACCGACCTACATGCAACTCTATAAATATTGTCTGTCATTGGCACTTGTTAAAATCCAGCAGTGATTTAGCTGTATTTCTCTAAGTTGTTTTTATTAGTTGATTTTTTTATGACCTTTCATAAAGGGAAGTAGATCTTGTACTTTACTGCCATTCTTTGTCAAACTTGTGGTCCGAAAAACAGCTCACTGTTATCATGAATGTATTCTGTGTGAAGAAATACACTCAAACTCGCTTGCTCAGTCACTTAAACTGCCACACAGACACAGGAACAGACACCCACACGCACACGCACACACACACACACACACACACACACACACACACACACCTCGACAACCAAAGTGCTCTCTCTTAAATGGACTTCAATAAGAGGCAGGGAACGCTGCTGTCACTGGGGACAAAAGATAGCAGGAGGCGTTGCAGATATCTTGACAATATTGCTGAGGGAATAACTGTGAAAATCTCGGCATGGACTTGTTACAGTGCTGTACATGGACTGCTGTAACAGATGAAGGTGGACTAAGGATGAACACAAGGGAACACAAATAAACCTTACAAAGGATAAATGGCCATGAAGGAACAGATGTTCATGAAATAAATAAAATGAAAGACTGAGATATATCTGAGAGGAATTATAATGACGTGATGGGAAAAGAGACAAGCCTACCTTTACATTGGAGACAATATTGAAAACTATCTTTTAGCGACACGCTGTGGCCGGAATACTGAATTACATACGCTTGGAAAATTGTACAGTATGCTGTTAACGAAATATAGCTTTGTATTGCTTAGTCTTTTCTACCATTATGATTAAAAGCAGTTATAGCTGATATCTTACCTTATTAAACTATAGTATTCTTCTCATTCGTCATGACAATTATAATATATGTATTATCAATACGTTAAATAATCACGAACAAGGAAAGTGCCGTTTGAGGTTGAAATTATTTTGTAATTTTATTTTATCAGAGAGAATTAATAAAGTATATATCTATAACATTACAGCTTTCATGTTTAATGAGTCTAAGTTTTTATTTTATTTATTTTTTATCATTTATTTATTTCGTTTGTATGCTTTTTTCGGGTACTTCATATTCCTCGGGGATTCATGTAATTTTAAAACAGCTGTAAACACTAACTCACCCTGTAGAGATTATGTTTTGTTCAGTAATTTATTAAATATATAAATACTGTAGGAGTTTTAAGAATTGCTACCACGTTTTATTTATTTTTCTGTTGTCTTTGTATCTTTCACTGTCAAAAGGGGGAAAAAATCTCCCCCAACTTGGATTTCAGCGTTTCTCTCGCTCATTCTCGCGATGTTTGGAAACAACGTTGGACAGTAACTTCACGCTGTCTTTAAGCACAGGGGCACACCTCTGGGGGCAGTAGAGAGCTAGAAGTTTGTTTGTTTTATTAAAATGGGCTTTTTTTGTGGAAGCTTTACGCTAGCTAAGTTGTCCATTTGTTAAGTCCTTTAATTATATAAGTATTGATCGGCTAACTTCAGTATGGTAAGATGCTGCAAAATTAAGCTACTGTGAAGTACCCCATTACAACCAGGCACACTTTTTAGCAGTATATTTTGCTTTCTTGGGCTAGTTGAATACTGTTAGCTTGCCAAATTACGGTGACATTATCAGTCGTGTGTAAAAAATTATGTTTTTGATGTCACAATACAATATTAATATGATTAGAGGTGGCTTGTCTACTTAGAAAAGTACTCACTGTTATTAAAACATACCGGATTGGTACTGAAGACAAAATATGTACTGTGGCATAACGCAAAGTCATTCACTGGGTTTTAATAAAGTTAGTGGGCGTTGTGATATATGACTTTGAATATATGTGAATCCAATTCTAACTGAGAGGACAGTGTTTGGAAGAAAAACCAGAAAGAGACATGATGTATTAGTGGGTGGTGAGTGGGTGTGTAAACATTCAGTGTCCAGTCTTTTCCAGTGGCCAAGCCTCCCTCTATTCATTATTTCTGTGTGTGAAGCAGGTCCTCCTTTCTGCTTTACCAGTGTCCTCTATGCTGGCACCAACAGCATTATAAATGAATGTGGGATTCTGGTGAGGGTAAGTATAAACTGTTGTTTTATTTCTTTCTGTGGTTTAACC
Source organism: Aulonocara sp. 'chitande type north' Nkhata Bay (assembly GCF_057382095.1). NCBI lineage: Eukaryota > Metazoa > Chordata > Actinopteri > Cichliformes > Cichlidae > Aulonocara > Aulonocara sp. 'chitande type north' Nkhata Bay. The sequence continues at coordinate 27,753,363 of NC_141354.1, read as the reverse complement.
CAAGTAAAGTGCCACATTTAATATTGTCATCCAGGTAATAAGGGCTACAGCTGTAACCCTCATTCATTCGTACTTTTTTTTGCATTCAGCACGAATACATAATGGTTTGTCTCTTACTTTAGATTGAGTTACAATTAAAGTACACAGAAATGTTGTTCAATTTCAATTCAATAAAACTTTATTGATCCTGAAGGTTGACCCCGCAGGAAATTGGGTTATGTTGTATGTCGTACAACAGTATGTAGTATTACAGCCACATTGTAAATGTGCAGGTCAGAAGTTTTCATACATTCATCATGGGCATGAATGTTATGACAGTTTGAGGCTTTTAATGATTTACTTGAACATTTCTCTTTTCAAGGTGGAATGATTGTATAGCACACGTCTTTAATGACTTAAAAAAACAATCAAATGTTAGAGTTAAAAGTATGCATACGGACTTAAATACACCCTATTAATATTTGGTAAATTGTTCCTTAGGAAGTCTAAGGAGCTTGGAAAGAAAAGTGTCTGGACTTTAAATTGCTTGAAGACGTTTCACCTCTCATCTGAGAAGCTTCTTCAGTTCTGGGGTCAAATGGTGGAGAGTCCCAGATTTAAACTAGAACTGAAGAAGCTTCTCGGATGAGAGGTGAAACTTCAAGCAACTTAAAGAAGTCCAGACGCTTTTCTTTCCAAGCTCCTTAGACTACGATGACCTGGATGACTTACACCTCAATCAGATGCTTTTGGTAGCCATCAGCAAGCTTCTGGCATAATGCTGTCTGGATATTTGATCATTCTTCTTGACAGAATAGAACAGTGCATTTAAATTGGTTCATTTCCTGGTGCTGATCTGGCTTTTAAGCCTAGTCCACAAATTTTTAATAGCACTGAGGTTGGGGCTTTGGGAATGCCGTTCCAGATGCATTATGTTAGCCTTCTTGATCCACTCCAAAGCCAGTTTTGACATGTGTTTGGAATCAATGTCCTTTTGGAACAAACAGCTGTGTCCAAGTTTCATCTAGCTGTTGATTTAAGAGTTGAAGAATTTGGAGGTAGTCCTCCTCCATTTTGCTGTCAACTTTGAGCAGTGTACTATTATCATAAGGAACAAAGTAGCCCCAGAGCACGATGCTACCATCACCATGCTTCACCGTGCTTTTTAGATTTGAAAGCCTCACCATTCAGATCCATAAGGACAAAAAAACTAACAGACTAAGGAACAGCTTATATCCCTTAACCATCACTATGCTAAATGCTGCTAAATTAATATGATCCAATATAATCTTTGTGTATGATGTTTACAGTGTTACAACACAGTCTCATATTTACATGTTTACAACTGTATTTTACCACTGGTACAGTAATACTGGCAAATGGGGACTAGTGCAATATGAAATCAATTGTGTTTGTTGTTTCTAAACATACATATATATATATATATATATATATATATATATATATTGTATTTTCTAATTTAATTTAAATTTTATTGACTGATTGTTTCATATGTTCTGAGTTCTGAGCATTGGTCAGTGCAATAACAGCCATGCAAGTCCTTTATATGGCTGCAAAGAGGAAATACCAGTTGTAGTCAATCATGATCGCTAATGAGATGTTAATAGCTGTCGCCTTGTCAAGTTAAAAGACATTGTAGAACCTTCAGGATCACAAAAGATTTAAGTGAGTGTATGTATATGTTTGACCCTGTATGTGTAGTCTGTGACTTAGAGAAAATTTTAAATAAATTCAAATGTGTGCACTCAATTCTTGTTTTTAAAGCCATTAAAGATGTATATGCACAATCATTAAGCCCTGGAAAAAGAAGAAAGAAATCATAAAAACCCCTAAAATTACTGTAACACTCATGCCAATGATGAGTGAGTGTAAACTTGTGACCACAACTGTATACGCATTAGAAGGATTTTTGTTTAACATTGTATTTTGAGAATAGAGAAGCGTTAGCCCTGTTATAGACTGGCAAGCTGTCTAGTGTGTACCCTGCCTCTCATCCTATGACAGCTGGGATAGGCTCCTGCCATCCCTCAACCCTGAATTGGATAAGCAGAAGCAAATACATGAATGGCTGGAGAATAGACAATAGAAAAAAAGGGAAAAGGAAAAAAACAAAATACTATTCTGAGGGAAGCAAAAGTTAAATTGTTGAGAATAAAGTTGTTTCAAATCCAACTGTATCATTAGTGCATCGCTGCTGGATCCTCTACAAAATGCCTTGTGTAGATGAGTTAATGAAAACACACTTCAGAATTTTCAGCACACATACACTGTGTGGAATAAGTATGAGGGCTTTAAAGAGATGGTGCAGAAAACTGTCTGTTCAGAAGAGAGAAAAAAGAGTTGGCTGCATTTGTGCAGAGTGAAATAATTAGCAATGGACAAACACAACAATATCGATGCTTTAGCAAGTACAAAGGATGTATGTTGTATCAGATGATCAGGCTGTGACTTGAGAAATGCCCATGGACTAAGGGAGTTGACCTCATTCTCGAGATTATATTTATTTTCAGAATGAAACAGTTAAAACAAAAAATATTCTTTTTGTGGCTTCGATGCTACTGAGGTTTGCACTAAACTTGCTCCATCACAGAAGTAAGAAACAACTGACCTTTTGCTGGTGCTGAGAAATACGACTCAAATGAAATATAAACAGGGATGTAGCATACTCTGCCTTCTTACAAAAGCTTTAAAAGATTGAAGGAACTCTTCAGTGACAATAATGAGAACAAAAACACACAAATACAAGAAGAAAGGCCACGGCGTGCTTGTATTTACTTCAGTGGCTGATATAGCAGCAGAACTGACCTTGGACCTTGCCTAATTAACGTGTAAAAATAACCCTGGTGACAGACTCGCAGGTCGCTCATTCACTCATACTATGACACAGTTTGTCTTACTTTACATTTTTCTGTCTTTCTTGCTTATTGTTTGTCGGGCATATTGGTTCTAATTAGGTGTAATCCTTTGTTTGGTTTACAATCTCACTGTTGCAGGCCTAGCAGAGTGCGTTTGGAGTAAAGTTTCAGCTCATAATAGACATGGAAATAAGGAGAAGTACGTTTTCTCTTTGACTTCACTTTTTCAAGTTTTGTCTTATCTATTGAATACGCTTAAGTTTGACACATAAATGTGTTTGTATTATTAAACTTACCTAACTTTTTTTAACTGATTACTGAGGATTACTGAGGATTTGTTTTTGCAACGTTTTATGTGCTTCATAGCTTCAAAGTCTTCGTTATTACAGATGAGTGATAGATGTTTAAATTAAACACCTTCCAATTAGTTCACACTGATGCTTGTCCCAAAGGTGATCACACCTTAATCTAATGGCTTATTATGATTATAAATAAATTCATCTGTCACAATATTCACACATTGTTTCCTTGATATATGAGAGTGTTTGTTATTTTTTCATGAAAGGTTTCATATAAACTGGCCTGTTGGGTGTTTAGCCAAGAGTGAAAATAAAGCAGAACAACAGAGGTGTGAAAGCCAGGCAGCCTGAGGCAGTGCTCTGCCCCGGGCACTGCACATACCCAGATGTGATGAGCTTGTTATCTGTGTTATTTACTGGCAGGCTCTACTGCCCCCAGGGCTTTCATCATCTCTCTCAGGCGATGTGAATTTTCATGATTGGGTTCTATAATTTTAAGGCCAAGGTAATGTCTGTAGTCTAGTCTTTTTCCCTCTTCCTCTTTCCACCGGTCGCTCTGCTTCTCTCCATTTCTCTGGAAACCCAATTACACTTTCAGGATCTCTGTCTGAGCCAAGGGTATCAAAGAATATAGACAAAATTGAAAATTTAACATATACTTTCACTCATTTTTAGCCAAAAATAGTGAAAATATGTCTGCATGACATTTTATTACATAGGTGTAATTCACTAAGAGCAAAAGCAAGAAAATGGCAAGAAGGAGACACGTTACAGGACATGAAAGAACACGCTAAAGAAGTGAGAAAAACTGGCATTTTTAAAGTTTAAAAAAAAACAAAACATAATACTTAAGCTGATCACTTTGAACTGTGTGTTCAGCCTCTGAAATAATGACTTGCTGGAGGCAGGCTGTGGATTGATAACAGTGTTGGCAGTTCAATCCCAGGCTCCTTTCCACACGTTGAGTAAGACATTGGCTTTGATGCCTTGATTAGTGGATTGCATAGTGGCTTGCTGCCATAGGTGTGCTGCCAGTGGGTGAATGAGAGGCAGCTTGTAGAGCACTTACAATAAGAGCACTATATAAATGCAATCCAACAAAACAAAACCATAAATCACTTTGAATAGGAGCAACAGATATTGCACCCAAAAGATGATAACATTGATATTTAATGTGTCTAGACAAGAACTGCTAATCTACGTGTTTTACATCTCATTATCCATACTACTGCTCAGACATCATGAGCACCAGTTTTCAGACCGCAGCCTTTCATGTGAAGTTTCCAGGTTTATAGCTTTATAGTTAGAGCTGGATCCAGTAAGCCTTAACAATCCCTTAATCATCCTGCTATAGCCTGCCCTAGTCTCCCTATTTATTTTGTCTTGCTACACTCTGCTTTTCTGTCTCCTCTTTTCCTCCTCCCCCCAACAGGTAGCTACTTCACCCTGAGTCTGGTTCTGCTGGAGGTTTCTTCCTGGTAAATGCGAGTTTTTCCTTCCCACTGTCGCCAAAGTGCTGCTCATAGATCTGATCTGATTGTTGGTTTGTTCTCCCTGATATTATAGGGTCTTTACCTTTCAGTATAAAGCACCTTGAGGTGTTATGTTGCTCTTGTGAATATTAGCTGAAGCATTGCACACAATATCCAGTACTGCATAGAATTTTATTAAACAGTAGCTTTCTGTCAACGAATGAAAGACAGACTTAATACCATTAGTGTATGCAGACGGACCAAACTCCTGTGTGCAGTCAACCCTTGAAATACCATTGAGTGATTTTAATTTATAGTCTTAAGTAGTGGATGAAAATAACAGCGCAGAGAACTTTCAAATATTAGATATATTTTAGTGGTTTCTTATTTGCATTTTTATGTGGTGTGTTTTTAGGAAGCTGGAACTGATTGAAGGCCATTCATGTGAGGGAAAACATACATTTAGTTTGGTTCCCCAACATGAAAGGTTGTTTCAGGATTGCTTTACCTTAGTCAAAATGATTGAACCGAAAGGCTGGATATTAAATTGTTGCAAATGTGTGCAATATTCAGGACTGTTGGGGAAATGTTTTTAAATCACTTACTTCTGGTGTCTGGGATTTACGAGCTGTTCTTTGAAGATGCCCATCTGAAAACCAATTTAAGGTTCCAAGCCTTGTGTGTGCTTAGTAGGTGGTATGTAACTTTACAAAATCACTATATCACTATAATGTTGAGTATATCAGGTGTCATCTGGGTTTTTAGTAGTTTAAAGGAGTCTGTTTGACTCACCTAGACTGTAATAGTGGTCTTTTACAAGAATGTGCTTGGCTTACGTACCCAGCATTAACCAAGCATATATATACACACAGACACACACACACACACATATATATATACTATGCTCTATTCATGAATATGTTAGTTTATTCATGTCTTTTTTCTCCATCCTAACTGATTCTACTGCTGCTTCTGCATAATGAACACCAGCTGCCTCATTAAGAATAAAAAACGGTCACCTAACACTACACTTCTGTATCAGCGAAGATGACTAATGAGTGTGCACGACATGGAGCTTTGTAAGTGGAAAAGTTGCTGGAGGTCTGGACTGGTCCATGCTGTACTGGTATACCTGTCAAATGTAATGTCATCATTTTAGAGTCGGGTCAAATATCACCAGGTTCTGTCAGCAGGAGACTTATGGCCGAATCTGTTATCTCCAGCTTCTTAGAGATAAGCTGTTCTGTACTGGGAGCCTCTGCAGGTCAGAAACACACATCATATGGATTTATGTGAGAAAGGACATATATGTGCACATACTGTTGAATTACTACTACTTTTCATGACATTAGTGCCCTTCAGGTGACTGCAAAGGGCTGATGTGCAGACTCATGTGCAGATCATTTTCATGCTCCGTCCAGGTGTTTACCTGATAACCACAGGAAAATATATTACACAGTGCACATGTGTGCTTTGCATATTTACTAGTAGAGGCAGTATTGACTTCACAGCCAGTGTGTTTGTTGCATGCGTGTATGTGTCTAAATGTGTGAGCAGGTAGATGCGGGGAGCCTTTACTCTGAGCCTGGACAGTGATGTTGCTGTGGTGATGATCAAAGGAAAAATACTGCAATAGCTGCGAAAGAAGCTGGGCAAGACTGCAGTTCAGAAAGTTGATACAGTTAAACATTAAAACACCACCTCAGAGAAGATGAATGACACACAGATACACGCACAAATGCACAGATACAAATTCAAATAAAGCTGTATAAACAAAAGCGAAATACGCACTTAGCTCTTGTCTCATAGTGACACCTTTCTTTGTGGCTCTTTTTCTCACTATATAACACTTTCCCACTTACACAGTGCAAATGCTGGCTAATTTGAAGATGAAGACAAAGTTAGGGATAATTTGTTTGAAGAAAATCATGCTCGACCAAATCTGATGCTTCGTGCGCAAATCATCTGTGAATCTTTTTACATTAGCCCCTCTCATAGCCAGTGACGTCAGCGGTTCCAACTTTGGGCCCAGCAATTAGTCAGCGCTCTGCTCAAGCCAGCTCTTTTGGCACCGACATCAATGCTTTTTCGCTGAATTGAATGGAGCCATTTCTAGATTAGGCACTGCCACTGGCATGAGTAAATAGATCCTGTAATGTTTTCTTTTTAGTGGTCACAAATTCACTTATTGAGATTATATATTCATACCAACCATTTTCCCATCTTTATGCGCCATACTGCCTTTGTGTTCTTCCTGTGAACCTTTGAACTCATCTGTGTTAGCCCAGCCTGCTTTTTTTCTCTGACTCAGCATCTGCCCAACACCTCCACATCTCTTAGTTACCTCAGCACTTTAACATCTTACATTAGTGGTGGGTGTGTTTGGTCATCAGATTGGCCCGAGTAAGCCAAAGAAAGAGTTGTGGAAGTACATCGCCATCCCTCACCTACTTACTCTCAAGCCCTCATTTCATAGACACCTGTATGAGCATTATTTTTTCATGCTTGCTGCATAAAATATATTACTTAAGAGCAATATACGTCCAGCCTTTTCTTTTCAATTAACCTTTCTCACACTAAATCCATTACAAATATAACTAGATCAGCAGGTTCTATAATACACATTCAATCTTAGGAGTAATGTGTTTGAATTATTAATGAGTTGTTTTGTTGGTATTTCAGATCAGATTACGGGCTCTTAAATGTCTGCCTGGTCCATTCAAGCTTTAGCTTCCTCTACATTAAAATCTGACTAACACACCCTGACTATACAACAGTGATTTTATTTTCAAAGTCTATTAATGTTTTATGTACAAATAAGAAGACTGGCCGGTACCCAAAGAGAAATTTATACAGTAATGTGGACTACATATATATTTTCAGTCAGGCACTTAAAAAGGGGATTATTGTTCTTAGAAAGAACTGGCAAAGTTGAAATGCTTTATTCTCTAGGCGGCAGGCTGCTATGCATGAGTTGTCTTTTTTCTTGTCCTGAATGTGTGATAAACCTATTCAGTGTGGCGAGGAAGTAAAAATGATGTCTGCATGTCTGTAAACCGTGATGATCGTTGTTCAGGTTGATGTGCAGGTAGAAGCAGTGAAGCAAGGCAATGCCATTGTCACCACAGAAGTGGACCGGTACAATATCGGCTCCATGGTAACGCTGGCCTCCCACACTTCGCTCAGCCTGCATTCAGGGGACTTGCCTGTGCTGCATATGTGCGTGTGAGAGAGAAGGGGGGTATGAGAGCAGAGGTTGCTGATTGACCTATTTTCAGGCTGTTTGTATGAATTGGGATGAAGGGAGAAGTGATGGGGTTTTTAATGATGCCGCAGGGGACTTGTGCATTGCTTCCTCCTCTGATACGACTTCCACTGACATAACTGACATAACTGGGCTACTTGTAAACCCTCTGCATATTATACCCACAGTGAAGACCCAGACCCACTTGTAAGTCCCAGTTCACTTTTTCTCTCTGTGGGTCTTATTTGACTTTGTGCGTGTGTGTGTGTGTGTGTGTGTGTGTGTGTGTGTGTGTGTGTGTGTGTGTGTGTGTGTGTGTCAGCCCTCATTGTATATGAGGCATGTCTCAAGCTGGTGACTCCAAACCCTTAGGGGTGAGAGTGTTCTTGGTGAAGGTGGAGACAGTCAGCTAATTGGAGGCTAGGAATAGCCAGCAGTAAACTGGTACTCATTCGATTTCAATTCAATTTCATTTCATTTATATAGCAGTAAATCACAACTGTCACCACAAGGTCCTTTATATTATAGGGTAAAGATCTTACAGAATGAGAAACAACCCCCAACAAGGAGACAACCCGCTATGAGAAAGCACTTGGCAACAGTGGGAAGGAAAAACCCCTTTTAAGAGGAAGAAACTGCAGATTCTGGCTCAGGAAGAAGCAGACATCTTCTGAGAGTGGAGGGGGTGAGAAGAGAGAGAGAGCAGGAAGAGAGTCAAGGCAGAGAGAGAGTTTTAAATCAGCTTTTAATAGTTAAATTGAATAGTGATTTATAAACCCAATGAAGAGGAATCTCATGAAGAGTTGAGTGAAGAAGAAATGCTCAGTGCATCATGGGAAGCCACCAGCAGTCTAAGCCTAGTGCAGCATAACTAAGGGAGGATTCAGGGTTACCTCATCCAGCTCTAACTATAAGCTTTATCAAAAAGGTTTATTAGGACACTATGATACTATGAGGGATTAATATGGTCTACTTTCTAGACATTGACAGTACTCTTGCTGCAGCTTCAGCTGAAGCCTGTATAATGTCGATAGAATCTCATTCTTAGCATCCAGGTAGGACCTTATGCCACCAATTATTTTGTGAACTCACCTTTTTAAGCAAAGCCATCTTGGCTGGGATAACCAGAAGCCAAATGCTTTAAGTGAGGAGTGGATCAGACTGATACTCTCATATTTGTTAGTTAGTGACAGCTCTGCTGATTGACTTCGCTTTTAAAACACCTAGGCTGTTTCCATTTTTATTTACATGGGTGTGTGGGACTCTAGTATATTGTTCAAATCTTATGAGATATTTTTAGAAATATAAATCAAATATATTTATCTAAATCATGTATATCTGTGTGTATGTCCAATAGCTGTTTGGTTTTTTCGGAGTGTTAAAACTTCTGGCCGATAGAACAAAAGGTTGAAAGTGGCCTATAACTTCTTCTTCTTCTCCGTCTCTTTCCCCCTCCTCCTCCTCCTCTGTTTGACCCAAATCCCACCCTCAGTCCCAGTACCCCACAAGCACAGCAAGTTTTTTTTTCATTTAGTTTAATTTCCTCTGCTCTTTTCTATCTTACCGCCCTGCTGCTAGCTGCTACACCTTCGTCTGCTTATCACAGTTATGCACTCACAGACAGACAATGAGCTGCATGCATCCACACACACACACACACACACACACACACACACACACACACACACACACACACACACGAGCAGAGACATGGACAGAATTACATTAGAATTTCATATTCATTTGAACAGTGCTTTGACGTGGCTCCACTCCTCGCTGCCTCCTTCCGACCTTCCTCAGCTTACTTCCCCAAAAAGTAATGTTGGTTTCTATAGTAACCGCCTGTGTCTATGTTAGAGGGGAGTTTCCTCACGCTGACTGAAAACGATGTTGAGCACGGGGAGCCACGGAAATACACACACTCTCCCTCACTCACATGCTTGCATTCGTAAAACTGTTGATTAGCAATCACCGTGTCCTTCACACTGTTTATTTTTAATGAGCTCAGAACAATCTGTTGATTGGGTGATTCCAACAGGAGTAACACGCAGCATATTACAAATTGAGTATTCACATCAGATGGAATTTTTGTGGCCCTTTGTGTAATGTGAGAAAGGTGAACATGAATGTGTGAAGAGTTCTCTTATTATTTTGCACCTAAGTTCCTTTTAATTGTAGGTTATAGTTATTTTCCTTTTTTGGGATAAATACATGAATACTCTTTTCTTTGTTGCACAGAACTATGACTGTGACTATTTTTGTCTGTGTTGTGTTTTGTTTGTAGCATTCTTCTTGATATGCTCGTCTCTCTGTTGGTGTGCTGCTGTGGTGCTCTCTTACTTTTCAAAGAAATGTAGGTCAGGTGGACTGGAGACTGTAAATTGCCTATTGTTGTGGGTTTTGTGCTTCCCTGCATGGAAAGGTCCCAGATATCTGTGATGTATGGGCATAAACAATGAACAAATTAATGAAGCCCCACGAGCCAGACTGAACTTTGCACCAGCTCGTTCAGACTCATCATTTTCACATTAATGCACTTTGCATAAATTGTTGCTCAAATGCAGAATTGCGATACTTGACTTTATGTAAAACACCAACTGAAATATGCATTAATATACTGCAGAACATTTCTGACAGGGGAAATAAATCATTTTGATCTCTGTGTAACGTATTTGGTAACGACTTGGACAACCATAAAACAACTAAGCGGCATCTGGCGAGTGATTACATATTTACATTTTCTAAGCTTCTCCCTCTTGTTAAGTATTGACAACAGTCCTAGCACATTATTTGTCTCCTCCATTAAGAGCTAGCCTGTGATTGGCCGACACAAAGCAGAAACAGCCTGTGTTTACATCTCTTCTCTGCCGCCTTGTTTTTCTTCCTCCAACTCATTTCTCTCACTCACTCTACTCGTTGCCTTGCCAAATATCTGCACAGATATTCTGCCAATCATATTTTCTTTCTCCACCTTTCTTCTCTCTTTTCCTCCTGGTGTCATGTAGTAAGGATGTAGAGCTGCAGTTAGCAGAGTGTGACCAGAAGGGGGTACAGTTTGACAACCTCCGATCCCTCCCAATGACTCTGCAAGCTCCACTCCATCTCCCTAAATGTTCTCGCACACAGGGACATTCACAGCTTGCAGACTATTTCAGCTTCATCGTCAGAATAATTAATGCAGGAAATGATCACCGAGACAAGAATGATTAATTTTGAGCTCTGACAACACCGACATGACCGATTGTTGGTGCTGGGCCACCAGGCTTTTAATGCTCACGGCCATCCAGGGATAGCATCCATCACGGTGACCCTCACTCCTGCAGAGATGTGTTCAGTGTGTGTTTTTATGTGGGTGTGAATGCCAGCGTATGTGTGTGTATCATTAAGCATATGTTTACTAATTTAGCAGCCTTGTGACTGTGGAGGTAAGGGGTTACTATTCTGAGATAGTAAAAGATGTTTAGCAGAGCACAACCACCTGAGACCTCTGCAGCTTTCCTGACATGACCTGCCAGGGGCACGAGCTTTCACATTTCATCAGATGGAATTTTTGTAATGTGAGAAAAGTGAACTTGATTATGTGAAGACTTCTCTTATTATTTTGTAATAAAGTTCCCTTTAATTGTAGATGTGACTGTTCCAGGTTTTGGATTGCACAATAGGTTATAGTTATTTTCCTGAGAGGGGTGACATCAAAATTTAGGATAAATACATGAATACGCTTGTCTTTGTTGCACAGTATACTGTGACTGTGACCATTTTTGTCTGTGTTGTGTTTTGTTTGTAGCATTCTTCTTGATATGCTTGTCTCTCTGCCGGTGTGCTGCTGTGGTGCTCTCTTACTTTCCAGACAAATGTAGGTCAGGTGGACTGGAGACGGTAAACTGCCTATTGTTGTGTGTTTTGTGCTTCCCTGCATGGAAAGGTCCCAGATATCTGTGACGTGTGGGCATAAACAATGAACAAATTAATGAAGCCCGATGAGCCTAAATGCGTAAATTGGTGCTCAAATGCAGAATTGCAATACTTGACTTTACATAAAACACTTTAAAATAAGCTGTGTATCATTAAGCATATGTTTACTAATTCATTGACCTTGTGACTGTGGACGTGAGGGGTTACTATTCTGCGATAGTAAAAGATATTTAGCAAAGAACAACAACACCTGAAACTAGCTTTCCTGACATGACCTGGCAGGGGGCTGTGCTTTTACATTTCATCCTCTTTACCACATTTTTACCTTCACATATAAAGATTTTAGCTCTCTCTGTAGCACAGTATGACTAAGGTACTCTTGTTATAAGGTTTAAGGTAAACAGTCCCTATTATAGTGGCAGAACAATCAGGAGTGGGGAAGACTGGATGATAATAAAATCATTTGTCGATATTAAGTGTCCATATGATAATAAATTAAACTGAGAGTGCTTGCAATTGTGTTTTGCACAATTACTACCTCCATTTTGGAATGGATCATTTCTTAATCTTGCTTCTCTCACAGTTTCTCCCAGTTATTCTGCCAAACACAATTAAAACATTCATCTGGAAATAAACAGTTCTTCCATTTTTGAGTTTTAGTCGTGCCAGCTGGTTACTTTCAGCTAACAAAAATAAATAAAATCTTGGGATACATTTTGGACACTGACAAAAAAAATACCCAGAAGTCTGTTTGACATAACTTGTGTGTTGTTGTTGTCTTGTGTCCCAGAGATGCCATCTGGCCTGTGCGCCACGCTTTGTGTCAGCATGTGACAGGACATGACTTGTCACTGTGGGCTCCCAGGGGATGCTGACTAGTGGCTCAAACACTGACTCTCCTCTGCTGGAGGTCGTTGCTGTGGAGGTGTAGGGTCAGCCAGACCTTGTTCATAAGTGTTCAGGTCAGTTAATTAAGTAGGGTATACTAATGATGTGTAATGACTTTGGCCTTGGCAAAGGGAAAACTCAAACAAAGAGACATATGTGTACAGATGAACTGTGTCTCACCAGAGTGGTTTGTGCTTCTGCTACAGCATGGGAGGGCCCAGTCAGCCCGTCTTTCCTTTGTTATAAGTCACTATTCTGCGATAACCTTGGTCAGTAGAGCTACGCTCACAACACGCACACACCCCCACAGCCTTTCTTGTACGCTCGTTTAATTTCTCCACAGTTTCTGGCTCTGGATTTTTCTTTCTTTCTCAACAGCCTTCTTTCATGTCAATTTTTCATTCTACTGCAGCTCTCATTTTGCCAAATTTAACGCTGAAAAGAGAATTCAAACTGCTCAGATCAATACTATAAAAAGTCATCTGCCATGTCTTTCAGTGATTTTTCTGCCCTTCTCTATCGATCCTCCTGTCCCATCCTCCACTCTGCCTCCCACTCAGAGATGACCTGACGCTGATTACTTCAGATTTTGACAGACGTTTTTGGTGTCCAGACTTTGCAGAACAAAGATTTTCAGCAGGGCCAATAACACCTCCCTTAGTGACTATAATCCCCAATATGTTAATGTTTTCCATCTCTACATCAGTCCAGAAGGAGAATGCATGACACTCTTTAATAAGCAAAAGGGTCAGCAATGGGTATTTAATCAGGCGTTACAGGGCAGACCTATAGCATCTTGGAAGAGGGAAAGTTTGCTACAGGTAGAGAAATTTAATGAGCACAAATGGGTAGAGTTTAGGCTGCTAGTATCTAATCAATGGGCTCATGTCCTCTGTCTTCTGGGTGAAATGGAAGCTTCCACAGTCCCTACTCTTTTAACCTCTGCAGACAAACACGTCATGGTGGTGGTGAGAGGGTTTCAAGCACACATGAAACTAAAGCATGTGAGGAAAAATTACCATGAGCATGCATCTTTTTCCATCCTTTCACTCTTAATGTGTCACTCTTATGCACCATCTTGTAAGAAAGCTTAGTTAGTGTTGCACTTTAGCTCCCCCTACCTTCAATTTTGCATTTTTACAGTCAGCCCTGACAATTCATGGCTTGCTGCTAACAAACTCTTCCCCCGTCATTCATTCCCTGCAGTTGTTTACGGACAGTCACTGTGTCTGTCTCAGGAGGGGTTTGTTACCAGCTGCTCTTGATGGGGCCTCTCTTTGTGGGGTCAGTTCCCTTTCTGTCAGAGCTGCTCTCAGGTGTCCCAGAGGTGCTGCCCGACCTGTTGGCACTCCACCGATCTGTGTTGCTCCCTGTCACTCAGCCTGGGGTTGAGTTTACAGTGATGGGCAGCAAGAACATGCTTTCATCGGTATGTCACGCAAACATCCACAGAATAGATTATTTGAGCCCTTCGTGTACTTACCCACAACTTAGGACATTTATGAAATTCACTGTGGAAAAAAAAAACTAAAGCGTGAGTGAAAAATCAATCAAAACAGAGGGAAGATGAACTGCAGTCTTCTTGACATCATGTAATTTCTTTGACAGACATTCATTATCTGCTTCCATTGTTTCGAGTAAAGACTCATTTTGGAAGCTGAAAGAAGTGGAATTGTTGTGGATGTAACATTTAAATTCCTGCTGTTAAAATTTCAAATATAGGTCAGTGTTCAGTGGATGCCTGAGCTCCAAACAATAGTTAATTATTCTCTCTCATTCATCCATTCATTGATTGCAGTCTGGAGACCGACATAAGTGAGGGGCAGAAATTTCTTTGGTGACACTGAGGTTATATGGTAAGTATCCAAACTCAGCAACCTGGACATTCATTGGAGTTAACCTATGGTGCTCTTTTTCTGCTCCATAGTTTTATTTTTTGAGCTATACTAGAGTGGCTTTGCATGACTCACAGTTCAAAGTAATCCTTATTTGTCTTACACCATGCTTTTGCGCAGAATCTCAGTTTATCCTGTCTGAAATAAGTCAGTCTAGCCTCTCTCTCTCCCTGTTACTGTTAAGAGGTTCTGAGTAAATCAATATTTAGTGTTAAATTTCAGTAGTTCAGAGAAGTTGTTATTAAAACAACTTTTTCAGCCGTGGACAGGTTTGGCTCTTCTTTTTCTATTTATTTTTATGACATGACCACATAGTGACAGCCATACTTTCTCTTGAGTAGATTTCCACAGCTGAATCCACTGAATGTCACCACCTCACCGAGTAGAGTTCAGACCCCGTCTCCACTCCCCCAGTATAATTACACTGAGCAGACATACATCAAAATAGTCAGTGACCTTATGACAGCCTCGTGGTCAGATTCATGGGTTCTCCTGCAGTAAACCAGTAAGCTTATCATTACTGTGCTCAGGTGTGACAGTATGGTAAAACCACAGGCTTTCAGTTACTGGACTTATTTTCCTGGATATGTAGGTTTGGGGCTTTTGTGAGTTGTTTTGCCAGGAAAATGGAAAATAGATGCAGCGATTTATTGAAATGTCGGTTGGGGTCTACGCTCTGGTGAGGTCGATCCATGAATGATGATGTTCTGTTGTGTGTTTTCTTATTCGGGTGCTTCTAATAAATTGGCAGTTTGTTTGGGATCATTGAAGATGCTTTCACAACAGTATTGCATGGTGGATCAGAATTTGCCTGTAGTATCTGACAGATACGCCAAGATTACGACTGATAGGTCTTTGGGAATCACCTTATTGGTGCAGAAATACTATTTTATTCCTTTCAAACGATGTCATCTTTGGCATGTTTCATGTTCATTAGAATAGAATAGAATAATCCTTTAATTGTCCCACAAGGGAAATTTGGTTATTGGGTATTCAACTTGCTGCTAGTAACAACATGCTATTTAAAATTGGTTCTTTGCAAAGCTGTCTGTTTTGTGCAGACACATGACTGGTTAATCCCACAGGTTATGTATCATTTTATGATTGAATGATTCATAGGTTAGTATCAAGTAGCTTATCAAACAAGAAAAGCTAAATAAAAAAGTGAAATAAAAAAGTACTGCACCTTTGTAAAAGCCTACACATTAAATCTAAACCCCTTATATTTGAATAGTGAAAAAGTGGTGGTATAAGGGTACTATATGATTAAAAGTATGAATAAAATATTAAATTAGAATGGTGATAGTGACATTAATATTAAAAAGAGATCATATAGAATACAAATCTTATCCTGTGTTTGTCATTCAATAAACACAAGCCACACCAGAATCTCATTTCCTGTTTACCATAATTTTATTTGTTAGTGTCCAATACAAGCAAGACAATAAAAATGTAACCATAGCAACAACAAAGTTATCAAATCCCTCCGTCTCCTGATTTAATTTTCATATTTATTCAGTGTACAAATCACTGCTGTCACAGAGGCTGTGCACAGGGCCTACGTGCGCGCAAGCGTAAACCACAGGTGAGAGTAACCTGCGGCCACAACCTGCTCCTGCAGTGTCAGCCCTTTCAGAGCAACTGATTTTTCACAACCTGACAAGAATTCATCCCACATGATCATTTGCACAGAAAGCTTGCAAGCACACATAAATGCACAACCACACTGTTCATTGAAATTTAATTAACTTCCTTTTTTTTTAAAAAAAAAAAGCAGAGCAAACAGTGTCCTTCCCTGAATAGACCCTCATTCAGACTGAGGGAACCCTGCACTGATGCCACTGACATCATCGCCTACTTTATAGTGCTGACATCACTGTGGCATTAAAACATAAGACACAAGAAATGTATTAATAATTATTCATGCAGAGTGCCCTTTTTACACAAGAAAACTCTGCAGTCAAGTCAACTTTCTTGAGACGTAGCCACAGTTTGCTTCCTTTTCTAGAGCTGGCCCCCTTGTTTCCAGAGGAACTTTGCATCTAGTGCTGGGCCTCATCTCTGACCACACCTTCCTGTAAATCATTACTTAGTTGATGAAGGGTGTAATGCAAACAAATGCAAGACAAACAGAAACCCCACATGCATCGTGTCATCTTTAAAGGGTTGCCAGCGGACAAAAGCTGTGTTTTTTCCAGATAAAATGGTGAGTTGAAAGATACCTAATGAGATTATTTATCAAATGAAACTTTATTTAAAGTGAACAATGAATCATATAAGCTGTTGGTGGTCTCTCAACAAGGCCAGGCATTTTTCTGCATATTAAGTAGATAGACTCCCTCTTATATTACATGATTTAGCCATTCCCATTCCCTGCATCAGTTCTATGGCAGTGTCACTTGATGTCCATCAAGTTCTTACTCTTCAGAATCAGAATCAGAAGGATGTCGAACCCCATCTGATCAGGTTAGTGCTGTTTCCTCCTGAATGAGCATCCTAAAGAAAGAGGCGAGAGATTGTGGCTCAGACACTGATAGAAATCAACAAGACAGCTTTATTATAAAACACTTAGAGAAGTCTTGGTTATATTATAACCTTATAATCCTCCATAAATATCGACAGCCTATAAAAACGGCCAATCTTGCAGCAAGGTGTATCAACTGACTCCCTAACAAGAAGACATTCACCTAACAGTGAAGCTCATGCTACCATCTGCCTTCACAAAGGCTGAATCACCACCACACTCGTGGTTTTATTGCTCAGAGTTCCTGCTAAGAAGCTCCTGTTACCACAGCAGCGTGGGGTGGCTGTGACGATGACAATATCAGTAAAATTGAACCTTGAACCCCGAGGACATGAAACGCTACACATAAAGGCTAATTTACATACAGGTGACAGGTTGTTAAACGGACCAACAGAAACTGATTTTTCCTCATCGGGCCGGGTGTCGGGCTGAGCGGTGCAATCAGCTGATGCGATCAGCGCTATTTTATGCAATAAAATAATTTCCCTCTTCCCAAGCACATCCAGGCCACTACATACACACCACAAATATAACTATGTTTCTTAGCGAAGCACGACCAGGAATCCCATCACGTCTGCAGGGAAAATAGGTCAACGTGTGCAAAAGGAAGGAAAAGAAGAAGAAAAAAAAAAGTAGTCGAGGCTCAGAGGAAGAGATGCCATACTTTTTGGAGATCTTTTGTATTTTCCTCACGTCATCTCACTGACTGGATTACTTCAGTTTAGAAGTGAGGAAATGTAAGTGAAGGAAACTATAAGGTGGAGATTTTTTCCCTGCGTACATGCTGATGAATGTTGGGATTTCCAGTTGCATTTGTTAAGAAATAGTTATGTTTTTGGTGTGACGCACATGTAGTGACTTGTGTAGAGTAATATTATAAACTGCTTGGCTGTGTTGGGAAAAGAAAATATTTTATTGCACAAAAAAAGTGCTGATCGCATCATGCGAACATCTGCTTTGCTTGACTGCACAGCTCGGTACACCCGGCCTGATGAGGAAAAGCTGGAAATGCTGAACTCCAACTTGTCGGCCTGGTGACTCAAACAGGCTCTCCTCCAATCGCTCCTCATTTATACAGTGCTTTACAAACCCAAATATTACAGGTAACAGCTGGATTTTCCCCATTTCATTTCATGTCCTCTTTAAAGGAGACCTATCACCTTAAATCTATACTGGGCCTACCTGTTAATCTGAAAAAAATAAAATAAAATGTGTGTAAATGAAACGTTGTGCTTGCAGCCGATTGTGTAGGAATAGATCAGTGATGATGAATTCCTCTCACAACCACAAGAGTTACTGTATGCCTTAGTTGACACCCTGTTCATGAAGAAAACAATGAAAGGGCAACACAAAGGCAAATGTGAAAGAGTAACTGAGCGTGTGTACAGTCAAGTTCGACCACTCATCTCCGGCCTCTGGGGATTTAGGGAAAAGCTTCTGCCTTGGGTCATTAAAATATAATTCAGTTTTATTTACGTAGTGCCAATCCAGAGCAACCGTCACCCCAGAGGGGAGACAAATCTAGATTACATCAGGAAGAACACCACCCAACACAACTCTGCCGAAACAAACATGGGGGCAGCTAAAAGTAGCTTCCGTCTAAATTTGCATCAAATGCAAAAAATATTAGATTTAGACAAAAACTCCTGAAAATGTTTTTAAAAACAAGCTTTTAAAAGTTGTTTCCCCTCTCTATCGTTGCCATTAGAGAATCCTCCAAAAGAATCCCAAATTTAAATCTTTAAGCACCACCCCCCTCTCGCCATTTGTGTAGTTCTACACATATAGTTGAGATTTCTGGTTTCCCTGTACCTTCTGTCAGGCGAGCTTTCCCTCCTGTCGGCTGGCACAGGACCGTGGAGCAGCCGACACACAGAACTACAGTCTGAGCATGACTGAAGACTGTGGTGATCTTGTAGCACCCTGCAAACAGCACACAAACCAGTTAAACAACAACAACAACAAGATGATGTCAGGAGTACTCCTGATGACTGGTGTGTCGTTGCAGCCGTTTGTGTAGAAGAGTCACTTGAAGCTCATGTCACAAACGGCCACAACCGTCACTGTATGCCTTACTTGACACCCCAATCACTAACGAAGCAATGAAAGGGCAACACATAAAGGCAAGTGTAGCACAGGAGTGGAAGAAGTGCTCAAAGGTTTTCCAAAACATTAAATTACCCAAATAAATACTTCTCCTGCACCATGACTTACAAATGGGAAATACACCACTTTGATTTAAAACTGTAATTAGCTGCAGAACTCAAGCAAATGTGCTTATTGTTAGTGGACATGTTTCCATTTAAATCTTAAGTACAACTCATAAGTAAACTGACCTGGACACTTGACATCCATAAAATAGGAGTTAGGACTCTGAACAAGACGCTTTTTCTTGTGTCGTCTCTTTTCCTGCTCGGGGGTTGGGTGCAAAAGATCCTTCGCGAGCTGGGGGAGGAAAGCAACATTTTTTTTTCATTTTATTTTATTTTAAACACGAGCTTTGAAAATAAATAAATAAATTATTAATAAAAAAATTAACCGGAAGGTGCTTTAACATGTAATTAAACTGCTGCGGTTGTAGGCCTCAGTTACAGCGAGGCAAAGGTCGAGACCTCGATACACTTCTCGGATAAGGAAACTGGAAAGTGTTAAAATGAAATTATCGGAATACTCTTGAAGCAATCGCAGCGATGCCGTTAAAAAAAAAAGCAATCAGATGAAACATCGTTAAGAGTTTAATTAACCCCCACAACACCCAACATATGTCACAGGTAATCAGACGAGCACGACACCCAGTTATCAGACTGCTGACTAACATTAATGCGCGACATTAACCAGCTTCCTCCCCAATAAAGACATTAAATACACAATGCTGAGACTTAAAGCGATACCGTGTGCTGTCAGCGAGCCTCGTGGGTTGCTCGTTGAGCACGTGTTTCGCCATATTGCGCTCGTTCACATCTTTACGTTTACATTAAAGGAAAAAAAAACTGCTGACGGATTTTTTTTAAACGCACTTTTTAAGCTGTAAAATATTTTAACCGCGTTATAAAAGCACACTTTATCGACTGAGGCAAGTTAGTAGGTACAAAGACGCTTTTGTTACTTACAGGCATGTCTGCGTGTTTGGACTCTCACCGGAAAAAGACCCGCTGTCCACGTACCGGAAACTGCTGACTGACTGGGAGGAAGACCTGGAGGAAGAAAAAATAAAAAATACTCGTCGGTGTTTACGTGAAATTATTCGTTAGATAACATCAAATGAATGCTTGAAAATAACTTAATCGTGTAAATACACCGTGAATACAATTTTCATGTTTTTCTGTCGCATTTGATTAAATCTTCTAACTGTATAGCGTTTTCTTGACAAAGCAGACGATTATCCTGTAATTTAAATACTTTTTTCAACAATTAGAATTGTTGAAAAGTAGGTCAGACCCCTCATCATCTACACGTGAAACACGGGAGCTTAAATCCTTAAGTGTGTCCGTCTGAATATGCTCAAGTTAACAATTTTTGTTATAAGTCAGGGGAGCAAGGACTGGGCTATCAAATGCCCCAAATCGACCATCTGCACGATTTTTCAAAGTGTCGTTATAAAGAAGTCTTTAAAAACATGTTTGTTTGTTTGTTTTTCACTCAGTAAAATAAATTCAATGTAATGATGTCAGCATCCACTAGGAGTGGAAAATAAAGGACAGTAAAAATATAATTTGTTATGTTCCAAAATACTTTACATGTAAAAAGTGTGCCTCTGTGAACCCGCTGTGATCTGCAGGGTTGGATGGTAACACACAAACAGAGATATTAGATAAATAAATCTAAGTTGGCTTTAGTGGTCCGGCCTGTATGAACTAAAATGACCTCCGGTCTAGAGACATAAACACCCGAGAAAGTCAGAGGGGAACTGTTGTTACCTGCAGGTGACACCTGGGGAAAGTTACAGTGTGCTTCTCTTCCTGTAGGTGGTGCAGGTTAGACTGGAGCTACAAAAGCACTGAGCAGAATTAAGAAAGTGTCATTTTACATATATTCTTCTGTCGAGGCCAACTTTCATGCTTGGTGGTCACATTTTAAACGATGACTCTGATATCCAACAGTCTCTTTCTTGCAGGGATGTAGAACATTAGTTGTTATTTGATTAAGCTTCATAAACAATGTTAGCTTTGTATTGCTTTGTCTTATTAAGGGTACAAAGTATTCACTTAAAACGTACTCCAAGTAAAGGCCCTGCATTATGTTACTTAAGTAAAGGTTTAAGTAAAAGTACTCTTCAGTGAGGGAGAATTACATGAATGCAGAAGGACTTTAAGCAGCATTTTACTGTTTTTGAATATTTTTTACTTCAACCTCAATTCCTGATTATTTCCTTTAATAATCAAATGACTGAGAAGGAATCAAAGTTGAGCAATGCTGTTAGAGTTATCCAAGAGCATTTCTCAACAAGAAAACCCCATGATTATAGATTATAGATTTATTAATATCATTTTATTTCATGGAGGATGTAAGGAAAGAGCACATGTTGTTTAAACCAACTTTTTCACTTGTATCGGTCCATACACACGTGTTTACTGATCAAATGGTGCCACCTAGTGTCCGTGCTGAGTGAGTGCCTGCGAACTGTGAACCGTTCACTCCCATAAAGCTCTCCCACACGTAGCTGCTGTGGGATTGGGGCCGACAGCAAGTTCCGTTTTCTTTTTTTTTTTAAGTGGTATTTCTGCAGACTGGATAAACTTGTTTCCACCCCGATATGCTTGTAAACGGGATAATAACGACTCTCTAATACATGAGGGCTGATCTGAAAGAGTCTGTACAACTTTATCCTGCGCAGTCCAAACACAACACGGAGGAGGATCGGAATTTACCGGTGACAAGTCTGAGAGTGAAAAGAGGAAAAAGAAGAGGATCCACTCGCAGGAGATTGCTTATTTTAAGTCACAAGGAAAAGAAATCTAGATTTAACGCGTTTGGTGGTGGATGAGAAGATCTCCGGTGAAGAGACAGACCAAACTTTCCCCGCTCCTGCTTTGACTTCTGCTTGAAGAACAACTTCGACCATGGCGAAAAAGTATGATTTCCTTTTCAAACTGTTACTCATCGGGGACAGCGGAGTGGGAAAAACGTGTCTGATCATTCGTTTTGCTGAGGACAATTTCAACTCTACGTACATTTCCACCATCGGTACGTTTAATGTTTGAATTACAGTCTGCGACATTTCTGCTTCAGCTTATGATTGGCTTCTGTGAAACTTGGGATATGAGCAAGACAAATGTTTGCTGACATTTCAAGCTCCGTTTTGCCTCTGTTTACTGTAAGAGCTGGTTTCCCGGACTGCTTTCATGTCCCAACTAGTCTGCGCTCTCTTATTTTCTTTTTCTTTATTTAGTCTCTCTCTCCTTTTTTTTCTTTTCTCCCTGCTGAATGTGTGTGCTCTCTCTTCCCTGACCCTCTCCCCCATCTCTCCCTCAGATCTCATTCCTCTCATTTGGCTCACAGAGGGTCCACCCACCCTCATTCCTATCTCTTTTACCATCTCTACGTTCCCAGAAGAATGGCTGGCTTTCTGGCATGCACAGTTTTGCACAGTCAACCCCCTCTTCTGCCCCGCACTGTCTATGTGTCTGTCAGCTTGTCCATCCAGCAGAAAAACACAAAAACACAGCAGTCTGTAGCAGTTTGCAGGTCTGTATGTCTGATCTTTATGTCTGCTTGTGGATGGCAACACCCTGGGGGGTAGGGGGTGTATGTTCAGTGTCGCCACCTTAGTGAGGGTGACTCATATCAACTGCAATGTATGAGTTTTTGTCTCCAATAGGGGTATTTAATGCAGTCTTTGCCCCCCCCCCCCCCCCCCCCCCTTGTTGTCTCCCAGGAATCGACTTTAAAGTAAAAACCATTGAAGTGGATGGAAAGAAAGTGAAACTGCAAGTCTGGTAAGAAGTGGCATGTGGTTGTTTGTCTGCAAACGGTTTGTGATATGGTGAGGCAGATAAACCCTGATTTGTTGAGTTATCTTTCTCTGCCCTCTGACTGCCTCCGGCTCGTTTTCCTGAGAGGAAGGAGGAACCTCCCTCTTCTTGTCCAAATCAGGATTTTATGACAGGGTTCATGTCCAAGTCCATCACACACGGCCACCACAGAGAGCTACTCCATGTCATTTAAGGGTGCTGCTAGAGAAGATATAGCAGCGTCAAATACCAGCACAGACAAAAACACGTTTATTTTTTGTTGGTTTTTTGGTCAGATTTGGCCTGTTTTGATTCCTTCTTTCACATCAATATAAAGGAAGTATTTGAAATACAAACGTAAATGTGTTTAATCTTGCTATAAATTCCTCTTAATGCATGCAGGTAATCTGTCTACAATTACAGCAAAGAAACGTATGGATTTTTACAAAACAGTTTCTCAAAAATGATTTTTTTCCCCTCATTTTAGAGCCTAAACTCTCCTTTTCAGCAGCACCTACAGACACCAATCATTGCTGAGCGATTCTCTTTATTCTGCTGTTTTTCTTCTTGTTTTAAAGAGAGGTTTGCTCATATATAATTCAGAACCAAATTTATAGAAGTTTTTTTCTGAAGACACGGTGAAAATAAACCTTTTATGACTGTTGACAGATCTTTCTGATTTATGGAGTACAAAAAATGAGAGATCCAAAATCCCCTCTATAAAAACCGTCGGCTCTGGGATGCCAGCAAAACACAAACAAGAACTTTGATCCTGGCTTCATCGAATGTTTACATTTCTCACCTGTAAAAGTTTGCAAAAAAGTTTAAATTTATACATTTTGATATTAACACATAGTTTCAGAAAACCTGTGATGCAAAAAAAAAAAATTCTTAGTGGAAGTATTTTAGTGGGAAAATGTATCTGTTAGTGCAAACTTACCCTGTAGCTTGTAGCCTGTAGTGTCTCACCTCAAATGAATCTTTCTGCATTCTGCTATACTCCAGGTTTTTTTCATATGATAGAAGTATTTTAAAGACCTTGCAGCACCTTTTTGATTCTAAGTGTGTGCTTTTTCTAGGGACACAGCAGGGCAGGAGAGATTCAAGACCATTACAACAGCCTACTACAGAGGAGCCATGGTGAGCGCAGTATGCCTCCAGGACAATCAGGCCTGGATAATCAGGCTGACATCACTGCCTCTTTGTGCTCAGTCTGCACCTTTGACTGACTCCGTAAATGCTCTCTCTCCTGTCTGTTCTCTGTTCATCAGGGCATCATCCTGGTGTACGACATCACTGACGAGAAGTCCTTTGAAAACATTCAGAACTGGATGAAGAGCATCAGAGAAGTAAGCCGGTTTTCTATTAGCCGTGACAAAGATAACTAGGAAAGACCAAGACTGCAAAGCTAATGAGTTTATCTGGTCAGTTCATTTAAATCAAAGAAGCAAAATTCCTGTATCTTCTACTGAGGAAACAGTAATCTCTACACCATTATGTATGTGGATTGTTCTCAGGATAACCTTTCTTGTTCATAAACCAGCATAAAACTATCCAGCATGGCCTCTTGTGCTCACTTTGTTAATGATGTTTTTCAACCAAAGTAAAACTTTTAGTTGATTAAGGACTGAAGAGGTTTTCTACTCACATGTTGGCTAGGTGTCACGCTGTGTGGGAGACCTCAGATAAATGTAAAACTTTCTAAAGTCCTGGCTAGCAGCTAGGAGCCACGCTAACAAGGGCATAACATGAAAGGAAAGTTACCGCTGTTGTCTCACAGCAAGAAGGTGCTTTGAACCTCCTGGTCGACTGGGACCTTTCTGTGTGGAGTTTACATCTTCTCCCTGTGGCTCCAGCTTTCTCCCACAGTCCACAGATTTCTGGTCCTTTGAAATAAGGTTGACCGATGGTTGTTAATTGGACATAGGTGTAGATTTGACCAAGCATGTGTATATGTGTTTTTGTTAGCCCCATGCTGGACCTCTGCCCACCCAGTGGCAGCTGGGGATAGGCACCGCACCCGGGAACTCTTAGTTGGATTTTTAATGTTGCTCAGATATTCAAGAAAAACTAAAGATAATGCAGGAAGCAAGATTATTAAAACTGAACTAAAACTAGATGTTAAAAAAATCAATTAACTAAAGTAAAATAAAAACTAGACTTTTGAAACAAGCTAAAGCTAACAAATGATTTTGTGAACTTGAGTGTTACTTTGGTTAAAAAAAGATATAAAAACTTGCCTTGAGAGATGTGTTTATTGACACTGGCATATGCCCTCCACACACAGGAATAATAACAAAGACTAAAAGTAAAACTGAAATGAATAGAAACTTTTCCATAAATAAAAAATGAACTGAAATGGGCAAACCGACTGAAACTAAACTGATTTAGAAGCAAAAACTCAAAATGAAATAAAAATAAAACCTAATGAGACTAATTACAAAACTATAAGAAGCTTTTTCAATAAGTGAATGCTGCCCATTTTAATATTCCAATTAAACAGACAATATGCAAACACGTGGTGTTCAATATCTGTACATCAAGTAAAATTAAGAACATATTATAGCTATAAATGCGTAACCAGTGTCATTGTTTACAGATATACATGGCACTTGCTTACCTTCTTCATTTTCTTTTTGTTTTTTTTAAACACTTTCATGTAAGCATCACAACTGAGCTGAACTGAAAATCGCTTTTATAGCTGTTTTCAGTCTGTTCACAGCTGTTAAACATATGAATGATTCAGTCACATTTTCATAAAGCAACTGTTATGATTTCATGTATTTGTGGCCCGCAAGTTGTCAGCGACTCTGAGAGATTTGTTTTGCTTGTTTTGCCTGTAAACAAACTGTAGACGGCAGCACTGACGAACTGCGGAAAGATGGCAATGGAGCATTTCAGGGAAATGGTCTTGGTTTAAAGGGAGAAACCGCTCTGCTGACAAACAGCTGCTATTAGTGTCTCTGTTGAGGTTTTTGCTCTCTGTGCTCTCTTTCACTTTGTTGAAGTCATTTTGATCAGTTAATCACATTCCCTCTTTCCCAGAATGCATCAGCTGGGGTCAGTCGGATGTTACTAGGTAATAAGTGTGACATTGAGACAAAGCGGAAAGTTTCCAAGGAGACAGGAGAAAAGGTAAGATGTCGCTTGCGGTTTTTTTACTTGTAATGAAACAGCAGAGGTGTAGGTTTACTTTGATGGTAGTTAAACTATCATCCAGGGTAAGATACACATGAGTAGATGGATTCAAAATTAATCATTTGTGGGGCTACTTTGCAAAGATTTCATTTTGAGAAAGAATATTGCATGGATTCCTCCCTGTTAAACTTTAGCGGACAGAAATGCTTGGGAAATGGTCAAAGTTGCTAAATTTACTCGAGATAAAACCCAGGAAGTGATTATTACCCATATCCTGTCCTCCTGTAACCATCTCTGTTCCTAATGTTAACAGCTGGCCAAAGATCACGGCATCAGGTTCTTTGAGACCAGTGCGAAGTCCAGCATTAATGTCGAGGAGGTGAGCAGTTTCTCCATACATTGAGCTTGTTTTATTATAGCTCTTTTGTTAATGTTTGTTGTGTGTTAATATGCAACAGACCTATATTTTCTCTCTTTCTGTGTTTCAATCTATCTGTCCTGCAGTCTTTTCTGGCTTTGGCACGAGACATACTACAACAATCCAGCAAGAAGCCAGTAAGTCAAAACACAAGATCAGTAATGCAGCGCTATAAAGAGTAATTTTGCATGCTCTACATACTGTATGACGGTAACGTAATTTTTTCGTCTGTTTGTTTGTCAGGGCCCCAGAGGTCAACAGGTGAAAATCACCAGCAGCACAGAGAAAAAATCCTCCAAGTGCGTTCTTCTCTAGACATGATTTCACTAGTGTATGGAAGAAAGAACATAGAAACTTAGGAGCGCCTGTGTTGACAAGGAAAAATGTGGCAGGGTTTGCAAATATCAACGACAGAGAGGTGCTAAAGCTCTGTTAAACTACACTATACTCCCTTTATAAGTTCTTCCACAAGAATTCTGCTGTCTCCAAAATAATATATGGATAAAGCAGCCCCAGTTTTTCAGACTGAACATATCCTTTATGTGACATCTACTGCGATAAACATGATTCCACAAAAAGTTGGAGTCTGACTCCGAGACCTTTAAAAAAAAAAAAAAAAAAGGTCCCCACCATGGCACACATTGCTGTCACTGACCGTATATCTTTCTCGCTTACGTTATCGTTCCTACAACAGCACACCAGCACTTAAAAGAACTGCAGCTGTCTCTTAATGCTACCATTTCATTCATTTCTAATGTGTGAGCATGTGCAGGAGTAGCTTTATGGAGCTCAGTTGGCCGTAAAACACTAATGTGGTCTGTTTTGATTCACTTGATGGACACAGGGTTTTATTTAGAGTTCAAGTGGTCATAAGCATCTGAGAAATTGAGGTTTAAATACTACTGGGGAATTCAAATTTATTAAAGAGGACCTATTATGCAAATTTCCAAATTCATATTTTTTAGTCTTGGTCTCTGCTAAAGTAGCTTTACATGATTCACACCTTTTTTTAAATGTGTGACCTTTGTGCAGACCTTCCCTTTAAGCCCACATAAGGAATATGTGGGCTCTGACATGTATAAAACTGAGTTTTTGGCTCACATGAATTGCTTGCAAAAACAGTGACCTCATTATTATAAGTTTTGGCATTAGCACAGTGGCATATGCATAACAAAAAGGAAAAGCATGATAGGTCTGCTTTAAGTTATAAATGATAAAATGACCAGAATTGTTAGAGCGAAGGTAAAAACATGACGTACACATTAATGATGAAACAAGTTGGTCGCTGGACTTGAATGTGAAACAAGTTCTGTGTAAAACAACGCCTTGTTTTAATAGATGAATGGATTGAGAATGTGGATATAGATATTAGATATGGACAGTGATAAGTGCAATATGAGAAGATGAGTGGAGAGATGGGAAAAAAAAAGATGGATTAAGCAAGTGAATGGGCAGGATGTAAAAGCCTAGGAAGCAGCAGCGTGTTCATGTGTCCCTCATAGCGAATTGATTTAGTGGGTCTTGCCTTTTATCTGAAGTGCCTGGGAAAGCTCTTACTAAACGCTACCACATATTAGCGACATCTGACATGGCAGCCTCTCTGTTCAGGCAGTTTGATGATCGTTCAAAATAACCGATTGCAGGTCTTCATCTGATTCTGACAGATCTTTTTTTTCTCTACACACACGCTCTAAATTTCTGTTTTCTTTTGTAATTTCCTCCACATTGTTAGTTTTCTTACACCTGCCAGATTGTATGCAAGACCTGACGCTTGATGAATAAAATTGCAAAACTATAAATATATTGTTTGTTGTATTTTTTTAAGTTCCTGTTGGTACAGTGACGCAATAGTTTTTCTTTCCTGGTTTAGCATTGTCATAAATGTTATTCTCTGTATTCACATTTGCCTTAAAGGGCTTTACAGTTTGTACAGCATCCAACATCCTCTATCTTTAGATTCTCAATCTCGATAAGGGAAAAGCTCCCCTCAGAATCCATTTAAAGGGAAAAAATGAAGGAAACCTCAGGAACAGAGCAGTGATCCCAGATATGTGAAATAGTGAAATGACAGCTGCACAATTTCAATACTGAAAATCATAATGTTATCAATTAGGAAAAATATGGATACAGTGTTGTATTGTGAAAGACTTAGCTAGGCAGAACATCTTTTTTTCTTTAATTAAATACCTTAAATGACATCAATTAAGCGATGTTAAACTCTGTGTCCTAGTCCATAGACTTCATAGAAAAGAGGGACATAGGTTATAAAACTGTGTTGTGGGGTTTTTTGTTTTGTTTTGAAAATTCTTCAGTGTGAAAGCAATTTCATGATATTCAACAAGTAAGTGGTGGCTTTAATTTTTCAAAAGCACATTTTAAAGCATTCTTTAAAATTGGGGGACTTAATTAATTTATTTATTTTAGGGGTTTTTTGGGGGGGCACTGTCTGACATACCTGAGTGGGGGGGCTTTTATTTTGGAAATTTCAAATGCATTTAAGCCATAGTGAGTATAAAAGATGCACATAGCTACCATAACATCACCCACCGGTTTGTGAAGCCTTGAGATTTGCTATCACCATCTTGGTTTCCAAAAGAAAAAGAAAAATGATGTGATGTGATGACTGACTGTGAAACTGTGCTCATTGTTTGCCAATGAGCTGTGGTTTCACACCATAGATTTATTTTGAGACATAATATGACAACGATTTACAAAATACACTCATTAAAAATTATTATTATTCAATACGACCCCACATGAGTGGCCAAGCCTTTAAACTCAGCAGGAAACTGTTGGCAGAGTTCAAGTTAGAAAGCAGTTTTGTGACTTCTATAGAACTGGAAGTGTTTTTGAAAGTTATCACCTTCTCAGAGTATTCAACACTTCCACATGGGCTTTGTTTTTCCGACCTGGAAGATATATCCATCTTTTATTTTGTCTGTGGTTAAAGCATACTGGACATTCCACACACAAAAAAATTAGGGCTTTTACTGTGAAAATCTATCATCCAAGTATAATGGTAACGTCCTGTAAGTCCCGTAGTATTTATTTTGAGAATCTGACACCGAGATCTGTTAGTCACTATGAGGGTCTTTGAACGAACAAGAAACATTACATATGATAGACACATCGCTGGTTGTTTTAGACGAGCCACCTACAGGACACACATTCTCACTACAAAGAATCTCTGCCACCGTCTATTTCTCTTTCTTTCTTTTTTAACTCTCCTGCCAACAGCAACTGCTGTTTTTGTGTGTGTTGTTGTTGTTGTTTTAATCGTCGCTGCAGCAGTAAAAGCTGGATCCTGTCGCTAGGCAACCACCCCTCCTTCCCAGCATCAGCACCAGGACTGTGTTAACGCTCTCTGCCGCATCACCGAGTTGGCTGCACGTTCTGCGTGCCTTGTCATCACGTATAGGGCAGGTTGTGGTTTGCAAACACGATCCGTTCCTCTGCCAGAGTCACAGCTCGGCTTGGAAACAGAGGAAGAGATGCGAGGGCAGCAGAGGGGAGGGGCGAGCAAACACGATAATGAAAGATAAACTTAAGTTGCTGTGCTATGAGGGGGCACGGGAAGGCTAAGCGGCTGTATTGGTGTGATGTCTGGTGAAAGGCTGTGAGGTAAACGTCGGTGGTACATACACACATTCACAAACACACGGGCTGAACGGGATGCCCGCGTGACTGCAGGGAGGAAAGAGGCGGCGGAGGAGGAAGAACAAGAGGAGGAGGGGAGTCTAGGTGCTTGTGTGGACCGCCGCAAAAACCTCCGAGGTGGAGTTAACAAAGATAGATAGTCTGCTGGTAAATATTCCAGCCTGGCTGCTATTTTGGTGCAGTTTGAAAATCGATGGAACATTTATTTCCTGTTCATGCCGGGATAGCTAATTAGTCTTAGGGTGATCTTAGGGTTTTGATCTCCTCGCCGTCTTTTTTTCTCTTCCGTGACAGGATAAGGAGCTGATAAAAAGGTCGCGGGAGGGGAGCGCACATGTTCAGATGATGTTCCTCAAGACTGGACGCACGGACTGACCCCCACATGCCGCCTCTGCTGGGAGTAAAACTACAAGCGAACAGCTGCTATCTCTGAGATGCTTTAGAATTTGCGGCCTGCTCGGGTCTCCAGTTACCGCAATGCCACGGGCTAGAGGAGGGAGAGAGGGACGAGAGGAGGTGGAGAGGAGGAAGCAGCAAAAAGCAAATGAGTAATAATAGCAATAATGTGAAGATTTAAAAGGAAAACGAATTGCCCAGTTTGCCTGTTAGCGTTATAATCAAAGAATGGCTGGGCAGCAGAATGGCGTAGACTGTACTATATAAGCTACATTGGCTTCTGAACTGAGTGGGGTGAAAGAGACGCTGTGTGGACTTAAAAGTATAAAAGCTGAAACATCAGATGAGGTGAGTATGGTGCCTGCGACTGTGTGGTAGCAGCTCATTTTTTCAACTTTCTGCTGACAAAGTTATTGGACTCACTGGCTGGACTACAGTGTGCACCATGGGACATTGCGCAGAACCTGCCAGTGGAGAATTTGGTGCATAACTGTGACAGAGCAGAGCTCTGAAGCCAGCATTTATGTCTCTCTCTCTCCTGCTCTCCTGTGCTTCTGCCCACACAACTTGTCTTATGAACCCGCTGTAAGCGTAAACCCTTTCCCTGCCTCCTCCACAAGCCAAACATGCCTTCACCTTCAGACTCTAGCAGCGTGGCTTCAGCCTCTGGGTCCCGGGGTTGGTCAGACAGCCGCAGGGGCATGTCTGGCCGGGGGCCTGGTGGAGCCCGACTGCTCCTTTACCTGGGGCTCTGCCACCTGGGCTTGGGAGCAATGGTCCTGGCCTTCTCTTTCACCAGCATGGCCTTCACCACCACTCCCCGCGTAAGGCAGTCCTGTCCATTCTGGGCTGGTTTCTTTGTAAGTGTAACTCGTACTGAAAACAAACAACAGTATGTTACAGCAGATATACTAAAGGAGGTATTTCATGGTGCACATGCTTTTTGTTTCCAGGTGGTGGCATCGGGGATTGTTGGAATAATCTCATGGAGGAGACCTCTGACGCTGGTGGTATGTGTAGCACATTGCATCAAATCTTTCTGAGAATTTCAAACTTTTCATCCTTTTTGGCATAAAAGTGGGAGTTTAAAATGTGCATTCTTACATAACTGATAATTGAGGGTCTTTGTACTGGGGTGTTTTGTCACTATGTGGTTTAAACAATTCTATATCTGCATGAAAAAATCTATCATATTTTATATTTTGATTACACTGTGCACATGAAGTAAAACACTTAGCAGGCTTAAGATTTCAGTGCATTCAGGACAGAAAACAGGACCAGGATCTAAAACAGGCACTTTCATTGAACATGTTCTTTACTCTGGTTGAAAGCATCTTGAACCATGAGATATCCTGCTGTGG
Organism: Aulonocara sp. 'chitande type north' Nkhata Bay; assembly: GCF_057382095.1. Classification (NCBI taxonomy): domain Eukaryota; kingdom Metazoa; phylum Chordata; class Actinopteri; order Cichliformes; family Cichlidae; genus Aulonocara; species Aulonocara sp. 'chitande type north' Nkhata Bay. Next base: position 27,721,350 of record NC_141354.1, on the reverse strand, counting down.
TCTTTGGTTGAATGCCACACTCTAACTCAAACGTCATCTCTGTGTATCTCCACAGGTGTCACTGTTTATGCTGCTGTCTGCAGTGTGTGTGATACTCAGTCTAGCTGGCTCAATGCTGTCCTGTCAGAATGCACAGATGGTCAAGTCCATGCTCACCTGCCAGGTACAGTGAGCAATATTATGCAAGCTTCGTCTTCTACCTTCATGCTTAGATGCATGGAAAACGTGACAGGAATAGCTGCAAATATCCACTTTTGGTCTACCGATTAGTGCTTTACACCAATCCAATGTGTTTAGGTGGAAAATGGTCTGTGTGTGTGCTGTGCACGCACAGACCCCTGCTCCACAGATGAGGAAAAGCTGGTCCTCAACCAGGATAATGGGTGCCACTCAGTCAGAAAACAGCTGAAGGTAGGTAGAATATTTTTTGACCACACTGGAAATCCATTTTCCACATAAAAGATTACATAAACCAAGATTTTGTTTTCTTTTGAATGCATCGTCTATACAGGACCTTTTGTTCAGTGCGTGTGGTCTCAGCATTCTCTCCACCATCATTTGTACCCTGTCCACCGTGACCTGCAGTATCCACATATTCTCCCTGGACCTCCTGCACCTGGTAGGAACAGATTCAGCACATTTTACATTTAAAATGTGGACCCTGCAAATGTGCTGGACTGCTGCCTTAAGAGATTAGAAAATATATAGTGCTGTGAAGAAGCATTTGCTCCCTTCCTGATTTCTTTTCTTGCATATTTGTCACACTTACCTGTTTCTGATTTTGAAAAATGTTTAAACATTTAGATAAAGATAACTCAAACAAATACAAAATTCAGTTTTTAAATGATTTATTAAGGGAATAAAACGTCCAAACCCACCTGGCCCTCTATGAAAAAGTAATTGCCTGAAACCTAATAACTGGTTGTGCCACCATTGGCAGCAAGAACCGCAATCAACAGTTTGCAGTAATAGGCAATGAGTTTTTCAAACTCGCCATCAGACCCAACTGTTCTTTGCAGAAATGTTTTAATTCACCCACACTGGAGGTTTTTCCAGCATGCACAGCCTGTTTAAGATAAGTCCTGTTTAAGTCTGGACTTTGACTAGGCAACTCCAAAACCTTAATTTTGTCATTTTTAGCCATTCAAAGATGGACATTAAGGTGTGTTTTGGATCATTGTGCTCCTGCATAAGCCAAGTGTGATTGAGTTTCAGGGCATGAAATGATGGTTGGACATTGTCCTTCAGGATTTTCTGATAGAGAGCAGAGTTCATGGTTCATTCAGCTAAGGCAAGTCGTCCAAATACTGCAGCAAATTTTTCACGTAGGGCAGGTAGGTTTGCATATTTTTTTCCCTTAATAACAGAATTCATCCTTTAAAAACTGCATTTTGTATTTACTCAGGTTATCTTTGTCTAATTTTAAAATTTGTTTGCTGATCTGAAACATGTAAGTGTGACAAATATGCCAAAAAATAAGAGATCAGAAAGATAGAAGATACTTTTTCACAACACTGTATCTTTTAAAGATGTACCCAATTTTTTATTCCTGTCCAGCTGGCCCCACATCGCTCTCGGTCTGTCAACCCAGAATGCACCACTCCTCAGGATGCCTTCCTGACCAACATCATGGACTTTGAGGAGTTTGTTCCACCCATCCCTCCACCCCCCTATTATCCTCCTGAGTACACCTGCAGCTCTGAGACAGATGCTCAGAGGTACTAAACATGCACTTAAAATGCATCAATATCACTTGTGTTCGACGTTTAGTAGCCATTCACTTACATGATTAGGCTACATTTTGTAAAACCAAATGATTGATATTTTTGAATTCACATTTAGCATCACCTATAATGGCTCCATGGAGAGCCCCGTTCCCCTCTACCCCACTGACTGCCCTCCTCCTTATGAAGCTGTGATGGGACAGAGAGCTGCCAGTCAGGTAAGTATGTGTGTACTTTTATGTGTTTGTGTGATGGACTTAGTGAGAAGCTGATCTTTGTCTTTTGTGACTATCAAGGCCACAGTGTTTGACCCCCACGGCACTGAGCTGTCTGGAGAGAGAGGAACTTCCACCGCCTTCAGTGGAGAAGGTTAGCTAATGGAATATATGTTTTATGGAGCCATTTGCATTTGGAATATTAAAAAACAACTATTATTAAAAAATTATTAGAAAAAGTTACTAAAAATCAACATAATTATCATTTTAAAAACTAGTTCCAAACTTGAAGGGGTACTTCACTCCCAAACCAAATATACAGATTTTTATTTAGCCTTGTGTAGGCGAAGAGGGTGGGGGACGGTAACAATTGGATCCGGGTTGAAATGAAAAGAACGCCAGGCAGAGGTATTTAACACAAAATAAATCTTTATTATAATCAATTAACTCAATATTCATATAAACAGTAACAACAAAAAGAGACAGCAACGCTGCTTTAATGATAAATCAGACAGTCCAACCCAAAGAGATGGTGACCACTTCAACAAAGAAAACAACTATAAGGCTTCAACAGAAAAAGACAGCAACGCTGCTATTAGCAATTACTAGGCAGGCCAAACAAAATAATGGAGGCCACCGACACTTAAGGAAAACCACTGCTCGGTTAAGAGCTACTCACAAAGAGCCACACACAGCAGGCCTTTTCCACACCTAGACCAGTATCACACACAGACCAGTATCACACACTGACCAGTATCACACACTGACCAGTATCACACACTGACCAGTATCACACACTGACCAGCACAGAGGGGAAAACCACCAGAAGTCTCTCCCACATCCACACTGCTCTCCTCCAGCTTATATCACCTCTGAGGGTAATTGGTGGTCAACAAGGGCAAATGAGCAGCAGGTGTGTCCTAAAGGAGAAGGCAGGGACAGAGAGAGACAAGGGGAGGGGCAAGAAAGAAGGAGGAGGAAAGGGAGAGGACAACACCACGCCCACACACTCCCACGTCCTCACAGGATGTAACACCTTGCTTACATGATTGTAAAAAGACCAAAACATTAATACACATATTTTAATTAAAGCAATTTTCAAGCCATACAAGGTAGCATTTTAATATAGGTGTTACTAATCATATTAATAATACTCTGTTCTAAACCGGTACACAAACAGATGATTTAGGTACACCAGTGTTAACCTGCTATTAAAAAATATGACTGGTGTGAACTCTGTCTATCTTTTTCTTTTTTTGTTCGTCATAATTTCAGAAATGGGACAGTACTGTTGTTATGACATTACATAATTTTTGGGTTGTTTTTTTCTTTTCTTCCATTTTTTGTTCCTTTGTACACTGCAAGCCAAGTGCCATCTAGTGCAATTCAACAGAAAGGTCGACATCTCTACAGCCACAAGATGGACAGATACTTTTTTTTAAACTACATGCTAGAGTAAAGAAATAAATAAAAATAAAAATAAAGTGTGGTTAATTTTATATTGGATTAAACACAAGTGTTAAACCTCATCTGCCAGTGACTTTTTTCAAATGTCAGCAATGTACTAAAATCAGTATTCACTGACAGTAAATATATTGAATTAATCAGATCTATATTTCAAATTAAGACAAACTGAAAATGAAACATAAAGCAGTGTGTAAAAGTCTTGCACCACCTCTCATTTCTTTATATTTTGCTCCAAGGAGCCACATATTGTCTCTTTTTTTTTTCAGTGATCATAAGGAATATTTCTCCAGGCTTTCTGAAGTTCTTGCAAAGTGTTTATTTGAGGATTGGTTCCTTTGCCACTTATTTTCAGTCCAGTTTCTACCTGACCATTTTCAGATTAATGTTTATTTATGGGGTAAGGGTTAAGGTTATGCTTATCATGCCTCTTAAGACTGACCATTCAGGCATGAAAAGCCTCCTAATTCAAGGGATGAACTAGTGTTGTATCTGCACATAACAGAGAACTTAACAAAGAATCCATTTTTAACTGTGTCTTTAGACACTTTGTTATTAACAGCCTGACACAAAAAAACTGATCATTTGTTCACACAATATTTTTCCACCAACAAGGTGATTCCCAAAGAGAAGTGAAGCCTCATCAGAAATGGTCTCAGTGGAAGTCTGGCTGTCAAGAAGTCATTGTTAAGCAAGGGAAACAGGGACAAAAGGCTGAGGTATGCCAAGTTACACAAGAACTGGACAGAAAATCAGTGGCATTAGGTCTTATTGAGTGATGAATCCAAATGTGAAGTCGTTGGTTCAAATCATCAATAATATGTACAGAGGAGGTTGGGTACAATGATCTACAGCTGCCTGTAAATTATGGTTGAAGCTCTGCGATGGTTTGGAGCTGCAGTTCAGCCACAGGTGTTGGTGATCTTCCCAAAACTAATGAAAATATGATCACACAGAAGTACCCTAGAATTTTGATCCACCATGCAACACCAACTGGAAACCTCTGATTGGTAACGGCTCATTCTCCAGCATGACAATGATCTCAAACACACTGCCAATGGAGTGAAACCACACCTGGATAGAAAAACACACAAGGGAACACTCAATTGCAGGCTGACCTCCTCAGAGCCCAGAACTCAACATTACTGAAGCAGTTTGGGATCATCTCAACAGTAAATGGATCAAAAGGCAGCCAACAGCCAAAGAAGAGCTTTGAATGTCCCTCAAAAATCCTAGAACTATTCCTGAACACTACTTAAATAAATGCCAAGAAAGCTCACATAAAAAGATTTCAGGCTATGTTGAAGAAGTAAGGTGGTCATATCAAATTTTCGCTTTCAAGCTCATTAAAACTCCACAAACTCTGTGCAGTGTTGTACAACAGAAAACAAAAAAGCATTAAGTCATAATTTTTACTGACAATATTATTGCTGAGGTATAGTAAGGAGTTTTCTTAGATTACTTAAAAAGTCCTATAAATGAAATCAAAATGTAACATTTTCCCTACATAATAAAGGATTACCTTTTTTTCTTAGTGTCTATGGACAGTGGATCTCTGTTAATGTCAGAGATTGTGGACATCCCTGATGATTCCTCCCCCTCTGAGGACTCCTGCCTCTTGGAGGTTGGGCTGAGAAACCAAGGGGAGAGGCGTAACAGGAACGCTAGTGAGGGTGGAGACGGAGGAGATGGTAGGGAGTATATCAACTTAGGTGGCCCACCGTGTCAAACACCAGAGAGTCCTCTGGCAGGAGGGCCGAGATCCAGGCGATTCCTCAGAGGAGAGCGGTCCAACTCCTGCTCCTCACCCAGCACAGCCACCACCACATACAGGTGAGTGCAAACGTCCGATGCCGGGTTAAAATCAGAAGTTGAAACTGCAAACACATGCCAACATATGTTTTGGCATTTTCCGGTTTTGTCATCCAGGTCTCCAGTGTTGCGGCGCCAGACCATCCTGGCTAGTAGCTGTTCCCAGCTGGAAGGGAGTTGCACCTCTCAACACCAATCCTCGATCCCAGAGATTCGAGTTCGCCCCTCCACCCCTTCAGTCCAAGGAGCCATCCCAGCCTCTTCTGCTCCCCTTACCTCATCCTCCTCTGCTACCAGTGAGCAACCCCATCCGCACCAACCCCTGTGTCTTCACCGGAGAGCTGGGAAGAATGAAAGAGATGGAGAGAATGTACAAAAAGACCGGGAAGGCTTCCTACGCCTTGTGAGGTCACACAGTGAGCCAGGTCTGGGCTCCTCAACTGAGAGAGGTAAGTCAGACACCAACGTAAACACATGTCTTAAACTAGCTTTATAGATCCCATAACCTGTCTGAACTTACATTTCTCTAGTTGACTTTGGCTCTGGAAGCAGCAAGGCATCTATAGACACAGGTAAGAGCTCACTCCTATGGACCTTAAAGATGAGATAAACTTTATCAGGCAGTGTGATGTACAAATGTTCTTAGTTAAAGAGCTGAACCTTTGCTGCATTTCATCACCACCTCTGTCATCCTTTCTTCCTCTTTACTTGAGATTGTCTAATTAGAAGGAGAAACCCCAAAAGAGATCATGTCTCAGTTGTTTTGATCAGACATAGCTCAGCTCATTTACCGCTAATTGCCCTCATTCATCAAAGCCTCTTAGCAACGACTGGAAACGTACGCTTCAGAGGAGACATGGAGATCCAGCCCCATGTGCACGTGATTTATGAAACTTTTCCAGAACATCAAAATTAGCAGTGATTTGATTACATATTGATAAATGACATCACTTTGTGGAAACAGTAATGTGCCTTCTTATCTGCATTTTCTTTTTCAAAGGACAGACCCCAATGGATGGATGCTCAAGCAGCAAAGTCATGGATACAGTACGTCATGGAAAAATGCAATAATCCATGATTATCCATGATACAGGCCTTAATGTCACTATCACAGGCATAAGATTTTAGGTAGCCTAATTTATTATGGGAGATTATTCCATCAGACACACTAAATAGTATGCTCTTTACTGTCTAGTCAGGGGGACAGTCTGGTACATTCTGTAATACCATGCAGCACTTCCTACAGTCTATATACCTCTTTGAATCATCAGCAGCAATATTTGTGTTTTTGCAGCTGTTTCATCTGCTTTTTTATGCAGCAAAAGTCAGAATGTTTGTAATTTAGCTGTTAAATTTCAGCTATGTCTACCTGTATGTTGTTTCCCTCACTTCCAACCTTTCTAAGTATATGTTAAGGTTGTTTTTCACCATTTTGTTTTTCTATCAGCTCAGGACTTTTTGGTTTGCAATTTTGTCTTGGACTCGGCCTACATCTTTATTTATATAGATTATACAGCAAGAATAAAAATATCAACACATATTGTACTGTAATGTGGAGGGATCTACAGTTTTCCTGTGGCATCTCCCCAATCAGACTGCAACTACTATATACTGCTGCAGTCACATTTTTTTTCTGTCTGCTGGTTGGGTGAAATTAGCTGAATGTCTAGAGTGAACAAAGATCCATATTTTAAATCAAGGAAATGGGCCTGCCCCTGGCAACTTTTCTAAGGTGTACCTTGCCTTTTGCCCTATGACAGCTGGGATTGGATGGGAGGATGGATAGATAGATAATTTATTCATACTTAGCCCCCTGCAGATCAGCATTATGCAAGTTGCTATAATGGTCTGCACAGCTCTGTGCCTGTGTCTGTTTTTTAAGGATATTTTTGACTTGGCATTGGGCTTGTTTTGTCACACAGACCTGGCAACTCTGCTGCTGGATCAGCTAAAAGGATATTATAGCTCTGCATGTAACATTTTCTTTTTCTTCTTATGCAAAGGCCCATCCTCTGAAGCGTGTCTGTTGCCCCGCACTTCTGTGCCTCCGGTTGCTGCTCTGCCCAGAAAAGGCAGCATCAAATTAGCAGCCACGGGGGTGCAGGTCCCCTCCAAACCTGCACCCACTTCACCGTTACGTTTACCTAAAGACTGCCACCGTTCTCTCGGAGACCTTAAGGCAAGTCAAAAAAAATTCTTGAAGGAAGTTACAGGAGCAGTAAGGTGGCAAATATGAACGGCTGTGCAGTCTGCTCATTCTCTGATCTCCTTGTGTTTCCGTCAGGTCACTCGGGTTCTGGTGGCTCGCTTCTTGCAGCGCTCCAAACGTAACCTGGCACCCCCATCTGAGCATGCTGGCAGCGCAGGGCAGGGACCTAAGAGAAGGAGTGGAGCTGAGGGTGCCAACCACTTGCCCTTGGAGCAGGTATAAAAAGAAGTCCTGATTACGCTGTTATGTCACTTTGCAGCAAACCTTCTGCCCTTTCTCACAACTTCATAAAAATATCTTCAGGTGTTGCGAACGCCTTGGAGCACAAGCCGCGGACAAGCCAACCATCATTCCCATCATCCTCATCGACGCGGACATCACCATTCCCACAGTGACAGTCGTCACAACCGACACTACAGCAGCCGGGCGCCTGAAGGGATCCACCTGCGCAGCTGTGGAGATTTAAGCTTCTCCTCCTCAGCGTCACTGCGTCGATTAGTGACACCTCATGCACCACATGGGTCATCGGGAGCTCTCTACTCAGAGTCTGCACTGTGAAAAGAAGAGGAGAGTGAAGGAGGGGTGGAGGAGGAAAATAGGTGGCACGCAAGATGACAAGGCTGTAGGGGGAAATATCTAGAAGCCTATTGAGATATTATTCCCTCCTTTGTCTCTTATTCACTTCCGTTTCTTGGAGCAAGCTGTGCAAATGGCCTTACTTAGTGGTGCTCTTTATCATGTGAACAACATCTTAGAGCTCCCTCACAGATCAACAGCAGTGCAGTGCTCTGTAGATGTTTATTTCTGATGGGCTCTCTTTAGAGAACCTATTGGCCAAGATCAACCTACCAGAAGCATCTTTTCTGCCACACCAATGAGCTCCTAACTCTGACTGGAAATGGAACTCAACTAGCATTCAGATTTACTTACACTTACTTTTAATCTCAGTCTGTTACACAATGGGTTGCAATATGCTTCTGGCCCTTTTGTACATTGCTATTCATTCACGGGATCGCTCAGGTGAAGTGATCAAGGAAAGCTCTTACTTTGTCTTCCATTGATTAAACAAAATGCATCATCATATAGTCAGCTGAGTACAATGTAAGATAAACAGACAACACATGAGAAATGCTTTCACATTACTGAGTTGCTAATTTTGTGTTTTTCTAATTCAGTCACACTTTTTCCACCTACACGATGGCCTTCGAAAAATAAGGCAGCCAGCATTCAGACACTGACATTAGTGCACGCCACAGACACAGGCTCAGCCTGTGAAATGTACTCTCTGTGGGTGGCCCCTGGACACGGTCATTTCATTTGCCCGTGCGCATGTTTTGCTACAACCGGCGATACAGCAGAAACCTTGTGCATTGAATCCTGACTGTCTGTGTAATTAAGTAACATGTCCTTCAGAATGTCTTTATCTGCATGTTTTGACTATGCTTCCTTTTTTTTCCTCCCCTTGCACCCAAGACCTGTGATAGTCGGCAGTTACAATGTATTTGTTTTAATAGCTAGCTCTAAGGACAAGGATCTGCAGCGCTCCCACGGGCTCCAAACATGCCTCTGTATCCAATTTGATTTTAATCGAGTTTCAATATGTGACACTGGCTAAAGCAGCTTGATCCTGTAAGATAAATAGGTGTAACTTGTACTCCGATGATATGAAGAGTCTCTCGCAGTAAATGTACAGATGAATTGATTAAGTGGTCAGGCTTCACAAAATGTGTTAGCACATGTCCCTGTGGACTCTACGGGTTGCTGATGGTTAGTTGAATGACAAAACAAAAAGAAAATCTTCCAGATACTCTCATGACAGGGAATTTATGATGGGTCTGGCAGCTCTGGGTACTGAATTTTGAAGTGTAATAATATATTTGTATCAGATTGGATTTCTTTTTTTCTTTAGAAAGACTTTCTGGTGTGCTCACCAAGTGATGATACTGAATACGTATCAGTAAAGGCACATTTTGGATACACTCATACGTATGTATCTAAGTTTAAAGATTTACACACATACACACTTACAGGCACATGCATACACCTATAAAGGCACTGAGCTGTGTTTCTACCTCCTGTCTTGCATAAAACATAATTTATTTCAAGAAATGTATATCTGTATTGCAGGCTTAACAGGACAGAGCCTTGAGATCTGAACAATAAATGTAATCTAAGTATGACACCTATTCCAGATTTTAAATGCAGTGTCAATGTATTTCATGAAATGAAATAAATGATAGACAAAATGCAGTGTTGTGCAAAAGTCTTCAGCAACTCCTCATTTATTTAGATTTTGCTAGTAAACTGTAAAGTAGCTTCAGTGTTTTATTGAAATATATGCAAACATAAATGGAAATACAGTGTATAAGGTCAATTTTAAGCAGCTATTATTTAGCTAATATTAAATGTACAACAGCGCCAGAACTCTCTTAGGCAAGATTTCTTATAATTTCTTATGTAGTCTTGAAGGATTGTTATCCATGCTTCTAGAAGTACAATCAAATCTTTTCTTTGGGTGTTGGCTGCTTTTTCATTTAATTCTCTATCAACATAAAGCCACGGCTCTGAGGAGGCCAGTCCATGACTAATCATGTGTGTGTTTTTTTATCCAGGTATGCTTTTAATGCATTGGCAGTGTATTTGGTTTCACTGTCGTGCTGAAAAAAATAAGTTTTTAACCAAATCAGATACTTTCCAAATGGTATTGAATGTTGGATCAAAAGACCTGTTTTCCAGATTCAGCTTAAGAAATAAGAACAAATTGTGTTTTTTTCCAAGAGACTGCAAGTAACAAAGAGCCTCAAGATACAATTTAAAACTGTTTCTTTACCAAGTTGTCTGGTATGTGTAGACACAACATTGGTTCATCTCATGCGTTAGGTGCATTTTTATGCTTGAATTCTGTCAGATTAAATTGGATTAACAAACAATAAAATAAAGTAATATTTATGGTAAATGGCCTGTATTTATATAGCGCTTTACTAGTCCCTAAGGACCCCAAGGCGCTTTACATATCCAGTCATTCACCCATTCATTCACACACTGGTGATGGCAAGCTACATTGTAGCCACAGCCACCCTGGGGCGCACTGACAGAGGCGAGGCTGCCGGACACTGGCGCCACCGGGCCCTCTGACCACCACCAGTAGGCAACGGGTGAAGTGTCTTGCCCAAGGACACAACGACCGAGACTGTCCAAGCCGGGGCTCGAACCGGCAACCTTCCAATTACAAGGCGAACTCCCAACTCTTGAGCCACAATCGCCCACTTATAATAATAATAATCTCAAAATGGCAAGATACAATGACTGGACTGAAAATTAATGAAAAGGTGGTCAATGTCCAAGGAAAAACAAACCTTTAAAAAAGCTTCAGCTATTGCTCAAGATCACTTTAAAAAATTACTTGCTCCATGCAAGCAAAATAGAAAGAAATGAGGAGTGGCTCAAGACACTGTAAAATACCTGTGTTGTATATAAGTACAAACTAGGATATAATATATTATTTTAAAAATACAGTATAGAAATTATCTATGTACTGAATAGGATCATATAATTTTCTTATATACTGTATACTACTGTGTACTATAATACAGTATAGAAATTTCTTCATTTGCTTTATCATACTCCTCTCTCCACTCTTGCCACCCCACTTAAGCTCCGCCTCTTCTCAAGTCCTATTGGTTAGCCATTGTGAAAGCCCATCCTGGTTCGATGCACCAAACCAATGAAACCCCTTAATGTCAAATGGAGCCTTTTAAAATCTCCGCCCATATTTAACCACTCGCAAGGAACACTGGGACATTTAGTTCGACTGCGGTGTAATAAAACAGACAGCAGCGTGATAGCAAACTACAGTCTGATATCCTGGTTTTAGGAGACGTTCACAGACTCCAGTTTGACAAGACTGAGAAAGTGAAGACCGGCATTTTATACTGTATTACATCGTGCAGTCTGGGATTACAGGGCGGCGTTATTATGGTGAGTAAAGGCATTTGTATGAATAAGAAACATTTTCATTCGTTATGTTATAACTAGCCTAGAAGGCAGAGTGAATGAAGGAAAACGATGTAAGCTAAAGTCAGCAAACGCTTCTTTTCATGATAACGGAACTAGCTAGCTAATAATAGTTTCTCTTTAGCTTAATCCACTCTGCCGGATAGACCATTGCCTAGTAGTGTTAAAGTAACCTGGTAGTGTTACAGTCACCTGGTTGATCCTCATCTGGAGCAACCATGTGATTTACCTTTACCTATAGAAACGTTTGTTACTGGTCGGCACAATTGCACGGTTGAAGGGTAATGAGACGCTTGCTGAGCTGGGTCTCCAGTGCCCATAAAATTATCCGGACCGTTTGGCTGACCGTGTCCCCCCTCGGGCCAAGAAACACCTCTCACCTGCTGTGCATCTCGTCTTTGCAGGGAGACAGAGTTTGCAATGGGACGCACAACAAGAAGGCTCTGCTTTCAGACCCTCAGCTGTTTGAAGACCAGTTTGAGGAGCTCGTCACAGAGCTCACAGAGAGAGACTTTACAGATCCCGTGCTGGCAGACGCATTGAAAAGACTGAGAGAGGTAAGTATGTATGACTGGTCTCTTTTTTTCATTTAGCAGAGGGGGACAATGATATGTAGATGTTCATATGTGTTTTTGTTTGAGGTTTTGGTATACAACACTCCTGGAGGAAAGAGGAACCGAGGCCTTTCTGTGATTGGCTCACTCAGGGAGCTTGTCCCGCCCTCCCAGCTTACCCAGGACACCGTGCAGCGGGCTCTGTTGGTCGGCTGGTGCATTGAACTGGTGAGGGTTTGGTATGGCGTGCTAAATTAAAAGTCTGACCGTATTTCATTAATTTTTTACCCATTAAAAGTCAGTGTCGGTCACAGGTGATTTTAATTCTGTTCCAACCTAATTAAGCATTAAGATGTTAAGCTGCTTTAAAAGATTGCACTACATAGTTATGACCTCCTTTAAAGTCTGCAATCTTCAGTAGGGGCTTGGGACCACAATAAGCAGTACAAACAATATCATTACTACTTTAACCAGTAACTTTACACTATCCTCATCTGCAATCATGTTTAATCGTGATTTATCTTTAATCATTGTTGAGGCTGGATTTTACTAAATTGACAGGAAGGTAGCTGGAATATGCAGGTTGTGTGTCTTTAAAACTTTCTCTCACGAGCAGACTCTTGACTGTAGCTTTTAACACTTTGCACAAGTGCTACGTTTTCTAATTTAGGTGTTGCCGCTGTGTGTCTGATACTTGCAGCTTCAAGCGTTTTTCCTCGTGGCAGATGACATCATGGATGGATCTGTCACTCGGAGAGGGCAACCCTGCTGGTACAAGAAGGTGAGACTTAATATATTCCAGAAAAGGAGACTAGTATGAGTTTGTGCTGTGGTTATTTTCCCACTTCCCTCTGGTTACCTATATAAATCCTACCTATTGGTTTGCTTGTTTTTGTTTTTTTTAGGATGGTATAGGTCTGGATGCCATTAATGATTCCTTTCTGTTAGAGGGGTCAATCTACAGACTGCTTCGCAGATATTGCAGAGATCAGCCCTACTATATTCACCTCCTGGAGCTGTTCAACGAAGTGAGTCTTCTTGGCTGAAAGTGTGCTTGTGCATCTGGCAGCAAATTCATCACTTCGTTCATAAAATGTATGCAGTAACGGCTCTTAAAAGCCAACTGAGAGACTGCTGAAGAGGTTATGACTGTGGTTACGCATGATTTCACTCAAATGTCCAGCTTGAGCAATATATTATTGCATAGTTAAATCCGGCTCAACACTTAGTCATCTTCAGCATTGTCCACTGTCCACAAACTACTCCTCAGAAAATGCAAAACATCCTTCAATCCATTTTCTTTACCGCTTATCCCGTTCGTGGCAGTGGGGAGGTGGCTGGAGCCTTTCCCAGCTGCCATAGAGGGAAGAGGAAAAAATGTCCTTTACAACATTTTCCTCAAGCCAACACTGTCATCTTGCTGATGTGTGTTTTGTTCAGCCAACCAATTTAATCAGCCTGCATATTTAGATTGTCATACAAACTAACCACAACATTTTCAACACAGTTTCCTAATTCTTTAATTAAAATCTCTCAAATTATTCATCAGCTGTCAAAACATTTGCTTATTAAGTGACCGAACAGTTATTTCAGAAACTCAAGTACTTGTGAGTTTTTACTTACCTTGTGTGTTTTCTTCTTTCTTTTCCCCTCAGGTCACTTTCCAGACAGAACTCGGTCAGGCTCTGGATCTCATGACTGCTCCACCCAGACAAATTGACCTCAACAGATTCACCATCGAAAGGTCAGAAGGGGAGAGAGTGTTGAAAGATGAGTGTTGTTTATTGCAATAAGTATTTATTTCTTTTTCTTTTTTTTGTCTTTAAGGTATAAAGCAATCGTAAAATATAAGACTGCCTTTTATTCATTTTACCTCCCAGTGGCAGCTGCGATGTATATGGTGAGTGTGTCAACTTCATGTTGCATAAAAATGGAGGTAAAATAATACAGCTTTAAAACACTCTTTGTACCTTTTTTCTTTTCCAGGCAGGAATCAACAGTGAAGAAGAGCACAGCAACGCCAAGCACATCTTACTTGAGATGGGGGAGTTCTTTCAAATACAAGTAGCTACTTTTCCTCATCATTGACCTTCATAGCATAATATTTCCCATTCGTTAGCTGCACGTGTTGCATAATACGCTGCTGACTATTCTGTTTTAATGACCATCTGATGTATTCTGTCACAGGATGATTACTTGGACTGTTACGGTGACCCTGCTGTGACAGGAAAGATTGGCACAGACATTCAGGACAACAAATGCAGCTGGCTGGTTGTGACAGCCTTGGAAATCATGACTCCTAAGCAGAGAGAAGAACTAGAGGTTGGGCCTCATTAAATAAATGCTTCTCTTCTGATCACGTAAAATTTATAAATATGTGGCAGAGTTGGGTTGCCACTGTGTAGAATTTTCATTTTGATGATGCTTAGCTGTACGTGCTCTTGTTTTTTATCCTTTAAATGTGCATTTGTATGGTTGTTAGTTTTAAAACTTTTCGTTTTTAAATCAACTGATATAATGAGCAAAATAATAATATTAACCGTATTAATACATTATGTTGCAGAGAAAGTAGCAATCTCTCTATCTAGCCCTGTCCCTTACATTCTTGTAATATTACTTTGTAATTAAGGGGGGGATTTTGAGTTAACATAGCATCTCATCTAGAGAGAATTTTCATACGGACAAGAGAGTAACCACTGTTTGTGTATACTGTCGTTAGACTCTGCAGTAGGATAGAATAAACATCTAGATCTGCTGCCGGGGTAGCTTCATTATTCATGTCAGCTGGTTGCAGAAATTAGTCCTTGGCATCGCCAGATGTTGCTAGGGCCTCAGTCACATGCCATAGAGACCAGTCAACGGTTACACTCTATTGTCTGCTTGTTGTACAACAAGTTGAGATACATCCAACTACAACAAACTACACAGCAACTTGATTTAGTGCTGGCAGTTATGCAGCTCTATGCTCTAAAGCTCGCATTGCTGGCTTGCGTCTTCTATAAGAAATCAATACTAGTTTCTGGTGGAGTAGTGGTTCAGCTCTGTTTGCGTCATATGATATAAAATTGCTAATCTTACCCTTAACTTTTCTTACTAGCAGATATTCAATGTTCTGGGCATCCAGAAAATTCCCCTGACGTATGTGATCATTGGTACAGTTTAAGTCGGTATTAAAACGTCTACACCTTTAATTCTTTGACGTTCATCTGTTCCCACCTTGTTTAGACTCATGACTAGAGTCATTTGTTAGTGTTAACAAGTTCATTTTGATCTCCTCCTCAGGGATGTTATGGACAACATGATGAAGCCAGTGTGGAAAAGGTCAAAGCACTGTACAACAGCCTGCAGATGCCATCATTGTACCAAAAATATGAAGAGGAAAGCTACCAGCGCCTCCAGAAACTCATCGCCAGCCACGCACAAAACCTTCCTCACTCTGTTTTCTTCAATTTTGCCCAAAAAATCTACAAGAGAAACAAGTGAGAGGGCTTGCTGCTTTGTAGAAAATATGTTAACAGCATCAAATACACAAGTCTGGTGACTCTTATGAATACGCACAAGCAGGTCCTCACTTATTTAAATAAAGTGTTTCAGACTTCAGCAGTGTAACTCAGTCAGGACTTTGTTTAATAGACGATGTCCTCTGTCAGAGGAATCTGACTGATAGAAGGATAACTTTGGAGTGAATCACAAAGGGTCTGATTTAACTTCAGTGTGCCTGAACTGAGGAACACATGAGAGGGATGATGGATTAATGTTTTTTTGATTGCATAATAAATGGGTGAATGCTGATGGCAGAGGACAGATGATGAAAACTGACAAACTGTTCCATATGTTTTATAGTGTTTAAAGTCCGTACTAGCCAAGAATTTATTGCTTTTAATAAATAATATATAGTGTATGAACAAACATGGTTGTGTACATTTCATCTTTTTGTGTGGTGTTATGTTGTTTAAAGAGACAGGATTTTTTTTTTTTTTTTAGCACAGCTTTTCCAAACATCCTGGTTTTATTTTGTATGCTTGCGTTATTTTACTTTCCTCACACAAATCAAAATTATTAACCACCATGATGCTAATAGTCAATGGTGTGTCCAATTTGCAGCCTGTAGTCAGTTCTAGTTTTCACAAAGCCTCACATACGTCTGAGCAATCTCAGCCCAGCTCTCAAGCTCCTCCAGATTTGATGGTCTTCCCGACAGATTTACAAAGTCAGGGCTTTGTGCAGACCAGTCTGTAATGTTCACTTTGGCCATCTGGAAGCAGTTCTTCAACAGAGGCAACAAATGTTTTAAGTCACTGTCACCTTGGAAAACAAAGCGATGACTGCTTGAGGTTTTCTTCCAGAATCTTCACATATCCTTATTTCTTTGTGATTCCTTCCACTTTCATGAGATTCCCAATTCCAAATGCACTGAAGCATCCCCACCATGATGTACCCCCAATACGGGTGTTCTTTGGGTTGTATTTCTCTCCCTTCTTTCTCCAAACATAAGCAGCATCCCTGCTCTAGATTCAGCTCATCTGAGGAAAGCACTCAGCATATTTAGCATACTTTAGTCTGACTTCAAAATTTCTCAGTTTTTCTTTCCAGAGTGTTTGAAATCTTTTGCTTCCTACGTCTACGAGACTTGGTCTGTATTGTGTGGCTCCCTTTGAATTTCTTGATGATACTTCTCACTCCAGTTCTTGACACTTGGATATGCTGTGATACTGTTTTATATCCATCTACTGCTTTATCAGCATGAATAAGTCTTTTTCTCGACTCATAACTGATATCTTCTGTTTTTGGCATGATTTTTACTCAAGTGACGACTCAAACCCTTGCTGACATTTTTATACTGTGTTTAACTTGGAGGATAACCGTCAGCTTGAGCTTTGAGCACTACAAAATAATAGCATGTCATTGCACAGCAGTGGTTCATGATATAGCTCAATAAAAAGATCCGTTTTTCAGCGGGCTAATAATTTTGGTCATGGTATTTGTTTCTGAAATAATTTTGTTATTATGTACAAATAGAAATAATTGTGTGTGTGTGTGTGTGTGTGTGTGTGTGTGTGTGTGGATAGGATAATAATTTTGTCCTTTTCTATATGTATTTAAATTGCAGTTAAACGCAATTAAATATGACTTTTTTATATGAGTTAATTTTCTGTTAAAGAAATCACCAAATGCATAAATCATGATAATTGGGCGGTGAACACTTGAGACTCATTATTTTAAGGAGGCAAAGCTAAAAAGGACTATAGATTAACTGAATGTGATGATAAGGCGAGGGGTAAGGGGTGTGGTTTGATCGGGGGAGGTGGGGGGATTTCTGGATGCTCGCGAGAAGACAGATGCTGAGGCTATTCGAGATTCACATTCTCACGGACTGGGGATGTGAGAGAGCCCGACGAGATGGAGACCTTCATCCATCTTTATCTGAATGTGAGTCAAGTGCATTTTTATCAGCTTTATCGTGCATGTAGATGTCTTTCAAGCGAACCTGCATGAGACGATCGGGTAAGAAAATCCTCCTCTTACCCCCCCGAGACTGCGTAGGATAAGACAATAAATTCCTCTGTTCGCGGTGGCATTTGTCGGATTAGATAGCTTTGCGTAAATACGCAAATAACTGTTTTGTCTGTTCTAATTGTAGTGTGAAAATGATGGTTTTTGTCTGAGTTGTAATAGGGGCGTATGGGCCCGTTTATCAGAGCGATGCGGGTTGGAGGTACTCCCCTCCTCCCTCCTCCACCCATCCACCCCTGTCTCCATCAGCTCAGTGGGATCAATAGATACAGGGTTAAACTCTGAGCACAGGACGGATTGCATTACATATGACGGTATGCTGTGTTTTATATTTTATTTCAAGGCTTAGTTTGCTAAGGGCCATCCCGACGGAGGCCCAGCAGTGTAAACAGGCACTCCAGTGATTTATATTCTTCAGTGATGTGAAGGGCACTGTGGAGGAATATATGAGCAATAGCCTTCAGTAGATGGGCTTTTAAAAAGCAGACTGGGTGTTGTTCTCTACCGCTGAGTGATTATTTCATGCTCCACTTAAATGTATGTGTGTTTTCTTTGTTATTTGTTTCTTTTGATCCAGATTTCCATGAATATCATAGCCCAGTGAAGACGAGCATAACTGATGACAGTTATCAGACTATAAATTAGCTGACAATTATTATTACAAGGAGAATCATTTCATGTGTGTGGGTGGGTGTTTGAATAGTTGGGTGTTGTGTGACACCAGCAGATGAAAGGAGCCGTGAAGGTATCTTGCAGAAGCACTGCATACAAATAGAGAAGCTCTAAAAGTATCTATTTAGCTGCAAGATTGCAGAAATTAAGTATTCGAAATTTTGTATGGAAGACACCACCTTCTGTATTACACTATTATCACCGTTTGCATCATCTCACCATTATGACAATGTAATTTTTTGTTTATGTGGATATTATTATTCCCAGGGACGCTGGAGCTTATCCCAGATATTGTAGGGTTCACTCTGGACAGGTGCCCAGATCTGAATAATATTTTTGATCATATTAATAGTCATTTTAAGCCCTAACATACATTTTATATGTTAGGGCTACATTTTTCCAAACAGATGAGTCCCAGCTGTGGTCTTTAGAGGTCTCAGTACCTACCATAGTACCTCTAAATCTTATTCCTAAGGTGTCAGAATATTTAATATTTTAATATCTAAATATATTTATATAATATTTAATATCTAAAGCTATCAGAATATTTAATTTTTGGCTTTAAGAATAATTCTGCTAGTCTAAATAATAGAGCTACTTTTAGCTGCTCTCTCATTCACAAGGGGCCGACACAGTGAGTAGCTCTTCATGTTTAATTTGGCAGATTTCCTTCCAGGATCAAACCGGAAATCTTTCATTTTTTTAGGCAAAGATGTAAACCACTGCCACATTAGAGAGCCAGTTTGCCAGTATAAAAAAAGTCTAAAAAATTATTTGCATTTTTTCTCAAGAAAAAGTCCCTTTGATTTGTATCCACAGCATATGGTCAGGGCTTATCAATGATGACTAAGACCTCACAGGGTTAAATGATTATTTGATTATGACTCTTGCTGATTCACTTTCAGTGAAACTGACTGCTGGAGAGGCTGTGGGATGGAAAGAGCAAATCTTTTCCATATTTTTTTTTGACGATAGGACAGAATGGCATTTGGATATCTAGTTTTCAAATCTTATATTTAAGTACCATCACACCGGCTTATATATTTCTATCAAACCTGTAATGATCCTGGTTGCTCTGCATGTGTTAGCAGATTTGTTTGACTTCCTGCAGGAAAAACTAACCTTTATTTGACCTGTTTATATTTGATAAATGCTTGAAAGGATGTAGTAAATAATAATAAAAATTCAAACAATGTAAACCAGACTTTGTGTGAAAGTGTACAGTTATAATTTAACACCGTGTTACACAGCAGTGTAATCTGCTGCACTTGGTTTTAAATATTTTATTTGTTTGTTTGTTTTTCACTTTTGGTTGGTTTTGCATTTATTGTTTGGATTGGTATGCTCACCTTTAATACTAAAAGAAAAAATCCCACCTCAACACACACACACACAGAGGAATTAAAATTAACTACTAAGAGTTCTCAACGTATTTATTTTAAGGGGCAATGCTTGACAATGTGCTACTCTAACTGTGAGTCACAGTGTGTGACTTCCCGGGCTGTGATAATTACAGAACAGAAAACCCTCAAAAGCAGTTGCCTTTTAATGAATAGTCTCGATGATGGGTTCGCTTCAAAGCTTAAACCTAATATGCAAACATGTGTAGAGTAAGAAATCGCTCTGCGATGAGCAGAAGCTGCTCGTATTTGTTATTCACTGTGTGTCTTCTTTGATGTTACAGGATCTTGGGAGTCACGCCAAGATGTGACTGTCACGGCGCGTCATAGTTTGGAGGCTCTACAATACTTGTTTCCATAGCAACAGAAATATCAGAATATCCAAAAAAGTCCCATTCCCACAATGCAGTCCTCTCAGCCGCCGAAACCGCGGCGCTTTGACGTCAGCAGACGGACCAATAACTTAGCTGCACCAAAGTCTCACGGCCCTGGGTTTCAGAGGGAGGATAAAAACATGAACACAATCACCACGCCGTCCCCACGCCGGGCCACCAAGGGTCCCACTGCTCCCTCCAGGACCAGAGTGGGCGTACAGCCTCGAGCTCCAGTAAGCCAGTCCAGGTTAAGCTCACAGAAACAGGGTTCTACTGTCTCTAAACTAGCTAAACCCAAACCCAAGAATGCCCGTGCATCTGCAGCAACTCAAATTGTACCCGCAGCGGATCCGCCTCCTCCGCTTCCCTCGGTTCTTCCTGTTGACCCGAACTGCAACGAGCCGAGCCTCCCGTGTCTATGCTGTGATGGCCGATCCCCGCAGGACAACAACAGCATGTTCAACCACAACCACAACAACAACAACACCATCTCCCTCAGACATCAACTGCAGCTACCGCCTCCACCGGCCCCGATGCCCCTGAGGCAGGATGGGACCGGGGCCAAGGAGCAGGCACAGGCAAAGGCCCAGATGGAAATTTCTGCCTGCCCTGCTGCCAGTCTGGAAAATGAAGAGAAGATTTCAGATGAAAACACTGAAGTAGACAATAAGAAAAATGCAAAGGTGGAGGAAGATGATGAGGAAGAGAGCAGCGGGGATATTGAGATTGATGATGAAGAGGACGATAACGATGACGATGAAGATGATGACACCCTGGTCCCCTCGTGCTGCGACTGTCCTCCCTCCCTCCTGGAGTTCTCGCTCTCCTCTTCTACCTCCTCTTCCTCCACTTCCATCAGCTCCTGTTCTGATCTGGAGTCTGACTGTGCCGATCAATCTGCCTCCATCTGCTCTTCCCAAGATCAAGACAATCTGTCCGTCTCTCTTTCCTCCAAAGACCACTCTCTCCTACAAGGCCCTGATAGCAAGCCTCCTGCTCGCTCACCTCCATCCCTCCCTCTGAACCGAAATCCCTTCTGTTTAACATCTCATTCCCCGAGTCCACCTTGCTCCCCAGATGAGGGTTACCCTTCTGCGCTTGACTCACCTTCCCCTGACTACTTAGGAGTCAAAGATGATTCTGAGGTCACCAAATTAGGCTTGCTTGACTTTCTAGAATCGGTCGGAGAATTTGGGAAAATGGAGCGGTTCAGCCAGGTGATCCAAGTGGCTCGCTGGGATCTGGACGGGGAACAGCACTGGGATGTTCTGCGGGATCGCTTAGATCACCTGGATCGTTTGGAAAAGGTGAACAGGGAAGTAAAACTGACCTACATTGCCAGACTCCACGAGAAGGGACTTGATCTTGGAGATCTGGATGAGCAGGACCTTTCGGATGTCATGGATGAAATGGGCAACATTGACATTCCCTGGAAGCTGTATAAAACACATGATGGAACGATGGGAGAATCTCAGGAGTTTTCCGATGCCGGGGTCGACTTAACCGCTCCGTCAGACTGTGAAGATCCCCTCGTTCCAGATTCCCTCACACCTTCCCCTGTTGAACCGCCACCTAGACCCCCAAAACCTCCAGCGCGACATGCCAGCGTGAGCTCGGACCTCCACACCTACATAAATATCAGCAGAGAGACCACCTCCATTGCTGTTTCCACCTCTCCTACATTGTCTACCTTCTCACCTAACTCCTCATCCCCCACATTCACCACTTTTAGGTGTGAGAAATCCCTACCTTCATCTCCACCATCCATTCCTCCTCTCCCTGCTTCTAAGCCAGTTCCTTACCTCACTCTGTATACCACCCCTTCTCCACCTCACTCTATCCCCACCCCAACACCTCCTATCCCTCCACCTCGAAAGCGACACCTCGCACGGAAGGAAGCGCAGCGCCTCGCGGCTCTTCAAGCCGAACAGGAAAAGACCCCCATGTCCCTCCCCCCACCTACCACCCGCCCCCCACCACTCCCTCCTCCACCTGTTATCTCAGTCTCCTCTTCCTCTCCTCCTGCCATACCACCTCCACCTGCGCTGCCTCCTCCACCATCCTTCCACGCATTGGATGTAGAGATTCGGAAACTGCTCATGCTTGCTGGACTTACCCAAGCTGAGCTCCTCAAACTCAGCCCTGAGCTTGGTGTCTGTGTCGGGGGGTTAGAAGACGAGGGAGATGGAGATAATTTCATGAAACCGAAATCTCTGGAGTCGCAAGAGTTCAGTCTGCGGTACAGAGAAGAGGAAAGTGAGCCTGACACACAGCTGGTGGCCAGAGATCAATGGGTTGGCACTGAAAAGTTGGAGGGAGATCAAAAAGCAGATATAGCTGAAGAAGGCAAAAAGAAAGAGGAGGGCAGAGACACACAGAGAACAACGTCATTTACTGAGATGGCAAGGAGAAGGAAGAAAAACACTGGCTTGGCATTCGACCAGTACTACAGTTTAAGCAATACACATGAAGATAAAGCAAAGAATGTGAGCTTTGGGGCTTCCCGTTATTCTGCTGAGCCACCAGAGTCACCGCCGCCTCCTCCTCCCCCTCGCCCTCTGCCACCCATTCCTCCATGTTTGCCATCCCTCAAAGTCAGCACTCTGCCCGCCAACTCTGAACAACCTGAGCGTTTTGATTGGCTGATAGCATTCACACCTGAGTGTGAAGCCCCACCACAGCTGCCACCCCTAGAAAAGAGAAAGGCATATGTGGAAACCCAAAAGAAGCCCAATTCGTCAGGTACCTCTCCAGGGTCAGCTCCAAAGGTCACAACCTTTAAAGAGTTGCGTTTCCGCAACAAGAGCTCCTCTCCTCCGACTAAGGTGATCATTGAGCCCGATCCTGACCCCACAATAATCACTCCAGATCCAGATATACTCTACAACTTAAAGTGGAGGAAACATAAGGAGGGAAGTGATGGCAGCCAGTGGGAGTACACCTCTCAGGCTCAGGCCCTCTTCATGCAGCCGCCGCCAGCCCTCACCTCAATGGCTGCTCTGCAGGAAATGCTCCAGAGAGCTGATAAGGAGGGGGGGCAACTAGAGTTGTGCCCATCACAGAAGATTGGCTGCTCAGTCAGTGACAGCAGCCTGTGGACCTTGGGCAGAGAGTGGGAGGGGGAAGAAATTAAGAAGGAAGAAAAAGAAGGGAAGGACAAACTAAAGGAGGAGGTGGAGGTGAGAGGACAAGCTGATGGAGGACGGACTTTTGAATCAAGAACTTCAGGTGAGTGTGATTTTAGTGGTAGTAAATTGGAAGTTATATTCAATAACACAAAGTACAGTCCTGCCTGTGCATGTGCATAGAAGAAAGTAAACACACAAAAATAAGTCAGAGCAAATTGGATGACAGAACAGATCTGGGACGGGCAGATGATGGAGAGGAACAGATGGGGAAAAGGCACGCTCACAGTCGTCTTGCTCAGTTCTTCAGTGATGCACAAATAATATCCTTTGACATTACAATGAAAAGAAACAGAAAGCCAAGGGAAATGAAAAAAAAAGTACACTCATTTGTGGAAATGATAAATGGAGCCACGGAAGAGAGATGGAGCGGGAACATGAGTCACTGAAAAGGATGATGCAATGATGCGATGGCAGGGGATAAACAGGGTGATTTTAGATAGGGGAGTAAGAAATGTGAACACAACAGTGAGAGATGGAAGAATATAGTGAGGCTAGTGAAGGTAATATGAGGAGAAAGGGGAGGTTGGAAACTTTCCAGCCAGTATTTCCTGTACGGGTTATCAGTGTGTGATGTCATCACAGACTTATTCAATTATTCATCCACTCTTCAGATTGAGGGGGAGAGGAATAATGGAGCTCACTCACTTTAAATCAGACTTTTTCCTGTTTCCTGTTTTTGTTTTTTTCTTTCTTTGTTGGCATCCTGAAATATTTTCCTTCTCCCCCCTCTCTCTGCTTCTTTAATAGTTTTGAATCCCAGTTTTGGGACATTTATGTGTTTTTACTTATGCTGTCTCCACCCCAACACCCCACCCTTTGCTCCCTGCAGCACAGATAGCTCAGATCAGGTTACGTAGCTCATATGGTCCTACATTAGGCTACATTAAAACTAAGTTGTTCATGTACAGCAGGGTGTTTAAAACCAAGACTGGATAATTTTTTCTAAATGATTTATAGGTTAAAAATTTATAGGTTAAAAGTTTCAGATCTTTTCTCAAAACCACTGCAGTGAGGTAGGTTTGGGGGATAGGTGTATACACCTTTAAGAGCTGAAGGGGTGGATCTTAGTACATGGACCAATTACTGCCAGCCAGGGTCAGAAAACTAGGAAGTATCATGTATTTGTTGCAGTTCAGACACAGCTCAAGTCTAACCAAGGTATGGTTGCTTTCTAGCTCCTTTTTTAGTTTAAGGTAAATACAGTGTAACGAGAGTCGGGGTGCCACTCTGAATTTCCACAAAGGCGGGCCTGATGATTGAGCAGAAAGGAACAGAAATCTGTTATCTGTTGACTGACTCAGCAGTACAGTTTTTGCTGTACTGGTGGAGAAGGGAGGGGTGGTGGGGAAGAAGGTAGAGAGAGATAGAAACTAAAAGCAGAGAGTGAGAGAGAAGGTGATCCGGAGGTGATGACAGCACGCACTGCAGTAAAGTACAAAACGTTTAGCAACACCAGTCACTGACTGTGGTTATCACTCATAACTCTCAGGTGTCAAACAGAAATCTGATGTCACAAAGAAAACGTGGATTCTTAACACGTGTTGTAGTAGGATGACTCTTCAGGAATGGCATTTTAATTATGATGAATTAAGCGAGTGAATGACAGACCGAGTCCTTCTACCGTGCAGCTGTGAGACTGCTCCGTAATTATTCTTTTACAGCCTCCGTGTCATTTCCTGTCATGTCAGACCCCTCCTAAGCGAAAGACTGTGTTTATTGCTCTTCATAAATCAGCTCCATTGACTTCTATGCACCGTCGGTGTGTAACTGTCAATCAGACGTTTGACTGGAATAAATACTGCATGGTGTTTTGAAGATGACTGCTAGAATACACATGTGCATTTTTTCTCTCAACAGACACTAACATGTTCTGCATCTCTCTCTCCTTCCCATTTCTTTGCCGCCTCTTTCTTACTTTTATCTTCCTTGTTTTTCTCACTTATCCATCCTGTTTGGTTTGTTTCCATTCGGTTGTCTCCATTTTGGCATCATCGCTCCCTCATTACCATTTATGCTTGTGCGTCTGCCCTCTCCACCCGAACTCCTGCACTTTTTGGCCTTGCTCTCCCTTTGAACCGAGCAGTTTCCTCACCCCCGCTCTCCCTCGCCCAGTCCTCCCAACCCTACTTCCTCCACACCGCTATCCCTTCCTTTCGCCCAGGCTACTGTTACTCCCACCCCCTTGCAGATCCCAGGCCCCGCAGTCATGTAGGCCAAGGGCCCACAGACACACACAGAAACACACGGTGGACTCCTGCTGTCCACTCAGCTTGTATCCACAGAGATGAATCGAGCTCTGGGTTTAAAGATGAATCCCCGGCTGCTTTTGGTGTAGAGTCTCCACGTGACTGTGGGGATAAGTTTAAGCAAAACACACATTCAGCTTACCAATATAACAGCGATCCCAAAACCAATGAAAGGGACTTTGCAACTGAGTCAATCTGCAATCTTGACTCCCTTTACCAAAGTGATTCAGAGAAGCAGAATGATGCCAACGCCGTGTCTGTTAGCAGCACCGCTGAAGCTCCAGGTTGCACCACACCGTATAAGAATATCGATGTTATGATGATGTATTCAAACAGCATTGGTGCTAGGGATTCGATGTATTCAGAGAAGCGCTCACTCTCACACACAGACCAGGTCAGCATCAAGGCTAGGACATCCAAAGATCTCCCTCCCCTCCCCACCTATTACCTGTACCACCCTAAGAACTGCCCTCTTCACAGGGGGGCTCCCCCCCGCCTCTCTCCTATCGGAGCCCTCTCCCCTCCCCATCGCTCCGGAGCACCCCCTCCCGGTGCAGCAAGCTCCTCCCTCAGCTCCCCGCTTTTCCCCCGCTCGCACACCTTGCCTGCCCTCGCTGCTCCCCTCTACTATCCAAACCTCTACCCTCCTATACCGCCCAGGGCGCCCCCCCTACCCCCAAAACTCCACCAGGCTCCTCTGCAGTCACGCGTGGCGAGTAAGATCTCTCTCTCTCTCCATACATCTTACACTTTTTCTCCTTGTCTGACATCTCGCATGTCTGTCTATCTCTCTGTCTGTCTCTATTTCTGTCTCTCTTCTCTCGTCTGGATGTGGTGGCCTACACGCTTGTGTCACCTATGGCCCCGGGGGTTTGCAGATTTGAAAGAACTAGGTAACTGTAGCTGTTTTATATATCAGAAGGTGTGTCCCTGCAGGCCATCTGATACGTCTTATCTGCTCTGTCCTTTCAAATCCGCAAAGGGCCTTCAGAAGGGTAACAGCTGTTTCTGTCACAAGGTGTCTAGAGTCACTCTCATCACTGTCTCTCTCTCTCTGTCTGTCTTTCCTCACCTGTCTGTCTCTTTGTCCCGATATTGTTCTTGTCGTCTTTTTGTTTTTGCATGGTGTACCCACACAGACACGTGCATTTCATGCAAAGCGAACCTTAAGTAGCTGCTTGATGATGATGTGATGCTAATAAATAAATAAAGTTTTCATTTTTATTTGTTCTGTGTTCGGTTAAGATCCACGGCATCCTGTCCATTGTACACATTTGCATTTATCGATCTAGTTTATATAAATACATTTATATAAACAGCAAAATGTACTTTACACCTACCCTTTGCACATGGATGTACTTTCTTCTGACCTGGTTCTTGTGGTAGTTCCTACCCTTGTTTGTTCCTAGCTCTGCAGTTCCTCCGTGTATGCCTATATTAAGTATGTGAGTATTTGTATAACTGTGTTTGTGTGAGTTGAGGTTAATTGCATGGGATCCTGTTTAGCCCTGAAGCAGACAAAAAGTTGTGTTCACAGATCCAGTTGTGAAAACCTCATCACAGTAATCCTACAGGATGTGCTCGCTCACTGTTTGTCGTCAGCAGTAACGACTGCTTCCATCTGCTTCTATCTGGCTTCTTCATTGCTTAACTGCTCCTGCTAATAATGCTAATATTTTAGTTGTTTTGTTTCTTTTGGTGGCGATTCATTTTTTTTTAAGTTTGTTAATTTGTATTTTTTTATCACTTGCATACAAAGTAATTGCGATATATATTTATTTGGGGTTTTGTTTACCATCGCTGTCAGCTGTTCGCAGTGTCTCATTCGCTGGCTCTGTGCTGAAGACAGACACACCCTGGATGGGCGAGGATGTGAAGCATCCAATGAGAGGTCTTGGCCTATCCTCTCTGTGCCTACAGGAAAAGAAAGGTGGGGTTGGATGTACATGTGCAGGATGTGCGTTTGTTTGTCTGTGCACGCTCTTCTAACCAGCTTTACACCCGGTTCTCCTCTCTAGCCCTGGTAGGCGCAGTTAGTGTGGCAGTGGAAGCCATATTGGCCCAGTTCAGTTCTTCAAGGACTGTGGTTCAGAAGGTCAGTACCTGCTGGTTTGATGACAGTAGCTAGAAGGACTGTGTGCTTTTTCATTTTTAGTCACCCTTTATAATCTATGTTTTTTTGGCTAAACTTCATGGTGTATTAAATTCATTATGTACCTTTGAAAATATTTCCCCTCTTCCTTCTTGTTTTGACTATTGTGTGCCTTCCTCCAGTCTTCCTCAGTTAATCGGGTACTAGAGTATCTTAAGATAACCCAGTTTCTTAGTCACAAGAATTTCTTTGTCAACTTGCTGCTCACTCACCACCCAAATCATCCCTCATTACATCATGTTGATCATCATCACACAATCCCCCTTTTCCACCCCTCCCTCTCTCTTTGAGTCATCCTTTTCATCTTCTTGTCCAATCGCTGCACATCTTCCTTCTCACCAAACACCCATTTTTTTTCCCCCCCAAACCGTGCTCCCTTCCTTTCTTCTCCTCTCCTCAGGCCTTATCAGGAGACAGCGCTATAAATCCATCACTGGGCCGTCTGGTGCTGCAGTGCCTCTGCCCCGCCCTCCACAGCTTGCTGACTGATGGCTTGAAACCCTACCAGAGTGACCTGATTGCAGGCAGAAGGCCAAACTCTGCTTGGAGTCTGGTCCAGGCTTCAACCAGGGCAGGTAGCATATCATGCATCATAGCCGTGGATATTAAAAATCAGATATTATCCTGTTGTTCCTCTTGAGGTTTGGTTTCCTGGTTGATAGTGATAAACTCTGCAATTCGTCTGTCTCCACTTTTCTCCCACATCAGTCAATACTTGTTGAGTTTATCGTCTAAAATGCTGAATAAAGTGAACACCAGGACACAGATATTGATTGGCCTACGAGTGCCAAGCTTCACAGCAATTTTTCACTCACTTCTGTAAGGTCCTTCATTGATCTCTCTCTCTCTCTCTCTCTCTCTCTCTCTCTCTCTCTCTCTCTCTCTCTCTCTCTCTGTGCATTTTATCCTCTTCCTCCCAACCGATCTTCCAAGGTCCTAAAACTCATGCCTTGTTCAGTCTGCAAGTTCGAGTTGGAGAGCTACCCCAGCTCAGACAGAGCAAACACAGGTTCAACGCATTCCTCCTCGGCCTACTGAAGTAAGCAGTGGCTATTAACAATCCTTGATCTCCACTGACGACTCGTTTAAGAGCATGCTATTCATTTTATTATTGCACTCACAAGGCCAGATTTACTAATGGTTCTGCGCAACCACAAAACCATTTTGTGGCATTCATTTACCTCATATACCTCAAATTGCAGTAAATTGAACATAGAAAAAAGACTTGTTACATTTTGTGCCTGGTGTTGTTGTGATAGTTGCATTAGCAGTGTTCATTTATTTGGAATGACAGGATACCAGTGTGAGTACGTAACGACATGGGTGGATGGGTCAAAGTTGTGAGTGTGTGTAAAAGGTTCGACTACATCCTGTAACTCTTCGCTCGGTCTTAACTCTGCACGCTTAGATCTGAGCTCCACATATTTGTGGTCCGTAGTAATACTGGTATTTTGATGAAGTGGAGCCTAACTTAACCAAACTGAAGTGAACTGAAGAGTCCTGATGTTAAATAGGCAACAGGGTTATATTTTAGAGTGAGCTGATGGTTTTCAGTGTTTCAGGCATTTAGTCTCATTTCAGTTTATTTATTTATTTTTGCTCCTCTCTATCAGAGCTGTTACATACCATATTGGAATGTGGAGCTGAAATGAAAACGGGATCTTTGTTAATGTGTTAGAAAAATGTCTTCATCTTACAATATGTAATATTGACTGAAATAGGTATTTAGCGCTTCATACAGCCTGCAGGAAACAAAAAAGCAGATCATGCACTTGCATAGCGGCACAGTAACAGTATCTTCAGTAAGACACCAACAATAAATAGTGATTTGTGTTCTCCTACACATGGTGCAGGTCAGCTGTTACACATAGTGTGTAGTAACGCAGCTCTCGTCTGCGCTGCACCGGAGTCTCAGTCCTCAGGTTCACACTCAGTCTTCAGTCATTTCTAACAGTGGAGTTCAACCTTATATTAAAGATATTGTCTCTCCTCCAACTGCTTGTCATTTTCCTGAATTCTCTCACTGTTTTCAGAGAGAAACACTTGAGTAAAACCTGTACTTGCACTGTTTTACTACACCCTCATCGAGGCTGCTTGTTTTTAACCTGCTAATTTGTGCTGCTCTTGCAGAATGCTGAAATCAACTGCCTGCATTCTTGTTTATAAATTAGCACATTGTTAGTAGATCACCCACATAACTTTCCACTCCCATGGGCGCATTTCTGCATTTGGTAATTTGCTCCACTTAGTAAATCCGGCCTAAACTGCATAATAATTTCTGTGCACGTATCTTCTTTGTATCCTCGTTACTCATCTTCTTTCTGTTTTTGTCTCGTAGTACCAAGCTTCTTGACTTCTGGCTGTCTTACCTTCAGTCTTGCAGTGGTAAGTTTTCCTCTCTTCTAGCAGTTGTTGCAGTTATGAGCAGGGTGCAGTTTGCCAGGGTGGGGATGCAAATGCAGGGGATTTTCCCCTGTTTGATGAATAAATGAAATGAACTCAGAGTATCAGGAGACCGCTTGCCTGATCAGTGACTTCAGAATTTCCTGCAAAGGTGAGCTCCACAGCAGCTGCTGTGACGGGCTGATTGAGAAGAGCAGTCACGCGTTCATGTAAAAAGAACCTGTCCACAGTTCAAAGTTAGAGCAGGTGATTTGCGACACTGTAAGACGAGGTTACAGAAGAAAACAGGTAAGTGTTGAGAGAGAAAGGGGGAAGACACTCAGCAAAGGGCTGTGGGTCAGACTCAACCTGTGCCACCGAACACTGACCATAGGGTACGTGGTCACCTGCTGAGCAACCAGACTCATTTTTACACATTTTTTAACTCTCAAACTCGAAGATCTCCAATTGATTCAGTAAATGAATCATCCAGAGAGAAGGAAAGCGAAGCACTTCAGATGACGCGGGAAAGCAGAAAAACTCTTTCATCAAATCAGGCTGTTTTCTTGATGTAGGTATATGCTATACAGGACTAATTAATATTTTTCAAATGCAGCATTTTGTTCTGTTGAAATTTGTACGTATTTCTTTTCAAATATTGAAGCTTAATGGCAAAATACTATTAATTGGATTTGGGACCTTATTCTTGCATGTCAAACCTTTTATACGGCTGCATTTGATCGAGACGTAAACATTAATATTTCTCTAGAGGCTGTTAATATTCCTCATATTAATTTCATTGAAAAGAATTCATGAGAATATTCTTGTAAAAGCTGTGGACATGTGTTTACGTCCTGAATTTGTTTAGTTGGATTCTCTAAACGATACATTGACAGCAGCGATAAATGCCATTATTTTCATGTCGTGGTGCAAATCTGGTTACAAGCATAAATGTAAATACTGAAACTGACCTCTCTCTCTCTCTCTCTCTCTCGCGCGCTCTCTTTTCTCAGATGTGCTGGAGACCTATTACCACCCCACCTCTTTTATGCGTCTGTCGCAGACCGCCTGCCAGCCTCTGTTTGAGGAGCTGCTCCTTGTGTTGCAGCCTCTGAGCCTGCTCACCTTCAACCTCGACCTGCTCTTCCAGCACCACCATTTAGAGCCAGAGAGTCACAGGCCAGAGATCCCCAGCCCTCCCTTTCCGGATCCTGGATCCCAGCTTTCAACAAATGAGACAGCAATAAATGGGTCTCAATCCAAAACTCCAGACAGCAGATACAGTGAAAGCCTCTCAGAAGTAGACTTTGGAAGCCCAGATCATCAGGCAGCTAAAGATGCTAAATCATCACCTGTGACTAATTCAGATAATGGAGGATCGGCAGCGTCAACAGATACCAGTTTTGGACCCACAAAGGCTTCAGTCACTCAGGAGGAGACGAGTCCTCAACTGTTGTGGGTCCAGGAAAAAGAAATTGAAGATTTGCCTCCTCCTAACGTTGAGGAAGACAGCCTCGCTCAGCAGGCAGGACAGGTAGCCACAACTGTTCAACTCCTCTGCCTTTCTATTCAATGATGATTGTGTGATTATGCAGAAATTAATTTATCTGTTTTTTTTATTTACAGGTAATTCAACAAGGATGGGGTGCTGTGGTGCGCTGGGGAGGCCGACTGAGTCAGAATCTGGCTGAGTTGAGCCTCTCTGCAGTGAAGAAGGATGAGATGAACACAGATCTGCCAGATCTCCAGGCTCAGGCAGGAAGCGACTACACTCCAGTCAGCGGTAGTACTCAGGTTCCCTGGGGTCTGGGCCGGCTCTTTGGAGCCTCCAAAACTCCCACCAGCCCGACAGGTCACACACAACCAACCAGGTCAGTCATTAAATATGTAATAGTTATTATGTAGTCTAGACTACAGAAATTGGTTTTACTGATAATCAATCAATTGAATAAATTAAATTAAATCAGCTTCTGAAGACAATTGTCTGTGACTCATGCCTGTTTGTAATTTTCCAAGTTTCTGTAATTTTCCTCAGACGTCCCTCTCAGTGGTTTGCACCCGGTGTCACTGCGCTGACCCGAATGGTGAGCAGCAGCTCCACACCAATGCTGAGAAAGATCCCCGAGACTCTGGGAGAGACCGGATCAGAGTCCGAGAAAGATGTCGACACACTGGAGATGAAGGACAAACCCAGACCACTCAGGTACAGCAGACATAAAGTGATGGCAATGATGGATAAGGAGCAATGACACAGCATTGCTGTTTTCTCACTGTTACTGTTGCAAGCGCTGATTCTGTTTCCAAGTTTTAAATACATTTATATGACCTATATTGGCCTTTATAATGTAGACCAGGGGTCTCCAACTCCAGTCCTCGAGAGCTACTGTCCTGCAGCTTTTAGATGCGTCCCTACTCCAACACAGCTGAATCAAATGGTTGGATTACCTCTTCAGCACGCCATCAAGTTTGGCAAAGGTGATAACAAGCCATCCATTTGATTGAGGTGTGTCGGAGCAAGGATGCGTCTAAAAGCTGCAGGACAGTAGCTGTCGAGGACTGGAGTTGGACACCCCTGATGTAGACTGTCTTTGTTAAGTGAATGGTAACATCTCAAAGCCCAAAACTGGCAAAAATCAGATGACAGCAGTGTAATTTTGGGTCAGACCTTTACACAAGTGGGATCCTAGTCTGCATATGAAAGATGGATCCAACTTCAAGGTATGAGTAGTGATACCAAGCTAGTGCCTCAAATCTGCATGCTCTCTTCTCATCTGAGAAGCCCCATTGTTTACACACCTGTGACAAAAAAAATTGACCCGTGATGTCAGTAAGTTGTCCCAATGATTTTATGGTCTCAATCGCTGGTTTCAAGTCAAATTTTACATTTCCATCCAGAGTAAATTAGATGATAGGGTTTGTCTGCCTTGTGAGTGTGCAGTGTCCTCTATTTTTCACCCAGATCTGGTTTCAAAAGACTAATATGGTCACAGTGGGTGACACAGTTATTTTTATGTCTTTTCTTTTGCAAATCAATATTTTTCCCCACTGATAAGGGCGGCAGGGGTTATACCAGAGACACCAGAATAGCTGCTGTTATCAGTCTGAAGTCTTGTAAACGGTGACTCATCCCGTCTGACATTATACGCTGACGTTACTCTTTGTGGCTGGTGTAAACGTCGATCACTGCGGCTGAGACAGTGTCTTCTGTCCCAGGTCGGTGCGAACGCTGTGTGACCACGCTGGATCCGGTTCCGAGCTCAGCTTCCGCAAAGGGGAGGAGCTCGTGGTGTTAGGAGGCGTCGATCAAGACTGGATTCGCTGTCGTCAGGGAGACAAAGAGGGGCTGGTACCTATTGGCTACACCTCTCTCATCATGTGACCATAACTGCTGCACTTAATCAACACTAAAAAAATCAATAAATAATTATGAAAAATATATATATATATAATTTAGGTGAGTATTGAGAGGTTATGGTAAGGCTGCACTACTCTGAAAGGGATATTTCACACAGGCTCGGTTACAGTTTGAGTTAAGGGCATAACACCATCTGTTGTGCTTTATGTGCATCAGAGGCAATCTGCAGCCCCCCCCCCCTCGTTATGAACATATTGGAGCTTTTCCCATCACAATCATTTCAGTTTGGTAGCGTTCAACTAATAGATTTTAGCAGCAGGAATTGAGCAGATGGTGCGAAATAATGACTCGACTCAAACTTGGATCATTTCAAACCAGAAGACCTTTGATCCTCGAGTGAATTATCCCTTCAAATGCCTTTTTTCTCCATTTCCGCCTTGCTTGCCGGCCGCTGATCTGAAAGCGATCGCCAAAATTCTTTGCAGTCTGTCACACTCGAGTGCGTTCAAATCAGCGGCTATCTGTCGCGAGGAGGCGGCGGTCGACAGCCTGGCTGCAGGTCGTCGAGTGGGGAAAGCATGTCGGAGTAGTGGGCCGTAGCTCCTGTTGCATACTGCGTAGTAATGTAGTGAACTGTAGCTGTGTAGACCCGTTCTATTGACCTTTTACCCTTATTGACCTCTCATCTTTCTCACCTAGTTTATGTGTGTTTGACATGTTTCTGCTACTGTATTTGACTGTATAAATATACATATAAAAATATATATATATAAATATATAGCTATATAAAACGAGATTGATATTACCAAGATAGATAGAAAGGTAGATAAATATGAGAAAGTAGCAGCTTAAGGCTGCAGCCGTATTGATGGAGTGATTATTCATCTTTACATTTGCAACAACATGAAGCGGATGTCATACATGCAAAAACAAATGAATATGTGTTTATTTTAAGTATGCAATCCAGTATCTTCCCTATTGTGCGCTTTATGTATTGCCATTGTCATCATATTCATAACATGATTAAATTGAGCTCATACCTTTTAAACTCTGTATGCACTGTAATGTACCACGAATGCTCTGAATGAAAACATCTTAGATATCCCACAAAGTTATAGACGACAGCGACCTGTAGCCAGAATCTCACAGAGCCTCCGTGGGTTTTAGCAAAAACCCTCACAAAAGTCTGCCCCGCTTTCTCGGCACTGTCTGAATTTCAAATGAACGCAGTGAGAAAAACCCCAGATGTGATGTCGATTCATAAATGCTACAAGTCTGTGGGTTTGGTGGCTGGTCTTCACCTCGTACCTCAGCTTTTGTATTTATCTTAACCCCATGTTTGCCGATCATAATCATTGATATTAATGGTAGTGGTAGCAGTGGAAGTGATTCGTTTGTTTTGTTGTTGCTTAAATGAAAAGAAAAAAAAACCTGTTGTTTTGTGTCACATAATTATTAGTTATCTGTATCTATGACTATGCATATATTTAAATGCGCAACTAGAAGTGTGTTTAGTTTGTTATAAAGTCGATTTTAATTTGATGTTATCATGCAAGAGGAAACCGGAAGCATAAAACGATAAGTGCTTAAATTAAAAAAAGAAGGAGGGCGATTTTTAAGCGGCCAGGAAAGGCTAACGCTAAAGGACCTCTATTCAATCAGCAGGAAAGTTCCATTGCTATTGATCAATCAGGGAAAAGATCAGTTCTGCAGAGTTTCAGTGTAGCATGCGATTGCTGGCAACAGTCCAGTAGCATTAACTTAAACCAGTGTCATAACTCATTTTCAGGAAAAAAAAATGCCAACACAAGTGATTAAAAGAAATAAAAGAAACAAAGTCTAGATACAGATAAAATATCAGTAGACACATTTAGTTTGTTTCTTTCCGATGTGAGATTAAATGCATTTGTTTAAAAGCTATTTATTTATGGGATGTATTATTTATTGATCTTGAGGTTTCTGAAAGGAATAGCTCGCTAATTATCCGGGTTTTTCGTGTGCGAAAATGCACGCATGGCCGTGTGTATGTGCGTGTATGTGAAGTGAAAGCAGAGATGAGTTCGAGCACTTCTCTGTCAGCGCATCCTGCACTTTCACTTGTGTGTGTGAGTGACAGTTAGTTCTGTTCCTCCCTCTCCTCTCTGGTGTCATGTAGCCCGTAGACATCCCGTTGTCCTACTGTTGCGTATAGAGTGCCCCTCTAGTGTCAGTCACTGTTCAGCTCCTGCATGTGCTTGTTTGTAAATACACCAAATAAAATATGTATAAACCAAACATGATCACCTGTTGGAGTCATTTTTTTTTTGCACTATAGTTCATGTAAAATCCCCTATTAAGCCAGAACCTCAGCTCTATACTGAAGAGAACCTGTTTATGTGTTACAATGGTGGATGCTCAAAGTAAGCATGCTAAAGTTTAAAATAATGAGATTATTTTATGTGGAGGTAGTGAATGAGCCATAATCTCAGTTCAGTCAGGTTTTTCTGGATCTTTCTTGGATCTTCATGTTGTCATGGAGAGGGGATGCCCTTAATTAAGACATCTCAGGGACACAGCTCTGACTGTGAGGACAGCAGTCCATCTAAACAAGGTCCAGTGTAAGATAAATAAGGATTATTTTGAACTCTGAGCCATGGACTTTGCATGTTTCTTAATATCGATTGCATTTCATTTATTTGTTGATGTCTGAAATGTGCAAGATTACAGAGGAAATGAGGAAAGCTCATAATGTAGTATCCTGTAAAAACAACAATAATAAAAAAAACACAAAAACTTTTTTAAGCTCCTGAGAAATCATAATCTTCCCACTTTATTTACTCAGATCAAGATCTCTGGGTGTCTTTTGGACGTTCTGAAGGGCAGAAAGAGGAGAAAACGTCTCCAGGGCGAGCTGCAGCCCTCCCCCATCTTGTAACCGTTTCTGTGGTAGCGTCCTCCTTTGTGGGTCATTATGGAGGACAACACATTGTGAGATATACAATCTAACGCCACTAGATAGCACTGTTAGCTCAAGCTGATGTTAATCAGCTTGAGCTAACCCCCGTCCCCTTATAGTAAACAAAGCAAGAAGGAGGTCTTTAAGCTGAGACACCACGAGCATTCAGGGTTTAGTACTAGTAGACATAAAATGCTTTTATTATTATGGATACAGAGGCAAAAAGTTTGAGCTGACATTCTATGGCGTTGAGTTATCACTGTTTTTTTTTGTTTGTTTTTTTAAGCACATTATCAGAGGCAACAGGCAAAGGTTACATGTCATGCAAACTAGATAAATAACTCTTTACGTGTACCTTTGCTATAAAGTTAATCATCCACTGGCAATAATGTAGTGCTCTTAGTTTAAAAAAGGAAAGAGGGAAAAATATACATACAGTATGTAAACAGTCAAAGAAATTGCACTTTCTTGGCTTGTTATTAGAAGCCACACTACTGAAAGAGAGCAGAAATGTAACACTGGAAAAACTAAGTCACTGTCACTGATTGTCTGACCAAAAACAAAAGTAACGCTCGGCTAAAGAAAATCAAATAAAAACAACCAATAAAAGAAAACCCAAACAAACCAAACAGACAAGTTATGTCCTACAAAAAACAAAATAAATCATATACAATCATAGTCAACTTTAAGGGAAAATGTCTGATATATTGGTCAGCTGTATAGTTTCTTAAAAACATCTTAGTAAAATGAAAGGTTTATTAACTTTCATGTATAATCCAGACTGTATTGTGTATAATACTAATTTTACACGCTACTGCTGACAGAAAGAAAACAGGTCTCTCGATGTACTGTACATTCACACGTAACTAAACGCTTATGTTACTTCCAATAAGTGGATTAGCCCGATGTTCCTAAGATGAGAACAAACTACTTTGCATCTGTACAGAAAAATGACCTCCAATCTTCAAATATTCACAACTTTTTTTTTTCTTTTTCTTAGTTTATCTTAAAAAGGAAGTTCTTATATAGTCCTTATCAGAGGAGATATTGCTTTTAAAGACTGCATGAGTTCGCTTAGGTACGTACACAAGACAACATGGCACTTCTACAGAGCATTTGGGGCAAATCGATTCTCATTCCCTTTCCGCTCTCCTTCCTCCCTCCTGCCGAGGACATTCTGATTGTCAATGCTCTGAAGCAAAGAGTGAAACATTCTCAAAGGCAGTCTGAAGTAAACAAAAACACTTTTTACACGTCCACCTCTCCTCCCTCAGAAGCAATACTGAAAATAGTTAACAATAAACATTCCTATCGTGAATATATTTCGTCCATTTCTTTTAGCGGACACGACTCGAGCTGTCTTTGTTTTTTCTCCAAAAAATAACTTCTTTCTTAAAACCTCATTAGAAATTCTCTTGCAACGATGCCAAAATTCCTATCACTAAGCCCACCCCCTCCCCTGCCTATTCACTGGTACATAGCAGACACTGTCTTGATAAAGTGAAGAAAACCCCCTAACACTGTCTCAACAGCTTTTAACTGGCTCACGTCTCCTCTCGTGTCATTTTCCCAAAGGTGCAATGTGACTTTGAAAGCTTACCAACTAAATGAGCGTTCAATTTTGACCTACTTAGGGCCCAGGCTACATTTTGTATTGCTCTGGGCAGCCTGCGAGCTCCTCGTCTCTTGGAAACGTCGGAGCTGAA
The DNA here is from genome assembly GCF_057382095.1 of Aulonocara sp. 'chitande type north' Nkhata Bay. Taxonomy (NCBI): domain Eukaryota; kingdom Metazoa; phylum Chordata; class Actinopteri; order Cichliformes; family Cichlidae; genus Aulonocara; species Aulonocara sp. 'chitande type north' Nkhata Bay. The sequence continues at coordinate 27,683,434 of NC_141354.1, read as the reverse complement.
ATGCTGCGTACCATATAAGTCCATATCCAAACTCCCCTGCAATGTCCGTCTTTCCCAAATTTGCTTAAGGTGCTGAAGTAAGAGCAATCAAAGTGTACAGTATGTGTGTGTTTATAGTGTGTCCACTCAGCATACATACAGTCTTTAGTGTGCTTGTTCAATCAGCACTAGTGCAAATTCATTTCAGCTGGTCTGTTTCTTTCTTTCTTTTTCTTTCTTTCTTTCATACGGGACAGTCTATCTCTGTTTCTCTCATCCCTCACCGCTCGGACAAAAGATGTGTTGCCATGGTTTCATCCTTGATGTGGATGCCCTTCAGAAAGCTAGGATCAACACACTCATCTGTCAGCGTTTGAGATGTCTTTCTTTTGCATTTTCAGCTGGTATAATTCGCCAGATCTCGTCTCCTTTTTCTCGCTTCTTCTCTGCGGGACTGCCATTGTTAACAGCAGCGTTGTGACATCAGTTCATCTGTCCAGTGGTGGGTCCTGGTCCCTTTCTCAGAGTGGTCCCACCTACACAAAAGAAAAGATACTGTCAGCTAAATAGTACACATACTTCTGGCTTCTGCTTCAGCGGCAGACGTTTCACTTACCCCCTCTTTTTAGCTTATGAATGCTGCAGGTTCAAAAGTAAATCATTCAGCCGTTTCCTCCTCTGTTCTCTGCTGCAAACTTCTCCTTCCCCTTGTTTTTCTTCCTCTCCCTCCTCCTCATGTCTGCTGTGGGTTTTGGTGGGCTGGAGTGAACAAGTATGCACAGTTAATTTCAAAAGCAGATTTTTTATCCTTGTGGAATTTTTGCATTGTTAATATATATATATATATTTTAATGTTTGTAGATTTGTTGACTCACACAGGGGCTGGCAGTGAACGAGCTGGAGGTGTCCTGACTTTGGTGGGGGAGGTCACTGCTGATAACCGTCACTTCCACCCCCACTGGATGATCTGAGGGTCAAAGGCCAAAGAGTTTTCTGTATGTTAGTGAAGGCGACGTAGGAGGAAATGAAAACTGCGCTCGTTTCTTTTACAGAAATGTCTGTAATTATGCAAGTGTCCTTATTTCCCCTTGATTTCTATCTGCAATCAGTCATGGAGTCTTTGATGGAAACTGTGTGTGGTTTCACTGTTAATGGGGAAAGTTGATGCCTGCTGGGTTCTTGGACACCAGCGGTGGATGACAGAAATGGGGAAACATTTCTGCAGGCTGAATTCTGTGGTTGGAAAACCACTTAGTTTTTGTTGCTGAGTATGATATGCAGAGACAAGCCAGTTGTGAGGACGGCGGTCTGTACGGCACACACGTACACATACATGCACACGTGGAGGAAAAGACACAACACAAGACGCCGAAAGAAGTCGGTAGAAATGAAAATGTATAGTTTAAACCACATACACGGGGGCATACACGAACACCTACAGAAACAAAAACTAACACACACACTTGCTTCATGGACCTGACTTGATGTGGCTGTCGTCCCCATTGGCTCCTTCACAGGACAGATGTCGTGAGTCGCCCTCCTCTCCCTCCCCCTCTGCGTCTCGTTCTCTCTCCCTCTCTATTCTCATCCGGATTTGTCTGTCTCTCACCAGCTCCCAGTTCCTCACAAGGAACACATGGTGCTTCACCACAAAGCTCCTGGCCCGGCACAAATGGAGAAACATGAACTGCTGACATTAGTTCAATAATATCGCAACAAATAGTTTAATGTGAAACGCGAATCGTCGTGTACTTTCCGTACCTCTCGCTGCTGGTCAAAGGCTCCATGTCGAGGTGCGGGAACAAGCTGGTAATGTCACTGGAGCTCTCCTCCTTTACAATAAATGCAGAGACGCGCGTAAGCTTCGGGACAGATTATTGCAAAAACATTCATCACTGGAATCAAATAACCACGAGCCACAAAAAACTCACCGCTGTCTGCTGATATGATGCAGTCCTCTCTTTCAGCCGGCCTGAGTGAATCAGAGAGAAAGAAACACGGTAAGAAAGAAATTATCCGGCAAGTCAGCTAAACCTGACGACATCTAACAACTGCTGTAACACTGTAATAGCGGCGACTCACAGTAACGCCGCTTCCTCTTCAGGGGGACAGCAGGCTGTCGGTGAAGCTGTAACCAAACAACATGAAAGTTAGATCCAAGGACATTTTTTTAAAAGCTTGTGCCCTGCAAAGTCTGATCTGGTGTGACTGTACCTGGTTGTGCTGCCAGAGCCACATCACATCATAGGGCAGCTGGAAATTAATTCTTTTTAGCCTCAGGTACTTCCCTGAAGAAGATAAAGTGAGCTTAGCTGCATTACTACAAGAACATAGTACACACTAGCAGTGTTTACATTTTCTTATATACTCACCGACATGGATGGGAGCAGGTAAAAGGCTGTACTCGTTCTCCCCTGGCGTGTACTCCATGTTCTCTTTGCAGTTCTTCTGGGTTTGGGAGGGGGGGCTAGGAAAGATGCATAATAAATATTTAAACAAACAAACAAAAAATAAAAAACAGATAACGGAAAAAAAAACCCATTATAATAGTTTGTTTATGGATTCAGTCAACTCACTCTGTAGTTTTGTAATCATCAGAGTAAAGACCTGCCCTCAGGAATTTCTTCCTGGGAGGACCATCGGCCTTTTCCTCTCTTTGGATGGTTACGGGTTGGGGCGGAGCCTGGTCGACGTCTGACTGGCTAAAACATTCAGGGAGGGCGTCGCACTCGGATTTATCCTCAGCGACACTAAAAAGGAAAGCACAAAGAGAGAGATAGAATGATAGAGAGGGAAAAGAAAGAGAGAAAGGCACTGGTTTAGCACACAGTGCTGAAAACGATGGGTTAATAGGACAGTAGTGAGTGGTTGTATTGAATTTTCAAGTCAACCAGCTCAGGTGTTTACCTCTGATGACAGGGCGAGTCACTGTGTTTTCTCTTCCGTCCTCTCTTCCTCTTGGCCTGCAGCTCCGACTCCGTCACCTGCTGCGCCGTGTCGCCTCCTCCCCTGTCTCTCTCTGGCAGTCTTTCTTCTGTTCTCCCTCCCACTTCTCTCTCATCTCTGACGTGGCTGTGTCCTGGCAAGATTTCAGGTGAGGACATGGACGGCGTTGCAGATAAGTGCGCGAGGGAGGACACAGAGGAGGGCAGCGGGTGCTTCCTGGGCCGTCCTGGCCTTCTTTTGTTCTTCAGCGCCGCGCTGTCTGACGTTGGCACACTTTTCTGCTGCCCTCGGCTTCTCGAGTCACCTTGTAAACCTGAAGTCATCGAAATAACAAGGGGGGGGGCAGTCGGAGGCATGAGGGGAGGGTGGGGTGTAAGTGGTGGAGAGGAAATGAGACAGATGTGGATCTGTGATTGAGCCGGCAGGAGGTGTGAGGTGAGGCTAGTCTAGGCTGAGTCATGCACATAGGCCGCACATTAGGTGAGTCACAACATTTCCTCTGACCATTTCACTTCTGGGAAACACATTAAAAAGTGATTTATGCACGCCACAAAAAACAAGGAAAAGAAAAACAGACATAAACACTGTGCATCATGCATACTTTTTCAGTGAGCATGCACAAATATGCACTAAGCACACTATTTATTTTTTACAAATTCGGTTACTGTGAAATACAACCCCAGAAAGCTCAGCAGCTACAGACGGCGAACGGATGTCAAATGTATTCCTCCGCTTGCAAAAACATTTTTCCTTTGCCCCCCGTCTGACCTCTGTGCTATTCCTTTATCCATCTCTCTGAGGTCATTCGTCTTTTTGTTCCATTTTCCACTGCCAGTGACAAGACTGACCACTCTTTCCTTATTGGATTTTTCCAAGTCAAATAGGCCTTGTTGGGCAGCAGTGAGGGATAGGCCAATCTTTAAATAGCCAATCTGGTGGTTAACTAATGACTGTTCTCACTGGGTAGCCCTAGGCTGCAACAGCGTGTGGTTCACTGCCGACCAGGAAGATTTCAAAGATTTTCTGGCAGATTCCCATCAAGACGCTGCTCTCCTGCTATAACACTTTATAAAAATTCCAGCAGATAGTGGTTGCTGAGAGGCTGTGTGTTTGTGTCAGGCATCGTCTCTCGCACAGCAGAGAGAGTCTGAAATTAGCTATAAAAAGAAAGGAGTCTGATTTCCTCTCAAACACCCTCCAGGCTTTTGATGCATGGCTTAACAACACCTGAGAAAAAGCAGCGCTGTCCCTATACTGGGGACACTACTGATAGCACAGTTTCATCTCCACATTGCACAAATATAAAAATCTGTCATACCGTGCAAGTGGAAAGAAGCTCTTGGCATAAATCTTATTCACTCAGCTAGCTGTCATGATTTGCTCGCTGCTGTCATATTTCAGTGGTAGGTACATTTGATGATAGATTCCCTGCTTTATCTAGATTACTGTCAGTATCCTATATATTCATATTCTCCGCCGTTGACACAGTAGCAGAACACAACAGCCTATTCGCAAAACTCAAAATGCTCTCAGTGGAGATTTCTGTAGCATTCATCAGCACAGTCACGCTGTCATGCGATCGCAGCCTCGCACTGATCGATCGGGTGAAAGCAAAGACTTGTCAGAGATCAAATCATTCATGCACCCTCACCTGCGTCTCTCCTCTCTGTCCACGCCGGTTCGTGTCTCCTCCACGACCTCTCTACATTTCCTTGATTCCTAATGGCCAATCCACTGCTCAGACCCCTCCCTCCTGTTGCTATGGCAGCAGACGTGAACAGGTTGGTGTGTGTCGGCGATGGGGACGTCCTGTACAGATGCGACTCTTGAACATCCTCGTCCCCATCTTCGTCCTCGCCGTCCGACGCGATCAGTCTTCCTGCATGCTGGTCTCCGGTGAAGCCTCTCCAGCTGGGGTTTGAGTTTCCGAACGCTGTAGCTCCCAGACTCCCAAATTTCGCCCAGCTCTGACCCAGGCCGCCCCATCCTCCTCCGAATGAAGACAGGTGAGAGGATCCCAGCCCCAGTGACGTGAGCGAAGTGTGTTTGTACCTGTCTGCGGACGATGACGATGAGGCAGCGGCAGCAGCGACAGCGGAAAAGGAATCATTTCCATTCTCACGCAGCCAAGTTGATTCTTTACCCAGCATGCTCCCTGTTCCCCTTGCCACTTTCCTTCCTCCTTCTCCTTGCCCCAAAACGAACCCCAACCTTGACTTTGAGCAGGCCAGCCCCTCTCGTTCCACTCCATCTTCCTCCTCGTCCTCGTGTATCTCCTCCTCCTCGTCCACGTCTCGTTCGCAGTGCCTGTGACGATGTTTATGTTTGTGTTTGTGTTCACTCCTCCCGCAGCCGTAAGAGAAGCCGGATGCGAACCCTGAGCCGAGGTGTGGCCGTCCTCCACTGCCTACCCCGATATCCCCTTCGATTTCCCCTCCTAAAGCTCCCTCCCTCAGCAGCCTACTCCTCCGCCTGTGAAACCTAGGTGGATTAAGGAGAAAGTGGGCGTGGTGGGGCTGATGAGGGGCATACTGGTGGGGAGATGGAAGCGTGTAGGAGGGGAGGTGGTGGTAAAGTGTTGTGGTTGTGGGATAGCTGTTGTAGAAGCCCATATTCTCAATGGTCTCCTGAAACTTTGAAGGGCAGCCGCATTGCCTGCGGTCTGGCTTTCTGTTGCAGTGGCAAGGGTAGAAAGGCTGCGGGGAGAACGTGGGATTAGCAGAGAAAGATGACGGGTGAGGAGAGTAGAAGCCATTTAGATTGATCCTGAAAATGTTGGAGCGGTGGGAAGAGGAGGAATGATGTCGCCTTCCTCCGGCAGCATTCGCACTCCCATCAAAGCCTTGTCCCAGTCCTGTCCTCGCCCAGCTACGCCGTCCGATATGTACCTCGCTGAACTGACTGATTAAGTCTTCGAGTTCGGCCAGAAACTCTGGGTCCTGCATGTGCAGCTGCTGGTGCTTCTTCTTGTGTTTATTTTTCTGTCTCTTCAGTGCATTGTGCCCAACACAGGAATAATAGTCCGAATGAGTGCACTTGTTGTGTCCTGGACAGGGGCAGGGACACAAGCAGGTACAGGAAGGAGAACAATCGTAATCCCTGCGCCTGTGTCGATGTCGGTCTCTGTGCCGCTCCATGGTATTTGAGTTGGCCATGGGGTTGGTGTGTCTGGGGATGTGAGACAGAGGCAAAGAGACTGGAGAGGGACAGTCCATGATGGAAGAAAGGTGCCTTTGACCACCTAGAATCGCTCCTGACCCCTGACCCATCCTCAACACGCCCCGAGGTCCCCTCATCTCCCCTCGCTCAGAGACGCTGTTGTTGTCTGTTCCGATCCCGCTGTCGCTGGGCAGGGTCTCTTCGCTGTGTGATTCACTCCTCGGGGACGGGGTGGCCTCTTTCAGGTGGCCAGGAGAGCCAGGTGTGTGATGCAGTGGAGGGGTGGGGCAAGAGAGCTTACATGAAGACTGGTGAAAGGGGAAGTGATGCCTTCCCTGACATGGACAGCTCTTCTTCACAAAGGGAGAGAGCGATGAGGAGGAGGGAGGACGGGGGGAGGTACAGGAGGAGGATGGGGAGGGGAGGTAGAAGGGGTGAGGAAAAAGTAGGGAGGATGTTGGTTCTGCGAGGCTGCCCTCACTGTAAGGACTCTGGGCCCCACTGGAGTGAGTAAGAGATGGGGAGGGAAACGGGTGAGACGGAGGAGGCTGGGGTTGGTTAGTCGAGAAGAGAGAAGTTTCTGAGGGACTGGTAAACAGAGAGGAGTGAGTGGAGTTCTGGGAGTTTGAATTTAGGTTGGCGGTTTGGGATTTAGGCTTGCGTCCTCGCCTCTTGCCCATGTAGATGGTCCCCCTCTTGCTCACATTGATCTGAGGGCCTAGCTTACTTCCAAAGGAGGAGGACAGGGCTGAGAGTGTGTGTACTGTTGTAGCCTCTATCGATTTACACATTCTCTGAGAAGTCTCACCATCTGCTGCCTCTCCTGCCCTTCCTTCCTTTCCTAAATACCCAGACAGCATTACTTTGTGAAATCTCCTCTTCTTTCTTTTCTTCATCTCATTAATCAGCCTCCTGAGCTTTAGCTGCCTGTTTCCCTTTTCAGGGGGGTGAAAATCTTTACCACTCACTGTATGATCAGCGTGATTTAGTGCATCTCCACTCGCCTCCTCGGGGAAAGGTCGTTTGGGAGGCCGGCCACGCTTCTTGGGGCTGGATTTAGACTGAGCCACACACTGTAGTATTGCACTTGGCTCCAGCACAGGGGCTTTCGGAACTCCGTCACAGCCCCGGAGAGGCACCTCAGTTGCGATATCGTTTGGTGTAAGCTGAGGGGGAGGTTCGTCTAAACTAGAGCTGTAGGATTTAGGACGACCCCTTTTTCGGGCCGTGTTTATGGGGTTTCTGGAAGAAGGGGGGCTGGATTCTGATGTGGGGTGATTCTGCTTTGGGGTTGGAGGTTTGGTTGCAGAAGACACTGGGGAGGAGCTGCTGGTTAGGGAGCCAGAGGTTGCTGGGTGTGACTCATCACTCTGCTGAATAGTGGCTTTGGCAGGAAGGGGCGTCTTGGTGTTCTGGGTGAAACTCAGTAAAGGATTTTGTAGTGAATCAGAAGGAGCTTCCTGATTTTCCACTCTCTGAGCCCGGTGCACCAGCTTGGTCCAGCTGGGCCTTCTGGCTTTACGTTTTTTGAGCGGTCGGCTATCCTGCTCTTGTGGGGAAGAAGGGGGAGAAATGGGAGAATGGGCAGAAGGCGTGGGCACAGGGGGAGGAGCAGAAGAGGAGGGGTGGTTTGGAGGCACTGTTGAATGTCTCGAGACGTCCTGTTCTTTTGATTTACTCGTGTCACCTGTTGTTGTTGCTGCCTCAGCTTGTGTAACTGACTTGCAACTGTTATCTGTCTTCTCTTTCTCATCTGGTCTGCCTGTATTCACTAATTTGCAGGTTTTATCTAGCTTGCCGTTGTCAGCAGTTTCCCCACATTTTGCACTGTTATCCTCTATTCTTTGTCTGTCTGGGCTGAGCTTATCCCTCTTTTTCTCAACCTTTCCTCTGTCACTCTTTAGATCATCCTTCCGTATATCATCACTTCTATGTCGTTCATCCTTTTCTTTTCCATGTCTCGATTTCCCATCCTTCCCTTTTTCCTTTTTCTTCTTCTTACCCTCCTCCTTTCTGCCCTCGTTTTTTGCTTTATCAGCCTCCAGCCTATCTCGCTTCGACTTCTTGTCTTTGCGTTTCTCTTTTTTTGCTTTTCTCTCTTTCTCTCTCTTTTTCTCCAGCGGGTGCTCTACAGAGGGATCGTGACCTTGGGATTGGACAGAGAGTTCCACAGCGGGGGATGACTGCGGTTTTGGGGTAATTGAGGGATAGGAGGGAGATTCTGGCCTGCTCTTATTGGAAAGGCTAAGTTCTTTATGGGAACCAGTGGAGACTAGAGGTCTTGTTGAAGAGTCCATGGAAGAAGTAGAGGTGGAAGTGCTGTGTTTTCCAACTTTGACTTTGGATGAAGTAGGAGTGCCAAGAATGTTAGAGGAGCCTTTCCCATTGGACAGGCCCTTCTGTTTGGTTGTCTGTACCAAACCATTATGCTTCTTGGAGGTGTTTTCATCATTCCTGGTTTCCAGTGGAGACTGCGTCTGGATGCATGGGCTGGAAGGAGTAGTTGAAGCTGCCTGGTCTGTTGTGGGTGAGCAGGGTTTGGGTCCTGCAAGGACGGGCTGGCCATTGACGCTCTGAGATTTGTCTTTCTTCACTCTCTCAGATGAATTCCCCTCTGTCTTATCGGCCAGCTTGATAGGAACCTGAGAGATGAAAAACAGAGAAAAAAGAAAGAAAGAAAAAAGCAAATCTCTGTCATAGGCATCTTTTAGTTTGCTGTCAACAACAGTGACGGACAATGAAAAAGAGACAGTAACTGAAATTCTTTTGTTATTGTTCCCCATTAAAAAGGACAGTGAAGATAAAAACGACTCAATCAAGCAGAGAAACGAGGGCACACTGAGGAGGAGAGAGTGGAAACAGGAATGGGGTTGACAAAGAGAGGAGAAATACAAAGGCAGAGAAACGGAGAGGAAGGGAGTGGGACAGGGACCGAGGGGGAGTGAAAGATAAATGAGAGCAGGTAGAGAAAAGAGGGGATGTAAAAATAGAAGAGAGGGACAGATATAGAGAGCCAAGCAGAGACAGAAAGAGAGGGAGAGAAAGCCTTGCTATTGGTGGCTATAAATTGCCACTAATACAGATGAGAAGGCTTGACATTTCATACTTGTTCTGTAATTTTGGTATGCTGTAGCTTGAGTGGCGTTTGTGCAGCTAAAGCTATAAGCTTTCCCTTGGGTGATTGTCATAAGGACTGATGGGCCAGTGTCTGTAATAACTCCAAGCGGTTGCCGTGCTGTTGTCCTATTTATAGGTCTGTTTTTAAAATGCACTGCTTGAGTTTCAGGATTGAGACAATGGCTGTTAGATAGATATTACAAGTGAGCTCAATGCTGGGTGATTTTGCACCACATCAAAGACTCTATGAGAATGGTGGTTAGCTGTAAAAAGCCTAAACAAAGCACAAAGGTGCCATTTCTCAAGCTAACTTCAGCTAATTGCAGATTTATTCAGATTCAGATCAACTTTATTAATCCCCCTAAAAAAGGGCAATCTGTTGGCAACTGACATGAGGAACGCTGTACATATGTGAGGCCTTGTCCTTAACTTACCTGTTTGGCAGACTTCGTCCCTTGGCTGGTTACGACAGGGACAGAGGCCGGGCTGGAAGCTGTAGAAAATGTCGGTGACAGCGACAGTGACTGTGATGACGAAGACAACAACGGTATTGATGATGTAACTGGTGGTGAAGCAGCAGATGCAGTTTGTTTGGATGTGGTCTGGACAGCATCCAAGCCTGAGTGTTGCTCCCTGTTTGCTTCGTCTGGGGCAGAGCTGGTTTTACTCTGCTGGCCCGCTCCCCCTCCTTCTCCATCGCCCTTTAGCAAACCCCCCCTGCCTTGTCTCTGATAGGTCCTGATGGTGGGCTTGCAGACGTAGCTCTCCAAGATCTTGGGCGGTTTCTTGGTGCGCTTGGTTTGGAGACCAATTCGGACTCTTACATTCCCCTCGGGGCAGCTGGCCTCTCTGCCAGAGAGCTGAAGCTGTTGCTGCCCCACGCTGCCACAGCGCCCCTCGATGAGCAGCTCCAGCACTGCCCCCTTGTCTCCTTCTCTCTTTCTTCCTCCTCCCTTTTTGTCCTCCTCCTTTTTTCCCACTGCCTCGCCATTCTCTACTTCCCCTCTCCTCTTTTTCTCTGCCACTTGGTCCTGCTCAGAGTCTTCAGGTGCAGAGGCGGGGTCCAGAGTGGAGGCTGTGGTCGGAGGGGTTCCCCCCTTCACTCTCTGGTCCATCAGAGAAGTCGGGGGGAGAAGTAGGATGCTGTGAGGTTACCAGTACAACACTTTAAAACGACTCCAGTGGGGTTGGTGGGGTCAAGGGTGAAGAGCAGAATGCAGGTGTCGATCACAAGGGTCACAAAAAAAAAAGATCCAGTAAGAGTCCAAGTGCAGCTCTGTACCTTCATCCGGCAAGGGAAGGTCTCTCTGATGTCCTTTACAGTTACACTGAGACAGAGTAAAAGGCAGAAGGAAAGTGGAAGAAAAGACAGAAAGATAGAGAGGCCAGTGATTAGTCATTTCAGTGAGCTAAGATGTTGAACAGCAGCAGTACAGGAATTGAGGGGAAAGTCCCCTTCCTTCAGGCAGCTGTAGCGAGGTGCTAAAGTCTGTGTCCACAGAGATGATCTCATCATCCAGAAAACCCAGGAGGCCAATCAACGTTGCTGATTCCCAGAATGTCGGCATTAGCTGGAAGACTGACTTACATTCCCCCCAAAAAAACAGCCTGGGCTAGTTCGCTCCGACAATCCGCAAATATCGATGGAGCTAAAAGACAGCGAACACACCCCAAACCTCTACACTTTTCACTTATGTCGTAATCCTTCCCGTGTCTCTCCGCAAATCAATCTATCAATCAATCAGCTTCTGGCTAATTCAAACACTTGATCCAGTCTCCTCCCCTGCTCCCTCCACTGTCTTTGCGCCTTCTGTTCTCAGCTACTCCCACAAGCACTCCTCCTCCCACCCTTCCCGCTGCTGTACTTTCTTTTCTCTCCGAAACTCCCCTTTTCATGTTTGGCAGTAAGCTTTTGCATGCATTCTCTATTAGTCCCTCCACTCTCTCTCTCTCTCTCACTCTGTGTGTGTGTGTGTGTGTGTGTAGACCACACAGTAAAATGGTCAACTCATACACTGTATCCATGTTAATCAGAACCATATTTCCTCTTCCTTGTCGTTCTTTTCCTTCTCTCCAACTTAAATCTCTCCATTCACAGTCCGACTGTTCCCCTCCTCCCCTTTCAGTAGTGGTAACACAAATCCGTAGGAAAGGGTAAAACTTATTTTTGGAAAGGAGCGCAAATTCCTCCTCCTCCCATTGCTTCCTCTAAGTCAAGTAAGCTTTTCATTGACCCCCATTGTAAATGGCCTTTTAATGTGACATTATAGTCAAGTAACACACCCTAAAATAACATTCTCCTCACCAGGAAAAAACTTTCACTCTCATTCGTGGTGTTTCCAGACCGCTTTTCAACGTGTCGAAGGGAAGCAGCATCTTTCTGTCATGCTTCCTTCATTATTCGCTCTCCCTCATTAAGGGAGACACTCATCCATTTTCTAATAAAACACACCCGGGCAAGCATTCTTGCAGCTCTCTCCTGAGCGCCTCTTATGAAATAGCTCATCTGTCTCTCAGCGCTCTGAACTGCCCCTTTAGACTTACGAGAGCATCTCAGATAATGTTTTCATTTAAGAGCTCAGTGGGCTATCTCTCGTGCCTCTTGGTCCCTCCCTCCACACCCAAATCATAGAAGCTCAAATCAACATCTGTTTCAGTAACCGCTGTTATGTAACAGTTTTGGAAAGCATTTCCAAGACCAGTCCTCCTTACAATGAAAGAAAATGAGCGTAGAGGTGGACAGTGGTCCTCTTGAACTTAACTGCGGCAACTTTTATTATCAAGTCCACTCCAGAAGCCTGTGCGGAGGGGCCGTGAGCACAAGCAGTATGAGTTACAAACCTGTTTGTGAAAACTCGCCATAAGAGGAGAGCCAGAGTGGCAGGTTTTCAGACTTAAAAGGGCAAGCCCATTCAGCATCAGTCAGAGTGCATACTAATGGCTTTTTATAGTCTCCAGAACTATACCTCTCACACATAACTCAAAATTATTCTAACATTAGACCAGAAGCTATTTCCAGTGACAGGATGATGGGTTGACTTGACACTGTAGTCAGTGCGGTGGCTCGGGAGCGCCGAAGCAACGATTAAATCATGATAATGGCCCACCATATTTCCAGCCATCATCACCATCCCATGACAGCGTTATCATCGATAACTACAACACTATTATCATCTGCCTGACAACAGCATGAGCCCAGCTGGAAATTGGGCCCCTGTGATGGCATCTGAAATCACTGAACCACGAAGCCTCGCGGTAAGCGTACGGGGAAGTTTCTCACGTGAGTCCCCCTCCTCAGACGCGCACACGCACACACACTTTCCCTCTAGTTAGTGCGTTGGCCGTACATTGTGTACCCGGGTCGCAGCTGCGTAGGCTCACTGATGTTGCTACTGTAGATACAGTATGGGCAGTGGGGGTGTTACCGCACTGGAGCAACCTATCACTGGTTTACCGAGGACGTCAACAGGAGCTTCCTTCTCCATAATGACTTTGCGCACCTCGGAAAATCACTACCCGCCTGATGCTGTCGCACTTACAAATGATACACACATGCACGTGTTGTTGTTGTCGTCACTCCTGTCTCCTATTTTGAGACATATCGCACATCTACGCGCCCTAAAACATGACCCGTTTCATGGCACGTTTCAAACTCAACATGGAAGTGGGAGGCTACGTAGCACGAAAAAATGTGCTTGCTGGTAGTGTTTGTGCTGGTGCGGATTAGTACCGAGCCACCTTTTTCCTCAGCCCCCCCTCCCCGCCTCTCCTCTCTCTCGCTCTCTCTCTCTTCTATCTGTCCTCTGCCAGTCCTTCTGCTGGTGTCAGCAACATTGAAATAAGAAATATCACCGTGCGGGGAGAACAGAGGGGAGGGAAACACACTCGGCAACAAGGGATAAAATTAGCGCAAAGCGGATGCACAAAATTCTTAACCTGCTGCGCTTTGAGCCCGCTGATGATGACAGGCCTGCACGCATTAATACGGACTGCCATGACAAGCAGTAATAAGGCTACGTAGGCTACTTACCCCGAGAGCGCGTCCCAGAGCCAACTGCGTTTAGGCAGGAGGTTAAGGTGTTGCTGTCCTGCTCTCCCCTTTCGCACCAGCGGCGATCCACGGCTTTTTGGTGCATTAGATGTTGCTTTGATTACATAACTAAGGCCAGCGGAGGTTAAAACACCCCCTAAAACCGAGTTTCAGTCCCATCAGAGCGCAGAGCCTACTGTGCAACAACATTGGCGCGGGTGTTTTCATAATCATACAGTCGACGGATCTCCGTCGGCGCGTCTCCGCAGCTAGGTGGCGGACTGGTTACGCTGGATCTTATTTTTTTTTTTTTTTTGCCTACTTCTCTCTCTACCCCCTCTCTCTTTCTCGCTCTCTCTCTCTCTCGGGGGGAGGGGGGGGGGAGTTACACCGCTCCCGCCAGTTATAATGGCTCAGATTGTGCTCTCGTATGCGCACAGCCTGCTAACGTGTCGTGGCGACGGGCTGAAGGCTGCAGCTGCGTGTGTGTGTGTGTGTGTGTGTGTGTGTGTGTGTGTGTGTGTGTGTGTGTGCGCGCTCGGGGTACAGGGCTGGCAGCGCAGAGGGGTTGTTGGATGTGCGGGAATGCAACTGCGTGGCCATTTTCATGTGGCCAGAGGAAGAGATAAAACGGTGGATACAGCACAGGATCTCATTGCGGTTCATAACAGGCGATCGGGGAGGGCTATTTAGGCGCTTAATAAAATGGCGACGACTTGGCGAAAGTAGGCTGCTGGTAGGATTTTGGGGAGCAGCCGAAAAGTTGCGTCGCGTCATGCAATACAAGATTCGGCTTTACGCGAGTGGGAGAGGCACGCGGGGATGGTAAAAGTTGATACGTGAGAGCTGTTTACCGCGCGTTTGGTAACATTTCCCCCAAATAATAAAAAGCACACAATTTGAACATGAAACATTTGCAGAAGTGTGTTAATATGAGAACACAGTCATAATTAGTAGTGCTAAAAACAACAGTCACAGATATATAATTACAGTATAGTAATGATTTATTTGGCAGTAGAAGCGGTATATTCTCCAAAGAGTTTAGTCCACTGTTAGGTCCTGATACGCATATAAGATTTGGGGAGCCCCCGTGCCTCCTATTCGCTACACACTGTTTACACCGTGACCTCTAAATAACCATTAAACACACTGCAGACTGCACCTGACCGCGCACGTCTGTATGATCCTGAATTTGTTAGTAGCACTAAAAGTCCTGAAAACACGCACCATGTAAGGAATATGTGACAAAAAGCAGATAGATGTTTGCCCCCGTAAGTTTTAAGTCCAATTAACAAGCACGCAAATTTTTACAAACCAAAAAGTCCTTCAGGCTCTCTGGGCCTCCTGGGAAAAAGTTGTTGTCTAACCCTTGTGACACAACCGAGTTTTGCTTGTTGTTTGCTTTGTTTTTTTTTTAATTCTCTGTCAAACATTATTTCGAATAAAAAGGGTCCAGATTTATTCGACTGATACTGAAGCCAGGATCTCTGTATGTCAGTCAGTTTCAACGCAACCTTATTTTAAATGTTAACGACAGCGCTCGTCTATTTTAGGATCAGTGTACTCGTTATAACGTGAACAACTGGGAAAATAAAGTCGAACTAAAGTCGATCAAAGTGATTAAAGTTTAACAATTGAAATGCTCATTAAATACCTGCATTGGTGCGAATGACTAGAAAAAAACGAGAGCAAAAGAAAATCAATGCGGAACTGAATTTATGCTCAAAAAGTCGCATAAAAACTTTGATCACATTGAGATAGACAAATATCAGAGTCCTAGAGATGCTTAGAGACACAAACATCCATGTCTATAAGATGCCTATAGCATGTATGCATAATGAGAGCGTAAGCTTTCAAGATTATTCACAACGAGCACTAAAGATAAGAGAGATATCCTTTGCACACTTAATTTAATCAGCAATAAGGTTTTGTTGCTGTCGTTGCGATAAAAAGTGAATACTTGATCCGTTTCAAACACCTGCATAAGTTCTAAATGTTCAGAACCTTTCATTGTCAAACACATTATAAAATAGGTGATAATGCAGGGCATTCTTAGTTAATTACTAAAGAAATGAGCATTGCCGTACAGAAAATTTGGTCTTTCATGGGAGCAATTTTCCTGTGATTGTGGGTAGACGCAAATCTGCACACAGTAGACCATAGAGCAAAAAAAAAAAAAAATCAGCATACTAATTGCAAGTCCAATTAATAAAACTAAGAAAATAATATTTTTTTTTAATGTTATACAAACAGACACAAAATACAAGGGCAAATTAGTGAAACTGTGTCCAGGGGAGGACTCTGATACTCTGACCTAAAGGATAAAACATACAGAAGAAATAAAGTCAGAGATAAAAATTTATTTAAGAGTGAAGACAGAGTGTTGAGATGATGGAAGAAGTACTTTGAGAAGCTTGTGAATAACGGAAATGAGAGAGAGAGGAGGACAGATGGAGGAAAGTTAGTGGATCAGGAATTTCAGAAGATTAGATTTCAGAAGAGCTGCTATAAAGAGGATGAAGAGTAGAAAGGTGGTTGGTCCAGATGACAAGCCTGTAAAAGTATGGGATGTCTAGGAAAGATGAGAGTGGACTTTTTTCTTTCTTTTTTTTTTTTTTACCAGATTCTTTAACGCAATCTTGGAGAGTGAGAGGATGACTGAGAAACAGAGAAGTGCATTGGTACTGATTTTCAAGAACAAAGGTGAAGTGCAGAACTGTAGTAACCACAGAGGGTTAAAGCTGATGAAATGCACCATAAAGTTACGGGAAAGAGTTGCTGAAGCTAGGTTAAGAGGAGAGGTGGGGACATGATGTTTGCTTTGAGGGTGTTGATGAAGAAGTATAGAGAAGGTCAGAAGGAGTTTTACTGTATCTTTGTAGATCTAGAGAAAGTATACGATAGGTTGTCAAGAGAGGAGAAGGAGGCATATCCTCACGCAGGACAAGCACGAGGACAGCAAGACAATGATGAGGTGTGGAGTAGGTGACAAATGGGTTCGGGGTGTCGGAGGAATAACATCGGAAATCATCTCTGAGGCCCTTTTTTGTTTGTAGTTTGGATGGACAGGCTGAAAAATAAGGTAAGACAGAAGTCTCTGTGGACTGATGTTTGCAGGCAACACTGTGGTTTATAGAGCATGGAGCAGGGGAAAGAGAGTCTAGAGTGGTGCAAGTGTGCTCTGGAGAAAAGAGGAATGAAAGCCAGTAGAAACAAGACAAAATAGATGTGTGTGGATGAGAGGGCAATAGAAGGAAAGATGATGCTGCAAGGAGCAGAGGTAGTCAAGGTGGTGACTTGGTGAATTGAAATACATGGGATCAATGATTCAAAGCCACAGACAGTGCACAAGAGAGGTGAAGAATAGCATGCAGAGAGGATGGAGTGAGGGGAGATGAGTCTCTGGGGTGATTTGTGACAGAAGGACAGCAGCAAGAGTGAAAGGGAAGGTTTAGAAGATAGTAATGAGACTGATGGCAAAGCAAACATAGAGACAAACTAAAACATACAAAATCTCATTTACTTAGTGCAATATATATTCCTATGCAATACACATTTCAATGTGGAGTAAATATCTAAATGACTGTGCAATATTTTTCTCATACTACACTGGAATTTGGGAACTACCGTCTCATAGCTGAAACTAATTTACATGTTACTTCTTTTCTATATATATTTTTTTTAAACAAACACAACAACAACAAACAAAAACCTTAGTGTGCACTGTTTTATACACCATAAAGAGATATATATTTATAGAGTATTTATTTGACTTTGACTCTAATCTCTAAGAGTTACCTAGACCTTAGTGTATGTCTCCAAATTGCAAATACACATTTTTATCTTTATCTCTTATGATGTATGGTAGCAGTGACAAAAAGACAGCTGGAGGTGGGAGAGTTGCAGATGCTCAGATTTTCACTGAAGAATGAAAAAGATCAGAAATGAGTATATAAACAGGAAAGCTCAGGTTGAGCAGGTGGAGACAACGTTAGAGAGACAAGGCTGAGATGGTTCGAACATGTGCAGAGGAGGGATATACTGGACAAAGGATGCAGAGTATGAAGCTGCCAGGCAGGAGGAAAAGAGGAAGACCTCAAGATTGGTGGATGTAGTGAAGGAGTACACGCAGAGGGTTGATGTGACAGAGGAGGATGCTAAGGATAGGTTGAGATGGAGACAGATGATCTGCAGAGGTGATCCCTAAAGAAGAACACGAAGTATATTGCATGAGCAAAGACATTTAGCTGATTAATTTCTCATCATGAATATTCATCACGAGCCTTGTAACTTTTTTTGTTTAATCTCCAGGCAACTAATCTGATGGTTAACTGAGATTACTGTACCGTTGCTGTTAATCTTACCTAAATCCGGAGAACAGGGATATATCTAATGCTTTAAAGATCACTGTCTTTACCCTTTATAATGTATTAAACAGTCATAATAACTGTACCGTAATTATCAGAGGCCAAACGCCAAAGTCTGATAAACTCCATTTTCCTCATTTGTTGTCGCCTCGCCTCGTGCGGTCTGATTGGCTAAACCACCGCGTCACGTCACTTCCTTTGTGTGCAGCATGATGGCGGTGTCCATGACAGGTCTGGCACATTGACATCGGCTCGGTTTGTGCAGTATTTACTTTCCGTGACCGGAGTCTGGAGAGCCTTTTCAGCAGATGACGTTTGTCGAAATCTTCCTCACTGAACATTTAATGAAGTGAGTCGCAGGTGAGCAGCTTTCAGCGTCCGCGCGGCTCTGGGTTCGTTCCCGTTACTTATTACATACGTGTCTGCAGGACGACACAGCTAGCTGTTAGCTAACTGTTTATGCAAGGTTACAGGACACTGGTGTGTGTTTATATATCCTGGCGTTTTGAATTGTTTCTCTCTGTCCACCCTGTTTCAGGTCATGGCTCTTCACAGATTGTCCTCAAGGCTACGGCCAACGGTGAGGATAGGCTTTAGAAGCTGCTTCTTCGTAACCTGGACAGTACTTAAATATTTCACTTTATTGTCAAAACTGTCAGGTCAAAAATGTTTTTACTAACAGCTGTTGTGGCAAAATGTTGCAGGTAACCCACGTAAGGTCCCTTCACAGCGGTGGACGCAGGCAGCAGCAGGAGGCTGTGGCTGTAGACTCGGAACCGGAACCTTTCTCAGTCTTCAGGACACCGGAGAGCGACCCGGTAAGCAAGACATGAGGCAAAGCTGGATTCATACTCGTGTTGTTGGGATAAGTGTTGAATCATTAGTCTATTAAACATGTACCTGCCCAACATTAACTTAACAAAGAAAAGCAAAACAGATGAACAAACCACCACTGCCGTTCAACACACTGAAGGGAAAATTATTTAAACACAAATCTTTATTTTAAAAATTTTTTTAAGACTAAAAATCAGCTATAGCAAACAAAAGGTCCAAACTTACCAAAATGAAAAAACAAACAAAAAGAAAACGCATTATCTTCTATTTCAGGTCAAAAGCCACATGTTAGACTTTACATTTATTAGTGTTTGTTCCTTTTTTTCCTTTTTTTTTTTTTACTATAAGTTGTTATTTTTCTGAATAGAGGAAATTGTGTTTGATCTAGCTGAATTTCTTTTACGTTCAGGTTATGTTGCATAAATGTGTTGCCTTGAAAAGCGACGCACTCACAGAATTTGGTGTCTGTTCAAAAGATTTGTCAGTGAGCATTGTCAGTCTTCATTTTACGGTGTTTCATTCTTTCTTCTGCTGTCCTGAAGATTTTTGTTTGTGCTGCATGAACTGCATGAGAACTCGTTCGTGACCATTACAGCCAGATTGAGATTTATACGGTGAAAATGGTTACAGGATGGTGGATAAAATGTTGTTATATAGAGGACGAGTATATATTTCTGTTTAGGGCAATCTGAGGGTTGCTGAGCAACTGACAAAGATCCAATTTAAAAACATTTTGTTGCAGCTTTTATAGAAATGCGACTGCATTGCTTATTCTTAAATCAGATATTTGGAATTTGTTGTCCCTTTAATTGAAATGACTGAAAAAAGCTTATGAGTTTGACCTGCGTTTCCTTCCAGGCATGTCATTCAGAGACGCACATCGGACAGTACTACACTCTGCCCTCTGCACATATCCGCACGCTGTTCCCTTCAGGCCTCCCTTGGCGCTATCAGCAACAGGTAAGTTCATCCTTGGATGTGAGATCTACATAGAAAAGTTACAAATGTGACCTTGTTTGTAGATTACAGTGTAGTTTTTCTTAAATGATTTAAGCAGCACTGATAAATTCTTCTCCATGGTTTTAGGTGAAGACATTTAACGAAGCTTGCATCATGGTGAGGCAGCCAAGCCTTGAGGTCATCTCTTACCTGAAAAAAACAGACTACAGCAAACCTGCTCTGCGATATTTATTTTGTATCCTTCAGAAACACACCTGCGCTGCCGCTTACAGAAAAGTGAACGCACTCTAGCTCTTGATCCTGATTAAAGCAGTCGTTGTCCTTATCAAGGTGTTCAGATGGGCAGAAGGGTACTGGGAAGACGATTTCTCTCTGTCACGCTGTCCACTTCTGCTACACACAGGGATGGCTGGTGCTTCATATTCCTGATGGTGAGACAGACACACCGGCTAAATGTCTGATTAGTAAACAGTAAGAAAGTGTTTGGGATGCGCTGATTCAATGGCCTGTTATGTGGCTCGTTGACTGGCATCAACCTGTCAGCAAATAAAATGACCTTTAGTGATGTTTTTCTGTTGTATGCGATCAACTTTCAACCACCCTGCTTGCAAATCCAATGATAAATGTATTAGTCGTTCAGAAAGAGTGTGGTGTCGGTTTAAAGGTCTTTAAACCTATTTATTTATTTTTAATGATGAATATATTATTTCACAATCGCTGCATCTCCTTCGTGAGAAGTTAACGATCAGTATCTTCTTTGCTCGCGCAGCTCATCAATGGGTGAAGAACTGTAAGGAGCTGCTGCCTTCATCCTATAACGCGTCTCGCTTTGATCAGCCATTACAAGCCACGACATGGTTACGCAACTTCAGGCTCACCAACGAACGCTTCCTTTCAAAGGTAACAATATGGACACAGTAATACGCAGTATTTAGAGTACTTTGAGTATTCAAAGTGAGATAAAGGCTTATCAATAAGCTGGACAAGTACTGGCTTTGATGTAGTTTAGGACTAACTTAAGTTATTAAATGACACCATTTAAATCTACCCGTCTTTACCCCGGAAAATGGTATGTTTGACATGGAGACACAGGTTCCTGTAGCATGTAAATTTCAGCGATGGTCTTCATCCAAACTTGTGTAACATTTTAAAGAAAAAATGTTCCACCAATAGCACACCTGGTTGAGCAGACGACCCGTGTGCCATAAACTGTGATCATTATTGATCCAGTAGTTTGGATCCCAGTCCACTTCATTCACTTCCAGCCACTCGCCCTCTTTCTGTCCCTACTTTAATGGCTAATCTATACTGTCCTTTCTACTAAATGCACCCCCCTAGAAAAAAAATGTCTATAAATAGTAAATGTATGTACCCATATGTAACCACCAAACTTGAAAATTACTATAACTGGCTTAAATTTTCCTTCGTTAGATTCCGTCTTCAAGTCTTCTCCTTATGCACGTCCAGACCACTTCCATTTTTACGATGTTCTGTTCTGACTACTTGTACTTATGAATCTGTGATTTCACCATGGCAGGAAGTTTCTGTCTACACTAACACAATCTTGGCTCCTCATCTACCCTACACACCAGATCTGTTCTCCTCTGACTTTCACTTCTTTCTCAAAATAAAACCCTAAGGTTGCCATTTGAACACACTGGAGGAGATTCAGTATATATTGCAGGTGCACATATGCAAGTGGGCATAAAAGTAGTTCAAGGTAGCAAATCTAAAACTATGAGAAACATTGAAAGGGTTGGGTAAAAGTCTGGTGAGGAATTCAAATAGAAATGATGAGAGTTTAATGTTTCTGTTTCTTTGCCAGATAAAGACAAAGCATCGCTACATGTGGACAAAGAGAGAGTTCACCGAGGAGGGAAGTCTGCTAGGAGAGCTGGTGGATCAGGTGAGTCCTCCCTCTGTACAAATAAGTGGGAGTTCTGTTGTTTAGAGGATTTGTGTTTACCCTCCAAAACATTTTCATCATCCTGTTACTGATTCTTTTGTCCTGCCTGACTGATTCCCAACACACAGGTCATTAAAGTTTCATCTTTCACCTTGCCTGTGCTTGCTGGAGATCAATAGTGAATGAACTGAGCACTGATGGATCAGAACAATACTTTTGCACCATGCATGCTGACAAATGCTGCAGGAATTTATATGCAGCTTGTCAATTTCCCACTTGTATCAGTTGTCTCATTATTCCCATTTCTTTAAAAGATGGTGCATATATATATATATATATATATATATATATATATATTATTATTATTTTTTTTTTTTTTTTTTTTTTTTTTCTTCTTCTTTTTTTTTTTTTTTCTTTAAATGTAGGGGTAAGCTTGTCATATATATGGATAAAGCTTATATTAAGCAATTATCCTACAACAGCGAGTAGACAGATGGGTAGCCAGGTTTTTTTTCCTTTCTTCTTTTGGCTTCTGTATCAAACAGCTGGATGTTTACAGGCTTCCCCGTCCCACCCACACGCTACAATAACTCAGATTTTCTTCTGCTGCAGAGTTACTGTTATTTATATTCTTGATTTTGCTTCCATAACAAATGGTATTGCATCACTCTAGGGTATATCTCGTGTGAAGAGCAGCAGTGATGTTGTGGGGGCGGTGATGAAGGAGCTGAGGCTGCAAAGCGGGCAACCGGGTTCAGACTTCCACTTGGCCGTGGCAGTGGATGGTGTCAATGGCCTGTGGGGAAGATCCACCATCAAGAAGGAGGATAAGAGTGCTGTGAGAAGACACATATAGAGTCCTGTTATTCCTCAAAGATGTTTTCAGGCTTCTTCTACGTTTGCCACAGATGGAAAATCTCATGCGTCTCACTTTCTCACTGTTATCAGGTCGATCCAGAGGAGCTCACTTTGATTTATAACCTGAGGAAGCTCATGAGGAACGACTGGGTGAGAAGAGCACAAGGTGTTTACGAGAATATTACGTTGAAGAGATTTTCCATTAACGCTCTCTCTCTCTCTCGTTTTAGACTGGAGGCGCCATTATCGCCACTCTGTCCCAGACGGGATCGCTCTACACCCCCAAATCTGCCTACTTGCCTCAAGAGCTGCTCGGAGAGGTTAGAGGTCATTTGATTGTGCTTTATTATCTGTAGCACTCGCCCTCAAGCAGTGACGGCAGATTAGTCTTTGCTTGTCATTTTCAGTTTCGGCTATTAGTCAGGAAATTGCAGACTGAGCAACATTTTGTTGTCTGTGAGCATCAAATCATGCTGCATAACCAGCAATATTGTCAGAAAACAGATTTCTTGTGACATTTGTCAACAAAGGATGAATCTTATTCTTTGTTTAGTGCATACACGCCCTCTTTCTTTAGTAAGCTGGCTCTTCTATGCAGCAGCATGAATGTGAATGCTTCTGTTACTGTTCCCATTCTGCTCGCTGGGTTCAGTTTTGCAGTTATACAGCGTGACTGTGCCAATGCAGTCCGTTCTGTTCATCACAGCCATATTTGTCTGATGTATGCGTGTCACAAGATTCATTTGCAGATGGACCGATAAATCCATCTCTGTCGCCCACTTCTTACTTTGGATAACGATTAAACAATAAAACTCAAAGCAGGCTCGTAAAACATTCTGATCCCCCCCCCATTAAAAAGTGTTGGTGATGTAAGTTCACACTGTGTGGGCTTGACCTGAACTTTTTCTTTTCTTTTAAATGCATTAATTCATATTTAGAAATGTGCATTATTGATTTTTTTTCCCCTTTAGTGCATCTATCTTATGTAAAGACTGATATTTGTTAGAGCCTGCAGTGCATGTTTTGCATTTTTATGATGATTCATACGTTCTCTATTTTTCTATTGTAAGTTATTGTCAGTATGTAAGTGATCATCAGCTGTATTGAAAGGCTTTAAACATGGTTGAAAGTGAGATTTGATGTTTTGTGTTCTGTTTGTGTTTTCATCATCAGAGGGGGTTTGACAGCATGGATCCATTCATTCCAGTTTCTGTGCCCAACTACAGCGAGAAGGAGTTTGAGAGCTGTTGCCTCTACTATATGGACCGCCACTGGCTGCAGCACCCACAGAGTGAGCGAGGATGGTGATGGTGACACTAATAACACGTAATTTAGGCTGTGTTTCTAATATTTTAATTTTTTTCCTCTAATCAGGTCGAACTGAGGAAGGGAAAAAAGAACTCGTCTTCTTGAGCAACAAGAATCCATCAATGTTGGACAGAATTTGTGGCTTCTTATGAGGATGCAAACAGATTAAAATCTCTCACACACACACACACACACACACACACACACACACACACACACACACACACACACACACACACACACACACAGTATCGGTCTACTAGAAATACAAAAACATACATGTGTCCATGTCTGTAATATGTATACTGTTGTAAACTATGATGCATGCGTGCTACTTTGATAATAAAATGTTAAAATAAAGAAAATAGTGCTTTTGGTTTTGTCAGCACTTTGATCTTATGTGGTCCGAAATCCTCAATTTCTGTCAGTGTAAATAGTTTAACTACACATTTAATCAATTAGATATCTTAATATAGGATACTGTAATGTGTAAAATTACAGAAATCTAAGTTTAATTACTTTGGTATATTGTGAGTGGCCATGGGGAAGGTGTTAGGAAAAGCTTTAAAATTGGATGCAGTTAAAAGTCCAGTCTTTCTCAGGGTGATTCTGGCCCCCAGGACTTTTGTTTCACACCCCGGAGTTTGGGTTTCAGGTACAGTCAGAAACACACTTTTCAAAAACCAGGACCAAAGTCCAGGTGGATCTGCTATACCGAGCAGGATTACTGGATTCACACAGGCATAGGAAAGGGTTGCTGATCACCATATGCTGGGAAAAAGTGTGTATTCCCCAATACCAACCAGCTAGCAAATAGAAAATTGTAATTTCAGTCATTAAGTGTCTACACCTATATATCTCTGGGATTTACTTAATGAGGTAAATTCTACAAGAGAATATAGCAGCCTCTCTGAACATTTGATAAATGGCAGTCATCAGGACTTTGACTAGTTGATAAATAATTCACTGGGGTTGAATTTTACAAATTTTAATTAATAATTTTAAAAACTGTAACCAAACATCACTGGCTTACTTTTATGGTCCAAAGTTGTTTGTTGATTTATTATGATCTACTACGAATGTCGGTGAATAAAAGCAAGCTGGTTCAAAATGCAGTACTAGTA
Source organism: Aulonocara sp. 'chitande type north' Nkhata Bay (assembly GCF_057382095.1). Taxonomy (NCBI): domain Eukaryota; kingdom Metazoa; phylum Chordata; class Actinopteri; order Cichliformes; family Cichlidae; genus Aulonocara; species Aulonocara sp. 'chitande type north' Nkhata Bay. The sequence goes on along the minus strand of NC_141354.1, from coordinate 27,658,846 downwards.
AATTTACTACTAGTCTAGTTTCATACATTCACCAGCTTGGAGACCACGTGTCCCATTTCCTGTTGGCCTGCACTGCATTTTTATCCCTCGTGCCCTTGTCCCACATATTACGACAATGTCCCACATTTTAATTGGCTCAGGTTTCCAAACGTGAAGTCATGTCTCACAACACACGTGTGACACAAAAAGAATCACGCAGACCTAGAGATGCATCCTCCCCGAAACCCAGATATGATAACCAAATGGAAAAGCCGCTGAAAAGCTAGCGTAACAGAAAAAGACATTACAATACAGAAATGGAGGAAGAACTTGACATTTATGCGTAAAGCCTATTTGATCAGTGAAGAAATCGGAAAAAGTCGTTCAAATAAAATAGCTTTTATTCCTTACAAGATGTTAGTAACAGCAGTAATCTGTTGTTATTTATTTATTTTAAATTGTTTTTTTCAAAGCTTTCAGGTTCATAATTTCTCAAATATAGCGCATTGAGGTAGCTTGCTGTGAATTGGGGCTATATAAATTAAAATCAGCTGAACTGAAAACCTTTCTGAGGTTATTAATATATTTACAAAATATTTAAAAATATTTATTTTTGTAATTTTCCGTATATTGTTCTATTGCCCAATCGTGCAGTTACGTAATTGGCTTAGTATTTTCTTCCTTTGCACTTCTTGCTCTCTATGTTGCAATAAAGTTGATCTAAAAAAAAAGTGGGGAAAAAATGAAGGTATAGCACCACCTGGCTGCCGATGCGGAATATTGCATAGTTGTTCACGTGATCATATGTAACGTCACATGACTGGCTAATAGGGAGGAAGTGGGGAAAGTTGTTTGGGATGACATTTGATCAAATTGGAGAAACGTGAGGAGGACTGACCTTTCTAGTAACTCTGTAGGACATGAGGTAAACTGCAGGAGCGTCTAAGGTGAGCACATCTTCTTCTACGTTTACAAAGTGCGCCGTATGACAAGGATATTAGTAAAAGCACGCACCTCTGTCTGATACGTGTGTTTTTCTAAATAAAAACTCGCACTTCTATGTTTAAAACTACTCTGTTTGTAGATAAAATGGCCCTTTCATCTCTGTCATCTGTCCTGTGGGCGCTCCTTTTCGTGGCAACACAAGTGATCCTCTCTGCAGGTAACCAGGAAAACACACACACACACACACACACACACACACACACACACACACACACAGCTTGTGTGTCTTTTATTACTGCAGAAGAATAATTGTTAACTAGATTTATTCTTCTCCCAGGTTACAATAAATGTGTTGCCAGAAACTTTGGCTATGACTCTGTGGTGTGTGAATGTAATTCGACATATTGTGACAGCATTGGATCTGTCAGCCTACCTCCACTGGGCCAGTTCTCGTCCTACCTGAGCAACATTGCAGGCAGCAGACTGGAGGCCAGTCAGGGTGAAGTTCGGGCTAACAGCACTGGAGAAAGTGGGTAGAGGAGTGGCATTTTAAGATACCATCAGTGATGCTGGAGCAGGTGCAGAGCATTTCTGTCTGCTTTTGTGTTTCTTTCAGGGCTCAGGTTGACTATCGTTCCCTATCAGAAGTACCAGAAGACCAGGGGATTTGGAGGGGCGATGACAGATGCAGCAGCCATCAATATACTCTCTCTTTCTGCTGGTGCACAGGAACAGCTGCTGAGGCAGTACTTCTCCAGTGAAGGTACACTGCCACTGTACCGGGGAGACATAGCCTTACAGCCTACGAAAGGGCGATACAAAGTCAGGCAGTAAAATAATACTAATAGGTATAAGAAGGGTAACAGAAACGAGGAGATGTTAGACAGTTTGGGGTATTAAAAGGCACTTTTTTTTAACTTGCATCAGCAGCATGATGATCATCAAAACATGTCATAGCCCAGTATCAGCACCAGTTATAATTGACTGAGTGATTAAAAAATAAAATTATTCCCCAATGATATACACAGATGTAACAAATATATGCAGAATAACTAGAAAAGGGTTTTGTGTCTAATTGTGTCTCCTTTTTTATTTTCTCTATACATTTACTGTTACACTGTTACAATGGTAGTACGACATCAGTGAGACAGCATGTCCCCAGTGATCTGAAGGGTACTTAGCACAGCAAACCCACTCACCTGCTGTTTAGACCTGGTGTGTATGAAGGGCAGCCAATCAGAAGAAAGTGTCATTAAAGAATGGGGCAAGGGAGCTAAAAAAAAAAGCTTGTTTCACAGTGGATGAAACTGCACCCAGGCCCAGTAAAATGCAAGTGTGGTGAACTGTAACGCAAAGCTGTTCTAGTAGAGTCAAAGTTTAAAGCTATAGAGCTGGAAATTAGTATTAGGGCCCTCTATAAAGTAGAGTCTCATCTAATTCAGTTACAGTTTGGTTAGAAATATAAAACCTGAGGACATGAAGAACAAAAAACGGTGCACATCCTGCCAAGCCCTGATCATTGACATCACTGGCCTGAGGCAAGTAATAGATGGTGCCATGATTACAGGATTATTGACACTTGTAGATGTCTTAGAGCAGCCAAAAAGGAAGAAAAAAAGCAGATCAAAACCAACAGTCATTCAACACAATTACCTTCATTCAGGAAGGAAAAAACGATTTTAACCAAAAATGGCCTTAGTTCAATTATTTTCCACTTCCCAGATGTCCTGCTTCCCTCCTAAGCTGAGGCCAGATGTGTTTATCTGGTTAACTGAAAGGAGGAAATCATTTTAGTGAAGCTGACTGCACTGTGGGAAAGCGGTCGACCAGTAAACACCAACAGCTGCCTGGCAAATGTAAGGACAAAAAGGGTGGTACCTGGGTTTTTTCTTTTCTTTTCTTCTCCATTGGAAGTGGGCTGTCTGGGATTCCCCTCTCTGTGTGGAGGCTGCTCACTAGGACGAGAGTACAATGGCGTAGGTCGGCAGAAAACGCTGAAAGAGCCTTCTCCTGGTGAGGAGGTTGAAAGACTGTGAAAGTTGAGCACACCTGCAGAGTTCTTTTCTTGCCCAAAAACTACAACTACAGCCATGACTCAGCTACTATGAAGGGCATCCTGCCAGAACAGCTTCCTTGGACGTTGTTATTGATGCCTCAGATTTCTGGAAATCTATTGCATGGCTTGTTCACCAGTCTTCTAAAACATATTCTTTAAAGAGTTTTTACACCGTGGAATAAAATGCTATAATTGTTGAGTAATAATACTGATTTATCCCCCAGCTTTGGTTGTGTTGATGTGTTTTGTGGCAGGTATCGGCTACAGTGTAGTGCGTGTCCCCATGGCCAGCTGTGACTTCTCCACACGTCTGTACACCTATGCTGACACACCTGGAGACTATGATCTGCACAATTTCACTCTGGCCCCAGAAGACATCAACATGAAGGTGTCTGTCTTTTGTCTCGCACGCTGACACGGCCGTTGTCGCCCATGTCTCATCTTACCTCCTTTGTGTTCCAGATCCCTCTCTTGCAGCGTGCGCAGGCCTTGTCTCCTCGTCCTCTGTCTCTGCTGGCCAGTGCCTGGAGTGCCCCCGCCTGGATGAAAACGAACGGTGCACTCACAGGAAAGGGCTCCCTGAAGGGCCAGCCAGGGGGCAAGGAGCATAAAACCTGGGCTCAGTACTATGTCAGGTGACTTCTGTGGCTTAAAATCAGATTGATATCAGATATTGGAGGAGCATGATTCAAGAGAAATGTATTCTGTTTGGTGCTTTAATCATTTCCTGTCAGGTTCCTGGAGGAATATGCTAAATATAACTTGACCTTCTGGGCACTGACGACAGGAAACGAGCCCTCTGCAGGAATGATGACAAACTACAGGTCTACTCAGATGCATTAAAAGTTTTTTTTCATATAAAAAATGTTAAGCATTGAGCTGTGGATTCTAAATTTTGCAGCAGACTGACAAGCATATTTGTCTCACTGCAGTTTTCAAGCCCTGGGCTTCACTCCTGAGGAGCAGAGGGACTGGGTGTCTCTGGACCTGGGCCCTGCCCTGCACGCTTCGTCATACCCACACACACACATCCTCATACTGGATGACAGCCGCATTCTGCTGCCCCACTGGGCCAAAGTGGTGAGTCAGTAAACAGAAGGGTAGCAGGAAAGGTCATGGCAAACTTTATTTTACCTGAGGCAAATAAGAAATTAAAAATGAATCAGTTTTAGGAGAATAAATGAATCCAAAACATCTTAACAAGATAACTTGAAAGCCTAATGTAGTGAAATACAAGAAGGGGAAGAGGGAATAAAGAACTTTTTTTGACTTCAAGTCTCACAAACTTGGTGTCCAAACTGTTCAGCAAAGGAAAAAATGTCAATCTGATAAGCTGTTGATAGAAATCAACCCAAAGAACGACGCTTGTCTTGCTATTTCACGACAGTTAAGAATCAGATGAAACCAGGCTAAAAGCAGATTAATGCAAATGTTCTGCAGTGGTTCAACAAATAAAGTCAAAACCACTAACACTGTAAGGCATCTTTCACAATTATGTTGAGTGAAGTGCATTATTTTTCCTTTTCAAGGTCTTGTTAATCACTGTTTCAACCATAATTTCCATTAACATGACTTGTGGAGGGATATTAAAGTATATATGGATGAATTAGCCACTTACAAACTCCAAAGACTGATTTACACCAAAAAATAGGGAAGTTGTTGGATCTGCAAAAGAAAAATGCAAGCAACAGGCAAAACTGTGGCCCTGTAGTCTAATTTAACCAAATAACTTATTAAAATCAGTATTTACCCATTATGCTATAATTAGCTTCCAGTTAGCCTATTGAAGCTAGGGGAAGGACTTTAAGAAAAAAAACTTGGTGTCACTCGATGAAAGTCCAGAGGAGAGTTTATAGTGGTAAAATGAGTCGTGACTGGAATTGGAATCACATAAAAGGACATTTACTTTACTCAGTGTCTACAGCGGCTGTGAGGAAACGTATATTTAAAGACTTTACTGAAACCTTTTGGGAGGAAATAAATCCAGTATTTTGTGTATACTTTTCTAGGACTGATCTGGAAAATTGTGGCGCTGTTACTTTAACCACGTGGAAAGTTTTATTCCTTATCTCTGCCAAGGAGGTTTGCACGTGTGTGTCATCTTTCTATCTGTGAAGTTATGAGTGAATTCTGATAAAATTGAATGATTTATTGATAAAATCGACAAAAAGTCTTAATGCTTAGAAACTATGATTCTTACAAGTATGGTGTATTGTCAACACACAGAAAGTACCATATAAGGATTTAAAATGTCACGTCACGTTTGACCTCTGACCTGACAACATACGCTTATAGGGATATGTGGGGATTCTAAATATGTTAATATATTACGACATTGTTATTTACTTTACAGTAAAAGCTTATAGCTTTTAAATAAATACCAATTTGAGTACATTTACAATGTTTTATGAATAAGTGTTTTTTTTTTTAAAAACAAAGCAAAACTTTTTTCACTTGATATTTATTAGTGTACATTTAAACAAATGTACTAAACAATAAACAATCAAAATTATGTGAAGTATATTAAAATTAGCTATTGGTTTTAACTGCACTACAAAACTTCTTACATTTCAAAATAACAAAGAAAACAAAATGAATATGTAAAAATGCGAAAGGTTCCCCTTAATAGTAAATACTGTCCAGCGACTGAGCTGCCCTAGCAGAGGTTTGTGCTCTCTGAGTGCTTCTTGTTTTCGTTATTATTTTTTCCCTCTTGTCCCTCCAGGTCTTAAGTGATATTCATGCAGGAAGGTACATCCATGGTGTGGCAGTCCACTGGTACTTAGACAGCGTTGTGCCACCTGACATCAGCCTGGGAACCACCCATGACCTCTACCCGGAGTATTACCTGTTTGGCACAGAGGCCTGCGCTGGTTGGAACCCGCTAAACAAAGGAGTGATGCTGGGAAGCTGGGACAGAGCTGAACAGTATGCACATGACATTATAGAGGTAAGATCATATTATCTGATGCGTGGAGGTTTGTGCTTGTTCAGTCAGATCCACTGCAAAAAGAGAATTTGACAAGCTGTGAGCTGTTCCAGAAAGGTGAGTCACCTCCCTTCGTGCTGCAGTGCAGGTTGTGCACACACTCGAGAGACTGCAGGCCATCAAAGCAAGCTGGAACTGGTGTTTAGTTTCTTCTTTCTTCACTCTCTTTCAAGGGAAATTGGACTCCTTCCATTCTCTCTCTTTTGCATGGGTGAATTCAGGCTGCAGACGCTCTGAGAGTCCAGAGGAATTTGTTTATGTAGACGTGCAATCCCTGCGATAGTTAAACAAAATGCTAGTTCAGCAGGCTGACTAAATTACACATCTTACTACAAAACACAGAGGAGGTAGCAGATAGTAAACTGTGGGTGTTTTTCTCCACGGCAGGACTTGAATCATTATGTGGTCGGCTGGACTGATTGGAACCTGGCGCTGGACCCGAACGGTGGACCAAACTGGGTTAAAAACTTAGTGGACAGCCCTGTTATAGTGGATGCGACGCGTGATGTCTTCTACAAGCAGCCGTCTTTCTACAGCATGGCCCACTTCAGGTAGTCAGGATCTCTGCTCACACTGAATGCTACATTTCACCCGTTCCATTACTTCACTGAGATCTTCTTACATGATCTTTCTACACAGCAAGTTTCTGTGGGAGGGGTCTCAGAGAGTGGGGGTGTCTGCCAGTGGAGAGACACACCTGGAATTTTCTGCCTTCATCCGACCTGATGGCTCACTAGTGCTCATCATACTCAACAGGTAAGGCATATTTAATCTGTTGTAGGAAATGTGGCATGATGGGTAAACACTGAACTGTTTCTATGCTTTGTTTTTCTTTTTTAGATCATCATCAGACATCCTGTTTGAAGTCTGGGACCCTCCTGTGGGTTACATCCCCTCCACTGCTCCAGCTCATTCTCTGCTCACACTTGCTTGGAAAAGGCAGTGATCATTAAAGCAGTTTCTCAGACTGCATATTTGTTTCAGCTGAACCACATTAAAAGCATTTCTCTGCGAATTTGCACACAGGATGATCATAAAACCTCCTGATTTTAGGGCCTTAATTTTTGTTTAGCTCCTACCTCTGGACCAAGCAAGCAAGAGGAACCTCTGACATAAATGTAGGGCGATTGCATCACTTCAGCATTCCTTTTGGCAGTGTGAATACAAACAGGAAAAAAGCCCTTATAAGCCCCTAGTTCTTGAGAAAGATTTCAGTGTGGCTTTGGGAGTCTCCACAACTGTTTGGTCCAAAAACCCCTAATACAAAAGCTGTTTTAAGTTTCATCACACAGACATATTATTTTGTTTTGCTGTGATTTTTTTTTTTTTTAAACATAACTTGAGTAATTCCTGTATTCATTTAAAATAACCACAGGAAACCAGACATTCAACACATTATTTCCCCTTTCAAATGTCTTGGGGGGGGAAAAATGATGCCTGAAAAGAATATACACATTAGCCTGTGCTACGTAATCACTGGTGCCTTGATTTCCTTTTAATAACATGCTTGACATGGCTCTGATCAAATCATGTAATGCACTGAATCTGTAAATAATTTAAGTTGTTGCTATTTAATCATATTTGCTAAATAAAACAATGTTTGAAATTTGGAGGAACAACTATTACATGGATTGTGAGCAATGAAAATGAAACAATGACTTTTTTTTCAGTTTATTAATACATCATAGACAGTTTATCATAGACATTTTTTTCATATATATAATATACAGTTTCATTACCAAGTATTTCACATTTGGGCCTCCATTCTCATGTTTATTTCTTTGCAAATTTTAAGTTGTTGGACTAAAATTATTTACATCAAACAGTGATAAAATGTGAAACAAAAGACAGTCGTAAACAGGAATAAAATGACAGAGGGATGCCAGCTGTTTATACTATACACACCAGGAGGAGCATGTTGAAATATGAAGCATTGTATATGGGGCCAAGCTCTGAGGATTTATTTTTATTCCCTTGCTGGTACTATGGGTAATTGTTTTGTTTTCTTCTGATTTAGAAGAGTTCTGAAAGGTGTCTTGAATCCCTTACTTTCCTCTGTAGTTAGTCCGACCTGTTTGTGACCATTTTACAGCAGCAACTCCACATGATTCCTATACAAGACTGTCGTGCTCCTGAAACACTGCAGAGTGTGCACACAAAAACATAAACACCTTTACAGTCCAATCCAATTAAACACTAACATATCAACAGTCACTCGACATCTTCCTGACACAATCTCAACAAAGAACATTATACAGACCCTTCATAAACAGCATTTATTTCAGGGATAAAGGTGTTCATGCTGTTATGGGTTGCCTCTGTGCATGCGTAGAGTGAAAAAAAAATCACCTACAGTCTTTTCATATGCTTACAGGGCTCAGTTGCAGGATTTAGGTAATCTTAAGATGAATAAAGAGGGAAAAGCATGAAGAAGTCTGGTATTTCTCCACCATAGTCTATTGCAGCAGTATATTTAAAGAAAAGATTTGAAAGCAGTTTCCTGGGGGGTTCAAAGTACAGAGGATATGGGCTTGATAAACAATCTAGGCTGGTTTGTTATTAGGCAATAAAAAAAAAGATAAATCAGAACTTAACTGACTCTTAAGACGTCTGCATTGGTACACAGGTGAGGAGAAAGGCATTATAATAAAAAGTAAAAATACAAAAACTCAGACAGAGATGATTATGACTGCAACGGAGATGAACAGAGGGAAATGAGAAGCATTTTGTCTTCTCAGTGGGCTGCTTGATGTAGGCGAGGAGAACTAAAGGGATGCGACAGGTGGGTGTCTCAGAAGGACCATCTCTCCTGTGTGCGAGGGTCCGTGGAGAGCGAGGGGGACTCTGATGGGGGCTGGCTGCTGCTGTCTTCTCCGTTCAAACTCTTCCTACACACTGGACATGTGTCATGCTGCACGGCCACAGAACAAAATGCAGAAAACAGTTGCTAAGCACAGTTTTCTCACAAGTGTCTGAGAAGAGTTTTAATAAGTGGAACATTATTTCGGGCCTGTTTTAAATGACGTCAGTCTGCTCTTTGTCTTTGATTGTGACTCATTTTTAAAAATGTTTCAATCTGCTCAGCCAATTATGTGCTATCCACTGCTAATATCAAATAACTCGAAGATGAATGCAAACAAATTTTCAGATTTGTAATTTTTTTTTTAACCTTTTGTCCCATGCAAATTCCAGGTAGATTTTCAAAATAACACATTCACAGAGGAGGATAACATACTAAAAGCACCATGCAATAATAAAAACACTGACTGTATCATTGCAATAAATAAACTATCGGGAAGCATTATTCAGCATACAGAAGTGGCATTAAAACAACACTTCATCAGTTCCACTCCATTATCATCAATTTAAGCTAAGTGTTACTCAGGTCCCACCTACATGGCATTTCCATCATGACTCAGATAATCAAATCACATATTTGAGGTTCCTGTAGATCTGAATGCTCTCAAATGCAAAGTGAATAAATAACACATAGAATCCTCAATGTCATGTATGGTCTCTGGTATGGTTATATTTAATAAAAATTCAACGTTTTTGATGTGACTCACCATTTCCAGCCACGGTACTATACAGTCTGAGTGAAAGAAGTGGTTACAGGGTAGCTGTCTGACGGGCTCTCCAACTCTAAAGTCCTCTTTGCATACAGGGCATTCCATACAGCAATCTATTGAAGAGGATATGTGTTTTTAAATCTTTTCCTGACATCAACACCCTTGTCATTTTTGATTGAGACAGCTTCACACATGTTTACAAAGTGGTACAGCTACGTTTCTTGAGGAGATATACATTACACTTCTCAACAGAGAATAACACAAAGTCCTGAGAATGCACCTGGACATTCATCTATGCCTTAAAGTCAGCTATCAACAGTCCTGCAGCAACTGGACAGCATAACTAGTCACACAGTTACAGCTGAGTGGGTAAAATAGGACAGCATACCAAGAAGAGGAAGTCAAGAAGAACAGAGCCAAAAGAGGAAAGAAAATTGGGGAGGTGAAAGACCAGGAAGCAAAAATATATATATTGTCATGGCTACTGGGCATTTCGTCCCTAACAGGCACAGTTTCAGAAGCTCCTTCTAACAGGCAGCAAGTGTATACAAGACATTTAAGTGCTGTGAAGATTTTGAAACAACTATGTATCAACAAAATGGACACTTTGTCCTTAGCTATTTTTTTTCAAAGCTGAAAACAAGTAAAAATAAAACATTATATGGAAACATGTCAATGAGTGCACATATACAACTAAAGCAAAGTAATACTTGGTTTAACATTTTTCTGGAATGCATTACTGATTATTTTGTAAGCGGACAGCATACAACACACTGACTTCAAGAGGTATGAATAGTGCGACCACTATTTAAAACACAAACTTAGTTGTAGTAGTAATAAATAGGGGTTTGACCTGACAACTCGAGCAATGGCAAAACTGCAATTTGTATTTCAAGGACAGAATAAAGAAACATCAGGGGACAGTGAAGGAAAAAAGATAATCAGAGGTGACTGACCGGCTTGTTCCTGAGAAATATTGACAGTTGGGAGTGAAGAGATCTTCTCCTTTTCTGCTGGCGGAGGTCCTGTGTTCTCCAGCTGACCTAGTAACTACACAGACACGGGCACATATGTAAATACATGAGAAGAACACAAATTTTGTAGACTATTTTATAGTTTGTTTACCTGTGTTATCACAGCATCTAATCCTCCCTGCCCCCATGCATAATCCCCAGGGTTAGAGTGCAGCATCCCTGTCCTGAACGAAACACAAATAGACCTTTTTAATAATAATAATGTTATTTTAAATTGTAGTAACACCTTGTTCCTCTATAATGTCATATTACCATGACAGGGGAGGGGAGCCAGGGATTCCAGAGTTGGCAAAAAGACCAGCAAGAAATTGTTGTACAATCCTGACAAACAGAAAATGTACAGGAGTTAATGTCATTACCAAAAATAAGATCGGTTCGGGGGAAAGCATAAATAGCACTGTCATTATAAGTGGGAGTATTCAAGGCAGAGAATAGAGCCAGGAAAAATGATGAACTAGTGTGTTACTCACCCTTCCACAGCAGGCGAGCGGTCTGGCCTACTGCTGCCTCTAGACCGGTATCTCCTCTGGCTGCTCAGACGAGGGGGGCGTCCTGGTCCCCAGTGTTCCCCAGCTCCTAGTAGGCCCCCCATAGATCCTCCTAGGCCTGCTGGGACAGATCCCCCAATTGGTCCCCCTCCTAACCCTCCTAGGTCACCGAAACTCCCCAGGCGCCCACCAGGGAGCCTAGGTTCTGAGTCTGGGCTGTCAATGTCTCTTGTAAATGGCCGCTCGACTAACAAGAGGTGCCATAGCTTGATGAAATAATAATAAAGAAAAGAACAGTAACAGAAGAAAAGGAAAAGATTAAGTAAAGTAAAACATACAATCATGTTAATTAAACCTCTTTATCCCGTATTCCTTCCTCAACTCCCCAAACCTTTCAGATCATGTCATACCTCTGCAAACTGTGTGGCTGTGTCATCTAGCCCATTGGCGCCGACCTCTAGGAGACTGAGGGAAACAGCGCACAAGGGGACAAAAGACTCATTATTAGCAACATGCACTGTTCAGCTGTAGCGTAAGCCTGGAACAAAACTGCAGAGTGAGCCTACAAGTTACAACAGTGCAACATCAGCGTTCTTCAGTACATGTCCATGCTCTTGTTCCAGCTAAAGCCTGTGTGTGTGTAGACATCATATGCTGTCTAGAGAAGTGAAATGGATAGTGACGATAATACAAAAACCTCTTACCTGGAGTCTTCTGTTACTTCCTCAATGAAACCCGAGTCACATCTCGGACAGATGTACTCCTAGAAATAGATTGAGCCATGTAAGAGTCAAATAGAAGAGGAAAAATTCATTTTATTTATTTATTTATTTTTTTAATTTCCTAGACCCTACTATTCAAACTATTCATACTACATAAACTATCCAGTAATTTAAATATTCTATTCTCAATTATATCAATTCTCACAGAAAAATAAAATAAAATCAGGAATCAATAAATACCTGGAATTTTTTACATTAAAATTCAATTACACTATCAACTGAAAGTATTTGTTTGTGTTGGTTAACTATACACCACTTTGCATGTGTGAAAATGAGATGTGACAAAAGGTAATATTCCATCACTGTCAAATCAGCATCCATTCCACAAAATAATTACAGCACGTAAAGACATTTTGCGGCCTAATATGGCACACAAAGAAGTACAGCCAGATAATATCAGTAAGAAGTGTGACGGCCTGTATTTTGTGAATGCAACCAAGTAGGTAGAGCTGGTCTGCCAACCACACCTAAAGAGAGGCGTTATAGAAAACCTGTGTAACAGAATGAGGAAAACACTGCTACCAGTTTATTTGTGCAGCTGGTGCAGTTGTACACTAAAAGCACAGACTTATAAACCATGAAAACAGGATAGAAGCGGGGTCATTTAATATACAGATAGGGTTATGAGAGATTAAAGCGATACCCTTGTTGAACAGCATATGTGTATTAAAAGTAGGTCACAAAAATACCAGCCTTTTGTATTATGCTTATACCATGCTTAAGTTCACATGACAATTTTAAAACTCATATTCGCACAGCATAGAGAAATTTGGGGATCTAAAATGAATTTTGTGGTTAAAACGTGTTAAGAAACTTTGCCGTAAGCAAAACAGTTTGTATCAGTTGAGTGTCAAATTGGACAACCTCACAGATTATACAGTTTGTTGAATAAAACGGACAGATGACTGAGGACTGGTGCCTGGGCTGTACTGTAGTAGCACAGGTCGACAATCTTAGGTGTTGGAGTCACTTAGCTCAGTGAAGACATGCCATAGGACTGACTGTGCCTGGGACACTTTAGAGTCAGTGACAAGGAGGACTGGAATTACCCTCAGCTGGATCATAAAAATAAAAGATTGATGTGTCTCTAGTGGTGATATAAAACCAGTCAACAGTTCATTGTGAATATTGTAATTTTTTTTTTTTAAACAGGGCAGAGTTTGTCCACAGTATAAGATTATTTTTGTCCAAACAAAAAATACTTTCTTAAAGGACTATGACAACCAGCAATTTTTTTTTATTTTTTTTTATTGGGGGGGGGGGGGATCTGAGATTTCACCTACAAAACACCACAGTAGTAAACAGTGCCACTGAGAACTGTGAGAAAGCTACAGCTGACCCTAACCTTGTATTGGAGTAGGTTAATTTTAGGTTGTTGTATTTAATATACTTGTAACACACTGAATACAAACACACGCCATACTATTTAAGACGTGGATGACATGTTTCAAACACGTTAAAGTTGCTAAGTATGTCACGGTTTAGGTCAGCATTGAGTCCAGAGTTTAGCTTCTACTTTTAACTTCAAAACTGAAACTGAATACGACATGTTTAACTATGTTTCCAAAAATCCCCCAACTCGTCCTGTCAACACTGCGTTTTTATCGGAAATTAAAAACTAACCAGCTGTCAGGCAACTAAAGTTAAGTGTGAAGCACTAAACAAAGGCAGCAGTAACGCAAATGTTTTCGACAAGTCCTTGTTGTTTTGAGGAAAAACACAACATCCCCCGAACTGTCACAGCAGAGCTTCGAGTACACTGCTTTGACAGAAACGTCTAGGAAAGTCTAACAAAACCTGTCGATATTTGCTTTTAATGTCAGTTTTTTCCCCCCACCCCTTTCCTTTGACGGAGCTCGTAGCTGGAGTTTATTTTAGTGAGTTAACAACAGCAGACGTCGCTAACTGCTAACAGGCTAGCTGGGGTTTAGCTGTAGCGAGAAAGCAAGCGGAACAAATGGCCGTTAGCGGTGAGGCAGAGCTGTCAGCCGGACGTATTCTAAAAGAGTCTGACAGATAAACAAGAAAAGCCTCTTGCTTACCGGTAGTTTGGGGTTTACTTCACCTTTACAACAGTGACAGAAAAACCGATGCGGGGGAACAGCCGCAGCCTCCGCCATCTTCCCCAGAGCAGCACAAACACTGACGTCGGTCCTCCACAAACCGAAGGCAGCCGTCCACCTCCAGCCCAGCATGCACCGCGGCGCCGCTGGCTGGAGTCCCAGCTCACCGAGGAGCGGAAGGAAAAGTGTTCGTGTGTTGACGTCAAGAAGCCGCACGTGAAGTGTTCGGTGCGGGTGACGGAGAATAAAAGCAGCATATGTTCAGAAACTTCTCAGCTTAAAAGGTTTGTTTAAAGTGTTAAAGAACGGCTGAAATGGTCAGCTGTAAATGTTAGCTTTTCAGTTAGCTTAGCATGCACTGCTCACAGGGTTAACTTGGGGTTAGACAAAACTATTTTCTGTACTCGACAAAGATGCTTCTGCACAATGTGTCATTTACACATGTACTTAGAAATTCATCAACAGTGGTTTAAATATAACTGAGGTCTGCAGTCGCTTAAATCTAAGTGGAAACTTGTTGTTTCTGTTCAGTAATGTGCAGTACAACTTTTAGCCTAGATAAGACCAGGGGCCTGTTCTTCGTACCGCGCTAAGTGAGTTAGCTGGATGAGATTGTTGACGATTTCGCGTGATCCTGGATCGTTCGGTTCCCCGAAGCCCATCCGGGACTTGCTGTCATAGCAAGGGGGGAGCAGGTTTACTTTATGTAAACAGGATTAGATCGCGGCCACGCAGGTATGTCCGCGTCATTCATACGAAAGCAACAGCGATATTCCACCACTGTTTCACCATAAATAAATAACATCAATGTAACTAAAGATAATGCAGCACTTGATCCTTTTATTGATTTCACACAGATACATACAGGTCATTCCCTAAAAAAGGGAAATGTACTATTAACATTCTATTACATGTATGTGATTATTACAGATGTAATTCATATTTCAGAGTAGTAATTGTAAATTACTTCGTGTAATCAAGATGAGAGACCACGGCTATAAAAGCGAAGGTGGATTTGGGAAGTCTGTCGCAGTCATATCCTGTCCGTTTACGCGAGCAACCCATTGCGGAAGGTGCAAGATTGATAAGGAGAGTCCTCAGAATTCAGCGTATATTGCGGGACAGACAGGATCCTTTAGCTCAGCGCGACAGTGTGCTCATAGAGAGATATCGATTTTCCCGTGAGGGTATTATTCACTTAACCAACTTGTTGACGAGGGGGTGCAGGACCACCACCTGTCTTTTTTTTTTGCTCTGCCCTTTTCTTGGTTGCTGTTATGAACAAACAAACAGAGTATTCCAGGGTCTCTTTCCAAGAGACGACAAGCAATATAAGTGATAAATATTACCATTCTGTAGAATATTCTTATATTTCACTTTTACTTGTTCCCACGTTCTAGTGGGTCCTGTTGTGGCTCTAATGTGAAAGGGGATATAATATAACAGAGGTGTGGACTCGAGTCACATGACTTGGACTCGAGTCAGACTCGAGTCATTAATTTTATGACTTTAGACTTGAAAAAATGTTCTAAGACTTGTGACTTGACTTGGACTTTTACACCAATGACTTGGGACTTGAATTGGACTTGAACCGGTTTACTTGAAAAGACTTGATATTTTACCCCAAATATAAAATTTAACATGCATATTATATAGAGATTGAAAATGTGACGTCATTCACGGGTAGAACCGCAAAGGATTCTGGGAACTCGTGGCAAGCGGTACTAGCGCACGCAGGCTTTCAATTAAAATCAGTTAAACAGCGATAAAAAGAAACACAAAAATGTCAAGAAGCCGTTGTATTATTAACTGCAATAGCCGGTCGCATGACAGCCACGGGAAGCCGACGGGTAAAGAGATCGGTTGTTATCGGATTACGTCGTTGAAGAGAAATTGTTCAAGCCATGTTTCCGAAGTAACAAAGACGCGACGGATGGCTTGGATTGCAGCCATTCAAAGACCAAATATAACGTCCCAGAACACTCCAGCTCACAGGTTAGTCTGCTCCAAGCATTTACACGAAGGTCAGTGTTTTTTAGTAATTAATACATCATTTTCATAACATAATTAGTGATATAGGTTACAAGCAAGTCTGGCGCTGAACAGAAATTGTCGCGCTATGCTCCTTTATTTATTGTGCATAAATAGTGAATTGTCCTGACACAATATTGCGTTTCGCTTCTGTTATTATGGTACATTGACAAAAACATATACTTTTATTCACAGGATAAAACAGGTTTTTTGTATCACTAATTGCCCAGTACGATTACAGACTGCGGTAAAGTGAGCCGTCATTTGTGAGCCGCGGTCAAGCCAGCCGCCTCCTATCCGCGCGGTGATTACAGCATACAATATTGTTGTCACTGCTACATTTCTGTAACGCTACCAGAAATTATTTCCACTACTAATTAATTACCGTTGAGCTCAAAGGTCCTATTAATAAACGGTTAACGAATGTGTATTTATGACGACAATTTGTGAGACTGGTAAACTTATGATACGTACGATGGTCTTTCGTTCTACACGGTGCGTTTCAAGGTCCTGCACCCATCCGTCGGTAAACTGTACCTGGGCTTGTTGCAGTGACCTGAAGTTACTAAACTTCATGAGTGTGTGCACTCACTCCAAGAACCGTATAATTATAAATATGCATATAAATATGCTAAGATGAGATAGCTGACTTCATCTAACTAGCAAATGTTGTCCAGGCTACCTTGGTGATACAGTTTTTTTTAATGTGTATGATATTTTTGTCATGCGATTTTAAAGCCGGTCCTACAACCGCATCCAAGAATAACATGCAGCTTATCTCAGAACTGTCGGTGAAAATTATTCTTGGAGCTAGGTTTAATTGAGCTGCATTTTAAAGAGGTGCAATTTCACAATTTGTGTATATTTTCTAAGTTCACTATTTTGTCATGTGTTGAGAAAAACACAGATTTAAAAATTACATGGTCTAATATTTACATTTAGCATATAACTGCAACATTATTTTTTCGTTTTTTTTTTTTAAAGACTCGAAAGGACTTGAAATTCAAAGTTTCAGACTTGTGACTTGACTCGGACTTTTACACCAGTGACTTGAGACTCGACTCTGACTTGCCTGACATTACTTGAGACTTGACTTGAGACTTGAGGATAAAGACTTGAGACTTACTTGAGACTTGCAAAACAATGACTTGGTCCCACCTCTGTAATATAACATATTATAATATAATATAATGTAATATAATATTGGATAATATGGTGTGATATGATAAATCTACCCTACCGCCTACTGGTGTTGGCCAGAGGGGCCGATGGCGCAATATGGCAGCCTGGCTTCTGTCAGTCTGCCCCAGGGCAGCTGTGGCTACAACCGTAGCTGCCTCCACCAGTGTGTGAATGTGAGAGTGAATGAATAGTGGCATTGTAAAGCGCTTTGGGTGCCTTGAAAAGCGCTATATAAATCCACTCCATTATTATTGTTATTATTGAATTACTTACGAGTTTGATTTGTCAGCAACTTTCTGCCAGCCCTCTCTCCTTGCTTTTGCAGCCTTTGCAGTGTTCCCTTGCGTTTTAATTAAACTCTGAAACTCCTGAAATCCCTCACTCAAGAGTTCTTGCTCTGCTGCCGAAAAATACCGAGCGCGCTCCTTCGACATTTTCGCCGACCAATCAAAGGGTTGCCGATCAATGTTTCTACTATCGATGCGTAGCCCCTGTTGGGCCACCCAGTGATCTCACATTACTTCATCCAGCTATACTAATCGTCAACAACAGGTGTGTTCGGGGAACCGGAATAGCGAGCTCAGAGTTAGCGCGATGATTTGGTCTTGGATGTTTCATTTGATCTTGGATGTAGTAAGCGACGTACGAAGCACAGGGCCCAGTTCTGTTGTCAGATTGTAACTACCAAAAATAATGTGGTTGCTATCGAAATATATCGACATAATCTGAAAAATAAAACAGTAATTTTTTTGCGTTCATTTTGTGTCACATTTTCTTTTTGTGACAAATCAGTTACACTTGGAAACACGAGTGTAGGGAGGTGTGGAGAGACAGTCGGTAATAATAACAGTAATACGTGATATTAGGCGCCTTTCAAAACAACCAAGGTTACTTTACGCTGAAGAATTGAAAAACAATATAAAAATAAGAAAAGATCGATCAAGTCAATAAAACAATATATAAAATCAGTAAGAGCAGAGGTTTAATATGATAGGTGGAAGACAGTCAGAGTGCATATGCCAGTTTTGAGACGAGATTTAAAAATGAAGAGAGTCAGTGTTGTGGATTTCTGGTCGGATGCAAGTCCAGAGGCGAGGAACAGAGCAAATGAAGCCTCTAGACCTCATGGTAGTCAAACAGGAAAAGGGCGATGAGATCGAGAGAAGAAGAAAATCTGGGATTGTGGATGAGTGTGTTGATGTGCAGAATTTCAGAGGGATGTTGCAGAGTGATGTTCTGTAATCAATAGGATATTTAACTGTGAGCCAGTGAAACTCCTGAAGTACAGGCATGTTGTAAGAAAGTGAATTTCTGGATGGACTTGAGAAGGGAGTTAAAGATGTCGATGGATGACGTAACCAGGATGGTGGTACTATTGAGTGTGAGAGATATACAGAGGTAACTAATGTTATAAAGACTGAGTGAGATTACTGCTGTGAGTTTGGAAAGAAAGTATTGCATGTCAAGCAAGATATGTGGACTTCAGCCAGAGGGGAGGGAGAAACTGTGGAGTTGTCATTGTTAATTTAGCTACAACTGTACAAAAAGTCAAGCATTTTATTATCAATATTACATGCCAGTGCTGTAAGTATTGTTTGGTCTGTTCATGCTGTTGGCAAACTAATTTAGGTAATATATTTTAAATCAGTTTTACAATGTGAACAAAATTTTTGGACTGTGAGAGCAAGCTGGAGTACCCAGAGCGAACCCACAGTGTTTCAAGTCCCCAGCTGTTTCAAATCCCAAGCTGGCTAGTAGATTCAATCCCAGGACCTGCTTGATGTGAGGTGATGGTGCTAACATTGGCCTAAAATGATTTATTATTAACTATAAATCAGATGTTGTAGTTTTTATGCTGTACTTGCTGCCCATGTTGGTCTTAATGCTGCTGATGAATTTCATACAATTACCAGGAAATGGACCAATTTGTTGATAGGGCTTCAGGCCTTATCATGAGTATTTTTAGGTCATACGGTTCCCATTATTAATAACATTATCATTATTAATGAGTAAGATGTTATTGTTTGTTTGAAGTTAGCTGCTTCAGGATTTTGCCTACTGATCTGTACTAGGGATGAGTATGATAAGATTTTGCTGATGGCAGTGACACAGATTTTGCTTATAGATCCAAGTCTTTGTTGATTCCTAATCATTTTTTGTTGTTGTTTGTTGTTTTTGTTGTTAAAAAAGGGTTTTCAGTTTCTGTTGTGCTTCAGAGTCTCTGAGTCTGAAGTTGGTATAGAACAAGTTAAAAAAAAAGTGATGCATGTGATTCAAGCGTGTGAGAAGTCCACTGTTAGAGACACATCCTACATTGCTTATTTTAGCATTCCTTTTTTAATTCTCCCCTTTTGAATTATATTTTTTTGTGTTCTTGTAGATAGAAACCATATATTGTTTGCACCTTCTAGTAAGGGGACACAAATTATTATGGGGTTTTATGTACATCTTAATATATGAACACATAGCAACCAGTGATTTGCACATAGCAACAGCAGTCCACCTCCGTCATAATAAAAATATATTTCACACACTCCATAAAAAGCATTTACTTCTCTGTAGAAATGTGTTAGTCTTTACAGAGATAAGAGTTTGGTTTTTGCAGGGGGCGACTTATTTAACCTTAAATTACAGATCTCTTGTATCCTGATATGATTCTAATTTCAGGTTTATTACATCCAGGTGTTAAGAAAAATGACACTATATTAAAGGAATATAGAGGAATACTGGAATGCTGTTTTTGTACTGATATAAGTAGTTACTTACAGCTATACTAGATTTTAGACCTTTCATCACCTGTGTGTTCCTGTTCTTTTGTTTGTGCAGATGACAGCCCAAGAAGTGCGCCTGTGTGGTCTTTTGCTGCGGGAGCACTTTGGAGAGGTGGTTGAGAAAGTGGGAACACACCTGCTCAAATGTGGAGCACAAAATTTAAGAACCATCATTCATGAAACTGGCCTCTCAGTGGACTTGGTAAGGAGTACTACACCAACTCTGCCTCGGCTTGTTAAGCTTGCTGAGTTTATATTTATTGTATTTATTTATATAACACTGTGTTCCAACAGCTATGGCTTTATGGCCATTTATCTGAAAATTCTGTCGTCTTACATTTTTATTTGTTAGAATTATTATTTTATAAAAAGCTAATTAGATATGATAGATGGCTCCATAGTGTAGGGGTTACACAGTTGTCTAACAAGTGTAGAACAGTACAAAGTAGCATTTAAGGGCATATGGTAATTAAGTTGAATGGAGCTTTGCATAACGAACAGAAGCAAAGATGTAGTTTTCTGAGCATAATACACTGGAAAAAAGGCAAAAAAGCGCACATAATTTGGAGTTACCTCATTAAATCCTACTTTTACCTTATTAATTAGAATAGATTTTTAAAAAAATGGTTAAGCTGCAGTTCTTCTGCAGAGACCTTCATGCTTTGTGGTGCATAGTCTAACTCACTGGATGTGGATTATAGGTATTAGCCTGCCATTGGTCACATATTTTACACTCTTATTAATCTCCAGTCAAGTTTTGTCAATTTTACCTTTCTCAAAAGAAATGTGGATCTAGAAACAACAACATCTAAGCTAGGAAACCAGACAATGAAAATAAGGAAAATGTCTTTTTTTGTTGTTGTTCTCTGCATTAGTGAAACTTGAATCGCATTGAATTCTGTCTTTACCTGACCGTTGTCAGTTATATTAAATATCAGAGGAAGCGATAAACTTTTTCCCTTCTTTCATTTGTTTATTTCCAAATCCAGGTGAAGAAGTCTCTGTGTGTCCTCGTGCAACACGGTGCCTCTACATTCAGTTCAGGCCGCAAAGGACCCGGGAGCCCCACAGAGTATCACGCCAGCTGTGACCGAATCCTTAGGATTCTTCGCTACCCACGATACATCTACACTGCAAAAACCCTGTATGGTGACACAGGAGAGCTGATCATAGAGGAGTTACTACAGAGAGGCCACACGACGATGAGCAGCACCGTTAAGACGGTGGCAGACCGCCTCACGCAGAACATGGCAGGTCAGTGTTGGCATCAAGCAAAGAACACATACTTCTATCAGTGGATGTTTTGACAGCTGGATTTTGGTCTAGTAGATGGACATGCCATTTGCTACAACCAGTGTTTAAATGTTTATGTGGAAAAAAAATGTCAGGATTAGCAATTAAGGTTTCAAATGAATATCTCCCAAAAAACTTGGAGGCCTGTGAGTGAACCAGAAGTCCTAATATCTCTTTTGACTTTATCAATGTTGGACTTTTGTTAGAGACTCTAGTACTTGCACTGTCTTTGTAATTTAGCTGTGTGAAAAGGGAATTAAATATGACTTGGGTAACACCACTTTTTCTCTGTTGTTGCTGCAGAGGGCCTCACCATGGATTACAGTGAAGTGTCCTCGACTTTTTCCAAACTGGTGGAGACCCATTTTCTTCAGCGCTGCCCTCCATTGCCAAGAGTGGGAAATAAAGACAGTTCTGCTCCAAGTGAGACTCCTGCCACTCCTGGTACTCCGGCTGCTCCCGTTAACACTGCCCCACCCACACCAGAGAGCTTCCCAGAATGCTATAAGGTACCTAGTGTGACACTCATAGGGCGGGGCAAACGCCAGCTCGCCAGTGAGGATGGAGAGGAGCAAAGAAGCGCAAAAAGGGCCAAAATGGATCCACAGGTTAGTTTTTTTAACCTTTTTGGTTACTTTAACAAATTTGCAATGTCCTCCGTCCATTATATCTACCTTCCCGCTTATCATTCATGTGACCTTTTATTTCTCTGTTTGCCTCTCATATGCTCTGCTTCATTCGGCTCAGACACATGGTGACGAGGGGATTTACTGGCAGGTGAATTTTGAACGGTTCCATCTCCACTTTAGAGATCAGACCATCATCAGTGCTGTTGCAAACAAGCTGGACCAGGTGATGGGAAAAAGTATTATAATTTTTAATTTAAGGACACTCATTTACTTTCTTGCGTTATGAAGATTATTTTGTTGATTATTATTGTTCATTTATGTACACAACACCTTTTAAAAATGTGGTTTACAAAGGAAAAACAAAATATGCTACAACATTAGAAATATAACAAATGTCCACAAAAAACACAGTAGAGAGAAATAGTTTATTAATAAAAGGTACATTTTGATCATACATTTAAAGCTGCTGCTGGTTATGCAGGCATTAGTAGTTCAGGCAGGGAGATCCAGACCTGAGAGTCCTTAGTGCGAAGCTTAGTCATTCATAAGAAAATATGGATGCCACTGTTATGTCACTAATTCAATTAATGAAGAAGTCATTATGAGTAGTGATGATATGAGCCTGCTCTTATTGTGAAAGAGCATGTTATAGTCACTATAAATGCATATATAGTATAGTATATGTGCGTATACTAGAATGATTTATTATTGTGATTGATTAAGAATTTAATGACTAATTATCTTCTTAATCCTCAATATGCAGACTAGCAGTGAAATAGTGAGGACCATGCTGAGGATGAGTGAGGTTACAACCTCGCCCATGGCCACCTGCACAAAGCCCCTCTCAGCCAATGAGATCTTCAGGTCCCTCCCACCCAGCTACAACATCCTCAGACCCATCTTAGACCAGTACCTCACTCTGCTGGTGGATGACCCGGTATGATCTGCAAACACCATATTATGTTTTCTGATCTTTTTTGTTTGTTTGTTTTTTAAATAAACAAAAAACACAATGTCTATATCTTCTTTTCCTCCTCTTTTTTAAGATGGAGTTTGTGGGGAAGGCTGGTGAAAGCGGAGGAGGGATGTTTGTTGTCAGTATCCTTTTTCAGATTTAAAAGGTCCTGAGCATTTTCCTATGAAGCAGCACACTGGTTGATATGATTTAATTCAGGAATCACGGTTGCTTTTCTAAGCTCCTCTCTCAGATCTGCACAGAGCACTGGCCAATCTGGCACGGGCCACACTCGAGTCTGTAGTACAGGAGAGGTAAGCCGGTGTGTATGTTAAATAATATATATAGCTGTGAGTGTCCTATTATCACCAGCTTCGTGTTACTGAAGTCACTCTTAATCTGACATCAGGTTTGGCTCCCGGTCGGCTCGCATCTTTCGTCTGTTGCTAAGAAAACGTCACCTGGAGCAGAAGCAGGTGGAGGACTTTGCTATGATTCCAGCCAAAGAGGCTAAAGACATGCTGTACACACTGCTGTCACAGAACCTGGTCCAGCTACAGGTATGCGGATGATGGACTGTTAGTTGTTTCGGTGTACTCAGAGAGAACCCACACATGCAAACTCCACATAACTGGTTGTGCCACTGTTGGCAGCAAGAACTGCAATCAGCCATTTGCAATAATTTGCCAATGAGTCTTTCAACATTGGGCCTCCTCACTGTGGAGGCCCAATGTTCTTTACAGAAATATTTTAATTCATTCAAATTTGAGGTTTTTCCAGTACGAACAGCCAGTTTAAGGTCATGAAAAAGCATCTCAGTTGGATTTAAGTCTGGACTTTGACTAAACCTTTGCACAAGCTACTGCATAAACTGAGTGAGTCTTGGATAATCAAGATGTTTTCTTGGCAAATGTTAGTCAAGGTTTGTGCTCTTTTTGGTCAGCAGGTGTTTTGTTCTTGGATCTCTCTCAATGGCGCTCACTGTGATTCGCTGGAGTCCCAAAGCCTTAGAAGTGTCTTGTAACCTTTTCCATGATTGAAGTCAATGACTTTGTTTCTCAGCTGTTTCTTTAGATCGTGATGCTTTGCTTTTTGACAACTTTCAGCCTATTTCACTTTGTGAGACAGCTTCTGTTCAAGTGATATGTAATATATAGGTGCTTCTTTAGAACTGCATTTTGTATTTACTCAGCTTATCTTAGCTGTCTAATATTATTTGATGATCTGAAACATGTAAGTGCGACAGGCATGCAACCCCCCCCCCTTGTTTTTCAGGAAATCCCAAAGACTCCTGACTATGCTCCCTCTCGCACCTTCTATCTTTACACTGTTAATCAACTCCCGACTGCAAGAATGCTGCTCCAGAACTGCTACAAGGTAAAACAGTAAACTCATTACATGTAGCCTTTAGAGTTCTGAACAGAAGAAGACAGCTAATTGTCTTTCATTCTGGTATTTGCCTCCGGTAACATTATCTCTAAATATTTTCCTTCTGCAGACCGTAGCCAACCTCATAGAGCGACGCCTCTTTGAGACCAAAGAGAGCAAGTGAGTCTTTTCATTAGTGATATATTTTGATGCATCTCACTGCAAGGCAGATAAAATCTTTTGTCTGGCACGCACGTTGCCACAAAGAAATGGGTTGACGGTTTTTGGTTTACAGGCGCTTGCTGGAGAAATCTCAGCGAATCGAAGCCATCTTGGCATCTCTGCAGGTCAGCGGGGCCGAGCCCGAGCAGCTAACTGAAGTCGAGGAGATGATCACTGCTCCTGAAAAGCAACAGCTGGATACCTTAAGGCTTCACATCAATAAGTAGGAAGGCAAAACAGAAATTCTCTTTTCTAAAGGCGACAAGGCTCTTCGGTGGTTTAATCAAGTCCTTTTTTCACTGTCTTTTTCTCCTTTAGGTTAGATTCTGCAGAAAACCAAGTAGATGAAACCATCTTTCTTCTAGAGTCCTACATCAACTCAACCAATGCATCTTCATGACTTATACTTTGGAGTTTTATATTTCATCCATGCAGTTAATTTTTGTGTATGATTTCTGCGTGCGTGTCAAGTATGACTTTTATAGTTTATAGCTCGGATGTTTCTGTTTGGACTGAAATAAAATCAGATTTTTTTGCTTTACCTTTTTGTTATTACATTTACATCAGCAGTGAATAAATAAAGAACAAGAATTAGTCTTTAACTGTTTTAATTAAAGAACAAACAAAAACTGAAGAATCAAGTGACTGAAATATAAAACCATAAAAATGTCTGCAAGTTAAATAGAAGGACTGTGGTTTAATACACTTTGCATTACTTTAAAATTAGAAAAAGATTATTTACATAAGTGCCCCTGACCCTTGAAACAGTGGGTAGCGCATTACTGTTGAACCCCCTCCCCGATACTCTTTGGTCCTGAAGGCCCATCTCGGGACTATCTTTGTGTCTGCCAGGAGGGCTCTACTCATCTGACAGTCTTCATTGCAGATGAGTGTGTTCTTGGCAGCAGAAGTTTTGCTCAGTCCTCATGGTTTTCATCCTCTTCTCTCTGTTTGCGTGTGAAGAATCCAAGCTGATAAAAAAACAAACAGAAAACAAGAAATTGAGACAGATTTACTACTTTCTGATATTTTCTTGAAGGAATCTGATGTGAAATTTCAGCTCCAAATACCTTCCACAGTATGAAAATAATGAGGGCCAGCAGCAGCAAACCCCCTATGATGCTACCAATCAGAATCCAGAGCGAGATGGGAATAGCTCGGCCTTTCAGCACTTCCAGCACAGTCTAAGGAAAAGAGATGAAGGGAGAGATTAGAGGAAATTAATTTTATGCATATTGTGCTGCTCAGGATTCTCTTGGGTCTTACCTCCCTCCAGACTGTTCCTGCGCTCAAAGTAATGAGGTTAGTCTCCTGAGCTGTGAGTCGATATACGCCTATTATCTTCACTGACTTATATTTGGCCTAGAGGAAGAGGCACACAGATTATGACCAATGTTTGTGCCACAGGAGCACAATTTAAAAATCTGCGTATGTTTTGTTACTCACATTTCTGAAAAAATCATCATGAACTCTGCGGCTGACCCGAATGATGGCATCCTTTCCTCTCGGAAGCTGCTTGACTTGGCACACGACCTCTGTGCACCATGACCTGCTGCAGTTCTACACACGAAAACATGTAAACATGAGCCATATTAACATCCTTGCTTTTGCAGTGTTCACCAGCAGCTCTGTGGCAATTTAGGCCCTTACCAACATGTCATCCTGCATCATGTCTTCAGGATGAAGGGGGCGCACATCTCCCTGTCTGGCCTTCAGCTGTGCTGCATCACTGAGCACGCTGCAGTTCACCGTGACCTACGGGGTAATTTACATATGTCAGGTACGATTTTAAAGCATGATAAGAATACACAGAAGCAGTACTCACGTTTATTGAGAAGACATCGGTGACAGTCATGAAGACTCTGTCACCTGCAGCCACAGAGGGCAGATGCAGACGCAGCTCCAGATTACTCACAGAGTAACAGCCGAGATTCTGCAGCTATAAACACAAACAAAGCTAAAAAGTTTGCCTTGTCTTATTTTTCTTACTGTGATTATAATTATATGTTTTTATTGGGACCTATATAGAGGATATACATTTACCCTGAGATGTGTGTAGAATTCTGGTCCAATTGCTTCCGACATTGTCCGAGTAGGATGGACCTCATAGCGGTTCAAATTAGATTCACTGCAAAAACAGGGAAAAGATCAGCACATAAATGCAGAGATAAACCAGTTCATGAGTTGAGCTTAACTAGATCGATGCTGTACAAACACACCTGCTAACAAAAAGGTCTGGTTCATACTGAACAAAAGTCTGGAGCTGAACACTGTTGTCCCCCAAAGTGTCTTGTCTCTCCACACTGTCACTGTAAGACAAAAGAAGGGTTACGAAAGCGTCTCAGTTTAAATGTCTCCTAAATACTCCAGCATCTCAAAACGTGGATGCAAACAGATGAAGACAGAATTATTAGCCCCCCTATTAAATTTTCTTTTTTTAAGTGTTTCCCAAGTGCTGTTAAACAGAGTAAGGATTTTTTTTTTTTACACGGTTTTTCCAAACATCTTACTTTTATTTTGAATGCTTACAATATTTTACTTTGCACACATAGATAAAATTATTTCACAAAAACCAAAAAATACCAGTTTTTTTGCTGTAAAACAAGCTGGAGTCAGTCTCGCATGCATCTCCTGAACAATCCCAGCACATTCTTCTTTGCCCAATCTCTCAACATTTGATGTCCTCTGGCATGGACCTTGGTCTTTAGTTCACCCCACAGATTTACAGTGGGATCCAAGCAATAGCTTTAAGCAGCCCAGTCAGTAAAGTTCACGTTGGTCTTCTGGAGCCAGTGATTCACCAGCAGCGTATGTTTTGGGTCGCTGTAGTGTTGGAAGACCAAGTGACAGCCCAAACCCAGTTTAGCTGCTGACTGCGTGAAGCTTGTTTAAAAACTTCACATATCCTTCTTTCTTCATAATGCTTTCCACTTTGATGAGGTTCTCAGTTTCAGGCACACTGAAGCATCCCAACAGCATAATACACCCACCACCTGTTTCACTGTGGGGACGATGTTTGTTGGGTTGTACGCTTCGTCCTTCTTTCTCCAAACACAAGCAGCATCTCTGTGGCCAAAGAACTCTAGTTTTCGTCTTAACTGACCACAGGACGTACTTCCAGTACACATAAAATTCCAGCTTATTCCAGTTTATTCTATATTACTCCAGTTTATCCCAGTATGAAATATTTCTGCAGGTTGTTCTTAGCATACTTTAGTCTGGCTTGAAGATGTCTCTTATGTAGAAGTGGCGTTTTTTGTGCTTTCTTGCAGTCCATTCCTGCCCAGGGTGGCGTTGACTATCTTCTTTGAGATTACATATCTTGACTTGGCTAAGTCATTCAATAGTCTCTTGGCAGTTGTTCTGGGGTTTTTTTTTTTACACATCTCTCACTAGTTTTCTTTCCAGAACATTTGAAATCTTTCACTTCCTACCTCTGCCA
The DNA here is from genome assembly GCF_057382095.1 of Aulonocara sp. 'chitande type north' Nkhata Bay. NCBI lineage: Eukaryota > Metazoa > Chordata > Actinopteri > Cichliformes > Cichlidae > Aulonocara > Aulonocara sp. 'chitande type north' Nkhata Bay. Next base: position 27,631,048 of record NC_141354.1, on the reverse strand, counting down.
GTCTTTTCTGTTCTGTACTGTTTGGCTCTATTTGAATTTTGTGATGATACTTCTTACTTGTGAGCAGCAATAATTCTTTTTCTCAAGTCTAAACTGAGGTATTTTGTTTGTTGCATGCTGTTTTCTCAAGTGACAGCTCAAACCTTTGCTGTAGGTTTTATATTGTGTGCAAATTGAAAGATAACCTTTAATTTTACAAGTTTTGACCATTACAAAGTTAAAGCACATCACTGAACAGCACTGATTGGTGCTATGGCTCAATTAAAAAAAAAAAAACAGTCAGTTTTTCTAATATTTTTTTCAAATATTGTCCTCATCTGTAAATACTCCAGCATCTCAACACGTGTGCATGCATGCTACTTTGCAGACAGCTACCTGGATGCATGGAGCTTCATTTTCACTTGATTGTGCAAAGATGTACAGCTGAATTCAAACTCCAACAGGAAGTTAACCTGCAAACAAAAAAGAGAGCAGCAACTTGCTGAAGTGCCACATCTAACCTGGAGGAAGAGAAGTATGTGTGGGCTGAGTTGAGTGATTGATGGAGCTATTTCCTCAGCACGAACGTACCTTTGACTGGGAGCGAAATACTGGATAACTGACATTGCATGAGTGGCTGTTGGCGCTAAGAGCTGTGCACTCGATCTTGAAGTGGGCAACCTCCTACGATGAAAGAAAAGACACGAAGAAAGAGAGGATCTGTGCATGTAGATAGATGTTTATGGTTACATGGTCCCTCATGTAATAGCAGTACATGTGCTGTATTTACCCTGATGCTAAGGCTGGAGAAGTGGAGGTTGCGTGAGTAGTGCAGCGTCAGGCTGGTGTTGTAGGCGTTTTCCAGTCTGTTCTGAAGCTGCACCTCCACTGCCAGACGCCTACGAGGGCTGCGAATCACATAAGGCTTTTGTCTGTGGAGGAAACACAATGAAAACTCACTGAGACCAAAAAAAGGGAAGAGAGGGAACACCAGAATATCTCAGTTCTGTACCTTGTCCCAGAGATGTCCATGTGTGCCTGTAGCACCAGGTCAGTTGTACACACATCATCCTCACCACAGTCTTTAAAAAATGGGATCTGGACAGGTATGGGAGGCAGGAGCAGCATGTTGAACGAATGTGGACAACAACAAGGATATATAGCGCTAATTTTTGTGCCACTCACAGATTTGTTGATAGTAGTCGGCCACCCTTCATCCAGCACGGGACCACTTTCTGTGTTGTTGATCTTAAACCACAGTGAGAAGCTGATAGGACGAATGTAATCTGCTGTGTCCTACATTGAAGACAGAAAAAATGTAAAAAAAAAAACAAAGAAATGTGACTTTCCCATCCTGCTGTGTATGAATGAAAGATGGAAGGTGTGTACCGACACTCACATAGACATGGAAGGGAAGTCTGTAGCACAGAGTTTTCCCTGTCTGGGCTCGTACAGCCAGCTGGGTCTGTCGGTGGGAGCTGTCATCAAACAGCGCCCGTGCTGACAACTTCCTGTCATCCAACATGGCCCGCACCCACAGATCTGAAGAGAAATCATGCAACTGAGGCAAAAACTCCATCGATAGGCTACTTAATGTAGGGTTTATAAAATATATACATATATGTATAAAATATATATAAATGTGTCAACCAAAACTGTTGCTGCGTGGTCTTGGGGAGCGGGACACGGCTGTAAAGCAGGCGGTGGCATTGAGACAGGCGGATTCTCTGCCTCCTCTCTGGCAGGTCTTCTGAATGACATTAATGGAGTGCGGCTGGAAGGACAGACTCACATTGATCTGGACGATGCTGCGAGAGCTAGAGACAGAAGGGACAGTCTCAAAAAGCAGTATTTATCCATTTATGTGCACAGTTATAATAGCCAGTAGAAATTTTTGTTATGATTCTAAATGTGGGAACTTGTTGTTTATAGATGATACACAAGTTATGTTTTATATGGCTCCATTATCTAACACTGCTTGCACTGCTTTCTGCCTGTTACACTTTCCATCCTACCCACCTGAGCAGTACAGCACTTCCCTGCGCTCCCACTGCCAAGTCTATTAGGTCATCTCCATCCAAATCCAATTGAGCATTCAAACTTCGGCCAAAATACTGCAGGGAGGGGGAAACTGATGATGCAGCTATCCGCTGTGATAAGGAGAGAGACAGGAATTAGTCTAAGTTCTGAGATGCACCAGTAAAACTTGCAGTTGTAAAAAGGGGGATACCTGTTTATAGTTGTGGATGACATAAATACCGTCTCCGTGATAAACATAGATGGCCCCCCGGTGTTCATCCTCCAGTGGGGCTCCCACCAGCAGATCCGTGAAGCCATCATGGTTCAGATCTGGAGTGGGTGCCAGTGCATAACCAAACCTGGCATCCTGGGACTTATTGTTTGACTTCAGCGTTCCATTGGATACAAAAATGTCCTCCTGTGAGACACGAAGAGGAGGAAACAAAGAAAGATGAGTGGATGGTAACAGGAGACCCTGTAGGAGAAAAACAGGGATATCATTCATTGTTGTATATGACAGGAATGTTTTCATAATAACTGATATGAAGGTGATCGATCCATGCTGCTGCTGTCTTACTCCATTGAGAGTGTAGATGTAGACTCGTCCAGCCTCCTTGTTTCCTGACCCAAGGTACATTGGAGCAGCAACCAGAAGGACATCAGTGATGCCATCCTGGTCGATGTCTAGCCCACACACTTCACTGCCGAAATACGAGCCAATCTAAACACAGATACATGTTATTTCATCTTACCGCCAGCAGGGGGAGCGCTTGCTTTAACCCAGAGAAATCAGACTCCTACTGTTTGCTGCTGAAATATTAAAAGCAAAAACAAACTGAAGGGAGACTCAAACAAGGGCTTTACCTGCTCTCCATTAAGCGCCTGCACAATGTTGACATCGCCTTCATCGCTGAGTTCAAACAGAATGACTTTGCCTTTGTGTTTGAATCGAGGAGCTCCAGCTACATACACCCTCTTCCAGTCACCAATTATCACAGAGGTCACCGTGTAACCTGGAAACGCGTATGAACACACCTCATTCAGCACTGAAAACCTAATCTAAGGCTCTTTAAGAGTTACATTAATGCTGTATCTTATATTAAACGGAAAGACCAGGAATGTTTACTTTGTTTGAAAAAAGTTGTTATTTGATATTTTATAAACCAATATTTGCCATTCTTTTTAGGAGAGTGGGGACGACTCACACTCTCCAGTATGGTTTAATATGGTCATCTGCGTTTGTAATACCAGGGTAAGTGTGAGCCATTACATGATTGTTTCATCAATGAAGATAGTTTTTTTTTAATTTTTTCTATTTTTTATTCAATACCACACACAGTAAGTGCAAAAACCAAAGCATTCAGTGTCATGTTTGGTGGTATGATGTGTGGTTACCTAAATAAGCAGCATGATTTTTGAGCTCCAGAGGAAACTCGCTTTCAAAGGCCTCTCTGGATGGCACGATTCGCCCATTGGTCCCTTCTTTCAACACACCCCCATCCCAGTCATAGGCCCCCACCATGCCAAACAAAATGCCATCCTGAAGAATGGAGCAGGGAATGAATGATGTGCAGAGATAAAACTCAACTAATTGCTGGCTCACAAAGAATTAAATAAAGTTGGACTTACATCTAGAGTGTGCGTGGAGAAGCCGATCTGAGACATCTCCATGTGGAACGAGCTCTCGTTGTAACCCAGCGTACCTAAAGGAGGAAAACAAGTCATTCCGTGCTCCTTTGCCCATCTCCTCCCTTCCCTTTCCTCTCTCTTTCTGATTGTTGGCATCCTCACTCACACTGAAGACAGACACTGGAGGTGGCAGACATTTCCTTTTTTCCTGTCTCTTCCTCTCAGATTTCCCTGAACATTGAAGGGTGGCATCGCTTTTCATCGTCCTTCCTATCATCTTCCCACAAATACTATGACAGCTGAACATGCCCTTTTTCAGTTTTCACTGCTTTGTTCATCCATGTACATCCTCCCCACACATTTCTTTCCTTATGTAATTTTCTTTGCCAATTAGACAGATAGAAAGCTATCATTTCTTTAATTTCACCACATTTATTCTTCAACACAGTCTGAACTCTCATAGGCAAGTTTTCTGTAAGCAGTCTTCGGGAATAGTTCTCCAGGCTTCTTGAAGGACATTCGGAGCTCTTCTTTGGATGTTTCTGCCTTTTGTTCTGTTCTCTGGCACATTGATCCCACAGTGCTTCACTAATGTTGGAGTTCAGGGCCTCCATTGTATTTTATAGAGGGTCATTGTCACCTGGTCTGCTTTGTACACATAGATGACAATTTGGATGAAAAACTTTCTGATTTCCAACGAGGCTTCAGTGGATCAGGTGGATCTCTCCTGTCCTGTGTCTGGACTTTCAGAAACTGTTCCCTTGCACTGCTTCTTTTGCTCTACACATGTCCAGTTTCCTAAAAACTTTTAAGAACACACTGCACATTATGCTAAGTTTTTTTCTGTATATTCAAAGAAACGGGGAAACATTTTTATGTATTTGTCTGTTGTGTGTAGACACAACACTGGTTCATCCATTCAGTCAGGTACCCTTTTTATGCTTCAGTGTTAACTGGCTTCACAAACAAAACAACTTTCCTCAGGTGCATGGGCAGAACTGAAAATTAGTAAAAAGAGCAGCCAATGTCCAAACAAAAACTTTGAGAGACCTTTGAAAACCCTGAAGAACTATTGCTCAAGACCACTTTAAAAATGTACAAGAAAATGTAAAAGAAAGTCTGAGTGGCCACTCAAGACTTTTTCACAGCACTGTGCAACCATTCAGTCTTTCTTGCTTGTGAGCAACAGCTAGCACATTTTATGCAGCACAACACAGCAGGTAAACTGCTGAAAAACCATGTGGATTGAAAGTCACCTTCAAGAGTGAAGATGCGATCTCCCAGTGCATCAACAATGTCGTTGAGCGCAGCTTCGTCCGTAACATTGAAAAAATATTTGTCATCAGGGTCGCTGGCGATGAACTTGATCTCCTTAATGAAAGTTTCAGGGTCTTGCTGTCTCCGGATGTAATGACCCAGGACCTGAAGAAAGTCAGAAAGGTAAAAGATCACATGGGAAATGAATGAGCACATAACACAAGCTCAGCAAAGTATTGATGAAAGACCACAGATGAAATTCTGATGTATACAAGCAGGTATCAGCGCAATTGCTCATCCATGTTTCTGCTGTGACTATCAGTAAAATCGACTGAGTTTGGAGATGTGCCAGTTTCTGTGTCATTTACCAATAATTAAGTGATACCAAAGTCAACAAATCGAGTGGAATGCATAAGATGGAAGAAAAAGGCAGCCACCAGAGATTTGTAAATGAGGAGCACAGGCCTAGCTGCGAGGTGAAGAGATGACTGATCCAGAGAATATACTGCAGCGGCAAAGGCTTATGGCTTAACGCCTGAAGTACAAATGAGAAAATTCCATAAGAGAAACCAAACCCAAGATCTCCCCCTGTGACTTTAGCTGCCAAGCAAACTAAGGAAATCCTCTGTTTTCAAAGGGCAGGGGTGCAGTGTGTAACATAAAGGCGAGCCTGCGTATAAATATGTACATTATGAACTTGTAGAAGTTGAGAAATTCCACGCAGACTGCCAAATACTGCGAGCTCTCGCATGGGCATAAAAGGGCAACAGGGAAAGAAGAACTGTAAAGTAAATGTAACTCTTCTGATTGGTTTGTTTCCACTTTACAAGCTTCCAAACATACGGTGCTGCCTAAATGCTTTAGCCTCTGGGCTGCACTGATGTAAAAAACACAGTTTTCAGTGACCGGGCGCTTTTTTTGCTCTTGTTTTGAGAGCTCCGACCCCCTTGGCGAGCCATTTTCACTGCGCACACACACGGGCTGCAGCACAGAGAGCAACATGAAAACATGGCTGCTGTTATAAGCAATAATTACCTCTCATCACTTTGACTTTTTTGGGCAAACATTCAAACCACCAAACCCACCCCATTCACTGTCGTTTGCTTCAGCCATTTTTTGTTTGTTTGTTTCAATATTTAAGTCTGTGACTGTGTATAAAATGTCTGCTCTAGCAGCACCTTAAATATCTGTCACTACCTGTTTGATTCCCTCCATGAAACTGTGGTTCACAAAGTATTTTGTTTCTGCAGCATATTTTATTACTTTCTCCAGGTGATTTTTGGAGCCAAAGAGTTTCTGGTATCATAGACACAATAAAATTTCATCTGTACTTCTCAAACCTTTTGTCTTTTTTTAAGAGACATTTTTCTCTATGATTCACACACTTTCCTTAAGTGTGGTAAATGGTCTATATTAAAACTGTTATCCAGAGAAACAGTGGCTGTAATAGCTGCTACTGGATTTTCAGAGTGGCGTTAGTTTGCCCACTAGTTTGGCTGATTAATTATTTTCATTCAAAACTATTGAATGAAAATAATTCATCATTTGCTTTGTGGATGATGAATCCAAACAACTTTCAAGATTCATCAGTATCACCAGAATCAGTTGTGCTTTGAATTTAGTCCTAATTGGGAACTGCTGGTGTCCTAACAGACCAAACCAGGGGTTATGCTGAGTAACGAATCTCCTTGGTGGGCCAAAGAGCCAATGCAGGCTGAGTGTGGATAAGAGGAAAAACATGGATCAAAAAATGTTGAACAAAAAGTATTTTGTTGTAAAATAAATAAGTAAAAAATGTATATGGTGATTCTGTACAGAGCTTTGAATCTTTGTGGAAGATCCAGCTTCTTATCATGTTAAGAAAATAATAATTATCTCAAAGTAACAGATTTCTGTGATTATAGCTCAAACTATTATAAAGAATATTTAACATTTTCCTTTAACAATCACAGAAACGCTACAGACTTATCTGCATGCTCTGATACCACTAAAAGCTGCTAGAAGAACATTTCTATCTTGGCCCACCACTGCTTAATGAACAGACTGAAATTAGTTCCTTAGATGTTTTCCTGTAGCGAAACATTAAAGGAAGCAGATTCAGGGAGACATGGGAGAATATTCACTGATGATGGCTTGATTAAACTGCGGGATTTATTGTTCCAGAGGTAGGGCTTACTCGTTGTTTCAACAGAACAAGTTATTGAAACTGACTCGTACTGTAAATAAGCTTCTCCAGTCAGTGATCAGTTTATCTGATCTTCTCTAATCTACATCTGTTTCCAAAGTGGCCCTTTGCCACTCTTCCTGCATGCTTGGCTCATGTTCTCCTCTTCTGCGGTTCCAGCGGAGCCTTTAGGTTCGTTTGCTTCTCTTGTGGGTAGGGAGGGGTCTGCAACCAGTCCTGCCAACTAGAGTCTGTCTGGCTCTCAAAAACAAACCACGCCACCACTCGGTGTTTTTCTGTGTGTTGAGGGGGTCGGGTGGGGCTGGAAAGGAAGAGTTTTTGTTCCCAGTTGGCTATTTTAGTAGACCCAAGTGGGTCATTTTGTAATTTGGAGTTATTTTGGGGTGGGGTGGTGTTGATATTGTCTGGTTCATTCGGGGTGTATATATTTGCTATACCACTTTCACACAATGTGTGAGGAATGCCAGGGATGCGCTACACATCCTGCATATGGCGTCGATTAGTTGTCTTTTTATTAGTATTGTAGAAAGAATTTCTGAATCAACAATTTGAGCACCACAAAACGCACAAATTGTCAAATAAACCCCCAAAGATTATCGTTCTGCTGAGCTTGGACAACATGCACTCACAGCGATGGCGTATCGGGTGATGTTTCTTTCTTCGCACTTCTCCAGAGCACCTTCTAGTTCATCGCCATCGTGGGACTCTCCATCTGTGACTACGATCATCACCTTGGTGGCACCCTCCCTCGCTCCACGCTCAGGACTGAAAGCCTCTGTGCTACAAAGAATGAGAGAGAGACATATAAAGCTTTAAAAAAATATACGTCAGTTGGTCCTGCAGATCTTGTGAAACAGAATCAGATCTTAGACGTGGAGAACGAAAGAAAAACGGAGTCAAAGTGTAGCTAGGAAATGGATGAAAGGGAGGCTACCAGTGAGTATCAAGTAATTTAAATAGACATCCTCTGTAAGATAACACACAACATTAATCCTTTCTCTGAGAAAAAGAAAAAGCTAGTAAAACACGGAGTTTGAGTTGCTTTCATCGAGCGCGATATAAGTGGCCCAAGTCACAGCTGGACCTTTCCACAACTTTATTAGTCCAACTTGACACACATGCATCAGCTGCCAGTTGACTCCAACCAGTCACTGCGTGCAGTGTGGATGTGTCACTGCACACAAGAACCACATTTGTGCATTCCAGTCCAGCTGTGCTATGACACACAGACGAAAACTTGACAAACACACAAACAGACCCGAGCTGCACCCCCCCATTTGTCTGGAGGAAACCTGTTCTCAGTGGGAGCTGATTCAAGCACTGAATAGGGTTGGTAAGCCTCACACACACACACACACACACACACACACACACACACACACACACACACACACACACACACACACACACACACACACACACAGAGTGAATGAGGCAGAGAAGTCACTGCTAGTGAACTCAGTCATTTTCAGGCCTAACTCCAGCCCATGACTAAATATAACGTTGTGGTCAGCCGCAAGAAACTCTGAGTTAAAAACAACAGTTTCCCCTATGCAGTCTGCAAATTACATAGGGTGCAGAGTAGGAGAGGAGAAAGAAAGGAGAGGAGTTAAAAGAAAAGGAACAAATGAACGAGAAAAGTCACATTAAGATGAGGGAATAAAGCAACAAACAGAAAAACTACAAACACACGAATGGAGAATAATGACAATAATGGTACTATAATGCAAACTATAAGTTTTCATTATAAGAACAAGAAGAATAAAGACAGTAAAATTACATCAAACATTATGAGTGCAAAACCCACTTCGTTGTGCTTATCGTTAAAATTTAGTGAATTATACAGCAGAACAAATGTGATGGGAAAGATTGAAAAGAACGACAGAAGAGTGGGGGGCAGTGGTGGAGACAAGATTGGGGAAAATGAGGATACAAGAGACACAAAAACAGGCAAGAAACAAAGGAAAAATAAAAGGAAAAGCAAGAAACAGATGAGAAAGAAGGACAGGGAGATGAAAGAGCAGAGAAAGTGATGGGAGCTAATTCCGGAGGCCTGGCTGTATTTACTAGCCATTTTATGGAGTCATAGCAGTGTGGTAATGACACAGCACAGCGGTTTGTGTGTGTGTACTTTAGTTGTTTTTCTGCGTGTGTGTGTAGAAGGGAATGGTGTGCGTCTCAGACGGGTGGAGCGATAAAAAAAATTAGTGGCAAATCCAATTCTAGATGGGTTACTTCATGTTAATGAAGCAGTCATCTAGTCTGCAATCAAATTGTACTCTAGTCTGGTACTAGTCTCATTTCATTATGCAAGGAAATACAAAACAATCAAGTTTTAGGTAAAGTGTGTAACTACACTATACAAGTGGCAGTCAGATTCAGGTCAAGTCCTTGACTTTCCTCCCACAGACAAAAAATGTTCCTCATGCGAGCCGTTATTGTGAGCTATGTTTATGATTTAAAGTTAAAGTACTTCTAGCAGAGTGAAGAAGCACATGCATAATGTTTGGTGGTGTCATTATTGTGATACGGGATGGAATCTGCAAATGTTGTCATCTTTGTGCCTAAAAATCGAGAGTAAAAACCAAAGCAATCAATGGGTGAAACTTCCAGACAGTCACAGCTGAAACACAGAGTGAGGCTGAGTGACTCCTGGCTGCAAAAAGAAGTAAGATTGTGTTGAACTCTATGAATAAACTACCCTACTCCTCACTGAATTTAATACCTCACTAAAGTTTTTATAAGAAGTTTATGACCTCGATTCCCAGTTTCAGTTCTTTTTTAACATAACATGATGTTCATTTGGTGATTCATTCTCCTATTTAGAGTCCAACAGATAATAAAGCAGAGAATGCTTTGGGATGGGTCTATTTATTGATAAGTTGTTACTCTATGAGAGTGCAGTGTCTCCAGAATCTGAAGAAATCTCTGTGTGCAAGGGACAAGGCTGAAAATCAGAACAGGACCCCTGTGATGCCTCAGGCAGCACTGCATTAAAAGATTCTGTCTGTTCTGTGATCAGACAAATCCAAATGTGAAATCTGACAGTGAGAGGGTCCATCAAACATGTCATCTCTGATGATATTGGGTTGGATGAGTATCTATTGCATTGGCAGCTTGCACATCTGAAAAGATAACATCAGTGCTTAAAGCTATAGTGATGGACGCAGACTTAACTTAAACTTAGAAAAACCTAAGCTTAGAAAAACACATTAAGACAATAACAAAGTCAGCTAACTATCATCTCAAGAATATTTCAAGAATAAAAGATCTGATGTCTCTACAGGACCTGGAAAAACTAGTCCATGCATTCATCTTTAGTAGGCTTGATTACTGTAACAGCATCTTTACAGGTCCACCTAAAAAAAAAATCAGTCAGACAACTACAGCTCATTCAGAACTAAGACCAAAAATGTGGACCACATCAGTCCAGCTCTGAGGCCTTTACACTGGCTGCCTGTCCGTCAGAGGATAGACTTTAAAGTTCTGATGCTGGTCTATAAAGCTCTGAATGGTTTAGGACCAAAATACATCAGTGACCTCCTGGCCCAGTATGAACCTTCCAGATCCCTCATGGATATCTGGATCCTGTTTTTTATCCGTTCCCAGAGTCAGAACCAGACTCAGAGAAGCTGCATTCAGCTTTTATGCTCCTTATATCTGGAACAAACTCCCAGAAAGCCTCAGATCAGCTGAAACACTCAGTTCATTTAAATCCAGGTTGAAGACTCACCTGTTCTCAGCTACATTTGAATAAAGCCTTTGCCTATATAACGCTTTCTTTCTTTCTTTCTTTTTTTTTTTTGAGGGAAGGCTTCGCATATTTCAGCAAGACAATGATAAACTCCATACTGCAGCTACTAGACAGCAAGACTTCAAAGTAAGAGTTCAGGCACAGAGCTGGCCTCGTTTTTCCTCAAATTAAATATATTTTCTCAGTTTGAATATTTGATACCTTTTCTATGTTCTCTTGTCAATAAAATGTGGATTTTTGAGATTTACAAATGATTGCATTCTGTTGTCAGCAACCCAACTTTTTTGAAAAAAAAAAAAAAAGTCAACAATTGAAAGCAGGGGTTCCACAAACCAACAGATAATGTAACAGCAGGTGAGATACTACCCATCATTTGGCTCCTAATGCAGACTGTGTTTTGTGGAAACACTGCTATGTTTTGTTTCATGGGTCGTGTCACATGATAGCAGATGATAGCTGATATGATTTTTTTAGTTGGAGGACTTACTGAAGCATTTCTGTCCTACGTTTGCCTTGAATTTGGCCACCAATAAGTCCTTCTCTGTGATTAGTTTTCACTAACACTAGCTAGCTTAGCTCAAAAAATCCCTTTAATTGTGGGGGTTTCTTTGTGCATTTTCCCACAGCTGTACTTTTATAGCATGCTTATCAAGTTACGCACAGTAGATCTGGTCGGATTATTTCTACCAAATTAGGTGTGAAATGTTAATCATTTGAATAAACCATCATTCCTTCTTTCCAGTAGTCCCAAATAGTTCTCCTCCTCAAATAGTTAGCTCTCAAATATGCCAAGCCTCAGAGCAGTCAACTTCAAGTCAAATCGAAATTCCTGATTTTTATGGCATTAATGTGAATAAAGTCTAAGATCAGTTTAAATCTGCACCGACCGCTCTCCCAGGAACTCGAAATCTTCTGTTGTTCTTTCGGGAGCTATTTTAGCTAAGTGCTTCATTTTAGGGTAGGTTTCTCATAAGGAGATGGTTGGGGTAAAGGCTGAAAGTTAAACACACAGTGAAGAAGGTTAACGTTGAGGTCAGGAGGTCAGGGAACAAATGCTGTAACTGTCAAGTCTTGAAAGAATAGTTAAAAGGCATCGTTCGTGAATTTAACAAGTTATACATGAGTCCTCATTATGTGTGTGTACGTGCGCACGTGCATGCTGTACGTGTCTCTGTGTGTATTTTTACAGCTGTAGCAGAACTACTTGGCTGACCAGTCTGGGTCAGGTCATGCCACACCTGCAGCTGTGCTGAGCCAGCAGCCGGCTAGCCCAGCTCAGCTAATCTCGTTGTTTTTCTTACCCCGTCACTTTCCTGCCAGTGCCAGGGCTGCTATCTGTCCATCTGTGCATGAGTATGTGAGAGTGGAAGTAGATATGTTTATGAGAGTTAGTTTAGAAGTTATCTTTTGATAGTCCCGCCTCTTAATGTCAAGTTAATGCCTATATTTTACTTGTTTACACTTAGACACACATATACAGCATATAACTTAGCCCAACCATCACATTGGGCAGGGAGCGAAGATGACAGTTACAGTGAAAGCAAAAACTGGATTTCCAATCGCTGGCGTTTTAAAGTAAAAAGCTTTAAGACCTTATACTGGTTTCCAGGGACTGCTTTTCCACTATCGTTTACATGTCCAACTTTTACCTTTAAATGTACCAGAAAACAGGAACCCTCCAATTACCTGTGTGAACGTGTGTGCGTGCTCAGAGACACACATACCAAAATAACAGTCACGGCCACACATCAGGTCTGGGTGTGGTGCTCTATGTGGGTATGACTTTAATAAAGGAGGAATTTTGTTTTGAAAAGAAAGATTTTTCACTGACCTGCCAACTTCTTTACACTTGGGTTACCAGCGTTAAAGCCCCCCAACATACCTCTACAAAGTGATGGATGTGTGGAGGAACTGGGTGACAGTGCAGCCATGAGGAAGTTATAGAAGACTGCCTCAAAGGTCCCTTATGCATTTTATCTGGATTTGATCTTGCACACTGTACTGAACCGCCACTTATTTCCTTATATATTTTTTATTTTAATTTTGAAGGGGTCTTAAGCAAAGGTCTTTCAATGTTTTTCACTGGTTGATCTTTGAGTCATTTTCAGTCCTTGTACCTGTTCATTTTCAGAGGATTTTGTTTTTTGTTAAATCGCTTAACACTGACTTATGACTTTTACCCTTCAAACAATCAAACAAACAATTTAGCAATTTACCTCGAGGGCCGGTGTCCTGCAGGGTTTAGATCTCACCCTGGGCCAACACACCTGAATTAAATGATTATTTCATTACCAGGCCTCTAGAGAACTTCAAGACATGTTGAGGAGGTTATTTAGCCATTTAAATCAGCTGTGATGGATGAAGGACTCATCCAAAACCTGCCCTTGAGGCCTGGAGTTGGACACCCCTGGACACTGAGTGGAGCCTCCGTCGAGGTTTGGAACTGCATTTCAGCTAGTTATGTTGGAGATGCAATACCATCTGGAAACCAGCTACTTCTGAAATTGTTGTTGGGCACTAAGCGTTTATGTATAGGGAGTGTAGAGTGGTTTGTTTCAGCTTTTTTGCTTACAACAGCTGCCTGAAATCAGTGAGAATGAACTCAAGAAGTAAACCTGTCCGAACTAAAACTATTGGCTGAAAGATACTTGTGTGGTGTGCTGCCACTACCGCTGACTAATTTTGAACAGAAACAGATCATACATTATGAGAAATCGAATAGTTTTCCATAAATTAAACATGGAGCATATTGTTAGAAAGGAAATTAGAGAAGAAGAAAACAGATCTGATTGCCATTATAACTGAAAATTATACAGTGATCTATTTATAAGCACCAACTATTGTTACAAACAAAAACCAAAGCGTCACATAGATTCCAGTTAACCTGCCAAATCTACAGCATGCTTTAGAATGAGAAAAATCATCCCCGACTAGTAAACTGCCATGCCTACCAGGCTGTTTCAATCGCATATGCCGTGCGCGTCTCCCGTCCCTCCTGTCGGCTGATGTTCTTGGCGGCCTCCACTACCTCCTGTGTGGTCTGGTAGTCCTTCAGAGACCACTCGTGAACAGCTACCTCACCATACTGCAGAATACCAACCTAAATATGGACACGCGAGGGCAAACACACGTACAGAAACACACAAGCATTTCAACAATGCCACATGTTATTGGTTGCGCCGGCACATAATTGTGGAAAGCAACATCTGAGACTTTTGTTTCTGGGTTGAACTATCTCCTTAAGTACCAGTCCTGTTCTTAAAGCAAACAGTGCACTTGGGGGATTTCTGAATTCATTCAAAAACCAGAGGTATTTCCTCTTCACCTCACATTGCCTGCTACCCCTTACCCCCCACCTCCCCTTTTCATTACTCAGTTCTCCTTTCACTCTTCTAGTTGCTTTGCTTTGAATAATGTCACTAGAAACCTCACTTCCCCTCCCCAACTCATGCAGACACACACACACACACACACACACACACACACACACACACACACACACACACACACACACACACACACACCATCACCAAAACCCCCAGCTCCCATTCCCCTTCAACCTCAAGTGAGCTGGGCTCATGTCCCTTTACATTACTCCAACTATTCTTCTGGACATATTTGCCAAACTGGTTCCTAATACGTCCCTGTCAGCATGTTTTCATTCAAGGGACTAGCTTGTCTTACTGCTCTGGGCTGCAGCTAAGGGGTTCCAGATATTTAAGTGGGAGACTCACTCAAATTTAAACCCACAAGTTTCCATTACTAGTGTAAATAATATTTATCGGCTGTGCAAATACACACTGAATTGGAGTTTTACCTGCATCTGGTCTGAGCTGATGTGGAACTTGCTGAGGATGTTACTGAGGAAGTTTTGGACCTCGTACCAGGGGTAGATGCTGTTGGAGCCATCCAGCACGATCACGATGTCCATGTACGTCGAGCACCCTGCCAGATATGGACATTTAGAAATGTTTGGTTGATTGAAGCAGGTCTGCAACATGTTTCTTTGCCGCACTTTGTGGGTTTTTTGTGTTTGTGAGTGTGTTTGTGTAAGTATAGTTACTTTGTGCTGTTGGAGCGATTGTCTCTCTTGGTTCTAGGTCATCGCTGACTGAGGCACAGATGCCAGTGCTGAACATAGATGTACCACACTCTTGTGACCACAGTGGAGCACATGCCTGCAAAACAGATGCACACACACACACACACACACACACACACACACACACACACACACACACACACACACACACACACACACACACACACAAGCATCTGTTTTACAGGTGAATTTCACAAGTAGCTGTAATTAATTTGAACAGAGTTTATTCTTTTCCACTGTTTGTTTTACGTGCACAAGATGTGTATCAAAGAGTTTAAAACATGGAAATGTGCACACAAACATACCCACAAACACACACAAAAACGCACAAAATGATAACAATTAAATCAGGGCAGATAGGGAACAAAAAGAAAACAAGTCACAAGCGGGAATAAGTCATGGAAAAACTACAATAGTGTGGTTTGGAGGACAGGAGAAGGAAGGAGACTATTGTCGACATGCTGGCAGTCACAGTTGTCATGAGCGGTTTCACAGAGCTGGAGCACAAGACCAGTATGAGCGATTTAAACTTGATTGTGCTAAATGTAGGGAGGGTGAGTAAGGAGGTTGGGGAGGGGGCACCCTATAAAAAATATTTCTGCCTTCAAAGCGCGCCATTTATTTGGCTTTCCATACCAAGAGGAAAGAACAGGGGCGAGTGCAGAGACAAGAGATAAAAAAGAAGCTAGCAGAAAGACAAAAGAAGGAGACTGAAAGTGGGGTGAAGTGGGGGTAGAATGAGAGAAAGAGAAACATCCTGGTTTTTCTTGCCCTGTCATTATGGAAGGGTTTCTCCTCAGGCACACAGACAGGCAGAGAAGAAAGGATGGAGAGAGAGGGATGGGAGGAAACGATGGAGGGAGAAGATGGAGAAAAGCGAAAGAGGTGCTATGGCTTTTGGTAGGTCTGTCATTAACAAAGGGCCGGAGACGCATTCCGATCCTGTTATAGACCTGACCACTGGGGTTAAGATAAACACACACACACATGCCCGCACACATGCCTGTGCACACGCGCACACAAAAAACCCGCCCAAGCTGGCTAGCGTTTTTTGAACTGTACACGACTCCACGCCCGAAGAAGCAGTAAAAAACCTGGCAGACACCAAAACACGCAAGCACACTTGCCCAACATACACACAGAGTTACACAAAGAAGGCATGTAACACAAACTGCTGTCTCCTCGCTAAGGCAATAAGTGTGTGGGTCTGCAAGCCAGAAGCCTCAGAAGTGCAGAAATTAGGATTTCAAGAAGTTTGTCTAAAAGCTAAAGTCTTAAACCTAAACTCGAGTTAGATTCTGTCCATAAACGTTGCTTTGCACTTGACTTCATCAGCTTGACTTTGAATCATTCATGTCTGGTTATTGTGTCAGTAACTACAAGCTCTGTAAGTTCTCACATTAATTAGAGTCATGGTAAAAAGAAAATACACCCTCCTTAAATTCTAAGGTTTTACCTATCAGGACATAAAATAAATTATGTGGTCCTCACGAGGTTCGATTAAACTATTTAAATACAACCTACACTGACAACCAGCCCACTGACATACTGCAGTTATTGACTATTGACCAGTGGCTCCAAAACAAGATCAAATCATGACCTCTCCTCCACTGTGCTTGACAGTATGTCTGAGGTGTTTGCGCTGATATGCTGTGCTTGGTTTTCACCAAACATGCTGCTGAGACTTATGACCAAACAGTTCCACTTTGATCTCATCTGTTAAATAGACATTACTCTAGAAGTCTTGTGGTTAGCTACTTTACTGTGTAACACGCTGATTGAGGCCTGTACTGTCTGAGATGTGGCGCTGGGGTTTTTTGCAGTTTCTCTGAGCATTGTAGAGTTTGACTTTGAAGTGAATTTTCTGTGACTTGCACTCCTGGGAAGATTGGTAACTGTCTTGAATGTTTTCCACTTGTTTGGAAATGGGTTTAAAACACCTTCCCACACTATGTAAATGTGCAAATTGTTATGGTTCAAAATATTGGGGATGGAGACAAGAGAAAAACCACAATAACAACACTGGTCCGGCCGGGTTAAGTCAAACGATGATTTTAATAGTCACACGCGTGGGAGATGGACACTGTATGCAGACAGCCTCAGATCTCAAAATGGTGGAGCATTGCTCAAACTCTTATAGCCTCTGGTGCCTCCACCTTATCATAAAAAGCCTAAACATTCACATTCTTTCTCTCACACAGCGCCTAAGCTACGACCTTGGCTCCCTGTTTATCTGCTCCTGCTGAGTTGGGGCAGAAAACTCCAGCATGTTCTGTTCTCTTCTAATCAGACAAATAAGGTGATGACTTTCTGCAAACAGTATTTTCTTATAACTCAGCAGCATAATGCATCATAAAACAATATCATTCATTCACAATAAATCAGCAGTCTAATGTAATGCAAATCAGTTTAACTAATGCAATAGTTATCAGCTTCTTCTAATTCAGGAGAATAATGCAAACTAAAACTACATAATAATTCACAATCTTTAGTTAGGGGTATAACATGGCATAAAATACTATTATAATCTAACAAAATGCATGTCCAAAATTAAAGAAAAGAAAGAGGAGGATCAGTGAACCGCTTGTGGTCAAATCTAAATTCAACTAAAAACACTCGAAGGGAGCGAATTCATCAGAATTCTGTTGAACAAACTCAACCTGGTCTGACCACATCCCTTCAGGCTCCCACCCATCAACCCACTGCCCATGTAGGAAAAATAAAAAGCCCCGTTTTCCAGTGTTGATGCCACATACCAGGAAGCCATCAGGTGAAGTTGGTGTGAGGGTCATTCCCAAGTGAGAATTCCTCAGATTTTTAGAAACGTTCTGGAGAGCCGTCTCACCTGAGCGACACAAACATCTTAGCTTTGAAGTAACAAATCCAAACATGAATTGAGGATTTTTTTTCCTGCATATTTTCTTCAACTCATAGTTTCTCTCACCTAGATTCACTTTATTGCAGCTTGAGTTCTTCTCCCGTCCCACGCTGCATTTGTACACATCTCCTTTCCTGTTGTTGGGCGGCCCGTCCCAGGGAGCACCAACCAGCATCCTTTACGGAGTAATTCATTCATCATCAAAATGTCATCCATCGCCCGCTTTGTGTACATGTTATGACAGTTTATTTATGACTGTGTGGTTCCATTAGATTATATTTGACTGTCTCCCTCACAGACTTACGATTTCTCTCCATCTGCTTCATGCTGCAAGACGGAGAAGCCGAACAGCGCGTCCTCTGGACCGGTGAATATTCGCGGGTGCTTTACATCTATGTTGAAACACTGACAAAGCTCTGGAAGACATGACAAAGAACATTTTAAACACCGATGACAAAAACAGACAACAAAACAGTGCTCACTTAACTGAATTTTGTTCAATTAAATAATACAACCACAAAAAAAGTGGCATGCTCCAATAAATCAACTGAATCAAGCTGAAAAAAAACAACAAAAAAACACTTTAATGGATAACATTAAAACTACAAACAGATAATGCTAATCCTCTTGTTCAGAGTCATTGGGGACAAGGCATTGCTAACAAAATCCCCATGAAATGTTGCAGATCCCAGTCTGATTGAGCAGCAACAGGACTGCCAGCTGCCAATATCTGGGTACCAGACACCACAGGACAAGATCGAATGTTACAGCCCCAGTAAAACTTCTTCTGGCAGGAGGAAACCCCTCTACCCTACATTTTCCTGTGTCATGTGTTATGGCTGAGTGATGTGTATAAAGCGTGGAAGATGGGTTTTTTCTCTTAAAGATTCACGTAAAAAAATTATAGGGGGGAAGCTGTGCATTCAAAGAAAAGTTTGAAGTTTAGATTTTAAATATTAAACTAACCCGTTAGTTAGGTGGTTGATTTAGTATACAAACTGTAACTGGGGAAAATGCTGGAATTGTAATGGTATTAAAACCATAACTTTTAAAGCATCCATCCATCCTCTTCCACTTGGAGCTGTAGCGTATCACTGTTATAGGGTGAGAGGTGGGGTACAGCCAATCTGTTGCAGGGCTAACACAATGGACAGGCAGCTATTCATGCTCACTTTCACCTTTTTAGCCAATTTGGAATAATCAGTTGCTCTTAAAGCCTGGCGTGCATGTTGGACTGTGGGAGAAAGCTGGAGTACCCAGAGAGTACCCCCACAGACACAAGGAGAACATTCAAACTCCTGGCCTGGATTCAAACCCACAACCTTATCGACATGGTAGTACAAATATAAATCATTCCATCTACCTCTCCAACTTATGCTTTTTTATTTATTCATCTGTTCATGGAGCACTAAAGTTAATGCACTTACATAAACTTTATTCATAAGCTGTCAAAGGCCAGTGAAAAACTTGGACAACTATGTGCACTATGTGTAGTTAGAGCTACAGTGAAGAGTAAGATTATTATTTCATGTCTTGGCCTTGGAGAAGAGAATTAGAGGGGACAGGGGGTGGCGGGTAGGGGGTGTCAAAAAGATGGATAAACAAAGTGACCAAAGGCCGTCTCTGAGGAAAAAGAGAGTTCAGTCTAAGGGGAAAGAGGGAGACGAGAGAGAAGAGAAGAAGCAAAGCAAGGAAGGGTGTGGGTTAGAAAAACTCTTAAATATAGTGAGCTCCCTGTTATGACACACAAGCTGCCCTTCATACTTACAGGGAGAAGCGAGGGAGACACAGTGAGATGGTAGCTCACTGACTTGTTTACATCTGTAAGTAAGCTGAAGCATGTTTGAGCTGCTCGGTGCTGATGATCAGAGCTAAACTAAATGAATAAAGATTTAGGAGTCAAACAGCTTGAAAATAAATAACACGGATGTTTCAGCATCCATTTGAACCTTTTTAAAAGGGAAACATTAAAAAAGATCAAACTAGGTGCAGCAGAAAAACAGACCCTGGACTGTTAATTCGTACACATTTATTCCTCATAAGCACCTGACACATAAGTGACCCACAGCTAATCGACTTGCAGTCTGGGGACCCGGGTGTGTTATGCTAGGTGCAGCAAATGTAGATGAGATGAAGAAGAGACCACAGAGCTCATAGCTCACTTCTAGCACCACACCCTCACATTGTTTTTCAGTGTCAGACTTGTAATCTTCAATGCCAACAGATGCCAGCATAAGCACTGTGATGGAGGAAGGACTCGCATCTTCTACTTAAATACAGCTACTTATACTTTTTATTAGTCCTTTATTTATCTAGGTAAATAATCTCATTGAGATTAAAAATCTCATTTCCAAGAGAGACCTCATGGCAGCAGAAGTCTATACACTGCAGTCTATACACTGTAGTCTACACTTATACTACGGTGTAAACACAACGTCCTGCATTGAAAATGTAAAAACATTTTTAAAGCAAATTATTTAAAATGGAAAGATCGCATCTTGGGATTTTTATACTACCCTGGTTCAAAAAGAGAAAGCACACACGTCGTTTTAGGATGCTATTAAATAGCTTAATTAAATAAAACAAAGAAACCAAAGATTAGTAGGAGTGGTTGTCAGCAGATTAGTGTATATGCAGGGTAAGTGTACGAGTGAGTGCAAGAGAGGAGCAGAAAAAAAGCCCCCACGAAGGTCTGGCAGGGCTGCTTTAGACGGCCCCGAGCCTGCTCAGGTATGTTACATCCCAAATTAGGTCTGCTCCATCCACCAGTTACCCGGAAGAGATAGACAAAGGCAACAAAGAAAACAAGGTCAGCCCTGTGGCCGTCACAGTAGAAGCAGAATTTAGCTGTTGTGAGCAATTTCATGTCCAACTGCAAGTTATATTTGTTTCATTCATAACAGAACAGCCAGTATCATCATTTACTGCAAGTATTGAGTATCTAGCTGTCACATAGTGAGGGAGAAAGGGCAACGGTTACCTTTGAGATGTAGTGGAGGACAGGAAGTACTGGAGAAGTCATGAAAAAACTCACAAATGCCTAAATTTGTGTTTAAATGGTGGAAGCCAGGCTTTCTGCACTTTTCTTCATTCAGCCTGTGTTTAGTGGTGACTCGAACAAAATTCTGTCACGGATCCAAATTTTGGTGACTCTTAAGTTACACTGTGCAAGGAGTATTTAAGTTGTAGCTGAGGTAATGCTTTAGTGAGGTTGGTGTATTTTTTTGGGTTTCTGTCAACTTGAAATTAGAGCCTGGTCCCTTAACTTGGTATTTTTAAAGCACCCAAGTTAAGCTTCACGTATTATGCTTTGTGTTGGGTTGATCTGGTTGACTTATTATTTAATAATTCAATCATGCATTACCAATCGACGTAATATAACTAAGCTGTTCCAGCATTTCTCTTTTTTCAGTGTACATACAGGTGACATATATACGCTGAACGTGACATGTGAACCAATCCAATTTATCTGAGATTTATCTGATTTTGGCTTCATCTTTTGCATTTCAAGCTACATGTAACAGATAGCAGGTTATTTCCAAACACCCATAAATAGACTGAGTATGTAATGGACAATACAAGTTAAAGAAAATGTTGTCAAGCAAACATTTAAGCAGATATATATGTATTTCCTGTTTCCACTGAAGTGGTTGAAAGTAGCTTATAGGATATGAGCCAGCTGGTATTTCTTGCCTACACAGTTCCCCATAGATTAAAGAGAGTCATCGTGTATTATTTTCAGTTCAGACTGAGACAGCTCTGCAGCTCTCAACAGTCGGTATTTAACTTGTCCCACTTGTGTGTCTACTGTATGTTATTTGTAGGGTGTGTTGGATGTGGTTGCTAAAATGGGCTTTCAGAATGGCTTCAGTTTACTGAGCAGTTTAGCAACATCTACAGTTCCTTCCTAACAGTTCTGTAACTTCTCCAGTACTCCCAGACTGGGAAGCAGACCAAAACACTGGTGGCATGATTATGAAACAGCTGCTTACACACTTGTGTCCAGGTACTTTCCCACAACTAAACACAGACAGTCACAATTCTGTGCAAAAGTCTTGCCTCACTCCTCAATTATTTATACTTTGCTTCTAAGGAGCCACAGTTTCCTAAAGTTTTTAAAATGGTGTTGAGCAATAGTTCTCCGAGCTTTCTGAAGGTCTTTCAAAGTTTTTCTTTGGACATTGGCTGCTTTTTCACTCATTTTTAGTCAGGTTCTTGTCTCTAACAATTTTTTCAGAAGAATATTTGTTTGTTTGCTTTTAAAACACTTGACACTGACCTATAAATCATTCAGGTTAACCCAAAGGATAAACCAGTGTTGTCTCAACACATAACGGACAATTTAGCAAAGCACTCATGTTAAACTGTATCTTTAGGCACTTTATTGCAAAGAGTCTGTATGAACAAGCATTATTTGTTTCCATTTTTTTACTCGAATCAATGAAAAATGTAAGATAAGCCAGGTCTGACGGGCATAAAATGATATTTTTGTACCAGCAAAATGATTCCCGAGTGCTATTAGCTCAAAACTTGTTTTTGTGTCAGCGTAGTGTCATAGTGCCACAGCATTATCTTAAAGCCAGCAAAGACACATGACTGAAGCCTCATCAGAGTTGGTCTCAGTTGAAGACACGTCTGCGTTTTACCAAATTACACAAGAAATGGAAGAAAAATCAGTGGCAACAGGTCTGATGGAGTGATCATCCAAATTTGAAATTTATTGTTAAAATTCTCATCAGTGTGTATGGAGAAGGTCAGAGGCGAGGTTTTTGCATTTGCCGCATTTCAGAGAGTAGGGCTGGAGATCTTGAAACTGATGAAATTATGAACACAGAAAAGTACCATCAGATTTTTATCCACCACACATTACCATCTGGAAAGCATCTGATAGACAGAAGCCTGATTTTCCAGCATGAAAATGATCCCAATCACATTGTCAATGCAGTAAAAGCATACCTGGATAGAAAACCTCATAAAGGAGCACTGTGAGTCATGGACTGGCCTCCCCAGAGCCCAGACCTCAACATCAGTGAAGCAGTGATCATCTTGATGGAAAACAGAACAAAAGCTTTGAATGACATGAAAGCTGCCTGAGAGAGCGCAGGCTGTGGAAACAATAAAGGTGGTCATATCAAATATTGACCTTCAAACTCATTAGAATTTGACAAACTTCATTTGTGCCTTACACACTGTATTTCCATGTATTCTTGCACATATTTCAATAAATCGCTGCACGTATTTCTCAGTTTCCCAGCAAAATATAAAGAAACAAGGGGTGAATCAAGACTTTTGCACAGGATTGTACCTCCGCCAAGCCAATCAGATTGGGATTCCACTTGGTTTAGAGAATGAAACTAGATATGTTCAGTGTTTCTTTTCCGTCCCTGCTCATGCTTTTCTTACACACTGTAGTTTCTTCTACCTGCTTCTTCACTTTTCTCTACAGATTGTCTTTCTTGTAACATGACTGCATTGTCACACACATTTTGTCTGGTTTTATCTACATAGACGTACTCACCACATACACCTACAAAGATGGAGGCTTTCAGACATGGCAACAGCAGATATTCTGGTGTAGATTAAGTTATGTCAATAAATTATTACACGCAGAGACTTTTTGTCTGTCACCACTTTGAGTTTGACTTTATTGGTTGTAACTTACCTTGACAACAACTGGATGAGAACAGCAGTGACGCAGTGGTTAACCTGTCACCTCACAGTAAGAAGGGTTCGGGTTCAAACCTGCTGCCAACGGGTTCCCTTGATTTTATCATTTGAATGTTCTTCTTGTAGCTTTCTGGGCTCCCTCCAATGTCCATGAAAGCTAAATTGTTTGTGTTTTCTAAACTGGCCATAAACTACATTAGCCCTGTGATTGATTCTGACCCTAGAATAGCCATGAGGGGAAGATAAATGTGGTTGTAAAAAGACTCCTGACTTGGCCTTTGCAAGCACTTTGCTGCTGAGCTTATAGTCTCACTCTTTTTCTCTTTTTTTAAATATAAAATGATGGGCATTTTACAAAAGTTGGTCATACTATGGTTCACTAAGCAGGTTTCTGTTGATTAAAAGATGGAGGGAAGGTGAGATGAGACAATTCACCAACATGACCCTAACATAGGTAACACAAACCTAACCTGCTGAGCTCACTGTACCACAAAAAATTCAGAGACTTATACTGGATGTTTCGATGCATGCTTAATCATCCAGGTAGGTAAATCCCGAAACGTTTCGTCTCTTGGATGAGTGACAAAACGTTTCTCCCACTGAAAACGCTATGTCCAGATGAACAGAATCAGCTTTTGGGGATATACTGGATGTTGGAACAACAGAAGGCTGATTATTGGCCCGTACAAATAAACGTGCAATTTAATTCGATTCAGTGTAGCTCCAAATCACAACAACAGTTCCCTCAAGCTGCTTTACAGTGTAGAGTAACGGTCCTACAACATTAGAGAGAAAATCCCAACAGTTAGATGACCAGCTTACACATAATTTTTCCAACTGCACCAAACAACAACCAATTTTTAGATCAACTGATCAATTAGTTCATCATTAAGTATTAATAGCATTGCAGTGATGTTAATAAAATGTAATTATTTATAATTAGATCTTCTGGTTACACATTTACAGTTGATTGAGTGAGATATAAATGATGCAATAAAAAAGTCTATTATACTAACTATGTTATTCTAAAAGTGTTTATATTTAGTCGTCTATACTGGAAGAACCAATGAGCATTGTCTCAAACACTGCCTCACAGAGCTGCTGGCATGGTTGTAGACCCTTAAGCCTTGTTTCTGCTGATTTTGCACATCAGCGCAAGCTTCCAGTATTTCTTTATCCAAGCCTCCAGTGACTAAGATGAGCCTCATGCATCTATCCAGTTCTACACAGATGTTTTAACAGGCTTCAGCATTGGGGATCCGCGTAGGCAGCAGTATAATAATTCTGCAGTCTTTATTTCCCTTGCCAGAGAAAGAAAATCCATTTTCCCAGGCTTTTTGCAATTAGCTATTCTTTCAGATTGACACCCACCACCCGTCTTACACACTGCAGTAAACTGTTTCTCTCTTTTCTTGAGACAATGTCACCCACACTCCAACTCCAGATTTCTTCCCACATCAAAGCAGGGATCTGATAACAGCTCCTGCTACTGATGTTCTCTTTTATCCTCGTGTTTAGCTCATTCTCTCATGAGCCTTAAATTGCTCATTTTATTTATTTTTTGCCCACTCTGCTATAAAATGAGCAGACACACACGCTATAAATGCACCACAAGGACAAATCTCCCATCTCAACCCCTGCAGCTTCCAGAAAACTGTACCATCATTCCCTGTTTTCCCTGTCCTGCCATCCCTCCTCTGGTTGTATTTTCATCTTGGTTTATATATGACACTTTACCACAAGCTGTCTGACCACCCATTGCCATGACAACTGCCGGCAAACATTTATCAAGCCAAACTAAGTCCAGATTCGCTCAACCACACGCTCAGCTCTGGGCGCTACTGCTGCTTGATGTGAATAGTTGCGATTGTGTAGTACAGTATATGTATGTGCATGTGTGTGCACATGTCGGGCAAAAGGAATGGAACTTAGCACTATAGTGTTTGGGGGACTACAAAGACATGCCAGCATTTAGAGCATTAACTAAAGACAATGATGTATATCCCTGTCCTCTTTAATTTACACGTCTGACTTACAGCACCTCTGTGAAATGTCCTCGAGCAGAGATGTCTTATTCAGTCTGTTTCTGTCATCTGTATTGAAGTGACTCATAATGTTCCTCCACTCATTCTCCCTCCTTCACCTCTTCTTACACCCTTCCACAGATTTTCTCTCCATTATCTCCATCGTGTTCTGTTCTAATCTCTGTCACCCTCTCGTGGGGAATGGGGGTGGACGAATAAGAGGGGGAGTAGGAATGAAAGTCAGCGAATTATGGGAGAGTAAAAGAAAACACGCAAGAAGATAGCTGGGAGAATAATAGCAAGAATTTATGAATGAGCAGTGAAACAGAGTGAAATATGCACACACACACACACACACACACACACACACACACACACACACACACACACACACACACACACACACACACACACACGCAAACACACCTGTGTTTGACATCTCAGTAAAAGCATAGCAGAGTGTAACAGACATGAGATGCCTGCTGACCACATCAGGGGAGTTCTGCTGAAGCCATTAACATGACACACATACTCACTCACCTACATGCTCCTGTGTGAGACATGCTTAGGCTTACAAACTCACACGCAGGGACGAGCGTAAACACTAAGCTATACTGCACGAATTAAAATAGAGGCTACATGGTTAAAAAGGTGAAAAAAAACGTCGGCTTGTTCATGCTTTATTGAAACGTGTAATGGAGTGTAATGTGTAAAACCACACCACAGGCTGCTGGTGTTTCTATGAAGGGTATATGCGCCGGTGAGTGTAAAGCGTGAAACATTCGTACCTGATGCATTCCTCATTCATTCCTTGGGGTCTGAACAAGGGTGAAAATGGGCAGCGTGGATAATCACGCCACAAATTGCCACAAATGACCACAAATGGCAACATTTCCTTCTATAGATTAGCCTCAGCGACTGTGTGTGATTTGACACAGGTACAGATTTAACATGCCTTGCAAAACATAATCTCAACGCCTATTGATCTAATTTTGCATCGTGGTTGCATGGCGTAGGGCAGCAGTTAACCACTGCTTATCAGCCGCATCAGTATGCAGACAACAATGGCCTTTTTCTTCACTTTCTTTCTGGTGGGTGGGAACGTCTCGGTTTGTTCTGTGGCACAGCGAACATGAGTACTGAAGGGGAGCTGATGTTCATGCTCCATGAAGAAACACACATGGCACAGGCACCCTATTAGGGGAACTTTAGACATCAAGTCTAAGAGATGGCTGATATGGCCGGTGAGGTCGTGTTACACAGCTGCCAGGGTTTGTATGTGTCAGCTATAAGCGGATATGAACCGGTAACCTTTTGGCTCTGAGTACACGTATATCTGATGGTAGCTGGAGACCAACAAAAATGAAATATGTCCTCAGTGATAGATTTACTAAAGGATCTGACTTTGAACCAAGAACCGGTACTCTTTAGGCACAGCTTCCTTTACCTTTGATTTATTTGGCAAATGGAGTGTGTCCAGGTGTTTTAAGATTCCCGCTTTCCTTCTTTAAGCACAAAATCATCTGAGGAATGTCTTCATGGTCAGTAGTTTACTGTCACACAGTGTTAAGTGGGCCTCAGGGAGGCTGCCACACCATCACTGGCACATGCTGTCTTTTAAAGTTGAGGGAGGTTAATCACCAGTAAGAGAGGGCTGAGTGAGGGGTAAGGAACTGGGCAGTGGAGCAACACCAGAGCCTTATTTTACACAGAGATGAATATACTTAGATTTGTGTTCACAGCATTGAGTTAACTGAATTAACTGAATGAATAACTTCACCTTATTTTAAACTGTCCTTCAGTTTTGTTTGGCTTTTTAAAGAAATGTAACAGGTTTTTTTTAAAGGTCTGAAATATAGGCTGAGATGTGGCTCTTACCTTTAAGGAGGAGGATAAACTCCAGGCACAACAGGTATTTACGCAGCTCCATTTATGAATCCGAATGAAAGAAGTCTCTCTTTAATGTTTTTTTCCCCTTTTCCCTCGTTTACTAGGTGGAAATGAGGAGCGTCGTTGCCCACCGCACACATACACAGACACGCTTGTTTTCAGCTTTTTCTCTTTCCAAGAGATGCGTAAAAGTCGGCCAAACTGTGCCGCGGTGGCATGCCACGTGCGTGAATGGGGTTCAACTTCAGGAGCTTAAATACTGATTCAACGAATAAAACGAAATATCTGGCTATGATTTTCTTCTTCTTCTTCTTCTTCTTCTTCTTCTTCTTCTTCTTCTTCTCGTCTTATGTTAAAGTGAGCGAAAACGTCTTAAAAATGTAAAAATGAAAAATCAACTTTGTGACGTCTCAGTGACCCATGGCGTGACAATAACTGCACCTGTCCCATCCAACAAGAGGCCGCAGTTCCGACTCATTAAACCATTACAAATGTGTAACGCCTTCACAAACAGGCAGGCAGCAGCTTTATCCCTCCAGACTCCGGAGCGCGTCTTTGAAGCTCAAACTCCTCTGACAGAAACTCCGCTCATCAGTCCCAAAGTCTGAGGAGCGCTGTCGTGAGCGGTATCTTTGACAGCACGTTATCCATGATCCACTCCGCTTATTTCTCTTATTTTAGGCTCCCCTGCTTCTTTGTCCGTGTAAATATGTGTCTCTAGTAACGGATTTCTCTCACGTTGAAATGAAAGAGTGCATTTATCCTCACAGCTCCCCTCCCTCCATCCACCAGACTCCTCTCTGAGCAACTGGTTCACAAACCTCAAACCCACATCTCCCCTTTCTCTCCTCTCCTCGCACTCGTTTTTCTTTTTCAAACACTCAGACCGTTTCTCTCTCCTGTACACTTTTCTTCTTTTTTTATGATTTACGAATAAGGAGTCAAATTTCACTGTTTTTGACACCGTTTCTATGTGCCTGCAACGGGTGAGAATCAGAGTCAGTTACTGACTGCAGTTAATACAACATTAATCAATCCTTTTTTTCTTTCAGAAACCGTAAAAGACAAAACAAGTGTCACACTGGCAGGGGGGTGTGCTCAAAACTCCCAAATCAAATGCTGCTAACGGGGGAAATAATGATTTATAGCACTCATCATTTCATAAGACTTAAGAGAGGCTGAGTAAGAGGTGGCCTCTCATTAAAACCAAATTTGGTTTTATGTACCAAGCGCTACTTCTGCTGTGACAGATCAAAATGTCTGATGAAAAGGTGACATGAATCTGAGTCACATGGAAATGAAACAGAAGTGCTCTGAATCGGGAAAAGTCACATTAAATTAGCTAACACAAAAACTGTGGACAATAAACATTACCATAACCTTTGGAGCAGTTATTTGAGATAATTCTGCTTAATTATTTACGAATTAATGATAAAATGTTTAATTCTGTGCTTTAGAATCAGTGCTGTAAAGTCACCCTTTGTTGAAATTCTTCTAGCCTAGTGGGCATCGCTTCAAGCGTGACAAGGGCACCATCTACAGGACAACAGATGTCAATGAATGCTTTCATGAGAAAAGGAATGCCGTAAAACACCGGTTATTGTTTTCACCGTTACCTTATCTCAGCCCCAGCAGGCAACAGAAAGAGGTTTTGGGATAACATGTCATAAAAACACCAAATTAAGATTTTCAAGAATGGTGCTCATTCCTTCAGTAGGTTTTCAGAGATTTGGGGAATCCAAAACAAGGAGCACTAATGTTGCTTTTGAGGCTTGTGGTGACTTATTACTTAATGGTGTTTTTCCATCTGTTATCCAACTCACAATGCTACACTAGCATAAAGTGGCCCAAAAGAGTAATTTGAGCATATAATTTCACCACGTGTGTTCTGCCATGCATCACACTGAGGCTTTTGATAACTAACTGATCAAAAGTAAGAACACATAAAAATGCAAATTTCACATAAAATCTTGCTTATCCAGGTTTACCACATCCTTAAATTTCAGTCATGCAGTGATCATTATTTTGAGCAGTGGTTTGGGCTAACCACCTTCCATGACATTTGGTATCTGTACTGTTGTACTAATGGCAGGAAAACACATGCTGAACTTATCTTATGTGCCATGATGACAATCTCCTGTCCCACCACATCTAAGAAGTGGCCTATTGGATTCAAATGTGGTGACTATGGAGGCCATTTGAGTACAGTTAACTTGCTGATTTGAGCTTTGTGACATGAGTAGCTTCCCGCTGGAAGCAGCCGTCAGAAGATGGATACACTGTGGGACAGACACGGTCAGCAACAATACTTAGGCAGGCTGTGGTGTTTAAATGATGCTTAGATGGTACCAAGGAGTCATTTCTGGCAACGATTTTTATGCCAAATGTTGATCCTACCAGCTGAATGTTGCAGAAGTAATCAAAACTCCTCAGTCCAAGGACTATTTTTCCGATCTTCCTATCCAGTTTTGGTGAATTGTAGACTAAGTTTCTTGTTATTAGCGGACATGAGTGGTACCCAGTTTGGTTTTCTGCTGCTGTAGCTCAACTGCTTCAGTTTTTGACATTTAGAGATGCTCTTCTGCATACCTTGGTGTTAACGTATGGTTAATTGATTTACTGTTGCCTTACTTTCAGCTCAAAGTCCCATTTTGGCCATTTTTCTCTGACCTTCTTCATCTGCGAGGCCTTTTCATCCAGAGGACTGCTGCTCATGGGATATTTTCTGTTTTTCAGACCAGCCCTTCTAACACCTACAACCATGCCACATATACAGTCACTTAAAGTACCCTTTTCCCCATTCTGATGCTCAGTTTTGACCATTACTATGTGCCTCACTGCACTGAGTTGCCGCCCTGTGATTTTGCATTAATGAGCAGATGAACCTGTGCACCTAATGAAGTGTAACAGGGCGACTTTAACCCTTGTGTAGTGTTCACGTTTTTATGTCTGTGTAGATTCTCAGTCATCCAGGTCATGGTAATCTAAGGAGCTTGTAAAAGAAAATTGACCCCTTTTCTTAAACATCTTCAAGATACTTAAAGAAGTCCAGTCACTTTTCTTTCATAGCTCCTGAGATGTTCATGTTTTTGTTAGTTAGTCACTTTTTGGGGGTCTGGTGGACGCACCGCATATTGGGCTTTTTCAAAGAAAGAAAATTAAACCCCAAGCCAAACCCAAACCAACCTGATGCCTGCTGGGAGAAGAGAGGATGTTAACAAGCCTTAGCCAAGTGCCAACAGATGTGCTTCCCCTCACACACTAACCATCCCCTAAAGACAGAGTCTGATAGAGAGGGCAGAGTGGGCAGGAGGATCACGCCTGCCATGTCTTTATTGGTTTTACCTGTTTGCATATATTATTCCTGAGTTTGCTGTTGTATTTGGTTTGTCGTTCTGTTTTCTTTCCAGTGTTCCTCCCTCTGCTTCTCGTCTCCTCTTTGAAATTCATGAAATACTTTCTCGGACTTCTATCTTTGCAGCTGTGTGCTCTGCATTTGCTCTACATGACTGCCCCCTTTTGGACACACCGCTGTGTGCATGGGTTGGCACTGCCTCTGCTTCCCCTGAAATAGGACTGGCCACCACCCAAAGACCACTGGTGACACTGGATTGTTAGAGTTAAGCACTGAAAGCATGAATTGGGACTCTGCAACTTAACTGTACATTTACTCAAATACTTTACTGAGGTACAGTTTAATGTATTTGTACATAAATATTTCTGTGTCATGCCATTTTCGATATTTTGCATGTAAATATTGTATTTTGTACACCACACCATTTTTTAAAGGTTCATTTATTTTATTTTGCAGATTTTAAACTATAAATATGATAACAGTTTAGTCTCTAATGATCAGAATTATGCACAGAATTAAAATTATTTACAACTGCAACTTTAAAGCAGTATACTCATTAATTTGAGGGAAATTAAGTACCGTATTTTTCAGACTACAAGGCGCACTTAAAATTCTTTAATTTTCTCAAAAATCAACAGTGCGCCTTATAATCCGGTGCCCCTTATGTATGAACTCTGGTTGTGCTTACTGACCTCGAACCGATTTTATGTGGTATATGGCGCTCAAAAATCTGTCAAAAAATGTTTTAGTAGGACTTTGGTAAGCTACGAAGCCACACCGCTTGATGGATCGTCGGAGCATTACGGCTACCGTAGTTGGAATCCTCATCTGGGTCCAAACTCCGCTTCAGGTCCCAAAGTCAAAAATTGTCTAAATTCTTTCATCTATAATAAAATGATCAGTGTTGCTGCTTTATCAGGTGTAACAATTAAGTTTAACATCCAGGCATCCATGAAAACAGAATTTATTAAATTTAATGGAGTTAGAAGTCATAATACAGCATGTTCTGGTGTATTATGACTGAAAGATTTCTGAAAAAATTAAAACGTACAACTCTGCTATCACTTCCAACATAACTGAAGACAGAAAACTAGACAGTAGTGACTTTTGTAGGGTTACTGAAGTATAGTAACCCTATACTATAACAAGCTAGTATATAATGATTTGCTACGTGATCATAACATAACATATATCGTAACATAGCATAACATAAACACAGGCTGTGTCTCAAAACGTAGACTGCATCCACAAATGCGTCCTTCTTTTCCCCGAAATTGAAGGATGGGTCGGGTGTGTCCTTCGTGGCCCACCATATCCCAGAATTCATAGCACGGCCCAGCCAATTCCAGTTTCCAACAATGGCAGCTGCAACTAAGTTTTAATATTACTCTTATCAATCTTTCTGGGTCACAAAATAAACTTTTAACATATTTTCAGGTGAGAAAATAACTGTAAACTTCAAAGTTCTGCTTGGTTCATCAAGACATCGGATATTTGCAAAAGTGCTCCAGTGTTTTTGGAGACATCTGTTACCCACTAGCTCGATAGCTAGCCGGGGGGTTCAATGGTCACTCGAGCTGGCGAGAGCAGCGGACTCCCGGCTTCATCGTTTCCAGACCCCCGCTGTCTTTCGCTACTTGGGTAAAACATGATATATAAGTCTCTCGGATAACTTTTTTGGTGTTTTATTTGTTCTGGAGTAAATCGGTTTGGCTGAGATCAAAGTTATTAGATTAGATTTGATTAAATAAAACTTTATTAATCCATCGGGTGGGTTCCTCCGGGATTTTCACACAATGAACGTCAAACAGAAAACTGATTAAACAGAAGTGTGAGACGGTCGAGAATTTACGCCAGTGAACTGTTAAATTTTAGATAGCAAGGAGCAGATGGCTAAGTTTATTAAACTCCACCGACACAGCCGTGATGCAAGTCTGAAGGCTAGACTGTCCTATTTCACAGCCTCGCACTTCCGGCCTTCTCGGTCTTCGAAGGATGCGGCCTATGTTTTGGGACACAGCGACAATGTAGCTGAAGGATGAACGCTAACCTTTTTCCACTCGATAAAAGTTAACGTGAGGGTTCCTGGTGGTTAGGGACAAATGCAATCGCATGGCAGGATGCTGTAAACGGACCAAACTTCAGTCAGGAGAACAACTGAGATAATCCATCCACAGTAAGAGGTTAGTCATTAATATACTGCAACAACATAGGAATAGAGCAGCTGTGAGAGAATTCAACATTAATGAAGAATGAGCTGAGTAAAGTTTGACTTAATGCGCCGTATAATCCAGTGCGCGTTATGGTCCGAAAAATACGGTATATGTCGTACTAGTTGGCTGATTAAGTAGAATTGTGACTTTTAAGTAATAAATCAAAATACTTATTTCTAAATTTTGCACAAAAAGTTATTAATTGTCAAATCAGGTTTAATTTCTTGTGCAGTCACATTTTTATGTAATACATCAAACATATATATCAGGGCACAGGGATGTGTTTTTCACACCACTTTTTTACTATATTGATGTCTAATCACATATTCTTGTGAGCACTGGGCTCCCCTGCCTTGTAATTGTTCTCCTATACCAAATAATTTAAAAAGTCCATGTGGGCTCACATGACAGTGAGATATTATGTTTACAGTTTTACTTTATCAGTGTGGTTTCACCTTTGAGGGACTCCGTCCTGTAAGAGAGACTCATGTTTGTTGCTTTAAATCACCCTACAAGAGTCCAAAAAGACTGACTTTCTTATTTACAGTGTTTTTCACAAGGGATAAAATGAAATGTCACCATCAGCTGTTCGATGACTGAGGTACTTGAACAAAGTATAACAGTAAAACTTTGCTTATTTTATTTTTTCATAAATAAATCTGTGAAAAATGGACTTTCTTCATCGGCTGGGTGGAAAGAAGACATGCTGTCTGCCACAGGATGTATAAAGATTAGTTGAACCCAGTTTTTGACCTTTTGCATAAACAGGTCTCAAAATGGCAATCGCTGGACTTTACAAAAATAAATTAACAATCTGCTGTGACTTGTGACTGTAAATAGTCAAGCTCCATATAATATCTTCTGCTTAAGAGTGTAAAAATATAGCTGTAGTGATAAAAGGATGCAAATACTATGCTGCTGCTATAACAAATGCCTCTTATTACCACTTGGTGTCGCAGTGTTTCAGTATTTGTATCTGTATTTCCTGGAAGAGCAGCCTCGTGGTGTGTGTGCACTCTCTAACCTCTCTTCAAAATTTGTATGGTTTCCTTTTAAAGCTAATTGCATAGCTCATCCGGGGCCAGCTTGTCTTCTGGTTGTCAGTACAATGTCTCATGATGGTCAGCTGATGTCAGATTCATATTATGCTGAATTCCTCCTTTCCCACTTAAAGGAATGCTGCAGAACATCTTTTTTTTCTATCTCTGGCTTTTCCAGGGTCATCATGTGGCGATGGATTTCTGCCAGCGGCAGCACGCAGTGCACCGGGTTTACAGAGTAAACTCATAAGTGGCCAACACATCTTGAAGGACTCCATTTGCTTTGATTCATGAGTCCAGTGAGGGAAAGTTAATGATTATTGGAAAACTGACCTCACCCTCTCCGGCATTCCCCTTTCATTTACTGCAGAAATGACTTTGGTTTTCATCAGCGTCCTTGACATTATTGCCTCCACTTTCTTTCTTCATCTAGTGTCTCCCTACGCAGAATCCAGCAAGAGGCATCAGATATTCCCATGAGCTCTATGCACAATGACTCAAAGAAACATCAAGCCAATATTATTTTTGCAATTATGTATCCTAATGTGTTTGGCACATCTTGGGTTCTGTAACTCGACTAGCAACATAGTTGTGCTAACTGGCAGCAGCATTTAATGTCACACGCAATCAAACGCCGCTGTAGACAATCGCTGAGTCTTGCACTGAGGTGAAACCTGTGCGAGAGCCAACTCTCTCTGTCTGTCTCACACACACACACACACACACACACACACACACACACACACACACACACACACACACACACACACACACACACACACACACACACACACACACACACCACAGACAAACTGTTTCACACCGGTTGGCATTATGCAGGAGCCCATTAACATCAATCATAAAATCAAACTTTTCAGAGTCACGCTGCTGTGACAAAACAGGTTAAATCAAAGCAGAGCAGATAACTTTTACAGCATTTAGCAACCATTGATGCACATTAAATATAATGTATTTATTTTATTCTATGCACAAGTAAGCACTGTTTTACTTTTTCTAGATCTTTCCCACAACTTTAAAGATGAAAACTGGTTAGACTTTAATATTTATAGGTTAGTTATACCATGCATATTTGCATAATTTTATTAGACTTGATAGTATATTAGATGACCATGTTGTCTTGTAATTTCTGGTCAAAGAATAAGAAATATGCCAGCAGAAACCGTTTCAAACTGCATGCGAGTTTCATAGTGTACAAAACAGCAGCAGAGGCTTTATGTTGGACTGATGTCTGCTGCTCAGTGTGTCTGCTTCGCCCTTTCCAGGCAAATCTGCATTTCAGCATGAGCTGAACATGGAATGTCCGCTGGGTGTACTACTTTAGTTGGCGGCTCTGTGGGATATTTTGCCTGTTGAATGATAAGTAAATCAACGTCAGACCTACAGTCTGGCTATAGATAGATGCAGGGCTGTAGGAGACTATAACACCAGTGTGTTAAATTTTATCAGTACAGTACAGCAATTGTGATTTGTGGATAGTTAGACAGTAGTGACAGTGGGGTGTTAGTAGACAAGCCTTTTCCCCTTTCTGTCATCAGGAAGGGAGGCGTCCCCCCTGATGGGTTTGGTTGGAATTCTGCCAGTGTTTGATACTGGTGGTTGTGACTACGTGGCTTATTAAAGAAAGGTAAGCTTTTCATTTTAGTGATACCTGTTATTTTAATTGGTGTTGTTGGTCTTTGGGTTTCCAGTTTCTCCTACCTTCTGTACACTGATGTCATGGCAGTAACTCATTGCATGGATATGGCATAGTTATTGATGGACTGGTTTGTATATTTCAGAAGCTGCTGATCTACTGGGATTTTCCCACAAAGCCATTTAGGGTTTACAGAAAATGGTCTGAAAAAGAGAAAATATCCAATGGGTGCCACTTTTCTTAGTCAAAATAGCTTGTTATACCTGTCAGAGCTCAGAGGAAAATGGCCAGGCTGCTTTGAGCTCATGGGAAAACAAGCGGTTCAGATAACACTTGTTACTGCAAAGGTATCAGACGAGTATCTCTGAAGGCACAAGAGCACACTTGAAGCTTGAAGCAGATGGGCTACAACAGCAGAAGACCACACCAGGTACTGCTCCTCAGCTAAGAATGGGAGACAGAGGTTCACCAACACCACACATTAAAAAATTAGAAAAATGTTGCCTGGTCTGATGAGTTTCAATTTCCTCTGCAACATTTAGATGATAGAGTCAGAATTTGGCATTATGAAATCATGGATTGGTATCAATAGTTCAGACTGGTGGTGGTGATGTAATGGTGTGGGGATATTTTCTTGGCATGCTTTTGCCCATTAGTACACTGAGCATCATTTAAACAGCACCGCCTCTCTGAGTATTACTGCTGATAATGTCCAACCTTTTATGACCACAGTGCACCCATCTTCTGATGGCAGCTTCCAGCAGGATAATGCACCATGTCACATAGCTCAGATTAAAACTCCAAATAATTTTTTCCAACATGACAATGAGTTCACTGTCATCAAATGGCCTCCACAGTCACCAGATCTAATACAGTGCCGTTGGAATGTGGTGGAAGAGGAGATTCACTACATGGATGTGCAGCCACAAAATCTGCAGCAACTGTGTAATGCTATCAGGTCAATATGGACCAAAGACTCTGAGGAATGTTTCCATTTTTGAAAATCAGAAAATATCTCCTGAACTTTATAAATGGCAACCACACAACCACATTCCAGACAAAAGACAGAGGATTAGTTTAAAAGGAAATATGTTGAAACATGCTTACCTTTGTTAAAGTACAGCTGCATCCATCTGTTTCAGGTAGACACGCCACAGAGCAGAAAGATGATGAGACTTACATTGCTGATGTTCAGTGCCGTGACGCTCTCGATGTTTTGAAACCTTGTTCACTGAATGAGTTGGTCAAGTTCTATCCTGATTATATTTCATTCTGTTGGTGGTTATGTCTTCTAACCCCAATCATAAACAAATAAAGCTGGGAGGCACATATGTGTTGTGTATACGAGAGAATAAGAGCATGCTCTTGTGGTGTTAGCTATAGCAGCAAGAAGAGTTGTGAGCATTTCTGTGTCACGCTGACAGCCCGATGACTCATCAATGAACCAATTTTAAATTGTGTCTTCAGGATTCAAGATTCAATTCAAGTTCTTCAATTGAATCTTTGAAAAATTCCAACAATAACAAAATTTGACAGAAATAAAATAGTATTTTTGGATCTGTCTGGCCCTTAAGGAAAAAAAATTTAGGACCCGAGAGATGCAGTTGACCCTTCAGTTGATCCATCTCCCATTCACTGAAGCCTCACCAGAAATGGTCTCAGTAGAGGGGCTTCTGTCATAAGCCATTCTTATAGAAGGACAACAGGGAGAAAAGGCTGAGTTGTGCCAAATTTGTAGTTTAAATTATCATCAGTATGTACTGAGGAGGTCAGGAGAGAGGTGCAACAGTGAGTGTCTACAACTATTTATAAAACACGGTGGAGGCTCTGTCATGGTTTGGGTTGCATTTCAGCCAGTGGTGTTGGGGATATTTAAAAAACTGAGAGAATTTTGAATGCATAAAAGTCCCATCAGATTTTCATCCAACATGCAATACTATCTGGAAAACATCTGATTGAGAACAGCTTCATTTTTCAGCATGACAGTGATCGCCAAAACACTGCCCATACAGTAAAAGCATACCTGGATAGAATAACATACAATGATACACTACCAGTCATGGATTGGCCTCCCAGAGCCCAGACATCAACAATATCGAAGCAGTCTGGATAAGTATTCCTGAAGAATGAAATGACAAGAAATCTTACCTAACAGAGTTCAGAATGTGGAAGGAATAAAGGTGATCATGCCAAATATTTTTATTCTAGCAAAAGTCAAAGAAATGAGGGGCATCTCAAGACTTTTGAATGTCAAAATGTGTTCTATAATGACTAACGCACCACTACACACACTGCGTTTACTATTTATTATGTATTCATGCTGTTGTAAAAGTGTTGGCTTGGTTTCTTGAAGACCAAACTATGAGGGAGAAAGAATTGGAAGAAGATCGTGAATTTCTTTGTGATCAAGTGGAACTCTTAATTAAAGTAGTACATGAAGGCAGTCATAGAGGCAGAACACAGACTGGGAATTGTTGGCATGTTCAGATTGGTACATAATCAGAAGAAGCAGTGGAAATGGGGTAACCAGACAAGAATGATGAAATCTGGGAGCCTAGGTATAATAATTTGGCTTAATTTTTGTGACTGCTAAGACTAAATGAGGAAACAAGTGCAGACGTCTGTGTCAGTGCTTCCAAACGTCTCAATTTCTGACAGTCTTGACTAAACCACACGTCTGGGCATTTCAGAGTAAAACTGGGTCAGCAGAGTCTCCAAAAGCCTCTGTTTTAGAGCTAAAAGTAGCATGTTGTGCACTAAATGCAAGTGTTGCAAACTTTCTAAACACTTTGAAACAAAGTTAGTGTGCCTGTAACTGTTACTTTGTGTCATTGCCTTGTTTGTGCATCTGTGTATTTCGGTGTAATCATCTGAAGTGCCCTGACAGGAGTGGCATATTTGTTTAGTCACCGTGTTCAAGTATCGACAGTCTTTTTCCAAAATGGATTACTCCACCTTTAATTTGTTCCCACGAGGAAAGCAGTTGCACTATTTTTGCTCTTTCAGTCATGCACCAATTTCCGAGTAGCAGCTCTGGGAGTTTTTCATGTACACACATGCTTTATGTGTGTGTGCGTGCACATGCGGCAGCCAATAAGTTTTCACAAGGTGTGTTTCCTCCAACCCTGCTTCTCAAATCACAGTGCTCTGCAACCAATCAAATGACACCACAGCGCACCTCACCCAGCATTACGCTGCGTCCAGCTATGACTCGCTGTTCCCAAGTGTGCTTGAGCGAGGAAAGAGATGGAGAGAGTGAGAAAGGGAGAGATAGGGGTGGGGGGGAAGAAGTGGATAAACATGGATGTTAATAGACTGAAATGAGGTTTTCCCGCTTTAATAATTAAAATGAATAATAAGTACAAGTTCAATCATAAAAAGCATTATGGTTGAAATATGTTTTTTCAGTTTACATGTGCACTTTTGTGTGCATGTTGTTTTGCATATTAATGCATGTGTGAGACTTTACTGAGTGCTGATCCTAAAAACAAGGAGTGAGTCATGTCGATTTAACAGCTGCAGCAGCTGTGATGCCTGATGGTCCCTCTGGACGCCTGCCTTCACACCCCCACCTCCATCTCTTTTGCACTGGACACAAAAAAACCTCAGATGTATGGATGAATGTATGAATGCATGGATGTGTGGATAGATGGATCTACATGTTGCGGTGGAACAGGGGACAGAAGACCAGAGGATAGGCCATATGGGTTCCATTCACATACGGGTTGCTTAAAGGCTGAAACATGATCTGTTTTTAAATGTCACACTTTTTTAACTGCACTGTCTTTTTTAATCATTTAAACATTAACAGTCTAAGCTGGGGAAAGTGCACGAATCCTTGGGCTAATCACATTAACAAAGATAACTGGAGTCAGGAGTATTTGAGCTACTCTGACTTACATTTTCAGTTTGCTTTGCATGCACTGTGCCCCCACAAAAAGAGATCACAAGAGAAAGAGGCGAATGTCCTGAAGGAATTCTTAAACACCAAATAAGGATAAAAAAAAAATAAAGCAAGACTGCCAACTCAAGGCTTAAATGACTCTTTATTAATAAGCAAATGACTGGAGCTTGTTCATTCTGTTTTGTGTACTGATGAAACTAAGGTGGGATTAAGGCATAAAAAGGACACAAGGCAAAATCTTGATGTTTACATATGGTGGGTGAGCTTAATGACTGCTTTACTGTCTCTGTGCCTATTTAGCTTTCCTTTATTGAAGGGGAAAATGGATGCACAAGCACATAATTAGCCTGCAGTGTCAGTTCTTTGCAGCAAAATGTGCCCGACTGTCCTTCCTGTCTCTATAAAGTTCACCCTCCCTCTCTCTATCTGTCTTCAGATGCTATCTCCCATCTCCTCTGTGTCCTGCAGTGTATCTAGAGTTCACCATTAAGTCTGTGATCAGATTTATTACATTCTTCACCTCTACAAAGACTTCATTCAGTTCACCTCCAGCATACTGTAAGACTATTGTCCTATACTTAGAGAAGGATGAGTGTGCTCATGCTACACTGTGATTTTGCAGTTTGGAGATTCCCCTCAGTGAATAGACATGAGGAGCCTCAGCAAATTGAATCCTTGGCCTCATTGTGTATAAGTGAATTTGTCATCTTTTATACAAATAGGACTGAGACTGCCTCTTCAGTCTCTGACTCAGTGTCTCCAAGTCTCTCGGTTGTGCTCCTCTTTGATTTTATTTTCCTTAATGGAAGGACTCTCTGGCCAGATGTTAAAGTGAGGATATTTTGAAGTCTGTCGGTTTGAGTCAGTGGGTCAGGGCGCCAGCCGAATACTTTTGATTTCCAGACTTCTTCCTCTGACCTTTACTGCATGCCTTCCTCTCCCTCTCATGCCTTTTCTTGGCTGAATAACAAACTTCTAATTTAATGGAGGAGGATAATTTGATTTTTGTTTGTGAGCTTATGGATGTGTTTAAAACTGTAGATTTCCATGTTCTGCAGCCAGTCCGGTGTGTGTGTGGCATGATGTCATGTGCACTATTCTTGACCAGTCTTTTACAAGAGACCTCAAAGGTTCCTGGGTGGTCTAATAGTGTTTGCCACAGGAGATTGGTGCACTTTACCTTCAGATGTGTGTGTGTGAGTGTAAATCAATATCCCGGACAGTGACAGTGTAGTGTGTGAGGGTGTTTAACCTG
Source organism: Aulonocara sp. 'chitande type north' Nkhata Bay (assembly GCF_057382095.1). Classification (NCBI taxonomy): domain Eukaryota; kingdom Metazoa; phylum Chordata; class Actinopteri; order Cichliformes; family Cichlidae; genus Aulonocara; species Aulonocara sp. 'chitande type north' Nkhata Bay. Next base: position 27,590,243 of record NC_141354.1, on the reverse strand, counting down.
TCATCACACTGCCACATGCATACTTTCCCTATGAATATGTGTATCAGGAAGATGTAGTGGGAATGTGCTGCTTTTTGCCAGCCGTGCTCTCTGAGCACCCACAGGACATTTTTCTTTCTCTGACGCCTCCCACTCCTTTACAATCTAACCCAGAATGCACTTGACCCTTTTCCTCAGTAATTCCTTCAACCAGATCACAAATCACCTGTCTTGACTTTTGTGACACGCACTCAAGTATGCAGGCAAGAACACACTCAACTCCTGCATGCGTGTAAGTCATTTATCAAACGCCACCCTGAGTCAGCCATGGCCCCGGGGCAGCTAAACTAACCTGCTCCCCCACAAACTTCGACAACACCAACATCTAGTTTCTATTCAGTTATCTGCGATTGCCCATGGTTACTTGTTAGACATGTTCAGGTGGTGTCAAGTTTCCACTTAAATCTGATGGATGAAGAGCAGCAGTTGTTAATCATTGTGTATATGCATGTCTGTATTTTTTTCCTACAGTATATCCGTTACTGTTTCTCTTACAGTGTTGGCGTGCAGTATGTTTGTCCAGAGTTTGCCAAGGTATTCCCATATCTTCTTTTCCTTGGTATGTTTTCTCTAAAGCCAACAACCTGCAGAAATAACGATGCTGTCAGGATGTCATCAGCAGGCACGAGTGCGCTCGGTGTCTTCTTAGTTATCCATACTGCTTTTTTCACCTGTTTTTGTGCACAGTGTTTTATAAACTGCATGTAGAGTGTGGGTGTTGGATGGTGTGTGTGAAAAGTTGACAGAATGTGTGTTTTCAGTTTTCTCTGTGAAATGCATGTTTTGAAGGCGTTTTGAAGGGGGCCAGACAGCTGCCTTTTACTGCCCCAGGGGGCAATAAACAGAGAGGGAGGGGCAGTTATTTACCTTTTTTATTAGGGCAGGAGGCAGAGGAAGGGACTTTATTGGGGTCACACCGTAACTATACACAGCTGCAGGGCAAGAAGAGAAATAAAGATGAGATAGTTCTTTAAAGAAAAAAGTTTTGTCAACGCTAAATTCCTCCCTCAGGAATCCATCTGTACTTTTTTTCACTTATTACATGACCGTAAATGTGTGTGGGATATTGTTTTGTCAATTCCCCCCCCCTGCCTCTTCCATTTCCAGGACCCTTAATGGCCTGCTTGTTGTTAAGCACATCTGCTGTCAATCAGCTGTACCCTGTAATCCAAGTGGCATTTCCTGCCATTAGAGGCACGCCCACTGCCCGAACTCTGACCATCTGACGATTGGTCAAGAGGTTCAACGTCTGGCCCAAAAAGATCTCGGGCTGACCTCTATTTGTCCAGTAACGCTCCACAGTTGCAATAATATAAAATCCATAAATGAGGACATTTAATGGATTAGGCTGACCTGTCAGAGATTCCTTTTAACCTTTTTTCCAAGAAGATCAATACCACTCTTGTGTCTGGGTCTCATCTACCTCAAATGGATAATTAGTTAGCTTCAACAACCCTGCTCTTTGTACAGGCAGAAACACCCAGCTACCAACACCTCTAAACATGAAGTGTAAGATTTAAAAAAAAAAACACATGTAAATAAGTAGGTAAGGTCCTAACATTTGGTATTTATAGACTTTTTTTTTTTTTTTAGTATATCACATTAACTAGTTGTGCTGGTTTGGGCAATTTTGCTGCCTCTGACTATAAACAATTTTAAAGGCTTTAACAATTGGTGAGGAGATATCTGTTTCGTCCTCTGGTCATTGTTTACAAATAAATATGTTTTTTTAATAATAAAAAGCTAAATAATCATCAGGTGAAACCAGGTGAAACTCCACGTCGACTGTTTACCTGCACATGCAACCAAAGCCTATGCAAATCGAATTGGTCAATAGAACTCGAACTACAGTAGAAACCTGTTGTCTACAGATTCTGCATTTTTATATGCAGACACATTACGTGGACAAAAGTAGTTGGCCATCTAAATCTTACACCTACAGGAGCTGCTTGGTTATGGAAATCCATCCACTCCTGGTGCAGCTTTTGCATTGCTGTTACTGCCAGACTGGGTATATAACTTATATTATATACGTTATTGAATCAGCAGAGGCCTGGAAGCCAGATTACTTAAATCAATGTGTCAAGCCAAACACATATAATAAAGACATACGTGAAGGCCGGGATTTCCTGTAATTTTCTTCTCCTAAATTCAAACATAACTGAGCTTACCCTCTGTCTGAAAAACCTTAGAAACAATGTGTCTATTTTGAGCAGGATACGTCCTTGAAGATGCATATCAAACAAATACGTAGGACTGCTTTCTTTATTCTGTGTCTCAGATTAATTCTGAAAAGCTAGTTTGTGCATTTGTTACTTTTATGCTGGAAAATTATAATTCACTACCGTCAGGTTGCTCTTAAAGCTCTCTGAAAAGCTTTCACCTGATCCAAAATGCTGCAGTGAGTATGGACAGGGATCAGAAAGACAGAGCATATTTCTCCCATACTGGCCTCTCTTTATTGCCTCCCTGTTAAATCCTGAATCAAATCTAAAATCCTTCTCCTTTCATACAAGGTCTTGAATGATCAACTCAGGACTCACTGTAGATTTTTATTGTAATAGAGCACTTCACTCTCAGACTGCTGGCTTTCTTGTGTTTCCTGGGATATTTAAAAGTAGAATGGGAGGCTGAGTCTCCGGCTATCCGGCAACTTTCTTGTGGGGTCAACTCCAATTTTGGATTTTGGAGAAAGACACTCTCTTTACATTCCAAATGAGGCTTAAAACCTGCCTTTTTGATAAAGCATGTAGTTAGTTTTGTTAGTTATCCTTTAGTTACACTACTGGAGGCCCAAGCATGCTGCGAGCCTTTCCCATGGTGCACTGAGCACTTTTTTCACTGCCTGTGTGTTTATATACGACTGCAGCATGTCGCTATATTTTTGTAATTTCTCTTCTTTATTCTATGTTTTTTCTCTTCTCTTTCTCCTGTCCAGTCATGGTGGATGGCTGCCCCCCCCTCGAATTGGATGCTGCTGGAACTTTCTTCCTGGTAAAAGGGAGTTTTTCCTTCCCACTATTGCAAAGTGCTTGCTCGTTGTGGTTGGGGTTTTCTCCAGTACTGTAGTGTCTTTACCTTACAGTGAAAAATGACTTGAGGCAACTGTTGTCATGATTTGGTGCTATTTAAATCAACTTGAATTTAATTGAATTTGTTCCTAAATGCTTCCCCTTTGCCATAATATCACTTACAGCTCATTATTATACTCTTGGATTGGTGCATACCAGGTGTGGTGTGACCCAGTACTTTTGCCCATATAGTGGCCACATGTCTAGGCCTTAAATATGTAAAGGTGGAATCAATCTTCTCATCTAACTCTTGACTGGAAAGTGAGTAAGTGGATTAAAAACACAACATATCCCTGAAGTCAAGCAGCCTTTTAGGGCTTTAAAAGTATGAATCATTTAACCAACTGGCAAATAATATGGAAATAAAAGAAATGAGAGCCAGCTGCCGGGGAAACATTGCAAGATGAAACTGTGAGAGAAGAATAAGGAGGACATGTTGCACCGAGATGACTGACAGAGAGAGGGAAGGGAGGTTGGGAGGAAGCAAGACTAAACGGGAGGGGACAGACAAGTTATTCTAGTTGCAGACAGCTGACAGCAAACCCAAAATAAGATGGAGCCGTCTAATGGGCACACCTTCTGCAGCTACACTCACAAACCATAAAACACTGCTGGCACTGTTAAATGCGCTTCTGCTCCTAATGGTTTTCAACACAGGAGAGCAAAGAGTCGAGCTGAGTTAATGTCGTAGTTTATTGTTTTCCCATAGAAAGTGTTGTTTCCTACGATCACATTTCGTATAAAAGAGACACAATGTAAAAACCGACTCTAGCGTAGTAATAAATATAAAATGTCATCATGAGATAGAAAAAGGTTAAAGTTGTGAGGGCAGGGCAACAGAGAGGACAGAGGGACACATCAAAACTGACCCGGAGACTGGAAGAGCTCATAGATTGGTTTACACGTCTACAAATATAGTCTCACAGCCCATCTCCTTCCACACACACACTCACACTCAAACACACACAATGCCAAATACACAAGATGTTCCTTAGCAAGTCTAATACAATGCAGAAGACATGTTCATGTTCAAATCTTCAGCTGGTCACGTTTGATGGGTCTGGAAAGACAGACGGATAGCACAGTAGCTAAGACTATAGTGCACATGCGACATGCTAGATATAATTACCACACCTATTATATAGTGAAGCTAACATGGATGCTGGAATAAAACTATAGGCTGCTATTTCCCAGCTCTGACAAAGAGGAGCAATGACACAAAGCGGTGATGCTGTAGACACGGGGCGCGCTGAAAGGGCGAAAAGTGAGAAGTGCTCTTGTTCATTGTTGTCGTTCGTAGACTCTGGTGCATATCACATCATCTGCTCTCATGGTCTGAAAAGAAAGACAGGGCAATGAGGGCAGTTAATGAGGATACTCGCACACACTGAGGCGAAAGTACTGGCATGGAGTTAGCCATAAATTCATTTTTAAAAAGTTAAAGCTTTCACAGAACAGCCATTCATGTTAATCCACCCTAAAAGTCCAGTTTTTATTGCCTCCAGCAGTTATGACTAACATAATGTCACTGTGCCAAACTGTTTTGACCAATCACTGTGTATGCAAAGAGTAAACACACTTTGCTTGCTTTCCCTCTCTCTCTTACACACACACAAACACCACAACTACGCTGGCTTCTAAAAACCAGTTGTGGGTTTGGTGCTTAACAAGACTTCAGGAGTCTTAAATGTGAACTATTTACTGCCAGCCCTCAAGCTAGCATCTCCCCATAAATACTTACTGTGTTTGCAATTTCTGCACTTTAAAAACAGTTCACTCCAGACTGAAGCCTGCGTGGTATCTTATCTCTAGCTGAACTGGTTTACTGGGTCAAATAAGAATTTTAATTAATGTAATTTAATTTAATTACATCAGAAAGTTTGTTTTAATCAACATGAAGTGCTAGCTGGGTGGGGTTCCCCATTAAGTGCAATTATGCTTCTGTGTTTATTTTTTCATTAGATTAGTAGTTTATTGTAAGAAGGCAGCAGATATAAGTGGACTCCAAAAAGGTTATTTGAGCACAATAACTCAACTCTGTGTGGTGAGTGTCTTGCAAACACATGCAGCTAATGTCAGAAGTGCAATGCTACAGCCCATGCAGCCCTCGTTGCTATAAACAAAAGAATATTTCTAGGTTTCACAAGTAAAACAAGATCCACGTAGCAGCTTTTGTCGTGGTCTGTTTGTCAGCCAGTTGTCTTGCTGTGACACGGAGTACACACTTTGTTCATGTGATGACAACTGAACTGTCTTCACGACAGCTGAATAAAATTTTGCTGATGGCAGAGTTTAAATAAGGGGAAACAACCTGGACTAAAGGACAAGCGCCCAACCCCCCCCAAACTGCAGTACTTTGATTGGGCACTTGAGGCTGGAACCAAAAGTAAGCCAATCCCCACAGACTGTAATTAAAAGATGGGCATAGCCAACGTGAAGATAACCTTCTTATCTTCATTTTTGACTCGAATGAGGACCATGATTTAGATATAACATAATTATTGTGTATTAAAGTTAAAAGTGCGAACTGAGCGCATAAACTTATTGGGGAAGCATTTAATGATGTCATAGATCATGTGAGCTCAAGAGCTGTTGCACCCATAGACTTCTACACAGCTGGACTTCTTTTTGTAGCCAGAGGAGTCATGAGCTATTAGGTATTAGAAAAAAAATGCAGGGTTAAAGCATTTCTGCACTTGGTTTACGAGTCCTAGAACTGATGAGCATCTATTTTATACAGCCTGTAGTTGATCCACATGGACAAAATAAACACGTTTACAAACTGGTCTCTCAAGCTAATTTCCCCCTTCATGGCCACTATGTTAAGGGTGTAGCTTCTTCGACTGACAGGTGACTGGTAGCTCATGCAGATGTTGCTGGTTGGTGACTGCTGGGTTACTGAATTGGACCATGTCACTGTGTTTCTTGTGCTATATGCTGCACAGCAGTTAGCAAATGTCTGTGTGTGTGTGATCCTGTATAAATTAGGGATGTCAAATTTCCTGAAATTAGCTGACAACTTCGCACCTCGTCCTATGGTCCAATTGCAATTATTTATGGCTATAAAATGATAAATGGGGATGTTCACAACGCTAAGGTCAAGGCTTCAAAGTGTACATTGGAGGCAGCACAGTGGCAATGTCCATTTTTTATATACAGTTCATAGTTCATTTTAAGATTTACTCCTTAGCCACTTTTTTAATAATGATCTTTAAAACACACTTTAAAAAAAAAAAAATTAGTTAATTTCAAGTCTGAAAATTCAGTTTAGTAGTAGATCAGTAGTGGATAGTGTACAATAATTTGTGAACTATAATCTATGGTAAAGCTTTGCACTTGTTAGTCTCCAAATCTAAACTCTTGCTCAGGTGATAGTTTGTGTGTTTTACCAAGATCAGCTTGCTGTCACTGGTGATCTCTCGGGTCCAAGATGTCTTAGGCCCCTCTCCTTTCTGCAGAGTCTGCTCACAGCTGATCTTGCTGTCTGTTTCCCAACGTGGAAAACTCTGAAAAGCCATTAGACCCACGAATGAATGCACAAATAAATGGACACGAATAAATACGATGCCATTTGTAGGGAAGGGAACTTAATGAGGGAGTGTCTAATAGAGAGAGAGCACAAAAAGGCTTTAGCAGGGTGATCACTGAGAGGTGATAACTCGTGATGCGCTCATCGTTAGTAGAGCGAAGCGCTGGCTGGGTTGCATGTGTTTGCTTTGGAAACGGCTGAACAGAGGCCATCTATGGGAAATTGGAGAGAGTAGCGGGGAGAATTAGGGAGGGACAGAGGGTAGCAAAGGGCAAGTAGGGGGAACGGAGGGAAGATGGGAAGTTGAAAGGGATTGTAAAGTGTGTGAAGGAGTGCAGTGTAGCATGATAGGCCTTCAGAGACCAAGGGAGGGGTAAAGCTGTGCTATCAGTCCAAATATGATGAAAAGCCAAATTAAACAGATTGATGTAATCTACACAGCTCCCACCCATATCTACTGTGTATTTGGTTATGTATGTGTGTGTCCATGTGTAGTCCAAGAAGAGATGAAGTGCATTTAGTAATATATTCATGTCCATATTTTGTGTACCGTGCAGGGACGCCCATCCACAGTGGTCTCATTGAACTCCTGCCCAACAGTGAAGGTGATGTGGGTGGTTCGGACTGTGGTCGATGTTTTAATAGAGAGCGTTTCTCCATCCTGAGTAATCTCCACCAGGGGCTTGGAGGCTGCCTTCACTGCAATCTTGCGTAGCATCACGTTCACACCTACACAAACAAGCAACAGAAAATGCGAAAGAGCATGTGTGAGAAGAGATTTCCAGAAAAGACAACACATAATGACAAAAAAACATAGTGCCAATGCTCTTCCACAGCTAAATGCGGTGCCTTGAATTAACACTACTGCTTCCACTAAAACTAAAAATATTCCCTGGGACATTGGTAAACTCAGTTCATGGAGATGGATCTTTTTTTTTCCTGTGCTTGTGTATTAGAGTGTAAACAAAAACACAAGCAAACAAAGACAAGCAAGCCCTGTATCGGCTGTGTGGTTGTGTTTGAGTGTTGTTGTGTTGCTGCTTATCTGCAATGTCTTTCTGCACACACGGGGCAAAATTTGGAGCAGACTTGAAATGCACAGTGCTTTCCAATAATGATTGCACAGGAAACAATGAGGTCATATGACAAAGCATGCCTCAATCCCCCTCCACAGACTTAATCATCGTTGCGGCCATGCAAACACACGCTTACTGACTTTAACACTCACACCGTGATTGCGATTTGCACTTCCTGAAGTGTAATCTCAGTTATTCCCCTTTTTTCTGTTTCTAGGGAAAAAGCATAACTCATTCAATATTTTGTGTGACTGTAAAAGGCTTCTCCATACGGGGGCAGTTTGTGGTATGTTGGTCATCTGTATTTCACAATGATTTCACAAAAGAGTGACCAGAACAGCACTCCCAAAAAAAAGACAAGTCACGTAAAATCTAACTAATGTTAGTGTTTGGTAACTTTAGCCACATTTATAAACTAATCTGCAGTATTACTTTTAATAAAATTAATTTCCCCAGCCTTTTTTCCCACTGAAATGTGCTTAAAAGTTTTAAAAAATGTGAAGGAGGAAAAGGTTTGTCCAATAGTGATTATCTGAAAAGGGGAAGGAGGAAAAAAATGATGTTACCCCGTGGGAAAAGAGAGGGAACAAGGAGAAGACCGGTATGGGGGAGGGAGGTTGGGGGCCTGGGCAGACGAGGGGCAGCGGTCTGCGTGTGGTGTGCGAAGATCTCTGTCCAAGTGTGAGGGGAAGTGTGTGTATGCCGCCCAGTGTGTATCTGCTGCGAGTTGGGTTTCACACTTCTCACCTCTCACACATTCCCACCTGTCACCAAGTGTAAATATATACAGAGAGAAATGCACAGTCATTTGCCATGCATTGGGTTGTCCAGCCTATGCCCTGTGTATAATTTGTATGCACTGTACAAGCAGCTTCATATATATAAATGCATTGTGAGCTTGTGGTGTGCAGATGAATGTCCACTCATTGGAAAGACATTATTTTGCAGGAATTACTTATACCTTTTTTGCTCCAGGTAATTATTAATACTTCCAAGTACTTAAATATTATGTTATGCTAATAATTCTCAACATTTCAGGGGGCATTTGCAGTATGTGTGTGTTTACATTGTGGAACGACTTGCTTTATTTAATTTGGTTATATAAATACTTTTTTCCTCCATGCTGTGACGGGGTGGCAAAAGTTTGAAAATGTGATTATTTATTTACTTTTTATTATTGTAAATCACTGCACATCATAGCTGCTACTGTGCATTTATACATGTGCTTTATAGCTTTACTCACAATGTAGCCTATTTTCAGTTTTTTCCCCCACAGATACCATATGTAATGACTCCTTGTGCACGACCAAGGATAAAAGCCTAGAAGTGAAAATGTGGCCCCCATCAGTTTTTTGTCTTAGACGCTGCTGGCCTGCCAAAACCTTTGGAAGCCACAGAGGGATACGAAGGTTCTCAAGGTATTCCCCGCTGTTAATTTTTGTGACCGAAATTCTTTAATTCACACAAGTTTCACCACTGGGGGACAAACACAATTTCAGACAGACGGTCAGGGTCAGAGGTCAAAGATCATAGGGCAGAGGAAGCATTTGGGACATGGAGAGACGAGGGTAGAGGGAGGAGAGCTGGAATGAGGAAAGGAAGAGAGGATAGATGGAGGGAATAGGGTAGTAGGTGATGACAGTATGCATCCAGCTGTGCTTTGCCTCCAATGAAACCAGGGATCAGAGCCCATTCCCCTATGTGAGTCATCCCAATGTAGAGGTAAATTAAAGGAACACATGCAGTAAAGGGTGTGGATGTGTGTGTGTTTGTGTGTGGTAGTTACACAGCATTCCTGCTGTTGGAATGTTGTCTTATAATAATAACAAGAGATAAAATAATTCAAATACAAAGTGCACAAAGCAGGCGCATCGCAAGAACAATGCATTTTAGAACATATGCTAAAACCATTTAAGGAGAAATAAAAGAAAAAGAAGAGTATTTAAAAAATCAGGTGATGAAAGTATATCTTAAGAGGAGATTTAAAGGTTGCTACAGGCGCTCAGACCTTTCTTTTCATCGAAAAGTCATAGAAACGTCCTTTTAGACAGACAGTATACCATAAAATATCCTGTCCTCGCATTATTGCGCACGGTGCCATATTTGCCTTTGGTCAGAATAATCTGGATCAAACAGACGTTAAAACTAACCGGTGGTCTTTCATTTGTGTAGTGGTGGTACGGGATTCATGTAGTTCAGTTACCTCTATATGTGTAGGTAGCTAAGAGACTAAGATAAAGGCGGTGTTGTTGGCGCTTTGCGATAAAACGGATTCCAGGTGTGCACTGCCAAGTCATCTAATGAAAATTGGCTACTAACGACAGATGCGCGCCTGTAGTGCGCCCTACAGGCGCGCTCACGCACACACTGGCCGGTTTACAAATGAGCCAGACAAAAAAACAGCGTGGATCTCAGCGGCAGGTATTTGTTCTTCTCTCGGACTGTCACTTCGGATAACGATGCCACTGTCCTGCACTGTATTGTGTCATAACGGTCCTCTTTAAAAACACACGCAAACAATCTGAGGTTGAGACACAGACAGATGTGTCGCCGTTTGTCGCTATTGTGTTAGCAGGGGAGGCCAAAAGGGGAGATGAGAGAGGATAAAAAAGAGGGGGGGGGGGGGGGGCTGGCTGGGGGCCAAGAACGGAGTTTGGGGTTCTGCAGCAGAATGACAAAGACCCCCCACCCATGCAGTACGCTGGTGCACGGACGCAGAGGTAGACTCACAATGTGCTGAGAAAGCTACAGTTTGAGCTGACACATCTGATCTGTCTCTATGAACAGAACTAAAAGCTTCACCAGGAACCACTGACGCATAAAAACGTTCAAACTGCCACTTACAGTGATGATGATTTAAGAAAAAAACAAACAAACCTTGCTTCACATTACTTACCTAACACTTTCAAGAGTTCCTCAAAATTTTCAGAGCTCTTCATCTCCCAAGTGCCGGAGAAATCTGGGATTTTGCGCTCCATGTTCGGCGATAGTTTGCTTAGTGGTGTGGACTAGATAAGCTGTCAGGTCCTGGGCTGCAGTCAGTGCGCGTCTGTGCGTCAAAAATGAACAAGTTGTGTGTGCGCCAGATGGCTTGGATCTGTCCGTGACTTGGTTTTGCCTTCTTCCCGGGATGAGAGACCTACTGACAGCAGCTCTTATCTCATCTATCTAGCAGTGCACGTTATAAGCATTTGCACTTCAAATGAATGACACGGAGCGCAAAGATACTTGTGTAGGGATGCACACGCCCCTTTCTGAACGGACACGCCCCGGAGGCCGACAGATTACAGGCACAGGCCAACAGTGCTTTAACCTGAGAACACCCCAGCAAGCACTCTGTGCACTTCGGCCCAGGGAGACGCCGTTTGGAGACCCCTCTCATCCATACGCGCACCTGTCACCACCCAAACTAACCACTCCCCGAAACTCCCGCGTGCTCTGTTTATTAGGTGTTTAGCCACTTACTTTAGGCAATTACATTAACTACATATTACCATCAATGTTGTCATTGCAAAACAGAAAGGATGTAACCAGGTCAGTATTGACAGAACATGTCGTCTTGGCAGGGCGGCGCAAAGGAAGAACAAGTCAACTGCCAACCTGAAGAGATGGCGGAGCGGTTTGTGTGGGTGTGTGATGAGAGCGAGAGAGAGAGAAAGAGAGAGTGAGAGAGGGGCCAAGTTCATCTCCCAGCCTCCAGTACGCCCTGGTTCTGTGTCATAAAAATATAAGCAGAGGTAATGGGATACATCTAACGGCTGCAACTGGTGGGCTAGCCTGCGTCAGAGGAAAAAACAACCCGAACCCATGAGGGAAATATATTACGTGGGGCTGGGATTAAAAATAAGAGGTATTATTGGCGCAGGTCAGCGGTGGCTCTCCTTATTAAAGTTTTTCGCCCCCCGCTGGCGGAAGAAAGAGGAGGGGAGGAGACGCGTCAGGCGGGGTCAGGGGCCCTGCGGGGTCGGAAGGTAGTCCTATAAAGAACACACGGAAATGCACACGCACACACACCGTATGTATGCGCGCTCACGCACGCGCTGATGATGGATGGCAACTGGACAAAGCAGACGTTAACTATTGACTCTTGATGGATGATCCCATCCGCTAATTCTGCACGGCGAATTAGCGCGAGGTAACCCGGGCGACTTTAAGGCGCGGGCATTAGCCCCCATACCCCCACGGCTTAGGATATAAGCTTCACGCACACACCGGCTCAGTGTCAGTGTTATAACAAAGACACAGTGACTAACAGAGGTCAATAACAGTGTCAGATTGATATTTGGTAACCTGATATGCGCTTTTGCGCACAGCTCTGCGTTCAGTTTGCATCGGGCCCGGCGGGTCTGTTTGATGTGAACAAAGCTTGCTCTCATTGTTTCCTTCATCTACACACACACACACACACACACACACACACACACCTAACATCTAAGTCACTGGCCACACACCATGTCACAATCACAGCATGTCCTCACAAGACAGCCATATTAGAGGTGTAATTTGCACTCCAGTCTTCTCTTTTTCTTCTTCTATGTCACTCATGTTTTTTGTAAGCTGGCTTACCTCTTCTTCTTTTTTTAAACTCTTTAACAGTTTTCTCTTATATTATTAAATCAAAACACCTGATAGTGAAGTAAAAAAGTGAAGTTTATTACTGAGATCAATCGAAATCCACATGGGAATCTTTATATTAAAGCACAGCATCTGTGGTGGTCTATGGTTAAGAAAAGAGGACATGATCACGCCCCCAGTTTAAAGGTGGCTGATTCAAACCACCAAGGTTACAAAGGACAGCTGGCTACCATGGAGTAATTCGTCTTCAGCGTCATCACAGGCCATTACCGCTTTAGCATGACATAACAAGAAATGCATCAAAAGCCACTGAATGAAACAGACAGTCATGCAGTATAGGACGATAGCCTCACCCATGTTGTGTGTGTGCTGTTCAGATGGGGGGGTTGATAAAGAGCTCTGAAATGTGTGTGATGCTGCATGTCAGCACGTGATGACAAAGCAAAGCTCAACATTCAGATCCACTCAACCGTGCCCCGCTCCTCTCAGCCTCTCTCTTGCCCCCCATTCCTTCCCTCCATTCCTCTTTTCCTTTCTGTCTCTCCTTTACCTCATGCTACTTTCTCCCCCCCTTTCTTCTCTTTTTCGACCTTCTCCACCTCCTCCTCCTCCTGTCAAGCTTTTGTTCTTTTGTTCTGCTTTGACACATTCCTCAAGCATGTTGAGGAGAGGGAAGAGGCAAAGACAGAAGGGGAGAGGATGGAAAGGAGAAGAAAAAAGGAGGGGGGGCTAGTTAGTGAGAAAGTTAGAGACTGAAGTGCATGTCAGTTTTTGTCTCTTTGTTGTGGGGAGAAGGATAGGGAGAGTGAGTCAGCAAGAGAGAGCAAGGAGATCAAAAGCCAACAGCGATGGAGAGGTTAAGAGCAGTGGATGAATGAAGGCGACAGATTAAGATCTGTCTTCGGAGGTGTAAGAAGTATTATTTTCCTGCTCCTGCGCCAACTTTATCTAAGCTATTTCCTTATGTTCCAGCTATTATCCTCACATATACTGTTTACTTCTTTTGTTCTGTCATCTTCATCTTTCTGTGTTCTTTCTCATACCAAGATTATTATTGGTAACCGATATCACCAACTGCCATCACAGAGACTGACAGGCAGGCTGCACCATGTGCAATCTAAACAGAATCTCTTGTGTCCTGTTTACAGTCATTTTTGGCTCTTATCAGCATGGCTACAAACATTCAGCATTTATAGAAACAATAACATAAAGCAGCAATAATACCATAGAAGAAGAGTACAACGCAGAAAAAAATTCGGGGTTCTGTTTGAGAAATAATCATACAATTCGTTTTGACAATGAAAATATTTACTATTTCCAGCTTATGCACAATCAGATTTTTCAAACTTTCTAACTAATGTGACTAAATGACATCAGCAAAAGCTGATAATAACTAAGCCAGTGTTTTCATCAAATCAAATGCAGCAGCAGCAGCAGGGGTGACACACATGCAGCTTCCAGGCCACTAAGGGTCCAGTAGGTCCCCTTGGCTGTGTGTCTTGTGTCTCTGCAAAGTAAAAACTGCAGAGACATAGAACAGACGCATCACTGGAGTTTTAGCTGTCTCTTGTCCTGCAGACACCTTTGAGACATTGCTCATCTGCAACCTTCTTATCGATCAGGACATTAACCATGCTGCACCAGTAAACCAGTTTAGCTAAAGGGTTGTTCTGAAGAATTTCTTTGATTTATGACACTAGTGTTTCTTTGCCTTGACAACAGACAGCAAGAATGCAGGAAAACTGACGTATTTGAAAAATTCTGCAAAGTTTGTAGGACATCAAAGGTTGTGAATAATCATGATAATATAATAAACCTGTTTTCCAAATTAATCTTTCTTTAAATGAGAACCTTTTCAGAATGTACTTGTACTTCTTTGAACTAATAGAAAGGGAAACATTTGGAGATGTGCGGTTTCAGAGGTAGTGATGGGTTCAGTTTAATACTTCAATGGCTTGAAATTGGATCACACAGAAAGGAATGAGGATGCTAAATAATTGGTTATGTGGAGCCTGCTGCACTTTGCCAAATGCTATTATTAAGGAAGGTTTGTTCATTTCTGTGATGAGAAGCACAATTAATCTGAATCCTTTACACAGTTGTTTAATTAGAACAAAACTGGGCCGACTGTGACACTGACATCCTTGGTGATACCATGAAACAGTTAAACGAAATCATTTGGTTAAACACTCTATACCCTGCAATCCTCACAGTTGTGTCGCTGGCAGCAGAGAATTTCCAGCTGTATTTCCTTCTCTGTGTTACATTTAAAACAGACTGAGCCTTGTATCAACACCCTCCCTAGGGTGACCTGTACCATATCTCCACACTCACTTCCTCTTATGCTGCGTATTGTTTCCTATTTCCTCTCCTCATTCAAATGACACAGATTTGAGCCATATCTGTGAAAGTTACAATCTACAGACTATTTACTGTTCCAAAGTTTCCTCATGTGGTCATGAAAGAAAACAGGAAAAAAGCTCACACCATATTAGATTTAATGCAAATTGTATCTAAAGTATGTCTAAAATGTGGGTGTCCTATTTCAGATGCCTTATCGTATTTGTGTTGCAATAAGAATAAAAAAATATAGCGACATGTATGCACAAGTTGGAGCCTGTGCGTGTGAATGCGATCAGTCGGGTTAAAGCCACACTTCAGTGGCATTCTCCACTTTATAATGCCGATGACCTCCAGTAAAAATTCTCACCCACTAATCTTAGTAATCCCAGATGTGAACTTGACCCAGGCCTTCCAAACTGCCAGCTCCTGGAAGTCATTATTACTGGCCTTTACCCTCACAGGAAACCACTGGGCAAGAAGTGCACATGCCTGCAGACTAACATTCCCCAAATTACCGTATCTCTCTTTTATGATTTAACCCTGGGTCCGTGTGGGCTTGAGACCTCCCCAAAGAGTCATGAGATGAATCAGGCGCCTTTTAGATGACTAATAGAACAGGAAAGAACACAAAACATTTACGTGACACAAGACTGTGTCTTTTTCTGTAATCTTTTCACTTTTTGCACAAAATGCATGACAGCTGAACCTCTTCCAGCCTCTAAAAATTACATGCCGAGACATAAATACGTTTAAAGGGGGTCACAGCATTAAAACATTTGCGAACCCCTGCTCTGTGTGACTTTCACAACAGTTGCAGACACACATGTTCGCAGCCAAAAGTGTGTGCAGCACTGTTGGCTGCTGGCATGCTGACCCAGCAATCCATATGGGGCTGATTAGAGATGGCAGTATTTAACTGTGTACATGGAAGAGAGGCAGAGAGATCAAACCAAAGAGCAGAGGAAAGATAAGAAATTAGAAAAGTTAAGAGCGCACGTCTGTGTGTGTAGCATGTTTAGATATCTTTGTGAGGACCAAAAATTGGAATTCTACTATCCTTGTGGGGACCAACAGTTTAAGGGTTTAAGGGTTAGGGTTAAGCGTTCACTTTTGATGGTTAGGAGCAGCAGCTAGGGAAAGCATTATGTCAAAACATGAAAACAAGTTTGTGTGTGTGTGTGTGTGTGTGTGTGTGTGTGTGTGTGTGTGTGTGTGTGTGTGTGTGTGTGTGTGTGTGTGTGTGTGTGTGTGTGTGTTTCCCCACATAACGGTTACTCTTTCCTTATTATTTTTCTTGGTAATGGAAATCATCAGACACAGATTGTTCCTGACACACACACACACACACACACACACACACACACACACACACACACACACACACACCACATCATCGTGCAAGGAGTTTTGCATTTAAAGTATCACTAATGGACACTGTGTGTGTGCGCCTATGTGTTGCATACATGAGACTGAACCTCTAGATGCCTTTGCAGTTGCAGCCAGACGCCTGTATTACTCACACTCTATTCGTATTGTCCTTCAGAGCTCCTCCCTGCTTTCGCCCCGCTCCCAAAACCCCCTCTTCTCTTCTTCTCTCCCCCCTCGTCTTTGTGCTTCTAATTATCACATTTGTTATGAGCCGGTCTGGACAGCAGGAGAGCAAGAGCAGGGAGAGGTTGATTAGGAAGGGGAGGAGATGGCTGTGACTGTGAGCACTGAATGAAAAGGAGCTGGAGAAATAGATTACGTCGAGCTTGTCTTTATTTGGTCCTCCTTGTGTGTTCAATGCTTGAAGTTTTCCCTGTGTTTCCCTGTGTACACTGTCACCTGCACTTAATCTGAGGTGACAACTGCACTGAGTGATGCTGAATTGTCGTGCAGCCAACAGAAGACAGCAGATGAGAAGGATGAAGAAGAAAAGAGGAGAACAGTGAGGTCAGAGAGGCAAAGAAAGGAACTGAGGGAGGCTGAGGTGTTCATGAAGAAGGTTTTGTGAAATACAGCTAACATATGTGGACTGGAGAAAAATGGGAAGCTGAGAAGACAAACAAGAGCTGGTTCCCATACTTTTATTGCTTTTCACCTTATTTTATTTGTTTTGTTTTCCTGAAAACCCCAAAAAAGTTCAATAAAAGTCCATCCCTGCTTTTATCGTATCAGCCCTCCTTCTTCTTGCATCCTACGACTCTGCCCCTCCACCCTCGCTCTGCCTCTCACTCCGCACTCATTCTTTTATTCTCCCGCTGCCTTTCCTCTTTGACCCGAGTCAACGATTGTTGTCCACTTTTGCTTTTTCCTCAGCCACGATTGTGTGTCAGTAGTGTCTCCAGAAGGCAATGTTCTCATCTGTTTAAGTTTGTCTGTGCATTTGTGCACATATGGATGCATGCACGACTGGACAGTATGTGTGCATGCGATGATGTCATAGATGAAGAATTGCTATAGTTAAATACTTGGCGCAGGTCACCCTCTGGTCACTGTTGCTGTACGTGACCACAGTGTGTCCCCAAAGACTCTACAATTAACTGACACAGTGTCAGATTTATGCTTTATTGTTCTCTCGATTGCTTTGAATAGCAGTAGATCTGCATATCAGTGAGTTTGAGGCAGAAAACTGGAAAATGGCATTAAGCTCTGTGATTTCTTCACTGATCCTCTGACTTTGCCAAAGACGTGTGAGAAAATAAATGCTCAATATAAGGTTTAAAAAGCTTTTATTCACCTGCCTTTGCAAAAACATGATGGGGAAGAAAGCTACGAGAGATAGCTATACATGAAATGGAAAGGTGTGATGAAATTTTACGAGGTGCAGTGCATAGAGATGGAGTCATCTGTGATACTTTCGGTGTTGCTGTACAAGAAAACCAAGTGAAGAATTGTCATTTCTTGTCAAATTCCAAGCAAGTCATCACTTCTTTTATTTTTGATTAACTTTTCTGCAAATCAATGAGCCTATTGTTTCATTCGCACTTCTATTCATTCATATCAGTGTAGTGTGGCTTTGTACAAGCAGATGTATACAAAATAAGCTCAATAAGAACTCCATAACTTTTTAAAGTATGCAAGAAATATTTTCTCTTGATAATAACACCTCCATCCTGCTTATTTCGCTATTTGAGTCTAATGCTTACACTTTAGAGGTGCTAAAAGTTCAGTGTTTTTCATCATGTTTTACTGTAAATGGCTCAGCAGCACAAAGTTTTTGCTGGCGTAGTACCTGACCTCCACATTTGATACTATACGTGACTGTCATTTTAGCTTGATAGCTTGACATACTGGGTGAGTGTACTGGGTTCTGTGTTGGAGTGGTTCTGTGGCTTATAAATTAACCTCCTCGTCTGCATCTCTTGCCTGCTGTGTGGCACAAGGTTCTGTTTCTGGCACTTTACAGTTTCTTGTATATCCACTCCCTCTTTAGCTCATTTTAAGCTTTTTAAAGGGCTTTTATTATCACTGCTACACAGATTATGTTCAGTTATATACCTCTTTTAAGCCCAAAGATGTTTTAAAATGACAAATTCTGCATAGTTTATAATAGACTCTATTAAAAGATGGGTGGCTGACAGTGTTCTCAAACTTAATAATGAGAGGTTACAAACAGAAGTCCTTGTTTGTGTCCTCCAACATATGGAAACACCAGGTTTCCTCGCGACTTTTCCTAAATCTTCTATCAGGAACCGTTTTTAAAAATAGCAGCAGGGCCCTGGGGTCATTTGTTCAGGCCCTGCTTGCTGTGCAGCATAACTAGGAGTGTTTGCAGTGGTCCCCAGATTCTGGAGCTCTTCCCTACTGAGCCTGAGATCTGTGGACTCAGTGGTTTAAAAAGCAGCTAAACGCTCGTCTTTGTCACCTTGTTTTTCAGAAACGTTCTGTCTGTATGTTTTTAGTATCTTGTTGTGATTCACATTGTAATTTTTATCCTGAAAGGTGCTATATAAGTAAAGTTTTATTCTATGTCATTCTTTTAAAAGGGGTCAGGTGGTCTCCAGGTCAGAGTTCAATTTTTTATTTTTATTTATTTTTTTATTTTTTGCACAGAGCCCAAAACAAGAGGGGACATTCAACTGAACAATAAAAAAATAAATGAAGACAAAAAAAATCCCAAAGTTGTTTATTCACAATCTGATCTGTACTGTCCCAACGTATCATATTACCTGTTATCTTACTTATATTTGTGGGATTCTTTGATCCAAAAAGGTTGTTGCACTTTAAAAACTCTTCAAGACTAATTTGCAAACAAATGTTGGAAGTTTAGGACGATCATCTCACAGAGACCGCTGCAACAATCTAGTCTCACCAACAGCAAGCGAAAATGAGCCAAAACGAAATTCTAGCAAAGAGTAAAATGCATGTGTGTTGGAAGATTTGTTTGTATGATGTATCATGTGCCGGCCGTTATAATGACCATGACAAAGTAGACATAGCATGGGAAAAACCAAGCAGAGTTGCAGATGACTTTTTAAGTATTGTCATTCTGCAGTTTACCATCAAACTTTATATTCTAACCAAGTTTATTAGGCTCATACGATGTGACTTGCAATAAAATACATGACCGATGAAATCTCACAGGATGTAGCTGTAGGTGCCTAAAAAGACTCTAAACAACTAAAAGTCTTTCTCTTTTAGAATAAAAGATGAAGGAACCATATATATTTTTAAATGAATTTAAGCCTGAAGGCTGTTTGTACTGTTATGCTCAGGCTTTGCTTGGATCCTGGGATTTTGGTGAGTAGCCTAATGAGCAACTCTCCTGCCATCTGGTGGTGGCAAACTGACGGTGCTGTGTCTAAGTCTTCAAACTCTTTATAACCTTTTGGCTCCACACGTAGAAGATGTCTGGGCATGTGAGCCTACTGTAACTAATCAAACTATTGTTATTAGTGTTTACAGGAGTTTAGTGCCCTCGGCTTTGCGTGACTGCAGGCCTGCTCATGCGCCTGCAGGGACAGGTGGAGTCCCAACCCCCACAAGTCATCCTGATAATTTTGTTTGTGTTTTTGTCTCTCTGAGAACCAGTTTTAATGTGATACAGAGTGGCAGCAGTTCACCCAGGCCTTAATTTGTTGAAGAGCTTCTTAAGAAGGCTATGTCAAAGCTGCGAGTTAGCTCCTATGCTGTTAATGTTCATTTAACACCACAAAGTGCAAAATGCGAATAATAAAAGGTCAGCTCCAATCACCACAAAGCTGGTAGACAGATTTGAGCTGAATCCGAGCTACTTGGCATTTCTGGCTCTATTATGGGAAAAGTGTTGTTTGCCAATGCTGGCACAAAAATATTGAGCTGAGCCAGGCTTTGGTTGTGACAGGTTTTATGTGGGCCATGTGCCACAATATACCTGACAGTTGGCTCATGCAGCGGGGCCTGTGGTTGACTTGAGACAGGCTTTCAGCCCACTCAACCTTCATCAGCCTGAGTTAACACTGTCAGTGAACTGGCTTAGTAGAAAACTGTAAATATGGTGCACACGTGGGCACAGCATTTGTTGCTGAATGGGCAATTTGGGGAAATTCTAATGCAAACTCAGGAAAATGGTGACCCCTCAACACCAACAATGACTCGTATATCACAAAGTATCTTATTTCAGTAAGTTTCTATTTCATATTTATTCTGCATAGTTTAGTTCAGAGTGGAGATACATGCTTGCAATATTTAATATTGGTGTTGCTGTATATTGTATCATTTTGGAACACCCACCCTGTTGTAAATATGTTTAATGACAGAGCTGAAAAGGTGCATCTTAAATTAAATACACAAGGTCTCATATGAGGGTGGATAACAAGTCAAATAAAAATGAAGAAAAGGAAACGGTCTACTTTTGTATCACTGACTCAAGGACTGTAGTGTCTTTATTCTTTTCCCATCTTTAAACCTTTCCCTTGCAAACACCCATGTCAGTATAAGTGCAGTAAAAATGCAGCAGTGCCTCTTTGTAATGGAAACTTTTAACATTCTTCTCATCTCTGTGCCAAGCTGACCTGGCTGAATGGGAGGCTCCATAGTGTCTCATTTTGATTCCCTGTAATCTTTTAATGCAACATGTAATCGACTTATTACAGCTGGCTTGTAAGGCCCTAACACATAAATGACAGCTACTGCCTGCCTGATGAACATCACTTAGTAACAAAAAAAAGAAAACACGCAACCGGAAAAAACAGAGGTCTAGTGCACAGACGTAATGTGATGGACCGAGCAGTGAAGGAAACTTAGGCACAGGTTAAAGTCCAAAAAATGATTTTTTATTTAACCCAAAAAACATAATTGGTTAACTCATGCAAAAAGAATCAAAATCTTGGGCCCAAAAAAGAGGTCAAACTAACAAAACTCTACTCAAAGTTGACAACACAACTGATAACTCAAACAAGCTGACCTAACTTAACGAGACAAAGGGGAAACTTAAATAGTGGCTGATCAGCCCACAAAAACAGGAAAAGGGGTAAAACACACAAAACCTAACTAAACCAAACATAATGAACTCCAATTCCCCCCCCATGGTCCCGAGTTATGGCGTGAACCAATTTGTAGCCTTCCTTTAAACCTCGCTCCGCCCCTTTTCCACCTCTTGGCTCCTTAATCAAGGGACTGGAACAGCTGCAACTAAGGTAACTCAGAAAACAAAAGATTAATCATACATAACAGTGTAAACTAAAATGTGCGCACTTATTTTAGAATGCAGTGTTATGTGGATATATGAATTAACTAAACCAAAACCAGTTATTTATTGTTCTGTAAATAAATTCCTATATTTAAAGAAAGAAATGTGAATGCAATATTACTTATAAGCCTCTACACTAACATGGTGATATTACCACTGTGTGGCTGTAAGTGCAGCCATCACACGTAATGAGATGAGAGACGCCAAGGAAGGGCAGCGCTAAAGAGAAGGCCACATAAATAGCCACAACCCTCCTTTATTATCAGAGGGCAACACCAAGAACTCAAATTGCAGAGATCATAACCAAATGCACAAACACACTCGCAAAAAATAGCAGTGCCTGTGAACTGTAACAATCTCTATTGCAACCTGTGAACTTGTAAATAACGTGCCTATAAATGATTCTGTGCTTGTGGTTCTTCTTGTTCTCTTTTTGAGAACCCCTCAACCCATTTGTGTGTAAAATCAATTTATTTTAGATTTCTGTGACACCTTTCTCCCTTTTCATTAACAAGCTGCGTCTAAGATACGTCACTTCACTGACTACATCCTCAAAAGTATAAAAAACCCCTGAAGAGGTAGAAAGAAGTCAGCTTGGCAAACCTATGGATCCACTTCTCATCTCAGGAGGTCGAACGTAAGAAGAAACCAGCAGAGGGTGCTAATCTGAATCAGCAGAGACCAGAGAGGCACTGTGGCAAAGATGTGTTAAGATTGTGATTGAAAGCAGCTCATATGCTGATTTTTTTTTCTTAATCTCAGACTACATCTGTATTTAACCACACCTGAAAACTCTTATTTCATTTAGTTAAACTGCCATCATGTGCATGTTAAGCTATTCAGCATAGTGATGAGCAATTTGAGTTTCAAGTGCACGCGTCTTCATGGTCTGATATTTCCTGTGGTTTTTGCATCGCATGCAATAAGTGTACACACAGTGAGGTACCGATACTTTCATCACTGACAGACGACAAACCCATTTGGTTAATTTGCTGGAAGGAAGAACAAAGCAAATATTAATTTCTTGAATTTTGAAACTGAACTACTGGTGTGACGAGACTTCTTGTTATGAATGTATAATAAATATATCAGCTGCTCCAAACAAAGCTCACCCAAACAATAGTTATTATCAGTCTTCTGTGCAGCTTGAATGGGTTTGCTGTCTAATTGCTGCACTTTCACTGTAGCTTTTGTGGACTAATTAGCAGGCAAATCAGTTAAAACAAGACAAATCTAGAGACACAATCTTCACATGGTTGTCATCTACCTCATTTGTAAACATGAATCACTAACTACTGGTGGATTAAAATAAAAGACGTGGATGGATTGGGGCGATTCGTTGAGTTTGTGTCAGAGAAAGATGAAAGAAAAATTCCTGCAGTTGCTTTTTGAGAATTTTTATTAAATTTACTCTTCATGGGCTCATAATTTAGCACCAATAATTTTATTTTTGAGTCAGTCTCAAGAGACCACTGTTGTTATTCAAACCCTGCACACCATGTCTGCCATGTCCACAATCAAATTATTCAAATCAAACTCATAGACAGACTCACCTGAGCAGTACATGCATAAAAAAGTAGCAACATTTGTTACAAAAATCCATCTTTAAATAACTGAATACTTGACTTTTTTGGTTTGTTTTAATATTGCTTTGAAGTCAGAAACTCCAAATCAAATTTCATGACTGAAATGTGAACTGAATTGAAAAGCCTTCAGATAAAAAAACAAAAACAAATCCATAACATTTAATTAATCAATTTAAAAAAAGCTTATAAGGAATAACAAAGTAAACAACAACCAGAGCCATGTCGTTTTTAAGCTGGGAGCATGGCTTATCCTGGGGTCCTGGCAGGCTTTGGCATTGTTATCAGGCTTCAGGTTCGTGGGGTTTCCCTCAAAATGGACCGGCACACACTCGTTGTCCAACACTTCACAGGCCAGGATCAGGTGTTTGGTGTCCTTTTGGACACTTTTGATACCACAGGTGTCCTTAACACTTCTCACTGTGACAAAGGTGAAAGGCTGCTGGCTGATGCACAGGTTATCCTTGTACGTCTTTCCTCCATTCTTTGAGCAGACGGCCTTCACCCTCTTCAGTTCCTTTGGATCAAGGAAGGACTGTGTGGGTCTGCTACAGTCCCCGATATTCTTAATGTAACTAAACCACTCATTTTGATCAAGGGTCGTAGGAGTTCCATTGCGAACGTGGCGATCCATGAAGGTTTTGAAGCCTTTTTTCCAAGTGGAGAGCTGGCAGGGAGCATCGCTTATGGCAACAGTTTGATGTCCCAGAAAAAGACAGACGGCAAGCGAGAGGTAAGTCCTGGGAGCAGCCATTACCCAGCGGTCCTGCAGAGAGCGAGAAGAGTTATCAAGCAGCTATAAAGAAGTCGTGAACAAACACGTTACAGCTTTTCGCTGAACAGTACATAAAAAGCAGCTGAATTAGCGACAGAGCCACAGCTGACTGTCTGTGCAGTTTTTAAAACATGAAAACGGGAGCAGAAGTAGAAAACCGCTGCTTATTTGAGACAACTTCCTACCTTTGGCAGCTGCTGGTTCTTCTGTGAGATATAGAAGTGAAAGAGCTCCAGATGTGAGACGACTGCGCTGTCTTTCAGTTCTCTGTGCCGTAGGAGTAGGAGTGGCCAGAACTTGTGCATTACATAAGGCCGACCACAGAGCAGTGATTGTGGAGAGGAAGGTGATCCAGTGACTGCTATAAATACTAAAGGTCCAGTGAGCTATTTTGGCTACTCACTGTCTGAGTCTGCTGTATTGAAGGGCTGCTTTTTGTAACACGTTAATTTAATTATGCAGATTATTATCATGTTTCAACCGATACATCACTGTCTCTGTTTTGATAGCCTAGCCTATGTTCCTGCAGACGTGACCTTTCAATTATAAATCAGCTGACATCATAGTCAGCGTAAATTATAGTTAAGATTGAAACACAGGAATACTTAAAATTGCTTGAGATGTCATCAAAAGTCAGAATATGTTACAAATGAAGAAATCATATCTCATATACAGTGGCTTGCAAAAAGTATTCTGCCCCCTTGAACGTTTCCTCATTTTGTCACATTACAGCCACAAACATGAATAAATTTGATTGTAATTCCACGTGAAAGATCAATACAAAGTGGTGTACACGTGAGAAGTGGAACGAAAATCATACATGATACCAAACATTTTTTACAAATAAATAACTGGAAAGTGGGGTGTGCGTAATTATTCAGCCCCCTCAGTCAATACTTTGTAGAACCACCTTTGCTTCAACCACAGCTGCCAGTCTTTTGGGGTATGTCTCTACCAGCTTTACACATCTAGAGACTGAAATCCTTGCCCATTCTTCTTTGCAAAACAGCTCCAGCTGAATAATTACGCACACCCCACTTTTCAGTTATTTATTTGTAAAAAATGTTTTGGAATCATGTATGTTTTTCGTTCCACTTCTCACATGTACAACACTTTGTGTTGGTCTTTCACATGGAATTCCATTAAAATTGATTCATGTTTGTGGCTGTAATGTGACAAAATTTGGAAAAGTTCAAGGGGGCCGAATACTTTTGCAAGCCACTGTATATGTGATTGAAATAAATCATTTATATTTTTATATTAAATCCATGAAATTTAACATCAAATAAAGAAAAGGGGTTAATGAGATCAGAAGATGTTTGAATGGCTTCGCTTTCGTAAGTGAAGTGTAACCAAACTTCCTCATTGTCTTTTCTCGCTTTCATCTGAGTTGTGATCTAATCTTCAGGCCTCCAGAGCACAAAACAACTGTGACATTAAACACACGTTTATGTTCATTCAAATCTGATTAATACACATAAAGCTAAGAAGGTCTTTTCAGCTGATTTTGCTGTGGTTCCACAAAGAGAGCAGGCCATAGTGAAAACATGGGGACCATAATCTCCTCTAATTTACTGGTACTACCAGTATCAGTACTGGTATCAGTCATGACTCTTAAACAAATCATAGGTGTCATATGTTGTCACTGCAGTCTTCAGGAATGATCTATGTCATGTGCAGCTGGTCACGTGTACGGTATGCTTTCATAATAAAGCTCCGTTGGATTGCACCCTCATCATGATCTCGTCAGCACGTTTGAGTTTAACACACAAGGCCCAGGAAGCAGGTTTGTGTCTCCAGCAGGAATCAACCCAGTGTCCTTCTGCTTACTAAGCAACCATGTTAACCACTACAATCCAGAGACACCTCCAGCTTTAAGTGTTTTACTGGTGTAGTATTTTGCATCATGAACACACACGTTACTCTTTTTGCTGATATGTTACTTCATTTAAGAAAAATGCCTAAATAAGTTTGTTACATTTCGGTATCAAATATCAAAAGTGCCTCTTCAGTCTTTTTATTTTTTCTCTGCAGATGTGAAAGCACCCTCCACCTCAAGTAGGAAAGGCAGAGGAAACAAAATTAGACAGCCTTGCCTCGCAGCTGTCAGGTTGTATGACATGAATATGACACGTGGCTCTGCTGCATCATGAACAGTTTTGTCCTGGCCCACTGCTCCATCTCATGATTTCAGATAAGACACACAATGGCCATGATATTTTGGGTTAGGAATTCACTTTTTAAGGTTAGGGTTAAGGTGAATGAATAGGGAAAACTTTATGTCAAGCAGCATCCTCAAACTTCCACAGCTCTCAACACTTCTTACTTGATCACATGCAATCATGCAAAACCACTTTGTGAGCCAGATATTAACACGCGGTCATATGTAATCAAGAATCGGCAAGTTTGACATTCAGGTGTTTTAATGTGGTGTCCATGTTGACAAGTTAGCTGAAAACAAACACATAAAGAGGACGTATAGCACCCAAACCCTCGATGGAATAACTAAATGCACATAAATAAAACTGATTTACAACAAAATCTGCTGATTTCAGTTCAGAGCCAGAAATGTTCCGATATCGTGTATTTTATACAAATAAAACCTGCTTCAACTCTCGTGTGCATTGTTATCAAATTTTCTTCAATTCTTAGGTTTTAGTGAAAAATAAAATAATTTTAATTAGGATTATTAATGTGCCAAGTGACGTGTGCTTACAGTTCAAAGAACAAAGTGAACAGATAAAATACCGCCCCACTGTGATAAAAACAACAGAATGTTTATCCCCCAAAGTATTTACATGAGTCGGTCATATATTCCAGCCATGCATGAGCCATACCTGAAAACCCCCCAGCAAAACTGCATATTTACACCAACTGCTCCCTGTGCAAACTGAGGAAATGTCATACGCCAGACAGAAATGGTCCGGGCAGCAGGTGGCTTCTCCTGTGTCCAAGTCCCTTCGCTTTTTTCATAAGCTGCTCCTTCTTCTTTTAGCGTTTTGTAAATGATAAAGTAAAAACATGTTGCTTCCTCTCCCCTGAGGAGATGTGGATCAGCAATAAACTCACTGATGAGAGGGACAGTGTTTGATGTTGCTGTGAGCTAGGGCACACTCTGAGGTGACAGCAAGGACTCTTCTTTATTTTCTGCTTCTGAAGTCGAGTTCATAGCCATGTCTTGTTTTTCCTCTTTTTCCTTCTCTGAATCCTTTGTCCTGAAACGTCAAAGCGAAGAGTTATCCCCACCGATTAATCGCACATACTTCAAAACTTCTCAGACAGTTTTTTTTTTTTTTAAATGTCAGTGTAGTTTATCCAGAAGAGGTCGCTCCTTGTCCAAAAATACAGCTCAGCCCCGGTAAGGCTCCATTATATGATTAAAAAACAAAAAAAGAAAACTAAAAATGATCAAACACGGGTGTTTTAGGAACCTATGAGGGCAGGGGATAAATTAGTAGAGTCAAGAGAAAATAAACTAGCAGAGGATGACATGTAACAAAGGATGCCCACTGGATTTACTGTGTCATTGTCATGTTTCAGTACAGCAAGAGTACATTTTTTTCATCACATATTTTGGATATACTAATGACATTTTGCTTTAAATGTATATAAATATCCTTCTATCCTTATCCATTTTTTCCACTTGAGTTCAGGGTCACAGGAAGGAGCTGGAGCCTATTGCAGCTGTCATAGGGAAAGAGGTGGAGTAAACAAGCCCCCATTCATATAAATGTCCTGGCAGTTCATTCAGATGTCGTAACAGAAGCTTTAAGAATCTGTGGATATATATCCTGTCTTTCAGGTTGGTCATGTCATATCAACTGCCATGTAATACTATAAAACGCATTCATAGAGTTGAAAAGTTATGGTATAAAAATGTATTGTCTTTTTTTTTTCATTTCCTTCCAGCTTTACTCTGTTTGGGAAACATTAAACATGTGATCTAATGCAATCCAACACAGAAGCTGTGTCAGGTTACTGAAGCAGGTTGCTGGGGCTGACAAAATACTATTAACACCTTTCAGTAAAATGCATTTCAGTTCAGTTCAGGTTTATTTATAAAGTATCAGATCACAACAGTAGTTGCCTCATGGCGATTTATATCGTAAGGTAAGGAGCCTACCATAATGCAGAGAAAAATCTGGTCCAGCCTAGAAAAACATGCACAGTCGGCCCCCTTATAGCTTCTGTGCAGAAATGTCAGTGCATTTAGAAGAAATCAGAGGTTGTGTCCCCAGAAAGCCTTGATGTGCCATTCAGACTCTAGTGGATCCTTGTGTTCTCACGTTGTTACACTGGTTTAAAACACAAGAGTATTTAAAAATGGAAAGCTATCAGCTATTCGCAAGAGCAGCGAATGATGAAAAGTTTCCTGTTGCCACTTTAAATCAACTAAACTTTAGCCAGTAGAGACAGATATTATTATTCCTTCCCATGTAAATTTACAGTTTAAGAGACAGTCCAACACAGTCACGTATGTATCCAGTGAGCACTGAGTACATTAGAAGACAGAGGACAGAACTCTAACACCTAAAACTTTAGGATTAAGGACTACTCTTCTTACTAATGACAGATGTTTAAGAAATTCTAACTGTACTCTGGAGGCTTTCTTGGAAGTTAAAATGTCTCACAGTCTTTAGTAGGTACTCTAAGAATGTCTAACTCATGAGGATAAGTTATTGTGAATAGGTGGTTAAAAAAAGAATAAACTACGTCTGAGAGGTTGAAATTAAAGTTTTGAGGTCAGGGGTCATAATTTTGAACAGTGACCTTGGCATGGGAGCAGGCCGGTTATTGTGCAGGACATCCCAGCTAGAGGTAGAGCTGTCACAAGATCAAAAGATGGAATCACATGACAGGAACAGAAGAACAAAACAGAGAGTTAACATTTCAAAGAGGCTGTATGCAAGTGTTTTCTTCCCACTGTGCTCTCGTTAGTCTGAGGGACCGGAGATGAGATTTTAATGTAAAGTTTAAAGCAGATTAACAAAATGAAAGCTGATGGTTTCCCAAACTCCTCGAGGGATCTAATAATCCATTTTGAGAAGCGCTGAAGAAAGCAGTGAAGATGTTAGCTCTTTCCCCCATGAAGACAACATTTGACGACTTCCGCTGTACCATCGTTGATGAGGTTTGACACCTGAGTGCATATTATTTATATACACCCCCCCCCCACCACCACCACCACCACCACCACCACCACCGCCGACACAAACACCCAGTCATCCTGGAGGAAAGCCCTCAAATATGACAGAAACTGTTCAGCACAAAAAAGAGAGACAGTGTTTACACATAGTAGGCATCCAAGGGGAAAAGAGTTAAATCGCTCGGGCATGGGAAGAGCTCATACTTTCATTAATCAGTGGTAATCATGAGAGAAGGCAGCGAATTATGAAATAGGCATGTTATTGCAGCAGAGGTCAAAGGATCGGATTATTCCCAGCACTGATCTTAGTGCTAATTTTATCTTTTCATTTCTTTCTTTACATTTCTATTACAGCCCAACCAACACTGGTAATGGTAAAAATGATCATATTTAAGTTAAAACCATCTGATATTGTAACTAAATCAAAATATATCCACAGTTTTGTCCATGCCAGTGTATTCGTTGGACTCTAATTTATGTCTGCTTGTCAGCATACTGTAATTAATGATTTATATGTAGATTACTATGAGATCACCATTGTTTTCATTCACAGGGATCGAAAACAGAATGAATATGTCTATAAGCCGATCCAAGATCTGCGCTGAGGACGCCCGACACAGTCAGTGCTATCCAAAAGCTCTGTCAGTATTCAGGTCAGGTAAAGCACCTGTTTACCACGACTGCTTCAAATTGGAGGAGTTTAAAAAATCTGCCAAGAGAAAGGAGTTGGAGTGAGGCGATCCCCCCCAAAGTTTCTACAGGTAAACAGTAAAGTGAAACCAAAAAGAAAAACAGAAAGACCACAATGTGCTTTTGAAAGAGTGGAAAGAAAAAACAGCAACGAGACTATGGAAATCACGAAGCAATGCAGTAAAAACCTTTTACCGTATTGTCTTCACGATGAAGCGAACGATAACCGCCAGGCCTACACAGCCACACATCACTCCTATCACTATGGCTGTTACTTCTCCTGCAGGGATGACCACAGAGACAAACAGGAAAGCAATAAAAAGTGAACAGAAATACAGAAATAAAGCAATTCAGCGAATTAAAAAAGCAATTCTACAAAAAGTGACAGCAAAGATATGCATGGAAATAACTGCTAGTCTTACCAGACGAGAGCTCCTTCCCCGATTCTACAAAATACAGAATAAATAATCATTTTGTTATTTTTCGTCTCACACGGAGCAACCAATCGGTTTATCTTGACAGTATCTGCTGTTCAACTCGTAGTGTTGTGAAATGTTATGTCCACTCAGTCTTGCTGCCTTTTCAAGAGTGCTGATATCACAGGCTTTCCAGTTCAGCCACTCATTACAATGAGCATTTTACACAAATTCTTTCTCCTTTGTTTTTGTCTGCCACTCTGTCTCTCTCTTTCACTTCTCTCTCTGTCTCTTTTTCCTCTTCCCTCTTCTCTTGCGATTACAATAGAGACAGTGTTCAGTTTCTAAAAAATCCTTTTCTCCAATAAGCTTGCAAAGAAACACTTTTTCCTTTTCCATCACTTCCCCTTATTCTCTCTCTTTTTCTCTTTAATCATGCCATCCTAAGGTTATTGTCTCTCAAACAAAATCACCGGCAATCATTAGTATTCCCACATTTCTCCTCACTTTTCACGCTTTAAATACATTGTACTAATTGCTTGCTTTGCTCTACATGGTCACCCACTGACTTTATTGTACTCATTGTTCTTTGTATCACGAGCAGCAGATTGGCATTACAATCACTCAGTGTAGAAGGGCTAAAGTGTGGTAACACTTCAAAGCAGACTGGCTGCGACCTGTCCCAAATCTGCATTTCTTCAGTCTGAAAGGCTAAAAAGAATATTCTGCTAATATTCTAACCAAGTACCATTTTTCTAAGTGCTCATATGCAAATATGTGACTTCCTGTGCACCACAGCAACATGAAAGAGAGAATTTCATGTCTCTTTTAATTATCTGGTTGTAGTTACTCTGTCTGACCTGCAGAAAAGGAGGTGAAGATGACTCTGTGGTTGAGTGGCTGTGTTGCACGGTAGTTGTCCTGCAGCAGCATCCTGTCTGGTTCTTCAGCTTTACTGGAGTAAAGGATTTTCTCCAACTTCAGCAGCTGGAGTGGAGAGATAAAAAGGAGAAGAAGAGCAGTTACACTGAGTTCTAGACTGCACGCGGAAAGCAAGTTTATATCCTTCTGGTAGAATAAAAGCTGTCAGTTATAGTGTAGTGCTGAAAGTTAAGTCAAAGTCACAAAAACATTCCAAGTTTACACTTTCTGTTACAAATAAAGAAAATATAACACTGCTGGAGTAGGACAGGATTTTCTGGACCATATGCAGGCAGCTCCTCGGCCAGTATTTAGTGCTGATATGTCTGCCTGGGACATGCTGGGTTGATGTTCTCATCAGAGGCAGATACAACCAATGAGCATTGCACAGCTGCAGGATGCACTCGTCACATCCACAGGAAGCCATAACATGTCTAAACAGGTAAATATGTTGTTGGTAAGATAATGTTTTGTTATCTTAAAGGGATAATAAGTTCTGTGAGATATGTTTTTACATATATTTATCATGATAAAAAAAAATAAATAAATAATGGATTGGATTTTATATAGCGCTTTTCAAGGCACCCAAAGCGCTTTACAATGCCACTATTCATTCACACACTGGTGGAGGCAAGCTACAGTTGTAGCCACAGCTGCTCTGGGGCAGACTGACAGAAGCGAGGCTGCCATATCGCGCCATCGGCCCCTCTGGCCAACACCAGTAGGCGGTAGGGTAAAGTGTCTTGCCCAAGGACACAACGACCAGGACAGAGAGCCCAGGGATCGAACCGGTGACCTTCCGGTTACAGATACGCTTCCCAACCCCCTGAGCCACGGTCGCCTCATGAAAAAATAATACATTTCACTTTGATTTTAAAGTAAAAATAGGATTAATGTTGTACTCAATATGCTCAATCGACCTGTTTCATATTAGTGAGGAAAAACATAACTAGCTGGGCAAAAAATGAGGCATGTTTGTTCTCTTTTTGCACTGTTTAGAGATTAGAGATTTTAGATGTGCAGACCTGGGCTACTGAGATTTGAACCCTTTTATGGAAAAGGGTCCAGATAACACTCTGGTGGCACGGCGGTGTTGTCAGGGAGCCGTTGTATCGATAGTATCGCCCAAGATCCTCAGGAAGCAAAGACTGCACGTCAAAGGCTGGGATGAACGCTTTCTGGTCTGATTATGGATGAAAGGAGAAGAAGAAATGTGTAAATACCCTTTGCAGCTTTTGCTCCTAAAATGTGGAATGAGCTATAGCTGGAGGCCAGGCAGGCTCCATCTCTCGCTGTTTTTAAAAACACACCTTTTCTCCTTGGCTTTGACCCAGTGTGAGTTTCTCTCTTAAACTTTTACCCTTTGTATGCACCTGTACTATTTCTAATGTTCTTCAGCTCCTATGTATTCACTTATAGCTGATTTATTGTTTTATTTTTGTTCTCGTATTTTTTGTAAAGCCCTTTGGTTAGCTGTTTTCTTGTTTTAAAGTGCTTTAGGAATAAAGTGGAAGTGGAAGAAGACTTACCTGCGTGCCTGATGCGACTCAGATAGTTGAGGATGTTGTTAAACGCCGGGTTTGTCTCCTCACCTGTCTGGGAAAAGTCGGGCTTAAATGATCACTAAAATGCTCAAAAATATTCCAGCTAATGAGTGTAAGATTTACACCTTTTACTTTTTTATGATTATATGGATAGCTGCTGTGTGACAAAATTGTTTCATTACCACAATGAGAATTCCTAAAACAGCCAAACCGTCTTTCTGGGTCATCGCTGCAGACATGTTTGGGTAGAGCTCAGAGTTGTAGTGCACCACATGGAGCTGGAGGGAGTAGGAGGACACGCAGTATTTTTAAAAATTCACTCTGACAAGGAAGAAGGGGGCAAAGAGAGGCTTGGGTTTAAAACTGACAGACAGAAAAAGCTGGATGCAAACTCAGTCCTGAAAAGCACTGAAATGTCTCATTATGCTGTAAAAGCCCAAATGCCAAGTTCATTTTTAAAAAATGATAATTGTCCTTTTCTTAAAGGTGTATCTATATTCAGCTCACCTTCATCCTTACTCCACTCTTTTACCTTCTTTCTTCTACCTTGTTCACTCTTTCCAAATTTTATTCGGTCACCTACTCGTGTCGTTCCCTCTTTTAAATTCTGTATTTTTTTTTTAATTAACATTAAATCAACACAAATGTTTCTTGGATGTCATTTCCCCCCTTAGCTTCTCGTCAGTGGGCTGTTTCATTATCACAGTAAACCAAAATTAAATCAACAAAAAAGTGACACAAAGATTTAAATATAAAATATAAGAAGATCTTTAAATATACCGATGCAATTCCAAAAATAAATAATTGTATTTGTTAAAATAACATTTATCTTTATAGGAGGGTATATTATATATTTGTTATTAATATGTTATATTTAAACAAATATTTATATAATCTCAATCATCACTAAAAAATGAAAAACACAATCAAAAATAGTTTATCAGAGAATATAAAAAGTCTCTCATTTAATTGTGTCAATTTTTAGTTAAATGCTTACTGCATTTACTGCATGTGCCAAAGATAAATAGATACATTTTTAAAAAGAGAGTTGGGTTTTTTTCACTTTTGATAGAAAAATAACTGAATTGACTGCTAATTCTCAAAGTGTTTTTCTATCAATCTTTGTCTGTCTTTTTGACTATTACTTAATTAAAAAGTAATAGTTGTAGCACAGCCGTTTTACATAGTTTTATGCACGCGAGAGGAAGCGATGAATTTCTTTGTGACTATTTCCATCTGCAAATTCACACATTTACTGCTGTAATTGTTGATACATATTGTGTGTAGTCACATATTTGTAACCAAGAAATCTGCCTGCCGTCATGCTGCCACGGAATTTGGTGTGACATGCACATTGCTTAATTGTGTATGTCACACATGTAATGGCAGATTCCAAGAAAACCTTTTTACACAAGTGTGTCTTACATACATGTTAAATCAGCTGAAAAAAACTTTTATATTTATAAAAATATTTGTCTTTATATTTATAAATGAATGAATAAACATCTTTATACTGGTCCTTGTTGTTTATTTATTCATTTATTTATTATTATTAATTTTTATATTACAAATCTGTTTAGTCCATGCTATGTTAAGTGACGCATCATGTATTGTGGGTGAGTTTCATATTTACTTTAACTGTATGTGTGTGGTTACTGGTAGTTAACAGTCAGATGTGTTTAAATGTACCTCTGCATCTGCACTCAGTCCGTTAATGGTGTGTTCACTGCCTCCGGGACTTGGGCCGTCATTGCCCCAGTGGAGGTGCATTTGTATGGCTGTAAAGAACCACGGCAGCCCCCCGAGTCCCATCCATTCTGGCAGTTCAATCACCACTGATGGAGAAATAAACAACACTGGTGACTTGTTTCTAGGAAAGTGTATAATGAGAATCTACAATTTTAAAAGTGGATATAAAAATGGAAAGTTGCAAGTCATCTCTTATTAATCTCCTAAAGTAATTAATGAGCTATAAAAGTTTGCTGACCACATCTGACTCCAGTATAAACAGGCAGACCGTAAAACTGGAACGGGAAATGAGCTGGCTGCCAAAGTTACCTGTGTGTCCGTTATTGTACATAGTGAAGGGTTGGTTGCCGTGCTGGCTGTAGCCCAGCGGAGTCACAGGGATCAAACTGGGGTCGTATTTAGCCTGCGTGGTCATCACATCAACTGGAGACTGTGAGGTACCACCACAATCCGGGAAATACTCTGACCACTCACTCTGGCCGACTAAGCCTTTGACAGAGGAAAGACCGTTACACTGATGTCATTCAATCACACAGCTCACTGGCTCAGTGAAAAGCTTCTATTGATGTATCTCTAATTATGCAGAACAATTATTCCTCTATGTGCTCTTTAGGTTCACAGGCTCGTGGCAAAAACATGCACACATCCAAACATGCAGGGAAATGGATCTAAGCAATGAATCAAAGAAATCAGCACCGCATTAATTTTTATTAACCAGAGCAGTGGATCAACTGCTTAATCAACGTTGGTTGTCACCTGAGGGGATATATTCTAACCCAACTTTGAATGTCTGGTAATATTTATTTGTCCTAATATATTTATTTGTCACTCGTTTAACATTACGTAGTTGTTTAATTAACACAAATAATAGTAGCGCAGTGTCTTTTTTCATATTTTGCATGACCACATTAACCATGTTGGGCTCTTACTTGTCAGACTCCTCATAAATCAGTGTGGGCATGATCGCATATTGAATGAGGAATGAGTGAGGAGTTGGAAAGACTTGTTTTTAGTTTTTTGGACTCTTAGACCTTTGCTTTGTGTGTGTTTCTTAGTGTTAGTGTTGGTTCTTGTAGCATAAATAATGTTATTCTAGTGATGCTGGTGCCTCGTAAGGCTCAAATTGATCAAAACATATTAATACAAAGGTTACTGAGGGGCTACTCTGTTTATTACTTAGTAGATTTAAAATATCAACATTAAAAAACACAAAAGCAGTAATATGTGTTTTCTGATTACTAATGATATGTGTTGATGATATTTGCTACTAAACAGCTAGTTAATGCAGATATCTGTGGTCAAAGAGACACAAAACATAAATAAACAAATAAACCATGTACAATAGATGTGCAATGATAGATAAGATTATAAAATTACTTCTAATTTAACAAAGTGCATTATGATTGTTGATGAGAGTCCATTTTTTCATAAAATACAGTGCTTTTTAAAAAACATAAATACTATATTTGTACTATGAGTAAATTCCTACAGCTATGTAAAAAAACCCATTAAAATTGCTTCTTTTTTTTTTTATAAAATGTGATGCTTAATTTTGGATGGTTAACGCAGATGATGGTAAATTCTGGAAAAACCATTGTTGTGGCACTGATAATTACTGACTTGATTATTGAATGACAGTGTCAGTATTTTATATAATTATAACCTGATGAGCATGAAAAACAAAGTATATAATAACCTGTACAAGATTCAGATATTTTTGCTGGCTTCCATAGGAAATTACTATGAAATGTTGGTCCCCTGCTCACATAATATCTAATATGTAATATCTGTTAATGTATAAAAGATTAAAGAGTATTAAGATTAATTATTTTTAAAGAATTTAATGGAAAGATGGACAGAGATACGCTGAGAAAGAAACTGAGGGAGAGGAGGGTAGTTGAGGCCTGGGTTCACTGAATTAAAAAGAGACTGGTCTATTCTATTGCACGATAAAAGAAACTTAGAAAAGAGGAAAGAGAAAGAGCGACATGTGAGTCAAAGAACCTGAATTTCAATTGCAAAGCGAGGAATGCTTTAGAAAACAGGCACACCACTGACACCTTTTACACACAAAAATGCAAGGTCTGTCATGTTATTTGCAGCTGTAGGTTCACTGATTCTGTGTTTAAAAGCACATTATACCTCTGCAAAACCAACACTTCCTCTGCATAGACACAGTAAATTCAGAAGGCTTTGTTTACACTCAAACACACAGAAATTGAGGAATTGAGGAGGGGACTTGACATTAATTATGTAAACGCATACCACATGTCCACTCCCACTGCTTTCTCCATGTCTCCATGTAACCCCCACCTTGCCCTCTCTAATCTGCCAAATGCCCACTGCCCCTCACTAGCTACTCTTCACAGCAAAGAACTTCAAAGTCTTGCAGCCCCCTAACTGGTTGTCATGGAGGTCTCCATGGTGACTGGAGGCGAAAATTATGACCCCCATGCACCCACCCTACCTCTCAAAGCATGCTACAACCGGCCTGAATGCAGCTAAAAACAAAGACACATTGAGAGGGTGATGAGGAGATCACCGACTTTCCCTTAATTGTCTCTAAACTCCTGTGAAGACAAATCTCTGACATCAAGTGATTCTCCACTTCACAACCTTGTGCTTAATAAAAACTGATTTTCTGCATTAGTAAACACACCGTATGTACTGCAACACAATCTTACAGTCGTCTGCCTCTATATCCAGTATAATAAGACCTAGACACACATGTATATACACTATCTGCCTCCTGGTACAGACTCTAAAGTTTGCTGTGTATTCTGCATGTACTGTATATCAGTGCTGCTCTCCTGAATACATGCAAAGGGTGCTAATCTGTGCACCCCATTCATTCCCACAATGTCTTTGTCTGCAGCATAGGCAGCCAGTGTGCCTCAACAACACAATAAACACATAGGATATTGTGCGCTGCAACAATACACTGTGCGATTTGCTTTGCTTTAGCTTCATTCCGTCCCATCTCCCTTGCTCTGTCCAACACACTCATCTTCGTGCACCTGCCTCTCTCCCAGTCAGCCTCTCTCTCAGGCTTTTTCTAGCTTTCTTCCTTTCAACCGGCCTCCACCCACCCCTTCATCATCTCTGTGTGGCTGCTGCCCTCGTGCCAGTTTGCTGAACTGTAACTAATACAGAGAAGGGGAAAAACAGAGGGAGAAAGGGTGGAAGATATGGGAGGGGAAGACCTAAATCCTACCCCAGTTACAGAAGCTTTTACCAGAATTTTAACATTTTAGAGATCCAGATTTAACATGTGCAGCCAAGCAGGTGAAAACCCTGCTTAGTTGTTTCATGCAAAACTTGTGCAAGTCTTTGATGTTATCAGATTAGATTGCGTAATGGATTACACATTAAACTGTACGAAATGTCTCTATTTGTTTTCAGGTCATTACAAAATTGACTTCAGGACTTTGCTCCTTTTTTTTAAAGTGCTAAAAAAACAACAAAAAACAAACAAAAAACAATTGCCCCAGATATCTAACATACTCTAACCATAAATCTAGACAATGTTGTGCTAACTATCACTCAATAAAATAATCTGTTTTTTAATGAGCTACATTGGGAACTTGAACTTACCAGAGTAAGTCCAGGTGATTTCCTCTGAAAAAAAACAAAAACAAACAAAAGAGAAAAAATTCCTGAAATTTCTGTTTTGGTTAAACCAAATTTAAAAATTCACTTTGAAAAAAGAAAAGGCAGAGGATAAAAGATAGATCAGGAAATTACTACTTTTCTTCTACTAAGGCTCAAACTGGAAAACCCAAACCATCAAATACCAGAATCAAAGCCAAAAATCTCACATGATGCCCGTTATTATGTTAATTTTCACCTTACCAGCAGCAAGGGCAGGCATCCACTGGAAAAACAGAAGTATTAGCAGCATAAAAAGACCCAAAGTGTCCATGTTATCCCGCTTTGCCCATACACAGTGAATAAGAGCAGACTGAGAGATGAGGAACGAGCAAGAGAGAGAGTGAGAAAGAGAGGAGAGAAAGTGACGGGCTCCAGCAATCCCACCTGCCACAGCTCTGTTTAACAGCCAGAGTGTTGATGTCACATGCTGAATCCACTCAGGCACACAGTGCACTGGTCTCAGCAAGAGAGAGATGAACAGAAAGTATGAAAGAAGACAAAACGAGAAAATCAGGGGCGAGACAAGGCCCGGTTTAGGGATCAGTTAGTGAGAATTCATTCAGAGTTGGAGGCGGAAAAAGACAAAAAGACAGGATGGAGGAAATTGGGTTAAATTGGGGACACCTCAGGCCCTCCAAGGTTTGGAGGCCTATCTCCACCCACCACCACTTCCCCTGCCGGTGGCGGACTCCCTCAGGTGTCGGTGTGTTGGTGGTTCTTTGTGTCTGGGGGTGGGCATCCGGGTACACACCGGCTCACTCCTTGGCGGCCGCCTGTCGGGGCCTGGGGCCTGGGGCTCGCTCGGGCCCCTTTGGAGGTGGGGTGCCCCCGGCCTCTCGGCCTGGGGCTCGGTCACTCAGGCACAGCTGGGGGCCGGCGGAGCTCACGGGCGCGTCACTGCAACTCCCCCTGACTTCTGCTCCGCGGCTGCTGGGCGAGCCCTCATCTGGGACTCTCCTCAGCTCTTACTGGAACAGTGGCGCGGCTGCCCCTCTGTTGGTCTTCCATGGTCTCTTGTGTTCTGGGGGCCTCTGGATGTCTGGAGTTTTGATCTCCTCCATACCCGCTTCACACCCTGGAGGACGGGGCTGTGGCCCCCCCACACTCCCTAGCAGATCATTACATGGAGAAACCTTTGGAATGCAAGCATGCTGATCCACACAGGTATGCACACATGGGTATTCACAGACGCGGACTAAAGCTTTCTTGGCTGCTGCCTCAAAGCACACTGTGCGCTGTCTATCTTGCGTGCTGCACAATATCGTTTATTATTTAGTAAATATTGATATCTATGACCAGCTAGTTTATTGTGATGGTGCTTTGTTTTCTCTATTATTATGTTGCTCTTTGTTGTTTGCTGTCTCCTCTGTTTGTTTTTTTTGTTTGTTTGTTTTTTTTCTCCATACAGGTGACCCAGGAGTTCTTTTTTTTTTTCTCTCTCTTCCCCCCCCTTCTCACCGTCTCTTCTCCCCTTTGGTTTTCTTTCTTTCTCTCCCCCTCTTTCTCTCATTCATTCCCCCTGTCCTATTTATTAAAAAAAAAAAAAAAAAGACAAAGGATGAACTGAAGCTCTGCCATCACGTAATGTCGCATACTGCTGTTTCTGATGTCATTTAGAAAAAAAAAATAAAATAAAAAATAAATAAATAAATAAATAAATAAAAGAATGAAAGACCTAACTGATTAGGGAAGAGGAGAAATGGAAATATGTGAAGGAAAAAAAGATGTCTGCTGTTTTAAACATAAGTTTTTTTGGTAGGAAGAACTTCTGTGAGTTGAATTTGAGTCATTTAACCACACCTTCTGCATGCACGCTTGTGTATGAACTAGTATTTTATTCTACGTCACATACAGAGGCAATTTAGAATCAACAGTTAGCTGAACACGCAGGTCTGTGGAGTTCCTTGTTGATGCAGAAGAACTTCCTCTGGTGTCATTAGGCAAGATGAAAACTCTTTGAACAGCTGATTTGAACATGTAAAATTCACCAGAGGCCTGATAATCACGTTTCTACTTAGCACATCTAATCAAACATTAAACTGATCTTGCTACTGAAACTTGTAAAGATTCTGATGCATTTAGTTACTGAACTTTAATCAATAGTGTCAATAATACCAATATTTCCTTTCTATGATGAAACTTTTATTTATCTGTTATAGCGTGACTCTCTTTTGCAAAAATACCCTGCCTAATGCAGGACAATCAACAGTGTTTCCACAGACACAAATACACACTGTGAAAATACAGATGAAAAATATACAAATTGTACGAGATAAAGTCCAAAAATGACCAAAAAGAATAAGATTCAAAGCCCAAAATATCAAAGTAAGACCTAATTGTAAACTACCACCACCCCCAGATGTACTAGGATAAAAACAAGAAACCACAAATATTTTAGAAATCTGTCAAAAACGTGTTTAACAAAACTTTTTTTCCCCATGCTAAATTTCATGGCATTACAGGGTTAGTGATGTTGTGATGATCTATAGGAGGCAAAATGACAAGAGCTATGCCATTGTTCACAAACTTTATGATCCCACATCAGCTGTAAAACCACATTGTATGAAATGAATGATGTTGAGCTGCTTGGGCAAGAATATAGATGACAAGAAAAAATTAAAAAGAAGAAGAAAGGAGAAAAAGGAGGTCATACAGGCAAAGAATAAAGGTGTTTAGTACAGTCAGAAGATGTGGATGAGTGAAAAACAGAAAGCTGAGAAGACAAACAAGCGCTGGTTCTCATACTAGTATTGCTAGTCAACCTTCTTCTATGTTTCGTTTATCAAAAACCCCCAAAAATGTCAATAAAAGTGCAGTTCTGATTTTATTGCATCACCCCTCCATCTTCTCCCATCCTACGACTCTGCCTCTCCACCCTCGCACTCCGCACTCGTTCTTTTATCCTCTTCCCTCCTTTCCTCTTTGACTCCGGTCAAGCGTTGTCGTCCACTTTTGCTTTTTCCTCAGCTGTGACTGTGTGTGTCAGAAGCCTGCAGGTGTGATCAATTTTCTTGTCTTTGTGACTTTGTTCACATGTGACTGCATGCATGACTGTGTGGTATGTATGTGCATGTCATATATGAGGTTTAACCACAGTCAAATACTTGACTGGAGGTCACCCTCTAAAGGCTCTGCAGTTTATTAACAATATGGTGTCAGATTTATGCGTTTTATTGTTTTCTATTAATTTCTTCTTGATTGACTTGAATAGCAACAGTAGCACAGTGTTTCTCTGAGCATGAAAAAACATGAAGTTCGATGATTTCTTCATAGAAGAATGCCTATCACAAACTGAATCAACAACAAATCCATTACAAAACTAAATTACAAACAACGAAAAAACTGGTTCTTTCACCTGCTGCAGCAAAATTATAGGAAAATTACAGATTTTTTTTGGTTTGCAAGGCCTCTCTTTGAATGCAATCTACTCTCAACACTGTCAGTTCTTTGGAACTGATACTCTGACTTTTGTTATGAAATAATAATAATAATGCCCTTTTTTAAAATAACTTACTCGTGCTTCACTACAAACAATATTTGTTATTGAGGTGCAATTGATGCAACTCTGCTTTGTACTTTTATCAGTCACATCTTGGAGGTCATTCACAGTGCAGGTGACATTGGGGGCCATTGATTTTCAAATGTTCGTCCAATATATAACCGACAGCTGTTTCCTGTTCTTGGCAGACAGGAGTGGCCTCCACTGTGCTCTTCTGTTGCTGTAGCAGATCTGCTTCAAAGTCAGATGTGTTATGATTTGAGAGATGCGCTCCTGCACAACCACTCATGTTTGTAACGAGTGGTTGACTGACTTACTGTTGCTGTTCTGCTTAAAATCTTCTGGCCGTTCTTCTCTGACCTCTGACATCAACAAGATATTTTCACCCAGCTGCTGCTCGCTTGATATTTTCTCATTTCAGACCATTCCCAATGCCAGCAGGCCAGCAGTATTCGAAACAATTAGACCAGTAGCTGTGTCACTTTTATTCCCCTTTCTTCTTGATGCTTGGTTTGAACTTGATCACTCTACTGACCATGTCTACATGCCTGAATTTGAATTTCTGACCTGTGATTGGTTGATTAGGTATTTGCATTAATGAGTATAAAGTGGCTGCTGACTGTATGTGGTGTGACTGCAATGGACCATACAGTGGCTGCTGCTATGTTCATGGATTCTACATATTTTCTTTGTCTATTTTCTGATGCATATAGTTTCACGAGTATCATTTTGCTTTTCTCCATTTAAGCAATTTTGTAAAATTTCAAGTACATTGTTCACATTTCATTTTTTGTGCCTAAAATGTTTTTACTCTACATTAGGGCTACATTTTTGCTGCACTCCATCCAAAGTCAGTAAGGTGCAGATAAAAGTAAAGAAAACTTTTGTTTATTGTTTCGTCATAAATGCCACAGCAACCCAGTATGTCAGTGGACACACTTTGAGTAGATTGGCTACTTTGAAAAAAAATGACCAGTAAAATTTCTTAAACCAGAAACAGATTCAATGTTACTGCAAAGAAAATATATGTATAAAAGAGTTATCTCTATGTCCCACATGAAAAGATAACCAAGCTAAAAGCATCCCAGTGCGATCTTTACTTTTAAAGATATTAAAGTTATACACATTTTGGAACTAAAAAAAAAAGTTTCAAGGCTTGTCTGTGTTTCCATATCTGCCGATCTGGTTACAAGCCCCTAATAAACTTGAAGAGACCACTCAAGGCCCACATGACTGCTTTGTTATGGTCAATAAACTTAACCCCCGGAGGTCTCCTGGATCCATTTCCAAGCATTAACTTCAAGGTTAAGTAATTTATTTGTGGTTCTCTCATGGATTCTAATTTTAAATAGAAAAACATCTTTTAAAAACCAGAACACAAAATTCCCATTTCTCATCTGGGGTCTTTCTGACTTTACTGTGTTTCTTCATCACGTTGGTGTAAGTCTCACATCAGGAGTGTCACTGTCACCACATCTCATATCACAGTCTCATCTGTGCAAGTCAGTAAAACAGTCTAAACAAAGGATGTCAAACTCCTTTTACAATGAGGGCCACATACAGCCCACTTGGATCTTCAGTGGGGCAGATGAGTGAAACTACTCTTTCTGTCAGTGTAAACATCTTTAATTATACATTTAATCCCTGAGATCTTTTAGTATAAGATAAATAAGTGCAGTATCTACAGCAGGTCTTGGTTTATCTTCATGACAAATGTGTAAATGTATGAAATGTAAACTACTATCCTGTAGCTTTAAAAGAACAAGTTTTCGTTGATTGATGAACATTTTCTCTTTTTTATACTGACATTTTTATATTAGACAGTAAAAAACTGGACCTTTTCCTGTTTATCTTTTAGGTAACTATTTTGGTGTAGTATCTTTATCAGCAGGAAAAGCTGTCAAATTTATAGAAAAATACAAAATTTAATGCAACCCATCATATCAACCTAGACACCTCTAGTTTTTTCTAAGAGTAACATCATATTAGTCACTGCAATTTTTAAAAAATCATCCCTTTTTTGTTGTAAATCAGTCCTGATACTATGTGCATCAGAAAATAAACAAAGACAAAAATATACTATATACACAGAAACAATTACTGAATAGTATGACAAAGTCACACTACATATGTGTGTAGTTCATGCTTGCATGTAATAACAGTGTCATAACCTGCACGTGTGACACAAGACTGAGAATATGTGTTTGTAGCTGCTTCGACTGAACCTCTTCTGAGACCGCGTTTATATTTGCTTTCAACTGAAGAGCATATTCACTGCTACCACTGACAGCATTTAACGGCCTTGCTGTTTCATGCATACTTTAAAAACTTGAGAAGTGATTTGATTGAAAACACTAATGCAATGCTTCACAGCGTTGTTTCATAAGCGAGAGATCTGTATTTCTTTCTGGAAAATAACAATTTGATCAGTTGTGCCATTCAAATGAGAAACACATCACACAATGACTATCACCTTTAGCAGTGAAGTATGTGTAAAACCAATAGCAGTGTGTACAAATACTATGAGAAAGCCTGATGTGGGTTCTCACTGGTGTGAGATTGATGTGAGAATGGCCAGTGGCGTGTCTAGAAAATTTTTGTTGGGGGGGCCAGGTAGGGGCACAGATTTGGAGAAGGGTGGCAGATTTAATTGGCAGATAATGTTTAAAAAAAAAATTCTACCAAC
The DNA here is from genome assembly GCF_057382095.1 of Aulonocara sp. 'chitande type north' Nkhata Bay. Lineage (NCBI taxonomy): Eukaryota > Metazoa > Chordata > Actinopteri > Cichliformes > Cichlidae > Aulonocara > Aulonocara sp. 'chitande type north' Nkhata Bay. The sequence goes on along the minus strand of NC_141354.1, from coordinate 27,546,295 downwards.
CCTTAACCATAATTCAATAATCCTACACAGCAAATCCAGCATGTCCAAATTAACACTGTCGGATTTGATTTCAACACTATTAAAGTGTCTATATGGGTCCACACCAGAGAGTGTTAATTTAACTCTTTTTGGAGAGTTGGTACGTTAACTCTGATTTAGTGTTAAACACCAAATCTGTTCAGGAGTTGATAATTTAACACTTGGTGTTAAGAGTTTATATATTAACTCTCAAAGAGTATTTTAGTTTAACTACGTAAGAGTTATCTTCTAATTCATTCTAAAAAGCGGGAATTTTACTGTTCTGAACTTCTAGAAATTTCTTTTGGAAATAAACATTTACTAAAAAGACGCAATGGTTTTTGAAAAACATTTATTCTGAACTGTGCACCACAATTTCAAAACATTTTCTGAAAGATGTAACAGTATACATGTTCTCACTTTCATTAGAATTGTGTTTATCAAAAGGTCTGACATGGGTGAGCTGGTAAATGCAAATAACAGCATTCTCATCACTTATTTCTTCAATACAATATGCATGTCCTTCATTCATCCCTTTGTGGAACTTCAACGCACTTCTGCTCTCCCCCATATTCCATCTTCACAAGCATATCCTGTGCAGAGATTGAATAAAAATTAGTTGACACTAATTAATGGCACAAATAATCCAGTAAACAATTGCAGCACAGTAAAAAAAAAAAAAAGGAATCCTCTTTGAGCCATTACTTGTGTAAAGTATTTTCCCAAAAGACAAATACACAGGCAACAGGTAATACTGAACTAAATGTAAAACCTCAACCTTTTTCATTTTTACCTAAACCGTGTGCACAAAACTCTGGAGGGATCTAAATGCTACCGTAGAATCCAGTCAGGACGTCTGCTACTGCTGTTTGCTCGTTTTTTGTTTTATTTTTATGGGCGATCGTTTTCAGGCTTCAAGTAGCACCATTATACCAACATTTCACATTCTACACATTGTTTTAGGTGTATTTGACCAAAAGTTTGACTGAAAATTCACATGCAAGCTTTTTTCAAGGCTGTGGTATTTGCCCGCTAACAATACCTTTCAGCTAGCTAAAACAGAATATTATGCTATCAGCGAGCAACATGGCTAATGCCTTTCACACAGCTTTGTCTCAACTCCAAAGAGCCACAGAAGTAAAAGCTCATAATAATAATTGAAACAATGTTTGAAAGAATGACTTACCAAGCATGGCAAACAACTCAAATATGTAGAGCAAAATGTTCCGAAACGGCTTCACTTCAGCTTCGATTGGAGCCGTGCTGGGGGCGGAGTCTGTGAATTTACTCTGTTGGTGTCATAGCCCCTGTAGGAGTTCAGAGTTAAGAGGTCAAGAGTTAATGTTTCCATTGTAACACCTCCAGATTTGACAGAGAAACACTCATTTTTAACACTCGATTTTAACTACTATCATTTTACACCTCAGAGTTACATTAAAAGAATGTGACTCTGCTTAGAGTAAAATTAACTCTACTTTTGCAAGAAGACTATTAACACCAAAACATTTAACACTTTTGAATTTGCTGTGTATAAACCTAATAACCAAATGCACTTTTAACTCTTATTAGAATGAGATTTTAACCACTACGGTGCAAAGTTTTTAGATACTGCGTTGATAAAGTACAAGAGATACAGTCAGTGCTTTGTCAGTGTTTACTCAGCATTCAAGGACAGCAATATTTGCATAGTATTTTTACTGATATATACTGCACATATGTTTTGGGCAAAAACATTTTTGAATATTAAAATACGAACATTTGTAGCAAACAATTGACAAATTAGCCAGTTCCAATGTAAAACTTTCTCTGCCTGTTAAAAAAAGAAGATAATCTTCTCACAAACTGGTGTTTGATTTTGAAACAGGAAAAAAGTGGAGAAACAACTGAAAAGACTAATATTTGAATAAAACCTGAAAGCAAGTAAATACTTTCTATGCTGCCTTATGGTAAACTTTGGTAATATTGATAAAGAACAACACTGGCTGATGATGAAATACATTCAGCTGGCATGGTGACACTGCCAGTATAACCTGCAGGGCTGGACTGGGACAGAAAATCGGGCATTTTGACTACAGACCGACCCACCAGGTATTAAAGCCATAAAGCCTTTGAATGAAAACAAACCCTGTTGTGACAGTGATGTACAGTCTTTTTGGTATATGTATGATTTCTATACATTTTACGTCAGATAAAAACTTTGGTTGTAAGATTTAGATAATTATTTAATAAAAGCTAGATATTTTAAATGAGAATAAGAAAGAAAAGTATTTCTTTGTGCCCCCTTTCCCTGTTAATGCCCTACCTGGCCCCCTGGCAAAACTTTGCTAGACCCGCCCCTGCACAGTTACCAGCTGTCAGCTACATAAAAAAGGATCCTGGTGGGTGGTCTTCACGTTTCCCTCTCACCAGATATCCAAACCGACATCATGACCAGCAGCTTTACAGCTGTGGCTCCAGCAAACATCAGCTGATACTAGAAATTAATATTAAATAAATTCTAACAACAGCCGATCAAGCTTAAACGTGCTGCTGTTGTTTAGCGCAACATCTGCTGGTTTCGTCTTTCTGGCGCAAAGTGGGCGATAAACAAACAAGAGAGAAAAGCCGATCAGCTGATCATCGATCAGTTTCATGATTGAAGTAGCAACAGGAGAGGCAGGATGAGAGAAGAGGCAGCTGTGCAGCGTAAAGACAGAATAAATCCAGCTTTGTGTCTTTTTCCATTCTAGCTGAAGTTCGGGACAAACTGCGTCTCTTCTCAGCTCAATACGAAACGTGTAATATTTTCTCTGATTGAGGGACCATTCCATTTTTTTAAGGAGCCGTTGGCAACTCTACTAACTAACCTTATGAATAAAATAAAGTTCACTATCAGTAACATCATAGCAACCGAACAGCTGTATAAAAACTCCGTCAAGCTGGCTAGAACGCAGTATGAGTTATTGCAACTGACAGTAAAAAGTCAGCACAACGAAAATAAACTCCACCTAAACTTAGTTTATATCTGACCCAGATAGACTGCAGGTCATGACTTCTTACCTGAAGTTCAGTTCACCTGACACTCGGACTGGTGGCTGCCTCGGGGCTCTCCTCCTGCCTCCCCTTCCCTCATCCACCTGCTGCCTCTGTGGAAGCCCCGCCATAGCCACCACCAAACAACGGAGTTATTTCTACACATCGACCTGCATCTGGCCAATCCACCACCTCTCATTGTTCATGCCATTACAAAAAAAATAAAAAATAAGTCAAATAAGCCCGATGGCCAGTCCAGCTATGTTAACCTGCAACCAAATCTGCAGCTCCATACAGCAATGTTACGACTTAGATTATATCTTATAACGCATAACTCTTATGTTAGCTGCCCTCTGTAGCATACTGTCTGAAATATTCGACGGCTGCAATAATTCTTTAAGTGTTATTTTTTCCTTGGTATTCTAATTTCGCCGAAGTTTACTAAACTCAACAAACTTAATATTACTTACCGGGACATTTATTCTGTCCTCATTTTCTTTCACCGAAAAATTGTTTCCTGCAGTGACGTCTTTCGTGCTTGGCTCTCCTACCTTTGCTAACGTGATGCACATAGCGCAGAAGCCGATGCTGCATTCACTTACACTCGGATATCTGAGCGTCACCGTGAAAACATAATCGGACATTTGATATTTGATTGAATTTTATTGTTTTGCCTTTGGGGTGGCACCTGGGGTGGCCAGTCTGGTTGGGGGGGTGGCCTGTGCCCCCCCAGGCCACCCCGCTGGACACGCCATTGAGAATGGCGTCAAAATGATCAATAAAAACTGTCATTAAATAAAGATCTTCGGTGTGAACACCAGGGGGAGCCCTATCCATGTGACATATTTTGGGCTTAACGAGCAGAAAATACACCCTAAAAGTAAATGTTATCGTCACTTCTTCCTGCAACACTGGAAAGATCGTTACAATCTTGGAACTGCTCCAAAGATGCCGAATAAGGAAACATCGACATTTATTTAGGTGAAAAATAGCGAATCACAAAAATAAATAAATAAACTAGTGAAAACAGAAAGACTGAGCCCACGTGAATCCACTGCTTCACTGTGAACCGCAAGCGCCACCAATTAAAGTCTCCACGCACTGATTAGCTGCGCAACTACTTTTAAACTGGATATAAATCGCCCTTTAGGGAACAGTTCCCTTTAAAACCTCAGAGTCAATCCAAGCAAGAGTCTTTTGATCTAGATTACATCACATTGTGGATTCAAGGATAAACTTCAAAGATAAAACTGAAAAGGTTACATCACTTACTGCATCAAGCATAGAAACAACAGGATATAGAATTTAATTAATAAAATCACTGATTGCAACTATTTATCCCTTAAGATAAACAAAAGTGTGGGGGGAAAAATCCCACCAGGTCTGCTCATAAGTGTTTGAATTATTTGCTATTTATGTTTGTTGTTGTTTTTTCGTGAAACTCTGATCTGTTCTCTTCCTCGGGTTGTTGACAGCGGTTTGTGTGACTCGTGACTATTGTTTCTAACATCTCTGGCACTGATCTCGCGATTTTAGTTTTCTCCACCTCCTCTGTCTGTCTCTCAGCTCCATCCTTTCACACAGTGCACCGGAGCGCTCAAACGTGAAGCACTTCAGCCAAATTATGCAACACTGGTAACACTTGCCGCTCTCCCATTGGCTGTTGAGTCTTCCACTTGGAGGTGTGGCTAAAGTGCTTCCACCTGCCATTTGCCAAGTCTGTGCCGAGGGCGTGTCTGCCGGTTTCATTCACAAATCTAGCAGCGGAGCGTCTCTCCGACATGTGAAGATCCCTCTGCTTATTCTGTGGCACACATGTCTGCTCCGCAGATGTACGCCTGCAGCCTGAACAGAAGATGGATTCTGACTAGTTCAGAATGAAACTGTAATGTTTGTGGTAACAGCAACAAATATTACTACCATAATGGTGTCCTTTAGCACTTGTGTGATAGTAACATATGAAAAGGAGTCTAGAGAAATGTCCGTGTTAAAGGCAGGAGGCTTAAAATAACTGTTGGATGTCGGTGATCTTTGAGCCCTCGGGGAGCAATTCATTAAAAACAGGTGTGATCCTTTCACAGAAATTACTGCATCAGCTCAGGAACACTTCCACAAATTATTGTCTGTTCACATCCACAAATTTTCTTTTTTTCTTTAAAAAAACCCCCACATATGGCTTATATGTGAACATAATCCAGAAACACTGCTATCTTCTCTGTGCTAACCCTCATTTAAAATGTACTCAGGCAAGGATGTTGGACAAATCAAAATTTGAAGTTCTGTTTGGAAAAATGAACACAGCATCCCACAACTAAAGAGGAGAGAGAACATCCAGTTCGTTATCAGCAGTCAGTCAAAAAATCCTGCATCTCTGATGGTGGGTGCATTGGTGCCTATGGAATTGAGAGCTTGCAAATCTGGAAAGGCACCATCAATGCTGAAAGACATATAAAGGTTTTAGAGCACCATATACTTCCATCCAGACCACATCTACTCCAGAGAAGGAGAAGCAACGTGACTTTGTAGTAGAAGACTCTAGTTTTTAAACTTGCCTGCCTGCAGTCCTGCCTTCTACAAATAGTCAATACATCATGAAATTAAAAGTACAACAAAGAAGATCCAGGACTTTTTGAGCAGCTAGAATCCTATATCAGACGAGAAAGGGACGTTATTCCTCTCCCAGAAGTCCAAAAACTGGTCTCCTTAGTTCCCAGAGGTTTACACACTGTTGTAAACATGGCACCCCATCCCAACTTTTTTGAGACATGTTGCTGCTATCAAATTCAAAATGAGCTGATATTATTCTTGGGTTGAAATATTTGATATGTTTTCTGTGTTCCACTGTGAATAGAACAAGGGTTCATGAGATTTGTGAATCACTGCATCCTGTTTTTATTTACATTTTACTCAGTGTGCCAGTGTTTTTGAAACTGACATTGGAAGCTGTAATCGCACTGTAGTTGCAAAATACATTGTGAAAGAGTTTGCGTGATACTTTGGAACTGATTCCAAAAAGCATGTCTGATTTGCCCAAAGGTGAGTGCACTATCACTGAGGAGCAGATATAGTAGTTAATAATTGTGAGGCAGGCGCTAAAGTACCAGGCTTCAAACCAAATAGTAACTTATTTAAAATTTGAAACAAAGTTTAGTAGTACTAAGCAGTTTCTGCCTGTTCTGCAATGAAAAGAAATATACTGTTTAGACACTCAGGTACGTGCACCCAAACACATAATAATTACAAGAGGGATGTACAGTGTGTTTCATCAAGTTCCTTTATGGATATTATTTCATTGTGATATGGCAACATGATCGACATTTCCTCTAAATCAGAGGAAGCTGAAGGAGAAGGTAGGGCAGGGTAAAGCAGCAGTGTGTAGTAGTTTCCCAGCTATCCTGACATGGTCTGAATCTTTGTCTTTCTGATGGAGGACAAAGATACAAAGAGCACAAAGAGTGTATACTGCAAACTGTCTCCACTTTATATTGCAGCTCTTTGTGTCTTTGTCTTCCATTAGACCAATGACTTTTCAGTCCTAGTGTCTGATTCTCACCTCACCAAACAGGAACTTCAACTTTCATTACCTAAACATTTAAATGCTTTCACACTGAGTAAGAATGTATGTAGAAATGTCTTCTACGTAAAGTAATCGTGTAAATGTTTAATTTAGCTTCTATAATTAAGCGCTCTCACATCCCTCTTTGTTTCCCTCTAAATCATCTGCTGAATCCTTTTTATTACATTCATGCAATAGTCAGTTTTTACTACAATCAACCCAATGGAGCAATGCTCTGATTTCCACCTCAGGGACCAGTTTGATACACTGAACTTTGACCCACTTAATTGACAAACACATCTTCCATAGATGATACTTCAGCTTGTCAATACAAGGACTGATAATGAGAAAAGAGAAAAAAAAAACATGGAAGCCAAGTGGAGGATGGGATTTGAAGGGGATGGTCTTCAGCAAGCATGAACTCAAAGTAGGTTCAGTGAGTTCATGTGCTGTAGAGGAATGCTCACGTAGCACACATACGACCTTTCCCCTGGTTTATTTTTTGCCAAAGTTCACCTGTTATTGTATCCTGACAATAAGAGGGTCCTGTTTGCGCACCTGATGTTAAGGTTACTAAATACTGAGGGACTTGACATAGTTGCAGGCCTCGAAGATGGTAATTGTCAATCTAACAAGGACACAGCCTGTTGTGTACGTTGAGGAGGGTCAGTGGGTTCATGTGTATGTTAAGCATGGGAGTGGGGGAAGGGTAGGCCGTTTATCATAGGCTGAAACATGCTGGGGATTTCGGATCTAAAAATACTAGTCAAAGCCAGTAAAATCGTGGCCTTACAATAAAGCCCAATGAGGAGAGAGACCAGCAATAAGATAAGTATGTAGCATGTGACAAGATCATGTGTATGATCCATGTACGTTGGTATAATGCATTGCAAGTTTCAGAGGGAGGGTCAGTGAGTTCGCTGCTGTAAGGCTATATATCATGGTACTGGGAGGTGATTTGTTATCTGTATGATTGCATGCAGCAGTGTGTGTTTTTAACTTAAACATGAAATGACACTGACACAAAGCAGGCAATCACACTTTAAATACGATATTTCATTGTTTGGAAAATTTATCACCTCAGCTCTCCTTCCTACTTTCATCCTCTGAATTCCAGTTTGTGACACTAGACAAACGAGTTGGTAAGCTTTAAACTGAGGAAAATACAAAAATGTTCACATGAGATTATGTAAAACTGCAAGAAATTTAGCAAATAAACAATATCCGTCTAATATTGCAAGTTATGTAACCCAAGATAACTTAGGGTGAAAGAATTGCAAAGCCTTGTCCAGGCAGAGTGACCATCATTATAAAAAATGTGATTTTCTAGTCTGTTCTGGGCAATATAATGAAAAACGTCGCCCACTGTTTATTTAGTTATTATTTTACCTTTGAGAGGCCTTATTTGTAAGCGGTTTTCGTGCTCCATGCGTGCCTTCTGCTAAACCTCTCAAGTCCCTTGTTATATTTAGTTATCAACGTGCGTTCTTACGCTCTCGGTATGAGTAATTTTTGCGCACATCTCGTGCATAGAACATACTGTGCACATCTCGGGCCGACGTGCGTGCCTGCGTGTGTTTACACCCGCTCGCTATAGTAGAGCAGCCCAGCCCAGACGCCACACTCACGGGCGACACATGAGTGGGCAGGACCGTGAGTGCCGGGGCCGCCGTCCAGTCAGCGGAGATCACTGCGATCACTGGCTGAAAGGTTCAGCCAATGGCGCGCGCCGCCGTCGACACGGCAGCCAATGGAGTGCGCGCAGAGCGTGGGCACGTGGATTTGCGCACATGTTGACGCTTGTAAACTGCCGAGAGAAAGAGGCAGCACAGGCACAGACCGATGAACGGCAGGCCGGGTGGTGTGTGTGTGTGTGTGTGTATATGTGTGTGTGACAGAGAGGTGATGCTCGGCGTCCCGATGCTGCTCCAGCCTCGGAGTGTGGACTGACGGACCAAAAGTAGAAGACAGAGCCATCCTCCACTATTATTAGAATCAGCTGTTATTTTTAAAAGCGCTTTACTGAAGGTAAGAATTTTCAAAAGCATTTTTATCTTTTTTGTTTGCCGAAGTTGGCAGCTTAGCCTGAAGGAATTTCCTGTCCTGTGCGTACCATCCCGGTATAATTTTAATATATCCTAAAGCTGTGTTGCCTAACGATAAATTGCTTTTAAACGTTATAATGATTGCTCAGATTTTCCTTCATGTTTAAGACAAGTAACTGCTATGGATTTATGTTAGTGTCTGATAGACTGAACGGCTTTAGATGGCCTGAATGTACAGTTCTATTAGTTTCTCTTGCTGGCGTGGTGGTGGTGGGCACAGACACAGGCCGGCAGAAAACACCTGAGTCGCAGCCTCATGGTCTACCTGTGCAGGCTGTGGCAACACATCCACCAATCCAATCCTACCGCATCTCCATCCAGCTGGGGCTATAAACTAAGTAAGGGGTTGTACATAAACAGAAATAGCATCAGATTGCCTCACAGTATTTGAAGCTGTTGACTCTTTCACGTTAACAACGTGCCATTTGGTTTGACAGCCACCAGACATAAAATGTAAATGGCAAAGCACGCTGTCTGAGCGTTTCTTTCTCCTTTTGCGTTTGTGTCAGTCTCCTTCATTTGTGAGTGACTTTTGACTTTATTTTTCTGACGCTGATAAAGAGTTCTGTTGGTGTATTTCATTGCTGAGCATTTCTCAGTTTCCCCTGAAATCTCCCCCTCAGTATTGGTGGGATCAGAGATTGAACAAGCTGAGAAAGAAAGGGGGAGAAAAACAAACAGATGAGAGAAAGGCACATGGCCAGAAATGCAGAATGTGAAAATGTGAGAAAAAGGAGGAGGAAGAGGGCTTGGTTTGGAGAGGAAAGGAAGAGGGGGCACCGGGCTTGTGTGCATAACGAACAGGATGAGCTGAAGGCAGAGCGGAGAGGGATGAGAAGCATACAGAAATACAGCCGAGAGGAAAGAGAGTGGTTTGCATGTGTGTGTGTGTGTGTGTGTGTGTGTGTGTGTGTGTGTGTGTGTGTGTGAATCCAAGGGGGGATGGAGCGCAAGCCTGAGACGGAGAGGAGGGGCTAGAGAGAGCACTGGAGGCTGTGGCAAAGAGAGAGAGCAGGCCTATTCCGATTTCACTACTCTACAAGCTCCCATCCCCCTCACACATTTTACTCTCCTACAGCCTCCAATCTCCTCAATGGAAGCCAGACATGCACTACTATTGTGTGCCTACTGCCTACCCCCAGTCCCAAACTAGGGCAGTGCTATACCCACCATTTTGAGTAATAGGGGTTATAATTTTTGGTAGCGAGGTAGGAAAATGGAGTATTGCCAAATGCTAAGAACTGAACTTCCTCTCACTTCAGATGTGTTGGTTTTCAATGTTCCCTTAAGCCACACTTGTGTTTCTTTCCGTCATCCTAATCTTTGAGCTTTCTTTCTGTCCCGATAGGGATGCAGTCGCAGGGCAGCACCTCCTCTCAGCCCTCCTTTGATTCCCTGAGCTCCAGTGACAGCCTCTTGTTCAGCGATTCAGAGCAGGCAGAGGACGACACAGACGTCTTCCTGACAGACAGCTCTCCATCTGTCATCATCGGGGGGTCGGGCAGCGCGTCAGCAAGTGGAAATGGGGGGTCAGACAGTCCCGGGTCACAGTGGACGTGTGACGGCTTCACCGACAAAGAGGAAGAGGAGGACTCGTACAGGTCACAGAGTGGCGGCAAAGCGGCTCACGTCAGCCTGGGGAAGACTGATCCGGCGAGGCAGACTGCAAAATCACAAGGAGATCTGCTGTTTGCTCAGAAGGTAAGAAAGGTGATGGGCAGAAAAGGAGAGTGATGAGAAGAGGGCTGACATAGCAGTGTGCGTGCAAAGGAAAGCCCAGCAGATAGCCTCAGACAGCCAAGCCTAACCAAAACCAACTCGTAATCTGTCTTCCCTCCTCCTCTGTCAGTGTGCTGAGCTGCAGGGTTTCATCAGGCCCCTGCTAGAGCTGCTGAATGGACTGAAGAGGGGCCGATTCGACCGGGGTAAGCATCCTTTCTTCACTGTCTTCTGGGAGGCAAGTGTGTGTGTGCGCTCGCTGGCTTCTGCAGTTGTTGAGGCTGAACACAGGTTTACATGATCTAAGTGGCCTCAGTCCATTGAAATAGTAAGTTTTCCTTCAAGCAGTAGTCTGTATTGATGTAGCCTATCAATGCAGTCCACAGTGCTGTGTGTGTGTGTATGTGTGAAGCGAGTCTTCTCGCTGACTCAGTAGCTTGCAAGAGTTTACCGATATCATGAGTTAGAGCGTGTGTGCATGTGTGAGACCGTGCATGCCCACATATGCATTCATTCAGTGTGAATGCTGACTGAAGGATTATGTTCTTTTGATTGACAGGCTTGAGTAGTTTCCAGCAGAGCGTGGCGATGGATCGTATCCAGAGGATTGTGGGGGTTTTACAGAGACCTGACTGCGGGTAGGATGTCATCCAAATTGTCCCACCATCCATCAGCCCTCTTTTTCTCACTCTTATCAAGTCCTGCCATCATGAGATGTTTTAGCTGCATTTAAGAATTATTATCTTTATTAAACTGTGAGTTGATCTTAGATATGCAGTGCACGGTGAGGCAGGATGTTTTATTGAACAGTCCTCAGGCAGGTAGAGTTACAGCTTTCACTGTCAGTGCAGAGAAACACCAAACTTCAGATGAAATTTTACCTAGATCTCTGTGCAGGATCATAAATATCCACGCCTGTTCCTACTCAGCAGCAAAGTCGTATTCCTATCTGCTCCTCACCTAAATTTTGTTCCTCTTTCTACATCATAGGGAGAAGTATCTGAACACTCTGCTCCAGGTGGAGATGATGCTAAAACTTTGGTTTCCCCAAATTCTCACTCAGCCTGTGTCTACAGCCTCCAGTGTCGCCACATCCCCTGCCCGATCCCTCCAGGAAGCTTTCGGCTCCACCCCGCCGCACAAACACAGGGATCAGTTACATATTCCCGTTAAGGTGAGGACATACATTTCTGACTTCTTGCTGCTAATACACATAAACATTTCTCCACCCCACCAGCACCACAAATTTTACAAAAACCTCCCGTTCATATTCTGAAAATTACTCTCCTGTTTATTTTCCAGAAGCGCAGACTCAGCTGGACGGGTACAGACTCTCCCACGGCTTCCCCTGTACCTCTCAAGTCCCCCCATATCAGCACAGGAGAAAACAGGGTGAAGTCTGATTGCAGAGAAGGTGGACCTTCTTCCTCCCCATCACTAGCAGCTGATGCAAATCAGAGTTTGGCCCATGCAGCCAGCAGCAGTCAGCTAACTGATGACAAAAATGACGGAAAAGACGGAGACGGCAAGGAACCAGTGAAGGTGTCGAAGTACCAAGCGGGTCAGAGCTCTAAGCCGAGCCTCACGTGGGTTCATGTTGCGCCCATCCTGTCCCCACGAAATACCTGCCTCTCACACGATGCCCTCACAGCCAGCAGGAGGTTGAGCCCGGCTACACAAGACAGCTCCATCTCCTCCACCACACCTTACAAGCACCCCAAAAATGTGAAGAAGCCAATCCGGTGCCAAAGCCAGCCTGTTGCTGGACAGCAGAGTGAGAGGGGGACCACCGAGGCAACTCCGGGTGAGAGCCAGTCTCCTCCTGTTACACTTAAGCCTTTGCCTGGGGCGTGTCCCACCAGCTTGAAGACCTGATGTACTGAATCAGCAAAAGAACTGGCAGCCTTGCTTTGTTACACCACTGGGCTAAAAGCTGCTGCGACAGGAAGAAGGGAAGAGGCTGAAGGCCTGTGATTATACTTGCATTAATGAGAGGAAGTGAGGAAAGAATTGTTGGTGATAGATGTTGAAAACAATGACGGATAAAAAACATAACCTATCATCCAGACCACAGTTAAAACAGACATTTCAAACAACAGGACATAAACAAGAACCGTTATCACACTTATAATCGAAACTCGTGCGGAAAGGTGGTTGTCAAGGTTCAAAAGCAATGTACAGGTAACGAGAGACATTCTAGAGTATTTAGAGGAGTAAATGATCGCTCCTCTTCAGCATGAAGGCAATCAATACAAAAAGAAGAAATATTTATGTAGGTGACTGTTTCAACAGACATCTAACTTGAAAGAAACTGTTCGAAAATGGAACAGCCGATGTCAGTAATCAAAATAAAACCTTCCAGTGTTTATTTTGATGTGGTTGATGAGTGAGCTGATTCTAGTCTTGCAGCAGAAGACACATTTTTCTCTACATTCTTTTGAATGGTTTGAAGAGGAAAAAGCGACACTGGGGGTAACTAAAAAAATCTTGTTGCTAGTGATGTGAGAAATGAGGTGTAGTGTGCGCCGTGTCGGAGCCATTGGAGACGGTGGAAAAATGACATCACAACTCACGAATGTAATCCAAGAATTGTTTAGACACTCGGCTGGCAGATCATCAGCATCGAGCAGGAGTGACATCGCAGCGACCGGTGGTCACATAACTTTTCCTGTCGTGCCGTGGATCAGATGTTTCCGACGGCAAACCGACTGGCAATCAGTCTCATTACAATCCGAGACTTTTAATAGACCAGCGTATGGAGTTAACAAGGACCACTAAAAGACATGTCTATTGATTCAATTACACAGTTAATTTATTCATGTGTTGATCTGATACTGCATCTATTTATTGTTTGTATTTATTGGGCAGCTTATCACCTGCTGTGCGCTTGCATAGTTTGGCCTACAGTTCTTTTGAGGTGACTGGGAAGATGCTGTTGACATTTTTTTGTGGTTTTTATTGCTATCGTGAGGAGGGCAAAACAAAAAGGACGTGAAATCTTATGATTGGTCTCTTGGACTACTGTGCCTTTTTTACCAAATAGGATGTGTTTTTAAAAAAAAAAAAGCATTCTGTGCTCTCAGTGCATTCATACTGTGTTTTGATTGTTTGCATGTGTTTCACAAAACCAGTGCACAGTCAAACGCGAAAGCCAACGTGTAGTCACCCTTCTTCTAAAATCGCACACAGCTTAAAAACCAACATCATCAACTGTGATTCTTTAAAACAAAAACAAAAAAAAATGGCATCCAGCTCTTATATCCCAACATCTACAGCTCACCTGAATGGCCTGCATCTCTGACTAATACACACACCAACAGCAGTGGCTACTATTTGTCATGTAGTATTTAAGTGTCTAGCCTTCCTTTGGGGCTTTTCTTTAGGTTCTGATCAGGAGAGAAACAGACTGAACGGCACTTAAAGATGGTGCTCTTGAAAACTTGAAAACATGGTGAAAATATAAATGTAAGGGAAGAAATCTTTCTTTGCACCACTCTCTACCGCTGCTATCATCGTGCTGATTTACATGTATCATTGAAGGCTTGCTCTTTAATTGGAAGTCCACTCACAGCATTCATTTAAATGTTGAAGGGGTTCTTAGTAACCCGACTGGATTAATCTATATTGTAAATATTTGGACTGATATTTTTGAATTGGTGTGAGAGGTTCATATGTTATTTACATAACTACAAATGGGGTGGGGGGATTTGCATTACTAGACTCCTCCAAAAAGCACCACACGTGAACACAGAGCCACCGGCAGCCAACATGTTACTGCCTGTTTGTTTTTGTTTTTCTCAGTACGGAGTGTACAAACCCTCAGTCACTCTTATCCTGCTACAATACGCCAGATGTTGACTCTTGATCAGAGGCTGGGGGTGTCTTCCACCACACTCCTGTTTTGGTTTTTGGGTTCTTTTTTTTATACATTTGTGGTATGACAGAGAAGCCAATTGCACTTATTTTTCATTATGTCCTTTTTCATGTGTTTTCTACTGCAGCGACCACTGCTTATTGGTCAGAAATAATGTCTTGTTTATTTCAGCTGCCTTCTTCTTTTACTACTACAACTACTTATTACATTTTAAAAGCTGACTGTAGTTCCACCTCGCCTCCCTTCCCCCACTCTGCTGCACTCGTCTGCCCCTGCCCTCTCCTCTCCTTTATCTCCCTCAATCCCGTAGTATATTTTCTTTCTAAACTAAACTCTGTCTTTCACTCAACCCAATTCTATGTGATATTACACTCCTTTTTTTTTAAAATATTGATACAATCAAAGATAAAAAAAAATAAAATTAAAAAAAAACTTTTAATAAATGAAACCAATTTTTGAAAGATGAAACTGCCTGTGTGCTTGTTTACGCAAATCTTCATGCATTTATTTTGTTTTCTTTTGATTATGCAGCTCCCGATTTGGAAAGCAGCTTTTAATAAACAGATGTGTGACTCGATGGGGTGCAGATTTACAGACTGTATATTCTGAAGGCTGCGTGAGTGCACGAGTGAGTGGGGGTGAGGCGGAGACGATGAAGGCAGGAAGAAGAGGAGGGGCAGTGGGGTGGTGAGACTACAGCCTCTGTAATCTGACTGAGAGAGGTAGGGGGGCTGGCTGATCCTCCAACCAGCTGCTACATCAGAGTCCAAACACTACTTTAGCTTATATGTGTGCTCATGTGAGAGTGTTATAATGAGTAAATACCTTCTGGAGGTTAGCAGAGAAAAGTTGGTGGTCTCTGTAGCGCGGTCCTGCATTTCACACGAAAACAATTACCCACAGGCTAAAGTCTGATCTCTGCAGGCGACCACCGAGAATTTTAATTCCCTCTAGAAAAAAAAAATCAAAAGGTGAGAATGAAAAATTGAGTGGCGCGGCGCTGCATCACCCACACCGAACGTGATGAAAGAAAATGAAAAAAATTCTGATAACCCAAACACACACTGGGAGGTTGCTAGGAGTAATGTTATGTAACAAAATGTGAGTTTTACTTCAAAATAAAGAGAAAGTAAAAACTTTAAAGTTATGAAGCTGTGTACTAATTTAACTTCAATCTGTCTTTTTTGTTGTTTTCAAAAAACATTGCTTCTTTTATCCTTTAATATTTAAATCTGGAAGTTCTGATTCTGTTAATTTCACCAATTCTCAAAGAAAAATCTATGACCAGAAAATCAGACGCAACAATAGATGTTACACTGCACAAGGAGCACAACTGTTAATTTCATGTATTAACCATCATTGCACTCTCGTTCTCCTTCGCCCAGCATCATATCCTTAGATACTGCATGCACACCAGGATGAGAGTGGCAAATTTTGGGAGGGTGTGGTTTTGACTTCTCTCTCATGCCATGCGGCACGTATGCATGCATGCATGCGCTGCTCCCCCCCGTCGCACGCTCTGACACACTGACTGGCTGATTTGGTGATGGGCTTGTCTCTGACACAGTGACTATGCTACGTTACAACAACACAGACAGCCCTCCCTGCCTCCACCCTCCCTCCCCCTCGGCCCCCCCTTGTATCCATGCAGTTTTTAGCAGAAAAAGCCCTTGCCCTCCATCTCCCCACCGCTGCTATTCTCCCCCCCTCTTTCTACTCCGGAGGATGGAAACGAGGGGCAAGAGGAAAAGGACGAGAAGAGGATGTGTGGAGGGCACAGGGACGAAACTTGACCTCGCTACAGTTTTGAGAACATTTTTTTTAACAAACAAAATATGTATAATTGTTCTTTTTCTCCCCAAAAAAGCTACATTTGTTTTTTGTTTAATCATTCAGTTGGATTATAATATTCTGTTTGCGCAGTATATTTTCACATAATTAACATTACAGCACTGTTCACATTCAAGTTGTTTTCACTTCTCCGAGCATGTGTTGGCTTAATTTAGCATGTGTGTGTCCATCAATAGGATTGCACATAATGAACTTACTGCGGCTCTTATCCCTTGCTGTGTAGGTTTTAATTGTGGGCCCACATCCTGTTACTGGTTTTAACAAGTTGATGATTTAATGGTGTCCTTCCAGTTCTGCTCTGTGCACATAATGAAGGGAACGACACAATGAGGTGCTTATTCACTTATTCTAAACACCCCTCCCCCATAATTTCACTCCAGTACGACTCGCGTGAGGTGAAGTCACTCTCTGACTTTACAACTACATACACAGCCTCTTACTCACCATAAGTCCACAGGGTTTTTTTTAGTGCAGACTTGACCAAAAAAACAGCCTGAATGCTCAATAAACCTGCCCAATCCTGAAATGGAAATCAGAGACATTTCGAAGTCCCTGCTTCGCCGGAGATCACAGCGGTGACGGGCCCTTGGTGTGCCAGGTTGAAGGGGTTGCTCTGCGCGCCATCTGTGGTCTCCATCTCTGTGAACAACGTAAAGACAGAGACACAAGGACTAAATTTTCAAGGGCGCACGTGTGTCTCATCATGACATTGTGTGTGTGTGTGTGTGTGTGTGTGTGATATTTGGGGCACGGCTCAGCTACAGGCAAATAACATCCTCATCAGTTTCTCTGGCCTGAATGTGTTCTCGGGAGTCTGCTCGCGATGACACCATCCCACACGGCTGCTTAATTATTCAAGTACACTGAGTGAAAGGGAATCACCAGGTTCAGTATACTCATGAGGGGGGAAAGAAAGACACAGATGGCAAGCAAAGAGGGCTATAAATGAGACAAAAGTGAGAGATTAAAGCTTACTCCCTCTGAGTTAGAATGAACCACCTGCACATAAACTGAGATCCTAGCAGCGTATGCTCGAAGTCAAGACAGCTGAGCCCCCTGAGAGTGTATCTTCCAAGATGATTTACAACCCCTGTCAGACACAATGAAATAAAACTGGGTCAGCATGATAAAATATACCATAACCATACAGTTGATGAATCAAAAAGCTTTGTGTGAGAACAGGGGGGATAACTTAACTAAAGTCTTAAACTTTGCTCTGTAGTTAATTTTTGGAGAAAAGCAATAATATACATTAATAGCTGATATCAAGCTCAAAGGCTGTTAAGACTGAAAGGAAACACTTAAGATTCAGCAATAAAAGCTTTGCAGATACCGGACTAGGATTACAAACTAAATACCTGACATTCCAGTAATATAACAGATTAATTCATACAGCTCCCATCGCATGCCCCCATGATGCATTACTCTTGTTTTAGCTGCACAGGCAAATTGAAATCACTGTGTTTGCCAGTGTGGGGTCAGGGCATGCGTGTGCGCATGTGATGCTGTGTGCGTTTTTGTTTTTCCTGTGTGCACTTGTATAGAAATATCTGTGGTATTGTCATATTATGTGCTGAGGTGTCATTACATAATAGAGCTGGCTGGAGAGAGGGAACGGGGGGCGGGGGCTGTGGGGTGTGCAGGGCAGACGGCTCATGGGAGGGATTCAGGTTGGCCACGGGTGGTCGTAGCAGAGTGGGTAAATGTGAGAGACAGTGGTGTGTGAGGTGTTTACTGTCAGGCTCATCATTTGATTATCCACAGATTAAGGTAGCATTATTGTAAATTTAATGAAAATAATTACCCATGTTGGGTTTTTTGTTTTGTTTTTAGCCAAAATCAGAGTTAAAACCGAGAGAAGAGCTTTATATGTAAACCTGGCATTTAGCAACTCATGTACTACTTTTAGGCTGATCAGTGAGAAAGTGAAGCCCAACAATTTAAATTTTTTTTAAAACATATTATTTGGAGTCATGTTAATAAGTAAGTCATGTTTGCTTATTTGTCTCACTTTCCTATCAGAGACGGTACCATAATTACAAAAAAACTCAATAGTTTTGGAGTCTTTTAGCTCATCTATCTTCATCAGACTATCCTTGAACATTCAGATGTCACCCATTGGTTTTGGAGTATGCATTTTGAAGCTTCAACTAGCTTTTTGGCTGCTGACATGTTGCTATTGGTTTTTGAGCAAGACATGACCATATGCGAATGAAATGATGAAGCGTCAATAGTAAGCTGATTCATAAACTGTACACGTGCATGGCACAGACACAAATATAGACTTATTAGTATTAATCAACAGACTAACAACATACTACAATTTCACTTACCAGAACTGAAGCGCAGATGTCTTGGATGTTGATCTCTATCACCCAGCAAACCATATTATGTAATTTTATTAAAGACACCAACCGCAGAGACCACGTTTATTTCAGTAACAATGGTGAAGACAAAACTGCTAGTGCAAGTTTACTTTGTAAACAAAAAGAAGTTTTTGTTGTATTATTCAAATGCCTCTAACCCACAGTTGAGGCTAAATGTACAACATTCAGTTATTTAGCATTATATTTAACTGTAATTATATGCTTCACTCCCCACTGTCCTGCTTTTTTTCTCCTCTATCACTGCATGGATATCTCCAGACTATTTATCTCAGCTTTGTCTTAAACACACTGTTCCTCACATATTTAAGTCACGGGTTCAGAACTTATTATTTGTTTCTTAGTTAATTGCATACAGGCTATAGTAAATTCCTCTCTGGCCTCTGGTCAAGTTCTGTGTTACTTTAAGAATGCTGTTATTCACCCTAGACTAAGTTACGATAAACAGCATTCTTGATAAATTTCCACCTGGGTTCTGTGAAGGACAATTAACTGAGACAGCTCTTCTCAGACTATCTAATGATGTTTTGGCGCAAAGTGCCACAGGAATTGTTCTGTCCTCCTTATGTTGGAACCGACTTTAGCCTTTGATACAATTGCTCACCAGATCTTGCTTGACAGGTTGAGGTATTGGACCAGTGTGTTGGGATCTGCCTTACGCTGCCTTCATATCTTTCTGATCGTTCTTTTTGCGTGCCTGCTTCAAATTACAAGTCTTCCTTAAGTCATCTTCATTTTGGTGTACCTCAGGGTTCTGTTTTGGGGCCCGTATTAATTCTGGTTTACATGCTCCCTCGTCAGCACATTTTGAGCACTTTTAAAGACCTATCATATCACTGCTACACAGGTAATATTCAGTTTTATATCTTTTTTAAGCCTCATGACGTTCGAAACTGCACGTCTTACACTGTGTAAAAAGCTGGATGGATAAAATGTTTTCTTAACTTAATGAGGAAAAAAATGAAATTCTTGTTTGTGCTCCAGAAAAGCATATAACTCTAGGAAACTCTTAGTGCATTAGACTCTTAGTTGATTAGACTATTCCAAGCCTTCCATCAGGAACCTCTGGGCAAATTTAGATTCTGGTTTTACTTTACTTTGGTCATGTTCAGTCATTGGTTCGTTTATGTTTTTATCACTAACGAAATCTGCTGAATTTGAAGGTTTGCTCACTTACAAAGAAATTAACAGTCTCTAATTTTTATCGTAGTTTTATTTAAATGGACAGAGACAGAATATCAATCAAAAATCCAGTAAAAAAAAACAAACACATTACATAAAAGTTATAAATTGATTTGCACGTCACTGAGTGAAGTGAGTATTTGATCCCCAAGCAAAAAATGTGTTACTGTTGGCAAGCACAGTGGGAAGATATTTTTTGTAATAGGTCACCAGGTTTGCACACATCTCAGGAGGGATTTTGGCCCATTCCTCTTTACAGAAACTCCAAATCATTTAGGTTTCTTGGCTGCCACTTGGCAACTTGGACCTTCAGCTCCCTCCTCATATTTTCTCTAGGACTGAGGTCTGGAGGCTGGTTAGGCTACAAAATTACACCATAATCACACCAACATTTGTCACCTTCTCAACAAGCTTCTTGCTGATGGTCTTGTGTAGATCTACAATCTTGTCCTTGATGTCATTTGACAGCTTTTTTGGTACTGGTAGCCAAAGTTGGATAGAAAAAAACCGATTCTGTGTGCAGGTGTGCTTTCTAAACATAGCGAGTTAAGTTCAGGAGTATCTGTAATTGACTGAATGTAATTTGTGTGCCACATGGACACGCAGGCAATTTGTGGGAGGCAGAATTCTGAGTGGCACTTATTTCAGTCAATGGCATGCAAATCAATGCATAACTTTTATGTGATGTGTTTTTCTGGATTTGTGGTTGATATTCTGTCTCCCTCTATTAAGATGAAAATGACCATAAAAATTAGCAACCATGCATTTTTTTGTAACTCAAAGCAAAATGTACAAATTCAGCAGGAGAATCAAATTTTCCCTACGGTACATTTAGTTGACTCTTTGACAACTGAATTCTTCTCTGTTTAACCACGCTTTCTATTGAAATTCTATTATTAATTATATTTTTATTGTCTTTTTTATTTTTGTGTCTTCTACCATACTTTTATATTGCTAGCACTTTATACATAAACATCACTTACTTTGTATTTTGTCACTCCGTGAGGGACAACTTCATTTTTATTGAATGACTTTCTTTTTTGTCTTTAGGTTTGTTTAAAAAGAATGTGAAACACTTGTCTGGTTCCCCCTTAGCGAGGTCAGGCCTCTCCTAGTGTCACTGCAAACTTTGCTCATTGCAACTGCTGTAGTTTGAAGTTTGTTTGGCCTGGCATGCCTGGTGGAAAGCATTGCCTCTGTCTGTCAGGTCCAGCTGCCTGTGTCAGTCAAAGAGTCCATGAACCTAACTCCAGCATCCAGGTGGCTCTATACGATAGTTGCCTGATAGATATTGTTAGAAAAGGGCCAAAACATCCCTCGGGATTAACTTCTTTTTGGAGTGGGCCTAAAGTGGCCACTGGAGGAACTACTGCAGTTTTTGGCACTTCCATGCTGGCATCAGTTTTCAACTCCAGAGGCAGCTACATTTGTACAACACATACAGTGGAACGATAGTCACTGCTACTTGCAAATGTCACTAAATAACTGACAGCCAACAAGGTCAGCAGCAGTTATTCTTGGGCAATATATCAGTGAATACCTTAGTCTAAGGAGCTTGGAAAGAACTTCTTTAAGTTGCTTGAAGACATTTCACCTGTCATCCGAGAAGCTTCTTCAGTTCTAAGGTCAAATGGCGGAGAGTCCCAGATTTAAACCCAGTGGGAGTTTCCCCCCAAAGAGGGACAAAAGGACCCCCTGATGATCCTCTACCTAATCACATGAGCCAAGGTGTGAAAATGGGTGTGGGTCACAATCACCCAGAGTTTCGGGTGAGCTCATTGTGAAACCTGGCCCCACCCTATCATGTGATTTCCTGAGGTCAAATGGCCCAGGGTGTGAGTGGGCGTTAAGGCGTCTGGGAAGGGAACTCAAAACTGATATTATAGATGGCAGACAGCTGGTGTCGTAAGCCATCGCCTCTGTTCAAAGATGGTCGCTCACAGTGGACATAAATGGCTTCTTTCACTCCTCTTTCAAACCACCTGTCTTCTCTGTCCAAAATGTGAACATTGGCATCCTCGAAAGAATGACCTTTGTCCTTTAGATGCAGATGAACTGCTGAGTCTTGTCCCGTGGAGGTGGCTCTTCTATGTTGTGCCATGCGCTTGTGAAGTGGCTGTTTGGTCTCTCCAATGTGTCCCACACCTGTTTTCACACCTTGGCTCATGTGTTAAACTATCTTGCTTAAATGATGGTAAAATACATTTAATTTTCAATTGAAGTAGTTGCTGAATATTTTTCTGCAATTCAGCTAATATATAAATCATTAGACTGTTTCAGATCAAAACATTGCATTGCAACTTGCGTTCAGCAATTTAAACAAAGAATAATTTACGACACTCAATAACCAAAACAAGTGATCAGTAAGACCTTGTTTTTGGGAAAACTAAATATATGACATTCTGATTTTCCTCAAGGTCACGGAGAAAAATGGTATCAAAGTGAAAACAACAAAAGGCGTTTGTTGTGGTGGAAAAAGCATGTAATCAAAATGCCTCAGATTTCCATGTATTATTCTGTGGTCCTAATTAGAGGCTTCCTTTACACTACTTCCATATTCACACAACTTGGGTTGTAGTGTGCTTGTAAACATGGACCTAAATATTAAGTACATGGGTGATGAATCGGCAGATGATGACGATGGAGGTGTGCTGTTTGGTAGGAGTAAATGAATACACCCGTAATGACTAGCTGACATTTTGGTGATAGAGAAAGAGCATGCGTTGTAACTAAAGCATGCTGCATATGCACCTCTTCCTGATGGTTGCACGTAGCATTAGCACTGTGAGCGAAAGCGTGGATGTGGCTTGCTGTAGAGAGAGCGAGTCATTTGGCAGCCTGGTATAGCCTCGGGCTCTCTGCAACTGATTCATGCTCACACTACTATAAGTGCACGCAGTTGACCCACATCATGCAAAGGGAGGGAAAAAAGTCAGGAGGCAGGCGTTCAGGGGAAGGAAATGGAGATCATCTGATAATCTCATGTTTTTACCAGGGGACTGGGTTCACGACTGAGCTGCGGTTAATAATTAGGCAATATTTATGACTAGTTTGAGTTCTGTGAAAATCATTGAAACACTGCGCTTTTAATATGAAGACAAAGCCCTATCATGAACCTTGTAAAGGAGAAGAATGTGAATACTCTCTGCCAAAGCTCTTCTTCAGCTATTCAATTTGGATTTTTATTTGCAATTCAGATCACTCTCTTAGTTCCCAGAATGTAAAACATTAGTTTTAATCCAGCCTTAACTAGTTTTGGTATTTGAAGTTGCCAGGGGAAAGATTTAACCTCTTAACAACCACCAAGTCACTGCTGATCCACTTAGTGGTAGGCTTATGCTGAATTTTACCAGCAAGATAAAGAAGCATAGTCTCAGAAACTAGAAGACATAACCTTCTAAAGCTGGCATCTCACACACATTTAGACTTTACAACTGCTTTGCTATAAGACTTCAATTTGAATGTGTAAACTAGAAGCGTAGAACTGAACCTAACCATAACCCCATTATTCCAGTACCTAATTATTCCTATTACACCTAATGTTCAGCTAGAATTTCTATAAATATATTGCTCTGCAATTACATGATGCCAAAAACTTGAAAGTCATTTAGCTTAGCTTGATTTAAATGGACAAAAGACTGCGTGTATCACCAGACAAATCTGCTAAAATAAATAAATAAATAAATAAATAAATTGTAAGAACTTTTTCTATATATGTTTTACTTCTTCTACCATCATTTTGTGCTGTTGGAGAATTTTCCCTTAAATTTAAATCCAGGATCCAAAGACTGCCGTGCCTCTTATAATATGACCCAAGCTAAATAGGCAGATTCATTAATGTGTTTTCGCTGGTGAAAATGAAAACTGATTGGGGCTTGTGTAAGGTTAGTTGAAGTAAAATGGGCTTGAAAGTGAACACGTCAGGACTGTGATAAAATGCAGTGTGCATAGTCACACCCACAGGACAGTTTTAATTCTAGAAAAACCCTGAGCTATGGGCATAATGCTATAACGACACAATGTTAACGTAGTCAAGGACGAACTTTAACGGATAAATAAATTTCCTTAATCCTCAGATTTTCAAAACTATTTGGGAGAAATACGTTTTACCTTGTGGAGAACATGGCTATTTCCATACATGTGCAGCTAGGTGGAAACACCGCACACTTGAAACGAAACGACTCTGCGAAAAAGTCCACGAAGAAGAAGCTGTATCCATTTCCTGTTCCGGGGCTTGAAACAAACGTCGTGCGGACGCGCGTCTAAACAGAAAGTTTTGCAGAAAACTTGGCACGTTGAGTGTTTTACGCGTCTAAGTCTTCATCGGTTTTCTTTTTACCTCCACGGCTTAAACGGGCTGACTACGACAGAAGAGTAATCTAAGGTTTGTAAGCCTCATGAAGTAGTTATTCCCCGGTGATGGTAGCTCGCGTACAGCGGTGTGCTAACGTTAGTTAGCATCTAACCAGGGAGGTTTGGCGGATGTGATTGATTTAGCAATGTATGTTGCTACGGGCTGGCGCTTTAATTTAATCAGTCTGACTTAACACTCATCAACTAACAAAGTGCAGCAAGGTCGGAGTGACTGACTGTTGATGTGGGAGTTTTTATTAGTTGGAAGCTGGTGAACGTCTGTGTCAGAGCAGCTGTAGCTATGTGGATAAAGGACGGCGGGTTTTGGAGCTCATGTTTGGGACTATCACATTTGTGTGATATATGACTAATTAAGGCCAGAAATCACGAAGATATTTAAGTGATAACCATGCTCAGTAGCGATAATCCATGACATAAGTATTTGATGTTCTGCAGGATTGGAGGATGTCTCTTCCAAAGCGGGAGGTGGAGGAGTTGAGGCCATGGGTAGAACGCACTGTGAAGAAGGTGCTGGGTTTCTCGGAGCCCACTGTGGTGACTGCAGCATTGCACTGTGTGGGAAAGGGACTAGACAAAAGGAAGACCATAGGTAAGTACGGTGAAATATCTCTTATGTACTTAGAGATCTGGTGACGATTCAGTTCAGCCAAAAGTGCCTCTGACATCAGAGGCATATCCCAGGGTGATTTGTTTTACCGGGTTACAAAATGCACCCATCACTGAAGAGAAACGAGTCCAACAGCTGTCTGAAAACCTATCTGGCCTTCTTAGGAGTATTTGGCATGACTACCAAGCTGTGGGTTCTTAACATAGTGCAGACAGCCAGCCCAAAAAATGATGGTGTGAAGATCTGCGATGTAGCTATCAGCAGGGCTTGTTTGCAAAGGTAATAGATTTGCTGTCCAGTTAAAATACTCATGTCATTTGTTCATTCAAATGAAAGATTGTGAGTACAAAGAAAGCTGCCTATTGCTTTTATTTGTTTGGTTGTTTATTTATTTATTTATTTCATCTGTCTGGGAAATAATTGCTCGGTCTGTTAGACTGACTTCTGCAGGTGCTGTAGTTTAAATGTCAGTATTGGGTTTTCATAGTGTGTATTTTTATGTGGGTATTTAAGCCATTCTGTGGTAACATTCTTTTCTTTTCAGAGTGTTAATTATTTCATATTTATCATTCTCAGACCAGCTGCGTCCTTTTCTCGATGACTCTGCTGGAGGTTTTGTAGAGCGACTTTTTGAAGCCCTCGAGGAGAGCCGCAGCACACGTGGGAACAAAGGATCTGGAGAAAAAAACCGCAAGAGAGAACTTAAGGTAGCCTAACATCATAGCAAATGTTTATGCTTTATATTATCATTATATAACTGAATAACTAGATCTGAAGGTGTGGAGTTTTCTGACAAGAAAACTGACTATATTAACACGCTCACATGCAAAAGTGACCTGTGTTAAAGAAAAATAAATACATTACATTCAATGCATGCAGTGATTAGACTGATTGTGTTAAGCCTCAGTTTGATTAACTTAAACCTCAATGTAAACATCCCCTTACACTTGATTTACTCCTACATTAAGCTTAATTGAGGTTTCACTCAGATGGCACTTAACTTTAGTTCTACATGGACTGCACTGACACAATACTGATTATTCTTACGTAAACTTTAATTGCTGCATAAGATATTTATTTTTTTTATTTTTATTGGTGTTTGTGTGTTTGCCGGCTGTACTCAGGATGTGTTTGGTGAAGAGGCTGACACAGGCGCAGCGCGAGAAACTCCCGAGCCAACAGATGGCACAACGGCAAAGAGGAAACGAGTCCCCCGTTTTGAGGAGGTGGAGCAACCTGAGGTGATACCAGGACCTCCATCAGAGAGCCCCGGCATGCTCACCAAAATACAGGTACATAATACTTGGTGCAATAGACAATATATATATATATATGTGTGTATATGTAAGTATAGTCGGTTTATTTTCTTCGTCAGTCACCTCTGAATCCTTTTGCTGTCCTAACAGATCAAACAGATGATGGAAGCAGCCACAAAACAGATCGAAGAAAGGAAGAAACAACTAAGCTTTACTGCTCCAGCTCCTGCTACAACAGTAATGAGATTTCTTTCCCATAAAAATACATACTGAATAAAGAACTGTAGTCTTTTCAGGTTTTAAATTCTATTTAAAACCTTTCTAACTTCTTTCTGACTCTAGCGGTTGCCTGTTCCCACTTCACAGTCACAGCTGGATGGCCCTCCACTCTCTCGACTTCTTGGCACTGCTGGTGCTGCAGCAGCTGGTGGTGGGTCATCCATCGCTCCCTACCAGGCTGCCAGCTTCATGAATGATGCAATTGAGAAGGCCCGTAAAGCTGCTGAGCTACAGGCTCGCATTCAGTCCCAGTTAGCTATGAAACCTGGCATCCTCGGGGTTTTGGGGAACACTGGGCCACAAAACTTTGTGGCACTAGCTAATCTACATGCCATGGGGATTGCTCCACCGTAAGTGATGTCAGACTATAAATATACAATTTTAAAATGTGCACAAGACATGAAAAAAGTAGGTGATGTCTTTGTGCTCAATTGACATTGAACTGCTTTCTCTTTATGTGTAACTACAGCAAAGTAGAACCCAAGGAGGTGAACAAACCGACACCTCTTATCCTGGATGAGAAGGGAAGAACTGTAGATGCCAGTGGCAAAGAGGTTGAACTCACACACCGCATGCCTACGCTCAAAGGTACATACATGGATACACTGATCCAGTATTTGTACACAAACATACACAATGTGTTTTCTTTGTTTTGATATTCCACAAAACATGTTTCTTTCCCTGTGTAGCTAACATTCGAGCAGTAAAGAGAGAGCAGTTCCGCCAGCAGCTGAAGGAGAAGCCCGGAGATGACTTGGAGTCCACATCCTACTTCGACCAGCGTGTGCCTGTTCCTCCAGCTCAGCGTGCACGCAGGACTTTCAAATTCCATGACCAGGGACGCTTTGAGAAGATTGCTCAGAGAATTAGAACTAAGGTTGGTACAACCCTGTCCCAGTTGTTTGAAAGAGAATATTTAGAATTTAAGAAAAAGAAAGTCATCATATGTCTCTTGTCTCTCTTGTATGGATCAGGCCCAGTTGGAAAGGTTGCAGAATGAGATTGCCCAGGCAGCAAAGAAGACAGGAATCCAGGCTTCAACCAAGCTAGCACTGATTGCTCCTAAAAAGGAGATTGGAGAGGGACAGGTTCCCAATATTGAGTGGTGGGACTCTTTCATCCTGCCTTCCAACATAGACATGTAAGAAATCAAAATTTGATCTTAAACATTGAGTTTGCTATCAGGAATGTGTGGAATACATGGCAATAATAATGTTTTTTTTAATTTTTAATTTTAAGAAATTCAGACACAAAATTTGAAGCGTTAGAGCTGTTTGGTGTGACCAGCCTGGTGGAACATCCTGCCCAAATGAGCCCACCAGGTAAGTCTATAGGAGGTAAAATGTGTAAGTTAAAAGAGATTTTGTCCTACAAAATCATTATTAACTGTTAAAAATGTCCTTATGCCGTAATGTGCAGAAGTCTTGAGCCACCACTCAGTTTAATTAATTAATATTAATATATTTAGCTATTAAAATGGTAAATGGGTACAGTGAGTTATTGAAACTTGTGCAACCATACATACAAATACAGTATATTAGGGCTAAACAGAGGCTTTACAATTCTAATAGGCTTGAAGGTCAATATGTGGTATGAGCAACATGCAACTAGTCTTCAGGAAAAGTTCTCCAGGGTTCTTGAAGGATATTCAAAGCTCTTCTTTGGATGTTGGCTGTTTTTGTTCTGCTCTCTTGTCAAGATGATCCCACACTGCTCCGATAATGTTGAGGATGGGGCTTTGGGGAGTCCAGTCCATGACTGATGGTGTTCCACTGTGTCTTTTTCTGTCCAGCTTTTGCTGCATCGGCAGCGTGTTTGTCAGCATTGTCATGCTGAAAAATAAAGCTGTTGTCAGTAACATGCTTTCCAGATGGCACATTCATAGTCTATCAAAATCTCAGCAATTTTCTGTGTTCGTAATTCCATCAGTTTTGAAAAGCTTTCCAGCACCACAGACTGAAATACAGCTTGAAACCATAACAGAGCCTCCACCGTGTTTTACAGATGGATGTAGACACCACCAATGTTCCCTCTAAGCTGCACGCGTGCGCATTTGCGCACTGCTGGCACGGTCTCTGCGCACAGAAAATCTGCATTGCGCACAAAAAAATAATCTAACCTGAATTGAAATTAAAATTAATACTTTAACAATTCTGTTTTGCAGTGTTAGTCAGTAAGTGACTGGCTGCTCCCGTATGGGATTAGAACGATGCCACCTCCCATAGTCCAGCCAACGATGCGATTCACATTCGTATATACGCAGCTAATCAACGTCGTTGACAGGCTATGACAGCGTCCTTATGTGCCGACACCGGTGTTTTAGCTAGCAAAGCGGCTGATGTGGAGTGAAGCCACGTTAAAGACAACGTGTACAACCATTGGAGATGTGAGCAGGGCAGACGGAACAATTGACGGTTTGGTTTTCTTCCTGAATACTATCGTTGTTTATATTTACTGCGGGAAGAAACTCTACAAACTGCGTTTTATGAGGAAAATGCTCGAAAGCACTCTCCGCCTGTGAGCAAAGACAAAACCAAAAAAAACCCACCCTTTCCTATTGGTCGAAAAATGTACCACGTCGACCAATCAAAAAGTGATATGGCAACATGGCATTTAGTTGTTTAGGAAGGGGGAAGTTTTAGGAATGACGGCGGTGTTTTGAGATGTGAGAGATTTGCAACATTTAGCGCAAATCTTGTGTAGTTAGTGTGTAGTGTAGTCAATAGTTTTGTTGTGTGTGTCAGAACAGTGAGGCGACTGCTGAATGTTACAGGAGTGATAAATCTCCTGTTGTCAGGCCTGCAGGTATCAGGCTGTTGTTCTCCTTTATCTCATAGTGGATAGAAATTATTTTTGGAGTGGCACAAATAATTTGTGTGGCATCAAATTTGATGCAGAAAATGCCTTGGCTGCATTTTTAGGTAAACAGCTGCAAAAAACTTTGTTTGCATAACTCAGTTACTTTTTTGAAGAAGTAACTATATAATTAAATTGCCCAACATTGGTCATTATATACTGTATTTTGCAGACAGAGAGTTACATGACTCCATGTAACTTGGATGGATTTGATGCTGGTGTGACCACAAGGCACACGTCTACTGTTGCTCACAGTGGTCCAAGGGACCGTTCAAGGAGTTTGTGTTCGCTCAGACATATGAAAAATTAGAGGGAACATTGGACACCACCTCTCCCCTGATCTTCTCTGTGCATATAGATGTTGATATGACCTAGTCATTTCAAATTTGGATTCATCACGCCATAAGATCTGTTGCTGATTTTCAGTTCAGTTCGTGTGTAATTTGGCATACTTCAGCCTATCCCTGTTTTCATTCCTTATGAATCACTTCTTGACAGTTTGTTCATCTGCTGTAGGTTTTTGGGTTATTTTTATTTCATTGTATTTTTTTAAGAACATACTTGAAAAAAAAAAAGAATACATAATAAATTAAATAATAATTAAAAAATAACAATTCTTAACATAATCACACACCCTTTCAAATATCTTAGTGGTGTTTATGTATCACTAGCTGTTATATATTCCTTTCTTTTTTCCCCTTTAGTTGACACAGATAAGCCAGTAACTCTAGGTGTATACTTGACGAAGAAAGAACAAAAGAAACTTAGACGGCAGACACGGAGGGAAGGACAGAAAGAATTGCAAGAGAAGGTTCGTCTAGGACTGATGCCTCCACCAGAGCCCAAAGGTACGCATGTGCAAATCACCACAATAAATAAAAGTTATTATAATGAAAGATTAAACAGAATTCAACTGATGTTTGCTTTGATTATTTTCAGTGCGGATCTCCAACCTGATGAGAGTCTTGGGGACGGAGGCGGTTCAGGACCCCACAAAAGTAGAAGCACATGTTAGAGCGCAGATGGCCAAGAGGCAAAAGTCAGTAACACAGATAATTTCCATATTTATCCTTTTGTTTATGTTTGTAGAGGCTTTCCCTAGGTTTTGTCTAACATTGCCCTCTGCATTTCAGGGCCCACGAGGAGGCCAATGCAGCTCGCAAGCTCACAGCAGAGCAAAGAAAAGAGAAGAAGGTCAAGAAGTTAAAAGAAGACCTCACTAATGGTGTTCACATCGCAGTGTACAGGTGTGTGTTTAAAGGGAGCAGCGAGCTCATAAGTAAAATACAGTAGTTAATAGTAAAATGTATAATGCTAAGTATGTTTGTTAGGAAGTGTGACTGATTTAAGCATCTTCCCTACTCAGGATTCGAAACCTGCAAAATCCTTCTAAGAAGTTTAAAGTGGAAGCCAATGCCAACCAGCTATACCTGACAGGCACAGTTGTTCTGCACAAAGATGTCAACATTGTTGTGGTGGAAGGAGGTAAGTGATGACACCGACAGATGCCAAGACATGTTTTATTGCTTATTACCCTTAATGTAATAAACAATTTTCAAGTTTCCCTATTCCTCACAGAGTGTTTAGCAAGCGTTTGCAGACAAGTTGGCTTCTTCCATGCAAACTACAGGCAACTGCAGCAGCCTGTTAGTAACCAAAGCAGTCACAAGAATGTTTTTGCTGCTGCACAGTATACCTTTTTGTAACCAGAGCCCCCTTGTGACTCCCAGCAACTGCTGGTGAGTCTCCAATTGTTCTAAGCCTGTGTCACTTAGCCCTTAATGAACAGATTCTTGTATCTATAGATACATGTCTGATTCTGCATTGGTTAGCTCTCATGAACGATCTCTAGGGCTAGGTGATATGGCTTAAAATCCATATTGCGGTATAATTTGAAGCATGTGCGGTAGCGATATATATCGCGATATATATTCTTTTCTTCTGTATAACATATTTTACACACTATAAGGCACACTTAAAATCCTTTAATTATCTCAAAAATTGACAGTGTGCCTTATGTATGAATTCTGGTTGTGCTTACGGACCTCGAACCGATTTTATGTGTTACACGGTGCGCAGAAATCTGTCAAAAATGTTTTAGTACGACTTTGGTAAGCTATGAAGGCGCACTGCTTGATGGATTGCCGGAGTATTACGGCTACCGTAGTCAGAGCCTTGCAGAGTAATCTGGGTCCAAAACTCCCTCTCTTCAGGTCCCAAAGTCAAAAGAACACTGCGGCATCACTGAGAATTAAAAACTGTCTAAATTATTTCATCTTTAATAAAATGATCAGTGTTGCTGCTTTATCAGGTGTAACAATTAAGTTCAACATCCAGGCATCCATGAAAACAGAATTTATTAAACTGAACGGAGTTAGAAGTTAGCAGGAAGTTAGCTTGCTAGTTTCCACCTAAACATGATATGCCATGTTCTGACTGAGAGATTAATAAAAAAAATTAAAACGTACAGCTCTTCTATCACTTCCAACATAAATGAAGACAGAAAAGTAAACAGCAGTCACTTTTGTAGGGTTACTGAAATCGGACTAGCTGGTATATAATGATGTCCTACGTGATCGCTAGCAAAACAGCTACATTAGCATAACATTAGCACAGTGAAGCTGAAGGATGAACGCTAACTTTTCCCCACTTGATAAAAGTTAACGTGAGGGATTCTGGTGGTTAGGGACAAATGCAATTGCATGGCAGGATGCTATAAACGGACCAAACTTCAGTCAGGAGAACAACTGAGATAATCCATCCACAATACGAGGTTAGTCATTAATATACTGCAACAACATGGGAATAGAGCAGCGGCGAGAGAATTCAGCATTAATGAATCAACGGTATGGAAGTGGAGGAAGCGCAGTAATTTGCAAATGATGTTGTTTGTAGCCACTGCAATGCTTTCGACCAAAACAGGTGCAGCTCGATGACACCCTTAACATGCGCTATAGCGGTAGAGGGGTGAAGTCAAAATCTCTACCGTTGGCCAAATTTATATCGTCTCTACCATATACCGTTTATACTGCCCATCTCCATAAAAATTGTACAGCTATATGTATTTCTTTTTATGAAAAGGTTTTTGACTAGAATTCTATTTGTTAAGCTATGCAAATTTCCAGACATTTACTATCTACTTTTGCATGTGCAAATATAGATGTTAGAATATAGAATGAGAACCAGAAATGCAAATAAAAATTGTCTATTCTGCACCTGAAGTTTCTGCAAAGCTCTTTTTAAAAGTAATCTGTAGATGATTTGTTATAAAGCTGCTCGTGAGCCCTTAATTTCTGAAGCAGTACCAGGAAAGAAATTTTGTAGAACCCAATTAATTGCCTTCTACATGATTTCAGTAGTTTAGAACCAAAGGGAACAACTCCAAGAATTAAATGATTACATTCATACACTGGGCTCTCACTAACATTTCACACCCTAGCAGTTAGGCAAATTAGCAGTGGGGAAAAGCTTGTGATTAACACTAGCATCCCCAGGCTTCTACCTTTGGGATAAACACAGTCAGAGTTTAAGGTCTGTTCTATCCACTACTCGGTGTATTACATTTGGGGCTGCTAAAGGATTTCATAATGAAGGTTTGGGATAGACAGCTGCACGCTTTGTGCTTCTCCTCCTCCTCATCTTTTTGGTTGCTCCCTTTTGGGGTCTCCACACCAGATCATCTGCCTCTATCCCTGTCCTAGGGGTCCTCCTCTGTCATACCAACCCTTGCATGTCCTCCTTCATTACATCCATAAATTGTCTCTGTGGGTCCTTCTTTTCCTTCTCTTTGGCCGTGTCATCTTCAACATACTACAGTTAGATTGTTAAGGTCATAAAAAGTTGTCTGAATTGTTTTATGATGTAAGCTACAAGTCAAAAACACGTCAGTCAAGCAATAAAGTTTTTCTTTATGTATTGCTTCTTACCCTCTTCTACATGCATTTTGCTAGTCCATGTCCACAACCTCTTAAGTTTGCATTCATATCCATAGTTTACCTCTTAATTTTTGACATTCGTATCTCTTTTAAAATTATTATTATTCACTATTAGCATTTTAATGATGTATCCAAGTCAAAGTAATGTAAGGGCCTATCTCTGCTAACACAGGGTGGGAGGTGGTGTACAAAGGACAGTTTGCCAGTGCATCATCACAACAAAAATAAAAACAATGAATAAATTAGGAAGCGCTTTCATAAAATATATATAAAGTGATGTACAAATTTACCAGAAGAGCTATTTACTTTGACACTGTCATGGAATTAGTGGCTCCATAGTGTTGGGGTTTATGCGTTTGCCCCACAAATGAAAGATCTGCAGCTTAATCCCAGGAGGAGAGACAAATCTCTTTGGGATTTACAAGTAGTTGGCTTAAAATAGTGCTTTAATGTATTAGACCCTTCATTTCAAAACAATGAATAGAATAAGAAGAGGACTGGATTGGAATTGGGCCTAAGTCTACATTTCTCCTTCCTTTTAGGGCCCAAATCGCAGAAAAAGTTCAAGAGGCTGATGATGCACAGAATCAAATGGGAGGAACACAACAGCAAGAGAGATGGTGAGATTGTTTTGAATTTTGATTCTTTATGCAAATGCAAGCATATACAGTATTTTAGTGAGATGAAAATCTCTCCCTTTTATTCCTAATTAGATCCAGATGGTGATGATGATACGAAGAGGAACAACAAGTGTTGGTTGATTTGGGAGGTGAGTGAATATTTTGCCTTCTGTTGCGTAGTCACTTTTAATTACAATTTGTTTTTTGTGATGTTGCTCAAGTGTAATGATTCCTTTTGGTTCTTTAGGGAACAGCTAAAGAGCGTAGCTATGGAGAGATTAAGTTCAAGCAGTGCCCCACAGAGAGCATGGCCAGAGAACACTTCAAGAAGCACGGCACTGAACACTACTGGGACCTAGCGCTGAGCCAGAGTGTGTTGGAGACCACAGACGACTGAAACTTGTCAGCGGAGTATCTAGTTTCAGTCAGGGCTCTCTTCCTACAAACCTCCAGATCAACAGCCTCACAGCTAGCCAGCCTTCACTGCTGACTGCTGCAGGGGAAAGAGGCGATATCAAGAGACTTGAACATTGAAAACAAGGAACAGTGACCCTGTGTGGATATTTTTGTGAGAATGTGTGACCGATCAGGATGTGTGTAGGAACAGTATGTATGTAGGTCTGCATCAGTGTTCATCTTTTTGGCTAGTAGACTCTTCTGTTAGATATTTCCTGTATTATTAAATACAGTCTGGCAGATTGCATTATGTTATGGAAATCATTACATGAGACATGTGATGAGATGACGAGAAACTGTCAGGTTATGTAAAGATTGAAGTTTGGTGAAAATAAAACTGCTTTGACTAAAGCACTTCAATAAAGAGATGCCCCACACATTTAGAGAAAACTATCTTTCACAGTTTAAAATGCCTCAATGTGTTTAGTTTTTTTGTTTAGGTAAAAGGAGGAGTTTGACTCAGTTGTTGCTATAGTTCTCTGTACAGTGACCATCTCAAATAAACCAACTTTAAGCGCCGCCTCCACCATATTTTCTGTAACTGAATTATTTTATTAATATATAAACTATATATTAGGTTTTGGTAGTGCACTGTTTTCTTTTGCGCTTGTGCTTGTAGCTCTAGTTTTGCTCTCCTAATAAAGTAAAACAGGGGGGCGTGTTTTACCCCCAGCAGTCCTCATTAGTTTAGCTCCTCCATCCCCAGCAGCACCACAGAGTTGGAAAGATGGCGGCCGGTTCAGGGGCTGCAAGTGGTCACGGCTCACGCAGCTCCACCGCTGCTCTGGAAGCGTCTTTGGACCGGCGTTTTCAGGGAGTTTCAAACACTATGGAGTCAATACAAGGACTTTCAGCTTGGTGCATTGAAAACAAGAGACATCACAGCCTTATCGTCCGCTACTGGATGAAGTGGCTCAAGAAATGTGAGTAGCTTGTCACTGAAGCTAATCCGCTAGCTAGCGCATTTTAGCCATTTTTCAAATGCATTTCTGTCTGGACCAGCTACCAGTTTGCAAAACTCGGCTGCAGTTTATTGCGTTAGGGACAAAGTTGTTTAGTGCACAAAAGAGCAATAATTTACCCCCTGAACGAAGTTCAAGTTTTTTGATATGCAGCATATTTATAAGCTAACGCTGCCGTTGCTTGAAATTAGCTGCTAATGTTAGCAAAGCTACTGCTAGCGATGTTTACAGTCGGGCCTCCCGGGGTTCACGGCACTGCGCTTTTAAGCCGAAGAGCAAACATGATAAAAATATTATTTTTAGACTGATTTAATCAGCTGCATGTTAGCTTTAGTTGGTGCTTGGTGGTTTGAGTTGTTCCTGACGGCTGGTCGTATCGAGCATAGTTTATTTAGAGGACGCGTGAAGCGATAAAGGAGCGATCCACTTAAATTAAACTCGTATGTCCCTTTCATTGTTATTATTAATTTTTACCGACAAGCTCATTTAACATTTATACTAAAAATGCAAAATTAACTAGACTAGCTGTAGTTCCAAACTTTCCAAACAAACGGTGATAACGTCATTTAAACTATCTACACTTCATTTATCTCCTGTCAGATTAGTATTAACGATAATGCCATATAGTGGGTATGTGCAGTGTAGATATCGTGTAATACACTTTAATTACAGCACCTCACCCTTTACTATTGGCTTCTGTTTAAAATGTGTTAGATAGTTATTATTTTGTTCTGACGTGTTATAATCCCCGTTGACATTCCCATAACGTGTTTAGACTGGTTTCTAATTAAATATATCTTAAGTAGCAGAGTACACGTGCGCAACAGTTCTTACATTAGAAGTAGAAGTTACGTTGTTTGATATTAAATCCTGTCTAGTTAGGTTAAACTTTTATCTAGTAAGGATGTAATTTTGTGCCTTTCAACCTCAATGCTAGATATCTGAAATGCACTTTTAAATAATAAAATTTTATATCTGTACCAGTAATTCCGATTTAAGATGTTGAGTGTAAAGAGGTCTCATAAGAGGCATGAGTCTTATCATTGTAGCTTTCTTAAATCAACATATACTAATATTTTGCTACATCAGAAATATTTTGTTAATATGTCAGATATATTGGAAACACAATTGCTCATAGATCTTGCTTTTTATGTCTTATGCTTTTTATTAACTTTGTATGTTCCCCTTGTGGATGCGTTGGTTCTCTGTCGGTACTAAAACTTCCTCCCACAGTCCAAAGACATACATGCTGGGTTAACTTGTGGTTTTAAACTGGATGTGTGTGTGGATGGTTTTGTCTCTGTGTGTTTGTCCTGTTATGGACTGGCAACCTGTCAAGGACTCACATTATTAAGGTCTAGTGACATCTGGTGTAGGCTTCAGCACTCCCCAAAACCCTAAATTGGATGTAGTTCTAGATCCCAAAACATGTCATGGCCAAATAATAAAAAATAAATAGCTGCTAGTTAGTTGTGTTGGTTAAATGCTAAAAGAGCCCTCCATAATAGAACAAGTTATCAAGAGGGAGTTATGAAGAGTTGTAGCCTTGAAAGCATTTCCTTAGTCACTACAGTCATCTCTGCTTTTGCACTCTAACACTATGTTGACATTTCAAGGCGGCACTCTTATCTCTACTCCCTCCATGTACTTGTATCTTATGAGTTTTTATGAATCCTCCTGCATAATAAATCTAATAAGACCAGCCGGGATCGCAGTGTGGAGCAATTCAGTGGAAGGGCAGTTAATCAGCACACTTGTCTGCCAATGCCAAACCGTGCGTTTTTAAAGAAACGAATTCAGATCAACACTAAATGTAATGGCTTCTTCCTTTTCCTATTCTCCACCTTGGCCTGGTAGTTTGTTTGCGTAATCTTGCTAACAAAAAGACAGCTCACCCAAAAGCCGAGGAGGATTATGCATTTTGGTCAGTTGCTAGGTGAGCTTTTTGTGACAGATTCTCATGGATGATGATGAGATGTGTTTGAAAACTTTGATTCTTTGCTTAAAAAAAAAAAAAACCCAAACAAACAAACCGAATCATGTTTTGAAAATGTAGTAATGCTGTTTTTAAAAGTTTCCCTCAAGTCCATATAAATTTGCACCTGTTTGTATTATTTAGAGCTAGTCAAAGTCTCTGCAATATACTTTAGTTTTTTCACTCCCGTTTCTTTAATTTGTGCCCCTTAAGTGTCTACAGTACATTTGATAAGTCTCTCCCTCCTTATCCGTTGCTATTAGAAATACATTTGCTGCCTTTATCTTTATTTGTATAGGTTTTGATGGGTTATGGGCTGATTGTTATTTTTAAGCCTGCAGTAAATAAATTTCATCAGCTTTGTAGAGTTGTGTGGGAAGAACAAGGCAGGCCAACTGCCCTACATATTCTGTGCTTCTTTATTTATGTTGGTGCATGCATGATTAAATGAAATAGATGCTTGAAGTGCTGGTAAAGTCATATTGAAATAGTGCTTCTGTGTTGTTGTTTCTGTTGTAGATTGTTCAGATTCACAAACCAAATTTGGTTCCTGGTTGATGACTTTCCTGATCCTTTCAGGAATGTTCACTGCACCTTTCAGGAATGTTTTAATGAGCTACTGTCATTGTAGTAGCAGCATTATAGCCAGTGACACAGCATAAGTAACATGTAAACCCGTATGTACCCTGGGTAGTGTTTTTCCTGGAAACTGTAAGTAACATAACTACTTAACGTTTAGTGTAGTTATTTTTATTTTTTTAAGTAAACTTATCTTTGTAACTCTTCAGTTGCTGCATAATAAAACTGAAGAATATTTTCTACCTAGGATGTTATCTCTGTTTAGGTTTTTAGCCAACTGCTTAACGGCCTAAGTAATATTCATCCTGTCATATGGAGTGCAACTAGCGAGTGTTCCAGCACTGCTCGGTGGAGACATTTGTTTATATTTGGTTGAAGCATCACAGCTGCTAGCAGGTCCTCTTTCATTCTGTTGTTGTACTTTATGTTTTTTTGTTTTTTTCAAGTAGAAAAGTAAGTGTGTGTGTGTGTGTGTGTGTGTGTGTGTGTGTGTGTGTGTGTGTGTGTGTGTGTGTGTGTGTGTGTGTGTGTGTGTGTTCCACGTTTAGTGGAAACAGTTTTCTTGCATATATTGCAAAGTACTGTAGATTGTTGGAGGTTGTTGAAGCTAATTTTTCACATACTAAATCTTAATAATCCTAACAATTGCTTTCACTCTCAGACATGCCTGGGCTTAATGCTGTTGTTGGGCACACTCTGTAATAGAAAACAAATGATGTTTCTGTAGTAATATATCATTTCAGAATTTGTACCAGTGTTATCATGAATGATATATGATAGCACAGCCCTAGTAGTCATAAACTCCAGCAAGAAAGTTAGCATGAACTAAAATTTAGAAAGCTGAAATGAACCATCAGTATTTAAGCATGTTTTCTAATCTTGAGCATGTGATCTATTGGTATGAAAATAAATAAAGAAAAAAAAGTGCTGAAAACACACAAAATCAGCAGACACACTATTGCTGCAGGCTCTTCTTTTGCAGGCTCAGGCCCTGTGTTTTAGAAAGCTAATCTGTCCAATGGGACGTTCTGTTTCAGTGGCTAAGTCCAGTTACTATGTGGGCATTTTTCTTTTCCTTTTCTTTTTTTATAATTCCCACCCTGCATGGCTGCCCACAGAACAATGATGAGATTAGCTTATGCTGACAATACAAATGAACTGCTGTGTACCATTTGAGCTTTTGTGTGCTGATGGAGACCAGAGCAAACTGATCAGAAGGGACTTTGTTGTAGGGCTGCAACTAAAGATTATTTTGGTAGTTGAATAATCTTCCAGTTTTTCTTTGATTAGTCAATGATTATTTCAGTAATTCTCATCTCCTCGTCCTGTTGGGCAGACCTTCTCTTCTAGGCTCCAGTGCCTCACCTGCTCAAGTCTGCCCACCTGTGACTGTCATCCTGTTGTCTCATCCCACAGAAAATTAAAATAATTACCCAGGAAACATATGAATTTGAAAATAATAAATAAAAATATTAGATAATACAAATTAAAGTGCTAGTAGTATTCAAACAAAAAAATAATAATGTGCAAAAAGGAAACCCAAATGACTTTTGTCCATAAGTACAAATCAAGCTTCAAATTAAATTAAAAATATTATTTTTCCGGTCCAAAATGACAAGTTTCCAAATTTTACAGATGATTCGGTTCATAAATACACGTTTGTAGAGGACATGCTCTGGAGTGAGGCTTGCTCTTATCTTTGAGATAATGTTCCCGGCTGCTGATAACCATGCTAAAGATGCTCTCTGTCATGGAGAGGTCAACCCGTCTTAACTGTTCTCTCTCACTACTCATTTGAGTGAGGCAGCACAATACATGTAATGAGTAACATTTTTCAGTGGTCTGAGTGGACGATGATAAAAATGCTTGAGGGACCTTTTTTTAGATGCAAAAGTGTCTGTCATGGATAATTCAGACCAACTACTGCACCACATAGACAACAGGCAGTGGAGTTTTGTTTTTTGTTGGGGGGTTTTTTCAGGCTGATTCAGTTTTTATGCCAAGTTTTAAGAAAGGAAATCTGTCAAACTGTGGTACCTGTTTTATTTTATATTTTAGTTGGGGGGTTTTTAAACTCAGTTTTGTCTCACTTTTCTGTTCAGTTCTGCTTATTTTAAACTCTTAAGCTTTGTTGTCATATTGAAGTTTTGTAGACTTTGAGTATTTTTGTTGTTGTTGTAATTTTCCAACTTTTGGGCTTAATACTGTATCTTTTACCTAATTGTAATTTAATGCATTATAGTATAGTCAGTTTTTCAGTTTATTAGAATAGACACACATCTTGATCTATAATACACAAAGTATTTTAATGTAGTTCTGGGAGCGGGCTCTATACTTTAAGGTACAGCACTGTGGTCAACTCTGTGTTAAATGTGCTATTTAAATAAATTTGACATAACAAAAAAGGTAATGTGTAATTCAAAAGGAACATGACTGAGTAAATTCTCAATTCAGTTAAAGTTAAAAACAAGTGGGGGAAAATCACTTCTAAAGTAGAAACAAAGAAGATGAAAAAATTGAACACAGTGAAACAGTATTACATTAATTAAACATTCATTGTTCCTTTATCTTGTCTAATCATGCATAATATAGATTCTAAAATAAATCTTTCTCAGTTTTCTGCCCAACAATACTTGTTATTAAAGGATAACAACTAACATCATGATGTTGAATAGCAGTATGTATACTTCGTCCTACTTAGTGACATTTTTATTATTTCACACGCAAGTCTCTCATAAATAAAGTTTTAATGTATGATTTAGAGCGGAGTTTGATAGGGCTGCTCAATTAATCGAATTTTAATCTCGATTACGATCTGGGCTTTCAACGATCATTAAAAAAGACTGAGCCGATTATTAGCCCCTCCCTCGTGCTTTACTCTCTCGCTGCTCTGTGTGGCAAATCGAGCGCACCTCTCTGCATTTCGAACACGTGTCACAAGAGCAGCGGTCCCCAACCTTTTTTGCGCCACAGACCGGTTTATGCCCGACAATATTTTCATGGACCGGCCTTTAAGGTGTCGCGGATAAATACAACAAAATAAAACTAGTACCGGTACCGAAAAAAAGAACATTTATTCATAACACACGTGAAAAGACCCAGGAAAACCGAGTAAACGATAAAAACGATAACAAAATGATGCTGAAAACCGATAAAAACCCTGAAAACTATACATTTCACACCTGAGCCTCAACTCTCACGGCCCAGTACCAAACGACTCACGGACCGGTATCGGTCCGAGGTCTGGGGGTTGGGGACCACTGATTAAGAGGACCCGAGGGAAGCTCGGAAAGCTAAGCAGAAGTTATTTGGAGAGGAGAGTGACTGCCGTTGGTTGAAAAGAAAGGTAAAAAAAACTTCAGTGGTGTGGAAACATTATGGGTTCGCGGAGTCAGACGTGGATCAAGTAGACATAGTGTGTAAACTTTGCTACAGTGTCGTAGCTGCACCACAGAGCAACACTGCAAAGTTCACTAAACATAGATGTTTACATTTTTCATTTGTTTTTTATATTGCAAACATTTGCACTGTTATCAGTATTTGCACACTATTTTATATTATTTTTTGACACTCTTTAAAGTCATTATTCAATACATTGTTATTGTTAAATAAATATCGTCAAATAATCGAGATCTCAATTTCAGTGAAAATAATCGTGATTATCATTTTTGCCATAATCGAGCAGCCCTAGAGTTTGAAGAAAGATCTCCTGTCACACAAATTAAAATTTGATTTGTTTGCTGTTTGGGTGTTTTCACTAATTTTCATACAAAGATGTTGTCCCTTAAGTTCTGTTCCTACAATTTACACGTTCCTAAAATGCACGGCATTGGTTGTGAAAGGATAATTAATTAATTGGTGGTTAAACTCACCTTCCTTGCTGTCACAGCACTACTGGGAATGCACATGCAGAGATTTAACGAAGCCACAACCTCAGTTTCCACAGGTTGAGAATTAGGCCGCTCAAGCTCCTCGTGCTTAGTCACAGACTGACACTGTGTCTTTACTGTTGTGCCACAGGTTTCACTGATATTTAAAATTGATATTATGATGGAACTGATTTAATAGTTTCAAATTAAATTTAAATGCATAATATTGTGTTTTGTATGTTAATTATTGCTATTAAGAAACTACTTAAAAAAGGTTTTTAAAGGTTTGTTTTACCAGCCTAAAATTTGCTGACTTTTGGGGGTTTAATTAAAAGGTCAGCAACTCAAAAAGTTATCTTGGCACAGCTTGCTGTATATAATGGAAGGTAACAAGGTGAGAGCTGAGGCAGAGGAAATACTTTCACCTCCTTTTCTTCTTGTTTATTGTTATTATTTTTTACTGGTAGATTATTGTGTTTATAAAAGGCTGCTTCTGTTTTAGACTGAGGTGATAATCCAGTCTAATTCAAATGTAAAAAACACATTAAGAGATTTAGATATTTTTAGATACGACATTTATTTCCCAAAATCCAGAATTTAACCAGTAGTATTGTTTACTCCCTAAAGCAGCAAAACTCATTGTGTCCTGCCACTATTGTATTCCTTCTTGAAATGGAAACGTATGCATAAGTTGACTAATCCAGACCATCACAAGAAGAAACGATC
The DNA here is from genome assembly GCF_057382095.1 of Aulonocara sp. 'chitande type north' Nkhata Bay. Lineage (NCBI taxonomy): Eukaryota > Metazoa > Chordata > Actinopteri > Cichliformes > Cichlidae > Aulonocara > Aulonocara sp. 'chitande type north' Nkhata Bay. Next base: position 27,504,100 of record NC_141354.1, on the reverse strand, counting down.
TTCAGCTTTTTGCTGTAGCTATAGTATCTCTACAGTGATGGTAACTGAAAGTTTTCCAGGCCTCTTACAGTAATGCGGTAAAATAAGTCAAAGATGTTGTGGTTTAGCCAGAGAAACAGTAGAGATGTTTGGTGTAGACTGCAGATGGCTTTCACGGGTCATCTGTCCAAAAGTTCAAGTTGACTAAATTGGTGAGCCTTTCAGCAGGAGGATGATAGTTAGCAGAGTCAGAAAATTCACCAAGGAGCGATTTAAAAAGTGACTTGAAAAATAATTGAATCATATTTGATTTCTTTTTAAATGTTTTATTGAGATTTGAAATTGGATATACATGCAAGAATTTTTTTCTGGAAGACTTTGACTTAAGCTTGTTAAAATTTTCAAAGACTGGTGAATAAACACGTACAGAAGTCATTTCGGCAAAAGAGGGCAATGCTAGCTCCTGAGGCTAAGACTATACCTTGTTGTTTATTGAATAAATTACTGAATGTGTATGTGTATGTGTTAGTCCCCATAGGGAAATAGTTCCTCTGCATTTAACCCATTCACCCAGTGAAGCAGTGGGCAGCCACCAATGCAGCGCCCGGGGAGCAGTGTGTAAGGACGGTACCTCAGTGGAGTTGAACCCCCAACCTTCCAATCATAGGGCCACCACTCTACCTACTGAGCTATCCCTGCCCCCTTGTTTTTCCCTTGTTGGCGTTCAAGTATACTGCTTTCATCTGTAAGCACAGTATCTAATGTTGGCTTGCATTCACATCCAGCAGCAGCTTTCACTGGATGTGCATGTTTCCACAAAAGCAGAAATTTTGTGTTAAGGTAACAGTTGCAAAGTTGCAGTAACTGAGTCACCAGAGTGGTTGAACTCTGGCTAGTCAGTGGTGTAACTTGATGAATCGTGACAGCATGTCCTTGACAAAAATCAAAAACACCATTTTTGAAACCCTGCAACGAGGAAACTCGTACATCACCTCAATGTCCTCCTTTGTTGTGCCGTTTGTGTTGCATACAAATGACATCACAACCCCACGCACCTCAGGTTGTACTCAATTGCAATGGGAAAACAACCAAAATTGAATCGGGTCAAACCAAGTAGAAACTAGTGTAAATAGGCTAATAGTGATCTAAACTCCAGATTGAGTCCTTTATTTCTCTGCTTTTCTTTTTTTCAGCTGATAACAATCACCGCTTGAATCTTTTCTACCTTGCCAACGATGTGATACAAAACTGCAAAAGAAAGAATGCCATCGTTTTTCGTTCAGCCTTCTCAGAGGTCCTTCCTAATGCTGCTCAGCTCATCAAGTAAGTACATAGTGTTTGTTCTACGGTACTGTCCAGCCATCACTGCATTTTGTTTCTCTTCTAACCCGTCATGCCTATCACTGAAAAGGTATTAAGGTCTGTGTGTTGTTTATCATTTTACTCTGTTAGAGATGGGAAGGTTCGCAGGTCAGTGGAAAGGATCTTTTCCATTTGGGAAGAAAGAAGTGTGTATCCCGAGGAGGTCATTGCCCAGTTCAAAGCCAACTTGAATAAAAAGGAAAAGGAGCGAGAGAAGCAGAAGGAAAAAGAAAAGGAAAAAGAAAAGGAAAAGGAAAAAGAGGCTACACCTGCAAATGGTCAGTTTGTCACTTCAGAGTTTTGTCAGTGTGTTTTTTTTGTTTTTGTTTTTTTAAACCAAACTATATATTCTTTACTAACATGCCAGGAAACTCTTATTGCATGACTGTGTTACGTATGGTAGATGCAGAAATGACTACTTAGGAAGAACAGCAATGTCCAGAAAAAGAAAGACCAGAACTTTCTTTACTTGAAATGATGACAAGGTGAAAATGTTATTCAAAAATATTAAAATATATTAAATATATTTATAAGGTCATCTTGGTAGCAGGAAACAGGAAATTAACAATCTCAATGTAATGCTGTAAATATTATGCTGTAAATACTGGATGTTTAATTAGTTGGTTTTAAAGTCAGTTATTCACTTCATGGTTATTTTAAACGACGAAGGAAAGTGAAGCAAAATTGCTGATTTCAAGTTATTAGAGTATAAAGACACATTGTGAAGACATGGGAGAATATGATTAATTACAGTTGGTATTGGGTTTGGCTTAAGCTGCTGCCCCTGCAACCCAGCCTCTGAGGATGGATGGATGGATGGATGAAATAGTTTTTTTTTGTTTTTGTTTTTTACCCCTCATCCATAAGAAGCTGATAGGATATTGTCGGCACCCTACTGGGCAGGTGGGCAGGCAACATGAACTCCCAAGTTTGTGAATGCGATAACTTGAGAAATAGTCACCTAGGATTTCCGAAACTTTTTCAAACTAAAAACTAAAGTCTCAGTGACCTTGACCTACCTCAATAAATTCAATTCCTGTTTGGTAGTACACTCCTCTGGTCAACCTGCTGGTAATTGGGAGTATTGTAGGTTGCTAGTTATAAAATTTGTACATTGATGAGCAATATAAATTTTAAAAATGCTTCAATAAATTTTAAAATATAACTTGGTGGCGCTGCTGAATAAAGTATGTGTGTGGGAAAACGCTGTTCAAAGAAAACTGAAAGTCAGCAGTTTAACGAAAAGTCCGTTTGAGGTGCTAAAATACTGAGGTAGTGTGGGCACTGCTGAAAACGTATTAGTGTGGGCATAGGTTACTAAATCATCCTTAAGTTAACGCTGTCTGTTTGGAATATTTCCAGATACCTTACAGTGTTTTTAAAGTAATTTATTTTTACTCTCTAGCTCCTGCTAATTCCAAAGCTGCCCTGAAGTCCAAGATTGTGGCGGAGTTCACGGTAGGCCTTCTTTGTGTTTTCCTGGATTTTTCTTTTTTCTTTTCTTTTCTTTTCTTTTCTTTTCTTTTCTAAAAAGCCTGAAAATCAACCACGATATAACAACATCTTGTGATGTTAAATCATCTGCACTCTCTCTCTTCTAGCCCCACTCCCTCATTGAACAATTGTTAAAATATAGGCAAGCTGTTGCCGAAGAAGAGTTTCAAGAAAAGCAGCTGTCAGCTCTCCGGGTGGATGTCTGCAGCACGGAGGCCCTCAAGAGACTTAAAGGTCAGATGTCACTGGGCTTATTTGTACATCAGTGCACACCTGTTGTCTTCTGTACTTTCTCTTAAGTCTCAAATATACTGGATTTTTATGTCCTTGGCATAGCCTGTCAAAACAAGTATACATATCACTAGCAGGGGTCTTCCTGGCTTCTTACAGGCCTTTGGTGTGGGCATGGAGGGTAAAGTTAAAAACAAACAATAAAAACATGGACTTGTGATGGTTTTAGACAACACACCTGTACTTTAATTGTACCTAAAGTCCTTTTAAAATAGTTCTCTACAAGGCAACACATCCCTCACTGTCACAACACTTTATACTCATATCAACAACTCAAATTGTCGCACTTATTAAAGTGAGCCAATTCATTTTCATCTGATATTTGCTGTGTTGCTTTTACTTTTGTATTTTATTGTAAATTAGTCTGCTTCAGCTATGTTACAGAATCTAAAAATTTAGTCTCATCTTTCAACATTTGTCCTTTATGACATGCAGCACACTGAAGGAAACTGTTTGCTTAAGACATGCTCATAATAAGAGAAATCTATCTTCTCTTAAGCGAGGGTGCTCCCTGATGTAGTGTGCGGGCAGCAGAACACGTGATTAGCACTAGCTTGTGGTGGACGTACGGGACTATTAGTTGTGCTGCTTGCATATTGACACAATCTGAAACCACAGTGCAGGTTAAAAACCCAAGTAATGACCAGTCTGACTGGGACAGACATTTGTGTTCTCACATTCTGAAATGCATCAGCTCAGCTTTATCACCAGGGAGTTTTTTTTGTTTGTTTGTTTTAAACATCTCAGTGCAAAACTCACTAATGAACTGTGCTTAGTTCCCTGATATCTGAGCTTATAAATGAAATAATTTAAACAAATTACATGTGGAGGAGATTTGAATTCTCCACATGTATTTGAAATGTTTTTTAGTACTGGTAAGTTTTTCTCTAGCCTCAGCTGAAAGCTCTTGTACAGCCAGTACACACATTAAACACACACCGTAAACAATGGCTGTTAAGTCTTTGCATCTTATTTCTGAAAAGGCCCATGTACCATTTCTGAGAATGGCATCGGTGAAAAGGGTTCATGGATAGGTCAATGGATTATTCTTGTTAAGCGGGATGCAGTTCTCTGGAAAAAAAAGTGTGTTATTTATTTATTTTTCCCCTGATGCATTCGGCATCAGCACTGACCTTCTGACTGTTCTGTTAGCTTTTTTTCTGATTTAACTTGTTAAAAATTGAGTAAACCTTGTGTTTAATGGCTTGCTTGTCAACTGTCTCTTGTGTTAGATAAGGCAGGGGGGAACAAATTTGCCAAGGACTTTGAGGATGGCAGCCTGAAGCTGCAGGAGTTTGTCAGCTTCCTGGAGAAAGAGTTGAAAGCAGGACCTCCTCTGCTGGAGGCTCTGGGAAACGCAGATATTTTCTACGAGATGCAGTACAAGGAAGTTAAGATTGTGGCCAATGTAGGTGTTGTCTTTTGTAAGATGTAAAGATATCAAAACAATTAGAGTTAGTTGGTCTTAAAGTGGAAATATTCAAGCATTTGTATTTAAAACATTAAAACTAATTTATTTCATTGGTTGGTGATCCAGCTATTCCACTGTTTGAGCTTAATTTTGTTTCTCTCTTCGACGTTCTCCTCAGGCTTACAACGCATTTGCCAATCGTGTGGCCAGTCTTAAAAGGAAATTGGATTCCCTCAAGTCCACTCTACCTGGACCTGAGGACTCTCCCATCCCCTCACCATCTGAAGATGCCCCCTCCCCCACTGGCTCTGACTCACCCTTTATGGCAATGGTGGCTAGCAGAGCCCAGCTCGATCCAGATCTGGATGGAAAGGCCATGGATGAAGGAGAAATGCAGAGTGACAACAGAGACATGGAGGACATGGATATGTCTGACGAAGAGACTGATGCTGCAACTGCAGGGGGTGAGTGTCCTAGATCTGTGGTTGTGCTATGATATAATTTTTTGTCTCCAAATTAATTCATTAGAAAGTTAAGTTGCAAAGCTGCAAACTTGTGATTCAATTTTGAGAATCTATGAGCTCTTTGAATTTCCTTCATTCTCAGATGATAAGAAGGAAAAGCCAGCCGCTGCCATGTCTAAGGCTGCAAAGTCAGATGCGCCTTCAAAGCTTCCAAATCCGCCTGCGAAGGCCTCTAAGAACAATGCTTCTGCTACTACCACCACAACCACCCCAGTGACTCCCACATCTGCTACTCCTACAAGTACCCCAGCCACCCCTCTGGGTGTCAATCTGGCCAAGGTGGACCTGGGAAAGATTACCTCCATTCTCAGCTCGCTAACCTCCGCCATGAAGAATACAGGTATGTTTGTGGAAGAGGGACAAGACTTTCTGTGTTATGCTTGGTGGTTATTAGACAAAATTTAAAAAAACAAGACAAACTGTTCTGTTTTGTGAAAAAAAAAATCCAGGACTAGACGGGCTTTAAAAGTGTTACTTGATATTAATTTAGGCCATCTTCCTTCTAAGATCAGCTTCTTATGTTCCTCCAGACTACTTTCCACATCAACAGCAAACATCATTTGTGGGCCATCATCTGTGGTGATGAGACTATGATATTGAAACTTGTAAGATCAGGACAGTTACAGGTTTGTGCACTGTGAACTTCAGAGAGTCAATGTGAAGTTCTGCTCTAACATTTTAGGGCATGTCAAGGAAAACATTAGCGCAAGCGCCGTGAACTGAACTGTGGTGTGTTCACCGTCGGCCATACATACCAGAAGGAGCCGTTTAAGGGGACAGACCTGGACTTCAAGTTCTGACCTAAAAGATGATCAGCTATGGATGAGAATATGATTTTTGAAAGGGAGATTTTAAATCCAGGAATATTTTTAGGTTCTTTTTTTGTTTGTTTGTTTGTTTGTTTTTTAAAGCCTCTCTGCTATAAAAGCTTCATTCTCACTCCGCTGAGTGGGCAGGTGGTTTAGAAACCCAAGTTTGTGAATACAATAACGCGAGAATGAGTTCATACTGTAGGTGCATCTACTGAAAAGCTCAGATGAGTTTTAATGTCAGTGACCTTGACATCAAGGTTAAGGGTCAGTGGTCAGGTTATCTGAAAATCACCTAATTTTCCAGTTCATAGCATGGGTGCATTTACTAGGAAGCTGAAGGGTAGAACTGGCAGCTGCCACTATATATTTTTGTTATTTTTTTCCCCATGTGCTTAATTCTAGAACTTTCTGATTGTACTTTTTGTTTTATAATAATCTGTATTCATTACAACATTTTCAATTGAATGTCCTAGAATTAACTACATTGATCACTTATCTTTTCAGACTTGAATCTAGATGTTATTCAACCCTGACTGTGCTCACAAAATATGAAATGCTAATTGAAATTATCAACAAATGTGCTTATGTTTCTCACTCATTTTAGCCCTCCCTCAAGAGCCTGCAATGGGTTAGTGAAGCAATGTTAACAGTATTTCCAGGAATGACCTCTGCATTACATGAACAACTCTCTTGGAAACTGTAAAAGTGGTTGTGGTTAATTATCTGTGGAGCCATTTCCAAATAAGCCGCCATTACATTTTTCTGTGTAAAGAAGACGCACATCACCCAGCGTAGCTCAATGATTTGTTTTTTTAAATTATGTCTGGACAACAGGGGATCTCTGTGGAACAGACTAATGAGCAAAGTCAGTTGTTGACCATGCAGCTCATACTTGCTGGTTAACTTTAATGTTGTTTTCAATTTATTGTTGGAACACAGAACATTTTTTCCAGTTTAAGACGTTTTGTTTGATTCAGTACATTTAAAATAATTTTGTTAAATTTCTGGGGCTGCTTTGATCTTTCTCTCTGCAGCAAGCCCATCACCTCGTCCATCTCCTGGGACACCCACAACCCCATCTGGCCAATCAGCAGCCTCCAAAGGAACCCCTCCAAGCCCTGCCTTGGCCAGTATCCTGTCACGTGTTGATATCACACCTGAAGGGATACTTAATGCTCTGTCTAAAACCAACACAACAGGTAAGATCCATATATTTGGCTTATTGAATTTCTTTAAGAATAACTAACGAAGTGACCTTGTTTCAATATTTGTCACACTTTGTTTTTGTCAGGTTTGTCCTCTTTCCTGCATAGTGTGACTAACACCACCTCTGGTGCTGCTGCTGGTACACGAACCTCCCCAGAATCAGCACCTTCTAAAGCTCTGCACACCAGCACCCCGACCACCCCAACTACCCCAAAAACGAAAGCTGGTCTGGGGAACAGCCACAAGCGAGAAACACCTGGAAGAATCAGAGACTGGGGGAGAGAGAGACAACTGTCCCCTCCTCCTCCTCCACCACCTCCCCCCCCTCGCCCCTCAGCTCCTTCTGTCTCTCCCCCCAGCTTAGAATCCAAAATCAACAGTTTCCTGCAGGGTAATCCAGGTTTTAGTCTCGCTCTTGGTGATGTTAGTCCTGATGGGGTGGATGGGACCCCAGTGAGAGACGAGGCAGCCGGCACCCCAACCCAGGATGAGATTATGGACACACCTGCAAGTGTGCCAGAATCTGTGGGCTCATCTGGAGGTCATAACCTCTCACCCACAGCCTACCGCAATGAACCCTGGGATGCAGCTATCACCCCGTCGGGAAGCGGCAATGATGGAGACTTCCTGCCCACCTCCCGATATGGCGCTGGAAGAAAGAGCGGCACAAAATTAAAAGACAATGAAGTGATGCATGTGAGGAAGCTGGTCTCCTCTTCTCCTAGTAATGACATGAAGGGTAAGAAGGATGATCAGCAAAGTCAGCTAAGGATGATGGGAAACAACAGAGCAATGGGAGAGAGGAGGCCCTGTGCCGGCTCTCGTAAGGCAAGCATTGGTTCAGATGAAGGAGGTCAGTGTGGAAAAAAAGAAGACAAGTTAAAAGGTCAAATGTCTCCAAGTGGAGATGGGAAGGAGGGGCAATACCATCGTATTGAGACACTCGTGTCACCCTGCACCGAAGGGGCACCCATTCAAACTCTAGGCTACTCTAATAGACCGCTCACTGGAGAGCGCATAAAGACAGTAGAGAGCATACGCGTGATTGGTCGAGGCTCTCGACGGGGAGGAGGACCTGGAAGTCGACCAGGAGGAGCCATGTGGTATGAAGAGGAAGGATACCTGGAAGCTCAGCCTCCCTCACCACAACTTGTCCCCCCTCCTCTTAACATTGGCCCAGGGGGCACAGAGGACATGACCCCCTCTATGCCTCCTCCTCCCCCACATCTCCTACTCCCCCCACATCTTCACCCCCCTCCGCCCCTTCCTCATCTTCCTCAAACTCAGTATCAGTTGCCTTACCACACAGAGAACATCCAGACTCCTCCTCCATCACACCTCCACCAAGTTCCTCCTCCTACATCTCCCTTCTTCAGCACACCTCCAGCAATCCCTAGACCCCCTCCACCCCCAATACCACAGCGCCATTCCCCTCCACCTACTCACCCTGCTGTACCCACTGCAGTCATGGTAGGAGGGGTGATGGTCCCTGCTGACCGGCCTCTGCCACTTCCTCACTCAGTCAGACCTGAAGCTGCAGAGAGAGGTGGAGTAGGGCCAAGAGGAGGCAAAGTGGCCCCCCCACCCCTCATGTCATCGTTGCTAGGCGAGCCCCCTAAGCTTCCCCGCCCCGGCACAGTAAAAGAGCCCTTTGTTCTCTGCCATGCACCCCCCCTCCACCGTCCAGGTACCCCTGGTGTTCCTCCACCTTTATTGGGTAGAGTGAAGGAGCCTCTGAATCTACCTCTTCCATCCCCGTCTCCCTCTCCCACATCATCTGCAACCTCACCCTCCACACCTAATTCCCCTGCAGTTGACACTGCTCCTTCGCGCTCACTTACCCAGTCCGCTGCCCTTCCTCTCCAGAAACCTTCTGCTAGTCCTCCAGGGCAGCCCCGCAACCAAAACCCTAACCCTGTTCCCCTCCTCACCTTGCCTACTCCTCGGCCTCCAATCCTCTCCGTTCCCATCTCACAGAGATCCCTGCTGCGAGGCCGAAACCCTCAGCAGCATAATCAAGATCTACCCATAGGGGGGTTTCGTGGGGGAAAGCGCCCCGGGCCTCCATTCACAGGTGGTCCCTTGCATGCACAGAAGAGGCCTTTCCTACCCCCACGCTACTGAAGTGGTCATCTGCGACAAGCTGAATGAGAAGTGCAAGCCACACATCTAGCAGTGCAGTGTGTGTGTTAGCCCTGCTGGTATGAGCCCAGATATCTTTACTCTGTTAATTAGCTTGAATTAAAACTACCTTAGGTTGTGTGTAAATAGCTGATTTAAATTGTCTTGCTTCAGCCAGGTAGCCAGTCATCTAACACTGCACAGTAAAGCTAAGAGGTTATCAGTTTCATAGTGCAGATTGTTATGTAACAACCAATAATCTTTTTTCTTTTTCCCCCACAACAATTTTCCGTGCACAAGTTTCATTCGTTCTGTTGCAGGAATTGCATACCTGTAAGAAGAAAAAAGCAAAATAGTTCAAGAAAAATGAAACTACATTTCAGCCCTTTCAGACATGCTGGTGGCTTCGTTCGTCTGTTACAGTGACGGCATTCTGTCATTCAGACATGGGTCGCTTTGTTTTTAATGTTAATGTTCCTCATGGCTTAGGGACATAACCACGAGCTACATGGGAATTGCCATACTGGATTATTATGTGCATCCATTGAAGTCTTATCCACAGACTTGTGAAGATTACTTATCTTAGCCATTGTTCCCTAAAATAGAGGTCTTTATATTTATGTCCATGTCTGTGCTGTAGCAAGTGATGGCTATTCCTGCCCCTCCCTCATAGGCTGGAAACGTAAGTTAATCCAGTTAAAATATGATGTCTATGTTATATAGCGCAATTGTGAATATTACCACTGTACTGGATCCCACTTAGTAAAATTATAGAAAAGTGACTAGAATGCTTATTCAGACATGAAGCGAACAAGTTACAAGAGATAATTGAAAATGAGAGCGTGTCTGAAAGGGGCTTCAGAGTTTTCCTGTGTGATATTTTTTTTTAATTATTATTATTATTATTTTAATCTGAGAAGAGAGATGCTGGATAAAAGAAAGATGGGTCTCATGATATTGAGGAAAAACAGGGCTGTAGTTTGGCTTTTTGGGAAATGCGTTTGTTGGCTTTTTTGTTTTGTAATGAAGCTCAATATCACTCATCTCCAGCATGCTGTAGATGACGCTTAACATAAAAACTGTAAACAGTTGGAAAGCTAGATCAGGAAAAAAAACATCTAATTTCTTTCACCCATACAAAACGGACCTTTTACAGGGGATAATGAGCATGCAGTGACTTCTGAGATAAATTTCACAGCAACAGCACAACTCTAAGAAGTCACAATTTTTTTTCAAGAAGTCCAAGCTGTTTTGCCCGTACTTCCAGTCTTTGTACTCTGCTAAGCTCATCTGTGTCTGCATCATATTTAACAGATGAATAAGAATTACTGCATTTCCCAAAAATGTCAAAGTAAAACAAAAATGTCGGATTGAATTCATGACAGTAATCTCTTCTTCCATGAGAGAGAGAGAGAGATTTGAAGTGATTTGTTTTTCAGGTGAGATTAAGACTTATTTCCAAACTACCCGCTGTAAATAATATTCTTCTGCTCAACCTTTTTCCACCCTTCTGTCACTCTCACTGTATATTTCTAAGCTTGTAAATATAAAGACTGAGTTGACATAGCCCCCCCCCCCCCTCTTTTTTTTTTAAATTTTTTTTTTAAAGCTATTATCTCTGTACATGAGGACAGTGATCGTTGTTCACGCACCCCGTCTTTACTGTGATCGAGGCCTTGGATAAGCTTTAGCCCAGAAGATTTTCTCTCCAGTACCTATCATGTGTTTATGTCCTCCTTTTGCGAAACCACCGCACAGAAGAGGAGGCTGAAGATAATTATGCATTTTTATTTCCTATATATAAATGTCTACCTGTGCGCGCTTCACATTAGACTGAGTCATGAAGATACTCAGTAGTGGATGATGGGATGGGAGGGAGTATTAGACTTTGAACCACACCCTTGCTAGGCTTCAATATGTACTCTTGAATAAAATCCAGAGTTTCAATTCAACTGGGAGGGGGAGGTATTTTTATTTGGTCACTATCCATCACTTGAATTGCGCTGTTTGACTTTACCTTTCAGATTGTTCTCATGCATTTGCACAGCTACCATTACATTAACATTTAAAGCCTTTGTTTTTCAGCTGTGCTTTCTTGCTAGGTAGACTTGATGCTTTTCCATTTGTAGGAACCCACAGATGGTGTTTAAGCTAATTAGGATTGCATGTAAAATGGTTCATTTGAATACTTCCAATTGTTTTGGCCTTTTTCTCTATATTGCTAATTTCATGCTTTTGCTTTCAAGCGTCTGTGCTTACCTTGTGCTCACATGGGCTTCACCCTAAAACACTTGTGCACCTCTCACCACTTTTAAGAGGTAAAATAACAACGAAGAAAAAGATTAGCACGATGGCCTTAATGCTCCCTCTTGTCCAGAAATTGTTTCCATAATACTGACCTCTCTCATACATTGGTAGTAGTTTACCTCTACAAGTCAGAGGTGCAGTGGTCTCACATCTCTAGTGTTTGATTCAAGTGTGTGTTGAAGCTGTGGTGAAATTACAGTTTTATCAATATGCTGAAAACCTTCCTGCATAAAGTCTCTGAATACATTGTTTAAAAAATATACCCAAATGTAACCACAAAGCATATTTGTCACTACAGCGTTGGCACACTGGTGTTTTCCTGAATGTTTATACGTCTGTTACCACCCTCTGTAAATTGTTATCTTCACAGTCACATGTAGGAGCAGCTAATAATCAGTTTGCAGTGTTCACATTGCACACAGAATAATTGTAAAACATCTTCAAGTTCACCTTCTCGTCCCTTCCTCGTGACCTTAAGATAACTTGGTTTGACCAATTGAAAATGACTGACAAAACTACCAGCCTGTTTGTGTGTGTGTGTGTGTATATATATATATAAGTTGAACTGCTTTCACTGCTGTTCTCATCAATGATGCTATATCACCGCCCTTTGAGTGTCCAATCTTTTCTGGTGTGATGAACATGCACACATTCTGCAGCTTTTATTTTTGTCACAGTGAATATATGCATACTTAAGGGGGGAACTATATCTTATGATATTATTTTTAAGGATCAAAACTATTAGAGGGGTAACATTTTCAGTGCATTAATGAATTGACTTAAACCAGCCTTCACATATTGGCAAATCTTTTTTTTTTTCTTTTTCTTTTGCTTTATAGACTGTAATCAGTCTGCTCCATTTGCCATTTTCTGTATTTGTTGTTGTTTTGGTTCATTCTGTTTAAAAAAAAAAAAAAAAAAAAAAAAAAAAAAGCTTGCACACTACACCACACACTGTTGCTGGAAAGCCACACTTTACAATCAAGTTCATTTAAAAACCCTGTACCTATTTCTGGACCATATTTGCAGAGCTCACTTGAGACATTGTGACTGAGTGATGACTCACCTCTAGTGTGTAATTAATATGCCCACAGTAAGACCAAACAGTGGCTGCACAGTGTTCAGCAAATAATTATTTTTTACATTCATTTAATTTAACATGATGCAGGATAATTTATTCTTGTTGTGGATATTTTCTGCTACACATTAGGGCCCCTGTTCCTGTTAATCTGCTGCTAAAACTTTTAAAATGTCATACAGCTGAAATGTAAGGTCTTCAGTGCTTATTAAGACATCTGAACCTTTAGGGAAAATACTAGATCGACTTTTTGCCCTTATAGAGGCCAACAGACATGTGGCGTGTGAAGCATTTTAATTGCAAAAGGCTTTTACCTAATTTTAACATGGACATGATGTTAAACCAAACACAGTTTTAAAACCTTACCTATAATATGGTTTAATCTGCTAATTAAGGTGATGTCACCAAGTAATTGCTGGGGTAATTTAAAGCTGAATGGACTGTATTTACACTGTAAAGTCCAGTAGATTTCTCTCATAGAGCTGTAGCTCCCCCAAGCGGCAGAGCAGAAGTACTTCGGCTGCTGTAGTCTTTAAGTCGTCCTTGATGAAGCCGCTTCATCTCTCCGTTGGGTTGTTTTACCCACAATTTCTAAATCCAAAATATAATGACGCTCCTTTTCAGAATCAGCTGGTTTGTTTATTAATATTCTCAGCTTTTTAAGTCTGTTCACAAAATTAAACGGCCAGTGAATAGTTTTATAATTAAAATTATTTAGAGCTTTTGACAGCGAGTCTGTAGAGGGCAGGGTTTAAAATATGTCCCTTATTTTAATAAGAGCTGCAGTGAATGTGGTTTTCGGTGAAAGTCAAACTGTATTCATCTTTCCTCCCTCCGTGTTTTAAAATAAACTTGTACTTTGGGCACTAAACTGATGCACACTTGCAGCAGGCTCGGGAAGCTAAGAGCACCGATTCTGCTGCTCAGCTTGTGGGCCCGTCGTGATGCAGCAGGTCGGTGCTTCTCTGAAATTACTTTGTTTTGCACGCAAGCTCTCAAACACCGTTTTGCAGTGTTCTCCACAAACGAGAACTGTCGACGCATGCGCTGTTTCGTGTAAATTTCAGCATATGTGACTCCAGTCTGAAGCGCCTGACCGGACAGTGCGTAATTTTATTTTTGAAGGCTAGAGATGTTTTCCCCCATCGCGCTCTTTCTATTTCCCCTGCGTTTAATTGCGCGCCCTGGCGTAGATGTCAGGAGCGCGCACGCTGAGACGGAGCTCCGTCATAACTTTTCAGTCTTTACGTCAACGCTGCTGCCAGTAACCCGTGCTTTCCGGTGTTATGGCCGCTTGCAGTGAAGGGGACAGTTATATGTGGTAATGGTGAATGAAGCGGTTGTTTTAGGCAGGGGTGTTTGGTATGGCGGTGACGCAGCTGCTTCGGCTTGTTACCTGTCGTTCGACAGCTCGTGCGACCCTTTGCGCGCAGAGGAAGTACAGCAAGGTGCGGTAAAGCAGTGCACTGAGTGAGGCTAACGTTAGCAAGCAGCAGTGTTTTCAGTGAGTGTTGTGAGCTGCTGTTGATGCTCCTGTCTGTTAAATGTGCTAATGGGCACATTTGTCGTGTGGTAGCTAAGATTAATGTGCTTTTAATTCGGTTTTTATCGTGATTTTGTTTCATGTTTTGGCTTCTTTTTTTTTTTTGATAGCCATACCCGGTTTGTTAATGTATGGGAAATGGTGATGAATGCAAAGTTATAACTTTGTTTTTAATTCAACTTAAATATTTATTTCATATTGAATTATCAGCTATTGTCGAGATTGGATTTTTCTCTTTAGTTTTCGCTGATATAAATATGTTAACATTATTGTTGTTGTTATTGTTATTATTATTATTATTATTATTATTAATCATGTTTTTCTGACACAAGATTTTGACAACCAGTATTACAATACGAACAAGACTCATTTACAATAAACTTAAAAAAAAGGGTCCTGATGCTTTTTGTGTTGACAAATCAGCTCAGTACTAAAACAAAGAACTTTGTGGACTTCCTGAGGACTTTATGGAAATTTTGTAAGAAAAGTTAGTTTTTGTTTTTTCTAAAAGTCTATAGAGTTTTTTTTGTTTACGGTCAGTTAACTACGTTTTTGTTTTTTTTGTTTTGTTTTTTTGTTATAACCAACTAAAACAAGTACTGATATAATAATACATGGGTAAAAACTTTTGGATTTTCTTTAAGGCTATTCCTAAAATGTTCATTCTGTTTAATTTTACCTTGGGGCCATGGTGATTAAAGGTATTATGGCTTATTAATTAATTAATTGAACAAGTTTAAAATCCATTCCAGTTCATTAATTATGTCATGCCAACACCTCCATAGTCTTATAAAGTAGTCCTTTATACCCTTCATAGATGAAGAATTGTCTTAAGGTGTTATTACAGCTGGTTTGGAAAAGCCTTCACTGCGTTAAACTGACAGGTGTTTCAAATATTTAGTCCATCCCATGCATATTAGTGATGAGTCTGTGCAGTGTAAGCTAAATAGTAAGGTAAACATATTGAGGGGCTATGCTTGTGTATGTCTTTGCATTATGTTACTCATTCTGTTGGGGCAGTAAGATAAGTTCAGAATATATTATTGTGTTGCTAAAATCCTAAATGCTTGTCTGTCTCTCTTAGCTTTACTGCATATGCACTTAATTTCTGGAGGTCTTATTTGACGGGTTTTCTGTCATCTTCAGATTTTAGTTCTTTTGTCCTTTTGCTTCTTGTAAATAATTTCAAACCAAATCTTTTTTTGCTTTACAGGTGAATGCATCTCCTGCCTTATCTGAACGACTGCAGATCTTTGAGGCTCTCAGGGAAAAACGTGGAAATGGGAAGCGTTTTGAATCGACAGAAATGCCCCTCCGTATCCGGCTGGTTGACGGCCGGATAGTTAAGGGAACAGCTGGTGTCACCACACCGCTCTATGTTGCTCGGAGTGTGAGGTAAGTACCCAGTTTATACTGTTTGGTTTAATATGTTTAACTGTCGTGATATAACTGTGCTTTTGCACGTGTTGTTTCAGATTGAAAGGAGCCCTGGTGAGTAAGGTGAATGGGGAACTCTGGGAGCTTGGACGACCCCTAGAGGCAGACTGTGAACTACAACTTCTGGGGTTTGATACAACTGAGGGAAAGCAGGTAATTACACAGTTCCCCGCTGTTAACTTCCTTTAAGTATGTGCAGTTTCCCCTATTTGACCTGTAAGTGTGATGTTGATGAAAAATTTGTTTTGAAGGTTTTTTTTAAAAACATTTTCTCACCTCATTCAGCATCATCATAAGTTAGAAAATAAATAAAGATGTTAACATGCCATGTAACATGGCAAACAAAAATTGAAACGACACTTTAACTGGGACCAGCAGTAGTGGGATGAGAGCATCTTTGTGTTTCCTTGCTGTTTTAATCTATCATCCCAAAAGTACAGTGTAGATGTCTTTGGCGCTCACTCATTACGACCCTTGATTTCACAGGCAGCCTGGAGAACAGGGGCGTGCGTCCTCGGTGGAGTCTTGGAGGGCATGTTTGGTGCTGAGGTGTGCAGAGAAGGAACATCAGAGTTCGGGCTTTTCTGTGATTACCTGTTGGACAACAGGTGATTACTATCTATCAGATATGAGCTCTGTCAAAACTTCATCTTTGTGTGCTCACAAACGCAAAAGAGGTGGTGGTAGTTACATGATGGTTGTTATTTCAGTTTTTCAGCTTCTTTTTGTTTTAAAGGGAAAAAAATCCTGACCTTTCAAATAAAGTGTATATTTTTTATTCATGAGTTTAATTAGTTACTAAATTGTATTTATATGCATGCTGTGTATAGCTGTTCATTATTATGTGCTGCTTTAATGACACCGTTTCCACCTTATGTAACTCGTGCCGGCTGTTTGACCTGTATGGCATGCTCCTGATTCTGACTAAACTGCAGCTGAAGTTTTGCCTGAATGTGACTTCATCTACAGTTTTTTGTCTCTGAGTGATGTGGAGGCGAGGTGTAAGGAGGCGGCAGCACTCAAACGTCCTCTCTCTAGACTGGAGCTGAGTATAGAAGAGGTCCAAGAGCTATTCCAGGTCTGCAACATGCTCTGTTTGTTATAATATAATATTGATGACAGACATTTTCAGTGCTGACACATCTTTCTTTAATTCTTTATGTAGAGGAGGTAAGTCTTAATTATCAAATCACTGTGGCATAGCTGTTCAAGCTCCTTCCTCACACTTTTAATGCACCAGCTTATATTACGCCAGGAAGCAGGAAAGATTTGTTATTTTATATTTATTTCCACTTTAAAAAAAACACTGGTGGTGTAGCAGCATTGTGCCATGCTGGCTTGAAGCATATCTGAGTAACCTTTGATAGGATGTGAATAGCAGTTATGTTACTCGCTTTTTAAGTGTGACTCCTGTTTTTAGTCCAGCTGTGATATTTGTCTGTCCTCGTGTCCATGTTGAACTTAAAATCGGTTTTCTGTGTTTTCTTCTTACAGAGCAGTAAGCTGAGGCTGAAGTTTGCTGAAGAGCAGATGAATGGCGCCACTGTCACAGTATACAGGCACGTAGGAAAACTTCTTACCTGCCAGTGATTTAAAACACTCACCAGTAAATTAACTGGTTTCAACCATTCTGTGTGGCTCAGGTGTGGAGACACTATAGCGGTCTGCAACGGCCCCCTCCTCCCACACACAGGCCTCCTCACAGTCTTCAAGATGCTGCAGGTATGTGTTTGTGTATCCAGTCAGTGTATTCAGTCCTTTGCTCGTCTTTCTGTTTTCTCTTTTTGTGTTTTTGTGTTTCACTGCCAGTTTATCTATTTTATTGTTTTGCTTTTCTTAAGCAAATCAAGAATTTGTTCTATTCCTATGAAAACTGTATTTCATATGGCAGTGCTATCACGATTTTTCACACTCAAACACTATATGACTGCAATGAAAGAGGCAGTGCCATCTCATCAGTTAAAATCTGTTTTATTTGGACCTTCGTGGCTCTCTCTCAGATGGGACACATGCTGTGTGAGTGGAATTTTCCTCATCCATATTGATCCAGGGAGAGAGGAAAGTTTCCATACCAAGCTGCCACTGGGCAGACTGGGATTCCACAACAGAAAGGGCCTGGAAATATCAGCAGCAGGATGTTGTGTTTGTCAGAGGCCAGATTTCTGTTCTGGGCTCTTAGAAACACACGGCCATCCGTCCCTCTCATAACTTTCTCTTTTGCCACGTCCATGTTCACCTATTATTTTCTCCCCACTTTTCATCTCTGTACCATTCCAGCTGTCCTCTGTGACCCTGGCCAACCAGACAGAGTCCTCCGGTTTGACACGACTGTTAGGTGTGGCCTTTCCAGGTGAGAAAGAGAAGGAGGAGTGGGAGAGGGAGCAGGAGGAAGCGAGGAGGCGGGACCACAGACGCATCGGGACGGTAAGACGGAAACCGTACATGGGTACAGAAGATGATGCCATCTTAAAAAGTGAAATAAGAACCTTTTCATGTTCTTCCACAGGACCAGGAGCTGTTCTTCTTCAATGAAGTCAGTCCAGGAAGTTGTTTCTTTCTGCCTAAAGGAGCCCACATCTACAGCACACTCACAGACTTCATTAAGGTGAATTATTTGTTTGAGCTTATATTTGAATCCCCTAGAACTGCACCATCACAGCCTTGTTACACCTGTAGAAAGCATTACAGATAAGAAACTGTATGAATATAGCGCAGGGACAAAGGGTCGTGGATAAACATGTCATCAAACCTCATATTTGGCCTGGGCCTCTCACTGCTTAGTTGTGGCTTTAAAGAATGAACACAGCATTACACAGGAAACATTTTTTCTCTAGTTAGTTTGCCTGTTTGTGGTACATCAAAAGTTGTTTAATCAAAAATCAAGAAATAACTGTATAATGGTTCAAATGAACTATCTGCTTGCAGAAAAAACCTGTTAAGTGAGCTCCGGCCCTTTTCAACACCGCTTATGCAACTAAAACCAAAAAATGCCCCACAAGCTTTAATTTGATTATTCAAAATCCAACTGTGACCTTAGTTGGTTTTATATAATGATAAAATGCCGCTTATGCAGGAAGTTGTTCATTGAGTGTGTGTATTTATTGAATGTTGTCCATTTAAACGTAATAACACGCATCAACACGTGCTCTGCTGATTGTAATGCTGAGGTCATACGTGTTCATGTCAGCGGTCAGGATGTCAGCCTTTTTAGCCTAAAGTCTCTATGCTGTTTGACCCTGTGACCATTTGACCCTGTCCTCCACTCATTGTCACACAAGTCCTTCCTTCCTGACCTCTCATAGTGTGAATACCGAAGGCGAGGCTTCACTGAGGTCGTGACCCCAACGCTATACAGCACTGCGTTATGGGAGCGCTCTGGCCACTGGGAGCACTACAGCAAGAACATGTTCACTGTGAAATCAGAGGACTCTCAGACCTACGCTCTCAAACCCATGAACTGTCCTGCACACTGGTGAACACACACACCTTACCTACCTGTGCTCGGGTGCCTTTGCAGAGACTGACTCTCCTTTGTTGTGTTCAGCCTGATGTTTGAGCAGCGCGTTCGCTCGTGGAGAGAGCTCCCTCTGCGATGGGCCGACTTCGGGGCGCTGCATCGTAATGAGCTCTCCGGCGCTCTGGGAGGTCTCACTCGCGTTCGCAGGTTCTGCCAGGATGACGCGCACATATTTTGCACACCTGAACAGGTACGCAAACAGGCAGATGATCTCTCGTTTCTAAACCAAGGCATGTTTAAGTGGGACAGACGCTGTAAACGAGACCCACGTGGAACCGCATTTCAGTGATTAGATGGGCTGTGTAAATGACTCCTGAGACATTCCAGGAAGCTTTAGCCTGGATGAATGAAGGTCTTTGTCCTTTTCAGACTTTGCACCTCCGTATGTAAGCCTTTGTGGCTCTGCAGTAAATCTGATCCCCTACATGGAGTCCTGCAGCCTTCCCATGATACTGTTCCTTCAGCCTTTCTGTTTGCACCTTGTTAATTCAGAGACGGTGGTCACATGATGATCACCACTATGTCAGCCTGAGAAATTCGATCTTGGTTTAATTTTTACACTCTCAGTTGTTGTTGGTCTCTCAGCTGTGTACACTTTTCTGTTATTATTATGTCCTCATGTTGACCTCTTCCTGACTTTTCTTTCTTTTTTCCCAGCTGGAAGAAGAGATTGTGACTTGTTTGGACTTTGTGAGGAGCGTCTATCAAGTGTTTGGGTTTTCCTTTCACTGCCTGCTGTCTACGCGACCCACGCCGTGCCTGGGGGAGCCTGATCAGTGGGACACTGCTGAGCAGGTAAACAGACACGTTGACACACTCTCCATCATATTGTGTGCTAAAAGCAGTCCTACACAGACACAGCTGTTCAACGTGTGTGTTTGTATATATGTGTACTCTTGAGTGGCAGCCAGGGGGGAGGCATTTCCACTTAACCTATCAGTTATGTAAGTGGTACTTTCCAGTCGAGAGCTGCTTTGCGTCAGGCTGTTGGGTAGATGTATATCTCCAAATCCCCCGAGCACTTTTTAAATGGGCACAGCAGCAATCTAAGCTGATTCAATTGAGTGTAATTTAACATAACAGTTCTGAGCCTGCACAGTTCAAACACAGACATGGCGATCATAATGTGCTTTAATGTACTTATATTCTGTCATGCAACTACTTGCTTATTGTGGACTTTGGTGTGTGTGTGTGTGCGTGTGTGTGTGTGTGTGAGAGAGAAGCAGTTAGAGAGGAGTCTGCAGCAGTTTGGTGAACGCTGGGAATTAAACCCAGGAGACGGAGCGTTCTACGGACCAAAGGTCAGTGAGAAGGAAGACGTGCACTTAATGGACTCAGGAGTAAATGTTGTTTATCACTGTTTGTTTACACCAAAGCATCGTGACATCAGTTTAGTCACTTCCTCCTTAATGTAAAAAACTTTAAGGGAATGTGTGTTTTGTTTTGTTTTGGTTCTTTTTGTTTGTTTGGGGGTTTTTTATGTTGAAGCACTATTAAAGATTTACCAGGAGAGCTGATTAGCTTAGCATATTGACTCAGAAATGGTGGAAGCAGCTACTTTTGGGACAGCTACCAGCACCTCAAAAGCAAGCCAAGAAATGGTTTTAGGGTGGTCTCCATGTGGGAAAATTCTTTATCAGGTATAGCAACTTCCGAGTCTTAACTGCCTGACTTGTATCCTCAAACTGGAAAAAAACATGACTCTAATTCAGTCCAACTAAAAACTAAGTCTAACAGCTGGGTTGTTGCTAATCAAATGCACTTGACTGACTGATCATCAGAAAGTGTTGCCACTTCTTTTAAAGCAGAAGTTCTGACAGTTGGCTGGTCTGGCCACAATAGGAGTGAACGTCCCAGGAAATTCACCCCAGGGTCAGTCCATGCAATGTTCAGAAAAACCCAAGGTCTACATCTCAGACTCTACGGTCCTCAGTTAGCATGTTAAAAGTTGTGACAGTACAGTTATAAAAAGACTGAACAAGTATGACTTGTTTAGAAAGCCTCTTCTATCTAAAAAGAACAAAAAACAATGCTTAGATTTGCAAAGTTCTGAATAAACCAGAGACCTCTGTAACAATGTCCTTTAGACAGAAGAATCCAAAGTGGAGATGTTTGGTCATAATGCTCGGCAGCACATTTGCAAAATACCGAACGCAGCATATCGGCACAAACACCTCATAGCAGCTGTCAAGCTCGGTGGTGGAGGGGTGATGATTTGGGCTTGTTGTTGAGATGACCAGATGCAACAGGACAACAACTTAATGCACTGCAGCAAATCTACAATACCCCAGTTAAAGTCCAGACCTCAACCTGATTGAAACTTGGTGTAAAGGAGAGTGGGCTAGGACTCTACAGTTGTTGCTCTACCAGCTACTGAATACTGGGCTGCACTCAGTTTTTTCCACAGTAGTCCAGTGAAACCTTTGTTTCTCACAAGCCTGTAACAATGTGTTCATCAGCTTAGAGGTGCTGGCAGGTAGATCATTTTTCCATTTGATACAGAGCCAAGCTTACATTTTCTCTTCATTATCTCTGAAATCTTGGGAGAACAACAAACAAGAGCATTTCTCAAGTTTTGACAATAATAAAATTAGATTTAATGATTTTAATTCCTCTAAAGGGGATTTATTTATGTTGCAACGCAGATTAAGACATCTTTGTTCTGCTTCGGCTCTGCACAGAGAAACTACAGACACGAATTATTGTAGTTCACAGAATATTTAGAGGTTTTGTGTGCGTTTGCTTTTGTTTGTTTGTTTTTGTTTATTTTTAAATAAAATTGAAACGACAGTGCGGCAATGACCTTTGCTTTTTTTGGGGGGGGGTTGAGACTTAATTTATCTTTCCAAGAAGAAGTCGGCCTCAGATAAACATCAGCGTGCTCATGTGGAAGCACTGAGAGGAGGCGATGGGTGAAGTCAGGTTGAGCTTAACCGCTCGTTGAAACAGAGAAACGTGTATCCAGGATTTTTAAACCACAATCTAAGCAGCTAATCAGCTTCTCTCAGAAACCCATTTCTAATGATTCAGTGCACAAAAAGGTACTTTGTCTCAGAGCGCTAAACTGGAAGGGAAAAGTGAAGCCCGGTAATAACGCACGCCTTCATGTTTCATCAGATTGACATCCTGATCAAAGATGCTATTGGCAGACAGCACCAGTGTGCCACGATCCAGCTGGACTTCCAGCTGCCAATCAGATTTGACCTTCAGTACGTCGGGTGAGTCACTCATAAATTTCAGTAGTTGGCATTCAATCTCTTTAACATTCCTGCACTGATTTAAACCACTACTCCTTTACAGTTGGCCACTTCTTTTTGTTGAGAATGCATCCTTGTGTATGTATATATATATATATATCTATCTCCAGTAATCACTCGGGATAAGATGGCACAAGTCTAACTTTGGGAGCTAATTTGATGATGAAACATTAGCACTTTATTGGATTTATCAGCTCAAGTGTGTCGAATTTGGTCCACATCTACTGAAGTGTTTTTGATTATAATCTGATTAGATTATATGTTCAACAATAGATTAGTGTCCCATTGTAGAACAGTTTATAGGAAAAGTAGGTTAGAAATAAGCAACAGAGATCTGCATATTTACTTCCACTCAGCTACTTCACTTCAGTATAATGTAAAGTTCACAATACTGTCAAGAAGAGTATTTGTGTCTGTAGCTTGGCCACGCTGCACCACCTCCTGATCTCTTTTTTTGTAACCTTTCTCTCAGACGAGACGGACAGTTGCACAGACCAGTAATGATCCACAGAGCAGTGCTGGGATCGCTGGAGAGGATGATGGCCATACTGGCTGAAAACTTTGGAGGGAAATGGTGAGAAGATGATAATGCACAAAATCTGAATGTACCCCGTTAGTGGGATTATTGTCCTGTAGCTGTACGCTAACCTGTCACCCCCCTCTGTGCCTCACCCAGGCCTCTGTGGCTGTCTCCGGCTCAGGTCGCAGTTATTCCTGTGGGGGGCAACAATGAGTCGTACGGCAGGCAGGTCAGTGTCTGATGGAAATTTGCTTCGGGTGCATAAGCAGACAAAGTGAACTTTCATCCTGCCATGATTAATTTGTTCTTTAATATAAGAGGTAGATTACAGATACAGTCTTAAAAGAATGAATCCCTCTCTCTCTCCTGTTAAGGTGGTCCAGCAGTTCCATGAAGCTGGCTTTATGGCAGATCTGAATGACGATGAGGGAGCCACCTTAAATAAGAAGATCCGCTCTGCTCAGCTCGCCCAGTATAACTACATATTTGGTAAAGATGAATAACTAAGAGGCTACTTAAAATACTAAAGACTGCGACTGTTTTTCAGTACTGTTGACATATTTGACAGTCTTTTGTGTGTGTTTCTGTGCAGTGGTGGGTGATAAGGAGCGTGAGAGTGGAACAGTGAACGTGAGGAGCAGAGGGGGTAAACAGCTGGGCAGGAGGCCGACAGAGGAGGTGCTGATGTCCCTCACAAAGCTACGGGACACCAGAAGCAACCTCGATGAGTTTTGATGATGTCCTGGAAATAATGACTCACTGATGAAATGTTTGTTTTACATGTTCAGTCTGTTGCACTTTGGCTTTGTCTGAAGAAGCGGCTGGTTAAAGTTGGAATAAAAGTATAAAACACTGATGTTTATGTTCTGCACTCATTGCTGATTTTGTCCTTTAATGGAATTTGCTGATTAAACTGTCCTGCAAAAAAGAGACTGGAGAGAGAGAGATTTAAGGCTATTTAAGGATCGCCACACTCTTAGAAATAATGGTGCCAACTATAAGCACAGAGTCCTGCCACCTGCTCCCATAGGAGAACCCTTTGTGGTTTCTGCTCCAACCTTTTTTCAGCCTTTTGAGAGGAAACGTAACACAAAGGAAATGTGAAAAGTTACACTCAGTCTCTGGCGGTGCTATCCAACACTTCTTACTGTTTACACAAAAATGTGTGAGTTATAGTAGGTTGTATCCTCATGGACACACAACCGTTTGCAGTATAATCACTAGTAACCAAGAAATTAACACACTTAAAATATGTCACATAAAAAAGCGAAACCTTTTAATTTTATACTTGTCTTATAGTTTTTGGCTCTTTTTAAGCATCTTTATTACAAACTTACAGTAATAAACTTGATAAGGTACACGTGTGTACCTGCACCACCCCCACTTTTGCTTTTCAGAACTGCTTTAATTTCTCATGACAGATTCAAAATGTGAGATTTTGGTCCATGTTGATGCGATCGTATCACACATGCTGCAGGTTTGTTGGCTGCACATCCATGATGTGTATCTCCTGTTCCATTGCATCCCAAAGGTGCTGTACTGGATTGCGATCTGGTGACTGTGGAGTCCATTTGCATACATTGAACTCAATGTCATGTTCAAGACACCAGTGTGAGATATGAGCTTTATGAAATGATGCGTCATATTTTCTTACTATCAGCTCTGACATCAAAAAAAGCATTTTGCCTCAAACTGCTGCTCACTGGATATTTTCTCTAACAAAGTGGATGATGAATGAATTTCGCTAGAGCTACATTTCCATCTTTTCTACCCAAAAAGGTTTTACTCTGTATCACATTCATTAATAATACAATGATAATAATAATACATGCTATAATTACCAATTTGCATTCGATGACTCACACATGTATTTAAAAGTCTTGGAACAATGATGGATAACAAGGTCACAGCCCACTTCCTGCTATGAGTGACTCATAAGCCGTCTGCAAACAACAGAAAAACTGAAAGTCCAACAAAAGCAGTAGGAATGAGAGTGCCTAATAATGGGAACAGTGGAAAAGAACCAACCTGTTAAGAGCCTCCACTGGCACACAGTCCTGGAAAAGTGGGGAAACCCCATAAAGAAACATAAATGATACACCTTTCCACAATAAAAGCCCTCGCCTAGTTTAATGTAATGAGAGCAGGGTTGAGTCTAGAAATGCTAAATGAGTTTTAAAATTAACTGGTATACTGATAAAAGCCATAAGCTAATATTCAGTGTCCCATCCATGAGTTTAGAAGTACAGATGAAACCCCAGACTCTTCAAATCTCACTTTTTCTTCTACAGGATGCTTAAAATGTTCTTTATATAGTTTCTTATGGAGATTATGCAGGTTTAGACTTTAAGGGTCAGTCACTTGGGTGGAGCTACCTGTTGTAAAGGCTAGGGTAGTGGTCCCTTGGGGAAGGAGGAACTGAACTGAAGAGATTATACTGCTGTGGCATTACTCAGCTACCAATGCAATTTGTTCCCTATAAGCCATCAAACGTGCAAACCTCCTGCTTATATAAGCATGCGCGGTGCTATCTGAGCAGAAAGCCGGGCATACCTTTAAAAGACTGGAAGAAAGGGAGGACACAGAGGGAGATTTGACTAAAATAGGAGAGAGAGCAGCCGTGTCAGGGCTGTGTGTTTTCATGTGTGTTTAGTGGAAACAGCCAAGTCAAGGTAAAGGTCAAAGGAATTGGAGGTTTTTTCCTTTTTAATTGAGAGAGGGCAGCAGGATGGAAAAGACATCAGTCACAACAATGACACAGAGGGAGAGTGGGAGGTGTGAGCCCCGAGAGAATAATCTGAGTTGACTGGACAAAAGCAACCGCTTCAACAAAGCACACTGTGAGACAGGTAGAGTGACCGTGTTCAGGTCCTCCCGACATCGCTTAGTGGGCCGCAGAGAGGGAAGCTGGGGCAAATTTGTAAAAGCTCTCTGCTGGAGCTGGTTTGAAAGTACGTTTAATTGAAGCACAGATCTGACTAGAAGCGAGAGTGCAAACACAGGCAGGTAATTTGAGCATCAAATAGTAAATTAGCTGACGCTTTTTACCACAAGTCTCACTCATGCAGGGACATTCACACACAGATGGATGCACCGGTGGTGACACCTTAGGGTTCAGTATGACAGGCTGGAGAAGCTGGGATTCAATTTACCGACCTCCTGAATGATAGACCACCCGCTCTACCACCTGAGCTGCTGTGACCCCAACAGAGAATGATTCTAATGGGAACATTTATCCCATTAGACTGCATAGAAACACCATTAAACACACATTTTTTGCCAGTTAGTTATTTTTGCTTCTTTTTTTTTTTTTATTGCTGAGATATAAATCTGAGATCTGTGGACTTTCTAATACAATGGAGGTGAAGGAAATATCCTTTGCTGTGCTAACAGCCTTGAAAATGACAGCCGCACTGACAGCTCTACGGAGCTGCACCTACTTCTTGTCACACATCTCTGCCGGTTGTTATTTTAAAAAGTAAACATGTCTCATAAGAAACCTGTGGCTGAAAGAGAGCTGTGCTGAGCTGTGGATGCATCCCCGCTGAGACCCAAAAATGATTATCAGACAGAGCAGCAGCTGAAATAACAGCTAATGGCTTAAAGAGAAATACAAAGACATAAGACAATAATAAGAAAGCTTAACTTCCATTTGCAGTGAGTCAGAATAGGTGACTGGCAAAACTTGTGGCTGGTACTGTATGCTTGTGAGAAGTTGGGAATGTTGAATTATAAAAAAGTAAATGTCAATGGTGTCTATTTATTACGTTACATACAGCCAAATTTAAAGTCTTTCATTGTCCCGCAAACTTTTTGCCCAACTAGTAAGGAGTCATGTGAAAGGGAAAGTTTTCACAGGGCTGTGCACCCCAACAACTCTTGGAACCAGTTTTAGGAGCAATAAACTTTGACTGGGTCATTGCAGTACTTTATTCATTTTTAAGGCATTCTGTTGTGCTTGGGGCCACTGTTCTGCTGCGTGACCCAGATTTTAGCTTTAGCTGTTGGACAGATGGCTTTACGTATGGCTCTAGAATAATTTGGTATATGGAGGAGTTCATGGTCAACCATACCTGCAAAACAAGCCCAAAATCATCACCCCTCCACCACCGTGCTTGACAGCTGGTATGATGTGTTTTTGCTGATATGTTTTCTTCAGATGTAGCTTTGTAACTCTAAGTCGTGCTGAGACGAGACCTTTTCCTGGAAACCTTTGCAAACAAGCCATGTTTGTTCAGTCTTTATCTAATTGTACAGTCGTGAACGCTAACATTAAACATGCTAACTGACAGTCTGACACGTAGGTTTTTGGGTTTCTTGCACTGGCTCCATAGTTTGAACATTTGTCTAGCAAGCAAAAGGTCACCATTGATGAGTATCCAGTGTAAAATTCAGAGTTATCCACTGTGGTGACCCTTTGTAGGAAGGGAGCAGCCAAAAGTGGCTTCTGACCATTGCATGGTCTGACCTTGAGGAATTTGTTGGGACATCCGCTCCTGGATTGTTTTATTGTGTTTCCACAAACCTGAATGCTTCAACCTGCCAAAATATCAGCTTTTATAGAGCTGCTTATGCGCGCTGATGATCAGTTGATTAGCAGCACTTGGCTGCTACTTACCCTCTGCACTAAGGGTGCACTTTACTCTTGCAGTTTCCCTGGGCTGCATAGAGTCCTGTGAAAACTTTTTTTTTGCATGACTGCATTTTACATTGATGCTAAAAAATAATTTACTGCTGGTGCCTGTAGGAAGGTCAGGGAACAAAGTCACTTAGAGTCATCCGCTGGGTGAATCGACTGGCAATCTTATTAGCAATGCTGCAAGTGTAGCTAATGGTTAAACAGAAGCAATGTGTCCCTGGTCCTCTGAATAATCGATATAACACATGTGATAAATGTTAGGGGTTTGTTTTGTTCTTTTTTTGTTTAAGAATAGAAAACCAACAAACTCAGTATTATACATAGTTTAAAAAAATATTGAGTCATAAAAGAGATAAAAAAGAAGGAGTCTGTACTTTGTCCTTGTGTTTAAACAACTTATCAGCCTCTTAGATGATTATGGTAGCTGCTTGTAGCGGAGAACCAGACGGCCTTACAATACAGCAGATACCATTTTTACCTAAATCGGATCTAAATGGACTCATAAACTCAATCTGTGCTTTTACAGGATTTATCAAACATGTTTGTCTCCTGAATCTCAGTTATTATATCACAGACATGATATACAGCTGAAACAAGGTCTGATAACATGGAATGAATAGTTGATTAATTATAACAGTTAACATTAGAGGACGTTTGGGTTTGTTTTTAAAGCAGACAGCTACACAGAGACACTACACTGTGTTAGTCATTTATTAGAAAATCAGCTTTATTGGATTATTGATTCACAGGTTTTGAACTGAAGTTGTAAAAGTCTCTTTGCCTTTTATAACAGAAAACTGAACATCTTTGTACTTGTCAGACTGATGAGACCTCTGAATAGTCCGAATGTGACTCAAACAGTTGCGATCCTAGATGTCCTGCAGTATTCATCATGTTGATTATAGGTCTATTGTAAGGCTGGGCTCTCTTTGCTGGAGGCTTTGTCCAAAATGGGGCGATAAATGCGACCCAGACGCCACAGCCACCCGCCAACATTGCACAGTAGTTGCGTAGTGATGACACAGGCCATTAACTCCAGTAAACACCGCTCTAATCTTTACCAGATAACTATATCAGCCTCCTGTTGCACTCCTCATGTCCCCACTGTGCCCATCCTCCATCATTACTATCTCTGCTCTCACACACACACAAAGCAATCCTTCATTCAACTGGTGGAGTCGAACAGAGTTCACAGGAAATTATTTTTAGCTAGAGAGACTTACCACAAGTAAGGCTGCTGCGGAAAAGCTTTTTGCTTTGGAAGGACAGTGAAGAGAATTCATTCATAATGACATGAACGGATATCTTCAGCATTTTAATGTTGGAATAAGCCCGATGGGAAAGTCATAAAGAACTGTCCATCTGTTCCAGAGTCTAAAGACACGCATGTTAGGCTGGGTGACTCTGATTTGGCCGTATCTGTGGATGCGAGCTAGATAAAGATCCTAAAATTCCCAGAAGAAAGCGCTGTAATGTAAAGACCTTTATGTTCTGACTCAGACTAGAAAAGCACTGTTTAAATGCCAGTCCATATCTAATTCATCTACTCAAAGTTGTTTCATTTTTCTCCATCTTCTTAAAATAAGTAACAGGGTTTGGATGTAAGGTCACATAACGTGGACTTCCTTCTCACCGATTTAAAGTCTGATCAAGATTTAGTGACGTTTGAATCGGTCTCTAACGACATTAAAAAATATGCTTCACATAGTTTCCCAGAACCCAAGATGACATCTTTGGACAAAAATCTCAAAGTGATTCACTTGAAATCATTTTTGACAAGGACAATCCTCACATCTGAGAAATGACGACGGTCATAATTTGGTCACTAAGGTAGTTAATCTGCAGGAGCTCTAATGCTGGATCAATATGATCCAAAAGCAGATTTAGTTTAGTTTTTGCGTTAAGCTTTTATTAAATAATACTTTAAGATGTTTGTTTTGGGGTTTTTTTTTTGGTTTTTTGTTTGAAGCCATTGCTTACTGTAAACATCCGGGCTGGGGGGAGGTAATAATGGAAAATCACTTTGTGGTTGTGAAATGTCAGATTTGGAGATCGCCGTTGTCCTGGAAGTCCCGTTTTCCTGGTGGGAGGCAGGCAGACTGAGAGGCAATGACCCAGGCATGGAGGCAGAGTCTAACAGGACGGCTAGAGGAAGATAAACAAGCTGCTCTGTATTGTTCTCCTGGTATCACTGAGAAGCTGTCAGCCTGAGTGATTGAAGGGCTCAACCTCCCAAAATAGGCCCTGCAAGGCCGCGCTGCCTTTCCCTTCCACCCTGTTATAAATAACCTGTGTGTGTGTGTGTGTGTGTGTGTGTGTGCGTGTGTGTGTGTGTGTGTGTGTGTGTGTGTGTGTGTGTGTGTGTGTGTGTGTGTGTGTGCGAGCAGCCTGTGTTCATGCATTTCATGTTAGTGTGTGTTTTAGATAGTGTTAAGAAAGAAAGAGTGTGTGCAAGCAAAGGGAGACAAATATGAGAACTGCCAGAGCATTCTTAGAAAGTGAAGCCACTGAAAACAATGACAGGAGGTCTGTGAGGCTCACAGCCAATGGGTGACAGGAGCCCAGCGGTCGAGACCCTCGACCAACCACTTCTTCTAACACACATTCCCAGTTTAGAGTCTTTAACCTGCAGTAAACTCCCACTCCCTCCAATTTCCACACTTCAGTACTGCACGTCGTCTGTGCACGTGCATGCTCCCATGCCTTTGAGTCATGTTAATGTTTGGATAGGGGCTTGTAAATTACCACCTGAGGGAATATCCCTAGATCATTAGTACTATACTCTGTTCAACAGGTGTGCCGATCGGGGTAAAAGTTTCAAGCAAACATATGACGGCACTGCAGCATCAGTGCAAGCAAATCATGCACTCGGGTGGGGAGGGGATTCGTTTTCTTGTGTGCGCTGCCGAGTAACAATCAAATAAAAAAGAAAAGTTACTTCTTAATAGGACAGCGGAATAAAACTGTCAGAAAGCTTTCTGCTTCTGACTGGATACCCCCAAAACCTCAGCCCACCCAGGCTGCTCTCTCTTCTCTCCATCTCCATTTCCAGTAATTCTTCTGGGTCCAGTAACTCTGTTCAGCTAAGAGCCATCTCTTAGTTTATACTCAAAGAGTTTTTGGGTATCCTTATTTGAGCTGGCTGCTCTCTCCACCCGTCAGCCAGGCTCCACTCTAATCCGCCAGTGTGCCGTTCTCGCCTTTGATTCAAACGTGCCCTTGCACTTGGCTTTAGACTAATTTCAAAGTAATGGATGCTCCAGCATGTACACACTCGCACCCAGCCGACAAATTGTGCCAAGCTGCGGAAGTCACACTCGCAAAGACAAACAGATAGCTCGCAGCTCGACACAGTGGCGTACAGTCTCGGGCTGGCCTCGGACTGCTCCAAAGTATTCCTGCTATGCTCAGCACACTGCTGACCTGATTTCCTATCCTGCTTCTCATTGGAGTGGGATACCTAGAGAGAGAGAGAGCAGACAGAGGCCAGAGAAAGAAGCTCTTTCTTCAGCCAAGAGAATCTGTGTGGAAGAGGCATTTTGGTTTATTGTTCTAGCCAACCTGTCGACTCGCTCTCAAGAGGGAGGAGTTTTAGGGTTCAAGGGAAGGTCAGAGGTCATGTTGACTCTCAGGACCGTTTAGTAAGCAAGGAGAATAAATTAACCCTCCTGGGAACGTGCAAATATTTACAGCTGACATTCTCCCCTCTCAACAAGTCACTGTAGAAAAAGTTTTATCAGGAAAGCTGAAGTGGAAAGGCTCTTGAAGCAAGCACCAGTTTTGAGTTTTCTTGCATGACTTTGGGCCAACTCATGCAGAAGACGCCCATGCTCTAACATCCCATTACTGGTGCTTGTGTTGTCTTTTTGTTGTTGAACCAAAGCAGACTTTAGAAATCAAGAGGCAGTAAAAAAGAAAAGCTGACAGAAAAGCTCAGGGTGTGCCGAGAATCTGCACCGAGAGACTTCCACGATGCATGATAACCATTTAAAACTGACAATCCAGTTGATTTACTTTTGCTTATGTGACAAAATAAAGCGTTTAGGATGTGGAGGAAATGAAAGTGATAATCCCAGGCCATTTATCACCAGTTACAGAATAAATATTATATTATTTGCAATCCAGACGTTATTTAAGATAACATTTGTCTTAGAATCGATTCGGAGCCCTGCACTGTAAACTGAAGGTGCAGTGCAAAGTGTATTCATTCAGTAATCCAGTCCACCAGAGTTCATTTGTTATATACCGGTCGTCTTCAGTGCACACTGAATAAACATCTCAGTACACTGTGCAGAGACCGGTGCAGCCTTGGAGGAGTAAGCTGAGGAGAGGCTGACCTCGGACTTTGACCCCAGGTTGTTTTCAGGAGGTAATTCAAACCTCCCGAGGGAAAGCGTGACGGACCAGTCGGTTCATACGGGTCTAAGGGAGGGGAGGGTGCGCTGCCAAGTCTTTGGCATAGATGTGGTTTCGGGCATGTTTAAATGATGCAAAGGTTTATTCAGCTATTTCATAACTGTTTCTGAGTGTGTCATGATTATTTGTTTTAATCATTTTACACTTGCGTAAGTTTATTGGAGAGGGTTTGTGTGTGTGTGTGTGTGTGTGTGTGTGTGTGTGTGTGTGTGTGTGTGTGTGTGTGTGTGTGTGTGTGTGTGTGTGTGTGGGTGGTCATATCAAACGAGCTTAACCTCCTCTTTGTGTGTCTTTTTCTTTTTAGTCAACTGAAAAAAAGTATTTCAGGCACCTTCTAAAGAATAACAGAACAACAACCAGACCCCCCAAAGTCCACAAAAAAAACATGCTCTTTGCACACACTGTGAAAAAACTGAATTGTGAAACTGACAAGTTGCACAGTTGGCAAAATGTATGTGCAGGAAAAAGAAAATCCTCTGACATATCTTCTTTAATCCTACACAGCGTCTAATGACTAGATGGTTTCCCGTCGTGCTCAGGCCTCAGATAATATTAGAGTTTCTGCTGAGGTTGGACTATAATTCAAACAAGGCTCTCAGCTCCTCCAGGGCCCCACATTCACCTTGTATCATTTTGGTGTGTGGTAATTCAGTTAAATGCAAATTTCAGTGGGAATGTCCATTATTCAGACACAGTATCAGCTCAGATGTTGGGGGCCTCCTTCACAGCCCAGCATTATTAACCAGTGTTGCGTCTCTGTTGTGTAGAGCTCTGGGGCCCCCGGCATCACAGTTTGGCTGGGGCACTGGTGCATTTCTTTGCAGCATTAGGTTAAGTTGGTCTTATTTGAAATTCTATGCAAAATTAAAATAATGTGAAAAGCATTAAATGCATAGAAGACATGATATAAATCAATATAGATGGCAGTACAAAATACACTTCATTAGGTTCACCTGTTCAACTGCTTGTTAACGCACACATATAATAGTCCAGTGGCCTTCCAGGATGTCAAGTGAATGCACTTGATAACTGCCGCCACTTCACTACGAGTTGAGGTTGGCTCCAAAAGCGAGTCAGTCTGATATTAAAATGCATAAATCTACAGCAGAAATAACAGTGTTTACAGCCTGGTATACAACACGTTTAGTTTCTATAGCTTGGTTTTATTTAAAGATACTTATATTGACCAAAACATCAAACTCAAGTTTTGAAAACAGAAGTCATAAGTCAGTACCTTTTTTAACTGTCTTGACCAAGAACCTGTTTCAGACCTTTGAATCTTGTCTTTACATGTAGATTTGCACATATATATGTTGATGTGCCAAACAGAAATGGTCAGTAACACGCTAGCAGCAGTGTAAGATCAGTTTTATCAGGGATAAAAATAATTTAGCAGAGGCACAGATATCAAAACCAGTTGGAGGGTAGGGTGAAGGGAGGATAACTCCATCCACTCCTGCAAACTGCACCCAGATTTTTGGCATATAGGCATGTTTGACTTTAGCAGTGAGCTTGAAACACTGCCTCACAGAGCATCACTGTAGACTCTAAATCTATGTTGATGTATTTTTGAACTCCACTTACACAGGGTGTGCTTCCTACAAATGTCAGGGTCCCTTAACTGACACAAGGCTGTTTGTAATGGGTTAATTCAATTAGATTTAACAAAATATACACTTTAAATAGTAATTTCTTACAGCGGAACAGTCAGTATTTAGGTCATTTTAATAAAGTTTGCATTCAAGCAGTATTTAAAGGGAGAACCTGAATGTTTCAGTCACATGTGCTCTTAATTGAGCCTTATGTGTAGTATGAATAGCCATGAGGGAGGCATTTATCTGTAGAAAAAAGTTGTAAAGCCCCCTATAAGAGCATTTATGGATGACCTCACCAGGTCACCGGGGGTAGGTGGATGCTCCAAGGACTCGAAGAACTCATCAACTGGTCACAGATGGATTTCAAGCCTGCCAAGCCTAGAGCATTAGTAATGAGGAAGGGGAAGGTGACTGACAAGTTCTGCTTTAGTGTGGGAGGCATCCCGATTCCATCAGTCACAGAGAAGCCTGTCAAGAACCTTGGCAGGATGTTTGATAGCACCCTGAAGGACACTGCAGCTTTCCAAGTGACCAACAGTGAGCTGGGCAACTGGCCCTTAGCAGGATAAATCAGGGCTGCCAGGAAAGTTTAAAGTTTAAAATTTACCTGCATGGCATCTTGCCTCAACTTGTCTGACCACAGCAGGTCTATGAGGCTCCACTCAGAAGGATTAGCCACTACCTGCGCTGGTGGTTGTAACTACCCTGAAGTCTCAGCAGTATTGGACTTTATAGCAGCAAGAACAAGCGGCAACTCCCTCTTTCAGTAATCAGAATTCATGGTCACCCGGGCCAAGTAAGTGATTTTGTACAGGGACTCCAGCAACTCCAGCTACAATAAAGTCTCTGCAGCAGGCATCGAGGTCAGAACATGGAGGAAGTGGAAGGCATGTGAGGCCTAATTCTGGCTGGAGCACAGCGAGTCGGTGGTAAAAGTGGCATCAGGGTGAGCAGGGTTTAGAAACTTTCCTTGGCCTCTTTATAGCAAGGCCCAAGGGCAAGAAGGATGCCAGCTTCTCCAAGAAGAGGTTCGTGTAGGGGTTGAAGAAGGCCACTATTGCAGGTCATTAGGGATACGGCGACAAGGAGCATGGATACCATGGAAATAGATGTTGGACCTGGATATGATTTGATCCCCACCAGATAAGTTTCCTGATTCAGTCAGTCTACGACTTTCTTCCCATCAATCCATCTGCACCCACTGCACCCCTATAGCACTGGGAGAAGGCTGCTGTCACTGGCTCCATGACCAGGTGCTGAGAGTGACAGCAGATGTCATCAGCATGGGGATAGCTCACAGCAGGCAGCAACAACCTACAAGACATCCTACAAACCATCATCTTTGTCAGGGCTGGGCAAAAGCCTCAGCAGCATATAGGTCGGCTCCTGGCAACAGCATGGAATTGGCAGCTGAAGGTTGACCTTGGGAAGCAGCTCAAATTCCCAGACATCATCACAGAGACCTCACTCAGGTCCGACATGGTCCTGGTGTCAGAAATTACAGGACAAGTGGTCCTTCTGGAATTGACTGTCCCCCCAGGAAGACCGTCTGGAGGAGGCTTTTAAGAGCAAGAAGGCGAGGTATGGGGGGCTTATGGCTGATTGCTGAACCAGGGAAGACCCAGTGTTATCCAGATGCTTTGCAGGCCAGCCTCTCTACGTGGCACTGATAGAGACAGATAGAAATTTCCAAAACCTTAGAGCCATCAAGAACACCACACATGCAGCAGAAAAGACATCAAGGTCCCCCTGACTGGGTCGCCTGGCCGAGGGTGTCTGATGTTAAAACACCCAATAACCCCAGACCTGATGACATCACTGATGATGTGTCCAAGATGCATCCAAAAATCCTCAAAAGAACCATAAAACCTATGAAAATCCAGTTAAAAGTTTAAAATCTGTGCCCTCCTCCACATTTTCCAAAACTGTTAAGCGTAATCTAGACCCTGGACCTTATTTTTGACACCGCTGATCTAAATGGCTGATATGAGGTTGTTGTGTTGTATTTGAGCTGTTTTGGTCTGTTAAATTTGCTGGTTTTGTTGTGAGTCTGGAAGTAAGTGTAAACCTATGATCTCAGTGTCACTTTGTCACTTCCTGTTTTACTTTGAAGGTTGGTTCTCTTCTCGTTATAGTTTCACTTCCTGCATTTTCCTTCCTCCAAAGGGATTTTCTCCCCTACACTTATCAGACTCCGTTGTGTTTAATTGCTTTCACCTTTGCCTTCATCCCTCCTGTTTCTCCTCCTGAGTCAGTCCTGTTTGTGTGTTAGTATAAAGTCCTGTCAGTTTACTGTGTGCACAGGGCTGTTTGCTAACCTCCCCAGATTGTACATGCCCCGCTTTTCCTTTTTTTCATGTGCCTCTGTGAGGTTATTTCCTTGAGTTTAATCTAGTTTTCTGGATTTTGCTGGGAGCTTTGTGTAGCTCATTATTTTCATACTTTTGTTTGTGAAAAATGTTTGACAATCAACATCCTTGAGCCTTCCCAGGTAGTCCAGCTTCCTCTCAATGACATTCATGGGGTTAGGTTTATAGGTGAGTAAACTGAGTGGAGGTGTGATTGTGAGCATGAATGGTTGTCTGTCTCTGTGTTAGCCTTTGACAGAGTGGTGACCTGTCCAGTGTGTACCTCACCTCTCGGCCTATGTAGCTGGGATAGTCACCAGGCTCCCCGTGACCCCAGACTGGATAAGCAGAAGAAGAAGATGGATGGATGGATGGAACATCTTTATCTCCTCTGAAACAACTTGTTATACTTCTCTTTTTCTAGTTTTCTGAATCTGAAGAAACTGTAATTCCTAGTTTGTTGTTTTTTAAATCAGTTAAGCGAATCTTTTCATGTAAAGTGCTCTTGTCTGGGAATCGCTGGCACAGACAACGTCAGTGAAACCTTTTGAATTAACCACTGCCAAGTCTGAGGCATGTTTTCTCTTGGAAAAGAGTCATGTGATCAGGCGTGACAAATCATGTAAGGACAGGGAATGATTGATAAGACCAGAACCCGGGCAGCGAACAGAGCCTATCAAGTTCTCAAACAGCAGCGATTCCAAAATAGTCGGTTTTAAGTTTCCAGAAGTGTCCCAGCTGAGTGAATTCAAAGCGTGAGTGCAGCAGCTCGTCCTTACAGACCAGCAAAGTGAGTTAACTTTTGTCCTTTAAATGTACAGCAGCGACCGAACATTATTCTCATCTGATGTGAGCAGGGTCTCTCATCAGTGCTCCAGATCTCCATAAAAGAACAATACAGGAATTCATCAGCAGCAGCAGCAGTTAATTGACGCACAGGCTGTGATACATTCTTTAACCAATCGACCGTAAACACATAGAAGAGCTTATTACCCTTATACTACTTATTCTCTCTGTGTCTTCTGACCCCAACATGCCCGAGCTGTACCATACGTGCCTCCTGACACATACCATGAATCGTGCTGTTTGTTGTGATTATGCGTATATACTGTAGGTGGCCCAGTGGCTTCTCTGAATGAGCAACAATTGCTCTTTGTTTGAATAATTGGAACAAGGTTATTTCAGCAGTTTCGTCAGCCAATTAGGCCCCGACTGAGCTGACCTCTCCCTCTCGTGTGCTTGTCTCGCCAGCGACCCCTGGAAATCGTCATTAGAGCGCTCCTCCCATAGACGGCCTTATTTCCCTCTCTACCGTACACCCCCACCTCACTGCCTCCTCTTCACTGCCTTGGCAATAAAGTCTTCCTCTTTGAGGTGTACTGAGGAGCTGTGCTTGCAGTTTCTCAGAAGTCAATTTCAAGCTGAAATACTTTTAGTGAAATAGTATCTCTCGTGGCTCTCTCAGCGTCATCCAAAGTAGACTGTAAAGATGTCAGTCGATTTTTCTCCTCTGGCTCTTTGCGCCCTTTTCAGAGCACCAGTCCCGCTTTGATCCAGACTCTGGCACAGGATTGTTGGA
Source organism: Aulonocara sp. 'chitande type north' Nkhata Bay (assembly GCF_057382095.1). Classification (NCBI taxonomy): domain Eukaryota; kingdom Metazoa; phylum Chordata; class Actinopteri; order Cichliformes; family Cichlidae; genus Aulonocara; species Aulonocara sp. 'chitande type north' Nkhata Bay. The sequence goes on along the minus strand of NC_141354.1, from coordinate 27,466,664 downwards.
ATGGAGCAAATATTGACTCCATCTGAGCCAGACAAATCACTCCCCCTTCCTGCTTTCTTTTTCTTTCAGTATCCTTTACACTTGCTCAGTTCCCGTCTAATCTGCCATTACCTCTTTCTCTGACATTCCCTTTCATGTCTTTTCTGCTGCTGCTTTTCTTTTCGCCCCCTTTGTGTCCCTGTCTGTCATTTTCTCTCTCCCTCTCCCTCTCTCTTCTCTCTCCAGGCTTCTCAGGCTGTCGGTACTGTTAGGTCAGGCCTCCTCCCCTTCTCAGCTGCCCGTGAAGCTCTCTCTGTCTCACTTTAAAGCTACTTTGGGTTTCAACACCTGCCTGTGCTGTATGTTCAACTGTTCAACTGCATGCTTTTGCCTTGAGCCTAGAACGTGCTGCCTCATCTGAGAGTGTGCAAACATGCATGGGCATCATGTGAAGGTATTCGCGACGGTACGTGCCAACACGCTTTCATGTGATGCTCATATGTGCTCCAGCCGACTGCAGCGGAGAGATCAAGAAACGAAAAGCCTTTTTCAAATTAAACTTTCATAGCTTTCGCTCTTTGTTTGCTTTTATGTTTGCTGCTGATGCAACCCCATTTTTTTTTATATGTGCAGATCATGTTAAACTATTGATGTGCACACTCACTCCAGTGTGAACTATAGAAGACTAAGGCTGAGGCAATACTTCTGCAAAGTTACGTGTAGACATGTTTGCAAACCAGAGCAGAGAAAGAGCTTACAGGTTACCCAAAACCTCAACGTTCTGTTTAACTGTCAGTTCAAAACATTGTTGTTTTTCCTGTTTTTCCTTTTTTGTGATTTCCTCCATCCTTGGTGCTAAAAGAGGCCACCCAAACACACGAGATATCAGTAGAAAGCCCAGGATGTCTTCTATTTAGTATTTGGACTTAGTAGCTCAAATAAGTCAAAAGACAGATCAAAAACAAATGTCCGTTACAGAGGACATAAATGAATAGGCTGCTTCTCAGGAGGATATATTGGGCTAAGTTCACAAAGTCCAAATACTACATTACACATTACACAAGCATGATGATCTTCATCATAATCTTCATTTATGTGACGCCTAGAGAAATCTGTTCTGGCAAAACTTGTGTAAAAATATTGGAGCGGCAGACATTATCTTTCGGCAACCCTGATGCATCCACCAAAATTTGTGCCAATGTGTGGAAGCTTGTTTCCTCCGCTGAAAAAAACAAAACAGAAAAATGTAACTTTTTCTGTCCATAACTCAAAATTCTGAGTTGTTGTGTCAAAATTTCAACTCAAGCTTTAGAGAAAATTCCTCAAAATTTTGAAATAACTCAAAATTTTGACTTTGCTTCACCAATCAGGAAGTGGATTTTTTTTATTTCAGTGATAGAAGCAACCTTCCATACCAACGCATGTGTCCATCTGAGAATTGTTTTACTCAAATCTGACACAGTCCCAATGATTATTACATTTTCATTTTCCTCTCAACTCTCTATAAGTCCATGTGATGTCCAGCTGTGCACATGTGGTACGTGTCCTGTGAGTTCACAGTGAGTGAGTGGGTTTACCTGCCTGCTGCCAGCTCTGCTTAGGCAACATCCTTAAATGGAGCAGTCAGAAGAGTGACCAGATCCCAACAAACTACATGTGTTTGTGTGGGACAACTACTGAGAGGTAGCCTGAATGTCTGGATTTTATTTCACTGTTATTTCAGCTGCTTCTCTGTCTGGTAGCAGTTTTTTGGGTTTCTGTGTGCTGCAGATTGGCATATCTTTTTTGAGCCATATCTGACAATTTTAGCACTTTGACACATAATGACACAGACATACTTTAACAGAAATGTCCTGGTGTGGAATTCAAAAATAACTCCCGTGAAAAAAAGATAAAAACAATATTTCTCAGAATATAGCGCTGCTTCATTTTTTGTGGTAGTTTCCATCATATTGAAGAAAAAGCAGAAAAGCTTGTGACAGTTCATCAATGAAGTGCAGTCCCACATAAAGAGGGTCATCTGGTCAACCTGGTAGTGAAAACACTGCTGCATGCTGCATGCATAACTTTGGATATTATCCAAAGGTCATGTGTGAAAACTGTGAGGAGGTCACCTTTGAGGAGGCACAGAGCGTCTGGAGGTGGGGCATGCAGAGGGAAACCAACAGAATATTTATGACTTATGTGGGGAAAACAAACAGCATGCTGATTTTTGTTTCAATAAAGTTTTTTCACTGTTGATGACCTTTTTCAGCCTTTAAGTGGAACAAGTAGAAAAAGTTTGAGCAGCGCTGTGTTGGAGCAAAGAGGCTCGGCTCAGTGCAGGATTCATCCTCTGTGCACCATGAAAGTTTTATAATTTCATGCCAGTACATCCGATAACTGCTGATTTATTTCAGCTTGGATGAACCAACAGATGAAACTTCTCCCTCCTCCCCACGCAGAGGTGCCTACATACATCTTTGTTGAAGCGTGTTTCAGCGCTGACTCTTCTGTAGGTCAGTGGCTGAATGTGAAATGAGCTCTTTGTTATCATTACTGGAAGAGTGTTGCAGGACTGATCCTTCCCCCGCTTCCGTCTCTATCATCTCTCCGCCCTGCTGCCACCTTTAGCACACAGCGGTCCAGCCCCGAGGCCCAACCCGTCTGCTGACCTGAAGAAGCCCGGAGCCCTCATTAACCGTAACAGCGAAATGGTCGCGGGCCTACTGTTCCTGTGCCCGAGGCTGAGGCGTGTGTGTTTTTTGGACTCAGGGTGTGTGTACATACTAGAAGTTTTTCAAGTGATTTATCACTCCCACAGGGCCCCGCTACTCTGATCTGCAGTGCTATTACTCAGATCAGCCAGCCGAGACAAATAACAGATCTGCTGCTACATATAGACCTCCCCGGACACATGCACACACACAAACACACACACACACAAACACACATTATCTCTGTGCTGTGGTGACTAGTTGAGAGAGACATTTTGCTAATCAGGGTCCTGCGGTTGGTGGTGCGTGTCGACAGGCCGGCATGTAAGTTATTGCTTCTCAAGGATCCAGAGAAAGATAGATAGGGAAGGAAGGAGAAGAAAGACATAGATAGGGGGCAACGGAAGGGGGGGCAAAGAGGGCTATAAGTGGTCACGGGCCAGTGGTAGCCATGGCAATGACCTCTGGCTAATTGTAGTTACTGATAGACATGGTGCTTAGAAGTACAGAGATATCCTTTACACTAATAACACACAAAAAACACACACACACGATGTACGTATAGAGTGTGTGTGTCCCTGTATTCACCCACTGCACCCGCGCATTTCTTGATTTTACATGAACTTGTTTTTTTATTTTGACAGATCAGATCTTAAGCCCTGTCTGTAATGTTGTTTAGTCTTCGGTCATCTGCTCTTAGCGGGCTTTGAAGTCGCTAATCTCCATCACCATTGCCGTGTCCACATTGTTGCCAAGAAAAGCAGCGTGTCCAACTATAACTCACATGCACGCCCTCCTTTCCCGCTCTCGTTTACACCGTGTGGGCTCTTTGCCTCAGGGTAGCAGGGTGGGAAATGTTAATGAGGAGGTTCAAGAGCTGGATCAGAAGGGACCTTGAGTGAGATAATGTCTTACAAGTAGCAGGGGGCTTGATGTTGGCTCTCTGGGCTCTGATCTCCAGGAGACACACTAGAAAACGAATCTCCATCATTCCTCTTTCCTCCCACTGTCCTCTCATGCTCTGCTTTTTCTCCGAGCTGATCCTCCTCTCATCTTTACTCTTCACATGCTCTGAACTTTCCCCGCCTCACTATTTTCAGTGGTGAGGAGATTATGTTTTTTATTAATGTGTCATGCAGCTATGCCCAGCCCTCAAGGGGCATGACACCAGCTAATAACGTAAACCAGATCCACGGATCGAGCACATATCTTTAAAAAAAAGAAAGAATGCACAGCCCAAAAATAAAGAACACAAAACAAACTCATAATTTTAATGCTTTCGTGCCTTAGATATTGTTCATACATTAAATCTTATTTAAGAGAATAAGCGATGAAAGAATAAACAGAATGAAAGCCCATTTTCTTGTTTGTGACACTCATTCTTTCTTATTTCTTTTTGTGCAGCACATGAGGAAAAACAATGTCTCTCCCTACTGTTATTAAATTTGTCAATGTTAATAGACAGCAGATGACTACCAGTTCTTTTCCATGCAACTAAAGAAGTAATAGCTGTGTTTGTATATATACACCCTCTGCATGTGATCTAAATGACACTCTTTACTCCCACTGTCACCCTGTGAGCTGCTTGGCTGCTTGGTGTGTTCTGTTTTAGAAAACCAAACCAACCAGGATGTTTTGTTTTGTTTTTTAAATATGGTGACACATTTAAACACTGCGCCATAAAACATTAAAAGTGGCCCTGGACGTGAATCTGAAAGTTGCTTTTTACTTTTTGTTTATTAGCATGTTTAATGAATAATGCTAACGTCTCTCTGTGCCCTTCATCCCCAGCTGGTTGAGGCAGATTCCTGCCCCTCCCTGACCCTGGTTGTGTTCTTTGAAGGGAATTCTTACCCCCCACTTTTGCCAAGTCCTCCCTCAGTGTGGATGACGTGATTGTTTGACTATTGTTTGATCATCTTTACTTAGAATTTAAGTACCTTAGACTCTTGTTATTGTGAAGTAGAGGTTACAGTAATGAAGTTGAATTGGTGGTACAACTACTGAAATCTTTGACGAAAAATAGAATGGACTTTACGCAGCAAACTCCATTTACCCAGTCATTCACATACACAGCAGTGCACACTTATTCTACACATATAGTGTTTTTTAAGCTAACACACAAGCACACACACACTAATGGAGGCATCTGGAGCAATCTGATGTTCAGGATCTCGCCCAAGGATAGTTAGACTTGCAGGAATTGCAGGAGAAACAAACCACCAACCTAACAGCTGGTGGACCACCCACCCAGTCCACCTCCACCACACAGCTGACTGTCAAAATACTCTGTTACAGCAAAAATCCTGCATTCATATCCTCTGTTAAAGTACAGAAGTATTACTTTCAAAATATATTAAAGTACCTAAAGTAAAAGTACTTGCTATGTGCAATATATAATGGCGTCATTTTAATTACCTTATTTACTGCTAAGCTTAATATAGTAATATTGAAAAAAGTGATCAAGATCATTATTTCAAGTATTTGCCAATAGTTATTGATTGAAGGAGTTAGGAAGCGATCATAGTTCAGGTGTCATCTTACTTACCCTGGGAACAAATGTAGGCCTCAGCTTATTTTAAAGACCTAAAACTACCGTATCTCCCCAATAGAGCAGTTTGCTGGTTTACTTGTGGTTCCATATATCCATATATACATATATCCATATGAGTAGAATGGGAGGCAGAGCCTTCAGCTTTCAGGCCTGCGAGACAGACGCCCTCTCTACTTTTAAGATTATGCTTTCCTATTTTAGATAATGTAGTTAGGGCTGGATCAGGTGACCCTAAATCTTTGATTATAGAGACCAAAGAAATTGAAATGTAACTGTCATAATGCATCTTCACTAAAGGCGAGTTCTCTTATAATAAATGGAAAATGACCAGAAAAATCTTTTTAACATTGTTATTCATAATTATAATGCTCTGTTAAGTATCCCAACACACATAGAGAGACACACCTGTATTCACCTTGTTCCTTTGCTTCTTCATTTACTTCCAGCCACGACTTGGAGTCAGATGTCACTTCACCGAGAGCCCCTGCAGCAGCTACCCTCTGGCTAAGCTCGCTGAGCATTTTCTCAACAGCTTTAATGTTTGAACTGTTTTCATTTTTGTGGAAAAGAAAAACAACAACAACAATGTGCTATGGATCAGTGAATTTTCGCAATTGTGTAATTTCAAGATAAATAATATATCTCATATTCATGTTTTTTTTGTTGTTTTATTGGTCATTTTAGTGGCATAAAGACCAACTTGTTTATGTATTTGTTTTTTCATTCATAACTCTTGGCTGTGCCCCTAATTGTGCATGGACCTCTGGCCTGAGCTCATTGAATAATCCGGTGGGGGGGGGGGAGATAAGCAGTAACCCCTCCTTTAGAGACGCCTCCTGGTACCGACTGGAAAGGTTGGTGGACTGCAACCAAACATACAGTTTTCACATCTGCTTCCAACCAAAGCTCCTGCTCTCTCTCTCTCTCAAACACACACACACATGGACAAACACAGAGTGAGATCTGTGCTCAGGGGAGCCGTGTTTCTTGGGTCTATTTATCTGAGCTCCAAATTGGTGAAGCATGTCTGGTTACAGTCTTTAAATGTGATTAAACAGTTATGAGAAAAAGTCTTTTTTTCTTTTTTTTTGCTCCAGTAAGTCAACAGCCATATTTCATCCACGCAAAATAAAAACACACATATATCTCCCACTTGGAATTTGTTTCTGTAACTTTGTCAGACAACAATTAGTGTTTGTGTTGGCACAACAGTAAGCTCATAATTCTTTGTACTTCCCCCTTTAAAGTGCTGCTGCTGCAGATGCTGCCAGCTCAGGGTTGTTCCTGACAGTGTTTAGATCATTACTACTGATCAGTGTGACCAAGCACAATGGGGCATTCTTATGTTAGATTGAGCAACTAAGAAAGCGGCTCTAAGAGTTATTATAGCTCAGTCAGGGCCCATAGTGAGTGTGCGTTATGAGCGCGTTTTAGGCTGGGTGGGGGTGGGGTGGGGAGGTTGTTTTTCATGTGTGAAAGAGAGGGAGAGTGTGTGAGAAAGTTGTGTAATCTGTCCATTTTTTGTCCCCCCCCCCCCCCCCCCCCCCCCACCCCTTCTCTGTCTCTCTTTCTCCCGTGCCCCCCCCCCCCTGGCGCTGTCAGGCGTCACACTAGTTTATATTAAGAACCCAAAGAAGTTGTCGAGTGAACGGCACTGAAAGAGAAAAAAACGAAACTCTTCCCACTCTCCAGAAATCACGGGGAGTGACTGTGACAGGAGGAAGGGGACAGAGAGAGAGAGAGAAGAGAGAGAGAGAAGAGAGCTGAAGTCCTCGCAGGACTTTATCACGTTTCTTTCAGGGCTCCGCAGATCGGATTAGACAACTAAACTGGACTGATAATTATTATCTGTGAGCGGAGTCGGGACCGTGCGGGAGACTCTTGGAGCATGCAGCTCGGTTTGCTGTTCAGGTAAAACTTCTTCACGTCTGCTGCACCCTGCTGCTTCTCTCGGTCTGTCCGTAGAAAACACCACATGGGAGACTGAGTCCAACTTTGTGCGCAGAGTTGTTTCAGAAAGTTGTTTTTGTTTTGTGGTAAAGTTTGCGGTTTTACGCACGATGTCCTCTTGTTGCGCACTGGGCGCTGTCCAGGTAATCTGAAAGGAATTCACCCAAAGGCGACTGTTTTTTGTTTTTTTTAGCTCGGAGTTCCCTCTGTCTCCTCGGGGCAGATTTTTGGGAGTTTTCTCCACTGATATAATTCTCTTTCTCCCTCTGCTCCCCTGTCCCCGCTGCTCTGAGGTTATTCTACAATGTGCCACTGTAGCGGCGAGGGAAACGTGGACCCGCGTAGGGGGTCTTTACTTCGGCCTGAGCGGCTCTGTTGTGCGGGATCTTTGTGTTTTTCGGGGGTAATTGTGTAGTCTGGTGTGGGGAAACTTCCAGAGACCGCGGCGGTGCACCACACTGGGTAGAAGGGACCAATTACTCTGACTACATGTGGCTTGCGGACTGGTGATTGTGGGGATGGTTTGGTTCTGGTGGTGAGCGCTGAAAGGTCCATCTTAGCAAGTTGTTTAGGATCGTGTTCTCGCTATTTTCCTTGTCAGATGGAAAGAATTTATCCCTCTTGTTTCAATACACTTGTCTCGGTTTCTATGATAATTATAGACAGACTTTGAAACAAGTGTATTATCTGTCTTTTTTTCCTTTTTCCTTTCTCAATGAATAGTGAGACTTCTACGACTCATGTGAGGATTTAAACTACTTTTTCAGGTGAACAGCTTTTGCCCAGCCCAGTCAGCGACTCAACATAATCCCCAGTTGTTGCTTCATGCCCAATTCAACAACTCCAAAGCCACCCCAGCCATACAGCACGTCTTTGAACGTCACACCTTCGAATTAAAAGTAGCTGAAATTACAAGATGATTTCGGATGTTGCAACTTATTGAGCCCGAGAGCGTGGCAGCTGTGTGTGTGTCTCTAAAAACCACATCCTCAGGGTGTGTACACACGCAGGGAGAGGCATGCAGAGGGAAAACATGCTTGCTGTTAAAACCCATTAGTTTGTTAGCACCTCCCAGGCTTTCCCAGATTGATTGAGATGCTTGCCTGTGATCCTTGAAGGGGGAAAAAGAAACTTTTGTTCACACCCATTTGAGCCCACAGGCCACCCAGAGTGGGGGAGAAAGGGGCATAATTGGTTGGTAAAGTACACTTAGGTCACTGGAACATTTAATAAGGTGTTTGGGTAACACTTGTAACACCTTTTAAAACAAATGTACACTGAAGGAAAAGTTTAAGAAAGCTGACAATCCCTCAACAGGGACTAATGAAAGTCTTTAAGTCTGAACATTATATAGCAGGTCATGGATTAACTGCGTGCTTTACAAAAGACCTCATTCAACCTGCTGATATTTTAAATCCTGTATATCTCCCACTTTTTTACCCTCTATTCTTTGTCCCTCCAGGCTCTATGTGCTGTGGAGCTTTGTGGTGGTCACGACCTCCGTGACCAGGACTGCCAAGAGGAAGGTGAGCCATGAGCCATTAGATCGTTAAGTTAGCTCAACACAACAGTTTCACTTCAGAGGGGTGAAAGGTGACAGCAGTTGAAAGGACAGGTTCACCTTCTCTTAAACGTCACTCACATACTCATGTACACTGAAAGAGTTACAGGACATGAAGGCGTCCATCCTGTCCTTACTGCCCGTGAGGACGTCCAGTGAAAGACAAATAGCAAAATATGTAGTCATCATGCTTTATGCAGCTATTGTGAGACTTTACCAGTCAAAACTGAACAAATTAAGAGTTTTGGGGGGATTAACATTCCCTCTATGATTTACTTTAGCATCCTCGTACTGCAACTAGGCGAGAAAAGGCAGTCAGGGGAGAAATGCTGGAGACTAAAGTTTGCAATTCACTACAGATCTCAGCATCTTTTAATTAAACAAGAACAGCAACCCTATTTTTAGCACTTTGAAGATGAATTTAACAGATGATCAGGCTAAGACCAAAGAGGACATGTGCTGCTTGGCCCAAAAATTCATTACAGAGTAAACAGATTCAGCAACACACAGCACCACATTGGAAACTAGTTGCTCATTACTGTTTTATTGCTACATTTGCAAGCTAAATAGGTTAAAAAAAAAACTACATTATTAATAAAACTGCTTTTAATGCCAAGCATGATGATGATGGACCTGTTGCATAGCTGTAAAAGTAGAGCCAGGTTCAGCTTTAGTTATTGGATGAGTTCTCTGTGGCATTAGCTTCTTTCAGGTGAACATCACACCTGCGTTTCACCACACAGGAGGACAAAGATGCTTCTCTACCTATGAAGCAGCACATCTTTGGAAAGAACGTCTCTTGAAACATACAACAACCATAAGAACCAAAGCTTACTGACTTATAATGATCAGTGTTATATTCAATCAGTCGTCCAATTTGTGCGTCGCTTCGTTGACCTTTGTGTCAGACTCCTCTCATTTGTACTGTATTGTACATGTGCACATTTCTTTCTCCCTTTTTTAGCATCATTGTTAGCACTTTATTCACGTGAATGTTCTTTGTAAAGAGCTGCATTTTTATCTTGAAGGCCACAAGCCAAAATGTGTCTCTCTGGCAATAAGATGAAAGCGTAAGATGAAAGAAGGAGGAAAAAGTTCTCTTCCACTGGAAACCCACAGTGCTACTAATGATTAAAGCCACTCTTTAACTGTAATCTGGCCGTGTGAATATTGTTTTTAAAAAAACGGCTTTAAAGGGCAAAGTCCCACCAGTGTGATCTTGGAAAATGACTGCGCGGAGGGAAGACATATCTGCACCCCTGACTGGTCCAGGCCTGGTAGAGGAGCAGTGTCGCTGGAGTTTAACCAGTAGCTCCAGAGGTCGATGGTGGCTGCTGTGGGGGTCACTGCACGGAGCTCGTTAATGGTCCCAGTTATGTGGCAGCTGTGTTTGATGTCACTCATTACGACAGCGCACGCCTCCCCACTGCCACACACACACATGCGCGTCTCGACCGCCTCCTCATCCTCCTCACTTCTTTCTCTTTCTTTTTCTCCCACCCTCCTGCCATGTTACCCCAGACCAAGACAGGAACTTTCTTTTTTTTTATAATCTGGTGGCGAACTGGAGGATCAGAGCATGCCCGCACATGCGCTCAGGCTTACATTTGTCCCCTCTCTCCTCTGTCCACAAACAGTTTGTACAAGATGTTTACTTGCACATTTCTGCCAATTTAGACATGCATTTACACACTTGGAAAGAGAGAGGAGAGAAGCAGAGCACAGATTCACGTTTTGATTCGTTCTCAATGGAAACTTTTGTTCAGCTCGCATGTTTGCAGGTCTGCCAACCAGGCCAGTGCTTCAGTTATGAAACGAGAGGAGAAACATTTCTTTATAACCACAGAGGAAGAGAGCAAAGCCTGAACTGGCACCGACATACATGCATTCACACACATTCATATGTACAAACAAGACTGCACAGAGCAATCAGCCCTGATTTTTGTCATTTCTGCAGTGCGTCCATACGACGCCGGCTCCTCCTGCTCACAAGCTGCTGGCAGGTGCCCGAGTCTCTCCTAAGCCTCGGCGAAGGATAGTATGTGTAGGATTTATATTTTGGCCCCAGAGGAAGGAAATTCATGAGACTATAGCTCATCAGTGAACTCTGTTTCTGTGAAGAAAAAGGATTTCGAGACAGTTTGGATTTTGCAATGGCAGTTATTACTGAGTTAAGAACTTCTTTAAATTATTGTCAGGGTTTGCAAGTTTCACCCTTTGAGTCAGAGGTGCAGCTGCTGCAGTGGTTTATTGGAGCACTTTAGATACTTAGCAAATTTTCTTTTACCTTTATAGACTTTTTTGACATTCAAATCTTTAAAAAACTAAATAGCTGCAGCAGTTTATTGAAACATAGAATGTAGAAATACAGTATATTAGAGTTTGTGCAATTCTCATGAGCTTGTAAGTCAAGATTTGGTACCTTTATTCTTAAACACAGAATGAACTCTCTGAGGCAGCTTTCTCACAGCGTCTGTAAGTAGTCTTCAGGAATAGTTCTCCAGACTTCTTCAAGGACTCTTGAAGAGCTCTTCTTTGGATGTTGGCTGCCTTTTGTTCTGTTCTCTGTCAAGATGATCCAACACTTTTTAGTAAAGTGGAGGTCCGGGTTGTGGGGAGGGTTTTTAGTGTATTTGCAGTGTGGGATCGTTGTGATGCTGAAAAACGAAGCTGTTGCCAATCAGATCCTTACCTGATGGTATTGTATGGTGGATTAAAATCGGATGGTACTTTGTTGCATTCATAATTCTATTAAGATATTAAGACCAGAGAACTTTTGTTCAAGACATCTTTAAAATTTGACAACAAGGTTTTGCTCTTTGGAAGAGTAGCTTGAGTATGTCAGTAAAGGTGATCACTTCATCAGAAACAGTTTTATTATGTTTGTTTAAATCATAAATTGTTGCTTCATATATGTCACACTTGCTCTCTTTGATATAATGCAATTATTATTAATATTAGTAGTAGTAGTATTAGTATTATCATCATCGTTTATCTTTGATACTCCTGTTTGGATTTTCTTCCGTTGAATGAGATTTTAAGATGTCTGTCTGATCTTGGCACCGCTTTTTATTGACAGCTTGTGTGTGTTTGTGTCTCAGGTGGCAGGTCGAAGGTCTAGACAGGTGTTTGAGCCTGCAGCGGGCGTGTGGTCAACATGGGGGGAGTGGTCAGAATGCTCTCAAACCTGTGGCGTGGGCATCTCACAGAGGAGCAGGAAGTGTTTACCTCCACCTCCTCCGCAGGCCCCTCCACTATCCCACTCTCCACCAAACTGGGCAGGTTATCTTCCCGGGGGCGTCGGAGATCCTGCCGTCTCACCTGTGCGTCCCTATTATCCTCCTCGTTACCCTGGGCAGCACCACCTGCCTTATCGCTCTACGTCAGTCTCCACCAATCAAAACCCAGGATTGCCTCTTTATCGGGACACACCCGCTGAAGGAGGAGGAGGGCCTCCCATACCAGCGCAAACCAATCGATCACCTCCTTTGTACCAGCCAGAATTCTCCTCAAACAATCAAGACCCCGTGCCTCCTGTTTTCAGATCTCCCTACCGGGCGCCAGCACACGGCTACAACCAGCCAGCACGGGTCATCAGGCGACCAACCAATCCTGGAGCACTGAGAGCAGGAGGAGGGGGGAGCAGAAGGTCGGTCTCCACCAGCCGGGAGGGTTTACCTACAAGAAGGTTAGTGATTTTAAAAAAAGACCAAAAAACACAGCTAATTTTACTTAAAGAGCAACAGTTTGGGTGCACCACTGCACCTGTAACCCACCCAGTTGTGACGTAACAGCGTAACAAAACACCTTGAGGATGATGACCTATAAACCACCAAGTCAAGAAAAACAAGGTCCAAATTTAAGGATGCTAATCTACGTAAGCTTCTTTCCATCACAGTTATGGCACGTATCAAAAAAACCCAAAAAACAGAACATTTACATTTTGCCTTACTCAGCACTCTTGAGTTCGCTTTTTCCAGGAAAATGTCAAAGGAAGTGAGTTTTGCATCGCTGGCAGTAGCAACGGCGGTTTGTTTAGGATAAATAGACGGACTCGGTTGTTTGGATGGGGAACAACAGCATCGCCGTGGACAAAAACACAAGAAAAGATTGATCACTGGGCGTGAGGGAAGGTGTGATGTTACAAAGATGAAAGAAACTGCCGGTTTGTTTTCAGAGTAATGTTCGACTGACATGTTGAGGCTTCATTCAGGTGCCATTAGTTAAACCGCTGACATTGTTTAAGCATTACAGGGTTTGTTATTATGTTTCAAGCTTTGGGAACTTGCCCATCTCTGTTTCTGGTATCTACTGTATTATTACATCATTACGTCTGTTTTTTGTCATCCAGACAGGCAAGGCATCACCCTTCCCGCTCACCACAGGCTGCTGGTTGTGTGTCGTTTATAATAAATTTACTCTGCCTCTCTGTCTCTTCTCCTTCCTCTTCTTCATCTGCCTTTTCTTTTTGACCCTCAGGTCTTCCAGCATCCGTCCAGGTCAGTTTGGATACGGCAGAGTTCCCTTCTCTCTGCCTTTGCATCGTCAAAACCGCCAAGCTCGCCACACTGTGAACGGCACTGAAGATGCCACAGTAGCGCCCGAACAGGCTGCTCCTGAGGACATCACAGAGAGTAACAGGGGAGAGGAAGAGGAGGCTGAGAGGGGTGAAAGGGACAGGCAGGAGGAGGAGAATGCAGAGCGGGAGATTTCTGAGACACCTGCCGCAGAGAAGGTGCCCACAGTTCCCACCATCCGCCCTCTGCTGCGACCCTCTCACACCCATACACAGCACGGGAGGGCCAGAGGGCAAGTCCCACCCTCTCGTCCCTTATCACGTTCCTCGCTACCGTCTGTCTTCAGTAGCCGCCAACGGTTTGACTGGAGCTCCGTCACTGCCCCACCTCCACCTGTCCCTCCTCTGTCGCGGCCCTACTCCCCTGCAGCCGGTTCACCTTTTTCCCCACCTCTCCACCGCAGCAGCCCTGTGCACAGAGACAGGGAGCTCCACCCGGCCTTCAGTCCCCAAGCTCCACCTGCCGGAAGCATCTACCCCTTACAGCACCCGCACGTCTCACACCTGGGGATGGAGTCAGGCAGAGAAGGTGGGGCTCCTCGCACGTACACATGCGCAGGGCCGGAGAAGGAGTACCGCAGGTGTTTCTCGCAGGTAAGACCTAAAGATTGTGTCCAAATCTTCACCTGTGAGTCTTCAACACACAATTAATTTTCCACTTAATATACCGGCTTCACACCCAATCATTCAGTCTACAGTCGCGCTCGCTTCGTATGCGTGCAGTGAATATTTGATAGGTAGACTATTCTCCAGTTTCTCCAGTTCCAACAGTAGCTGGTTGTCTCTGAGCACTGAGACGGAAAATGCCTCCTACTGCTTCCGCTACGCCATGCCATTTGTGTATTCTGGGATACAACCAGAACACACATTTACTCCAGTGAAACTACACAAGAAAATTAAGCACATGTGCATGTCTTTACAGCACACATACATGTGAGTATAAACACTGTGGGTGTTACTCTGGGCAAATGCACATCTGGCTCGGGCCCTGCATTGATTGCCGTCTTATGATTGGGGTTGCGACCTGCTCCATACCTATCAGTGCAGCACAGTGAGAGCTTTATCTGAGCAGAGAGCTGCCAAGAAGAGGAGCCAGAGACACCGTCGGGCTGCTCGTGCCAGATGGGCCAACTCACTGTCAACGCACAGGTGAGAATCTGGGGTCGACCTTGCAGCAAATCAGGCTTCACTCAGGCGAGAACGCTGCACTTGATTTCACTCAATTAATTGTGAGATTTAGAGTGAATATTGCGGATAAAGTTTCCAAGCAGTACAGCAGGTATTAGGTGTATCTATGGTGCCATTTCAAGCTGACCTTACTTGTTTAAAAAGGGAAAATAACTCAAAGCACAAAGGCTCTGCACATATGATAGTATTTTCAGCCATCAGCTGCATTCAGCCTGGTAGGATTACAATTGGCAAGCTTAGACGTTTTCCACCTCTTGCTATGGCTGCTGTAAATTAACAGCAGACTTCCACACAACCTTCGGCCATCGCTGCCATTTCTCAACTATCAATCAGTCAAATCTGGTCTCTGGAGAGGGCGACAGCACATGGAAATTTACATATTTCAGCTCCAGTAGCCAAAAAGCGTTAACTGTAGTCAGGCATTTATAAAAATACCTGATTTATAGACACTGTGTGATACCTGAGGATCAAATTAAAATGCTTTCGTGCACGTGGCAACAAGTATCCAAAGCTATTGTTCAGTTTTCTTAGCTTTTCAGCTGCTTTAAAGAATGATTGGAATTATATGAGGACTAAACCTTAGATACATGCGTAAAAGCTAACCTCTCCCTCTGCAGATGGAGAGACGATTAAACAAAACTGAGCACTCGAATCACGGCAAAAATACCCAGGGTGACATGTGACTGGGTTATTTATTCCAGCAGGTCTATCTTAAGTGGGCGCGCAGGAGGACGTGATAAGACTGGGCTCAATGAACGCCACACTCACATGCGCACCTACACCCTCCTGCCCCCACAGTCCACATCTACAGCTTGCTCTCATCAGAGTGGAAGTAGACACTCGAACGGGGCACTCACGTTGGCACTCACAATCCCTTGACTTTTCCCTCTGCAGATAATTTGGCAGCCTCTCTGCACTTGTCTTTTATCCCCCTATCTTTCTTTCCTTCTGTCTGTGTCCTGTTCAGTGCTCAGTCGTCCCCATTTTAAAACAGATTTAGTAGCTGGCAGAATACATGACCTGTGTGTGCCAAGAGTGCTAATAGCAGTCCTGTGATGGCTGAGCCTGACTCATTGGGTTACATATTTACCCAACATTAGCCTCTGTTTCAGCCTCTCTTGCTGCTCCAGTAGATTGTTGGTTTTATGTGTCTTAAAAATAGGTTCAAGTCCTGCTGAATGCAAGACTTTGCCCAGGCTTGTATGACCTGTATATATAATGTGTGTGTTTGTAATTCAGGGAGTGAGCCAGATCTGGAGAATGACACATGCTATTATCTATTAGGTGTGTTTGTCAAAACACGGTGTGCCTGAGGCACATTGCAAGTGTGACTGGCTGTTGCAGTGAAGCAAATGGGGAACCAAGAGAGGGACAGAGGAAGCGAGAAGGGCCAAAGGTCAGATGTGCAAGATGTGTGCGTAAGTGTCAGAGCGAGGGAATAAGGGGAGGGTGGTAAAGGAAGTGACGCAGTTAAGTAGTAGTGAAAGGGAGTACTGTTTTTAGAAAATGTGCCCATAGTAGTGGGAGGGCGAGCCAAAGGGCAAGGGAAGTAAAAAGGTGGGGAGGGAGCAAGGCGGTGAAGACAGAGAGATGGAAAATGAATGAGTGTTTTGGTGTGGAAGGATGGGGACAGAGGTGTAGAAGGAGGCGTGGTTCACTGAAGCAAAACAATTGACTTGGATGGAGAGGAAGAAAAAGATTCTGCTGGAAGACGAAGTTTGTGTCAAAGGAAGAAACAGATTCATGGAAAACTTTGTGTGTGTGTGTGTGTGTGTGTGTGTGTGTGTGTGTGTGTGTGTGTGTGTGTGTGTGTGTGTGTGTGTGTGTGTGTGTGTGTGTGTGAGCAAGAGAAAGAGTTTGGGTTCGTGTGTGTGTGTAACAGGAGAAGAAGTTATTCTGTGTGAGGAAGAGCGGAGGAGAAGGTGAAATTTGAGAAGAAGAAGAGGGGAAAAAGAGTTAGAAGCAGACGCGTCACAAAGACACCTCCTGTCTCTTCCTGTCCGAGGTCTTTCTAATAAATTTCTGCGATCGTCTAAGTGCTCCATCTTGTCTCGGTTCCTCTTTCTGTGCTTTACATGAGTGTAAATATTTACGTAGAATGACTAACAGTGAATACTTCTACACCAGAAAGTCAAGGAAGCGCTCCTCAGACCCAATGATGTCATTTATAGTCACGACCGGCAGGACATCCACCTCGCACTTTCCAAAAAACACAGTTTTATTAGTCCTAGTTTAGTGTCCTCTCTCTATATCCAGTTTCCTCTTAATTTATTGTTCTTGTCATTGACCTAAACCAGTGTTTCTTCCTTTACTGTATTCCTCAATTTGGAAGCCAAGATAAACTTCAGTCCTCACCAACAAAAGGCTCTGAGGTGAGATTTAAGGTAAAATCAGAAAACTCCTGCAGTGGTTCTGTGCCCACCCGTCGGTTACAGAGCCACAGTTTGAGAACCACAGGCTTAAAGCAACATTATTTATGACCCTCCTCAAACCGAACTCTTCATCTTGATGAGACAATAACACAAAAGATAATGCATATAATGCTTTTATGTATTAAAATTTCACTGATTTCACTCCTATATCTGACCCACTTCCACAGCACTGTGCAAAAGTCTTGCACCACCCCTCATTTCTTTACAATTTGCTAGGAAAATGCAAAATAGTATTGATTTATTACAACATATACAAACATGCCTGGAATACTTTTGGTACTGATCCCCAACAGCACTGGCAGAAATGCTGCCCTTTCATAGACGGCTGTCGTCCCTCTCTCCTGACCTCCTCTGTACATATTATGATGATTAGAAACACAGATTTTTCAAATTTAGATTAATCACTCCATAAGTTTCCAGTAATTTTCAGCTAGGTTCTTCTGTTTGCTGTACAAATAAGTACAATTTTATTCTGGTCAAACTGCATTTTTTTGTATTGTCAATTAAAGAAATAGAAACAAATAAGATGGTTTTCTAACAGGCTGCTGGAAACAAAGTCCCTAAACATATAATTTAATATGGTTCTTTCCCATTTTGTGTGTTATGTGTAAACACAACACTGGTTCATCCTAAGTTAGGGGCTTTTTTTTATGGTTGAATGATTCATAGGTCAGTGTTAAGTGTCTTAACAAACTAAAAAAAATCCTCTGAAACTGATCTGGTACAGGGAGTGGAATGAAAATGGGGAACTTTGAAAGATTTTCTAAACTATCGCTCAAAACCACCAAAAAAACAGTAGTCTGGTTCGTTGGAAGCAAAATATAAAGAAATGAGGGGTGTTTCGAGACTCGACACAGACACAGCACTGTGCGTTCTGGCCATCAAGACAAGCACACTCCTGTTTTCAGGCTGCTGCAGCAAGTCAGATGATCTAATCACACTCTGTCATTACAGAAGTGGTATTAAACAGAAAATATATTATGACTAACAGAGCTGAGGGGCCACACTCCTCAGCTCTAATGAGTGTGTGCTGGCCCTGCCACGCTCACTGCGGTTCCCAGGAAGTGACAAACGGGCCCAGATGTGGTGGGTTGTGGCATGAAACCACACAGACTCATTCACAGGGATCTGAGCTTTATGTGCTTTAGTGCATTAGCAAGCAGAGCTACCTGCTTTTCTAGAAAACAACAGAAAAGCAGGTGCTGCCTGCTTCGCCTGCTTTTAACAGCTACTGCGTCCTGATTACGTTCATGTTCCTTTGATCTCTTTCGGTCTGTGTTTAGTTAGCTGAAGAATTGTGAATTAAAACCACAGAAGTACAACAGCCAAAGAAAAAAATATAACTTTAGAAACTTTTATTTGGGGGCAAATCAATAAACTTTTTAAGCCTTTTTTGATCAAATTTGGCTGATGGCTGCATGCTTTCAAGAATTTCAACATTAATTAACGATGTAGGTTGTTATTTGTTGGGTTGCGCACTTATTTGCACGGTCATCCAATGAAATGCAGTTTTGTCTGATGCCTCCTTCATCTCCCAGCATGCTCAAGATGACTTTTAGCATCAGTCCTCAGATAACTAGAACTAAACTTAAAGCTAAAGCGAGAGTTGAGAGAGAGTTGTAATAATCTCACCATCTACGTCTTTGTTAAGATAATCAAGTAAATGTTGAAGGAATTCAAGCTGAAAGGCTCATTAGATAAAAACAAGGACATAAATATATATTACAAAGTCATATAGAAGATGTTCCAGTAGAAACAATCTAAATGCCATATTACATCACCCTCAGGGACATCTCAGCTCTTGAAGCTGAATGAAATTAAGCATCAGCAGCTCGGAGGTGAATTCACATAGAGATCAAATATTTCCAGGTTCAGACGGTTGGACTCTTGCTGCCTCTGTCGCTCTCTCTTTCTGAGGTCCAGGTGTTATTAAGAAAGTGAGGGTGATTTCTAGGTATTAAAAACATTCTGGTTTAAAAAATATGTTGTGGATTTGTAGAGCTGCTACATGGAAAGTGAAGCATGGAAACTGGCATTTGAGCACAGCTTTGGACTTGTTTATTGATCTTGTGGCCACAGTGTTCTCTTCTTTTCTTTGCTCAAACCCACATTTCTCCCGAGGACAGCATCAATGTTACTCGCCATTCTCCCGCCTTCACTCGTTGCCTGTTTTTTGATTAGTGAGAAGTATTTCCTTTAGGGGACTCATGACACCCCCCGCCCCGCCAGGTCATAGCTGAAAGCTTCCCTATGAAGAGGCGGCACACGGCCTCGGTCACAAGATTAGGCACAGAATGTTAATCACTCGGGACAAACCTATACACACACATATGTCAGCGTATGTCACGGATTTGCATGCACGCAGAGACTGATTAGTCGTGCTGCGAGGTGATTCATGGCTGCAGGGGCCGGCCGTCAGTTGTTTTGTCTGCATTGTGCTGCAGTCATGCTTGAGGAATGACCGGCCAGCCTTAACCTGTATTCAGGCGATTTTGCCAGCTGTGCAGGCGTGGGCTTCAGTGGTGAATAAATGAGCAATGAACAAGATGATAGGAGTGTGTCTTCAGAGGTTTCTCTGCTGAGACACGCATGGCGCTAAAGGTAGATCCCGACCAAGCTGCGGTTTGGCCTGTGTTATTGGTGGATTTCGACCTGTCACTTGTCAGTGTCAGAGTATATCGTGTCCATTATGCAGCAGTATAACATTTCTTTAAACATAACAAAACTGTGAGAGGTGTTAGAGGTATTTATCCAGCCTTCAACTTTATCTAATTATCTGGGCAAGAAGAAGGCACAGAGAACAGACAGTCTGACAAAGGATTATATATATTATACATATTATATATACACACAGAGGTGAGACACAGGCACAGGCAGTAATTAAAGTCAAACAGTTGCAAAAGAGGGAAAAGAACAAAAACAGAAAGTAAAACCAAATCAAGATATGTGAGAAAATTAACGTTTAAAGTGAAAGTGAAAGCAACTAAAAGACAAATAACGGAAACAAAGAGACATTGGAAAGTTAATATACACCCTTTTCAACTTAATAAAGTATGAACATTCATATTGATACACCAGAAACCTGCATCTGGATCCAGCATTGGTCACAGGGCTGTTTCCAGGATTTGTTTGAACTGGGGTGACGTGTCGAGGATCAGAATATTTAATAAGAAATTCAATCATTTAAAGTGACTAAAGTAAACATACCCCTTATGCCGAATGACACTTTTTAGATTCATATGCAGTATATAATCAGATCATAATTATTGATTTATGTGTATTCGTTGATGTGTATATCACTTAAACGTTCCAGCTTTTATAGTATATCAATAAGTGTACTATAGTATCTTAATGGATAGGTTGATCTAAAATAATGCAGGATTTGGATTATTTGGATTAGCAAAGTAATAAACAGAAGACAAATAAATAAGGTTTAAAATAAATGCTGTAGAGAAGAAAATACAACATTTGAAGTAAAAGCAGAAAGTAGCACAGCAAAGATTACCCAATTAAAGGAAAAGTACTTCAAACCTGTACTAAATAGAAAATCTACTAAGTGGCATTCCTAATGGTCCTGTCCAAGCTTTTATCCAATGGAACTGCCCAGTGTAGGGTTAACAGTACTATAGTCCAATGGCGTTGGTCAGGACGGTGCCAGACAATCTTCCCACAACCCCCAACTACCACCACCACCTATTCATGAACGATCAGTTGGGCTCCTTAAACCTTAATTCCTAAACAACATCCTCACTTAAAATTAAACATCACGTTTTACTTTTCTAAAACTTCTAATTTTAACTTGGATACACAGACTTTTCTGTATTTTTGTGCTACTTTCCTTTAACAAATGCGTGCCGAGTATGGAAAGTTGAGCACAAATGCTCCAGGGACTGTTAATGATGACTATGATGATGATAATGAGCATTATTATTATTTAAATCCTTTGTTTGAACAGACTGAGATCTCTTTTTCAAGAGAGGCGGGTGTACAGAAATCACACACACAAACCGATACCGACAGCCACACAATGAAACGACACATTATACGTGATTACAAATAAAACATGTGTAAGGGTAGTTGCAGATAAATAAATATAACCTTTTGAGATGTTTCAGTGAAATCCGAGAAGGTAGCTACAGAGTTTGTTTTTGCAGCTCATTCAATCCATTTACAGGCAACAAAGTATTCAAAGATGAAATCATTGATTAAGTCACGTTGCCGTGGTAAGTGTGTGTTTCAGCTGTGTTGTGTTAAGGCTTCGGC
Source organism: Aulonocara sp. 'chitande type north' Nkhata Bay (assembly GCF_057382095.1). Taxonomy (NCBI): domain Eukaryota; kingdom Metazoa; phylum Chordata; class Actinopteri; order Cichliformes; family Cichlidae; genus Aulonocara; species Aulonocara sp. 'chitande type north' Nkhata Bay. The sequence continues at coordinate 27,445,465 of NC_141354.1, read as the reverse complement.
TGTTGTGAATGTGTGATGTGTTTCTGTGGCTCAGAAAATATTGACCGAGACTCCTGCAGCATTTAATGTCTTCTGGCCGGTGTTCAGCTGCCAGGTTCGTTGTTGACGTGTTAATTAAAGCTGCGTTCCTCTACGGGGCCTAAGAATGCGTATAAGTAATCTTAACTTTCTGAACTAAATGAATTGTGGTTTTCATAATCGCATTTCTTTTACAAAATATCGCGAGCTGGCTAAAAGCAAAAGGTTCCATATTTTGTTCCTCTGCAGAACTCATTAGTGTAATCTGGGTGTTTGTTTTACATTCGAGGCTTTGGCTTGTGTGGCATTTTTGTGAGTGTGTGCAGAACAAAGCCGTCACCCCGTCTGCTCCACATGTTCTTATATATGCTGCGCACAGATCTCCCCCCCAGCCTGGGCAGTAAAACACATCTATAACCTTCACAGCTACCGTACAAAAAACACTAACTGTCCCTCTTTCTCCAGCTGCATTCACTTTACTCTCACCTGCTGCTATACGCTAGTCTGTCGCTCAGTCGCAGACATTTTTTTTGATCTCTTGCCTCATTTCTTTTGTGTTTACAGCACAATCTCTGAGCTGCTCTGACTTTATCAGATATGTTTGGTAGTATTTCATTAAACTCAGCAGCGAGGGAGTGGGAAAGTCCACTCTGGTAGAATTTGAGTCTCATATTAGTGGTTTTGGCCTTCATTTCTGTAACACAGCATTTCTTAAGTTAATTGCTGAGATCCGTAATCTGCAAAGGAAATTAAACACGCAAAGAAACAGAAGCAATCAGATGATAATCAAGGTGTTACACAAACCCACCGGTTAACCTGATCTGTGTGGGAATCTCTCCATCTATCATTCCTTATCTTGAAAGTGTTTTTGCCTTGTTGGCCCATTTAATAACCTCCTTTTCCCCCCTCCATCCCTTATGAGGAGATTCGCCCCTCGCCCTGTGCTCACAGTATACCACTCCTTACAATTACACACAAATTATCCTCCAGAACCATGAAACACCAGAGAGCACGTCGCCTTCTCTCTTCTGCTTTTCCCCTCAAACCATCTCCGCTTTCCTCCCCTCTCCCTTCGGTCCATTGTCTTTGCTGACATCCTTACACACCCTAGACATCTTTTTTTTAGAGCAGAATCCACTCCTACCATCTTACATTCTTTCTTTTTACATTCCTTTTCCCTTTTTTTCTGTACTGTAGCATCCCACGTCTGCACACTACACCCTGTGCACATGTGTGTTTGTTTATGGGGCTGTTGTCCGTTTAATGTTTGCAGGCGAACACATATGCCCTGCGACATGGAGCATATCCAGTTTAAAACAGGGCTCTGCTTGTTTATGTGCAGCAGAAATATTTACAACCAGAACCAACCGTGTTTCACACACAAATCTGGGCAGATTTGCACGGTCCCCTGAAAACATAAGGTCGCATACGTGCGCTGACCTTTAAGGAGCCCGTATTCGGTTCTAAATTCAGTGGCTGTGGCTCGACACATTCCTTTATAAGCGGCCTTAACCAAATGTGTATCATATCACCCATAAATTATGCCAGGTTAAGTCTGTTTTTTGAGCAGCGAGGACATGCGGTAAGCCGTACCACATAAAGTTTCATGAGCTGGTTTCACACTTTGACAGAGGGGAAATACGAGACATCGCAGATACACACACTCACACACCAGTATGAAAATGTGGGGGGGGGGGGGTTCAGCATCAGAGAGTGCATGCTTTGATGGTTTATCCATGAGAATCTTTTACACTTTGTCGCAGAGGATGGTTCACGTGGGAAATGTTGCTCTGTGTGTGAGTCTGAACCTTAGTATTCGCTCTCCCCAGACGAGCTGCTAGGAACTTTCCAGCTGTTTGTGACAGCTGTGTGCGTGACGAGAGGTTCAGAAAAAAAATACAAGAAAGAAAAAGAGGAACGAATCAAAGAAAGTAAGAAATGAAAGACAAGAAGATTGCAGAGCTGACAGATTAGAGTTCCAAGGAAATCTGAGAGCTTCGTGTGTGTGTGTGTGTGTGTGTGTGTGTGTGTGTGTGTGTGTGTGTGTGTGTGTGTGTGTGCGTGTGTGTGTGTGCACACTCCTCGGGCAGGGTGATTGTGGTTTACCACAGAAGTGACACCTGATGAAGCTGGTGGGAGTTTTAAAACCTGTTATTTAACTAAAAATGAAAACAGTGTACGAGTACGAGTAAAAGCAGAGAGATATTACTGACTAAATGCACTGCCCTGCACGTCTTTTAGATGTTGATGGTATCTGTGGTCATTGATTTATTCTCCAACAGGACAGTGATGCCAAACACAGAGCTATCTTCAGCAAAAACAAGAAAAAATAGTTCTGTAGCAGATGGTCTGGCCCTCACTGAGCCCTGGTCTCAGCGTGATGCGGTCAGTCTGGGATTGTGAGCTCTCCAACTTTAACACACTCACCAAATACCTTCAAAAGCTGTGCAAGTGTACCAAAGACAAGTGGCACTTGTTTAAAGGCAAAGGGTGTAGTTTTTTTTTTTTTTTTTCATTTTTACAGCACTTTTCTGAAGGACTATTGATAAATGCAGAGTGATTAAGGATTATTTTTTTAAAACAAAATATCACAGGACTGTGTTCAAAGGAAATCATTACATGGCATCTTAAAATTATGGATCTTGCTGGCAAGTAACTTATCAAACACACTTTAAAGGCTGATTCTGTTCATAACATTTATGGACAGAGATTCAAGGCACTGCCAAGTGGCATGGGCTTTTTGGTTTGGTGGCCTCAGGATCACCTCTCTTTTGGAGGATGATGTGGTTCTTTTGGCTGGATTACGTGGCGAGTCTACGCTCTCAGTTTTTCAGCCAAGTGTGAAGCGGCAGGAATGAGAACCACCTCCCCAAGTCTGGTTCTCAGCTGGAAAAGGTTTCAGTTGCAACTCCGTGAGTTGCCCCAAGTGCAGGGGTCTAAGTATCTACATTCCAACCCTCACCTATGGCCACAAGACGTGAGTAATGACCTACAGAATGAGATTGTGGATACAAATGGTGGAAATGAGCTTCTTCCGAAGGCTGTGTGGGCTCTCCTGTAGAGATAAGGTAAGGAGCTCGGGGAGAGGCTCAGAGGAGAGCGGCTACTCCTCCATTTGAAGGAGCCAGTTGAGGTTGTTTGGTCATCTGACTAGGATACCTCCTGGACACTTCCTAATTTAGGTGTTTCAGGTATGTCCTACCACGAAGCAACCCCATTGTAGACCCAGGGCACACTGGAGAGATTATCTCAGCCTGCTCGGGAATGCCTTTGGCTCCCCCCACAGGATGAGCTGGAGGAGCTGGCAGCAAGAGGGAGGTCTGGGCATCTCTGCTTAGGTTGCTCCCTCCAAGACCCAGACCCGGATAAGCAGCAGAAAACGGATGGATTGATAGCAAAGCAAACTCTCCTCCTTTTTGACTACAGTGGGAATCATAATTTAAAAAATGAGCTTTTTGTCATATCGAGCACAACTTTAAACCAGTGGCTTAATTCCCAAAATCATCTGGAAACTATTTATTGAAGCCAAAGAGCAAGTGAGATGAAGAGTTATATGATCCCTTAGACTTCCATACAACTGGAAATCTTTTTGCAGCCAGTGGAGTCGCCCCCTGCTGGTCATTAAAAAGACTGCAGCTGTAAGACAACCTGGAAGCTACGTCAATCTTTATGTCTGGAAATGAGTAATTGCACTTATTGTGGCTACTTCCTCCTATTTATAGTCTTAATTCTAAGTAGGGCTAACTGACTTCTTATTAATTAACTTGAATCAATGAGTTAGTGGCATTTTAAAGTTATGACAAGTTAAGGCTGAGCATTTACTGTATAACCATTTTTAACCAGGCAGGTTTCTAATGTGAGCCATGGACTGAGGCCCTTTTCGTAAGGCAGTAAAGATGATAAATGTGCTACAGTGAAGAAGAAACTACAGTCTAATACAAATATTTGAATTTACTTTTTGACTCCAAATATTTTTCCTGATTAGCGCAGCATTTAATGGTTTTTCTTCTTAAAAACACTTGTGTGTGGACTACAGCAAACCTCAGCGAGTCATAGCCGCTGCAGCGTAAACCAGCAGAGTTGTGTCTGCCTGATGTCTCAGCTGTCGTTTAAGTGCATGTATGATAAAAACTGTTTCCACTATACGGCTCCACAAGGACCCTTCTTAAGCGAGCACAAGCTTGACATGTGTTCTTACACACACACACACGCATAGACACACACTCGTACATGTGCTCACACAGTCACTCACATTCTGTGGCCATGCACCGAAAGCCACGGTGGATTTATGTGAGCAGCCGTTTCCAAAAAATCTATTATTTCCATATGGTTCTTATACTCTCGCACACTGGCCAAAGCAGCATGGGGAGTGCTTGTGTGAGTTTTTCTCCATAACAGCATAGCGTGTTTGTGCTTACCTCTGTGATGTCAAGTTAATTCTTCCCTTCTTTATTAGCTGCTTGTCCTCAACTTTTCCTCACTCCACCCTTACTTCCCCCAGGGACTAGGAGAGAAACAGCCCTCTGTGTAATCTGTTGTCTTTCACATCAGTTCAGTTTGCGGCATTAATTGTTTTACCTCTCTCTCTCTCCGTCTGCTTTGGTGTTTCTGTCCTGCAGGTGTGCCGAGGAGGTGCGCTGGACTCCAGGGCGGAGCAGTGTGCGGCCTTTAACACCAATGAGTTCATAGGTCGATTGTACAACTGGGAACCTTTCACTGAGGGTGAGAACTGAGTCAACACACATGGTAGTTTAGTGGTGAGCTGCACAGTGCATCAATGTTATAAAAGGCTTATTGGGGGAATTAAATGGTATGATGGGGGAGGCGGGGTTGGGGGGGAATGTGTGTTTGAGTGAGTTAAATATGTCTCTGGTATGAGTGTGTCCCGGCTGACCTGCGCTGCTTGCCCAGCCCACCGCAATCCCTGCTCTCTGTCGTTTGAGCAGGCCAACATCTGCATGCAGCTTCGAGGGTGGTGAGAGTCAATAGAAACAGAGAATGACTGGAACCCAATCTGCTTTGATTCTTTGCACCGAACACTTTCCCTCCTCTGTTTTTCTTCTCATTTGTCCAACATCTCCCTTTCTCCCCTCCTCTCCTGCCAAGTTTCTCCTCCCAACTCTGACTAAGCACACGGATTCCTACTGGGTGAGATAAAGAAGGAGAAAGAAGGACGGGGAGAGGGAGGTGAGAGGTGATGGGATGCGAGTGTTTTGTCACATGACCGCTGGGAGCAAACGGAGACAACGTGGCTTGCGTGCGTGTGCGTGCGTGCGTGTCTTTGTTTCTTCACACAGAAGTGTGCAGCTCCGTGTGTTTGTTTACTCTTTGGTTAAGTGTGCAAAGGTTCGCAGCAGTGGAGCTTGTCTTTGTTTTCCAATGCTGGAGGCAAAGAAAGAGAAAAGGCTCAGCGGATATTTGAGGAATTTGAACGAATAGGAAGGGTGAATATTGCTTGCATGGAGCTGAGGGAATCGAGGAGGGAAAGAGAAGAGAGAAACACAGCTGTGGGATGATATCAACAGTATTTGTCATTAGAATTAGAAATATGTGCTTGAGCCTGTGTGTATTTGTGCTATTAACATATTGGCAAGAGTGCTTGTGCTCTAGATGAATAGCTTAATGGATCTCAGATAAAACAGAAACAGGAGGGGAGAAAGCGTTTGCTCATTCGTGTTTGTGTGTCCGTCTGTCTTTGCACTTGTGATTACTGGATGAGCTGGATGAACTCCTTTGACCCACACAGACACTGGGGGAAGCACAGACCCAGTAACAGTAGATCAGCAACACCACCCGGCCTGCACACAAGTACATTAGTTTGACAAATTTTGTCAAAAAGAAATACACAGTTAGCACACTAGTCCAAATATAGACAGCACACACAGCTGAGAACGTCGAGTCAGTAGAGTTTATTCATTAAAGCGGAGCACGACACGCGATCGATACAGTAAAAGTTAAAGTAGCTCCAGTTAATAGATTATTTAACGGAGCCGATGAAAGCAGTTCAAAGAGTTCTCCCACTGAGTGTTTTATCAACTTCCAGCCCACTATCTTGATTTTCCATCCTGTTTAAGTTTGCTGTTATCACTCTTGTTTTTGGTCGCAGCAGGAAGCTGTTTTTAATCTTAAAGCTCCATAAACCGACTGTTTATGGAGCTGCTGAATACTGTGGAATCAAAATAGGCTGCATGCACTTTTGATTGAGCAAGGACCCCTATGGCCAAAAGAAACTTCTTTTCAAGCTGGGGTCATTTAAATTTGGAGATCCATCTCTGTTCTGGGACCTCGCCATGCTTTCATGTGCGTAGCTGGGGTGGAGGTGGCTTGCAAGGTGGCTTGCAGGTTCTAAAGTACACTACATGGACAGCCCCTAATCTTGCCACAACTGTATAAAATCAAGCACCTAGCTACTCAGTCTGCTTTTACAAACATCTGTGAACAAACGGGTTGTTTCTTAAGAGCTCACTTGATGCGAGTGTGATATTGTAATAGGATGCCACCCTCACCACAAGCCAGTTTGTGAAATTTCTTCCCTCCCAGATATTCCATAATCAGCTGTAAGTGGTATTATTGAAGAGCGAAAGCATTTAGAAACCACAGCAGAGGGGCAAACCACGTAAAGTGCTGAGGCGTAGAGCGTGTAAAAGTCACCAGCGCTCTGACTCAGTAACTCCAGCGCTCCAAACCTCCTCTGGCATTAACATCAGCACAGAAATTATATGGGTTTCCATGCTTCAATAGCTCCTGTAGGTGTAATTTGTAGGCAGCCCAGTGCTTTTGGCCATATAGCGTAACTGTAGGCAGGCTAAAATAATTAAATAGCATGGCAGGTATGACATTTACCAATGGGATGCATGGAAGGTGTGCAGATCCCATCACTTGGCATGTTGATAAATGTATACTTTGTTGAGAAAGTATGAATTTAGTGCTTTTGCTCTGACTTTCTCTTGAAACAATAAACCTCTTGAAAGGCCCGCAGACAGGAGCGGGTGGGCATGGATAAAAATCCTCCTCAGTGAACCTATTGCAGTGTTGGAAAAACCCTAAATCGGTGTGAAATGAAAAAGTAACACAGTAAAGCATACTGTCTGAGCATAGTTTAAAAAGATAATTATGAGTTTTTGTCTGTTATTTGTAACACTCATACTTGCATACTTACTTGTACTTGCAGCCAGAAAAATTAAGCCCATGAATGGCTTCAGATCATTTTTTCCCATTACCTGAGGGAAAGGTCAGAGAGTGTGTTTCAGCTGAATGCCTTGTGTTTCCCAGGGGAATACAACATGTCAGCCATGAAGGCTGTTTAAGATTTCAGTCAGACTTCGGGAAGTTTGAGGCGGATCTACAGATTAATTCTGTGTGTTTGCACCAGAAGTCATCGGCGGGGTATCAGCTGGAGTCAAACTGTCTGCATAAACACACGGGAGCTTTCCTTTTACCCACTACCAGGTTTCTGTGCGTTTGTGAAACGGGATTGGGGGGGGGGGAGAGATATCGCTGCATCCTGAATTGAGCTGCTGTGCGTCCTTGCCCTCTGCTTCACTTTGGGTTGTTTTAAACTGATGTGTCCTTGAGGTCTGCTGAGAAGAGGAGAGGGCTGGATAAGGGGGGGGGGGGGGGGGGACAAAAGGGCAACCTCTGGTAGGGGGGAGTTTATGGGAAAATAGTCAAAAACACTCACCAAAGTCCAAGCTTTGGCTGCACTATGCTGCTGTGCTGTGGGGGGCAGATGCTGTAGCCAGGTGACGTCACACTCGATCAGCACCGGAGATGATCCTTTCCCACTCCGCTAAGTAAACTCTATCACATTGTTTACTTCAGTCCGGTCCCATTGGCCACAGCCCAGATTTTCATATCTGGCTTCCTATCAACACGCTGACTGCTGCATGTCATTTTTCTCCAGCTGCTCTCATCTGTTTAAAGCTCTGTAGCACTGCATACATTTCCAGTCAGTATTTATGTTACGCGGTGCAGTCAGCTTGTGAACGTTTTCGCCTCCAAGGTGACGAGCTCTGTTATGTTTGTTCTTCGGAGTGGCGCGGCCTCGGGTTTAGAAGTGTACGTTTAAACAGTAAAGCTGCCACCGTGGTTATAAGCCACGCAAGCGATGGGCCCTGACTAATTTCCTGCTACACGCTCGGCTCTGGTTAGCAGCGATTCTATAGATTTGTAAGCGCTGCACGTGCAGGTGTTGTTTTACTTGAATATTTCCTTTTTTCAGGCCTCATCCCCTCTGTGCACACCCAGCCTCCTCTCTTCCTGTCCCACTGCCTCTCTCTTTCTCTCTCCCCGTTGGAGTTTGTTTAGATGAAGCGATAGCGGGGAAGTATATTTAGGCACCATATATTCCACTGTCTGAACACTAAGCTCAGACAGGGAGCGAGAGTTAGAGCGACAGTGGAAGAGAATGAGAGGCAAAGACGAGTAGGAAGAAACAAATGGAAGATAAAGGCTAAATTTAAAGAAGACAGTTTGGAGCTGAGACGCGCTCGAGCGTGGCTTAAGGAGACGGAGAATGAGGGAGGTGATGAGGAAGGCAGAGAGAGCATGTGTGGCGACACGTATCCCGCTTTTAGCTCCCCCTCTCTTTTCTGTCACTGTCTCCAGTCTAATCTCTCAAAGATAACTATGACAGAGAGATGGAGAGAATGAGGGTGGAGGGAGAGAGGGTGGGAACGCTGCCTCTCTTTTTCCATCTCTTTCTCTCTCTCTCATTCTTTCTAAATATGTACCATATATCTTCTCATATCTCTCTGCAGTCATCAGATGGTAAACAAGGGGCACACCGAGGCTGAAAAAAGGACGGTTTTGCACAGTTTGATGCAATTTGATTGTTTTCTACCACCTTATGTCAACAGCAAACTTTTCTGATATATTGAAATCAGAATAAATTACAATTACAGCAAGACAATTAAAGGCTAGCCTTAAGAAATTAGTTCCAGGAATGAAAAGTATATAATATACAGTAGTATACTTCTTATTTATATAATATATAAGAACTATATTATACTATTCATCTATTTTTCAAATGTGCTGGTTTGAATATTTGTTAATGGCTGGTTATAAATAAGCTTTTTTCCCATTGGCATTAGATAGTTTCCATTCATCTAGTCTAGATCACATTGTCCTCAATGCGACATATGTCTGCAATAAGTTTTCCCCACTTGAAGCATCTCCTCCAACTCTGCCTAAGACCACATGATGTCCTCCATCATGTGGTCTTAGGCCTGCCCCTCTCTCGATTTCCAACAGGGATCCATCTCGGGACACGATGACATATTTTTGTACATGATAAAGTGTTTTATTTTGTCCTGTTTTCACTGAGAATTAATACAGTTTCTCTGGAAACTCTGCTGAGTCCCTTCATCGCTAAATCTGTTGCTGTTTAGTCTCTACATCTTTAGTCCCTTGAAAAATTGTTTAAATTCCTCGAACTCCATGTTTACCTGTGTTGAAGGACTGCTGCTACAGTATCACAGTGTATTTATAAGCAAACTTATGCGCAATCTCCTGCCTTGTGTCTGTATAAAACTGTTAAAACATCAAGTCTAGCTCAACTGTTTTGCTTTAATGCCCTCCTCACCACTTCCACCCACTTAGCGAGAGGAAATTCACTCCTTAACGCTGGAAATATGTGTTCCCTTTGTGGAAACATAAAAACCACATATCTCAATCTGTACGTCAGCCCAAGCTTGAAATGACATTTTAACAGTCTACTTTAACTTGCCCTTATCTTCCAAGTGGAGGTTATTCATTAATATTTTTAACGACTTCTCATCTATGATATGGTTTTCACCCCATGTTTCTCTCAGTCTGTGCAGTGATCATTGCAAAATGTGATCCCGGAGCCTCGGTTCCTTTAACAGGAACTACCACGAAGGTTTTGAGTACTTCGTCAGGTGTTTGTCCTTTCTGAACTCGACGGCCTTGCAGTCGTGCCAGATGCAGTCATGAAACTGTACAGGTGTGCAGCTGACATTAAAGGTTGAGTTTAAAGATAGCTGCTCTCTGGGCCATCGGGACTGAGTAAACGATGGTAGAGGTAAGAGGGCCACGTGGCCGTTCCCTCAACCCCAGTTATCACACATTTGTCACACATTCTTTTTCAGTTTAATGCTTTTGTAAGTCACTTTTGAGTGATCTGGTGTACGGTGTCACAGCTGCTTTGATCCCGGCACAAGATAGCTTAGTTTCCTGCTTGTGTGACACCTGGCTGAGCAATGTGGTACTCTGAGAGATTTGAGGACCCTGAAAGCATATGGATTTCCTTTGAATGTGTGTCATACGACACTCTTTGAATCCTCACAAGGTGAAAGCAGGGCGTTGGTATTTGACCTTTACCCTTTGTTCTCCGTTATCTCCTATGAACCTCATGACTTCGAAGGTGATGGAAAGCTCGGTTTACTTTCTGCTGATGTCATGACTTGGAGTGGAAATTTTTCCATTCTGCAACAGTGTAACCATTTTGCAGCACTGCTGTATTATCACAAACAACATTTGGTTGCATCATAAGATTAACGCAGGCTTTTGAAAATTCTTTTAAGAAGAAAATTATTTATCTGTATGCTGTTTTGACTGCTCCAGGCAAAGTGGCACGGTGTTCATATATGTACAGAATTTAATGGTTTTTACAGTTTCAGAAGACGAGAATTTTCCCCTTTAACCTCGAGCCCCTCCCTCCTCTCTTCAGCTACCTCTTCTTCTCATGGAGTGAGCTCATGTCATTAGCCCTGTTTCAAACAAACATGATCACAGGCCTGTACATTCACATACCCCTACAGCTTCTTCTTAAATAAACTGCCAAACAGTGGACCCAATCACCAGCCCTTCCTCTGTGTCTTGCTCTTCATTTTAAATGAAGATCTTAACCTTTTGGGAAACAGACCCATACTCTTTCTCCTAGGACTATGATGAGAAGTTGTAGGCTACATCATACATTTGAGGAAACCAGCAACTAACTTTGTCTGGAGTTTGGTTGTGGGTGACTGTTTTATTCCTTGGTGTTTTACATGCTGAATTACAGTAACTCTGAGTCTTTCATAAAATACAGGTTACTTACACACCCTGCAGTCTGAAAAAGCATCATGTTTAGGCACGAATGGAGGACTGAAGACGGTCTGCTGATGTTGTGCTCATGCCATGCCCTCAAATATATTAGTTCTTTTTCTTCAAAAAAAGCTCCTTATTTTCTTCACATTTTCCTTTTACCACTCTGCCCTGTGTAGTTTTCTGTATTCTCCACACTATTTATCTTCCCTATCCTCTCTGCACTGAATGACTTTCATTTTCTCTTTTACCTTGAAGCGGTGCCCTTTTTCTTCAGTTCTTCGACTCTGTGTTTCCACGCACACTTCGCCCTGCTGCGTGCATCCTTTGGGTCGCACTCATAAATCTTGCCTTTTTCAAGCTTAAGATTACACCTCTTTTCTGCGTATGTATCCGCTGGGAAGGTGCAGCCATGAACAGCGGGGAAATAGCTGATCACTCTCCCTCTCAGGGGTTACATGGTCTGGCCTTAGTTTCCTGACCACATGGAAAGACGTTCATCCTTCCAGCTGTTTCTTCTCCGTGGTTGTCAGAGAGAGAAAAAAACTCTGCGCACACACACACACACACACACACACACACACAGAGTTAAGAAAAACATACATGCTGTCTAGTGACCCTGCTGCCCTGTGTTTCTGTGTTACAGTTGGGGCAGACAAGCAGTGCGAGCTGACCTGCAGACCCGCTGGCTATCGTTTCTACGTCCGTCAGTCAGAGCGTGTCAGAGACGGGACGCCCTGCTTCAATGTTAGCACCAATGATGTGTGTGTGGAAGGACAATGTCTGGTGAGTGGTTTCAAATGTGTGTGCGAGATTTCTTGTTTCACGTGTCTGAGTCCAAGTGTCTCCTGTCTCGAAAAGGTTGACAAAGCCCAGAATCTGGCTGTCTCAGTCTCACGTCTGGAAGCTGATTTAAACTGGCATTCAGAGTCAGGCTCTTTTTACGGCCCTTCTCGGGGCCTCTTTTCTTTGCATCTTTCCCTCTTTCTCTCATTTGCACTCTCACTCTCTGATTTTACCCTCGTTCCACCCTTCTGCTCCTGGCAGGAATCTAGCGAGCATCAGTTACCAATTTAAATAAGCAACGTTGAAATAAACACTGGCAATGGATGCGAAATGTCAACAAGATTGGACCCGTTTTTCTCCATCCCCACCCCTTCTCTAACATCTCAATTGTTTCCCAGCCACATTTCCTTCATTGTCCGACCCATCACTCACATCTTTTCAACTCCTTCTCCTGTCAGACGGAGGGCTGTGACGGGGTGCTGGGCTCCGGCTCTGTGATTGACAAATGTGGAGTGTGTGGTGGGCGGGAAACATCCTGTCGAAAGGTGACGGGAAGCTTCCACAATACCACGGTTCCTCTTGGTTACCACAAGATCCTGGACATCCCACCCGGAGCCACATTCATCAACATCACCGAGAGACGAGCGAGCCCTAACTACCTGGGTAAGCTGAGTTGCACACGCACACATTCGGTTTAGGGTTTCTTGAATAATGCTGGCCTACAGCTCCAGTAAAAGTGAAATACTGGCGAGGATAGTGCAGATTTGGGAATGAGATTTGGCCCGTGATCGTGTGTGTGCTGGCTTTGACTGAGACCTGAGATTTTTGTGGTCTCACAGACTCTAAGCTAGCATTGTTAGAGCTCATAAAGAATCAGTCAAGTGTGTAGATTTCTGTGTGTGCGTGTGTTTCTTGTCAGCCTCCTTTTTGTTCACCACACAGCACTCCAGGGTCTGTGTTTGTCTTTTTTGGGAATGTGTTTGAGCATATGGGGGGATTTTCTAAGAAGTCACCAGACTAAACAAGGTCCTAATAAGAAAAGAAAAATTCACCCCAGTTCTTCTGACATTCCCACTCCCTCCTCCCTTTTTCCAGCCATGAGGAGTGGAACAGGAGCTTCCGTGGTGAACGGACGTTGGGCTGTGGACCCCCCAGGGGAGTATCAAGCAGGGGGCACTACCTTCACCTACACCAGGCCTAGAGCACAGGCGGAGGGGGAGGAAGCAAAGGGCGAGTCCCTCTGGGCACCAGGACCCACAAAGACACAGCTACAGCTATATGTAAGTTCTGAAAGAACACATGGACCAGCACTACAAAATTACGATTTACTCAGAGAAACATGTATACGTACAGAATATTTCTCTAATATATCTTCATGTCACTGTTTTGTGCCCGAAGCTGTGTTCTTCTGCTCTGTGTCAAGATCCTCCAAGGAGACGGAATTATTTTAGTATTATGGCAGGATAAAGAAGGATATATACTAAAGCTTATCCTGAGCCACCTGAAACTATCCAAGGCTTAATAATAACAGCGCTAACCTCGGGCTAAAATCTTATTAAAGATCAGGAGTCATGTGTAGCTTCACATCCGGTAACATCAGGATCAGAGGAGGTAAAGAAAATAGCTCTGGTTTGATCTCCCCAAGAATAACCAGCATTTTTAAGGTTTAGCGGGATACAAAAAGTAAGATATAAAAAGATTAAAACGCTGTCACCATGGCAGCGGCACTGTGATGCCGTGTAGCTCATTGCATGCTTGTTAGATGGATTAAGAATATGTGCTCCCTCTAGATCCTTGCCAGTGTTGCAAAATAAATATATAAATTAATCAACTTTTTGGCACACCCTGTAGATTTGAGTTAACACACAGACCACAAACTAAAATGCCTCACTCCACTCACAAGGGCACTCCAAGTAGAGGGGGAGAAAGGCCCCAAATGTCCTCTTTTTTTTAAGTCACAGGTTGTATCCCTGTTTTAAATACACCTTCCAATATTAGGAAAAATAGTCAGTGGTGTCTTAGGCAGTAAGGCACTGAGGGACCTGTCCGAAGGGAGGCCATGGAGTGGCACTGAAACCACTCCATGTTTTCTATATTGTGCTATATTATTATAGATAATGTTACACAGAATTAATAAAGTCATTAAATCATCTGCTTTTACAAAATTAAGGTAAGTGCATGACTGATTATAATCCAGTAATTGTAATCCAATAATACGATACATTTAAATTTGTATAATACTTATATTTAAATAAGCAATACTTACCTAAGTAATAGGTCTAAATGTTTGTTTCACCATTTGTTAAATAGCTATTCAATATTAAATGTTTTACAGTCACAGAGAGCTCCCTTTCCATGTAACACATCTTTATTAAGGCCCTGCACATGAGCATGAAAACTTACCTTACATTTTTAACTTCATATTTCCTGCCACCTCATTGTAAAAAAAATCCCAGAAATGCCTCTGACAGCACTCGATTTTCCATCACAAGGCCAGCTGTTTGACTTTAGGACCCAGGTGGTAATTTAGTATTTTGGAAATGAATCCTGTGCTCTTGAATGGAGGGGGTTAAGGAAAAGCCAACTAGAGCCAACTGAGCAACTAGACAGCAAAGCATACTCTAGCACGGAGACTGAAAGCTAGGGGAAACAGCTCTGACTCTTTTCAAAAGCAGCCAAATCAAATGTCTCGCACCCCTAAAACTCAGACATTTAGATCTTGTTTGTTTAACACAGATAAAACACCAAAAGGTTAAATGACGTGGGTGTATTAATGGTGATACAGCAGCTATATATTTAAATCTGAACTTTTCAGTTAATCTCTAAATCATCCTTCTAGGAATTAGGTGTCAGAGTTTGTTTTGTTGTTGTTTTTTTAAAGAAAGCATATTTTGACTCTTAGCTCTTCCAGATGAATTTCACTCTGCAAGCAGATGTGACGCCGCCAAACTAAAGCAGTGACTGAAGGCCCTCAGGATCAGTTGCAAAGTATAGCAGATCAAAATGTTTTTGAAATGAGACCCCTGCTGATTAAGTCTAAATGACCTTGACTAGATTATATCTCATATATAAGACTGTAGGATTATGTAGGGGGTGGGTTCTTGAGCATGATATCAAGCTCCTGCCAGTTCATTCTGACCTCTGACCTGTAACAAGAACATTTCTCTGTGGGAATCAATAATGCGATTTTCAGGCATTTTTTTTCACCCTCTTCTTTGGCTCCATTTTGTTCTTTAGATAATCTTCCACAAGGACAACCCAGGCATTGACTATGAGTATTACATTCCGGTTGAGAAAAAAGAGGGAGAGACCGAGAGGCTAATGGAGAGAGAGCGGGAGACGCCCAGAGAGGCACCCAGGGAGAGACCAAGGGAGCGAGAGCCAGCGAGGGCACCCCTTCGCAGTAAGTCTATGACACCCCGTCTTTCTGACCTCCTCTCTTCTGTTTGACAACCATATTTTCTCTATGCTGTGTACAGTAGCCTAGATGGCAGCTTTCCCAGCAGTCATGTGCAGCACATAGCTGAACCGTGTCAATGTGGAGCTCTCCAGACTCATTCTTTCCAAGTTACTAAAGGAAACATCACTGTAATGCAGATTCTGGGAGAATGACTGACGTCTTTATGGTTTATGATGGGTGCGGTTGTGGGCCAAATGGGAGGGATTATTTCACGAGTGTGTTTGTGTGTGTTTGTGTGTATTTGTGTGCGTAGATGACCTAGATGGGAGGCTATCTGATCCATATGTTGGCTGTCATGAGATGCTGACCTCGTCATGACATCATTAATGTTTTCATCTTATTTCCATCATTTCAACATGTTTTTCGACTTTCGCCGCTCTTAATAACGCCTCTTGTGTGTTTCCCAGTCACGTTCTCCTTTATATTTGAGCTTTAATGTCCATCTTTGTTGGCATTCGCTCACAGGTCCTCTCACCGTCTCAGTTGAAGACCCTGTTCCTGCTCCTCCTCCCAATTCAGTCCATTCTTACCCTTCCTCCTCCTCGTCCTCCTCCTCTGTGTTTTCGCTCCCAACTTCGAACCAGTGGACACCTGAGCGGTCACGCCCACGAGGATCTGCGCCCAATAGGAATGCTCGGATCCCCCCTCGCACCGACCTGCCACTGGACACCCTGCCGCCATTTGTGTGGAAGAGAAGTGGCCTCACCGAGTGTTCTGCATCCTGTGGCAAAGGTAAGACTTCTGATTGTGGGACTTCATACGTGTTACACCCCAAAAATTCTCTCATCTGCTTAATTACTTTGGATGAGGTGGTGTCTCCCTCCTCTGGTTGTTGGAAGCAAGTACAAGAATCTGTCCATCTCTTTCTCTCTCTTAAGGTACTCAGAATAGACTCATCATATGTGTGAGCCGTGATACAGACGAGGAGGTCTCAGAGAGCAAGTGTGACTCTGCAGCCAAACCTGTTCCTGAGGAGGAGCCTTGTAACACACACCCCTGCCCTCCATTGTGAGCAACCTATACATAAACTTATTCATATACAGGTTATATAGAAAATTAATTTCTATATTGCATTTTTTATACATTGAATCTTATTTAACAGCTTATTTTTAAAATGATATTCATTTATCTTGGCTTGAAAGCATAGATTTTTTATTTTACTTGAACATAGGGACATTTTATGCATATTTTTGCATACAAAAAGTAGTAGTAGCTACATGGCAGTTAATTTGTTTGGGTTGGCTGTATTTTGTGCCATGCTTAAGAGTTACTGTGAAGAATTAAAGATAATTCCACAAACTGTATAACATAATTATGAATGGAAACTAACTGCTTACAAAAGTCTCTTTGCTTGAATGACTTGTAAATGTTTTTAAGTGGATCCTGTCTCCTCTGTCACAGCTGGGAGGCAAGTTCGTGGTCGGAGTGCAGTGTATCCTGCGGCCCGGGTGTCCAGCAGAGGCAGCTTCAGTGCAGGCAGAGCTTTGGCGATCGCTCCACCATGGTTCACCCCCAGCGCTGCGCCGACCTCACCCAGCCAGTGCTAACACAGCCCTGCCAGCTCCGCCTCTGCTCCCACTGGGAGGTCAGCTCTAACTGGAGCCAGGTGAGTCCACAACACATGTATGCAGCTAGCAACAGCCTCTGTTCTTGTCTGGAAACAACAGACCCTCTCACATTGTCAGCAAGCGGGACACTTGTATAGTATAGTGTCTCAACAAGACACTATCATTCATTTCAAAAAGCTATAATTAATACTACAAAAAAAGATATAATTGGGAAGAAAAAGAAGATTTGTTTCGTGGTTTGTCTGCATATTCTCATGTTTGTCCTGTTTCTGCCTCAGTGCTCGGTGGACTGCGGAGTAGGGAAGAGAACAAGGAGTGTGCGCTGTGTCAGCGATCAAGGTGACGTGGTGAACGAGAAGGAGTGCAGCTCCAGGGCCCGTCCACAGGGAAGTGAGGAGTGCAACATGGGTCCCTGTGTGACCAACTGGTACTTTACAGACTGGTTAAAGACTGTAAGTAATGCACACGCATTTCAGCTTTCAAAAACTTTTCAGCTTTAAAAAAAAACCAGTTGAAAACACATCTATTTAGACAGGCAGTATTTTTAATATCCTTGTAAAGCACCTTGTATTAGATTCTTATCTTAAAAGGTGCTATATAAATGAATTTTACTTATGTACTCACAGCAACAAAAGAATAAAACATGCATTTAGCATCGGTCCTCAACATGTTCCCTGACTTTGTGTGCTCAGTGTTCAGCGCAGTGTGGCCCTGGGGTGCAAAAGAGAGAAGTGGTGTGTCTGACCAGAGGAGGAGTCAGAGAGGGTGGAGAAGGAGGAGATTGTGTTGGGGACAAACCAGCAGAGATGAAGGCATGTAACGGAGGCCCCTGTGTGCCAGTAGCTATGTGGTATAGCAGCCCCTGGACACAGGTAGGAGAGTGGTGTCTAAAGACTTATTTTGTGTTGTGAGTTTGGGTCTCACAACAGTTTGGGTGTTTTGTGTCCTATAGCTGCTTTATTCTTGATTAGGGTTGGGTATGTCACTGATTTGTGGTCTTTTTTCCAGTGTAACGTCCCATGCGGGGATGGAACTCAGCGACGAGACATCATTTGTGTCCAGAAGATGGGGAACGATTTTACTGTTGTTCCAGACGCTGAGTGCGCTAAGCTGGACAAGCCTGCATCAGTCCAGCAGTGCAAGATGGGAGCATGTCAGGCACAGTGGTTCACCACAGAGTGGAGCGCGGTGAGAGATGAAAGGACAATGAAGAGATATTTTTTAAAAATCAGAGATTTGTGGAGATTATATTTATACTGTTGGCCTGCCTGCGTTTTTGTTCTCAGTGCTCAAAGTCTTGTGGAAAGGGCTTACAGATGAGGGAAGTTCGATGTCTAACACCAGAGAAGAAGCACAGCCATGAATGCGACTCCAGCACCAAACCAGTCCAGGAACAAATCTGCAACACAATACCCTGCAGCCCACAAGTCTCAGGTCGGTGCGTGTGTCAACAAAACTGTGATCAAGTGTGTTTTGATCTCCCTGCCAACCTCTCTGTCCTTCTGTCTGCTCACAGATGAAAACTGCAGAGACGTACGTCAACAGTGTGAGTTGGTGGTGCAAGCCAGACTCTGCGTCTACACCTACTACAAGAAAGTCTGCTGTGCCTCCTGTGTTCAGAGTGCTCAGCGTGCCAAGAGACACTGACCAGCCAATGGCAGACAGCCCCTGTGCGCAAGTAGTGGAGGATTAGGTCAAAAGGGCTAATCACTCCAGAAATGACAAGTCTGTAGAAATGAGCAGCCCAGAGTAGACACGTGAAGGCGTTTGGATGACATTTAGCTTTTTTGTCCTAAATCTTAACATAAAACACTGTGAAAGTTCCTCTTATCAGTACCAGTCGCTTAAACCTGCACCTTCCTCTGAGTTTGCTTCAATATACTATGTGTGTTAGCTTTAACAGTTTGCTGATTTCCCACACACAGTTTAATTGAATTTCATTGTCCTTATTTTCACTCTCGGAGACTCATTTCTGTGACTTACAGGTTGTAAAGAAAGGAGGACACAGCTGTGTTTCAGCAGCAAATTTAACAATTTAAAGATTCCTCCTAATCTACGGGATCTTCAAGCAGACATGCATACCACTAATTACGTGCTAAACGAATGATTACCATGTGTGCTAAGATCTACTGGAATAGATCTGTTATCAAGTGCCCCACTGAGCTACAGTGGAAAAAACCCTCCCAGACTAGAAGGATTTTATTTACATATTTTATCTATTTTTTTCTCTTTGCCAAAAATATTTCCTCAAGTGTCCTCTCAGTATTTGGACAGATGAACCAAAGGATTGGGGTGGGCATAAGAGTTAGTGACCAAATATAACAGGGTGGGAAGACAGAGATGAGACTCTTCCCGAACAAGAAGGTCAGCTGACATGGGACAGTCACAACAAAGGTTGCCCACAAAGAAATTTTTGTTTAAATTCAAACCTAGCTATAAAGATTTGTAATTGCAAATGTTTTTTTTTTGTTTCTTTGTTTGTTTTTTTAATTTTATAAATATATATCAAAGAACAAACTGACAGGACAACTGTTGCTGTAGAATTGTCTTCTTGACCAAGAACCAAGCGTATCATATCACATTGTTAGTCTCACTTCCCAACTATGCATTAGGCATACTCAAGATATTATGTAAACCTTAACTTGCCACTAAAATATAAACAGCAGGGCATTACTTAAGCAAGAGTAGTGTTGACAGTAGGACGCTGACAGTCCTAAAGGACCAGCTTCAGCCCGCTGGTTTCGCTCCACTCTCCCTTTAAGCCAACTTTCTTCTGATTGGCTGCCGCGTGCAAACACAAGCATGAACAGCAGGTGGGTGGGACTTCACCTGCTGTGTGCCTACAATGAACATATTAAGGATATCTCCTTCCAATGACCTCATACAGAGCAGAGAGTAAAAAATCTGCCTTAAATCAATGTTTAGACCATTCTGAAGCCTCAGGGTTTTGACTGAATTAATCTTTTTTTTTTAATTATTTGTTAGCTATGTATAATATTAGCATCCATTTTAGCATTTGCTGCTTTCTTTGGTCAGTCATTGGTGGTTTTGTACTTTTCATGACATTTCCTTTCGGTACAAACCAGAAGGACATTCAGAGTGTGCATCCTCTGTCAACTGATTTCTTTATTTTTAACAGTTATAAATAAAGTGACCTAAATTCTCCCCAAAATTTGACAAGTTCTTAACAATATCATAAAGTCAGCTTCATAGTTTCTGCATAATCTTGCTGAACAAAAGCCAGTGATCATATATGTTTAATAGACAATACAGAAGGTGGCCTTTAACCAATAGTAATTACTAAATGATTGATTTTGCAATTGTTATGATTAAGCTATTAAAAATATCTTTATGTCATTACCTTTTTGGGAGGGAATGTTGAATCTGTCTAGTGAAATCAGGTGAAGTCATAATAGGAAACCTTAAGGGGACTGAAAAAGTTGCTTTCTTACATGTAGGCTTCTAGATATGATTGGATCATAAGCAATGATCCTGCTTTGACCTGAAACATAAATAATGCATATCGAAGTGGCAGCCTCTGTATATGTGTGTGTGTACTGTTTAATGCTCTTTCTCTGGCCTTGATTGTTTTTAATTTGCTCCCATTTTCTTTTTCACCTCCCACTCTGACATATACTGACACCCAGTCAAGGGTGGAGAGTCTGTATATTTGTGAGATATGTTTTAATGTCTATAATTTCTCTGAAGATAGTCGGTGCTTATGTTTATAACTGAGTAGAGTTATCAGAAGTGTTGTTATAGAATCCATTTATTCACATCTAACTGTCACATAACTATTTTATGTTGCATTTGAAGAAAGAATCAACGTTTTTGCTCTTAAATTGTGTGTGTGTGTGTGTGTGTGTGTGTGTGTGTGTGTGTGTGTGTGTGTGTGTGTGTGTGTGTGTGTGTGTGTGTGTGTGTGTGTGTGTGTGTGTGGTTGTGAGTTTTGCATATGTGGCTTTGAATGTGTCATTCTTGTCTCTTATCCCTTGTAGTAGAAATTAGATTTTATATATAAACATAAAAAGGATAGTAATTTATCTATTATCTAAAGAACATGTAATTTATTTGCTGTTTTGAGGAGCTGTAGCAATTTTTTTGTTACCACAAGAGATTATCAGATTGTTATTTTCAGTATACAGACAATTTTATGATGCAAAAACAGGAAACAGCGTGGAGGAGTTATTATCTTGAAGCTTCATTTTAAATAAAACGGAAATTACAGAGAAATCAAGGCGTGTGTGTTTCTTTTTGGTCCACTGAACAAGGGTGAATTTGCCACTTTTGTCCAAACAGTGGCGCTATTGAGTCTCTTACACAACTTAGTCAGGCCTAGCTGTCTTCCACAGTGAGTCATCTATGGATAAAGAAATAAAGAGGTTTTTTTATAAAATGTATGCTGTGGTCGAAATATTGAATGAACACGAGTGTTTTATTTCACTTTTCACCCTAGATGAGTCTTAAATTCCAATTTTTGTGTAATGACAATAATAATAATAAACATCTGACCAACATAACACAAATGACACTCTAATCATATATGTGCTGTAGTACAATTAGTATTACAAGGCAGAAAAATCATGGAAACACACAAAGATTATTATTTACATATTTATTTATTATACTCTTTATAAAATCTTGAGTGAGTATGTGTGTGTGTAATGTGATGTTTCAGATAGGAAGTGTCTTTAAGGAAACCCTGCCAAGGTCAGCTGCTGTCTGAGATGAAAATCTAGGAGTGGACGAGCTTGTGTAATGAGTAGGACTATCAATAAGGCAAAATCAAACCAGGAAAGAAGAGAGTGGATGCTAAAAACTATAGGACCTTCATTAAACTTAAATATCGCTTAAGCCGGTGTAGTTTCCTGATTCCGTATCAGCAATTCTGGAAATGTCAGCCCGAGTAACTTCTAATAATTTCAGAACTTTTTGGTGGAGAAGTGATAATTTCACATAGAAATTTGTGATGTAAATGTATACTTTTACCTCCCATGGACGATATAATGGGCTCGGACCCCATTTTGGCTTCAGCACTGCCTCAGTTCTTCAATACATAGATTCAACCAGGCAGTGGAAACAATTTGGTCCATATTTACATGGTCGCATCATACACGCTGCAGATTTGTTGGCCGCACATCCATAATGTGAATCTCCCATTCTACCTCATCTTAAAGATACTCTATTGGATTGAGATTGGTGACTGTGGAGGAAATTTTAGTGAAACTAACTGTCATGTTCAAAAAACCGGTTTGAGATGATCTGAGTTTTGTGACATGGCGTGTTATCTTGCTGGAAGCATAAATCAGAAGGTGGCTACATTGTGGTAATTAAGGGACGGACACAACAGCAGGCAGGCTGTGGCATTTAAACGATGCTCAGTTGGTACCAAAGTACCTAAAATGTGCCATGAAAATATTCTCCATGCCATTACACCACCACCAGTAGTCTGAACTGGCATGATGAATCCATGCTTTTATGTTGTTTATGTCAAATTCTCACCTTGTGATCCAAATGTCACAACAGAAACCAAGACTGATCAGAGAAGGCAACATTTTCCTAGTCTCCTCTTGTCAAGTTTTCCGTGTGAATTGTAGCCTCAGTTTCCTGTTCTTCACTGACAAGAGCATCCACTGTGCTCTTCTGTAGTAGCCATTTCAATTTGACTAACTAAAATGTTCACTACATGCCAGAAAAGGTATTTAGTCGCTGCCATGTAGATGCTGATTAAATATTTGTGTTAACCAACAGTGGAACAAACTGGCTGGTGATTGTATGTTTTAAATTGTGGAATGTAAACTCCCTCAGATTGACCATGCCCCCAGTTCCCACTAATTTAGGGGGGAAGTGTTCTCTATGTCCTCCAACATAGCTAAAGATTTTCCAATCCAGTGGTAATGTAACAGTTTGGAGCAGTTTTCAAACAAGTGCAAGGTAGAGCATTCATAATGCTTTAGCTCAACTATGAAGGAACAGAGGCAAAATCAGGATGTACTCTCTTCTTCTCATTCTTTTTCTTTTTGCAAGGAAGACCTATGAGTTCCAGAGGGCTACAGCCCTTTACACCGGGGTTTTCATGCAAGCCTGCGTGGGCGGGGTATATATGTTGGATGAATGTGGCTCACAGAGGGCACGATGCAAGACAGGCAGATGGTGACCTTTGGGAGTAAATTACCATGAACCTTATGACTCTGTTCCCTCAATCTCTCTCTCCTTTAAAGGGTCCGGGCATGCACACTGGCTTTCAATTCAAAGATGTGAATAAGGAGCGTGCTGTTATCGATAACTCTGGAAGTTTGGGGTTTTGGGGGATATCACAGTTAAATAGCCCAGTGTCTGCCGGTTTTCCAAAATACAGGCTGTAAAGTAGGCCAACTCCAACCTCGAGCTATTTCTCTTCCCTCTGTCACACATTTCACTCTGTGTGGGTGTGAGCGTGAATTTCGGGCTCGGGCGTGAATTTCGGGCTCGGGCGTGAACAGCTGTAGTAGTCGTGACTGCGTGCTCGACGACGGCGGCGCGCTTCGGCTTCACGTCAAGAAGCATCGTTTCAGCACCAAGGCCAGGGCTCGCGGCGAGAACAATAGGCGGCTCCGCGCACAGAGTTGGCTAGGCATCGTCTTTAAAGCGGTCACCTGGAACTAGTCGCTAAGATAACACGGCGCTAAAAATGCTAAAACAATCTTTTTGTTTTAAATACTGAACACACATCCACAAGTTATTGAGTAAAGCTTGAAAAGATTACCGAGACGTTTAATCTGGATTTATATTTTTATTTTTCGTGTGTGTACGAGAGGATTGTTATTGACCGTCCCCGCGGCTGACGTCACGCGCTAGCAACCGCTTTGGAGATAGGAGGGGGAGGGGGAGACAGAGAGTAGAGAGACACCGGTAGCTTTAGGACGTTAAAAGCCATAGAACCGTCGGACGGGCCGGTCGCTACAAGAAACAGAAAATAGTAAGAGCAGCTCCCCATTAACGGTTAGAACAATAACGACAAGGCTGAAAGATCCCGTTACGAGTGACCGATCAAGTTTCAACAGTTTTAAGCTAGCCAAATTCTAGAAGCTGCTTTGTCCATTATCACTTTGTTATAATATAACAGGACTTGAGAGTGGTGAAAGTGATAACTCTGGATTTGTAAACCCTGAGAGGTTGGGACTAAGTGCAGAAAGCGGTGGTGTTCGAGCTCACCTGCCGCCAGGACTTCTTCTCCGTCACTTCCACACCCGAAGACCGGGAACACCGGGATTTTTTGTGGATTTTTGTTTTTTGTTTTTTGTTTTTGTAAAAACACAAGGCGAATCTATAATATTACACACCGAGGAGAGAGGAGGAGGATAAACACAAACACACACACAGCACGGCAGGCACAAAGAGCGGGGAGCATCCAGAGAGGGGAAGAAGGCGGACCGCACGGAGAGATAGAGCGCGGTGTGAGGACAACAACCCGACTGAGCATCCCTCTTTAATTTCTGATCTGCTCAGGAAACACTCTGCACGGCCGTACAGTACAAACGGTAAGAGCTTTGACGTGTGCAGCCTGTATATTCCCACGTCTTGTTTTGTTATGACGAGAGTATTATATATATATAAATATATTTATATATATGTGTGTGCGTGTGTGTGTGTACATTGAGGAGGGGTGGGGGGGGGGGGGTGGGGGGGTGATCGGACAAAGAGCAAGGGAGCCCCATGACATCCGTGTGTATGCTGTAACCTACAGCTGGCTAAACAAAGAAACCGCTCTATTGCAATGTTTTATCCCCAGTCACACTGTTTCCTCTTCTTTTTTTATGTGTAGCGGATCCTGAACGCCGTTTATCCACGGAAAGGTAACGCATCTGCATACATATTTTCTTTTCATATATTTTTAATTGGAGCAAAAAGTGCTATTATTGTTTTTTGATTGGCTAATTAACATTTGCATAATTGTTTTACCGGAAGCAACTGGGGCCCTTTGTCATCAGCGTGGGCACTAAATACACAAATTATCTATAGTTTCTTTTTCTTTAACGTAATGGATGCATGTATTTTATTATTAAATATATTCATGAAGACATTTGATCTGGAATTTATAATCTTTTTACAAAATTACAATTGCAATTTGGCTAATACTATAACACATGTGATAAATGTTTTATAGGGTAAAATAACCAAGGAAAGTATCCTACTGTAATATAAATCTGTGAAAATGAATTATTATTATATAAATAAATATTCTAAGGATAATAATAGTTATTTTTCAATTGTTTTCTTTTCCTCTCCCATGTTTCTGGCTATGTCCCAAAGACTCCTCCAGCATCAGTCGCTCCTCTCCAGGGATAGCTGCTCCCGATCTGTTTGCCCCTGAGCCCTGCAGTACCCAGTTGTCCTCTCCACTTTGTCCCGATGAAGGAGGCTGATGCCATCAAGTTGTTTGTGGGGCAGATTCCCCGTAATCTGGAGGAGAAGGACCTCAAGCCTATCTTTGAGCAGTTCGGCAAGATCTATGAGCTAACTGTGATTAAGGACAAATACACTGGCATGCACAAAGGTAGGATCTGCCTTCGTAACCCAGAGTTAAAAAGATGCCTCCGGTGCTTGATAGATGTGCGACACAGAGGCAGATAGATGAGTGAAAATATTTCTGCGTGTATGTCACATGTATCCATGGAAACTGTCACAGTGCCTTCGTGTCTTCATTTTGAGTTCAGGCATGAGATCCCGAAGACGAGCAAGCAAACTCAGTTACTGCCCGTACACTGCGAGCGAACTCGCTGTTTTGCAGCAGCATGCTTCATAAAACAATCGGGTGCCTAATGTATTTAAAAATTTACTCCAATTTGTAAAGCTTGTGCTCCACAGGCGGAAAAAGAATGTGATAAAAAGTTTTATAATATATGATAAAGAGTGGAAATAAGGATCTCCTGATAGATGCCATGAATGAAAAATAACTTTCTACTGTAGCAAAACCCATTCAGGCACACACATGCACACACACACACACACACTGACCTGGGGTCCTTTGTGTTATGAGCCAGATTAGACTGTATGCTCCAATCAGTGTAATGGGGCTGTAAGCTAGGGTGACACAAGGGAAAGAATCTGTTGTTTTGAGATTCCCCACAGCCACAGTAAGCCGCTCTTAAAAGCAATGAGATGGACCATAAGATGCATGTGTGTCTATGTGTGTGTGTGCCATGTACTGATCCGAGTGCCATGTCAGGTGTGTGTCTTATCATTCTTTGTATTTCTTTTTTCTTTTTGTTTTTAATCTCATGGCACCATTAAATCCCGAGATGCGCACTCCGTGAATGTTAACTTCATTTCTCTAATCTGAATCTACATGAGCCCGTCTGAGATGTCACTGGGATGCTAACCTGCTGCTAATCTTGTTGTCTTAGTGCTGGTGACAGGTGTAGTAAACAGCTCTGGGCAGCCAGCTCTACTACCCACCCTTCCCTCACACACACAGACACAGGTACAACACGTAGGAAAACAGAGGGAGTGTATCTGGAGTGATCGTGAGGCATGCATAGTGGTTGGTATAGGGCAAGAACCTGACAGTGGCAAGCCTGCAAGGCCTTGTTAGCCCCACGCACACGTCTGTGGTGCTGTCATGTGTGCTGACTCGTGGCGTGCCGTACTGAGATGTGCCGTGCCGTGGAGTGTCCTCTTCTGCTCTAGAGTAACATCATTAGGGAGCATAGTTACCGTACAATGCATGATTATATATCAATATTTTAATCTTCACGCGTATATCCAGAATATATGATGACAAGTAATCAGGAAAGGTATTAGAAAAGACAACATTTAAAAGATTTAAATGGATGATGACGGAGAGTGTGTGTGTGTATGTTTGTGTGTGTGGGGGGGTGCAATATAACAATACAGTCTCAAGGCAGTGGTGAAGTAGTCATAATCGTTAATGTATTTATTCATGTTCCTGGACACCAATGTTTCATTTCTTCATGTCTTGCACACATTTTTTGTTTTTAATCTGTTTGGTGTCATGTGTAGTGATTTGTCCACATTCGGAGACTGAAGGGGTTTGTGGCAGAGGGAATCATTTCCCCGCTTATACCAGAGATCACAGTTTAAGTCAGAAACGAGACAGATATTTACAGTTAATTTGTGTCATACATTATTAATTGTCTTTAAAAGCCGAATTGATTATGTTTAGAGAAAGATCAAGGTTTGGGTTAAAGTGCATCACATCGCCCTGTTGTCTTGGTTGCCAGGGTGACAAAGCCCCGGTCCAGACTCGGGGCTGCAGACATGAAATATACCTCCTATTAAAAAAACATTACCTTCAAAGTTGTGCCAACTGTCTTGAAAAACAATGACAATTTGTGTCCGTGAACATGAACAAATACATTACTTTTTTTGGTGACTATTTCACGTTTTGCTCTGAGACCCGGCTGACAAAGACAGAGATAGAGGATGACAAATATTAGAGCCGTACCCTGACCTTTTCTACCATTACTCTCTCCCTCTCTCTTTCTCGTTCTCTGCCTCTTTCTGTCTGACAGGATGTGCGTTTCTGACGTACTGTGCGAGAGAGTCTGCGCTGAAAGCCCAGAGCGCTCTTCATGAGCAGAAAACACTACCAGGGGTAAG
Organism: Aulonocara sp. 'chitande type north' Nkhata Bay; assembly: GCF_057382095.1. Classification (NCBI taxonomy): domain Eukaryota; kingdom Metazoa; phylum Chordata; class Actinopteri; order Cichliformes; family Cichlidae; genus Aulonocara; species Aulonocara sp. 'chitande type north' Nkhata Bay. The sequence continues at coordinate 27,417,985 of NC_141354.1, read as the reverse complement.
TGCACATCAACAGACATAAATACACACACATAAACATCCCCAGATAAATCACACTTAACACTTATGTAACAATACACACAAGCTTCCATGTACATTCCTGTTGTAGCAAACATACAGACTCTGTCATCCAATTTACACACACACACACACACACACACACACACACACACACACACACAAAAGTGGCCTCGCATCAGTGTGCGTTTGTGTGATTGGAGGTTCAGCTCCCATTAGTAACACTGACATAACTCAGCAGCCAGCAGGCGTCTTGCTGCTAAGGACAAACACTCCCTCTCGCTGGAGACACATAGGGTACTCCGTAAGCATTATCATCTCCATTTCTCTATCTTTCTCTGTCGCTCCATCTCTCTGTCGGCTCCTGCGTTAGCCTCCGGTGATAGCTCCCGCCTAGAGAGTGTATGTAATTAATGTGGCCATTCCCCTTTGTCTCATCCCAGTCTCCCTCCGGTCGCTCCAGTGAGGGATTGTGCGCTGCACCGGGGCCGGGGTAGGACGGTGTTCATTATGGATGGGAAACTGCGAGAGCGGTGTCTGTCTCGCAGGCTCTACCTCTCTGTCACTCCCGCTCTCTCTCTCTCTCTCTCTCTCTTTTTCTTCCCTCTCTGACCTGATTTCCACTGCAGTTAAAAACAGATATTACAGTATGCGTTTTGGAGCATTTTGTATTTTTGCACACTGTGTGGCTAAAATACGAAGCGTTTAATCGAAATGGCATTTTCCCAGTTTTATCCGACTCCCAATTTCCACCATTTAGAACAGAATAGTAAGCGTGCTTCTACCATCTCTGAGGCGCTAGCATTCTCTCGAATTCTCTGTTCGTTGACTTGCTAATGATCAGAATTTCACTTCATGCACCTTCTTCCTGAGCCAGAGTGTTGATAAGATCTGTGTGAAAAAAACTGGAAAAAGAGCGTGAGGAAAAGGCGTTGGGGGAAGGGAAGTGTTGTGACACACACAAGCATGAAATCTCTGCATACATATTGCAGTCATGCATACTTTTTTTGAACCTCTATGCAGTCACACATTCGCAGTCACCTATACAAACACACTATAGTGACAGTAATCCAATTAGAGACTGCTAAGAAGCCTGACCTTTTTTCATAATCACCTTTCTGCTGTCTGCTGTGTCTCCCTTTTCTTGTGTGCACTGCCCTTTGTCCTTTAACTCATTCTTAGTTTCTCTACATTCCTCTGTGATGTCTCTAAGCGCAAAAGGGAAATCATCTATACGGCTGACTTACAAGAACATAATTGCTGCAAATTTCCAGATAAATTGTGATAGATATTCTGGACACACAGAGGAAACATTTGCAGGGCGGATACTCATTAGCTGCAAAGATTTACTAAAGAGTCAGCATGTAACAATCAGAAGCACCACTCCCCTGAGGAAGGCTGGTGCTGAAACAAGGGTGTGGCATTCGTGGGCTGATATAGGCCTGGACTCTTCATGAAAAGCATAACTTTTTCTGCATTTGGTGTGTCTTGGTTTCCGGTTGGATCACTTATTCTGTCTAATTTGAGCCAGAAGTGTTCATAATGAAGCACTTGCAAGAATTTTAGCATGTCTGAGCTCAGTGAATTGGTTCATGAATAGCAGTAAATGAGGGGCTGACACAGTTTGTCATCAACACTTCCCTTTAGTTGAAGCACTCACAAATATTTCCATCAGCAGCCTCATTAATCACTCTGGATGTCGTTTGGGGTTGGAATGAGGACCAAAGTGCAGCCACTGAAGTAGAGGGAAGTAACAAAAGTCGAGTCTTTAGTTTGGTTGACATAAAAAGTCCTAAAAGGGAAGTGACACGCAAATTCAAAAAAATAAACTCAAAGAGCCTGGGAATCAATCAAGAGAATATGGAAACAAGAAGGGGAAGACAGGACTACACAAATATACACAGATGAAAACGGTCAACGATGGGTGAGGACGGTTAGGGTGGGGCAGGCGATCTAGGGGGGAAAAGACCAGAAAGTAAAACTAGTACAAGACACAAAATTAGCATTCAGAGTAAAACAATAAACAAAAGACAAATAGGACTGAGTATGAAAGGGTACTAAACAAAAAGACAGAGACAGGAAAGCACAGGAGGAAAAAGTCATCAAGACATAGAGAGAGAGAGAAAATGAAGAAACACTACCTAAACTAAAAACACACGAACAGACATGTATTAATCTCAAAAGAGGACCCAAAGCCCAGTTAAAATAAATGAATCAAAATTGTCTCCAATACTAATATAGTAATGAAATCAAAACAAGAAGCACAGCTCAGTCATATTTAACAAATATCCAGAGCCATGACACTGGTTTGGTGACTACAGCTAACGAATGATAACATTTTAAAGCGATTAACTAAATTAAATTAAATGTCTCCATTTAATTCTATACTTTGATGCTTGGCTTTGGTAACTTTGTGTAGAGCAGCTAAGGTTTAGCTCTGCTATCACATTTCACTAACCACTGAAACCTGTGTGTCAACCCGGTCTCGTGCCAAACTGTGAAAAATCTGTTTGTTCCTGATCATGGACACAAATATTGTTGTCAGCACGACTTTGAAACTATTGTATTTCAGTGCTAAGTATATGCTTTGTGTGAAATCCAAGAAAATTTTCCATTTTTCCAAACCTATCCCAGTAGTTTAAATATCCAATTCGCTAGTTGTGCATTTCTTTGTAAGTGGCGTTTGGTTACTAAAAACATTAAAGAACTCCTTGAAAGTGACAATTTGGGATCCGGCCACTTTGACCTTCCGGCGATTATTTCTCCCATTATCTCTGAAACTCTGAAAATCTCTGGCTGGCGCATCACAGTTTAAATCGCTAAACCTAACCAGGCTGTTTTTAATACCAAAAGCTATTGTATTTTAAATAGATAACATCTTAAAAAATAAGACAAATGATTAAAAATCTGTCACATGCAAGATTCGAAACAAAGTTTCTGGTGTGACCGGTGAAATTTTGTTTTTTCTTTTAAAAGTGGAAAATATGAACTTTTTGTACCCAAACATAAATCAGTACGTCCGAGACTAGCAGAACAAAAATGTAAGGACAGGAAATCTGAGTACAGGACCACAGAAAAGCTGGAAAATTCGTTTACAGAAACGCAAGTTAATAGATTAGAGCTTGTGACTGTTTCGGGAACTGCCGTGAGACTGCGTTGCGCATGTCTCCCTTCTCCCTGGTCTCCGTTCCCTTGCCTATATTGACTTCTTTGACGGGATTTAGAAATGACTTAAGAAGATTTTTCACTCTCTTTCACACATCCTCCCTTTGTCCCATTCTTTTCTCTCCTTAAGAAATGCTTTTTCATCTCTTCCGTATTCTTCCTTTTATTTCCCCAGACCTGCCATATGCTTTCTCTCTCATTCAATTTCATCTCCGCACCCCCCCCCCCACTCTCAAATCCCCTCTGTCCTGTGTTCAACTCCTCCTCCTGACGTCTTCCAGTTTCTCTACAGCAGTAGAATATTACACTAGCCTGAACCCTTTCATTTCATGGTATTCCTCTCTCATCCCTCCTTTTCCCTCCCTGCTATCTTTTACTCATTTTTTTCTCTCACTGCACACTAGCGCTTCCTCCTCGGATTCTCATTTCACAGTCATTAATGGTAACCCTTCTAAGTCCTCCTTCTCTCACGCGCGCGCCATCTCCTTCCTCCACCCTCCCCCTCGCAGTTCCTCTACCCCTCGTCTCATTTCCCCTCCTCTTGATTAGTTGACCCCTTTGACCGTTTCACCCCCCCCCCCCCCCCTCCCCTACTCTTCTTCTTTGCCGGCTCTATTTGTTAAGCTTTGTGATGAGTTTATCACAAACTCATTTTCATAGTCAGATTCTGAGCTCCCTGTGAGGCACGAGGGCTGAGGTCTGTGTGTATATGTGTGTATGCGTGTGAATCTCGGGATCACTCTAAACTGCAGGCGGCGGAGGAACGTCGGGCACCTCATACAACTTTAATTGAGCTGTAGCATCACACACTCTGATGTGTTGCTTTTACACCCACGGCCTAGCAATTAAACGTTCGATGACAAGTCCAACGCTACAGAGTGTTACTGCTCCTGCCTGCCACTCACCGATGGGATTTAATGCTCTGATCAGCCAGTAGAGAAATGAAAAGAAGAAGAGAAATGCATAGAGGTGTGCTCTATAGTTTCAGCAAGGGGCGATAGACTGTCAGACGGAGTAAGAAGAAAAAGTGCAGAGGGATTGAGAGAGGGAGATACGAACAGATGGCCTTATCAGAGTGTCCTGCGCCTTGTGTTTAATTTGGACACAGAGGGAATGAGAAGCGACGAGGGAGCATGACAAGAAGAGAGCGAGAGGGAGGGAGCAAGATAGTACATGATATTTGTCACAGTAGCAGAAATTTAACAGTGGAACCACTATTAAAGTCCTGCTGTAGCACACAGATGTTTTGGTGTATTAGATGTGGTGCAAAGATTCCCTCTGGGATACATCCATGTGAAAGCGCTTATGTTTATCTGCCACATATTAGCATTTGTTTTCACATGAAGATTAAATTCATATGTGCATGCAGGGGTTTCCTCATTATTCCCAAATGCAAATAATATAAATATTTAGTGTCGTAAAAGCCTGCCCCCACAGATGTATTCCTGGTCTTATTTTGTAGATATCTTATTAAAGGTGTCTCATTCAAGGAACCACTTTTACTTCTGCAAAAAGAGCCATACTGTAGTGGATGCTCGATTTTAAAGGCTAAAATATATCAAATCAACAGCCGAGAAATTATTCTATCAAAGCAGCCAAATAAATTCCACAAAATAGCTTAAATAAAGTAGAATAGCTGAAATGAATTCATACAATAGTAAGACAAAACCTCAGTACATATATTTCATGGATTTATTTAAGTTAAAAGCTTTGATGATCCACAGAAATACACTGTTGGCTGGCTTTGCAGCTAGTGTGGGTCTTGTTATTTCAGAGAGATTGTAGCACTTGGGTGATACCATGTGTCCGAGGTCAGAGGTGAAGGCTCAGCTTCCAGTGAACAAATCCAGGATAACCATTAGAAGGACATGTCATCCCCAAAGAGTGTGTGGACCACTGCAATCTAGCACAATGCACAGGCGACATTTTGGATACATATTCTTCTCTCCTTAATAATAATTATGCCTGCAGTCAGAATATTTCTACAGTATAATTAGTTTGACATGTTGATTTGTTGCCTGGTTATATAATTTTTTTCTCACATCTTTTCTTTCATTTTTGACAGTTTTTTATGTAAGTTAAAAAGCTTGTATTTCTTGTACATTCATTGGAGACACTAACAGACACACAGCTCAGTCATAGTTTGCTTACACGTACACCGGTAAAAGACACTGTCATACACACAGGCACACTCGTGCTCATGCAAACATCAAATTTAGAGTATCCTTGTTTCATCCTAATCCCCCATGCATCTCTCCCTCCCTCTGTCGCTGTTCATCAGGCCACACTTCCCTCCCAGCCTGGCTAGATTTTAACCTCGTATCTCCCTCTGCTCTCCATCTATCGCTCTATCTCTCTCCAGCCCTACTGCTGCTGTATTTCCTCCCATATCTCTCCTCTTATCTGCTTCTTTTGTTCTTTGTTGTCGATATCTCTCTCTCCATTTAATCTGCACGCTCTCTTCTCTTTGTGTTTATCGCTCCCTTCATCTTTGTGCTACTTCAAACACAACTGTTTGTACACACACATACGTCTACCTGCTTGCACACACCCACACACACATACACACACACACACACACACACACACACACACACACACACACACACACACACACACACACACACACACACACATCTGTTTGGTCACGCCTACATCCGCAGATCTCAATGTAGGTGAAATTAAAGTGTGATAAGCAGCTTACCAGGTGTGTGTTGTCATGCTTCACTGCTCTCAAGGCAGCACTCTGCTCCCTGTTTTTTGATTAGAGCCAAACTGAAGCTCTCTCTCTCTCTCTCTCTCTCTCTCACACACACACACACACATACACGATGTACTTTCTGTGACACACTGAATGTCTAATGAATTATTATTAAGCCAGAAGAAGCACCACCAGTACTTAACAAAAGAGATACTACAGAGGAGTAGAATAAAAAGTAGAATAAAAGTTTGTAGTGGTGATATTGATTAAATACATTTAGTCTGACACTGAGCACTGATCCAGCTTTTTTCATTTCCGATATGACACAGTTACCTTGGCTTTCGGTTTCTACTGATAATGAGCACTGATCCGATACCAGCCTTAAATTAATAAGCTGTAATCCTCACTGTGAGGAAGAGACTAGGAATCCTTCCTTTATTCATAAAATAACATCAGGCTATACTTAAACATTTTTTTCTCAACAAAAGAACAGTCCAAGACTGTAAATGTTGACTCACTTCATCAAAGTTAGCAGTGAAGTAAAAGAAAAAAACTTTTTCAAACACACAAAGAGTGTAGCAGTGTGAAATCCCTCCAAACTCTGAACGCTTTGCTGTTACTTTCCCCCATTCCCCACATTAGGTCTCACACTAACAAACAGTGTGCTGCTGCGTCATGCATGAGCTGGAAATCAGAACAACAGAGAACTGATGTGAACAGCACGATGCACCGGTGCATCGCTGGTTGTTTTAGAGTTAATGCTGGATCTTGGAAAAGTGTTGGGATTTTACTAATTCTGTGAGGTCTAAGCTCTCGCTGGCACCCCTAAACTTATGTTGTGGAGAAATACAGAACAAAAACATGGTTTGTCAGGTGTCAGTCATAATGACACTGGCAGGGTTATAAGCAATATGCTGTTTGATGGTGTAAATTTAACTACAGTATTTTCAGGGTTAAGGCTTGATCCTGGAAACACGTCTATAGCTGCTAAGCATTTTATTAAGTCAAATCAAAACCGTGGAAACTGAACTGACTTCCACAACATCCTGTGTATGTATAGTATTGATGAGATCAGACACAGATGGTTAGACGGTGCAGAAACAGCAGCCTCTTCTTAATAATTAGTGTCACTTCATTCTTTTAAGGGCAGCCCAAGAAAAAGAACCAACATTGGAAATATCACCATAAATAATCGCTTTTCCCTTTAAGTATGTCAGTAGTGTGCCTGGGAAGATAGATGCGATCTCTTCAGGTATACATCAACCACTACTTTTAGTTGATGTTTATCAGATCCACTTAGAATGTGTCCATGTTGTGTACGTCCTGTGTGTGTTTCCATGTGGAATCTAAGATGCTTGGCAGACAGCCTCCCTGTGGGGCAAAGCTATGATGAGCAATTATCCACTAGGGCGACTTTGTAGGCTAATTTAGCATATTTATGTGGTCAGCAGCACTGTTTACTATTCCCCTTCACTGCTTACTGCTACACTTTCAATTTAGAACAGACCCCAAATCTCTCTCTTTCTCAGTTTCTCTCTCTCTTTCTATATTTCCTCTCTGTCTCTCCCTCCTCTCCCTCTATCTCTCCCCTCCTGATGGGGTTTGTGATGTGTATCGCTTACCCCCTCCCTCGTGCTGTTTCTCTATTTTTATCCTCGCTGTGTGTGGGATGGGAAGGGAGTAGAGGGACAGGTGTAAAATTGTGTGTGTGTGTGTGTGTGTGTGTGTGTGTGTGTGTGTGTGTGTGTGTGTGTGTGTGTGTGTGTACAAGAAGTAGACAAAAAGAGGAGGAGCTGGAGAGAGTGATGCAGAGGGGATATGCAGAGCAGAAGGGTGTTTGTGAGGGGAGGGATTTGGCTTGTTTGTTTAAAACAAAAGTCTTTGCTCTGTGCATGCATGTGTGTGTGTGTGTGTGTGTGTGTGTGTGTGTGTGTGTGTGTGTGTGTGTGTGTGTTTGTAAGTGTGCATGTGGGTACATTTTTGCATGAAACATGGGCAGAGAAAAAGTGCCTGCCTCATATTTCACAACAAAAATGAGGCAGAATCTAATCATAGCCTAATAAAAACCTGACCCTGGAGAGCGCCTGCCTCTTTAAGACCTAACACACATACACACACATGCACACATACTCCAACACACACTGTTGTTTATACATGACTCCAGAGGCCATTACAATGACTTACATTCATTTCCTAGAGACTTACCTTAACCTTAAGCTAGTGCTGGGTGGTATGAAATATGTATGGTCGTTTTTAAGATTCTGGTGGTTTCGTTTTATGTCACAGTATTGTTATTATTAGTATTATTTTTGCCTATGAGCTTACACACAGACTTTAATGTCATCATAAAAAAGAAATAAAACCTAAAATAAAACCACACAACCATAAGCAATAAATGTTCTAATCTTAGGCTCTGCTAATGAAAATCATTGGCACATGGCTATAGAGGCTGCTTTCTGTGATTTACCAGTGTAAACAGATTTTGGTCCTCATAAGTACTACCTGAACAAAATAAACACAGAAGGACCTTCATGTGTTGGCCTGTTTGTAAAATGATATTTGTGTGGATGGATGATTACCAGGCCGTGTGTCTCTCAGATGCTGAACTCTAAAGTAGCAGTAAAGTTGAGTCCATATCACACACCATCTGCTTTGTAAAGCCAGACAGCTTTAGCACAGCCTTGTGTCCACGTTCACTGAATGAAAAGACCTGAGTTGTAATTTTGTGAAGTTTGCTTCAAAACTTGCACAAGCACAGCTTTTTTGTAGCTATTTAAATCTTGGGTTCACACATTGGCTTATTGTAAACTGCCCACTGACACTAAAATCCTCATATTTAAAACAGAGAACTGTTTTTTCCTGGCTGAAAGTGGCCCTTTAGGGCGGCTATGCAAGTAAGCATGATGTGTCAAGGCAATATATTAAAGGTGCATATAGAAAAATATATTTATCCATCCATCCATCTGTTTTCTTCCACTCATCCAATTCAGGTTTGCAGGCATAATAAATTTATACTTGAGTAAATTCCCTCCACTTAAAAAAAGACTTTGCTTGGGGGGAAGGCCAAAACCTCTTTAGTGAGCAGAAACCTTTACAAAATAAGATAGATGTTCCACGTTAATGCAGATAGAAATACATTTGACTGATTATTGTAAGCTTACAAGAGGATTATCTTTCCCATTTGAATAAAACAAATGCATTTCAGAGTAGAAAACAATTGTCAGAAATCAGAGTATGCGAGGATCACTTAAATGCGGTGACCTTAGCAGATCTCAGCATTTGTTCTTGGATCGGGCTTTCATCAGTGATCACCCCTTTTTTTTTTACTTGAATTAATTTACTCTTCCTAACACTCCGTCTTGCATAGATTTTCATGGCATGGCATGCTTTGGCATGAGTTGGCATCTTTTATTTTGTCCATGTCCATGTGAGGCTGTCTTTCTCAAAGCTACAGCTTGCAATCCAGACATGGTGTCTCAGCATGTAATATTTATGTGTCTATACTGAGGCGGACGTATAGAACAGGACCATGCCGGGGGGCGGGGGGGGGGGGGGGTGAATGAATGTGTGAATTTGTGTGAATGAAAGGGGAGGTTAAGCGGAGTGGAGGAGGGCCGTGAAGAGGTTTGGCATGAATAGGGGTGTATAGACGGGGAGGGGGGAAGGGTGAGACAGGGGAGGAGTAGAGGAGTTCGGGTTAGAGAGAAGGAGGAAACAAGACAAGAGTTTCCCATAATGAGCGTGGAGGAAGGGGCAGGCGGGTGGTGTGCAGAAGAAAGGGCTTTTTCTGGGTGGTGGAGGAGTGGGAGGGAGTCAGGGCGCACTTCTGTCAATTTAAACAGAGACATCTGTCAGAGGGGGCCACTGGTGTGTGTCTGAATATGTGTGTATGTGATTAGGCAGGCAAGGGGATGACAGGACTTTGGTTGCACCTGGGGTATGACCTCCGCTCTGAGGTCCCCCCTCTAGCCACACTCCAACTTCGTATCTGAATAATGGCCATTTTCCTCTGACCACAGGGCAATACTGGAGCTTTAAGTGACCACATTACACAAACGTAAATCACCACACTTAATAATGCTGCGTTCAACAACAGAAAACAATGGGAACAGGACAACAAGCCTCATACGGGAGACAGAGAAAACTGGGCTCCGGGTTTTGCTTTTAGTTCAGCGACCGTGGTTGTGATTTAGTGCTATATAAATAAAACTGAATTGAATTACTTAACTAATTTCCTGTGACAGCCTGGTCTAAGGCACTTAAAAATTGTTCATAAAGTATGAACAAATTCCGCTATGAGAATATTGATAAAACACTGATTTGTGTGTGATATGTTCATACACATGATTTACACACAGATTTTTGGATACGCGCTGTTAGTAAATGTGGTGTGAAAATGAGGCTGTTGTGCCTTATTTAACAGAAATCTATGCTTTTTTCTGCTGTTTCTGACAATTTGAGGTCAGACAAAAATGTCTTTGTAGATTGAGTAGATTAAATTCCAATTAACAAAAGTAGTTAACAAAAATTATTTTATTACCATGCTGGTGATTTCACTTTGGTTCTAGCTGAAATCTCTTTAGGGAATCCAAAAATGTATATGTGCAAAAAAAAAAAAAACAACAGCCATGAAATACTAGTTGGTTGACTGACTTTTAAAAGTACTGCAGTAGTAACTTGTTGATTATAAGATATTTCTTAGTCACCTGCTTTAGCCAGGCCTGAGATAGAGCTGTGCCTTCATATAAATATAAACAAGCCACATTTTAGTAAACTACTCATTTACATACAGTCCCTGGACCACATCATATGAAGCTGCACACTATTCAGATACCATATAGACACAAAACAAAGAACACAAACAAAAGACAAATACATAAAATACAATCATACTAAATTAAATATGATCACAGTTCTGGTTTGCTATAAGCCTTTGTGGAACATGTAGAATGTTCCTTTGTTATAACTGGTAAGCTATTCCAATATTTACTTCTGTTCACTGATAGCACAGTTTGTCCAAACGTGGTTTTGCCTAGAGGCACCTCGCAGTGAGTTCTTTGTATAATAAATTCATTTATACAAGGTGGGGAGGGCATTTAAATTCTTATATATAAAAAAGGCTCTGTTTTTTTTATTTCTCAAAGCTGGAAACCTTTTGTTCTTTCAAAAATGTCCCAGAAAGTAAATTTAAAATGACCTTTTATCAAGCTTTTTTATGGCTTTAATGAAAAGTGATCCCGTTGAGGGTCGTTCCACAGACTCTTCAGCATGTAAAAAAAATTCACTGAAGAATGAAGAATATAGAGGGAATTTAGAACATTTTACATTTAGAAAAATATAGGTTTGGATTAGCTTGAAATGTAACCTTCAGGGTTATACACTGCTTATGTTAAATTCTATCAACATTATTTAATCAAAATGAGTAAAATCCTTTCTCTATTTACCCCGAAGCAACCGAGCTATTTTAGCAACGACTATGACTCAGTGGAATTATTTATTATATAATTATATTTTATGGAGGAATACATTTTAAATTTGTTTTTGTAATTTCACTCAAGTTTCCTGTACCAATAAAATGATATTTATTTAGTCAGTTACAGTTAGTTAACTGAGAAAAAAAGTATATTTGAATAAAATGTGCATTACACTATGCTAGTATCACTTTAACACAAAATATTAATAGTAATAGTGTGAGCAACAGCAAATTTTAGTTTTGTTTCAAGTTTTTGGGTCAGGATTGGATGGTTTCCCTTTATTACTACTTTGTTACATGTTTCTATTACATCTTTCAAAAAGACTATTTAAAATATTTTGTGGAGAAACACTTAAAATAATGAAATAAATGAAAAACTATTATGGGATTATTAATGGCCCCACACAACTTTATTTTTCATATAAAAAGTTTGAAACGTTGTAAAAGAAGAATATGAATTAAAGAGATTTGTTATACAAGCGATAAAGTGAAAAAAGGCTAAAGCGGTATACCTTTTAAAATTTAAAGTGTAAACTATGAATTGTTTTCCAAGAAAGAGAAGTTTAAAAAAAACAATTTCATACATCTATTTTATTCCTGTGACATGCAAAAAAGCTAAATCATCACCAGTCAGTGTGGTGTTTTTAGTTCTGTTAGGCTGTTATGTGAACACACAAGTCATTTACATGTTTTTCTTGCTTTAATTTTCTGGGATCCTGCCTCATGCTGTAACTATCTGAGCATTCAAGAACGTGTCGCTGGCTCCGTGTTGAATGTAATCTCAGTGAATATGAGATTTTTGCAATCATGAATTTCTATGGCTCTGAGCAGCCTTTTTAATTCAGCCGTTCGTTTCTCAAAAGACTTACACTCCCTAAAATAGAAAGAAGGTCCAAGTGCATAGGTCTAGCAGTTATCCGCTATAGTGCTGTTGGATTATGTTGGACTAAATCCAGAGGATCAAATTTCAGTGAGTGCTCCACTGCTGCATGCAGAATGTTCTCATTGGGGTTTGACAAAAACAGCATATAATATTATAGGGATCAACAGGGTAGTTAGTTCTGCTTTATGGATGGTTTGGTGTCATTACTATGGAGCCTGATAAAGAGAAAAAGAGAACGAGAAAGAAAAGAGAATATGTTGCTAATCCGAGAGGCTGGTGAAGGGTTAACTGCCACACAGAGTATTGAGTGGAGAAGAAGGAGGGCGGACTTCTCAGGTGTGAAGAAGAGAATGAGGGAGAGACAGAGGGAGGAGGGATGAGAGCAGGGGGATGGGCCGCTCAGGAGCTTGTATTGTGGTTGCAGGCCCCCGTTACCAGGCAACGGAGCTGAGCTGAGATGCCAGGTTGCTAGGTAACCTGAGGGATGCAAAGCCTAACGTGGTGTGATAGAGAGACGAGGTGGGGTGGAGCTGTGCTGCCGAGCTGCTCCACCTCAGCGCTCACTGTATCTGTTTCTCGCGTTTCAGTGTCTTCATCCAGCTGTGAATGAGAGGTGTGAGCCAGGGTGTCACATTTACCATATCCTACATGTGACACCCCGGGGTGGCTATGCATGGAACCATAACCGGCCACATGTAGTGAAAGCGAAGCTGATGTCTATGCGATTTCCTTACATTTTGGACCATCTTTCACTGTTGAGTAACAGTAAAATATTTTAAGACTATTACAGCGAGTAGAATTTTTGTCACAGTCCTGATGATTTTCCTTTGTCGGAAAAGTGAAAACTTGGTTAGCATGGAGTATTTTAATATCACTTAAAATTAGGGCTTGATTATGACAAAAATTAGAATCACAATTCATTAGCAAGGACCGCAAAACTGAAGGTAAATGTAAAAAGGGGGCCCACAAGTCAATCTATGCTTTGTGTTGGTCCCAAGTCTGGAAAAATGAGGAGGGATGTGTCAGGAAGGGCAAAGGGCATCAAATCTTTGCAAAAATCAAATATGCAGATCACCATAATTCCACACTTGATCAGTCCAGACCTCGATGGAAGCAGGTTATGAAGAAGAAAAAGAATAGCAAAGATGATAGATGAATTACAAGGCCTCAGTGAGGGTCCGGAGCAGCGTGTGGGCCCGGCTAAGCCCTCTGATATCTGTGAAAAGAGGGGGGGTGGGGGGGGGGGGGGGACGTGGCATTTATAGATTTATGACAGCAAGGGAACTCTAACGGGTGTCGTTCCGCTCCTGAATTTCAGATCAATTATCTCCAAGATTTGTTGGTCACTATTTAGATCACCATGGCTTAATAAGTTAACTTCACTTTTGAAACATAACGAAAATTGCATTTTCTAGTTCAGACTCCTCGAAACCAAAGGGTTTCCAAACAGCTGAATTGGTTTCACTACTCTTGGTAATCAAAGTCGCTCTTCCTTTCATCTTGACTTTAGCTGAGCTAAACCTGCCGCAGTCTTTTCTGAGAGCAAGTTTGGTGTTTTAGAGAAATATGTGCACCGCTGTGAGCAAAAGATGAAAGAACAGCAAATAAGAAAAGAACAAAACAATTGCTTTTGTTCTTGGACAATTGGAATTGTTTTACTCAAATTATCCGTTATCATTTAATTATTTTCAGCATGTTTTTCTATAACTACACATCCTCTTTGTATTTTTTTGTTAATAAATAGATTCAGGAGAGATACAAAATATAGTTATTTGGTGCCTTTAACATTAGGCCACTAGATGTTGAAACCATGGATTTTAAAAAAAAAAAAATGAAGTAGTTAATCATTTGCCAAAATAACTGCAAAATAATTTACGCTCACTGAATTATTGATGCTTCTCTCTTTAAAAATGTTTAAAATTCAAAATTTGCATTCTAGCTTAAAATGCCTGCGTGATCACCATCAATTGTCCTTAATTTTACAATTAATTTGTTTAATCAGACTTACAATGTGCCCTCAACTTTGTTGAGTCCAGAATAAAGGTAGAGTCGTATAAATCAGTCATGTGGATTAGTCTAAAATATTTTATAATATTCACAGTTAGAAACAGTTGTGCCTAGCTTAGTTTTTGCATGCTGATGATGAGGATGGGTTTACTAAAATTCATGGAGAGAGTAAGAAAGTAAGACGTAATGGTAAGAAAGAAGAAAAAGAAAGATAAAAAAAAAAACGCCGTGATGGCTACGTCATGGGGTATGAAGGGATTATGGAGCTGAGAGTCAGGGGGAATTGAGGATAGGCGAGAGGAAGAGGGAGAGAAATAATGCTAGATCGTGGAGAAGGGGTAAAAATAGTTTTCCTTTCTTGTGCACTCTGGAAAATAGACATCTGAAATTGTGTGGATGGAGTGCTCCAGAGAGAGATTGAAAGGGGGGAAGGGTGGACAAACACACATGCACACACACGCGCACGCTCACGATTGAATGTTGTGATTCTGTGCTCTGTAATCAGTTTTATATTACTGTTTGTGATAACATTTGTTTCTTCTTGCGATTTAATGACAAAAAAGGGTCAAAAGAACAAAATGATAACATTGATTCAGCGCCGTCGTTTAATCCATGTCCCGAATAGTGTTTGTGCGCTCACATTTACATGCACACACTACCCCCTTCCCTCATAACACTGTGCAATGGTTTATTCCACTGATTTTGTGTAGGTGGGGGAGGGGGGGAGAATACGATTTGATTGGATAATCCAAGGATTTAATATCCCCTAATCCTGGCACAATCCTCTCTGCATTACTGCAGGGAGTAAGATTAACAGTATGTGTGTAGTATGTGTTTGCTTCGGTGTGTGCCAAAGGGCGGATGCTCTGAGAAGGGGGAAAACTGTAGTGGATACTGTGTGTCAGTGTATGTGTGTGCGTGTGTTGTCACCTCAGCATGCAAATGGGCTGTGTTTGCATGCCATACATGATCGTGCATGTGTGCGTTTGTGTGTGTGGATGTGCCTCACACGCACACCATCGTATATCACATATCTCACCCTCATGCGTGGCCTCACATATGAATTCACTTTCCTCTGAGATATAGAAACTCTGCCTCTCAGGGAGGGCTTCTTAGTATGCAGCAGGACGGATCAAACCACGCTCCAGTATGAAGCCAGCTCCTTGTACGTGTTTGCAGATGGTTACTGTTAATTAAGCCCTAATTGGAACGTGAGTAATTAGAGGATAATTCGACTCGAAAGGAGCATGTGGCTGTTCATGAGTGCTGGAGTAAAGGAGACAGAAATACAGTGTGAATGACTAGCGGGGGCTATACTATGTTTGAATTTTTCACTGGGGCTCAAGGGAATTTTAATTACTACAATGTAGATTCAATCCCTCACCCTTACTTATTAAGACTGCCTTTATCTCTCCATTATTCTCATCTTATTGCTCATATATATTTACATTTACTCAGGGCTCATTTTTCTCTCTATGATGCTACGATAAGAGGATGTGTTAGAGGGACGCTGAACAGGGGAAAGAAGAATTTACATTTTAAAAAATGTCTGGTATGAAAATGTAGGTAAAAGGCAGACCTTTTACATGTGATAACTTTGCATACAAACGCCAAAATCTAATTTTAGTGGTATTTTTATTTTAAGGCTTAACCATCAAAGCGGTTTGGAGCATATGATAGCCATGATTCTCCTGTGTCAGAAGAAATCACAGTTAGAAAATGAGCCTCATATTTAAATGTAGGTAAACAGGAAACCTTTTAGATGGTATTTTTTTGACAAGCCACCTATCGCACGTGGAGATGTGGCTCACAGATGTGATTTTCTGTGAAAACAGATTAAGCATCCAGGGTACCGTTTTTTGGGGTTTTTTTGCTACTCACTGTCAGCGACATTAAAGTGCACTTTTGCTTTTGTTATATATCCTATACCAATGGCGCAAAGGTGGGAAGAATTTAGTCTAGATTGTTTTAGATTGAGACACTTTGAGTGGGTGTAAAATTGATTTTCTTGCTGTCTTTGAATGAGCTTAAATGTGAATTTCAGCCCTGAAAAGTTCATGTGGCTACCTCCTTTTTTACTTATCCTGCTTTAAAAAATGCTGGTAAAAATAAGGTGACTTAAAAAAAGCACCAAATTTTGACCCACCCCTTTGTACATCTACATGAAAATTTTGAAGCGTTTTCATGTAGGGCTTCATTAAATATACTGAAGTTATTTTACAAATCAGCCGATTCTGAGGGTTTCATGATATTCTGTGTGTTATGTCCTTATGATAAATGCTCATCTTTCTGTTATTATTTTACAAGGCAGGAAAAATGTGTGATGTTAAAGCCAGCAAACGCTCCTCCAGCACAAATTCTTTGTTTACTCAAAGAGCACAGGAGTCGCCCTTGGCAACCAGCGTTCTTGTTTACCTACCCAGTGTGCCGTCATATGATTGCCATGACAACGATCTCGTTGCTATGCCAATTTTCCAGTGCTATTGTGTCTTTATGCCGGCCGACTGCACCTTTCACCTGCTGCTTTTCCTCATCTCTTCTGATTCTTCCTCTCATCCTTTGCAGTACATCATGTGGGATTCATATTATATGGTTCTATTAAAGTTCACACACACACACACGCACGCACACTCGCACAGATGCTTTGATAAGCTTTGATTCAAAGGCCTTAGTTTGAAATCAGGAGGTGTTTCTGTTCAGTCTGTTTCAAGGATGAGCTTGAATAGGCCTAATGAATGAACAAATGGAAGAAGTGATGGATGGCTAGAGGGATAGGGAAAGGGTCAGTGGATGTAGATCCTGCTACAATCAGCCTGCTCTACAACACAATCCGAAATCAATGGACAAGACGGAGCTGATCAATGAGTTTGTATCACAAGATGGATGGCAACTTAGATGGACAGCAAAAGCACCCTGAGCAGGGCTAGGATTATGATGGATGGATGGATGGATGCAAGGTTATGGATGGATGGATGGATGGATTCAAGGTTATGGAAGACGGTCAGATAAGATAAGATAAGATAAGATAAGATAAGATAAGATAAGATAGATAAGATAGAACTTTATTAATCCCTCGGGTGGGTTCCTCTGGGAAATTCGATTTCCAAAAAAGCACAGCACCGACAGAAGTTACAGAGTTACAGAATATTGTATATATATATATACACACACACACACACACACACATATATATAATACAGAGACAATATAAATAAAATATACGAAGGGGATAAATAGAATAAATAGGAATAAAAAATAAAAATACAAGTGAATTGCACATTTCAAGTATTGAGGTCTATTGCACTGTTGACTATTTACAAAAGTATTGCACAAAAGGTATTGCACAGTGAGGTGAAGAGGCACTACAGCTTAGTTTAGGGGGAAGTTTATGTGTATTTTCCATAAGGTTATGATGATGCTGACAGCTTGAGTCGATAAAAGTGTGGGGTTAAAAGTACATATCATTCCTTCCTTTGCACACCCCTTGTGTGCCCATGTTTGTGTGTGTGTGTGTGTGTGTGTGTGTGTGTGTGTGTGTGTGTGTGTGTGTGTGTGTGTGTGTGTGTGTGTGTGTGTGATGGCCTTGTCTTAGATCAATAGCTTTGTGGTGACAGCTAAGAGCTGATTAATCAAATGTATGGATCAGTCTCTCGCTGCTCTTCCCTCTCTTCAATTACCAGCTTCATTACATTGCCTTAACACCCCACTGGGACCTCTCTCCATTCTTTCTCTCCCCTTCCTCGCTTTCTTCCACCGTACTTCTGTCTTCCTCCTCTCTGTCTCTTCCCATCTTTTTTTCTTCCTCTGTTTTTATCACCGTCTTTCAATAACTATAGCTGTAAACTACATATTATTGAGCTTAAAATCCTATTTTGATTGGCAGGGAGGTATTAATATATACATGGATCCTTTCTGAGACCTATATATAATAATATAATACTATTATTATAATTTCCTCATTACTATTATTATTATTAATGTGTTAAAGAACAAACAGCAAATCTCTGCATATGAATGAAGATTATATTCCTCCACTTTTTAGAGTAATGTACCCACAGATAAGAGCTTTTTGGTGAGATCCATTCCGTTCCTTTTTATTCAATACCTTTTGTTTTTTGCTCTATGTTCTTTATTTGTTCTATTTTGATTAATCTTTTGTTTACAATCAAAAAAGTATATAATTAATAATAAATAGTTTTAGAACTCATTGTGAATTTATTTTGCAAAATGTGAAACTGTACTTGATGAGCGTGTTTTCTTGCTGTATATTTAGATGTCACTTCACTGGCTCATATCTCCTTTAGCCTCGTCTCCTACCTCCATCCCTCCTTTTGATCCAGCCTTCTTTTTTCTCTTCTTGTTTCCTTCTTTTCATCACCTTCATTCTGCAGCTCTGATCCTCCGTCTCTCTGCCCTCCTTTTCTCTTCCTGTGTTTTTATTCCCATCTTTCAGTAACTCCTCATAGACATAAAGTACCTATTTTAAAGGAAATATCACATATTGACTGGCAGTGAGACATAAGTACATGATTTCTTTAACATTATTTATTTCAAACTTTTAGAAGTTATTTTGAAACTAGAATTGTCTTCTATGTCTTTGCGGCTTTGCCCTCCTCCCTTCCTTCCACCCCCCTGCTTCTCTTCTTGCTTTCCTCTTTTCACCGCCATCATTCTGCAGCTCTCCTCCTCTTCCTCCTCCCCCAGCCCATTCCCCTGGCATTAACACTGTGCCTCATTGCCTCAGTGCTATGACTAAGCACTGTGTGTGTTTAGTATGTTTTTGTGCCTATGTGTGCTTCTACGTGTGTGTGTGCGTCAGACCTGTGTTTCTTTCTCTAAATAGCGAACGAATAGGGGGAGACATGGAGAACGTGTGTTTGCACGCGTGCATTAGCATTCATGGCAGTGGATGGGTGTAGTCGTGACATTTTTTAAAGATAGAGCAAGTCACGACTGAATCACGCCCAGCTCCTCCCTCCCGCCCTCCCTCCATCCCCTATTTCTCTTTCTATTCTTTTTGAATCATCCTCTCAGGGGCAGCTCTGCTTTCATCCTCCCACACTCGGTCTCTCTTTCTCGCTCTTCATGTACTACTTCTTTTTCCAGCCTTTCCATTCATTCCCCAGGTTCCTCTTGGCCTTCCACCTGCCCTTTCAGTCGGTCGAAGTTAGGCAGGGTCCCCCAGGTCTCTCTCTTTCTGTCTCTCGTTCAACATCCTTTTATTTTTAGCTGACCGCGCCTGGTCCTGTTACACACTTGTCATTTCACCCCACTACAAAATCTCTCTCTCTCCCTTGCCTCCCCCGCCTCGTCGCCGTATCTCAACCTCCTCTTGTCCCTCATCTAATCCGTAGTTCTTCAGTAATCCTGATCAGCTGGCCTGCATTCTTAATCTCGTCACTTCTCAATCCTCCTCTGTACTCCTGCATGCGTGTGTGAGACAGAGAGGCTGAAAGAGAGAGAGAGAGTGAGAAATCATAGGTAGTAAGACTGTGTGCGTTTGGCAGGGATCAACCAGCCTCGGACAGAGTTCAGACACACCTGTTACCTGCTAACATTCATTTATCTGCTGCTAAAAATAAATCCCACTTGGATACACACAGGAGCCACATAAAAATATCAGCTACAGTCTATTCATCTTTACTTTTACAACAATATTAGTATTTGTGTCTGATTTGTCATTACACTTGATGCTTGTCTGGATTTCAAAACATGCCACAAAAACCGATGTTTTCCCTGACTCAATATCAGACCTTGGTTATGTACACAGGTGTGAATATTCAGCATATAGTTACAGTAATGAGTCTGGGTTATGTTGTTTAAGAGATTTTTGTGCATTTTCCTGGTATTGCTGCCCAGTTGGTGAACAAAAATGATTTTTTTTGCTAAAGTAAATTAAACCCGCCTTTAAAAAAAAAAAAAAAAGGTTCAAAATATTGATTTTACTCTGGTGGAAAGTCAAAATTTCTTTGATGGATACCTGCTGATTTACAAAATACCAATTAATGTTTGAGTAAAATATGTTACCTAAAATGTAATGAAAGTGAAGTCAGTCTTAGAAAACAAATATGTCCAGGAGAGGCTTGTTTATGTTGACCATCCGTATTCCTGCTTGCTTGTCCCTCAGATGAATCGGCCAATCCAGGTGAAACCAGCTGACAGCGAGGGCAGAGGCGGTGAGAAACACGCTTAAACATCCAAACACGTACTCCTGCATTATGTCTTTCTGTCTATGTGACATAATGACATAATGCATTCCCCTTACTGTAAACGTAACCATCCAATCCAAATCTAAATCACTCTAACCAGAACTGTAAAATCAAGCCTGTAATAAACCTTTGACGTTGTGAAGACTGGCCAAAAGGTCCTCACAGTGTACAGATGTCCTTGTTTGCCAGATAGAAGGGTAGGTGTCAAGTTGGATCAGATAGAGATGGAAAGTAGTCAGCGGGGTGCCTGGCAAGTTGCTTTCTATAAATACGCACACATACATACACATTCAGATCACACTCTTTTCATGCCACTTTCCTGGTTTATGGTCTCTGTGGTCAATACTGCAACCTGGTGGACATAAATTGAATCTGCCATAAAAAGATTGTTTTTTTTCTTTTACTGAAGACAGCCTTTACTCTATACCAGCCATGTCGCCAGCATTGGGAATATAACATTGAATTCATAACATTTTCTTCCCTTTCCTCCACACATCCTTGGCCTCTCAGAGGACAGGAAGTTATTTGTGGGCATGCTGGGAAAGCAGCAAAGCGATGAGGACGTCAGAAGGCTGTTTGAGCCCTTTGGCAGCATAGATGAGTGTACTGTCTTGAGAGGGCCTGATGGCACCAGCAAAGGTAAAATGCACTCAAATATAATACCACAAAGTGCTTCATTTCATGCAGTGCCATTTTTATTTTTAATTCAATGACTGTTTGTTACAGGGTGCGCGTTTGTGAAATTCCAAGGACATGCCGAAGCCCAAGCTGCCATCAACAGCTTGCACGGGAGCCGCACAATGCCTGTAAGCAGCATGCACATGATCGCAAAGGATAAAATCCATACGCATAAAACAAACAGACACAACCAAATATGTGTATGTACTTCTAAAGGCTTATACAGTGAACCGCAGGGGAGAGTTTGCATTTTTTGTAGGTAATAATGTAATGTAAATGTATTTGCTTTGGCCCTGCACTGCTCATTGTGCCGGGATAAGCGTGAGTCCCACGAGACTCATAAAGGATTAACTGGATAGAGGAAATGAATGAATCAACACGAAGCCTGGGCCCATTAACACCGAAAATTACTTGCAATTGAAACTTAATTCTGTCTTCACCTCTGTCCTCGCAGGGGGCGTCGTCCAGTCTGGTGGTGAAGTTTGCAGACACAGAGAAGGAGCGGGGGTTGAGGAGGATGCAGCAGGTGGCCTCCCAACTCGGCATCTTCAGCCCCATGACCCTCAATTTCCCCGCCTACAATGCCTACACGCAGGCGGTCAACGCACAGGCAAGCACAAACACACATAAACATTCGCTGTGCTGCACATGCATGCACCAAGTTTGTAAGGGGAGTGCTGTGCTTATGAAAGGATGTAATAAGTTTGAAGAGGCTATCAGTGGTCTAATTCAGGCTAATGTTATTACCCACACAACAGAACATACGTCATCTGGCATTAGCTTTCCCGCAACACACAACCATTAACCCACTGACTCGGGACATAATGGCCTTGTAATTAGATCTCTATTCATCTGTTCCTCCATCACTCCCTCTCCCTGCCCCTTCCTCTCATTTTTCTTTCCCCTTTTTCTCCCACTCTCTCTCTTTTTCCCATACCCATTTAACTGTGTCTTTGTTTTCTCTCACCCTCACTTTTTCTCCCCTCTTTCTCCCTCCTCTCTTCTACCTCTCCATCTCCTTCCTGTCTCTGCTTCCTTCCTTGTCCACAGCTTGTCCAACAGCAGGCCCTGGTTGCCCAGTCAGCGTACTTGTCTCCTGTGGCAACAGTTGCCGCCGTACAGATGCAGCAGATGGCAGCACTCAATGCCAATGGAATCATTGCCACACCCATTACACCCATCACACCATCCTCGGGTAGGCTTACATGCCATGCGTACTTAAATATATTCTTGGATTATTGGATGTATCTTCTAGCTGTACTTGTCAGTTTGTTATAACATCAAACATGATGCATTAGAAAAATAGTCACAACCCTTTTTCCTTTTAATGTTTCATGTTATCGAAAGAAAAGTCTAGATTGCTGCTTCTAGGAGTTTAAAGCATTCAGTTTATATTTTTACAGTGTAAGTCTAGCAAGATGAATCTTTGAATGAAGGTTTGGTTATTGAAGCAGGTGTACTCACATAGGAAATATAGTTAATGTCCTTCGAGATGCAAGATAGGCCTCTTGGTAGCTATCTTAAAAGGCCTCAAGGCACTTCTTTTGAAGTATTATTTTTAATTCATTTTAATTTCGCTGGTCACTGAGACATAAAAACTGCATGCATAGTGTTGCCAGGGAAGTTTTATCTTTTTTAAAGAACAAAGACTTATTCTAGTTCCCTGACTTTGCCCCCAAATGGGGTTTTAAAATCCTGAAAGTTGTACTTCTACTACCATCTTTCTACCACCAGATTTCTCCCATAAATCTAAACGTTTTATTCTTTAAGAGCTGTGTCTCTCATCTCTCTGGTATAGTGAAATATTTGCAATGACAGAGACTCTGTTTTGCTGTGATATCTGTCTGTAGGTACAAACACCCCCCCAACTATTGCAGCAACACCTGTGCCAGCGCTTCCTCCACCAATAGGAGTGAATGGTTACAGCAGCGTGCCAGCTCCCTCCAATGGGCAACAAACAGAAACACTATACACCAATGGCGTTCACCCATATCAAGGTATTTTGATCAAATCATTATGGAGTGTAGAGATATGTTTACTACTGTGATGTTGTGATGAGGACCGGACCCAAATTGCAGGACGCAAAGCAGACAAAGTGAATAAGACTAAACACAATAACAGAGACATAGAAAACAAAAATACAAACAGAAACCAAGAACTCAATAAACACTACATAAACTCCAGGTCCATTACAGATATAGAAATAAAATAAATCACAAGAATTTATTAATATATTGCCTTTTTTTAAATTCTCCTTTTTTTTAAATTTCATATCCCCAGCTCAGAGTCCAGCAGCAGCCTTGGACCCACTACAGCAGGCCTACGCAGGCATGCAGCACTACACAGGTTGGTGTATGCGCAGATCACAGAACTGATCACTTATAATCATCTGAATTCTTCATAGATATTAATTTCTGTGTGCTTTGCTTACATTAAGATAGACGAGGCATGCAAACAAAATCAGTAGTAAATACATCTGCTCAAAAGCCACTGAAGATGATGTGACAGATGTTCACCATATGCATGTCCTTGTAAATCAAAGTTGCACATATGGATCAATTACACGTGGCTCTAAAAATCACGTTAGCTTCAGTGAAGTCATACACATATCTAATCCATATTCAGCCGTATTATTATTAATGCATATGTGTGTTTCCCAGCCGACGTCTCAGGGAGGAGGTTAAATCAAGATGAGCAGACTTGTGACTTTGTTATGAATGTGTCTGCTCTCAGACTGTCAAGGATAAAAGGACAGTTTGATTGACTGAATTCATTTTGTTTTGATTTATCCAATTTAATTAAGACACAAAAGGCTGGCAATAATGTAACACAGGACATATCATGTGTACATGATTCAATATCAAGGGGAGATGTAATGCGTGTACAGGCTCAGATCAACAGTGTCATTGTCTGGTGAACTTATTCCACTCGTATGTTACAGTTAATAGTTTTCACCTTCAGCAGAAGACGTTTCAGCTCGAACAGAGTGACTCTATTGGACGCTCCTATGTTGCCACTCGTTGTTGTGGTCCAATCATATTTTGTTGCTCCCTGTCTCTCCCAATAGCGGCGTACCCTGCTGCGTACGGATTGGTCGGGCAGCCGTTCCCCCAGCAGCCAACACTTGTTGCCCAGCAACACCAGCAGCCCCAGCAACAGCAGCAGAGAGAAGGTGATGTGGTTTCCTTTCTGGCCGGGACCACGCCCCTCTCTCCAGTGATCTTATTTAAAGTTTTTTTTATTGCAAAGTTTTTACAGCCTGAGATCATTTATCAAACTCTGTCTACTGTGTGGATGCGTGCGTGTGTGTGTGGGTGTGTGTTAGGTCCAGAGGGGTGTAACATCTTCATCTACCACCTGCCTCAGGAGTTCAGTGACTCTGAGATGCTGCAGATGTTCCTGCCTTTTGGCAATGTCATCTCAGCCAAGGTGTTTGTGGACCGTGCCACCAACCAGAGCAAATGCTTCGGTGAGAAATGCAGACGGGGGAGAAAGGGGGAGGGAATGGGGGAGGACCGGTTTATCAGAGCGAAGAAAGGACAAGTGGAAAAAGTCATTGGCTGATGAAATACTGTGTTAATTAATGCGTGTAAACCCGCCTGACAAAATGACTAAAGTTAGCATTTTGCCTGTCTTTCAGGATTTGTGAGTTTTGACAACCCAGCCAGCGCTCAGGCCGCCATCCAGGCCATGAATGGCTTCCAGATTGGCATGAAGAGACTGAAAGTGCAGCTCAAAAGGCCGAAAGATGCCAACCGCCCATACTAAGTGACTACTGAGAGGATGAAGAACAAGTGAAGAGAGGTGAGGAGGTGGAGAGCAGGTGAAGAGTGGCACAATATGAGACAAGTGAGCCTTAGTATAGAGACAGAGTGCAATCAAGTCCCGCCCAAAGCAAACTAAGGCTAAAACAGTGAAACTCGTTAGTGTGGTGCAGGCATATTGTTACTGATATCCAGTGTCAGTTTTATTGGATGCTCCTCAGATGTTTACAGGACTGTGAATCATATTCAGAAAATGCTGCATTTGTATATACAATTACTTTTACACAATATAATGTTTAAAAAACTAAAATTAATACTGAAATAACTTTTTTAAAGTGTATTTTTAACTGAAAAAAATAAACCCAGTTTGACAGCTTTATTAAACTAAATTAAAAAGAAAATTAAAATTAAAAGACATATTTAATATTTAAAACCAAGGATAATATTAAAAAAAATAAAAAACTATAATAAATATGACGAGTCCAGTGGGCGTGGTTTTCAGAGTAAGACGCATTGCGCTCTGTCTCTGTGTTGGGGAGCAAGCGGATAAATTTGGGTTAGTGAGGAAAAAAAAGTGTACAAGGTAACTTAGACTTGACAGTGCACAGCTAACTGACGGGGAAAGCTTTAACCTGACATTTCAGTGAAATATGCTTTGGGTAACTTACAGAAAAACAGCTTAATCAACTCAAGAAGAGTAATTATACTAAAATATTGTTTCCCTTTTTTATTTTCTTTGACAATCTTATTTATTTTCTTTCCTGCTGTTTTGATCTTTTCCTGAAACACCCAAGAACCTTCCGTCCAATCATAATTCACGAGGACCCCATCGCTATGGCAATGGTTGCCTAGTGACCGATAAAGCCCCGACCCCCCCTTCCTCTCACATTGTTGTAAGTTGATTGGTTGGCCTGTGTTTGGGTTGCTGTGGCGATTGATTGCCTGTGTTGGTTGCCCTTGGCAATTTTTGTTCTGTCACCTCGAGCAACCAGCCATGCGTTGACCTGCATGTCCTGTTGCTGTAGTGACCACAGACTGTGTTTGGTGCATTGTGACTTTATTTTGTATTGACCTGTGCACATACTGATCAATAACTATCAATAGCCCGGACTGTACTCAGAATCAACTGATTCGATTGGATACTTGATACTTTGAATCATTTTATAGTAATTTGATCAATTCTGTAGCAACGCTCGTTACTCTTTTCAGCCTCGTTTTTGATCAGTTTCTGTAGTGTTCTGTTTGGTGTGTTTATTATTTGAACAAATGGTTTGGGTAAAGTAGTGAGCGTGGGCATCTGTGTGTACGTATGTGTCTGTGTTACACTGTTAGCGTGTAATACAGGAGAGCGTAATCCTCGTTGTATTGGTGTCTGTACAGAAAGGTGTGCAGAGGCTTCCACGGTGGACTGCTGGAGAAAGCTAGAGCAGAAATACAGTTTACTGCAAATTACATTTACTTGTTTTATTATATTATGCAACATACAGTGGCCGTACATGTTGGAACAGAGGCCATGATGTGGTTGAACAGAGCTCTAAATATGGCCACAGACTGGTCCAAAGTATGGGCTACACAGGCCAGAAGAGAGACAGACAAGGTTACTTTCATTTTACTGACAAAGGCACACTGTACTTTGGAGCGAGCATGCATTTTGTTGAGCTGTGCTCTGATAGGCTGAGTTTTTAATCCTGGATTGTGATTTATTACAGTGTTTGATGTGCCACTTTAGTTTTTTGCTCCTTCGTTTTTCTCTCCTGAGCCATTTTCACACATGAACTCCAGACAGAGTCGGGAGAAACAGGTCACCACATTTCCGAACATGCCCTTCATTACATAGGCCACTTAGGACTCGCTGGAACTAGTAGTAGTGATGGTGAATTCACTGGCCAATTACATTCTATAGTTATACCTACAGGATATGTTTATTTTATATAATTAAGATGAGCACTTAGGTGCATTATGTAAGTCTTCCAGATTTTGCGATACAGGCTAACTTTCATCTGGAGTCCCTGGCAGTTTGAGGGCATTCATAGGCAGGAAAAAAAAGCAAAGATCCAAGGGCACCTAAGCACAGGTAAGAGTCATAATCATATGAACGATAAAACAAAGACATAAACAAAGAAAGACAACATATTAAACACTTATAAAAACTCTCATACAGACACAAAGAGCATTAACACAATTACAAAAGCAGCGACCTGCAACACACTAAATCCGCTTACGTCACGTTTGATTGACATGGACTTTGTACCGGAGAGCAGGCAATTTAAACACTGTTTCAATTTTTCACATTGCACCTATTCCGCGTCATTTCTAGAAAAGTTCAGCGCTGCGGTGCATGTGTGAAAACAGCTTTTTATATATATATCCCTATCACTTCTTTTGTGCTCTTTTCTCCCTCTTCCCCTCACCACCTCCTTGCTCCTCTTCTTCTTTTCCCTCCTCTCTCTGTCAGGTTTTTTTCTTTCTGCTTCTCTCCCCTCCAGTCTCTTCTTTCTATCCCTCTAGCTCGTGTTTTGAGGTAAAGGGTATGTGGTTACCATGGTGGTATATAAAAAAAAAAAACTGTGAAAAAAAGTGCCTCTTGCTTATTGGAGAACAGCCTTCAACTATAGGAATTCTGGGAGAAAAATAACAAGAGAGATTGTGACGTAAATGTAATCCTCCACAAACCCGTAACCTTTACCAGAGAGCAGAAAATGTGTAGCTGCTGTCAGGTCGGTGTTTGGAGGCACTTTCAAATGGCAGCACACATTATAAATAAAGGATTCAGCTTCTATTTCTAGACAAGCTTTTACATAACAAATCCTTGTGGGTAATAAGAAGGCCATGTAATACCTCGGTATAATACAAAAAGTTGTGGCCACTTCTTTATCCTGATTAAAATGATCACCCAGAATTTCTATACTGCAAATGCCAGAGAGTGATGCATGTTGGTAGTAGTGTTTGCTTGCTATGAATCGAGGCACATGTTCATAAGGACACAGAGACATAAGTGCATACTTCTAGATTCTGTAGACTTACTAACACACACACACACATTTACATCCAAACACACACCTACAGTCCCACAGTAACACATTTGAGTGATTTTCACTGTATTGAGTTGCATGATCCAGGCACTGTGTGTGTATGTGTTTAAAGCACCATGAGTTACCGCTGCTGAAAGACAGAATGATGCTTTCTTGTTTGACGCACTCACCTGAGACTGAAGCTAAGCGAAGCTAGCAGCATCCTGAGGTGCAGTTTTCTGCAGGAAGTGTGGCAGTCAGGCCTACACAGGAGTCTTGTTTGACAAGCTGTGAAGATCAGAGAGAAACGCAGAGCCTCAGAGTATTTATAACTCTAACAGATCCTCCCTCCTTCTCTGTCCCTCTCTCCTTTTATCACTCCCTCTACCCTCCAACTCTCCTGCCTTCACAGGTGACCTTTCAGAGTCCAGCCGAGGAGGAATCCCAGGGTTCATTGTGCTTTCAGACTGTCTGCTGCCTGTGAGCGTACGCGGACTGCAGCCACACTCACGCAAACACACAAACATACATCAACACCGAACCTCATAGGGTTCGTGGCTGATATGTACATAAAATGCACAAAAACACACACACACACTTGCTGACACTTACACAAATACACACGCGAGTCAGTAATCTCACCCATACGGCCGAGACCTTGGTTTGACCGTAGTCTGTGTGGAACAGGGTGTTTAGTACAGCTAAGACAACTCAGACCAAGTGAGAAGGGTGAAATCAACCTGCTGATATATCACTCCAATAGACTTTAACTTGTCTATACCATGTCTAATACATGACAAATATAGAGGGACCGATGTTTCATAATAAAAACTCAAGAAAATACAAAAAAAGACGACTAAATGAGTAGGTTAGAGAGACTTTGGAGAAGATCCTAATGACCTGTAAATAGTTTAGTTTACAAAGAGCAGCATTTAAAAAACAAGAAAAATGCAAAAAGAATACTACTTTAGATAAACACTGAGCAGGACACAGCAACATTATTATTATTATTATTATTATCATTATTATTATTATTACCACTAGTAACATCATCATCTTCATGAAAGGAAAATACATTCCAAATTGTAAAATGGGAAATCACTAACCTATTTTAAATTTCTACTTAGACTTTAGGTGAAACACGGGGGAGGGAGGGATTGCACTTTTATTCGGGAGGTTTTAATATTTGAGCTATTTTTTATTTATTTACTAATTTATCAATTATTTTGTTTATTGGGAGAAAAGGGGGTTTGAGTGGGTTGCAATATTTTGATTTAGGATTTTCTAGAGGAAAAAAAAACAACTTTTGAGGGTCTGTCTCTCTCACTTCTTGCAATCGAGTAATTATAATGTATGTATTAATTATTACAGCAATTATATTTATTTCTAATTTATTGAATCCTGTTTTTGATCCACTCTCTTTTTAAGTTTAAATAAAAAGTATCATACTAAAATGTCTGATGTGTAATCCATGTGAGTGTTTGCATGCATGTGGGAGGGGAAGAAAGGGAGCAGGACTGGTCCAATGAAAATCTGCATTTGGAAGGTTCAGCAAGGAAGAGAGCGCACATCCAACTTTTCACCAGGAGGGGGCATCGCTACAGTAATCAGAGAAGAAGGAGAGAATTGAAATACCAATTAAGCTGCACAGCTTGTGATCTCATTTCATTCTTTATGGGAGCAGGCTACTTTTCTAATAGTAGATGCATTTGTCTTTCTCAGGAATAAGTATACAAGAGTATTATTTCTAATGATTAATTTACCAATAGAGAAAACTATTTAATAATAATGTGATGTGTGCAGAGCACATTTTTAAGAAAAAATTATTAAGCTGACTAAATATGAGTCCACAGGTGTGGGATTTGTTAGACCACTGAGAGGATACATTAAGTAGAGGAAATTTTGAGCATCAGACTTTTAATTTCCTGTGCTTGGATTTTAACTCCTTCTATCCTTCAGTCTATGGTGGACATATCTGGATTTAGATGAGGGGATATACACACACAACACACACAGCCGTCTACATAATCCCTATGCTTCGCTAATGTTTCCCACTGAGATCTACAGCTACAAAAGTGTTTCTCTGGCCAAAACAAGTAAATAATTTAATAGGAAGAGATCATTCTGACATTTATTACAATATTGATTGAGGTTAGCAGCCAAAAAAGACCTCATCAATTTTATTATACTACATTTATTTTTTATGGTGCACGAGCCCATTCAAAGATAAGATGTCAAATTGGGAATATTCCAGGATGTGATATTTTCATTACCGCATGGGCTTTCTTAATATTTTATGTTATTCAAGTATAAAATATTCTATTTATTGAAGGTCTTTTATCATAGATTGTGTTTGATTAAACTTTTAGCTGTTGCAAAAAATAGGTAAATACAATACATCTCATGTTATTTAACCTTATCTTTGTGACCAATTCAAATACTTGTATGATTCAAAGTTAAGTTAGGACCAAGACATACCCCCACCCCCCGCCCTCACTTTGTGGGCCAAATATAGTATTTAATATAATTAAACTCAAGCACAGCCTTATTGATCTGATCTGAACTTTGGCTGCCTGGAACAAACTGTTTGACAGGCTGGCTGTGAGTCAGATATGAAGATCCTTTGACCCCTCAGCTGCTTCTCTTATAGTTCACGTGTCACTAGGAAAATAGTTATGTCTGTAGAAAATATACAAAATAAAATATCCTATTGTAATGATCCTGTTATTATTATTATTATTATTATTATTATTATTATTTATTTAAAAAATATTTGATTAAACGCCCAGTAAAATGTAACAGAAAGGTCACGAGTGAGTGGGACATCACCAAAAGATTTCTACATTATAGTAAACATTCAGTCAACAGCAGATGCTACGTCCGCAAATAACGAGGTTAAAGGTCAGCCACGGCAAAGCTTCCAGCCGATCAGAAAAGTATTGTAAGTTACGAAATGTAAAAAAAAAAAAAACTATAGCTTTTTAGATAAAAAACCAAAAACAAATATCAGACACTTTGGATTAACACGGCTGTTTCGGATAAAAAGATTTGGGTGTAAAACTTATTCCGAGCGGAAACAAAACGCGGATGTGTGTGTGAGTGTGTATGAGCCAAATGCTCTCTCATGTGCTTGGACGTCATCTGCGTCCCTCCCTCTCCGTTATTCCCTCACTCCTCCCTCTCTGTCTGCGCCTCTCAGTCCGCTCTCCTGCCGGCCCGACCCCATCCTCTGTCCGGCCACAAAGACCCCCGTCGACTCCCAGGACACACGAGGGGGGATTAGCTGGGACACGACGAGGGAGGGGGGAAAAAAACTACCTGAACACTGCTGGGAGAAAAGCCGCCGATATCGCATTGCAGCATCTCACACATTCTCCCCATCTGTAGCTCCCCTTTCCTTCCCTTTTTTCGCACATTGTTCCCAATGGAAACATGTAAAAATCAGTAAGCTGCGCCCTTCTGAGCACAACCAGCGGGCTGGGCACACTCAACGGGACCGTTAGCTTTTTTTTCCAGTGAGCTACGCGGGACCAGGAGAAAAAGACAAAAAACAACTGACAATTTTTGGTGGAAAGAAGATTTTTTCTTCTTCTTCACGGCGCGAGAAGGACACCAAAGTAAGTACCATTTC
The DNA here is from genome assembly GCF_057382095.1 of Aulonocara sp. 'chitande type north' Nkhata Bay. Taxonomy (NCBI): domain Eukaryota; kingdom Metazoa; phylum Chordata; class Actinopteri; order Cichliformes; family Cichlidae; genus Aulonocara; species Aulonocara sp. 'chitande type north' Nkhata Bay. The sequence continues at coordinate 27,386,448 of NC_141354.1, read as the reverse complement.
ACTTTCATGTCGGGTGGTAGACGTTGGTCGTTTTGTGCGCCTGAGTGTTTGCGGGAGACGCACGCTCCGCATCTTCGCTCACCTCAGACGTCATTACGCACTCGTGCAGGAATCGGGCAATTAAAAATAACAGGCCGCTTTCGGTCTCTTAACAAAAGAAAGAGAATAAAAACGCGGCGTAAGCTGGGTTCATATGTGATGGTTGATTATTCCTGCCAGTGGCTGTGTAATATGATGACACGAGGGCAGTCTGGCGCTTGAACGGTGGATCGCTAAAGTTTGCTAACTAGCCACATTATCACTGTAACTAACACACACACACACACAAGTCACAGCCCCACTATACAAATATAGTTTTAAATAATATATATCGTTTTTTCTATGTTTAATAATCTCCGTTTCACCCTCTCCTTCAGGCAGTCTTTAATGTGGTTCACTTTGCAGTAGCTACATTAAAGCAAATCTGCAGAATGCTAAGTAAACATAAATACTAAAGCTTTAGAATGAGAGGAGGCAGCTGTAGCTGCCGTACGGGAAATAATTGTTTGTTTTGTTGATGTTACCACAATGACTCTTTCATACTCAGACGTGTAAATACGTGACAGCAGGCAAGTATGTATAATATATTGTCACAGTTATAATATCCAAGAAGTAGGTTAATTAGAGGAGTGCCATATGTGAGTCAGACCAATAAAACCAATTTGTACAACATTTTCCATTTAATGTAAAGAAGTCCACTCTGGAGATGTTTTTAGCACTTAGCCAATATAGACCCACATTTAATAAGTTGAAAGATACTGTATAAACAGAAACCCCCACTTTACTATATGCTTTAATGGCCAGATAATATAATATTTTGTTTCTTGCTAAATTGTTTTTTACATTTAATTAGCATTTTATTAACAAAACAAACCGTTGATAGAATGAGATGTCATTAAAGTCTTCTCATATTCAGTTCTTGTTTAGTTAACCACCATAGTGTATATATATGGCTTCACTGTAGGAGCCACTATTGTTTTATGTTTGCAGCTCCGGCTACCAGCTGGCACCTCTTGTGTTTACTGCTTATTTAGGTGTATGTATTTAAGGGACAGCAGCTACAGGTGCTGCCTGTTGCCAAGGCAAACATCTTTTTGACTGTGCTATCGTGTAACTATAACGTGTTGAGAAGATGTGCACTCAGTGGTACTTTAAATAGACACTACATTTACAGTTCTGTCACCTTATGAGGGGATAGAAGTACTTTTAACTTTACAGACTTTTACTCCCGTGCAGTGAAAATAAAATGAATAGTGGTCCAAAAGGGACCATTAAGTGGGATTTGCACTTCTACGTTAAATCTACACCATAACCTATGCTATAACCTGACATTTAACTCCCTAAAACTGGAACTAGATGGTTTGATATTGTTGTTTCTTCCTATGTATTTCTAACTACTTATTCTTTCACTGTCATTTCTTTTTGATGGTCTGAAAGATCAGTTTGAAGAGAGAAACCCTACTGCTAACTAGTGTTTTGGCTGGTGTGCACACCAGCACAATAGTGCATTCCAGAGCAGCTCCAACAAGCCCGACTTAACAATCCAAGATCAGTGACTGTAAGCAGTAAAAAAAACTGTAAAGCTTTAAAACAGTGTGGCAGCTGTTGTGTATTTGTGACTCGCTAAAAAAGCTGTATGCAGAACATTGAGAAGGCTCTATGTCTGAACATGCTGCAGCAGTGTTTTTAGAGTTACAGTGTGTAAAATCTCTCCACTAGATGTCAGTAGATTGCAGATTGCAGTCAACTACGTTATTTTTTCCAACAACTTCCAATTCATGTTGATAAATCTTGGTAAGGTAGGACAAATATCTCTGGCCACTGACTATCTGTAGTTAGTATAGGCTGTTAGTCTGCTGTTTACCTCAGCTTGTGTCCCCTTGTGTCTCCTCTTGTGTTTACTCTGGAGGAGGCTGTAAAAAATTTGTGAAAGGAGTCCAATAGTCAACGAGTCAGTGAAGCTTACTTGTATCTAATGATAGCGATACTGAGATGAGCTGTTGCATTATCCTGAACTTTTCTGAAGCCTCCGTGTCTGTTAGCTGCTGTTAGCCGGTGTTAGTGAAACTTTCTTCGAAGTAGCTCATTGTTGGACACTACGTGACTAACTCTTATGATGTGAGAATGTAATCAAAGTGTTTATTAAAGAGAAAGTTTCATTTTTATGACATTTGAGCCTAACAGTAGCTGGCATAACATTAACTTATAACCAGCTGTTGTTGTTCTTGTTTAGCCGACTCATTGTCAGTTGTCTCGAGATGGGAGGGTGGCTGTATGTCTAATCTATACATAAACTAACTTAACATATACATATATATATATATATATATATACATATATATATATATATATATATATATATATATATATATATATATATATATATATATATATATATATATATATATATATATAAAAAAACACCCATCACGCCCCTGCGGGCGGTTTATCCTTCAAGCTCGGGTCCTCTACCAGAGGCCTGGGAGCTTGAGGGTCCTGCGCAGTATCTTAGCTGATCCCAGGACTGCGCTCTTCTGGACAGAGATCTCCGATGTTGTTCCCGGGATCTGCTGGAGCCACTCGCCTAGCTTGGGAGTCACTGCACCTAGTGCTCCGATTACCACGGGGACCACCGTTACCTTCATGGCGTCCCTGGGTGGGCGATATATATATATATATATATATATATATATATATATATATATATATATATATATATATATATATATATATATATATATATATATACATATATATATATATATATATATATATATAACATAGATTGTTCAAACTGCTGCCTTCATGCAGGTGCTACGGAGTGGTGTTTACTAAAACCAGCTGCCACAGACACAGTTTCTTGCCCCAGTTTGCCACTCTGATGAACACTGTGAAATCAGCCACTTTTATATCATTCTGGTCATATGCACGTTGTCTAGTTCTTTTCTCCGCTGTCTATGGTATACTATATATGGGGATGATCTCTAGCTATATGCATAAAATGTGATTGGGCGGAGCAGCGATGTCCATCACAGCCAATGTATTTGAGACGGAAGGGTAACATGGCCGCTTCCACAAAACCGTATCTGCTTCTGTGTATTTTTAATGGATTAATTCTAAGTTTATGAGAATGATTACATTTTTTTGGAAGATTTAATTACACACATTTAATTTCGTTTAGGGTCATCTACTGATCGGAAGGTTCGTGGTTCGATCCCCGGCTCCCCCAATGTGCATGCCAAATATTCTTGGGCAAGATAGTAACCCACTAACCCCAAGTTGCTCTCCAGTGCATTCATTGGAGTATGAATGTGTGTGAGGTAGAAAGCACTTACAAAGCATAGGAGAAAGTGCTTGTGTGAATTGGTGAATGTGGCATGTTATATAAAGTGCTTTGAGTGCTCTGGGAGAGTAGAAAAGTGCTATATAAGAATCAGTCCATTTACCATTTACACTTATCAGTGTTTACACTAATTTACACTAATAATCAATTTACTTTTCTGATTTTATTAGTTGGAAGGCACTCAACTTGGGAGTGACATGACTCCCAGCTATTGCATTTGTGTCTATTTGCGCTGCCATTAGGATATGCTGAGTAAAGGATTGACTCTGATGATTTGCTTCCATGCAGTCCTCTAAAAAAAAAACTGTGCCTAGTCTTTCAGGATTGACATTGTGCGTAGATGAAATGCTGATTGGTTGAAAAAGTGGGCTTGTAAAGGAAAAGGAGTGACAGTGGAGTTCACTAGGAAGAGGGAGAAACACCATCAAAGATCAAAAAAGCAGCATGAGTACCACAAACAGTGGCCGCACTGGACAGTTTTCATTATTTTTAATGCCTGGTTTCGCTTCCCCATAAAGAAGATCTTTGTCTATTATCTCCTTAGTGGGAGGAGCTAAACTAAAGGAACAACAACACCACAAACATGACCAAGCAAGAGTAGCCCTCAGACTAGGTGCAAAGCATGTAGATAGGGTCTGCAAATTTCTGTGTAGAACCAACATAGAGCTATGCCAGCCCCCCTTCCGGGTTATGATGATGTCACAATTACTGTGACCATAAGCGCTGCTTTAGATAGGCTGCTTCTAGCCTGTGCCACACTGTTGGTTGATGACCATCTGTAACTTTTTTGAAGGATTTCACGCAGCAGTTAATTTAAATGATTAATCAGTCATCCAATTAATAACTGCTGTGCTGCTCTTACAGACTGAATTTTTGCATCCATCCAAGTTAAACATCACAGAAGTCCAACAGCAGAGAAAATAAAAGACAATGCAGTTTTTCATTAACCTCAGCCTAACCTGGACAGATAACAGCTGTCAGCTGTCAATGATTACCTCTTCTTCTTCCAAACTGTTCAATGAGTAATCAGTAATTCTGTTGTCTGTTTTTGAGCGTCCTATATGTCCAGAGGGCAAACCGCTTGGCCTCAGCGAGAGCGCTGTGCTTGCTCAAAGGGGCCGAATTGAACTGTGAGGAGAAGAAAATCAGTATGACGATGTCCCCACACCACCTGAACAAGCCTGTTCAAATCAGTCTGCTGCCTGATTGAACGGTCTCATCAATAATTCATCAGTGTCACAGATCAGTGTCGGTGGTACTAAAACCGAGCGACTTGTGATCTCTATCTAACACACAGACTGCGTGACAGTGATGAAACGTTGAGCTGTCCGTCTGTTTTAGGATGATTTCGCATTTTCTTACACGTAAAAGATATAATTCACATTTATGCTTTTTTGTGTTTCTTTATTTGCTACATCTAATAAAAATATCTATTTTAAAAAGCTATTTTTTTATCCAGTGTAAGGATGTGTAAAATGTGAACAATGTGTATGACTCACCCTGAAAACTCTCTGGCCCAGAATATCCAAAGCATGACCTGAGTTACAGCTAATGAACCATGTGCAGAAAGCATGTCAGCCTCCTGAACTGCCACTTCATCCCACAATGTGTGCATTCAGGTTTTCATGGTTTGTACTGCGATTCCTAATCCGTAGCTGTGACCTGGACCATAACACATAAACAGTGTATATAGGGAGGCTTGACATACTGTATTTAGTCCACGGCTGAAATGAAAGTATTTGAAGAGTTTGAGTTGCAAAAAAATTGTATGAATCCAACACTGCGCTACAATTAGGGGTTGATATTAGGGTTTGCCTGATTATCAGCCCAGCAGATTATGTGGCCTGATAATCTACTCTGGTCTCATAACAAAACACAAACTGTCTCGTGTTTATATGACAGTATGCCTTTGCAATTAATGTATTTTAATATGTCCGCAGCATCTATGCTGTCCACACTGTCTAGCAGGTTATGTGTCCCCTTGACAGCAAAGAAAACTGAGTTTTAAAAAAGGTGCCAGCCTTTGCATTTTATCCTGAACCACTATTTTTTTCCTAAACCTAACCAAGTAGTTTTGCTGGTAGAACATAACCAAGTGGTTTTTAATTCCTTAACCTAGAAATCTGTCATGTGCAGGGCTCAAAATGTGGACTTTTCTGCCCTTTTAAGTCTTCTTGCCAAAGCTTTGTTTCCAAAGGTCAGAAAAGACGTCAGGTCCGATTATTTCTCCAGTACTTGTAAGTGACGAGGCTTCCCTGGTTCTGGTTATTTGTTCTTGGTGGCTTATAAACCTGTTGGGAATGGACAAATGTAAATTATGCATAGCACAATAATAAAATCATCAATCAATTAATAATTAAGAGTGGTGAGTATAAATTATGTGTGTATGAACTCGAATCAGTACTTAAAACACCATATAGATGAAAAAACGTTGTGCCCAGAAATAGAAGATAATTAGATTAGATGTTGTGACTATGCCAAAGGGCAGGACAGAGGTGCAGTGGTGAGCAGTGTTTCTTCACAGCAAGAAGGTTCTGGGTTCAGACCTGCTGACCTTTCTGGGTTGAGTTTGCAGGATTTCTTTGTGGCTGTGTGGTTTTCTTCCGAAAATCCAAACACATCAATGTGAGCTTTGTTATTAGTTGACTGCATGCGTGAACTGTGACAGACTCGGGACCTTTTGCCTTTTGCCTATATCAGACCCTTAAAATCATAGATGATGTTTTCCTCAATATCTGTAGAGATAATTTTTTCAATATGGCTTAACACCGTCCCCACCAATGATGACGTATCATGCGATTATGATAAAAATGTAACTTCATCCATCTGTCCATCTACATATATACATGGATAGATCTTCAGTGTAAAGTCAATATCAGATTTACAGCAGTCTAAATTTAGGAAATTCATTAAATAACTTAAACAGAGAATAAGCATTGAGCAAACACTTAGTGCCAAGTGACTGAGATGTAACTCAATATCCTTATCAAACCAGTTGTAATAAATCACCAGGCCCAGCAGTTTATGAGCCTTTAACTATGAAGTGACCAAGGTTTTTTTATCAACTAATGAGTGGGATAGTTTATATTTTACACGTTATTACTTTATCATACGTAAACTGTTTTGTTTATCAGTGATAGATATTGTATAACCTGTTTATATTCTAATTACAAATTTCTAACATTTTTATGTTAAAAAAGTTTAAAACTAATCCTGCGAAAAAGATTTATTTAGTGAATCCTTGTGTGTTTCCTTTTACAAAAACACAGTATTTGTGTGAGTAATACCAGGAAAAAATACATGCTAAACTTTAAAGTATGTTGGAATGAATTGTGTACTGCAGTATGCTGTATATAAATATAGATGAACTGGTGATACTTTGATCAGCAACGTATTATAGATAAGCTACTATTTCATCCTTTTTTTTTTTAACTTCCATATGGTTGTTTAAAATAAAAACAGCCACTTTTTTTTAAAGATATATAATATTTAAAATATACTATATGGGCAAAAGTACTGGGCCACCAACACATTACAGCGACAGGAGCTGCTTAGCCAGGGAAACCCATGTCTTGAAGCTCCTGGCGTTCAGTTTTTGTGCTGATGTTAATGTCAGTGGAGGTTTCAATTCCACAGTTATTGAGTCTGCAGTTTGTTAGTGATTTTTACTCACTTGGCGACCCCTCTCTGTAACTTTATGTGGTCTTCCACTTTGTGGTTGAATTCCTGTAGTTACTAAACACTTCCACTTTTCAATAAAACTATTTACAGCTACTGGTGGAAAATCTAGGAAGGAAGAAATTTCACAAACTGCCTTTTTACAACAGTGACATCCTGTTAAGTACCACACTTGAATTTAGTTTAGCTTTTCAGAACAACCCATGTTTAAAAAAATGTCCAACAGCAGAACTCCAGTCTTTTCAATTTTGCTAGAATTACCTTCAGTGTACCATTCTTTCTGGTTTCCAATAGTAGTTTTTATAGCTTATCGTGTGAGTGATCCATTCATTCACTTCATAGTTAAAGGCTTAGTTTTATTTATATAGTGCCAAATCCCAACAACAGTTGCCTCAATGTGCTTTATTTTGTTAAATCCCCCCAAGAGCAGTGGGGGAAGGAAACAGTGGGAAGGAAAACCCCCCTTTTAACAGGAAGAAACCTCCGGTAAAACCGAGCTCAGGGAGGGGCGACCATCTGCCACGACAGGTGTGGGGTGAGGGGAGGAAGACCTGAAAGCTGAAGGCTCTGCCTCCCATTCTACTTTTAAATACTCCAAGAACTGTCTGAGACTGAAGTGCTTTAATGGGGTGATACGATACTATGAGGTCTTTAAGATAAGAGGAGGCCTGATTATTCAAGACTTTTAAATTTGATTTTGGATTTTCATTTGCTATTGAATGTGTCATGTGTGGATGGATATGAGTAAATGAATGGTTGTACAATCATAGGTGGCTTGGTACAAGTGACTCACAGTTAGAGCACATCACTACTGTCTTGTGACTTATGTTCCTCTGGCTGACTCAGCCCTCCACCATCCAGAAAAGGCTGACTGTAAATCTCCATGAGATGTTCTTAATCTGTGGAGATGAATGGGAAATCTGGAGTGCTTCCTTTGTGTGGTGGCAGCATGTTTACATTCCCCAAACTTTCCTGTACTCTGTACCAGGAACCAGTGAGTGTCTGTGTAGGTTTTTGCTAAAATTTCTGAGAAACTACATCACTTGTTTGAAAACCCAGGATCCAGGAAAATATAAAAAGAAACAGCAGTGACAGCTGGTGAACTGAGAGAGCTGTTGATAATCACCAAACATGCTTGTACTGTACATTCATTGTCAGAAAAACAGAAGGAAAGGGACATACACAGACAACTTCCTTTTCCCTCCCCTGCCAGAGGCTTCCTTTATTTTTATTGGACCATTAAAATGGTCAGAGTCTGATCATGTGACCCAGTGAGCCAATAGCATGAAGGGTTAGGAAAGCTGTGGGGGGGAAAGTGCTTTAACATGCTGAATTCACTGCATGAACTCAACAAGTCACCCTAAAAATACCCTCTGGGATCCTAAGCTGAACTCACCACATACTGCTACAATAATGAGAAATTAAAAGAACTTTGTTCCCCCCTTTGTTTGCTTTTGTGTGTATGTGTTTGGTGAACTAATCACAGCGGACACACTCATAAACAGTGTTTAGTCATTTTTAATTATAGGAAATCACATATTTATACAGGGGAATAAGTGCCCTCTGCTCTTTTGGCCATCCGTAGTGATGCTCAGAAGCTCATTTAGTTATCGGATTTCAATGAGATTACACTGTTGTTGTTGTTGTTGTTGTTGTTGTTGTTTTTATATAATGGAGCCGGACATGCATGCAAAAACCCTGCTCAGCGAAGCTCTTAAGATCTGGCAGCGCACTCTGGGAGAAGTGAGATGTAGGGCTACCGAAGTGGAAGAGCTGGCAAAGTGACCAGGAAAAATATGTCACCCTTCCCATCCACCACTACCTGTGTTAAAAGAAGGGGGGTGGTGGGGTGCGAGAAGGGGCAGCCCAATGCTCAGTCAGCCGTGCTCCTGCAACAGGAAACTGGGGCCATGACTAACACGACATGATGAGGAAAATAACTGAAGCACTCAACCATGAGACGTAGCCAACAGTGTCAGTGAGCTGCAGTTTACATGAAGTGAAGCTGAATTTCTTGAACTAGTTATGAAGTTAAACATAAAAGATCATTTATGGCTTTTCTGTTGCAGATGAAAAAATCTAAATAATCAGGAAAATTGTGGAATCATGAAACTAAAGAAACTTGTCTTTATTTAAGAGAAGACTTGAACTTAATTATAATCCAAATGGAAAAACTGAATAAATTAATAATTAACTGAGCTAAAACTCCCGCGGTCTGTCTGGGAGTGAATCTGGAGTTTTATTGAGGGGCAACAGGAAAGGGAAAGGATGTGCTGAATAGCAAAAAAAAAGGAGAAGGAGTCTTGCAACACAGAAAGTGGCACAATGTTTGTTTTAGTAATTGATAATAGCTGAAATTATAACTGTAGTGGTGTTTTCATTTTCCCAAAGTCTGTGTGATTAAGTGGAATAATTATGAGCTTATCAGCTGCTACTTTTGGCTGCTCCTAAAGCCTGTGACTATGGGAGAAATACCTGCAGGTGAGCAACAGAGGTAACTACCAATGAAAGCAAAGAATACTGTTGATTGGCATATGATCTGCTCATTAAATACGTGAAAGTCATTCTACATCAAGGGCCACATACTGCCCACTTTCTTAAGTGGGTCAGATCAGTGAAAGTGGAAAATATGTGCCCACATTTTCCAAACCTGTCAAGTGGGCGGATTTGGCGTCTTTGCCGACTCAATTCTGGGCTTTATGTTTGACACCCCTATATTAGAGTGTTACCTGGGCAACCAGAGGTTTGGCTGTCCGTTGACGACAAGCTAGCAGCTTCGAGCAAATCGCTTCCAGTGTGTTTATTTCGATCCCAATTACAAATCGATTTGTGTCTCCTCCTGGGGTCAAACTAGGAATCTTTCACGTGTTTAAATATGTAAACAACTTCTAATCAGTCTGATGAGTTCAGTACACCAATAAAAGGCCAGTAGAGGAAGGAGATCAGTCAAACAGTACACTTCTTCTTTATATGACAAATGCTGGATTAATAATAGATAATCAGTAATAGAAAAACTGCATACTTTCCAGTTTCCATCTGTTGGTCAGGAGAAACAAGTAATGTTTAGATGTCCCCTTTGTATCCATTTAATGGGTGTTTTCCACATTATAAGGGTGTAACTTAAAGAAAAGGCGCTTATTTATTTCTCAGAGAAACTCTTTTTCTGCTCTGATATTAAAGTATTTCATGTGAGCTCTTATCAGAAACGTTAAAACCAAACACAGCTCCAAACACAGATAAGGACATGCTAAAAAATTTATAAACCGCACAGTTGTTTTACTGCTTCTGCTTCTCTTTCTGTAAAACTCTATCAAAATTAATGGCTAAGTAGGGTTTAGGCTGTAAATTTTAAAGATAGTCATGACAAGGAGGCATTACACATGGTTTTGGCTCTCTAAGCTAAGGAGGGAATCCTTTTCAAATAACTGGCTGGGAGCAGCAGGGTGGGGATGGGAGTGGGGATGAAGTGGTTACGAGGTTTTGGCATTCACAGCTGCAGTTGTTGGGAGGGGAGTTACTGTAGATCTGCAGGGGGACACCGGAGATAGAGTGCTTTGGGGCGCCCCCGCTGCTCAGCACTTACGACTGACTCATGACTCACGTCCCACAGATATTCATTCAAACCTCTTTACACTCTCTCTTTCTGCCACTCCCTGAACTTTGCATCAGAAATATTCAGCTATGTACTGTCTGAGGAGAAAGTGCTGCCCTCGACTAAGCACATGTGGAGGGAGAGATTTGCTTAGTTGTTGCTCTGCCTTTTCCTCTCCTGTGAGGGCCTCTTGACTTCTATGCATGTTGTATTTGCTCTGTTATATGCATGGTAAGAAACACACAGGAAGGCTTCCGCATAGGGGGAAAATCATCCAATTCTCCAAATTATGTATCCGATTACAGTTGTCCTCCTATATACATAGCCAGGGATGTATAGTGGGTGCGTGTATAGCCAGTCTATAGACCACATAAGGGCAAAATATGGCCTGAGGGCTGGGAGAGGCTCACAAACCATCTCAGTCCAGCCCATGACATCCTCAAGGGAAAACAAGAAAAAACACCCCCAAATCATTAAGAGCCAGCATTATACTAAGAAATGAGAGTCCTGAAACTCAGACATGTTTTCACTGATGTAAGATAATGTAAGTGTTCTAATAGCACTTTAATTTTATGTTAGTTACGGGTGAGGTGCTTGGCCATTGAGGATGGGTTGGAGTAGAGGTGTTGCTCCTTCACACTGAAAGGAGCAAGTTGAGGTGATATTCACAATCTCTAACTAGAATGCCTTGTTGATGACATGATTCAGACATGTCAGGCTGGGAGGAGACCCCAGCAAGAGCTCAAAATGCCGCTGACATCCTGAAATATGTACAAAAGCAGCCGCACCACCAGCTCATCATCGCTTGATGTCAACATTTTCCACAAAAACACAGCATGTTCGGTTTGTAAATTTGTTACACGATAAGTTCAAACCTGGGAAATTCTGATTTTCATGTCGCTTTTTTACAACACTCGGTGTGTAATGCCCTTAAAATTCCCACTCAAACTCTGATAGGTGCATCAGGGGTTAAGCATCTACCTGAGGATACTTCACAGTGCAGATTGGAGGAATCAAGCCACCTAACTTCTGATTGGCAGGCCCCTGATAATTGCCACCCATATAACAATAATTAAAAAAGACTAGAAGTAACAGTGGAACTAATAAAAACGAAACTTTTTGAAACAGTAAAAACTGAACTGAGACAAATAAACCCACTCTCGAAACTGACTCAAACTAAACTGGAAGAAACAAAGAAAGATTCAAAATGAAATAAAAATTAAAAATGATGAAAAATTACAAAACTTTTTAGCTCAGTTATTCAGAGTTTACCTCTTTGCTTGCTCATCCCTGCTTATGGATACAGATTTTAGGAAGAACAATATCACTGTACTTGAAAGAGATGCTCATTTATGAAAGATCAACATTCCTACTCTCACTAGTAGTGAGATATAGGAGAAATGCTCTGTTATTAAAGCTCTTGGAACTTTAATAATAGAGAAGTGATCATATTTTAACGTAACAAATTTATTAGTAAAATGTGCAGAAATTACTCTACTGCAGCTGTTCATGAGGGAATCTCCCACATCAGCAGATATTTCCTTCAAAATGACTCAGAAAGGCATATTTTTAGAAAACGTATTTACTTTTAAATGAGCAACAGAAGTAGCAGCATGCTCCTTTAGTCTCTGTTGGGTCCGTTTGGGTTGTTGTTTTTTTACATCTTAAACCAAATTACTTTTAAAGGGATTTTAGTTTAAAAGATAATTGATAAAAATAAAATCATGAAAGCTCAGCTGAAGCTGCAGCTTGCTCCTAACATGTTAAATATTTTTTGTAAGATGGTCATATCCTCAGTCAGAACATCTTTAAGTGGTAACATTCTGATAAAGCAAACCTCCTAAAAGTTTTTCTGTTCGGCTCATGGAAACAAATACGCACAAACACTGTAAACAACCTGTTGTTTTCTCAGCCAGCGTCATGTCTACATTCGGTTGTATTCTCTTTTTTCACTGGGCTGTTTTCTTTAGAGTAACGCATTGAACTAGAGCAGGGCGATATGACCAAAAATATTTATACATTTGAAAATTTACAATAACGATATAACTGACGATATAATTGACACTAGACAAAATACTTTACAACTCCACAACTTTATTAGTGCAAGAAACCCCATCAATGTATTTTCACTTAAACAAGCAGCTGTTTTTTATGTGCATTACAGTTATATAAAAATTTAACAGTGCAAATGCAAATTCCTTGCTGACAGTTTAACCATTTCCAGTGGAAATTGGCCGACATATCCTCAGCATAACCATGTATAATATCCACAAAACTTAAAAAGAGGTTATACACACACAATACGGTAATATTATGTTGAAGCACAGTACGTATCACTCCGCGAGGCGCCTGCCTACGATAGCCGTAATGCTCCGACAATCCATCAAGCGGTGCGGGTTCGTAGCTTAGCAAAGTCCCACTAAAACATTTGACAGATTTTCGAGTGCCGTGTACATAAAATCATTTCGAGGTCAGTAAACACAACCAGAATTCATACATAAGGCGCACGGGATTATAAGGGGCACTGTCGATTTTCAGAAAAATCAAAGGATTGATTTTAAGTGTGCCGTATTTTCCGAAAAACACGGTAATAACGACGGCCCGCTAGCATGCTCTACCAAAAATAGTGCTTTGTTGTGTATCTGACGGACGAAAGCCAAACCAGTTCCACACCACTGTAGTTGCAGCATTTTTACAAACCAATTCTGATTCATCCGTTTCATTCAACGATCCACTTTCGCCCTTCTCATTCTGCGTCGCCGCCATGCTTTTTCCACCATGTGTGTATGAAAACAAAGGCACTGCGCATGCCCATATTCTATCGCGATATTTCATTTTCTTATTGTTGCCCAACATTATACCGGTATTACCGTGAACGGTATGATATGGCCCAGCCCTACATTGAACATACTGTAGGAGCCGTGGTTAAAACTGGCTCCACTGCCCAGCAGCTTCTCTTCAAATAGATTTCCACCAGGATTGTGATGGGATATTATTTCAAAAATATAGGTGTGACCTGCGAGTTTTAGCAACCATCCAGCTGTCTTTTCTTCACCTATTTTTACACCAACAAACTTTAGGGTTTGCGGGTCTAAATGATAGCTATTGTATTGTAGCTTGGGTTACACGCTGTTTGAAAGTGTTGACTCCGTTTGTGTCCGTGTGCTTCAGGATGTTGTCGGAGCTCAGTGAGTGGTTCTGGCAGGAGCGGCGGTGGTTTCCGGAGGGCCTGGGCTGGGCTGACCTGGAGGATCGGGATGGACGAGTGTACGCCAAGGCCCGCGACTTGTGGGTGGCGCTGCCCATTGCCCTCATATTCCTCATTATCCGTCAGATCTTTGAAAGGTCGATCCATTTTTCACTCTGTCTTATTCTATCTCAGACATTTACCTTTAATGCGTTTATGCATTTCTTTATGTCTTTAATCTCTCCTGACTTTGTATTCAGTTAGTTTATGCTTTTTTCCCCTCAGTAGTTACTTAATCCTTCTTTTGTTGTGCCCAGATCTATGATGAATAAATTCCCATTGTTTCTTCAGCTGTTATTGTTTTCCACATAAGTGTGCAAACAGCGTTCCTGTTTCCAGGAGCTAATCAGCGTTCATCTGTGTTTCCCTGCTAATGCCAGGAGACTCTGTTCCTCATTGTTTTTCATGTCTACCTCCTATTCAGCCACAGAACTGTCAGAATATACAATAAAAGAAACAGTGTAATCAAGACAACACATTTAAAAAATATATATATATATATAATAATAATGGATACTTTATTGATCCCCATGGGGAAATTACTTGTTTTTCTCTGCATTTGACCCATTCACTCTGTGAAGCAGTGGGCAGCCCACTAAGCAGGCGCCCGGGGAGCAGTGTGTAGGGACGGTACCTTGCTCAGGGGTACCTCAGGGTAGCCGTTAAGTGGATTCGAACCGCCGACCTTCCGATCATGGGGCGACCACTTTACCTACTGAGCTATCCCTGCCCCATATATATATATATATATATATATATGTATATATATATATATATATGTATATATATATATATATATATATATATATATATATATATATATATATATATATATATATATATATATATATATGTGTGTGTGTGTGTGTGTGTGTGTGTGTGTATATATAATAGCTTGAATATCGGATTATATAATATTTAATAATCACACCTATGCTTCCTTTCTTTGTCACTGTTTTTTAATCCCAACATGTCACAATTGCAGGATGGTGGCCACGCCTCTGGCCTCGCTGCTCGGGGTTGAAGACACGGTGCGGCTCAAGGTCCCACACAACCCCACACTGGAGTCCTACTACTGTAACATTACCAAAAACCCCACACAGGTAGATACCTCTGGCCTTCTATTGCAACATCACAAAGGCTCTAATGCAGCTTTCGACTGAATCACTGGGAAAATAATCAAATCTGACCTCTTTGTGCTGTTCTCAGTCTTCAGTAGCAAGTCTTTGCAAGAAGACTGGCTACTCAGAAAGACAAGTGCAGCGATGGTTCAGGAGACGAAGGAACCAGGATAGACCGAGTCTGCTCAAAAAGTTTCGCGAGGCCAGGTATGCATCCGTGCTCTTCTAAACATATATGACTGCTGTAGAGTCCAGAGAGTGTTCCTCTGGCAATATGAGCACATTTCTGAGGGCAAACGTAGCCCTCTATTTCTGCACTCATTGCAATGTTGCCCCTGCTCTCCACACGCACACACTCACACATCCAACCATGCTTATTAGCACAGGGCCTTTGCAGCTGGGGCTCTGTCACCACTGTTGGTTATTTTTATTTGTAAGCCAACATTTACTGTAACAGAAGCCGAGTTAAACCAACAGCCTGATTACAAGGCTATTGAGGCCAGCTACTACCAGCTGACAGGATTCACAGATACGTACAGTACAATAGACAGCAGATAACATGATACCGATACTAGTACTGACAGCATGCAGATATACTGTCCACTGATATGGATGCAGAGAAATCCTATGGTTATATTATCCCATGTGTCCTGTTTGTAAGTCTTTCATGATCTGTTGGCTTGGGTGTTGTTTATGTTTGATGCAGATCTGTGAAAGCTTTTAACTCAAAAGATCAGTTTACCATTTTTACCCAGAAAACGGTGGACACGCTGTGTACAGTGGATGAAAAAGTCACTGTAATAAAGAGTGAGACAGAAATACAGTTTGTACCCACCACAGGGTCTCTGTAGCTTCTCTGGAGCCTCTGATTGCATCACTCATGAGATGGAGTTGTAGGGGAAGTATTACAGCTTTGTTTTTTCCTACAAAGCTCAAAAGACATGACATTTTTCAGTGCACGCTCACCCTGGAAACCCTTTTCAAACCCGGTTCTCTCACACCCTTTATTTCCGTCAGTTCTTGGTAAAGACATAAATGACATTAATGATGGCACTTCCTGCAGAGATGTTGCTGATAAATATGAAAATTACAAAACTGTAAGTGTAAAATCAGGAGGCTCCAATATTAGGGCTGTGCGATATGACCAAAATCTCATATCCCGATATAAGAATTCTATCGTCCAGATAACAATATAAATCACAAAAATGTAACATTTTCTGTAAATTCTGTGAATCTCGGGAAGCTCGTGTTGCGTGAAGTGTTTCCAGCTGCGCGTCATGTAGCTGGAGTCGAGTGTTTTAACCGATGCATGAAACTATACATTTTTAGACATAAGTTGCCGCTGCCGTTTTCTTTATGAGTATTTATTACACGGCGTGCTGCTGGGAAAAGCCTGTTCTAACGTTTATTTTTTAGCACCTGGCGGCTCTTTTTTTAAATTCTCATCCGTAAATAATCTGCTCTTTCACGTGATTCAGTTTATTTTGAAAAGTCTCAACAGGATCTTGAGCTTTATTGTGAAAGGTTTATGTGGAACATAAACAAGCGGACACGCGATGGTGTTACCGTCGTTGTTGCTAACCACAACGCATAAAAACAGGCGCTTGTCCGTCAGTAGTGTGATTATATAAAATATAAGAGAAAGAGAGAACTTTAAGAAATTAATATAGCCACTACAGTGACCATCAAAACGATGAAAAAATATTGGCGTAAACAGTTTATTTTGCGACACCACGAAACAAACGACAGCGTAAAATGAAACGATAGACGTTTTTATATCGTCATGCGATATATATCGTTATATCGAACAGCCCTAACCGATATGTTTGCCAAGTATTCGGATGGGTTGAAGTTGAACCTGTTTGTTCCCTGAAGAAACTCATTTGTTTCATTACATTTGCATTACTTAGCCGTACGTCATGCGTTAGCAACATAAAGCTTAAGCTGTAGTCAAAGTCTCTTCCACTCAAATCTTTAATGAAGTCACACGCATGATCTGTATTTTACTGTTTAAGTATTAGCTCAAAGAAACAATAGAACACCTGCCTGAAGCCGCTGGAAATGGAGTCTGCAGTGCTTTAAGCCTGACTGCTCATCAGCATTTTTGTTACTTGTTCAAAATCAGGCTTTGGCTGCTTGGCTGGAGTCACCATACACTCAGCTTTAACCTCACTCTTTCTTTGCCGCTTTAGCTTTGGTTTAGCTTATTGCACATGTTTTCAGGAGTTGATGTCACTTTAAGAGCAGTTGTTTCTGGGCGGGCTGTGCTTTACACTTTAGCGGCACATTTTTGTCCTTTGGTGCCAGAAAAATGAAAATAATAGTTTTCTGTATCCCACCTCCCTTCACATGAACTGAAGTGATCTGATTTACAGTGGGGCAAAAAAGTATTTAGTCAGCCACTGATTGTGCAAGTTCCCCCACTTAAAATGATGACAGAGGTCAGTAATTTGCACCAGAGGTACACTTCAACTGTGAGAGACAGAATGTGAAAAAAAAATCCATGAATTCACATGGTAGGATTTGTAAAGAATTTATTTGTAAATTAGGGTGGAAAATAAGTATTTGGTCACCTCAAACAAGGAAAATCTCTGGCTCTCACAGACCTGTAACGTCTTCTGTAAGAAGCTTTTCTGTCCCCCACTCGTTACCTGTATGAATGGCACCTGTTTGAACTCATCATCTGTATAAAAGACACCTGTCCACAGCCTCAAACAGTCAGACTCCAAACTCCGCCATGGCCAAGACCAAAGAGCTTTTGAAGGACACCAGGAAAAGTATTGTAGACCTGCACCAGACTGGGAAGAGTGAATCTACAATAGGCAAGCAGCTTGGTGTGAAAAAATCAGCTGTGGGAGCAATCATCAGAAAATGGAAGACATACAAGACCACTGATAATCTCCCTCCATCTGGGGCTCCACGCAAGATCTCATCCCGTGGGGTCAAAATGATCATGAGAACGGTGAGCAAAGATCCCAGAACCACACGGGGGGACCTGGTGAATGACCTGCAGAGAGCTGGGACCAAAGTAACAAAGGTCACCATCAGTAACACACTACAACGGCAAGGAATCAAATCCCGCAGTGCCAGACGTGTTCCGCTGCTGAAGCCAGTGCATGTCCAGGCCCGTCTGAAGTTTGCCAGAGAGCACATGGATGATACAGCAGAGGATTGGGAGAATGTCATGTGGTCAGATGAAACCAAAGTAGAACTTTTTGGTATAAACTCAACTCGTTGTGTTTGGAGGAAGAAGAATACTGAGTTGCATCCCAAGAACACCATACCTACTGTGAAGCATGGGGGTGGAAACATCATGCTATGGGGCTGTTTTTCTGCCAAGGGGACAGGACGACTGATCCGTGTTAAGGACAGAATGAATGGGGCCATGTATCGTGAGATTTTGAGCCAAAACCTCCTTCCATCAGTGAGAACTTTGAAGATGAAACGAGGCTGGGTCTTCCAACATGACAATGATCCAAAACACACCGCCCGGGCAACAAAGGAGTGGCTCCGTAAGAAGCATTTGAAAGTCCTGGAGTGGCCTAGCCAGTCTCCAGACCTCAACCCCATAGAAAATCTGTGGCGGGAGTTGAAAGTCCGTGTTGCTCGGCGACAGCCCCAAAACATCACTGCTCTCGAGAAGATCTGCATGGAGGAATGGGCCAAAATACCAGATACTGTGTGTGCAAACCTGGTAAAGACCTATAGTAAACCTTTGACCTCTGTTATTGCCAACAAAGGTTATGTTACAAAGTATTGAGTTGTATTTTTGTTATTGACCAAATACTTATTTTCCACCCTGATTTACGAATAAATTCTTTACAAATCCTACCATGTGGATTCATGGATTTTTTTTTTCACATTCTGTCTCTCACAGTTGAAGTGTACCTCTGGTGCAAATTACTGACCTCTGTCATCATTTTAAGTGGGGGAACTTGCACAATCGGTGGCTGACTAAATACTTTTTTGCCCCACTGTAAGTGGAAGTGCAGAAAACAGCATGTTTTATGATTTTTTTTTCTTTGTGTCTGCCTATCACACACATCATTAAAGAGCTTTTGTAACACAAATTCGATTAGTAACTGTGATGTGATGCTGAATTTGTGTGTGTCACAACAGCTTTAAGTGGGCTAAATGCTCAAAAATAGCTTAAAATAGCTTTTGAAGTGATTTTGTTTTCCTGGTACACATGATGGGAAAAATAACTACAAAAACCAAACAAATAAAGCAAATAATATTTATTGTCAGGTATGGGCCAAGCATTTACATTATTTCAGCCAATTTACAGTGATGTGTGTGCATATGTGATGTGTGGGTGTGTATGTGTGGGTGTGTGCAGGCGTGCATGTGACTGCATGCTTGTCGCTCTCTGGTCATGGTGTGTCTTTCACTATGCGGGCTACAGCGTAAAGGCATTTTTCTTGTGAATCGATGTATTGTGGATGTGCACACAACAGGCTTTCTGTATCTCTCCCTTATTCCCCCCACTGGGGTATCTCCCACACTCCCACTCCTTCTCTGTATCTGTGTCTCTGCTGCAGCGTTTTCTGTAGCGTCTTCTCATTACACCTGTATGAGCAGTGACAATGACTTATCACTGTCTCCAGTACAGGGTGTTGTCTAGTGGCTCTCATTGTCTGTTATCACATATTTGACTGTGTCTGTGTCTCTGTGTGTGCATTTGTGTGTTCCCGCGTGTGTGTGTTGTGTTTGACATTATCAGCAGATTTTCCAGGCAGTTCACGCAGCCTGGCATCTCTCTTTAACTTGTGTGTTTGTGACTGTAAGCGAGAATTTGTGTGTGTGTGAGTGAGATGCATTTATGTGTCTGCTGGTAGAAAATGTGCCTACTGTCTTTCCTCATTGACTGAGTAGAAAGTGTGTTTGTATGTGTGTGTGTTCTCTTGCAGTTGGAGATTTACCTTTTACCTTCTTGCTTTCATTGCTGGCCTGGCCGCCCTCATCGATGTGAGTACTGCCATGTTAACCTCGACCACTCCTCTTCCTCCTCTCATGCTTTTATGTATATTCATGACCTGTCCAGCCTTTTCCTTTGCCGTGATAACCTCACCTCTCGCGCTGTCAGAGGGGGAAGCATTGACTCATCCTTGTGCTGAGTCAGTTGTTATAAATACACCTGTCGTGTTTTGCTGTCTCATTCCCATCCTGCATGTCCTTCCAGAAACCTTGGCTGTATGACCTGAAGGAGATGTGGCAAGACTTTCCTGTGCTGGTACGTCTCTAGAATCACTAAGTACAATAAATGCACTGCGTATCTGTTCATTAAATTAAGCTCCAGAACAAAAAGGTCCTGGAAGGTAATAAAGTTTCTCCCTGCCTGTCCTGAAATGATGGAAGCAACATGTCTAGAGTGGCTTTTCTTCGTTTCGGTTTCACTTTAGATTTGATTAGTTATAGTGTTAGTTTTAGTGTCTTTAATGGGTGACATTTGTCAAGGTCAGATTTAAGGACTTTAAAGCAGGTGTTTTAACATAAACACTTCTCTCACAGTCTCACTGACGATCCCAGACTCTGTGAATATCTGTGCCAAAAGATCCTCAGGCTTTTTATTTTGGTTTAGTAAACTATACTCCCTCGGTTGGGATGCGTGACACATATAGATTCAGCTGATACTGGATTGGAGCCTCTTTTGTCTTTAGAATTGCCTTAATTTTTCTTAGCCTGAATTCACCAAGATGCTGGAGGCATTCCTCAGAGATTTTGGTCTATATTGACATAATATCTTCACACAGTTGCTGTGACAATCATGCAGCTTGGATGTGTTAACTGGCACTCTCTGAAGTTAAACCAGACATTAGTCATTTTTAAATTTACACCAAAATCAATTTCATCAGAGAACATTTAGAAGGTTAATCTGTAATATAGGAAAAAGTACAGCCCCACTTCCCAGTAGTGATTTGCACAAACTGTTATATTGACTTTAAAATTAACGATCTGTATCCTCCCCTTCAGACTCTCTTGCCGTCCCAATATTGGTACTATATGATTGAACTGGGTTTCTATGGATCTCTACTCTTCAGCGTCGCCTCTGATGTCAAACGCAAAGTAAGTGAATTTATCTCAAGAACACAAAGATTTTCTTTATTTAGGAGTACAAAGGATTTGAACAGGAAAAGGAGGAAAAGACATTTGTCTTTCCTCCCAACCATTCATCCATCAATTTTTTGCTGCTTGTCCAGTCTGGATGACAGAGTCAGCAGCCTAAGCAGAGATATCCAGACCGTTTGCCCCCCAGCCACCTCCTCCAGTTCTTCCAGTGGAGCACAAAGACATTGCTAAGCGAGCCAAGGTTTGCCCTGGAGCCCCCTCCAGGTGGGACATGACCAGAATACCTCACATAGATGGTGCCCAGGAGGTATCCTATTCAGATGGAACCACCTCAACTGGCGCTTTTCAGTATGGGGGAGTGGCGACTGTTCTTTGAGCTCCTTACCCTACCTTTAAGGGAGAGCCCAGCCACCCTTCGGAGGGAGCTCATTCTCATTATTTTGGTCACTACCCAGAGGTCGTGACCATTGGTGACTGACTAGTAAATACACAGCTTCGTGTTCATGTTCAGCTCCTTCTGCTGTGTACAGCATTCGCACATCACTGCAATCTCCTGCACCACTCTTCCCTCACTTGTGAACAAGACCCTGATACACTTAAACTCCTCTATCTGAGGCAATAACTCAGTCCTGTCCTGGAGTGGGTGCTCCACGCTTTTCCAATTGAGAACTTTGGGAACACATCAGACTTTGAAGTGCTAATTCTCATCCCATATGCTTCACACTCACGCTCAAACATTCCTCCAGAATCCTAAGGTTGACTGACAGACAGACTCTCCTCTGTCAGTTAGTCTGTTAGTTTAGTGGAGTGTGACTCCCCTGAAGTTGGAACACTCTCCAGTCCCCCTTCTTAAAGAGGGGGTAAGACAGTAAGACAGTCCCAAATCAATGTCCCCAACTTCCATACAGTGCAGAGACGTATCAGCGACAACATTTCCACAACAGTTAGAACCTTGAGAAACTCAGAGAGAATCTCATCCCGTGGTCCATGAGACTAAGTCATACTGAACCCAGCTAAGCCCTATGATCTAAGGGCTAAGGGTGAGCCCATCGACCAGTCCTGCCTCCGGGGCTCCAGTAACCCCAATGCAGGTGAGGTAATGTGGCTCCATAAGCGTCTTGTGAATCACACTTGGCCTGAACTTTCACCTAGAACCAATTTGCCTTGGCAGACCCTACTGGGGACAAATTTTGACAACGTGGCATTTAGGATTATTAGGGCAGACAAACCCCTTTACCATGATAAGGTGGTGGTTCAAGGAGAGGGGGCATGCAAAATGAGTATGTCATTTGTGCAGACACAGCCACTATTGAATCTGTGTGGATATAGCATCATAATTCTGCACACAAGGCTGACAAAGAGTCTTTCGTCACTCTTCTCTGATCAGTTTCACATCTGGCATGGACTGTGAGTGGACATTAGGCTGCTGTGACACGTGTGTGTGTGTTTCAGTGTGCCTTTGTGTGACATGTGTGCGTGTGTATTGTGCGCCTTTGAGTGTGTTTGGCTTGGACTTTGCTCAGCCTGGTCAGCTGAGCACAGTGGGGTAAAAACTTTTGCCAAACTCTTTCACAGTGTGTTTCAGCAGCACAAAGTCTAACCCAGATAATGTTAAGCTGGATGTACTTGCATTCTCATGTACCTGGTTAAAAAATAGTGCACGGTTATATATATATGTGTTCTGTTTCATGTACACGGCATTAATTCAAAAGCATCTTTACCCCCCCACCACCACCACCATCTATCTCCCCCTCTCCAGGACTTCAAGGAGCAGATAGTTCACCATGTAGCAACAATCCTCCTCATCAGCTTCTCCTGGTGTGTTAACTACATCCGTTGTGGAACTCTCATCATGCTGGTGCACGACTCCTCCGATTACCTCCTCGAGGTAAAGCCTCACCTCATTTTATACACTGATGGAAAGCACGTGCCCAAAATCAACTAACCTGTAGCTCGACATATATTTACATCCTGTCATCCTGGAGATATTTTACTCCGTGAGGTGTGAGAACTGTGTTTGAATGTTGCACAGTTTGCACTGATGTCATTTATCCCTACCACCACTAAGCAGGATGTTTTGGCCTTTGAGTATTCTGATGTTTTTACACTGATCACATACTGCCCCCTGTGGAGGAAAGTGCAATTTAAGTATTATTTGTGGGATATAAACACTTTAGACTTTCATTAATTAGCATGGTTTTTATCAGGTAATAGAAATATTTGTAACCTGTTGCTTTTTTTTCTTTTTCTGTTTTTTTATTCGGGTCATTCCCTTAAGCATTAAATGTATTTTAGTTTGTCAAAGGACCATAAATAGCAGGAATGTGATACTGACTCTTTGCCAAAGACTGTATAAGTGGTGAACATAGATGCCATGAAGTCACCCACTGTTAGCAAAGTCCAGTTAAAAGTTAGGAAGATTTTATCTGAGTGTTTGCCAGACGCAATGAGCGAGGGGTGGAGCTTACTGTGAAAATGGGGGACAAAGCACACAAATCATTAGCCAATAATCTGACACATAATTTATAAAATGAACTTCATGCTTTATTCAGCATGGTTTGAAGTTACTGGCCGAGACCATAAAACCACCAGAAAAGTGTCACTGAGGTCACAGAGGAAGAAATCTGAAGACCAGAAGTCTTTTTGTAATCACAGGATCGCCCCCTGCTGGCCTTTAAAGAGAATGCGTGTTTAAAGCGCTTTCACTTTAGCCTCTGAATCTTTTACAGATGCATTGGCTAAGTTCCTCCTTTATACCACGAATACTCTTTGGTTTTATTACATGCGGGTCATTCATGCAGTCAAGCCCAAGAGGACCCATTTACAAACAGAAAAAGCTATGAATGAAGTTTAAATGCTTTTTTTCCCCCAGAAACTTTCCCCTTTTGATAATTTATTTTTATCTTTTCCACTAACAGTCTGCAAAGATGTTCAACTATGCTGGGTGGAGAAATGCCTGTAACTACATTTTCATTGTATTTGCTGCAGTCTTCATTGTCACCCGCCTTGTTATCTTCCCCTTCTGGTAAGCACACACACATACATATACACAGATTTGAGACAGTCATTTTGACTGCTGCAGTATACCACTGTTTGTCGTGCTTCACTCTCCTTAATCCTCGCCGTTTCTCTTGCAGGATTATTTACTGCACGTGGGTGTATCCAGTCACCATCTATAAGCCATTCTTCGGCTACTACTTTTTCAATGGGCTGCTGATGACTCTGCAGTGTCTACATATCTTCTGGGCCATTCTCATTATACGCATAGCAATCCGATTCCTCACCAACAATGTAAGCAAACCAAAAGAGATCAATTAGGTCAAACAGGAAAAACTAAATAATGCTGCAAAACATTTATTTCTGTGAGTCAAATTTGCACATACTCTCTTCTGAAAAGCTGCAAATCAAAAATGAATAAGGCGTTTGAAAGTCTGAGTTTGTTCTGACACTCTGCAGAGCTCCAGGAGAGCATGAGCAGGAGGTCTCCCCGATTAATGATGATGTTTATATATTTTCATGAGCTTTTCCTCGTGTTCTTCAGGAAAAAGTGGATGATGAAAGAAGCGACAAAGATGAAACAGACGAATCAGAAGAGGAGGGCGACGAGGAGGCAGGAGAGAAAAAGCATATGAAGAAAAATGGCCCGGTGCAGAATGGTCACACAGTCCACAACAACAATCACCGCAAGAGGCAGTGAAATTAAAGTCACGGGATGGAGAAACATGAGAAGGACTTATATCCCTCAGTAGAGGAGCAGGAGGGAGGGACCAGTGATTCCCTAAAACCCAGAACAGCGGGTATCTGAGGAAATTTGGCACTGTTACTTTTACACAACACACATTCATGTTTTTTTAGAGGGCACAGAGATCCAGCAGATGACATACACTACATTAAGTGGCACGGCTCTTCGCTTTGTCATCAGAGGAAAAAAATGTATCACTGCCTTTTGTTTGATGTTAGTCCCAAACGTTTTCAATGAGACGGGGAAGAAAAAATGGAGAAGAGCAAAGTTTGGAGAAGACAGATGAGGGGGCGGAGGAGGTGATGCTGCTTCTACTTTAGCTTTCATGTTCTGACTGTGTGCCTTAGAGCCAGCTGACGGCTACGAAAAAGCCATTTTAAAGCCTTCTGCTTTGAAATTGAGTTGCTTTATTCTTTGTTTGCTTTTTACTAACAGAACAAAACAACTGAAAGTGGGTTATGTGAAGGTGACACAATAGGG
Source organism: Aulonocara sp. 'chitande type north' Nkhata Bay (assembly GCF_057382095.1). NCBI lineage: Eukaryota > Metazoa > Chordata > Actinopteri > Cichliformes > Cichlidae > Aulonocara > Aulonocara sp. 'chitande type north' Nkhata Bay. Next base: position 27,361,137 of record NC_141354.1, on the reverse strand, counting down.
CATTTATTTCCCCTAGGTTTCTGTCTATGCAACTATCCGTTCAGCTATTGCAATGTCTTTGCACAAAAGTACAGAGTCTCTCATATAAAGTAATAACCTGCAGTAGGACTGTGCTCCTCTGCTCTCCGGTGTGGTTTGTGCCATTTGTAAAGTGTTCTGGTTTGAGTTTAGTAATCAGCAAGATTTTTTTTTAAAGGGGGGGCCTATCGTGCTGGTCCATATTTTCTGTCATAAACTTTTAATAATGGATGTTCACATTAAACATTAAACAAGTTTCAGATAATGAGGTCTGTGCATGTGCAGGCATTCCCTGTGAGCCAAAAGCTCAGACTTTGCGTTACTCTAAATGCTCTATTTCAGGTAGTTTTTTCTACCCCTGCATCTGTGTGATGTCACAAAGAGAGGCTATCCCTAATATGGTAATCTTGGGCACACAGCTCTACCCACTTAGTGTTAAAATCTTTTGTTTACAAGAGGCAGCCAATCAGAAGAAAGCTGGCTCATACCTGATTTATGGCACTGTGTTAAAAGTGTGACCTAGCCAAAAACCTCAGAAACTGCAACACATCTGTTTGGCAGTGATACGCAGTGTAAACTTAGCATGCTGTTAGCACAAGGATAAAGCATTAGTTGAACAGCATCTAATAGGCCTTAATTGTATCTAGCTTGTCCCTTATACTATTACAAATATCTAGTATTGTGCCAGATTTATTAGCTCGGTTTTACTCATGTTGACAGTGACAGTGCCCGAGTATGAACGCGAGCATCACCCGCTGCAGTGGAGATTCAGCGCAGTACTATAAACCATGCTTCAAAGGGACCTGGCAGGGAGCTAAAACCGCTTCTTTCAAGATAACCCATGATTATTCTGAACTGTGAATCATGCAAAGCTCCTCTAGCAGAGTCCCAAGAATAAAAATATGGTGCTGGAAAAGAGCATAATATGTCCCCTTTTAACTTCTGTTCATTCCTAATCCACTAAGGCTCACTTTGTACAATTCCTGCTTCCAGTAGAGTCATCTCCAGAGTTCAACAGTTCTTTGGTGTTTAGGCTATAAAAGAGCCAGAAATGAATATAAACTCCGATAGAAAACTTGAACTAACTGCTAAATAACTTTTTCCTCTCTTCTTCAGCTCAAGCAGTTTTGCATTGACGATGCCACCCACTGAAGAGCGATGACTCAATGCGAATGGGCGTTGCTCTGTTGAAATGCTGGAGTTTCATTAAGTACAGTGGAGCAGGACGGTTTCGCAATTTCAGATTTCCCGAGGTCACTGCCCAATAGTCTGGGTTCTGATTGTTAACCCGGCTGCAAATTTAAAGTGTTGATCTGAGTAAATTTTTTAAGTATCATTCTGGGTATTAAATGTGTTTACAGGTATGTTCTTTGAAACTTTTATTTTGTTTTAGTTTTTAGATGAAATCATGAAATGAGTGTTACAGAGTTTTGTTGCTCTAAAGCTTTGTATGTCAAGTGCCTTATCTGTAATGTATGGGAAGCTCTCCTTGTCTTCATGCCCTCTCCTTTTCTTTCCTGTTTCCACCTCACATCATAGATCCAACCTGCTACATGCTCTCACGTCTTCTCTTCTTTATAAAATGCCTTCCTTTCAAACTCACCCTCATTCCACTACCACGTTCTTTTTAACTAACCCCCAACCAACCAGCAGCCTCTCTTCCCCAGTGATACAGAAGAAACAGCTGTGTCCTAATTACAGTGTTATTATTATTTTTTTGTCTGTTTTTTTGTTTAATGATGCCTAAGTATTGTTATTAATGGTAAAATCAAAGATCATGAATCACAATGAAACCAAGTTGAATTTGTGGTTATTTTCGCATTCATCACGGCTAATCCTAAGTAAATCAGTCCTTTTATAATAAGAGTATATTATATATACAAGGGGGTCACACTCATTTTTAATTACATCGTGGACAATATAAATTCATTTTAAGTGGGCTGGACCAGTCAAACTTTCACCTAATAATCTATATTTACACACACAAGAAAAAGCTTTGAGCATAATAAAGCTACTACAGTTAGTCCCTGAGGTAAAAAAAAAAAAAAAAGTTAGTGCAATAGACTCACTTTTACACATTAAAAATAAGTGCTGCGTTTAGAAAATCGAAGAAATCCACCACTGCTCTGTGACCAATTTGCCCAAAGATGTAAACATTTAAAGAAAATGCACCATCAGCTAACTGAACTACCTGAACTTTGTCCTATAATTTAAAAGCTTGCATTTTCTGATTATTTGCAGAAATGTTCTGTTTTTGCAGTGCAAACACTGTACAAACTAAAATGATATAATAAAATGGGTGATAAAGTCGTGCACTAGGTGGCGCTGTCACCTCATAATGACATCCTCAAGGGTTTATGCAGTTTAATATTAAGAAATTGAGACATTTTTTACTGTGCATTGTTGAGCACTGTGACTTTGCTAATGAATAAAGTAGTTGTATCCACTGCATGTATAAAACTTTATGTGCAATGGATGGTTTTAATTGTGGGGTATTGGAGCTTATGTATAACTATAACTAATCAACTTTCATTTGATTAGCAATGTATCCATATTTTACATTATTGTGTCACACATAAAACAGTAGTACCAAAGGGACTGCTCAGGTTAAGAAAGGCTGAGAAAAAGAGGAAGACTATGGAGAAGATTCGTGGATGTAGTGATGGAGGAGATGAAGATGTCTGGTAAGACAGAGTATACCTGGAAAAAGGTGAGAGGGAGGCAGATCATCTTCTGTGGTGACCCCCCTTAAGGAAGCAAAAAGAAGGACAAGTTGAAGCACTAAACAAACAATCCAACATTTAGAAACAGGTAGCAGGGTATAAACACAAAATTTATTAAATCGCCGTTTAATTCTTTGATCTAAGCATTTCTGGACTATTTCACGTCCTTCGAGTTGTAAAATTTGCCACCTTGAGGAGCAGGAGAGATGATTCCTATTCACAGCCGTGCAGTTAAAATATTGTAGGCGTTAGTGTGAACCACAAGTTTCAGTCGAACTGGTTATGCATCAAAACCCCGTCACATTTGCATCATGCACCTCTGTCTGGAAAGCGGTGGAGCTGCAGTTCCCTCTGCTGCCAGCAGGGTTTGAGGTAGTGACGTCATTGGTGTCGTTTACACGGTAGCTTTAGCCCTGCTAGCGAGAAAAACGCCATCTTAAGTTGACGGGGGGTTTAAACGGAGTGAAAACAGGGAGACAGGCACTGAGGAGGTGAACCTGTTATTTTTTTATGATTAAAATTATCTGAGTCACCCGGACTAGTGTTAGTCATGGTTTGAGGGCCTGCATAAACGCAAAAGGAAAAAGGGCGAGAAAGTGAGGAAATCAGCAAGATACTAGCTACCCATTTAGCTACCTAGCGAACAGGCAAGGGGGAGGGCCGGGGTAGTTGAGGATTTTTTTTTTTTTTTCGGGTGAAGCTGAAGTTTTTGTTTATGTTATTCCACGCGGAGATGTCTTCTTCAAATGCAGGTAAGGTCAACTTTAAGCCACAGGGACGTTGTAGTCACACCCCACACTGCAGCTGTTAACCAGTTATGAGGGATTTCTTGAGCGGAGCTTTAAGCTAACACTTTCCCAATGATAGCGTGACAGCGTCGGCTAACTTAGCTCCGTAGCATGGCTAGACTTGTTATTGCACAAACATGCTAACTAGCGCACATTAACGGTTATTGTGGCTCTCCTTTCATATTTTGCACCACTAAAAGAGTTAGGCTGAAAAGCCAAATCTGAGTTGAGCAAACTGTCAAGTTGCAATAGGCTGACGCTGTTCAAATGTTTCGTTTTTAGACAATTCTGTGCACAAGATTGTATCTGTATGCTACGTGTAGCTTTGAGGTTAGCCCCGAATCGTAACGAACACGAACCAAGAGCAGATGAGGTTAATTTTCTATAATGTGGCCTTGAAATCAGACACATGTACGCTGATGTTATTTTGAGCTCCGATTACAGGCTCCTGGCGGTGGTTGAGTTTGTTTTTCAGTGCTTCAGGCATAATAGGAAATCACTTGTCATCTTGTTTATTGCGCCTCTGTGTTGCCCTGTGTTATTAATAGAGTTACAAGACCCAGATCTGGGTATGGGGGCCAGTGGGACCCAAACAAGTGGTGGGGCTGTTGTACCAAAAGGGAGCAACAAAAGACGAGCTGCGTAAGTGTGTGTGTGGGTGTGAGAGAGATACTGTTAATTTTTGTGCTGATGTATCCATATTGTGCTATGCACATTTGCTGACTGGCTGACTTTTGTTTCTGATCGTCGTGGTTGAAAATTCTGGTGGGAAAAAAATGTGTGAAACTGTGTCAGATTGTCTTGTTTCTCCTCTCTCACAGGCCAGACTTTGATGATGATGATGGAGACAAGATAAGCAGGTATGTTTGTGTGAGTTAAGCTGGGCATCGAGGGTTTAAACTGGCTGCATTATAGTAAAAATCAATCTGGTTCTCTTCTTTCTCTTCAGGTTTGATGATGACACAGGAGGCTCCAGCAATGATAAAGAGCGCTTTGCCAGGTAGGAGGATGAATTTAGAGGAATGGACATATAGCAAGGGAATATAGCAGAACATTAATATAGATGCAGGAGCAACCCCTATGCCTGTCTCCCCACTTCAGGTTTTTTTTTTTTTTTTTTTGAGGGGAGAGGTCATCTTGCACTTCTTTCGTTTCGGTAGTGACTTTGGGCCTGTTTTTTTTTTAGTGGGTTGGTTTCATTTCCAGGTTTTTGGAAGACGATCAGAGTTTTGCAGATAAGGAAAAACTAGCCAGGTATGGCCTGTACCACTGTGGAAAGCTCCCTCTCCTGCTTGTATTCATATTGATATTGAATGCAGTGATCAAATACTTTCCTATCCTGCTGGGATACCAGCGCATTATTGTTTCAACAGCACAAAATTACCCGTATATTTTGCTGCTTTGCATCTGTTTTGGTGCCTTCAGAATGTTTTGCTTATTTTCCCAAAGAGGCTGATTTCCCCTTTCAACCCACCACTATTTTATGTGTCACTAACTGCTACACTGTGCAAGTTAAGGATTTTTTTCACTCCAATAACCCCTTCCTCTTCAGCAACTATCCTTTCTGTCTGTTTTGTCCCCCTCTCCCTTCTCAGGTTAACTGAAGGGTCTTTCTCTTTCGGCACTTGCTCTCTTTTATCACACAAACTGGCCTTGAAAGACCAAACTCTTTTGCTTTCTCACGTTCATTTTTTAAATTTCTTTTTAGATCATTGACTTCACATTATTGTTTGATACGTTCATTACACGTCTCACCTTCTTGCACTCCCACTTCTTCTTCCTGATTGGCATCTTTACATTGCGACATAAACTCTAAACTATACTCGTTGTCCACCCGCCCATCTGTTTCCCCCATCTCGATCCCTCCTCTCCACCTCTGTCTCATTCATTTCCTCACTCCAGGGAGAACCACAGTGAGATTGAAAGGCGGAGGCGTAATAAGATGACTGCTTACATCACAGAATTATCTGACATGGTACCCACCTGCAGTGCACTAGCGCGGAAACCAGACAAACTAACCATCCTGCGAATGGCAGTTTCTCATATGAAGTCACTTAGAGGAAGCGGCAATACCAATGCAGATGGGTCGTACAAACCTTCATTTCTCACCGACCAGGTATGAGAAACGGAAGGAAGTTCAGATTTGAAATGCCTGCTAAAATTTAAAAAACCCTTACTATTCAGGGAAGGCAATACCTGTGACTATGTGACAGTATTACTTATGTAAGAGTTGTTAATATAAAGGTTTCACAGTCACAGTTAACCTCACACTGTGTAACACTGAAATCAATAGAAGTAAAGGATACTGAAAGTAACACCTTTTTAAACATGCTTGTTTTCTCACGTTGTGGCTGTTGGTTAGCTTTTACTTTCAGTAACTTTCCTTATTAGGTAGTCGGTAAAGTTTAAATTAGTAATGTCAAAGGTTATGTTCATTTTTATTTTAACCATCGTTCATTTAGACACTTGTTTAATTTGTTAATTGTTCAAAAACCCAACTATTAATATGCCTTGTGTTCAAGTGAGCCGTGTACACTTGTATATTATGCAGAACTTGTGTGTGTTGTGTATGTATCTGTTACATTGTAAAGCTTAGTTGCATGCTGCATCAGCTTCCACACTGCTGTCAGTGGTAGAATCGGATTTGATTGGCTGTCGGTTGAAAAGTAAAACTTTTGTCACCTCTGCGCTGCAAGCAAACCAACAGACTCACAATACTGTTTTGCAGTGCATTATGTCATCTCATCAAAGGTGAATTAGAAATATGAAAGTTCACATCTGAAATGCATGCAAGTGATGAAACTAGGGATGTGCACAATTAGATGACTAGATGTTTAAATATTGCTGATATCATTATAGTTGAAGAAATGATTTCAAGAGTTGTGTGGTGTTTTATTTAAGTTTTCTGAATTTGGTGGGCTTACCAACCCGGAGAGTGGGACTAGAAATCTGACCCTGAACCACTGAAAAAGCATGGCATTAATACTGATATGCAAGGGGATAGGAAGACACAACAATCAGTGGGGTTTAAGATTTACATGTAAAGGTTAAACAGAGACAGAAACATCAAAGGTTTGGAATACAACAATGGGGTGACAAGATGAAAGACTAAGATATATATACGTGAAACAAATGGCTGATATTATCTGAGGGACAAACGCTCCAGGGGTTAGGCAGCTGTGTTCTGGTTGCAGGGCTCATATCCAGCAGCAGTAATTTTTCACCTGAATGTGACACAAGTCAAGATTTTTCAGTATTTTTCAAGCAACAAAAAGTAAAACAGAAGTGCAAGCCAATCATGGTTTGATAGTTTCTGATGGCTTTAAAATGCGTATATAGTGGTAGTATGAACATTGTTTAACCTCATCCACTAGATTTCTGCTCAACAGTTTCTCTTGCCTTATGTTTTCTTACTTTTAAACTTATTGGCTGTAAATGCGTAAATGAAACCATCAGATTTCTACTCTACCAAGCCAATAGCCAGGTAGCCAATGTTTCTATATACTCTTCCCATAGAAATGTTTACACTTCTAACACTTTTCTGCATTTTTACAAATACTTTAGATTGATACCTCCACAACTGATCTTTGACCTTCACTGCTCACTGTCTGTCTGTAGGAGCTTAAGCATCTTATTCTGGAGGCTGCTGATGGCTTCCTGTTTGTGGTGTCATGCGAGACAGGGCGCATTGTTTATGTCTCTGACTCCCTGACCCCGGTCCTCAACCAGTCACAGTCTGACTGGCTCGGATCCTCCCTGTATGATCAGCTCCACCCAGACGACAAAGACAAGCTTCAGGAGCAGCTCTCCACTGCAGAGAATAACAACACAGGTATAAACACATTCTAGGAGCAGTTTCACAGTCATGAGGGAACATGTGTGTTTCATTTTGTGAGCACAGTTCAGTGTTGTCTTTGTCCTCAAAAGGGAGGATGTTGGACTTAAAGACAGGAACAGTGAAGAAGGAAAGTCAGCAGTCATCAGCGAGGATGAGTATGGGAGCTCGTCGATCATTCATCTGCAGAATGAGGTGATTAACAGTTAATAATATAGTTTATGATTGTATTGAAATGTGTAGCAGAATGCACAGTTTCATGTGGTGTGTTGGACTGTTTGTGTTTGCAGGTGTGGCGCGTGTCCAGTGGAACCAATGTCAATGAACAGACTGCAGTTTCTTAGGAACAGAAACAGGTGACCAAAAACAAAAAGATCTTCTTTTACAATCTTATTGAACTTACTGTGCAGAGAACAAGCATACCTAACATATACCAGCTGTAAATTCATATTTTCATTGTCTTTACTTCTTCAACTTAAGAAATGGTTTGGGTGCAGCCAAGGAAGGGGAACCACAGTATGTAGTGGTGCACTGCACAGGATACATCAAGTCCTGGCCCCCTGCAGGTAAAACTAGTCCTTCTCAGTCTTTAGATACATGAGCATCTGTTATATTTGCTTACTTATATGCAGAAGACCTCTTTACAATGCTTAAAAGCACAGAGCTAGATTGAAAAAAAAAACTTTAATCCTTTATATTTTGTCTTTTGTCTTTCAGGAGTATCATTAACAGATGATGAAGCAGACAATACTCAGGGGAGTCGCTACTGTCTAGTTGCTATTGGGAGATTGCAGGTACAGTGGATGTCTTGTGGTCCCATGTCTTTTGCTGTGAGGTCAAGTAAACGGGCAAATGTTTCGTTGATATCAAAGTGCAGTAACCTTTGATCCTCAAATCATCAGAACATAAATAAAATTAACTGTGCGAGTGGTGGAAGATAGATTTATGAGGTGGAAAAAGCTGCATTTTATTTTTTTATTAGTGTGTTATCTGAAGGTGATTTTGCACTAGTTAGTTGAAGTCATTGTGAAACACTGATATAATTAAGAACTTCTGCGTTTTGTTCTGTTCTTGCTAGAACAAAAACTGATCTGAAACTGAAAATGTAAAAAATCTAATCTTACTCATGCTCATTGCAACTTTGACATTATCTAAGTTTTTGTGTCTGGGTTTTTATTGCCTTTTATTTTTGACTCTTCTGCAGGTTACTTGTTGTCCTGGTGACACAGATGTGAACAGTATCAGTGTTCCTGTGGAGTTCATCTCCCGACACAACATTCAGGGCATGTTCACTTTTGTAGATCATCGCTGCTTGCCCGCTATCGGATATCAACCCCAGGTGAACATAGCTGGCTAAAGTGCCAGGGTTGCATTGCATTTCCTCTGAAAGTCTTTATCAGAAGTTAGTTTTCATGTCCTGTAGAGTAACCACATTTTCTTTTGTTGCAGGATTTATTGGGGAAGAGTATCCTAGACTTCGCCCACCCTGAAGACCAGGGCTTACTAAGAGACAGCTTTCAACAGGTGAATTAAAAACTCTATTAATATATTTGTGGTTGCATTGATCCACCATTTTCCAATTCAAATATGAAACACACTTTGCCTTTGGGTGTCTGCTCATACAGAATACCAGCTCAATGGGGTATCACTGTTAGATTTATAAACTGTACTCCTGACTTTGAGAAGGAGATTGGGAATCATATTATGTTAGATGGGTGAAAAAGGGTGTTACACCAAGAACCTGGCTGTAATTGCTTTGTCACTAGCAGATTGTCGTGGTTGCCCCTAGTTTGCATGGAGGACAGTTTTGCCACCACAGTGTTTGCAAACATCTTGGTGTTTTCCATGCACACCACTATTAGTCTAGCTATTGCAGCCTGCTAGTGACCAAAATAATTGCAAGGAGGTTGTCCGTGCAATGATGTATACCTCTTTACAACCAATTTCACTCAAGCTGTAACAAGCAATCACTTGTCAACCAGTCAAGGAATACATATTTTTTTTCCCTTCAGCTACCAGTGGCTGCTACGTGGTTGCCATCTTCAGTGCAGTGTCAGTCATTCATTTGCTGAATTCTGTTGTCACTGCTTGTTTTTTCCCTTTCCCTACTTTCACCTGCTCTCTCCCTCTCTCTCTCGCACACACACACACACACACGCACACACACACTTCACGTTTGGCTTGCCATTAAAAGTGTCGTAATTTCAATGGATCTGATGACAGCTCCTTAGCGAGAAAGAAAAAGAGCTGCAGTCTGAGGCTTTCAGCTGTGTTTAGTCACGCTAATACAGTTTGTAGTTAAGTAAAAAAAACAAAACTTTTTTAACCACATAAAGAAAAGCTGCACCTGGACTTTCATCATGGAAGTGGACATGATGAATGTCTACATGAGGCTGAGGAATAGCTTAACAATAATTCTTTGTAATGCCAAATGGTTTGATAATGTTGTTTATTTTCAGATTTGTGGTGTGAATAAATGGCTGCGGTTCTGTTGCATACTGGTTTAGATATTTGCTTGGCAAGCAAAAGGTTGCTGGTTTAATTCCAGCTGGAGACACAGATACCTTTGGGTTTACATCAGGAAAGCAATCCGGCGTAAAACTGTACAAATCAAAAGTCACTAATGAGGCTAATAAAAGTATCTTATAGTATAAATGAACTGCTATCAGCATGATCTTGAGCAACAGAAAACTTCATAGAACTTTTAGCCCTGTCCAAAACCACTTGGATGTTAACTTTAAATAGTTGGATCCTTGTTTTCTTTTGTTGTATATGAGAAACACAGGTTATTTAACCTGGATGATGTTTGAGAGAGATTTCTCTTGAAAGTTTATTTGCATTTTGGTAATTTATTTCCTTAACTACATAAATTTTAATTTACATGTCTGTGTGTGGATGACAGAGGCTCAAAATGGGGGAAAGCATTGCTGCAAGAGCAATGTAGCAAAAATGGAAGATAAGATCTCAGAACATTCAAAGTTAATGGTGCAAAGTCAGACTAAAACTGAAACTGACCATACAAGTATAAACTGTCCATTTTCCACTGAAGAGCACTTGTCTGATTGTATTTGCTGCAAGAGAAAATGTTCTTTCTGCAACACCAGATTCAGCAGTAGACACTGTTGTCCCATTACCTTTGTAACCCGATATCTTCCAGTCACTCAGTTTCTGTGTGTGCATGCAATCCTCCGCTCATTGCTTATGAAAACACCACAGTATGAATGTTTGGCTTGTTGGATGTGTGTGTCCACAGGTGATTAAGCTGAAGGGTCAGGTTCTGTCAGTGATGTTTCGATTTCGCACCAAGTCGAGAGAATTTATCTGGATGCGAACCAGCTCCTTCACTTTCCAGAACCCGTTCTCGGAGGAGATCGAGTACATCATCTGCACCAATGTCAATGTCAAGTGAGTCAAGCAGACATGATTACACAATCAGATCCAGCAAAGAACGAAAGCATTGATGTTTTTCACCGTGTCTGTGAGACATTCCTCTGTGTGAATGCTTACAGTTCCTCTTACATCCACAACTACCACAGCCGCTTTTAATAAACCACAGACTCATCACTCTCTCCCAATACTTCTCCTCTGCACCCACCAATGATTGTGGGGCAGTAGAAACTCAGCTCAGGACCCCCTCACTCCCATCTCCTCCCCTGGGGCTTCAATGCCCCCTTCCCTGGGTCAGAGCAGCCCAAGTGGTCCTCCTGTAGTGCTCAGTCCGGGCCAGATGGCCACCAGGTGAGACCAGACCTGACCTCCCTATCCTCTCCCTGCTTGGGAGAACAGGGGCTGCTTCTTCATGGGAGACTTCTGCTGTTTCTAGCAAACTATAGTTCTTCTGTTTTTGTTTTTTTTGTGTTTTTCCCACTCTGGGTGATTCTTCCTTTCTTCATTTCTGTAGTAATGGAATAGAAGTGGTAAAATGGAGCATGTCTTATTTTATTATTCTGAGTATTAAATATACTTTAAAGAGGTGAGCTTTTGGCATAGGTGGTGTGGCATGTTAGCTGTATGTACTCTCACATTCTTCTCCTGACACCTTTTGTGTTCCCACGGTGGACGGTGGTTGACAGTGGTGGGCTGAGTGCTAGTTTGTCAGCAGGTGTTTGGGATTTCTAATGCAACAGTTAAGAGCATGGGTTTGTGGAAGTTATGGTATATTAGGCCAACTTCAAATAACAAACCCTCTCTTCTACTTTTTCAGACAGCTACAACAACAGCAGGCTGACCTGGAAGGACGAGATGGTCCATATGAACCAGGATCAATGACCCACCCACAGGTCAGGGAACACGACTGTACCACTTGACTGAAGCATACACATTTCCTGTTTCTTTTGAGTTTCTTTTTATAGAAACAGTGGCAGGATGTAGATTGTTTGCTTTCCAGGAAAGCACATCCGGATGTTGGTAGAATCATCACAACTTCCTTACAACTGCCTGCTATTCTTGCTTGAGTCAACTGCAGTGCTTTCTGCTGTAGCACTTAGTCATTTTCAGCAGAAATTTTTTTTTAATCATGACTCATGTGAATTGTGCAGATATGTTACAGAGAAAATATTGAGGGCAGTGGGAGAATATCAACTTCTCAAATGAAATGGTGTAGGTCTGAGCACAGTTTTGTGCTGCATTCTTTGTTGTTGTTGTTTTTTGAGAAGCTACAAGGATGTTTGTTTGCATTTATCTTGAGCTTTAACCTCCTAGTTGCAAAAAGACAGCAGTGAGCAGGACAGTGCCATAGATAGTCCAGCAAAACATAGCTGGACAAGTTGATTGGTGAAAACCGCATCAACAATTTCACCTGTGAAACTATATGTGGAACGTGACATTAAAGTAAAAGTCAAATTCCTTCATCTAACCAACGGTGTGATAAGAAAATGTTTTGCAGCTGCTTCCATCCACTGCCATCTGGTTTTCAAAACAAGAGCACAACTGACTCAATAATAAGCAAACGTCAAAGCTGTCTGTAGGCAGATCACCTGCTATATCTGTAAATTTGGAAGGTTTTCTTGTAAAGTTTGCCATTCTAGCTGTGATACCTGCAGCATGTAGGAGTGAGTTTGAAGAGAGGCACAGCATTTAGTCTGCTACATCTAATATATTTTTCCGATAAAGAAAATATTTATTTATCCCATATTTACGATTAGTCTTTTAAGTGTTTATATTTGCTTGTGCTGTTCTTGGACTTACGACAGCCATCATCAGCTAGCCACCTATATAAGCAGCACATCAGCATGTGGTGATGGGCGTGTAGTTTCTATATGTCTCAGTAAGTTTGTGCGTATTTTCAGTGTCTGACAAGTGGAAATAATTGATCACAGAAACCATTAAGAATTGCATTGATAGTAAACCTCGGGACATTCTTATTAGATGGGCTACATCATAAAACACCAGTGGCAGAAATCACCCAAAAAGCGCTGGATTTTCTGTATACGCCAAACAAAAGCTTTGCACTTTTTCTTTTTTTTTCTAAGCCATTTCTAAACCAGGGAGTGTTGTCTAATTGACATGTGAGATATGAGGAAGTTTGCTGCTCTTTACAGTGCAGTTTCCTTATTTTTTCATTAGCAATTCATACCTCTGTTTATACATTAGATCAGTTTTCATTCAAACTCACAACTAAAAGGAATTAATTTAGTTATCATGTAACCTCTTAATCTTTGGTTATGAAAATGGCAATAGGTAAAACATAACACAATTTATGAATCAGAAATAAGGTGAACTACAAGCAAGATAGCCAATGGTGGTAAAGTAAAGCAACTATTAGCAATAAACTGGATTCCAACTCTGGGTCCCTCATAACTTTTAGGTTTTTCAGTCAATTTAGTGCCAAAGCTGTGAAAGCTAAACTGACTGCAGGATAGAAAAATGGCGCAGCAGATGCACAATTGCAATTAGAAGTAAAGTATCCACAGGGAGCAGCGAGAACATGTCAATATTTGCTTATTCTTAGATCTGACCAAATGGTGGAAGCAGTGGCGTCAGTTAAACTGTAACTGCCATGGAAAGCTGCCAGTAGCGGTTACTAGGGCAACAGAGTATTCACAACCGACAGTGGTACACACAAATGTTTATTAGATGGTCCACGTTCACAAGCAGCTGTTTTTGTGTTGGCAGCAGCAGTTTTTACATCACCCTCAGTGTGCAGTTTTACAGACTTGTAGACTTGCAGCACGGGCCAGTCGTTCACCTCACTTACTGAACATGTGTAGATTAACAACATATGAACATATAAAAGAAAAACAGTTCAGTCATAACATTTTAGTTGGTTTTACTGATACCGTTTGTATTGTGTGGGACATTTTTGCTAGTTTTAATGTCCTTAATGTTTTTTGTTGTCCTCATGCTACTGTGAACAGAGGCTGGTCTGTTACAAACCAGACCTTTAACTTGCCCAGCACTGCAGGCATCAGTTATTTTCATTATTGATCACCAGAATGTTTACAGTTTATGTTTTGAGCCTGCTCTTCTTTAGTGTAACTCTAGACTCACGCCTTTTTTTCTTTTTTTTGGGTTGGCTTCAGATGCAGCCAGTCACTGCAGCAGGGCCGGACCACAGCAAGAGCATTGAGAAACCAGAACTCTACCCTTCGCTTTTCCAAGGGCAAGATCAGACCAAAGGCCTTCCTTCCTCCACCCCTACTCCATCCACCCAGATCTACGCCCCAAACAACAACTTTGCTGCTGGTCGTTCCAGCGATGCATACAGGTAGCAAGTGTTCTGTGTCCGTATGTGTACCTTAGTCATTGTGAGGGCTGCTCAGTGTTTGTGTGCTGTTGCTTGTGAATATATTTACTCTTAGACATTTAATTTCAGTTACTTAGAAGTGCATAGCTATTTCCCCCATAAACAAGCACTTTTGTAGCTTCGTTTAGTTGATATAGGACTAAATTAGGTTTTATTATCACCTTGGGATGATGTAAAGTTAATGCTGTGAACCTTACTGTAGTAAAAATTTAGAAATGTTTATTATCTACCAACTGGAGGCAAGGAGAAAAACTCCCAGTTACTAAGTTGTAAATCTTCCACTGTGTCTGGAAATCGGGTAATAAAAGCTTTAAGTTGATGCAGAAGATGCCTGGCAAAGATTATAGGTCCCTTCAAAATCTGCTCTTCAAAGCACAGACTGAAGTAGCTATACTCCCTGTTCTCCTGACTTTAAAATTTGCTATACTTTTTTGTTGTTGTTGTTGTTGTTGTTGTAAATGTTTGTCATGTCTTATTTAGTAGATTTCCAATCACATTGAATCAATCATAACATAAAAGATAACTTGTATATCATGTCCTAACAAAGTACTGTGTGTGGCCTTAGAAGCGGGTCAGCACGAATACAGCACCTGCAACAGCAAGACCGAACTGAACTACAATCAGAAAGTCAGATGATGGAATACCATTAAAAGCTTTTCTAACATTTTTAGTTTCATCCCATCATCAAATTAGCAAAATTACCTTTAGTGCAACTCCGTTATCACTCATTGTATTCCCGAGAGTTGGGAGTGTCATAAACAGTAAAAGGAATGCTTATGACCGGCAGTAGATGCAAGAAGATGTCACTAATGCGTCTTTTCCCTTTGCACCTACTCGACTCTTCTCTTCTCCGTTTTAGTCGTTTTCCAATACAGTTGAGTACCACATTACAATTGTGGTTGTTATAGCAAGGGAACCTGAAAGTCCTGTCATGTCATTCATATGAGACGCAACACAACAATGGACGGCATGGAGGCAATGGTATAAATGCTGCTCGGTCTGTGGCTTTTTGTCAGTCTCCGGGTAAAAGAAGAGAGCCAAAAAGCATGTGTGGCCATGTCCCTCGCTGCTGGTTGTTTTGTTTTTTGTTTTTTTAAATGCCCAGTTTTATTCTTGTTCCACTCTCATGCCCCATCCAATGGCATCATACCTGGTACCGGATACTACCCCCTAATGGAAAAAAAAATCCTAAAAATCAATTGGAATTATATCGAGCCAAGCAGGTGCTAGTGGAAAAGAGCCTTAACAGCAACCTCTGTGGTTAGCACGCCTTCTTATAATGTTTGCCACTAACCTTTGCAGACTCTCAGCAAATACGTTTTCTTTCCCTTTTAGAAGCTTTTAAAAAAATTGTTTGCCAAATCCAACACTGGCAAAAAGTGGAAATGAAGCAGTGAAATGTTGACATGCAGTGATGTTGTCAGGAATTATTGTCCATCAAATGTATTTCCATCACAATATTGGCGAGACAATGCCACCAAAACACTTACACATCTGAAACCTGTCTCCACAGAGATTATGACAGAATGTTGGGCTCTGATCTGATTTTATCCCTATGCATGTTGTCACTTTTCTCCATAGACCAGTCAATATGAATCCACAGATACCGCAGCCCACCCACTCAGCCTCAGCAGGACAGATCTTGGCTCAGATTTCTCGTCAGAACGTAGCCCCACAGCAAGTTAACCAATCCAGTACGACAAGCCCCCTCCATGGAGGCCCAACAGGCGGGTGGCCTGGGGCTGGACCTGCAGCCAGACCGCAATTTAATAACCAGGTAAACTAGTATAACCAAATTGTGTGATTGTGTTTGATGGCATTTTTAGTCATTTTATATTCACAAAAAAAGACACTATAAGGAATATGTTTACATGCCTGCTTGGTTATTGATCACATCATACTACCTAAGGGCTAGTAAATTAAGAAATCTCTGTTACTTTTCTACCCAGCAGGTGGCTCCCCAGGCGGCAAAGACCATGTCGCCACAATTTACTCCCATGGGAGGGTTTGTAGGCGGCCCTACCAACACTTTTGGCCAGATGCCAACAGGTGCTGCTCCCATGCCTACAGGTGCTGCTCCCACCGCCACCAGCGGCACAAACTACTCGCAAATGAATGCTCGTGCAAGCCTCAACAACAACGGTTTTGGTAGGTTGTGTGTATATTGTGTGTGGGGTTTTTTCTTCTTCTTTTTTTCGTCTTCTTCTTTGTCTTTAGTTGTACTGGTCTGTAGTCTCAATCTCTTCTGCACTCCTGTCCCAGATGGCTCTCAGTCTGGGGCACAGTTCCCTCCTCGAGCAGCAGAGGCAGTGTGGCCCCAGTGGCAAGGCCAGCAGCATTCACAGAGTAATTCAGAGCAGGGCAACCAGCAAGACCTCTTTCCTGTGAGTGACACAAGCTCATTCAGTTTTAGATGTTGTTTTACTTTTCTATTCTATGTCACATTAAATAAATCTGTTTCTTTTATTTGACTCAGGATGTGTTGTCTATGTTGGACCAGCCTGCCAACTTCAGCAACGAGGACTTTGAGATTCCTATGTACACGCCATTTAACGAGTGACCTGGAAATACTTCTGTCGTCTTGCCTAAATCACGGTTTCTTATATTTAGCTCTTCTCCTCGTCTGTTCTTTCTGCTCTTCCCCTTCTTTGCATGGCTTCAACTGCACAGCTACAAGACAGTTAAGGATGGAGGGATAAAGTTGAATGCAGGGGAATGGGAGAAAAATCAAGAATTTGCTACTGACTAAAAGATTATTTTAACAATATACCGCCATTGTAAGAGAATTTTCTAGCTAGCACTGCCCAAAGCTCAACAACCCATGTTGTAGATATGTGATATACAGTATATATGTTCATATATATATATATATAAAATATATATATAAATATAAAAACGCACAATCCCACAACCACACTTGAATAGACTGCACAAAACACCCTCCTAACTCTGGTAAATGGAAATGAAAACGGAAGTAAGCACACACTTGCACACAAAGGCCTTTTATTCTAATATATTCATGTTTTTCTCAGGCATTTTTTAAGAGTGTGTTTTGCTGTTTTAGCCTTTGGCATGTAGACTAATCACTCCAGTCACTGATTTAAACTCTTGGGAAATTGCAGGGATATACAGCTTTGGTGATTTTATTAATTTTTTTTCCCTTTTTTTTTTCTCCTTTCTTTCTCAATTCTCAGCTGTTGCACGCTAACCACACTCTGTTTCCTATCCACAGCATGTCTCTGCATGACTGAACTGTCCATAGCACAGATTTTTATCAAGTAGTTTTCCATGTACAAAGGTGGCCTCCCCTGTGAATTCATTTGTTTTCCCCCTTTTTGTGAAACATGCAAGCATTTTTTTTTGTGATGTACTTCAACACACCTTAAAATGACTTATATACATTTTCTTTTCCTATAAGGTGTCCATTTGAAATGTAAACAATCTATTTTTTGTTGCATACATAGACATAAATACAATATACATGTGTTAATGTTTGTAAAATGGATGCATACAGTATCATAATCAACTCAAGCTTATTGGGTTTCTGCCTTGCTTAATTTGCTTCTTTCTGCTACCCTGATTACCCTTTAATTACAGGCTTTTGTACGTATTTTATAAGAGAAATATTAAATAAAAAAATCACACAGCAATAATTAACAAGCAGGAATTGTGTAATTTTCAAGCCATTCTTTATCATTGTTATAAATGTTTCCTCTAAATGTTTTGAAATGGAGACGTGTGACTTTTTTTTTATTTTTATTGAATGAAAGTATTATATTGTTTGAACTCTTGATCTATCCATTAACCGTTCTCTGACTGGTATTTTACTAATGGTTTAATCAGGGTATTCAGGATTAAAATGGAATCAACAGAGACAAAACTGGTATGATATTCAGTGAGAATGTCCATGTATGTGTATTTTTTTAACAGTGTTTTGTCCTGTCCTGTTGTTTGTTAGACTTGGACTGAGTCTGTTTTTTGGCGATTTTGCATTCTAGCAGAATGTCTCACAATGAACGGCTGTGCTTCTAAGATGATTTAAGTTTTAAGATGTGGAGTTTAAAGTTGACCCCTGATGTTATCTTCTCTTTTCTGTGTGTAGCATACACACATTCATGATAACAGATTATGTCAATGTATGTAAACTCATGTAGATAACGCCCAGGCTTCATCTTCCAGAGGATGCTATGCTGTTGGTGACTGTGTTGTCTTCGTTATTGATGAAAATCTCATTGGTTACTCTGTATCCAGTTTTGTTTCTTTCTTTTTCTTCCCTCACTCATAGAAACACACATATATAAATATACTGTAGAGGTATATGAAATTTTAAATGAGAGAGATATGTTTTGGTTTTTGTATTAAATTGTTACAATGTCCAAAATGAAAGTGTTTTATTGTACTGGGTTTGGATTTTATTATGTTTTTCACTTTACTAAAGTGACTTATCCTTATTCATAGTTCAGTATAATCTTTATTTTATATAAGTTCACTGCATGAGATAAGCTCTCTCTTGCTTAATTTTTTGTTAATTAGCAGTATTTTCTTATTATAAAAAGATATACTGTAGTAAATTTTGCATCTGTGTACTGCCACAGTCAATGTTAAATGTATTATTCAGGATTGTGCAGACTCAAGTTTGCATTTGCAGGCATTTTAATTGCACGAGCAAACCATAATTTTAACTTGGTGGATTGTTTTAGTATTTTAATGTGATGAAATTCATTTGCAGTCTTTGAAGATGCTAACTAGCCTTCAGGTGCTGCTTTTTTGTGGGTCTCTCTGCCTTTAGCTTTGAGTTCAGTAACTAAAAGCTACTGTGTTAGGTTGAGATCAGGTGACTGACTTGGCCTTTGAAGAATATCTAATTTCTTTGTTTTGAGAATCTCTTGGGTTCCTTTTGCAGTTTTCTTTGAGTCATTTTACCTGTGCAATGCTGTCTGTTCAGTTTTGCAGCATTTGGATGAGTCCGAGCAGCACTTCAGAATTCATCTTTCCACTTCCATCAGCAGTCACATCATCAATAAACACGTATGTGGCCCGATTCTGTCTATCCACAATGCCAGATAGGACACACCTTGATTTCCCATTTTTTGACCAGGATGTCTTTATAAATATTTATCACTGCTTTCTTTAATCTGTGCAATTAATTAATTTTATCAGATGTGCTCAAAACTCCAGGAAAAGCCTTTAGTTGATGTAAAATGTTTCCACAAGAGTACTACTAAAATATTTTTCCCATATTGGCTTCTCTTTATTGGCTCCCTGTTAAACCCATGACATTTAAAATATTTCTCCTCGCATACAAGGTTTTGAATAATCAGCCCCATCTTATCCTAATGACCTCATAGTACCGTATCACTCCTTTAGAGCACTTCACTCTAAGACTGCAGGCCTACTACAAGTAGAATATTTTCCTAGAATATTTAAAAGTAGAATGGGAGTCAGAGCCTTCAGCTTTCAGGACCCTCTTCTGTGGAACCAGCTCCCAGTTTGGATTTGGGAGACAGCGTCTACTTTTAAGATCAGGCTTAAAACGTTACTTTTTGATAAAGCATATAGTTGGGACTAGATCAGGTAGTACTTCTTCTTCGCTCACCTCATTCTTCAACCACTGTGTTTATACATCAGTCTGCATTTAGTTATCATTAATCTCATGCTGTCATCCACAGCATGTCTTTATGTTGTCTTCCTTCCCTCACCTGAAACTGGTCAAGGCAGATGGCCGCCCCTCCCTGAGCCTGGTTCTGCTGGATGTTTCTTCCTGTTAAAAGGGAGTTTTTCCTTCCCACTTTCACCAAGTACATGCTCATCTGATGGTGGGGATCGTCTCTGTTTTCTCTGTATTACTGTAGGGTCTTTAACTTACAATATAACATGCCTTGAGGTAACTGTTATTGTGATTTGGTGCTATATAAATAAAACTGAACTGAATTAAAGTGCTTAGAGTGGTCAGTAACACTACAAAAGCACTAAGTAAATCTAAGTTAGTGTTATCACTGTATTACACTAACTTCCTTGAGTGTGTTCTTGATTAGATCATATAAAGTGTTTTTTCTTATCTACGGAAATCATTCTGTCGTCGTGTACTTCAGTTGCCTGCTGTGTCTTTCGGGCCTTTTGGTGTTGCTGAGCTGGTCAGTACATTCCTTCTTTTTAACCAGATGATGCTGATTTGGCCACTCCTAAAGTTTTTGCTGTCTCTCAGGTAGGTTTATTTGGGGTTTTCAGCCTCTTGTTATCCTTCATTTGCACCCACATCTAGTAGTGTCTGTAGCTCAGAAGGTCATTTATTAGTCGGCCTGAGGTTGGTTGGTGGTTCAATCCAGGTGTGCATGCCAAAGTATTCCTGAGCAAGATACTGAAACCCAACTTGCGGTACAATGGGTGCATTGGAGTGTGCTTGTTAGCTAGAAATCACCTACTTAGGTAGGGGAAAAAGTGCTTTTATGAATAGGTGAATGAGGCATGTTGTATAAAACACTTGCTCAAGTGCTTGAGTAGAAAGGTGCCATATAAGAACCATTTTCCATTTCTTTAAACCTCATATTGAGGGTTATTGTAAAAAGCAACCAAATGCAAGATCATCACTTTGATCTTTCTATCTGCTTCATTTGTCATGGAAACAGGCCTCACCTGATCATGAAACTGTGTATCAGTCAGTTATCCAATTACTTTTGAGCCTCTGAAAATGGGGGATTGTGTATAAAAAGGACTGTAATTCCAAAATATTTAATGTAATGCTATTTCATTTGTTGATGTCTGCAAGTACATCACTTGATTTAAAATGTACCGTGATGCTGCACAGAGGCAAAAGTACTATGTGACTGTCCAAATAATCCCGGGGGTTACTGTATTTCCACAGTTTATGGCATTGGTCTATTCACACAGCAGTCCCTGTTGTAGTTACATCCATCCTTGCTTGAGCTTCCTTTAAACAATTTTGTGTTCGTATTTGCAGGAAAAACAAAAACCACGTTTGCCCGGATTGTATCCCGTTTCTTTCGCCTTTCTGTTTATGAGTGAAGACTGAGATATCTGCAGGTATCTCCTGGGATCAGTTTCCACCTTCGTCCTTCCCTCCTCTCTTTCACAGGCTGGGGGTGAAAACGGATGGTAGCAATGCTACAACTCTTCTAAGAGAGGTTTACTGTGTCACCTCTTCAGTCTTTGGGTTGCACTTGAGTGACAGCATGTGCTGTAAATCTTGTTTTTCCAGTATCGTTTCAACAAATTCACCTCCTCATCAGACTTTTTAGTTGGATTCGCTGCTATTTACGTAGAGTCACTTTACTCGTTGTGTGTTTGTGTGTCTGTTAGTGGCATCAGAATACAAGCAATCTGCATTTTTTTTGGTCAGGATCAAATTCCAAACCCTCTCAAGTGGATTGCCACTAAGGCATCATATCCTCTTTCTCCTCCTCAACCCTTTTTTCCCTCCCTTTTCTTGACCATCTTGACCATCTTGTGCTCTCATCTTTCTGCCTCTTTCAGGCCATAAAGTGGCCCAAACGTCATGCTGCTGTGCAGGGGCACGTGGCACAGCAGATTGGAGGATTTCAATCTGCTCACTTCACTTGAGCAAGATTAAAAGAAAACAAAACAAAACTGTGTACAGCCACAATTTCTTCCTTGTTGTCATCTATCTACACCTTGCGCTGAGAACTGAGATCCTACGCGGGTGTAATCTCCTGTAAAGGCCTCATGTCCTAAAGAGATGCCTGGGTGTCCTAATCTCAGGAACGGCCTGATTGTTACCAAACTCCTTATTAACTATGCATAGAGGACACGGTAGCCAAATGGAGCTCCGTGTGTCCATCAGTAAATCTTATCTTCGGGACGAGGACGTTAGGTGTCAGCGCAGAGAGGAAAATCAGCCAAGACAGAAGAAGAGTTGGATGATACGTGACGAACTGAAGGAGGCACTTTTATCGAAGCCAACAGATGAGAAGAGAACTGTGAAGCAGATAAACTTTGGATTTATTTGGATATTTCAACATGGACCCTCCAGCCCTCCCTGTGGCCAGGCTGGATGTGGATGTAGATCTCGGGTTTGCCCTCTTCTTCTTCTTCCTCCTCTGCTTTTTCTTGTTGGTGACCATCATCCGCTGTGCTCAGATGGTGCTGGACCCTTACAGCGCAATCTCTGAAGCGACATACCAGGAGGAGGAAACGGAGGAGTGATGGAGACCAGAGACCGGTTCAAGCTGTACAGATGGGATAACAGAAATAAAATCCTACATGCCACAGAATATTTTCAGGCATTTTTTGTGAATGAGTGAGGGGGCTGAGCGGTTTGAGACCCTCTTTGAACTTTTATAAAGCTTCTACCCTACGGCAGCAGGATAGACTTATGCCAACAGCATCTGCACCTTCTAATCATGTAAGCGTCCATCTAAAATGTAGAACATGTTTCATAATGTGATTTGTTGAAACATGCATTAGTGCCCCACATGTTTCTGTAAATATCTCATAGCTTTTTAATGCTAGGACAAATTATGAGGGGGAAAAACAGTTCAATAAGTCTCGGGTGATTCTTAAGAATGAAGTGGAATCTGTTCATTGTACCAGAAAGTACACTGTGAAAAGCTGCTTAATTGCAACAAAAGCAAATCCCCTCCCTTCCACGATAATAGAGCGCAGATGTTCTCAATGCAAAACAGATGTTCAGTTCATTCCCCAAATTCTGCCACACGATGTTTTTGAGCTGTTTGCGCAAACTCTCGTGCAAACGACTTATTATTGAAGAAATTGTGGAAGTAAGTTAGCTTGTAGCAGGTGTCAGTAAGTCGATGATGGTGTCTATGTGGAAGAAAAACTGAAAAGCTTCTCTTTGTCCACAGTGGTTTTTATAATAAACATCAGAATCAGAATGAGTTTATTGCCAGATGTTGAGGTTTACAACATTAGGAAATTGCTGCGGTGCTTCAGTGCAGACAATAAGAATTAAAGTGCTATGTAGAAAGAAAGATATGTGCATGAGATATACATGAGATATATACATGAGAATAAGAATTATGAGTGCTACGTAGAAAGATATATACATGAGTGCAGGTGGTGATCAGTGCCAAACATGATGTGAATATTCAGCTCACATAGCCTTCCGGATGTATTTCACAAACTGACTTCACAATCTGTTAAAGCCAACCTTTAAAATTCTAGGTTTTTAATATTTTTCACAAGTTTATTGTTTTTGTTTCCTTTCGTTTAGTTTGTGTTACAGTGATGCTTTGCCGCTTCCAGCCACTCTTTCAAATACAGGAATTCACACCCAGTGATCCTGTCAGGAGAGACTAACTCATTCTAACAGTCCAAAGTTAATTATATAATTGCTTTGCACTCACCAGACACCTTATTAGGTACACCTTGCTACTACTGGGTTGGGTTGGACCCTCTTTTGTCTTCAGATCTACCTTAATTTTTCATGGCATAGATTCAACAAGGTGCTGGAAACATTACTCTAAATTTTTATCCATATTAATGTGATAGCATCGCACAGTTGCTGCTGATCCAGATTTGTTTACTGCAAATCAATGAGGCGAGTCTCCCATTTCATCACATCTCTATTGGACTGAGATCTGGTGACTATTTGAGTCATTTGAGTGCAGTGAACTCACTGTCAACTTTGTGATATGGTGTGTTATCCTGCTGGAAACAGCCATTGGAAAATTGGGTATACTGCAGTCACAAAGGAATCGGCAAGACCCAGGTAGGCTGTGGTATACAAACTATGCTCCGTTAATACTAAGGGGCACAAAGTGTGCCAAGAAAATATCCCCCACCCCATTACACCACCAGCAGCAGCCTACACTGTTGATAGAACACATGCTTTCATGTTGTGACCTTTCTTCTCCATTTGATGCTCAGTTTGAACTTCTGCATCTTGACCATATTATTGTGTGATATCTGGGTTATTTAGCAGTCTAACCAGCATACCTAATAAAGTGACCTGACGTAATTAAAACATTTCAAAGTTCCTGCATGGAAACACTCCATGAGATCGTTGTCTAAAGCAATTTCTGTGCACATTCACACAGTTAGCTGAATCACACATGCAGTGTTTGTAAAGCTTGACTGCACTTATACTAAAACGATGATGCAATTTTATTCATTAAATAAAAACGTTACAATGGCTTGATTTTTTGTTTGTTTGTTTTAGGACTTTTGGAGCAGATTTTTTTTTTTTATCATGATGAAAAGAAGGCCTCTGGGAGTTTTGTGGTCCTCCCCAGGAAATTTCAACTCAGTGACCCTTCATTTTCGTAGTTTCTGGTCAATTTCGTGCCCTATTCAGTATATATTCATGATGGAAATGTCTGTATTTATGTAAAGAGAAACACAAAAACCAGGCAACGATTGAAAATATAACTGTTGTCCTAAATAAATCCGTTCTTTGTTTCATATTTTTATGGGATCTTGGAGGAGGGATATCTCTCTGCGTCCCGTGTGCCGGACTGCACTTTTCTTAAACCTGGGTAACCCGTTTGGGCGGGTTTGACCCGAACGTATCAAGCGAGCTAACACCGCCTACCTCGGTTTCCCTGACAAACAAAGCATGCACTCCCCATTGTAGCTAGCCGGTAGCATTGGCTAGTTAGCCAAATATTTGCGAGCCAAGAGGATGGAAACCGTTGAAGGGTGAGTCCTGTTTCTGAGAGAAATTTTACACGTAGGCGCAGGCGTTTCTTTGACTGCAGCTTCACGGCACGCAAGTTTGTTGGTTTTTCCAGTCGCAGGCTTCACTTATTCAGCAGATGAGACATTTTCTATGCTAGGCTAACGAGCTAGCCTGCGCTCCCGTGTGTCCTGCTCTTGTGTGGCTTCTCTCAGATCCTCTGCAACTGAATAAAACGCAAATGCAGTTTTGACGGTCAGCAGCAAGGCTAGGGTAAAACTGGAAATAATTGAAATCATTTAAGTGGATTTTTAATTCAGTGCATCTCCCTGCATGCTATCCAGTAGCAGCTTAGTGTATTCACTTATGCAGCTGCTGTATAATCATTTAAACTGGCGATTAAACATTTAACTTTAAAATAATTACATGTGCTATTACTACAAACTGCTTCTTTCTTTGCTGCTTTTATCCGAACAGTAGGTTCTAATTTGAAGTAGCATATAAACAAAGCCAGCCGTGACATGTTATAGTCGCATTTTCAACTCATGTGAGCATGCCCAGCATCAACTGCACTGTCAAATCAGTTTTAAAATTTGCTTCTCGCTGATGTTTTTAATTGTTCTGTCTTCGCCACAGAGGAACATGTAGGCTTCTGTATGCTAAGGTGAAGCGAATGCTGCAAACATGCACTGCACAAGCATGCACACCAGCTCATATCTGCAGAAAACAGCATTTATGTTACCTGGAGTTATGAGCTTTGGCTGTGATTTCAGCTCCATTAGCTTATAGCTTACATGTGTATCCTTATCAGACACTTCCTCACAATCCAACAAACTTTCCTGGTCAGTCTGAATTGGAGCCAACACTTTACAGTAGGCAAAGTTTCTCTCAGAAGGATCTCAGGTTTCCAGGTGTCTCTTTAACTTCCTCGGTACCGTGTTGACTGTTGGAGTAGTTCCTCTTGACAGTTTGTGTGTATGTGGTTTTCTCCACACAAGAGGATGATCAGTTTCACCTCCTCACAGTGTTATTCTCTTCTGTATCAAGTTTAAGGTGTCAGTCAGGGCCTTTGGTGTGTAGTAACACAGTGAATTTAAATTTCATTCATGACTTTCTGTGCAGTTACAGTATTACTGTTTGGTTGACACAAATTTCCCAGGCACAGCTGGACTCGCCTCAAAGAGCACCTGAGTGCTGATAGAGACGGAGGATCAGAGATGCACTGGTGGTTACTGTTTGTGTGTGTGTTGATGTGATAAATGTGGTACTTTATAGGCGTGATCATGAAAAACAGCACATTACAAACTCAGTAATGTAATAGTTACATATGGAAACTCAATTTTTGTTGCACAAGTAAATGATTAACTACACATAAGCGAATTTCCTCAGTATTTGTTATGTGTCATGTGTCTGAAAGAAAAAAAGCAACATATCAGCTGAAATATCAGAATATTCTAGTTTTTATCACCAAATATCAATGTCAGTCTTGAAAAATCCTACGTTGTGTGCGAGAGAACGTTAACGGGCAAATGTAAAGGAATCTTTGGAAGAAGGAGTAATAAATACACACCGACATGTTTCTGTGCTCCTTTCTCAGAATGGAGGTGGACGGCTGGGACTCCAGTCTGGAGGAAGAGTTGGGTGTTTCTTTGGACGAGCTGAAGAAATGGATTGAAGAAGCTGTGGAGAAGAGCGAGATTGTGCAGAAGAAAAAGACTCAGTTGTCAGAACTGAAGGAATGGGTGGAGCAGAAAGAGGAGGAGGAGGCTCGGACAGAGAAGCTTCTCCGTGATGCCAACCAGTGAGCGGGAATTAAGATATTTCTTTTATTTTCATCAAACGCTGTGTCTTTATTGGTCTACAAACGAACTCTTCTACACTTTCCGCTCACTTCTTTCCTCCCTCCTCTTCCTCAGGTCTGTACTGGAGTGTGAGAAACTGGTGAAGGCAACTTACCGAAAGAACGGCCTCGTCTACCGAGAGAGCAGCTCGGAGGACGAGGGAGGCGGAGCCATGTTGTCCTCTGAAGTCATCGAGATAGACGATGACGACGACGATGACGTTATTGCTGTTGGCTGTTGTAAGTCGGGCTGTTTAGTTATGAATATGCATGTATGTAATGGAGTGATTATGCCTAATAATTATTTGTTTTTCTTCCATCCTTCATTTTCAGTGGTTCCGCCGAAGAAGCCTCTAACTCCAGTCAAAGATCCAGTGGTGAGAGCATTGCTGTATTGATCTGTTATATCTGTCTGTTTGAGGAGAGTTGATCGGTTGAATTATTTTCATTTTGCTGATTGATAGCTCTTAGCTGGTTCAGTTTTTCCTGACATCTAACAAATGGATTGGTGGACGTGACCAATAAAGCCTCTGAGAAAAGCAAAACACTGTCTCTCTTGCTGGATTTAATCCAGATTAACCGAAACAATTTCCTTCATAGCTTGTCACTAATTTTTTATTTTATAACTAGAAAAAGAGCTTCTAGGACAGCCTGTCTGATCTGTTATTAGGCAAGAGGTAGAGTACACCTCGGACAGGACCAGAGATTTTCCTGCATGTGAACAACTTTGGGAAAAGAAAATCACCTGGACAGTGGTTAAAAAAAAATATAGTTCCACATATTAAGTGGAGTTTTAGCCAGACTTAAAATACATTTTTGTTTATCAAACTGACAAGAAAAAAACTTTTCCTTCAATAGACATTACCAGTCGTGCTCACACGCACCATCCCCCAAAGCCCCATTTTAAGCTAAAGTGTCTTTTTTATTTCTAATGCCAGGTAAAGGAAACTTCCACAGTGCTGCAGAAAACCTCCCAGCAGGTGCAGAAATTGGTCCAAATGGTCAGCAAGCCACCACTCAGTGCGGCATTGCTCCGTTCCCCAGTACCGCCCTCAACTCAGTCAGGTAAACACACTGAAGTGCTGCTGCGTTCTTCAGGCTTTTGTTGAAATACTGATTCTAATGTGTTTTGCTCTTCTGCCCTTTAGGTAGCCACAGCTCACCACCTGCCGTGTTTATATCTCAAGCATCTCAGTCTGCAGGCCAACCAAACCCCAAAATGCCAGAAGATGAGCTCAGAATCTGGATGAGCATTCTGGGAAAGAAGCGCACCAAGACGTGGCACAAAGGCACCCTCGTTGCTATCAACCCAGTTGGTGTGTTATCATTTTCCTTTTCTGCCAGGTTCTTACTCCATGGGCTGTGTCTGCTTTGTCTTTAATGCTCCACACCCTCTGTCTGTCTTCAGGAAATGGTACATTCAAGTATAAAGTCAAGTTTGATAAAGGCAAGAGTCTGCTGTCTGGAAATCATGTGGCTTTTGACTATAACCCCACCCTGGAGAGTCTGTACGTTGGTGCTCGTGTAGTCGCCAAGTATAAGGATGGAAACCTGGTGTGGCTCTATGCTGGAATAGTAGCAGAGATGCCCAACAACAAGAACCGCATGAGGTGGGTTAGATGGTCAAAAATCTGAAGAGCTGTGGGGTGCTGATTGCCTGGGTTTCTTTATAAAGGCCTTTGCACATGTTTCAGGTTTCTGATCTTCTTTGATGATGGGTATGCTTCATATGTGACGCTGCCTGAGCTCTACCCAGTTTGCCGACCATGTAAGAGCCCTTCTCTCAAATTTTTTTGTTTATCTAAAAGAGAAAATAAGTAGCACTTACTGGAATATTTGATTTTTAAGAGTTTTTGTTCTGGTTTTTACAGTAAGGCATACTTGGGAGGACATAGAGGATGCATCATGTCGAGATTTTATCGAGGAATACATAACTGCATATCCCAGCAGGCCAATGGTTCTCCTAAAGGTTGGCCAGATAATCAAGACAGAGTGGGAGGGAACGTGGTGGAAGAGCAAAGTGGAGGAGGTGGATGGCAGCTTGGTGAAGATCCTCTTCTTGGTATGTTTGCACTATAAATAGCACTGATTTAGTCAATGATCAATCAATCTTTATTCCTGACTCGTAGTCAATGGAAACAATAAGTCACACAGCACAGAAACTAGATAAAAAAACAAATGCATCCAAATTCTCTCACATCTCACTTGCAATGACCCATCTCTGCATTAAAAAATCTATATACTTTACTACCCTACTTAATTTACCTAAGAGGAAGTTTGCTTGTGCATAGTGCAAAGTCGCCTGTAAATCATACTTGCCAGAGCAATATAGGCTGGCACAGGCCTAATTCTATGATAGCGGAGAGTTTTCTCCAAAGAGCCATTTATGAGCAATATTTGGCCAAAACAAATCTGCATGGACTTGCAAAATGTAATGATGTATAAGATAAGATCAGATTAATAAAAGGGATAAATGGTTAAATCCCCCATTTAATTACTCTGCAGTGAAATATTTGAGTTTGAATTCTTCTAATTAAAACTTTGCTACTAGATAAAATGCATCAGCCTAAAACGCACACTACTTTCAATTTAATTTTGACTAAAGTTCAGCTTAGTCCGTGAGGCAGTCGGCTTCTTTTTTCTTCAGCTGCATACGGCATTCAACCTTTCAACATGTAAACGATGATAAAAATGACATTTGCTAATAATTACAAATTAATTATTGCCATTATTGTGAATAGAGGTGTATCATGGCACGCCTCCTTATGGATTTACAAATGAAAACTACACCGTTTGAGTCCTTGATTAAAAAGTCACCAGACACCTTAGCAGCTGGGAGGCTAAACTGTCTGTGTTGCCCGCTGTTGACAGGATGATAAGAGGAGTGAGTGGATCTACAGAGGCTCCACCAGGCTGGAGCCGATGTTCAATCTGAAGATGACCACAGCCAACACCCAGGAGAAGAAGCTAGCTGGCCAGCAGAGGACAAGACCTAACATGGGTAAAAACCCAAGCGTTCACCACTCACTTGCGATTTTCTGTTTGTGCTTCTTTCTAATTTGACTTGTTCCATTTTTCTGTCTGCAGGGGCGTTGAGGAGCAAAGGCCCAGTAGTTCAGTACACCAGTGACGGGCATGTTGGAGCGTCTCCGGTCAAAGCGCCGCAGCCCTCGACCAGCCAGAGTTCACCAACAGCACAGCTTCAGCAGCGCCCACAGCCGCTGCAACCTCAACAAAGCCCTCAGCCCGCGCTTCCTCCACAGCCTCTGCCACAGTGAGTGATGCTTATAAACATGTCGGCTTTATTCGGCTCAAAAAAAGTAAAAGTTGAGGGAAATTTAGAGTTGGAGCTTCATGCCAGTTTGAATTAAAACAAGAATCTTGTAAAGTAAGTAAAACGTATAATAAGAAGCCGAGAAACTCTTAATTCATGTGAGATAACAATTCCATTTTATTAGATTTATAATATTTTACAAAGCGTTTTATTTGCTGATTGCAATGTTGCAGATTTTAATGAGGTTTTTATTTCACCAACATGATGTGACATGTTTCTAAATGAAAAGAAATGTGTGGGTGGGTGGTGTGACTCGCTTCCTCAGTCAGCATGGGATTAGATTTATGTATTTGTACTTGAGCTCAAAAGAGAACACAAATCTTTTTAGATTAACAGGATTATCAGCAGGTGGGCGAGGTGGTACTGTCACATCATGTCAACAAGGTTTGTGGTTTGAGCCTCCTGATTGGTCGGTGTCTTTCTGTGTGGGTTTCCTCCCAGAGATAGGGTGGAAAGAAAAACTAGAAAACAGATATAATGAACCCAAGAGAGTCCAAGATACCACCATTTAAATGACTACCATAATATAAGGATAGTAGTTATTGTTATTATTATTATTATTTTACATTATTTGAATCATTTCCTACAAAAAATAATGACCCTAATTTTATTCTCCATGGGCCAAATTTACTAAAGGGGGTAAAATGGCAAACACAATCCCCAAATTGCGCTTGTAGGTGTGGTTAGTTTTACAGATAATTTATAAAAGTTGTGCTTTTTTTGTAATTAAATTTCTCGTAAATCTGCCCTCACATCTCCATACCAAACATCATAGAGCAATCGCTGTCTGGTCAGCTATGTTCGAATACGTGTTGGGACATCATGAGTCTGGAGTTTTAAAGTGAAAGATAAAGGTTTAAAAGTTTGCAGCAAATAAATTGACCTAAAGAACAGCTGAAGGACTGATGAGCATATGCAAACTCCCAAGAATTGCTTCTCCTCCTAAAATATTGATCAGATTTTATTAAAACTTGTTAGTAAAACACATTGAATGCCTAATGAATTTTCACCTATCCAGGTCACTTTAATCGTTTTACAGCCAGTAACCTGTGAACTGTGATGGCTTAACCTAGATGGGCTAGCTGCTTATTAAGGGATGATGTTTAAAGGTTCAGATGAGTTACACAGCTCTGCCCGTGTAACTCATCTGAACCTTTAAACATCATCCCTTAAGAAGCAGCTAATATTAAGAATCAAAGTATAGAAATGCAGAGGGGTTGGATTGTTTTTTCCTTTAACTGACTATTTGTGCATTTTCCCCCTGTTCACTGACTTGAAGGAATAAACATCAGATGGCCCGAAAGAGTACTTCTCCATTTGTTCCTGGGGTGGGCGGCACACATGCCTCTAAAGTCACGCAGTCTCTTACATCCACTAACAGCAACCTCTCAGGGTGAGTTCACCTTGTGTTCATTAAACTAGCCATGTTTTTCAGCACAGAAAGCATTAACTTCACTCTCTGTCTTTTCCCTGTTTGCCTGTCAATCCACAGCGGAAGAGCGCTGAATGCCCCAAACCCTGTGGCGCCCACGTTCACACAAACGTATCAGAGACAAATGACCCCGCTGACTACAGTCCCTGCTGCTATTCCCCACGCAGTGGCCCAGGTCCCACACCAGCCGGCGTATCGCGCCCCGACCGACCGCATCTTCTATCTGGCGCACACATGTCAGCCTGCCTGTCTGAAGCGCGTCCGGCCCGCAACAACAAGCATGCACAGAGGGAAGAACCCGCTCCTCACACCTTTGCTGTATGACTTCAGACGCATGACGGGACGGCGCAAAGTCAACCGCAAGGTGATAAGGAACATCAACATGATTGACGACTTTCAAATGTATTTCTTTTTTTTTTGTATTTATAGGTAACCCTTACCTTTTGCATGTCCACTCCTCAGATGTCTTTCCACGTCATCTACAAGGCTCCGTGTGGACTTTGCTTGCGTAACATGGCCGAGATCCAGCAGTACCTCTTCCAGACGAACTGTGACTTTATATTCTTAGAGATGTTTTGCCTGGACCCCTACGTGCTCGTCGATCGTCCCTTCCAGCCACAAAGGCCCTTTTATTACATTCCAGACATCACGGCAGGAAAGGAGGATATTCCACTTTCCTGTGTCAATGAGATTGATAACAGCTCTGCTCCTGAAGTAACTTACAGTAAGAACAACACTGAAATCATAATAAAGGGACAGAGACTGTTTTTCTGTTGAGGGTGGGATTTTGGGTTTAAGGACAAATCTTTGTTTTAAATGGCAACTAACAGAGCATTTTCAGTGGTCTTGGAAAGTAGTAGGTGTACATATGAGATGATGACATATGAGCCAAGACACAACACCAACAAAGTCATTTTTTAACTTGGTTATAACATCAATTTTCATTCATTATGACACCCTACATTCTCATTACAGTATACTGTTAACAGGGTTACTGAAAATCTAAGTCGAGTAAAGCACAAGTTTTCACAGAATGCATAGTGTCGTATGAAAACTTAAGTATGCACTTACTGCTCCCATAGGAGGTAAGAGCGAAAAGGCTATCACTGTTCTGATGCAGATGATCCCAAGTACAGGAACAAATCTGCAACAGAATGGCTGAAAAAGAAAAACAACAAGCAGTGATGCTGTGTCGCAGTGAAATACAGGCAAACCTCAAAGAACTGAAGCAATACTGGAAACATGAGTGGGCCAAAATTCTTCCACATAGATGTCAGGGACTGATGACGTCATAGAAAAACAAGAAGCAACAAGTTATTGCTGATAAAGGTGGTTCTAGTCGCTATTGATTCATCTGTTGTGTTAAGTTTTTCACAAAAAAGTGAACCACGATGTGAAATACACTACAGGTTAACAAAAAATGAATAAATTATGCATAATATGTGGATAAAAACCCTTTAGGAAAACTTTATGATTTCTTGTGATATTATATGATGTGATGTTCACTTTTTCGACTGTGATTTTCTTTTGAAGTCAATAACTCAGCAGCTCATACTAAGACTTAATGTGAAGAGTACTGTTAATGTGAAAATTCATTTTTAAAAATGACTCCGACACCACATTAATGCAAAGTTACTTTGTAATGACAGGCTAATAGATCATGTTGTCCTCTCTTTAAGGTAAAGAGCGTATTCCTGAAGATGGCGTGTTTATCAACACCAGTGCAGACTTCCTTGTCGGCTGCGATTGCACCGACGGCTGTCAGGACAAGTTAGTGAAGCAGCTTTTTCTTTCTTTCTCTTTTTCATATTTTTCCCACTTCTAGAGCTCTGAGGATGTGTCTTTGAGTTTTAATACCTGTTATCACATAATTACAGATCCAAATGCTCCTGCCACCAGCTGACCCTTCAGGCTACAGGTTGTACACCGGGGGGACAGATCAACCCAAACGCAGGATATTCGTACAAACGATTGGAGGAGTGCCTGCCCACAGGGTGAGACACTGAACAACAATACTGAACCCTCATTCCCCTTAGTACCTCACGAGACCATAATTACTGTTGAGTTTATTGGGCCGTCTTTCTTCAGAGGCACTTATCTCTTCTTTCTTCTTGTTACCCGTTCTCTCTCTCAGGATCTATGAGTGTAATAAAAGATGCAAATGTAACGCTCAGATGTGCACCAACCGGCTGGTGCAGCACGGCCTGCAGGTCCGTCTCCAACTCTTCAAGACCCAGAACAAAGGCTGGGGAATCAGATGTCTGGATGATGTAGCTAAAGGCTCATTTGTGTGCATTTATGCTGGTGAGGCAGCGTACTTTAAATTCAGGTGATGACTTTATTGCAAGAGGACTTAATTATTTGCCTTTTTTCCTGCCGCTTCACCAGGTAAAATCCTGACAGATGACTTTGCTGACAAAGAAGGTCTTGAGATGGGTGATGAGTATTTTGCTAACCTGGACCACATAGAGAGTGTGGAGAACTTTAAGGAGGGCTATGAGAGCGAGGCTCACTGTTCAGACAGCGAGGGAAGCGGCGTGGACGTATCCAGGATAAAAATCCAGCCCTCTGCTTTAGTGTCAGCTAACCCTGTGGGGCGACCAGCTAAGAAGAGTAAGTCTAAATCCAAACACGAGAGATCAAAGCGGTGTTGAGCTTCTTATTCTCCATATAATTTCTCACATTTCTTTTTTTCTTACAGCCCAAAGCTCGAGCTCGTCAGGCGACAGCAATGAGGATGAGGACAAAGAGTCTAAGAGTGAAGATGAAAGCGACAGTTCAGATGACACGTTTGTGAAGGACAGCTACTACAGCTCCAGCTCGGTGTGGAGGAGTTACACCACACGTGGGCAGGTCAAAGGCAACAAGGAAGGTGAGCCAGCTGCATCTTTGTAGTGTAACGGGTTTCACACAAAGGACAGTTCACATTAGATAGATGAGGAGTTTGTGTATGTGTGCTTCGTTATGAAGATTTGTCAGTGACTTAATGCTTTTTATGTTTTGGGTCTTTTTTTTTTTTCTTAGAGATGGAGTAATCAACAGTGTTTTCTTATGTTATTCTTATAATGCATACACTATACTGGCAAAAGTATTCACTCTTCTGCCGCACACATGAGCTTGAGGGACGTCCAATACCTAATCTATAGGATTTAATATTTTAATGTTGGAAGTGAGATTTCTGTGTTGTATTCCCATGGATATGACGTAAGGCTTTAATGCGGCTGCTCGGGCCATGGAAACCCGTCCATAAAGCTCTCTACGAACTGTTCTTGAGCGAACCTGAAGGCCACATGAAGTTTGGAGGTCTGTAGTGACTGACTATGGAGAAAGTTGCGGACCTCTGCGGACTAAGAATTTCAGCATTCGCTGACCCCGCTCTGTGTTGCTGTCATTCCCAATCACTTCCGCTTTGCTATAAATCCACTAACAAGCGACTGTGGAATATTTAGTTGTGAGAAAATTTCACGAGCGGACTTGTAAAGGTATCATCTTATCACAGTACCACGCTGGAATTCAGTGAGCTCAGGAGAGCGACCCACAAATATTCCGAGAAGCAGTCTGCATGCCTAGGTGTTTGATTTTACACATCTGTGGTCATGAAAGTGATTGGTGCACCTTACTTCAAAGATTTGGATGACTGTTTGAATACTTTTGGCATTATAGTGTATGTGAGTGTAGTTTTGGTTAAGTGGGAAGTGTCCCACACAGTGGGAGTTAGGGACGACCTTTGTACGGATTGTATGAAACACATTTAAGCTTTTCGGCCTCACTTCCTGCAGTGTTTCCTCATTAATTCTGTCAGAAAGATTTCTGTGTTGTATTTTTACACTTGTCTCTCTCCTCCTCTGCCTCAGGGAGTCAAGATAGTAAAGATGGAATGAGCATCTCAGCCAGAGGAACAGATGATGACAAGCCACCATCTATGCCAGAGGAGACGGGAAAAAGCAAAGTGGCTTCCTGGCTAACGAGCCAGGGGCTTAAAAAGGTTATTAAAGACAACGTAATGTTGGAAATATACAGAATACACAGAAATAAAGCTGTAGTCCTACTTTCATCTTAGTACAGGAAAAGGCTGAATGGTAAAAGGTGGCTCTTTTTCTTCATGAACATGTTGCGTGATTATTAATAACCCTTCCTTTTCTATTCTCTTCGTAGGAACCTGGAGATAACAAGAGGTTTGTTTGGATTTCACACTAACATGCTTACACTGGTGTTTAGACCGTGTTTGCTTCCACACGTTTGTGCTTGAGCTCATTTTGCTGGAAAGCATTTCTGTTGAGATGACTTTCATTTTTTATCTCTTGCAGTCCAGTGAAGCCTGAAGTGGTGAAGAAGCAGGATGTGATGACTTTGTCTGACAGTGACGATGTTCAGACCATCAGCTCAGGATCCGATGACAACAAGGACAAAGAGAAAGCAACGCCAGGTAAAGAGTCGGTTGTCGGTTTCATTGTTTTAACTGGTCTTAACGCATTATCAGATGTAGCACTCTGATCTGTACAATGACAGTAAAGATTTATCTTAGCTTGAATTGCTTTTGTTTGTCATCACACTTATCGTAACTTTCCACTGGTTTTCTCTTTTCTTACATCTGGATCAGGTGTGACTAAAAAGCAGGTGGCTGTGAAATCTACTCGTGGCATCGCCCTGAAAAACAGCCACGGGATGATGGTAAAAACAGGCGTGCCTGGAGGTGGAGGGCCGGGAGGAGGTAAAGGAGGACAGCAGGGGCAGACGGGAGGAGGCGGAGACAACACTCCCACTAAAAACACCCGCCAGTTCTTTGATGGGGAAGAGTCCTGTTACATCATTGATGCCAAGTTGGAAGGAAACCTCGGACGTTATCTCAACGTATGAATCTGCTGCTGTGTGATCGTTTTATGTTACTTGAGCGCCGCTCTGATTACTTTCCTCTGACGTCGTCACCTCTGCTCTCTGTTTGTGTTACAGCACAGCTGCAGTCCGAACCTTTTCGTCCAGAATGTGTTTGTAGACACACATGACTTGAGGTTTCCCTGGGTTGCCTTCTTTGCCAGCAAGTGAGTTTTGAAACAGAGGAAAAGATTATCCAAGATTTTCTGTACTTGAACATGCCTGCAAAACAGTAGAATTCTTGTCTTTATCCTTACAAATAAACTGACAGGAAGGTGTGTTTAAAGTTGAGTAAAGTTCAACATATGTGCCGTTTTATTTTAGGGGATTTCTCTCTTACAGGGCGAGAGGCCATCATCCATAACTATCTTGATGAGTTTTTTTTATTAATTATATTATTTAATCATGTCTAACACTGAGACTGCACTACTCTGAATGTTTGCTTTCTGTTAAACAGGCTGGAGTTTTGAGTGGAAAAACAGATGCTGTGTTGTTTTCTGTGTGAATGCAACCTTAGGGTGGCGCTGCTGTGTCATTGTTAGGCCTGCCATCGGATCATACAGGAATAGTTTTACAGTTGCGGAAAGGTGTTCCTATCAGCAATGGACTGGATTTATGCCACCTGCCTAAACAGCACTTGTGGCTCAGTGTGTGCAGGGAAAGAGAGAGGCATTAGACTGGGAACTCTGTAACAAGCAGTCGACCACTCTCACTATTAGTTTCAAGGCTAGAACGTACAATGAAGACTCATCTGGCCACTTCACCTTGCTCCCCTTTGCCCTTTGTAAGGTAAAAGGGCAGGTTGCTCTTCCCTTTTGCCCTTCAAAACAGCTTTAATTCTTCATGACAACGAGATGCTGGAGACATTCCTCAGAGATTCTGGTCCATATTGACATGATAGCATCACACAGTTTCTCTAATAGATCAATATCTGATGACTCAGAAGATCAGCAGTTTCTGAAACACTCAAACCAACACAGCTGGCAACAAGAACCGTGCCATGCTCAGTCTGAACATCAGCATGTTGTCTCAACTGTATCTACAAGCCTAAATGAATTGAGTTGCTGCCATGTGATTGGCTGATTAGACGTTTGCGTTAATGAATATGTACCTAACAACATCTTAACGTTTTGTTCTTGCACTGACATCACCGTTTGTGTCGTCGTGCAGGAGGATCCGGGCCGGCACAGAGCTGACCTGGGACTATAACTACGAGGTGGGCAGCGTGGAGGGTAAGGTCCTGCTCTGCTGCTGCGGCTCCACCGAGTGCCGAGGAAGACTGCTGTGATCCACAGGGACCTCCATTACCTGTAGTTAAACTAAGGAACCCTCTCAACAATGTACCCCGAGTTTTTATTTGTTCTTTTTTTGGAGGGGTTTGAGTTGTGTGTTTTGTTTTGTTTTTTAATTCAAATTTTACATTTTATTACTACTGCCTTGATTTTATTGTTCCTCTACATCTCAATAAAATGTCCTCTCTGTGAAACTAACCAAAGGTCCTGAATTGAAACAAACCCTTCACAATAAAATAACTGTATTATGACCTTTTGTTCGTTTTTAATAATGTATTGATATTTTATTTAATCGAGCTTTAACATTTGTGTGCCTATTTCTCTTTAAATGTTACTTCAAGCGCTCAGAGTGACCAGCAAATCATACAAGTGTTGTCATTTCTCACAGCAGCACTGACCAACCACCTGTCTCAGAAGAATAAACAAACATTCATATCTCACAGTGGAGAGAATCAGCTCTGATGTAGATCGGAAGCTGTGATCTATCGGATTTTATCCGCTAATTAACTGATTTATCAAAAAATTTGCTGAAATGTTTTACTATCCCACAGTTTTAAAGCGTCACACAGGATGCTTTTCTACCATCTGGTGAGTAAAAACCTGGTTAAAATCGACACATAGATGTACTCCACAGTGCTTGCAGTAGGCTAATTAGGCCGTTTCATGTCAGCTAACATTGATAAGATGTTTTAAAAATCATTACGTTTAATAGGAAAATGGGTATTTTAGACTAGTTTCTAATCATAAATATACTTAAATCTGGGGGGAAAATGTTGCTAATGTGCACAAACCCCTGAAGTAAACATTCAGACTCGCTGATGGTTACGTTTTATGTTCCAGTCTTCCTTTACCCAGAGAAAACAGGGTGTTTAAGTACATTTTAAGTGGTTAAACATATTAATATTTTAGTCTATAAAAGCCTAACAGAAGCATGTTTCTGTCGACCCGTTAAAGTAATTAAATGTATGTACTTCCTCACAAGGAAAATAACCGGTGCACTGTGTGTTAGTTTTGGGGGGAGTTTATCAATTTTACATACATTTTACCAACATTTTTATGCATGTAAAACTCACATTCTGCCTCTGAGTCCATATGTATATTTAAATGTGTTAAAAAAATAAAAAAAAAAAAGATCGCACGATGCAGGTGCAGCTGAGGTTAAGCAAACATAAACATCAAGTTTAAAGTATTTGAAGCCTTGTTTATGAAAGACGCTAGCTTTGAAGATTGAGAGATCAAAGGCTACATACATCGTAAAATGAGGGCATTCCCATCTTTGTATTTATTCAAGGTATTTTCAGACATTTTTAAAACCGTGAAAAAAATATTATATGATAATCAAAGTCATTTCGATCAGTTTTTAGCTGAAAAGCAAATGAAACTGCATCTATTAAAGGGTAAAAAACTGGTAAATTGTTAATGTGTCAATCATTTTTCATACACAAATGTGTACTTTTTTTAAAAAAAAGTACATTTGTCCTAAGTACACTTAA
The DNA here is from genome assembly GCF_057382095.1 of Aulonocara sp. 'chitande type north' Nkhata Bay. NCBI lineage: Eukaryota > Metazoa > Chordata > Actinopteri > Cichliformes > Cichlidae > Aulonocara > Aulonocara sp. 'chitande type north' Nkhata Bay. The sequence goes on along the minus strand of NC_141354.1, from coordinate 27,322,153 downwards.
GAATTCACTGACCTGTGCGGTGTAAAATGAAAATAAAAACAACAATGGAGTGATTTGCAAATTTTAAAACCCCCATATTTTACTCTCTGTAGAACATAGAAAACACATGAGATGTTTCGACTGAGACATTTTTAATCATGTGAAATATTAGCTCAGTTTGAATTTTTGTTAGCAACATATCTGGAAGATGCTGGACTGGAGGGGGAGACAGGTGGAGGAACATTTTGCAACTCACTTAATTGGCAGCGGAGCAGAGTAACGTAACTGAGCATTAAAACAGCATCTTAAATAGACAGATTCATCAATCTGGAAAAAAATGCATCTGCAAAATTGTGGAACAATTTCAGAGTAACATTTTGATGCATGACCATTAATCAACAGCCATGAGTATCATTCACAGAGAGTTGGAGAATGGCTGCAATCACAGAATTATAAGATGTTCGTAAGGTTTGAAGAAGTCCCTTGGATGAGTGATGAAACATTTCTCCCACTGAAAACATTACGTCCAGATGAATAGAATCAACTTTCTGGGATTTCAGAGTAATGTTTTTCAATGAAAATTGCAAAGTCTTTGAATAATTCATCATCTACAGTATATAAAATTTAAAAGATTCAGAGAATCTGGAGAAATCTCTGTGCACAAGGCGGGAACGGGCTGGAAATTAAAACTGGATGCTTGTGATCTTCTGGCCATCAGGCGGTGCTACATGAAAAACATGTGAGTCTGCCAAAAACAAATCACTGCAGGGCTCAGAAACATTTAAGTTCAACACAGTTCAGTGTGCCAGCCACAAATTATTAAAAAACATCTATGGAGCATCCTCTGGACTGAAGAGGAGAGGGACCATTCATATCAGTGCTCAGTTGAAAAGTCTGCATGTCTGATGGGAATGCTGCCATATGGCGTATGTTGCTACCTATGGAGCAACATACGCTCCCATCCAGATGAGGCTTTTTTTTCTGGGAAATCCTTGTATATTTCAGCAAGACAATGATAATGATGAGCCAGATACTGCATCTATTCCAGCAGGATGACTTCATAGTAGAAGAGTTCAGGTGCTGGACTGGCCTCCCTGCAGACCAGACCTTTCACTGACTGAAAATATTTTGAATATTTTCAAACAAGAAATGTGACAAAAGCGAAAATGCCCAAATGCAACAATCAAAGGGTGTCAAAACTATGAGAATCTATTGGTATTTTTAGCTGATACTTGCTAAGTTTTACTCTAAAAATGGAGCACAACAGCGAGTGGACGGGGAGGTGAATTGCGTGTTAATGGTACCATAAACTTTTCCCAACCACAGACTGTCTTTGGTTCTTTTCTGTCACAGTTTAAAAGATTATACATTATTTATTCGTTCTTTAGCTTTTAATCTTGATTTCCATCTTCAGTAAAATAAAACATGAGTCATCATTAATCCCCTGTGCCCATTTCAGGCTGGCAGCTACGAAAGGCATCAAGGTTCCCCGCCGGGATTTCCTGAAAATCAACGTTAGAAGCACCTGGTAAGAAGTAATTTGAGTCACTTTCTCACATTTTTAGCTTGCTTGCATATTAAAATGAAGTTAATGCTCATCCAGCGACGACATCATAAACTACGTGCTGGAGCGGGTCGCACCACCTTGTCCAGGTCTGCCCCGACCCCGATTCTCCCTCTACCTGTCCTCCCAACTTCAGTATGGTGTCGTTGTCGTCTACCACCGGCAGTGTGCTATTCTTCTGGGTAAGGAGGCATTTACACACTGAAGGAAGGAGAGACATAATTGATCCTGATGTTGATTCATTTGTTGTCCTTTCAGAGGAACTTCAGTCCATTGTGGGACAGCTGGTCAAACAGAGAACCTCACAGAAAATTGATATGGATGACCACAGCAGGTGAGAAATTATGCTCAGCATATTTACCTTCATGTTCAATCTCAAAGTAACAGCTGTTTCCTGGCACTGAGCTTCCCGTTGTTTTCCAGACCATCTCTGGTCCTGCCAGATGTCCTGACTCTGCTGGAGGAGACAGACGGAGCTCCTGACCCTTTTTTTGGAGTGATGCAGCTGCAGGATGCCATGCCCAGCCCCAGTACACTAATACAGGTCGCAACTAAATAGTAGCAGTTAATAAGTGAAAGTTGAGCTGCAAATCATCTTATTAGTTCATAAACTAAGAGTTCTCTGGCTGTATTGATTCTTAGATGAGTTGGGAGTATCTGAGAGAAGCTTCTCCTGAGCATCCTGAACTGATCAGTCCAGCTGCTGCACTGGAAAACGGTAGGATGTGTTAAAGTCGCCGAATTGAAAAAGTGTACTAGTTTTCTTTCCTTTTTATGTGTCAAGTCATACTAAAAAATGACCTTAGCAGGTCTTAAAATCATTTAAATACAGCCTCAAATGAACGACACGTGTCACATTTCATCTTGTCATAATTAATTTAACAAAAAGCCTAAATGTAGAAACATTGAGCGCAAAGGTAAGTACACGACATGATTCAGCAGCTTGTTGAACCACGTTTAGCAGCAACAGCTTGAAGAAATCACTTTCCCTGTTGTGGAGGAATTTTGGCCAACTCCTCTTTACGAAGTAGTTCATGAAGGTTTGTGGGGATTTATTTGTGCGCAGCTCTCTCAAGGTCCCTTACTTACTTACTTACTTACTTACTTACTTACATACCTAAAACCCCTCCTAGGTATAGGCTGTTGCCAAGGGTTGGTCTTTCTTAAGGACCATTTCTGTCAGATTGAGTTCTGTATACAGATACACCAAAATAAGGAGCAGAAAGCTTTTTTTAATCACTATTGCATCTTATTTCATCTTTGGCACGAATATTGTTAATCAAATCAAGTTTATTTAGCAGCGCCTACTTATCTTCTTAATTCCTATAGAAGCAGGAACCTTTTGCACTTTAAGCAGATACACCTGCACTAGTTGTACAAATAATATCTGCTCACATGGCTTATTTTTCTGTAGAAATGTGTTCAGGGATGTGCAGCATGCGCACGTCCCTGCATGAGCTCACACTGCAAATCCAGCCAGACATGAGGAGCAGAAAGAAAACGACAGGTCAAAGCAGAGCGGAGCAGAGTGCCTTCAAACACTTAATTTGCAGAAAGTGATGCCTCAGAGTCAGGAAGGGTTGTGCAGCTAAATTTCACTCAGCAGAGGAGAGCACTTTAATTTAAACATGATTAGTCATAGCTTCTGCTGGCCTCTGTGGAGTTGATGCTGACTTTTATATTAATGTGTATTCACGACTCTGTTTTCGCAGGTATAACCGTGTCTCCAGAGGCCATCACTCTGAGAGAGGCGGAGCCTGTTGGTATCCCCGTTACAGAGGTAGGGGAGTAAAAAGGAAACAGATCTTCAGTGTAATATCTCTGCTCATCATCTGCCTTATTTCACTGCTAGTTTGAGGGTGCAGAGCTGGTTGATGACCATCCAGATACTATTGACTTCCTGCTGGCACAAACAGATCACTTTCCAGAAGGTGTGTAGCAAAAAGCTTCTGTGATTTTGCATTTTCAAGAAAAGAAAAACGTAGAATGGGACATAACATACTCTATAATCTTTTCTAACAGGAGATTTGGAGATACCGGGAGAAAAGGTGGCAGCAGGGGAACAAGAAAAAGAGGTGGAACGGGAGGAACGAGAGGGCGACCTGGAGAAACACGGAGCAAAGGAGCTCACAGGATCCACTCTAGAGTAACTTAGAGACACTTATGTAAACAGAAAATACCATGACAGACAAACAGTGATCCACTTAGTGTGTTTTTACATGTGTCAGGTTGCAGCCCACTACTCTTTCCAGTGAGGAGGCTATTTTGTTGCCTCAGGAAGAGCCAGGCCTGCCCGCAGAGAAGCCCCCCTCAGACCAGCTCACTCCCGTCTCTGTGCCCGGCCTGCCTGCTCCGCCCTCTGCAGCAAAGGAACGTGAAAGGCGTCTAAGAAGTCTGGAGTTGGAGGTGCTGGCTTTTGTGGGTTTTACTTAAATGACAGAAATATTTAATGTATTTAACAAAAACAGAAAGAGCTATAAACGGTTTTGCCCTAACAGACGAACATTAAGTATCTTTACCCCTCCCACGCACACCAATCTGTAGACCCTGTGATGCTCTCATTACTGCCAGCACTATTTAAGAAGGTCAAACATGTAAGATTATATGTGCAGCTAGCAATGATAATAAATAATGAATCAAGTTTGTCCAGATTGACATGATAGCATCACTCGGTTGCTGCAGATTTGATGGCTGCACATCCACAATGTGAATCTCCTGTTTCACCACATCCCAACGGTGCTCTGTTTGACTGAGATGTAAACCCATTGTCATGTTAAAAAAAAAGGTGATTTCAGCTTTGTTATCTTGCTGGAAGCAGGATGGGCACACAGTGGTTGTAAAGTAATGGACATAGCAGCAATACTGACGTAGGCTGCGGTGTTTAGACGATGCTCAGGCTCTGAGGGGCCCAAAGCGTGCAAAAAAATATCTTCCACATTAAATCACTACTTTTCTGACCATCCCACTTTAAACCCTACGGATGGTTTTGTGGCAAAAACACCTAAATCTCTCTCTTCTTCCTCTTTCTGATGTTGAGATTGAACTTCAGCACGCCTTTTTGTTCATTATCTGTACCTACTTACCCAAACATGCTGAAATAGCTCAGTTGGGAGAGCTTTAGACTGAAGATCCCAGGTTTCAGCAGTGGAGTGCTGTCTTTAGGCAGTCCCAACCTGGAATCATAAATGCTTCCAATTCTAAATATGCAAAGTTGCTTCCATTTGATTAGATGTTTGTGTTAAAAAGAAGTTAAATGGCTGTACTTAATAAAGTGGCTTGCGTATGATACTTTGCTGAGACTGTATAGAGTCCATAGTCACCAGCTGAAATCTTTGGAATCAGTTATTCAGAGATTACAGTTCTAGTTTTAAAGGGAAAGTTACTGTTTTGCTTTGTTTAGGTCTTGAATAGGTATAGAAATGTCTTAAAACTGAGTGTGAAGCTTCCCTGAGAGCTTTCCATTCTGGTGGAAGATTAACACCAACTGGAGGAATATTTTGTAAGCTTGCTACCCCCACCCCCTTTTGAAAAATCTCCCTAACCCTCTTTTACTAAGTCATAACATAAAAACAAGACATTAGTCAAAGTCAAGTCAAAGTCAACTTTATTTGTCAATTCTGCCACATGTACAGGACATACAGAGAATAGAAATTTCGTCACTCTCAAACCCTAGATGAAATAGCAAATTAGCTACAACTTACAAATCTCTGGTCCCCTTTAGTCAATCTATTTCCCTCGCCCCCAGGATGTGGCTTCACCAGAGAAGAAGAAGAGGAAGAGGAGAAGCAGGCAGCTGATCTTCTTTGACCCGGTGACGCAGCTCTCCCAGGACGATGTGCAGCGACAGATCGACGACTCTTTGACCGAGACGAGGCGACCACTCCTCGCCCCGCTTTCCTTTCAAAGGATCCTTCCTGCTGCTGATCTCTTCAACAAGCCCTGCACCTGTCAGTATCACAGCTGCTAAAAATAGAGCGAAGCATCCTCTCGTCACCCCAGAAACATCTGTTTAAATCTCACCCCCCTTTATACCTTACTCATTAGATGGAAATCAGGTAGAGCTGTGCACTGTTGGTTTTCTAGTATGGCCATGGACTATGCTGCGAGCTCCTTTCTTTTCTAATTACAGGCTTCTAATAATCTAACTGCTAATATTTTTAATGCTGGCTCCTCTAAATTGTTGCAGTAAAAGCTTCACGTGGAACCTTGAATTCTATTTATTCCCCTCACTTCTTATATTCAGCGGCCGCTGCAGCTCTATTAATGGTGTGACTCAAGTAACCTTTTCAAAAATAAACCACGAAGCTATTTTCCCCTGCAGTCTTGCCTGAAGAGGTTCAGTTTCTATGGAGACAGAGTGCAACCGTCACACCCCTCTCGGGCTCGGACCTGCAAGTTGGGGAGCGAGGCCCCGAATCCACTGATTCTGAAAGGGAGAGAGAGCGTGAGATGCTCGAGGTTCCCGAAAGAGAGGTGTGGAAAAGCGTTTTGTTACGTGGGCAGCGATTGGCAGGGATGTCTGCAAAGGCTTTTAATGCAGGAGATGGAAAAACACTCACAGTTGTTAACTCATTACTTGTGTCTTTGCGTGAAGCAGGTCCTCAGAGAAATGGCAGAATCAGAGATGCTTGATATTTCAGGTAAGATTATCAAAGATTATCACCGGTATACAAAGATGGATGTAGATTCCAGTTCTAAAACCTAAAGCTAGTGATGAAGTCATGACCAGCAGGGGGCGACACCATAAGTTGCACTATCCTGATATCTTAGTAAACACTTTCCTGAAGGGTTTAAGATCTCAAGCACCAATTACCTTGCATGCTGCTACTGTGTGCAGTGTCGTGAATTTTAAATCACTCACCCAACCCACTCGCTAATCACACATGAGTTCAACACACCACAAATCACAAACATTCAGTTACACTCAGTTTTATTTAAAGCACCAGTTCACAACAACTGTCTCACAAGGTGCTTTATACTGTAAGCTACCCAACTTTGTTAAACAAATAAACAAGAAACACCCACAATAATCAAATGACCCGCTATGAGCAAGCACTTGGCAACAGTGGGAAGGAAAAACTCCCTTTTAACAGGAAGAAACCTCCTGCAGAACCAGGCTCCAAGCCATCCGCCACGGTTAGTAATTAGCAAGGGGCTGAGGCTTCAACATGACCTGAATAACTACTGAGTGTCATAAAAATAGTTACGTCCATCTTTGTATACAGTCTTTGAATTAAAGGTAGAAATTCACAATTTTAGGTTTAAATTAGCAGGTTTGTGTGTGTGTGTGTGTGTGTGTGTGTGTGTGTGTGTGTGTGTGTGTGTGTTTTAGCTTAACTGGATGTAACATTTTGTCCTCAGTGTGTTAGCATTGCAGATTTATTTGGCACAAGCTAAAACCTTCTGTGCATTCACATGGGGTGAGCCTGAGGTCAGAGGTCAGGTCAGGCGTGTAACACTAATGGCTTTTAAAATACGATAAGATGCATTCATTTTAAAATGCATGTATACATCCAGCCCAGGGTGCACTGCCACTGGAGGGCAGTGACCAGAGAGAGGTGTCTCGAGAGATCTCCCCCTTATATCTATCCGAAGGGTAAGTAAATATCAAAGAAGATCTCTGTGTGTGTTGATGTGCAGGTGTGTGTGTGTGAGCGATCACACTCATGTGCACCCATCATTTGGCAGGTCCACTCTCTCCAGGTCTATTTCTACACTGAGGGACATCCCAGAGGTGTCGGACGAGTTGCCTGGGAGAGTAGCCGCGGAGTCACCTCGGTAATAACCAGCAGAAAAACAGAGACGACTCTCTCTTTAGTGTCTCCCGATGTTTGAGTTCGATTTGGAGACAGGAATGTGGTTTGTTTGTTGCCAGGTTGCTGCCAGAATTGGCCGAAGGTGAAGTAGAGCCTCTGCTTTTTCAGTCCCTCTTGCCGCCCGAGGTCAACCGCAAAACTGTCAGCAATGTTTTTCAGCGGCTTCTGGGTAAGCAGGCACTTTCACTTATCATCGAACTGTCATGTCACTCATGTTAAAATTGTATTAATGGTACAGCGCCAAGGCTGTGGCGGTCCCTGGCCCGTGACCTTCAGTTTATAAAGGTTGAAATAACAAACAGTGTCACTAGTGGAAGCTTTAGGAATGAACTGATGAACAAACATACTGGTGACTTGTGTACATTCATGGAAAAGTAATTTGCTTTAAAAACATGAGATCTTTTCTGTGCTTCAGTGACCGTTTATGTGTGTGTGTGTTGTGTTGGTGGGTAGCATCTTTATCTGCCAGGAAGCTGCGTGTGGAGCAGGATGAGCCTTATGGTGACATCTTCATATTTCGTGGCTCCAACTATGAAGAAATACATCTGCCTTTGTAACATGGAAGCAGCGAAGCAGCGCTGAGCCTCCTGATCGGACTCGTCCCATCTTAAAGCCAGACTGGAAACTTCGTGTTCAACAGCATCATAAATACAAAGCGGTGTTTTGTGAGAGATCATTTCACGAGAAGGGTTTAAAAAGCATTTTATCGAGCTTTTAATGCGATTAAGTGTTGTTTTTATAATTGTTCCTTAGTGCTACCAGGTTTATGAGATTTCTGATAAATATTTTAACAATTTTTATTGTTTTATCTGCAATCAAACAGAAGTGTTGTCGTTGTTGTTCTGTGCACTCAGTTGAACTGTGCTGTGTTCTGTTGAACTGCAAAATAAATGAATTTTTGTGACCTCTGTGAGTTATTTCTGTGACGAAAGTGGGCGCCGCATGCACGCAACAAAGTATATGTAGCGTGCGGAGGAGGACGGGTGTGGAAAATCATACCGCCGGGGTTAAGGAGGTGCAAGGAGGAGAGGAAGTAAGTTGAGTGAAACTGGATCCACTCAGCCCCTGTGCCCACATCTTGATTCTCATCTGAAAACTTTCTCAGGGGGTTGTGACCAAAGTTTATTCTTAGCGTCTGTCTCAGCTCGCCCTCCTATCTGTCCGTCTGTTCCTCACTTTTTGTGTTTGTCTGCTTCAGCTGTCGTGTTCGCTTACTTTCAGTGTTTGCCTTTTACTTTTTCTCTATTCTCCCTAAGATATTCTTTCTTCTTTTGTCACTTTCGTGGTGAAGCTTCGGCATCGTGTCTTCCTTTCACTTCTGGTTTCAGCTGACAACACTGCAGGCTATTTTTTATTTTTTCACAACTCCTCGTCCTTCAGTTTGTTCCCGTGCTGCTACTTGACTATTTATCGTGCTGACCTTGGCGCTTTTCCTCTCCACATCTCCTCATCGCCTTTTGTTCCTGCCGCTACCTCACCTGCATCTCGCCTTCACCTCCTGTGCAGCATCCCTCCATCCGCCTCTCTTCCACTCAGGCTCGTCTTTTCTCTGAGTAGATCTGCACTGCTGTGCAATGGGAAAGACAGAGCTGCATTCTCTGTTTAAGGGTTTTCTGGACTGTATTTGCCTCTGCCTTTCTGTGAGTATCTGCATTCTTTGAACATGTTTTTGTGTCTCTTTCTAAGTCTGTGTGATTTACTTTTAACCAGCTGCACTATGTGTTGATCTCTTAAAGATCACCAGCTTTCTAACAATGAATGTGCAGATTGGTTGTGTTTATGTATGTCAGTGGCCCATGTCCTGCGCTAAGTGTCAGTTACTCACATGCTGAGCTTCTGATATTAATAACAGTCTCAGAATGTGGATGGAAATAGAGCCTCAGCTCCTCCAAAGAGAGTCATCTGGCATTTTCTTATGAGCCCCCTTTAGGGCAGGCTCAGGTCTTTGAGATCGACCTTAATGCATTAATCATGGCTGCATTAGGACAGCCTCAGCAGGAGGACGTACACAAAGCTGTGTGAGCTTCTGTAACCATGCAAGCTTGAGTGCACGGGTATGTCCAGCTGGTGACCTTTCTCCTTACAGACCCAGAGGTCAGATGTTACTCGGTGTGTTTTTAGGTGGGGTGTGACAGAAGCAGGTTGATGTTTTTTTGATCTTTTGCTCCACCTTGTCATGAATGTGGCTGACTTTGTTTGCAGAGAAGAAGCGACCGGGCTGCAAATGACAGTGAGAGGGACTCTGAAAATGGTCACCTGATCTACAAAAGTGGTGACGTCCTTGAAGACAGATGTAGGTTGCAGCACAGATGTAGGAAGAGTAAGCAGCCTCGTTACGGTGCTCCGTCATTAAGCTGATCTTTATCTGTCTTGCAGATGAGATAGTCGACACTTTAGGTGAGGGGACCTTTGGGAAAGTGGTTCAGTGTGTGGACCACAGCAGGTAGGTTTTTCATCAGAAGTTTCAAGTTGAATCAATGTGCAGTGTGTGCGGGGGTGGGGTGGGGTGGGGTGGGGGGGGGGGGGGGGGTATTTTTTTTTTTAAAACAGTGTTTAAAAACAGAGGAGGAAATCAAATTGCATTGAAGATCATTAAGAACCAGGACAAATACAGAGAAGCAGCCAAATTGGAAATCAACGTCCTGGAGAAGATCAGTGAGAAGGATCCGCACAACAAACAGTGAGTCTGTGATTGAAACGCTGTTACCCGTTTCATGTGCTTTATGTTTCACCCTCTGTTTCTCTTCCTCATCAGTAACTGCGTGCAGATGCTCAACTGGTTTAACTACTACGGCCATGTGTGCATCTCCTTTGAGCTGCTGTCTCTCAGCACATTTGACTTCTTGAAATCAAACAACTTCCTGCCGTATCCAATTAACCAGATCCGACACATGGCCCAGCAGATCTGCCACGCTGTCAGCTGTGAGTCCAATACGCATCATACAGAGTGTGCAGCACCACTTTCCCTTTTCTGCTGCACCTCTGCATCAATGCCAGGGATGAGACTAAGCAGATTAAACACGGCAAATTAGAGCAAGACGCAGGAGCAGTTAGGGCAGTGAGTGATTGATGTCATTCACGATGATTGATATCATTCAGTGATTAATTCTAGTCAATAACCGAACGCAATCATTTGCAAATCTCAGACAAGTCTGCTATTGATAATTTAGTCATATCAAATATTAATTTCATATTCAGTACAACCATTTGTTATGTAGCCATAACATGGTATCATTTGCTTGATATCATGCTGGCAAATTAACTTCAGAATGAGACAGGATGCTGTAAACCGCGGCCTACGATTCTCCAAAATAAAAGCAGAGCATGCACTCCTAAATATTTAAACATAAACAGCACAAAAGATGAGCTGCAACCACAGATTTTATAGAAGATGGGTTCATCCACTGTGACTTCACACATTGGTTTACATTAGTTTAATGCTACTTTTTTGGTCATTGAAATGTTTTTGTTTTTCGTTTTTTGGAGACAAGAGGTATCACATTTTTAGATGCACGTGCAATGCACAGATATTGCAAACTAAACCTGAAGCTGGGCTGTACCACACAGGATGTAATAATATTAAATTTCTCTATTTAAAAGCTTTTTTAAAAACTCAAATGCCACTCTGCTCCAGCTGCATGTGTTGGGAGACCTGCCAATCAAAGCAGCAACATCCTTAACTCTAGTATCCAAGTGGATGAGTTATTACAAAAAGGTCAGTTCCATAGCGTTGTTATGAAAGTGGAAACTATCCACAGAAGCCGAAGGTTTTTTTGTACTGTAAACATGTGTCTTAACACATGGGGTCATGGGGATTGACTTGCTTTTGGAACTGGCCTCAAGTGGCCATTAGAGAAGCTGTAGTTTTTGGCAGCTTCACCTCGGGTTCAGTTTTTGGCCATGGAGGTTACTCCTCAGCTGGAACGCATCACACCATCAAAGAGTCCCTCTGCTTTAATTAAACCAACACTTCATCAGACAGGCTTCATTCGGGTTTCTGATATATAATCTTTGTAATATCCTATCTACTAACATTTAATTCGCTGCTGTAAATCTGTCACATCCAGCTGTCTACAATCAACCACATTTGAGGTGTCTGCTCATGATGAACTTCCTCATCTGAACTTCTCTCCCGTTTCCTCTGCAGTTCTCCATGACAACAAGCTGACTCACACTGACCTGAAGCCTGAGAACATCCTCTTCGTCAACTCGGACTACTCCCTCATATACAACGCCGAGAAGGTCAGAAATGGCTGCAGGCGTGATGGCTGAGGGCTTCAGGGGATGGTAGAAAAAGCGGGGATTAATGATGGCAGAAAAATGCAGCTTTTCATTTGGGTGCAAATTTGTTTCAGCAGAAATCAGACACCCACATGTATGCTTTTTATAATCTCATATTTATCCAGGAAGGCTGCAGCTTGTTTGTTGACCTTTGCAGGAAAATATGTGGCAGCTCTGAGACATATTGCTGAATTTTTATTTATGGGAATCTCCACTTTTTCTTCGTTTTTCACAGCCACATAAAAACGAAAACTAAATACACCCTTACTGCTTCCTGTTAAATCAGGATGTCCAAGCTTATTAAACTTTATGACGGCACCATGGCTTGGTTTGCATCGGAACAAATCACATGGCTTCTGGACCAATGTCCTGTGAACAGACAAGACCAAAGTGGAGACACAGTGTTGCATTTAGCAAAAAAGGGAGAACAAGCTTGTTGACTTTCTTGGAATTAGTTAAATCCACCAAGCGTTTTTTAAGGTTAACTGGGTTAAATGAGACGTTGTGAGACATTGATTCAGTTAGTTGATTGAGATGTTTAATCTAATTAGTTTAATCCAACCAAAAAAGAAGTGGGAGATTAAGGGGGTTTATCTGCTGGTGGGGTTGTGTCACGAAGGGCATCTGCTGTAAAACGCAACCAAATCAAACATGCAGAGCTACCAGCTACAGTGACCCCTTGTCCACATGGAAACAGCCGATAGTAGCGTTTTTGTTGTAGCTGTTTTTCTAATCTGATAGACTCGTTCTTGTTTTGTCCTACCGTGTTGCAGTATTGTAAAATTGTTCATAACTTTTTGTTATTTTCATCACATTAGCGCAAGCCTAATGCTCTTTATCATTTTTTATCAAAGCATCATCAATAGCAGGAAAATACAAAGATTATACTTTAAATGAGCGAAGTTGGGAGGGTTTACAGTGTTTCCACCTGTCGCCCATTTAGAAGTGCAATGAAAGGCGGGTAAACGACACCACGGTGCGGCTCGTCGACTTCGGCAGCGCCACCTTTGACCACGAACACCACTCTGTCATCATCTCTACTCGTCACTACCGAGCCCCAGAGGTCATACTTGGTAAGAAATGTCATTTTAGCTCGGGGAGTATCCAGGACCTGCCCAGTCCAGTTGGTAACAAAGCTATTCCTTCTTCCACAGAGTTGGGTTGGAGTCAACCGTGTGATGTGTGGAGTATCGGCTGCATCCTGTTTGAATACTACAAAGGGTTCACACTCTTCCAGGTCACACATTCGACATAAAAGTAAGACGAACTTTGTCTTTTTATTTGTCATGGTCTTTACTTCCTCTTGTGTCCACTTACAGACTCATGACAACAAGGAGCATCTTGCTATGATAGAGAGAGTACAGGGACCGATTCCTCAGAGGATGATTCAGAGGAGCAGGTATCCCGCTCGTGCACCCTCTCATTGTCACAAACTCTGAAACACTTTGATCTGACGACTCTTCATTTTGATTCTCAGAAAGCAGAAGTATTTCCACCGTGGACATCTAGACTGGAACGAGTGCTCCAAAGCCGGACGCTACGTCAAATCCAAATGCAAGCCGTTAAGGGTGAGCCGTGGGCAGGCGGACCACAGATAAGCATTATCTGCTCGGTGCCCACCATTTGAATATAATGTCTCTCTCCTTGTTTTACAGGAATACTTGTTATCACACGGGAGAGAACACCACCATTTTTTCGATCTCCTAGAGAGGATGCTGGAGTACGAGCCCTCAAAGCGTATTTCTCTTTCCTCCGCTCTGTGCCATCCTTTCTTCCAGCCCCTCCATCATCCAGGAAGAAGTCAGGGGTGGAGGAACAGCTGTGACATGAGCAGATGACCTTTGGTAGACACTTAACCATATGTGGACCATATGGTGAGGGTGTTTGCAAGTTTATTTGTAATTTAAGCTTTAAAAATAAGAGGTTTAAGTTATTTGAGTTAAACACTGAAATGACAGCTAACAGTGAAAGAGAAAGTCTGAAAGCATCATTGTAAGCAGCTTCTCAGATAAAAGAAGTTTGAACAGTTACAGCTGATTGAGCTGGAAGAGAGAAAAGAGAAGCATCATCCTTTCAAGTAGGGAAAAAATTTATTTAGCAGACACGTTTGTCTAAAGGTGCTAGCAATTTTTTTCTGAGCATATTATTTTTATGTTTGTTTGCTTTTCTATGTTTCTGTTAAAATTGTCTTAAAATTGTTTACAAGCTTGTTAAGTATGGAAAGACTTGACAAATGCAACCTACGTGACATTATAAAAATCCAACAGTCTCAGCCTTAATGTATCCCCCAGAACAGAAGCATTTTATTTTGAGGTAATGAGTCTCTAGATATTAATTAGAATAAATGTGATTTTTTTTAAGTGTAATTTTCTAGTGTGTAGTTTTAATTATATAAAACATTAAAAAAATAAAATAATTATATATAACATTAAAAAAGGAAACAATTGAAAAATATAAAAGTTATTTGCTTTTACTTTTTTATGCTGTACTTTTTATATTCGAGGAAAAAAGATGAAGAAATGGTGCAGGTGCCAAACGTTAAACTACTAATGGAGAACTGACCTTAACAAGCAAATCAACTGAAGGAAATATTACATCTTAGGCTTGTGTGATCATCAGAATTATGATTAGGGTGACCAGATGCCCAACTTAAAAAAAAAATTACAATAAATCAGACATGAGTCTAGCATGTAAAGGCCAACTAACTTAACCTGTTATGCAGTAGTCCTTATTTAACCCTGTATTCATGATTCATGTTCTTATATTAGCTATATCTAAAAAAAAAATACGATTTTTCTAGTCAATTATAACACACATGCACTGTGTCACTTCGTGCCATATTTCCCCATCTGAGAAATTGAAGTATAATTTTATCTAAAGAGACAAAAATTGTATTTCTCAGTATAAACTGCCAAATCATTTTCTTTGTGGTAGATTCCATCAGATTAAACAAGCTGCTAACTTTTTGGTGACTTCTTGCTAACCTCCAGTTAAATATAATAAAAAGCCTTCCCTGCGTTCTTTAAACTCAGGGAAGGCTAAAAAATAACAAAAAACAAAACAGAGTTTAGGAAAGTGCCGTGTAAATGTGGGACTTTGCTTCTGTATGTGGGAGATGTCATAAAACTGCTGCGGCGTCCCACAAAAAAAAGGGACATCTGGTCACCCTAGCAAAAACACTGAAGTTTGGAAACAGGTGATGTAGTAATGGTTATAACAAACACAACAGACGTTGTCTTCATGCTAATAAAAGAAACATGTTCTAAAATTGGACATTTTAAAGGGAAAAAATAAAATGTAATCAGATACGTCTCTAACATTTGGAGGACATGATGTATTTAAAAGCTGAAGATGTATGATCCTTTCAGTTTTGTGCTTGCAGTCACTTTATGGCAATTTTGATGTTTTCTGTAATAAATTTTACATAAAATAGCACCTGCAGTCATTGAATTAATTCAGATGCCTTCTTGCAACCTTTCAGTTCATCACTCATACATTCACACACTACTGACTCTCAGCCCTCCTCTGGCATCTTGATTGAGTGCAGCTGAGCAGAGAGCATGGTCACTCTGCTGAGCGCGAGCGTGTACTCGCCAGTTTCCCCTCTTCAGCCTTTGCAATGCTGAAAGCGAGTGCAGGAGGCAGGATGCATGACGCCCACTCACTGGCAGTGAATGCATATTTAGGTGTTCTACTGTCACACGGGCGCAATGTGACATCACGCGGACTTTGAACCAGGAAGCCGGAGGTTAAAGATCAGCTAGCGTCCGATCCGACTGTTCCAGACAGTTTTCACATGCACTTCCATTTGGTAATTTCTGTAGAAGTTCAGGGTTCCAGTGCAATAATGCATAAAAATCACTTTAGATATGAAGATGCAGCAACACGCACGCACGCACACACATACGCACGTACGCGCGCGCACACACACACACACCTTATCATTTAAAATAAGAAACATGACAGATGCATCACTTCTTTATAAGATTGTGCAACATAGGGAAAGACCTTTACAAAAGCTCTACAACTCTCTTCTCTCAGAACAATGTTTTTTTCCACAAATATTCAGTTTTGCTGTTGTACTTCAAATATATTGTTAATAAATAATGCTATATACACGACTCTCGTACCGGCTACCTTTAAAATGAGACTATTGACTGTAAAACATTTTCAGTGACTTCATTCAGCCTTCTTGAAGACTTGCTTTGCTGCGACGCCTTGAACTCTCATTTCCTGCAGAGAAGAGACGGAGAAGAAGAGGGAAAAAAAACATGAGGTGAGAGGGTGTAAATGAATGGTGAGAAGCAACAAGAACATTTGGGATTCTGTCCAGAACACCCCCCTCACCAGCTCATGCTTTGACCTCATAATCCGTCTTCCACTCTTTCACATCTATTCATCAGGTCTTTTCAGCCCGCTCCCACTTTCCTCCTCCACCTCTTCATTAGTCCCTCACTGTTCCCTTTGTGTAACCTCTGAAACCGTCGCTGGTATTCCCCAGCATATTGAGTTTAGCATCGGCAACACTTTCTCTAAATTTGTGAGAGCTTTTTAGTGGGAGAATGCTGACCGTTTGAAAACGTAACCAGCAATGAAAGATAAGCTATGAGTTTAAACTGTTCTAGAACAAATGTGCCTCTGAGCTTCTGTAGCACTTGTGCATTCAGTTTGTGTGTACTCCTTTGTTAGGTGATGGACTTTCCCCTTTTAGGCACATACAAACTCCACAGACCTCTTAATAAAAACCTTTTCTCACAAAGACAGTAACAGAATTAGCCAATGAATAACTTCTAAAACCTGCCTTATTTGAATACCCTCCCTCATTTAGCATATCAATTTCTCCATCACTTCCCTTTAAGCTTTCATTTTCCTTCTTCCCTCTTCCTTGCTTTCTCTCTGCACTGGCCTCTTCTTCCCCTCGTACATCCTTACCAAATGCAGCTTGTCGCCCTCCAGCCAGTGCGTCCAGCCTCGTCCCTCTTTCTCGCCTCGCTGTACACAAACCAGCTTGTCTCCGTCCCAATCTACTGTAGTCTGTGTAACCACAGAGATGCCGTTAGTGTGAAACATTAGCATGTAAAGTAGCCACACAAAGAGACAAGAAGCTTTATGCAAAGCAAAAAAAAAAAAGGGGGGGGGGGGGGGAGAGACTAATACAGTGATGCGTGAAAGGTCATGGAGCCTTTAAAATATACTTCATTTTTTCAAAGATGTGACCAAAAACATCAGATTTTAGATATTTGTTTAAAAATTACATGAATATATTAGTTGGACCTGATAAAAAATGATCCAATATTTTTGTATCTTTGCATCTTTTGTATCATGTGACACCCTGTAGACAGCAATAACTAAAAAAAAAGAACATTTAAAGATAATAGTTTGGGCTTTGACTTTCCAAAACATCTTTGATCTCCTTAACATCACTTTGGTGGAACAACTTGTGAGTTTGGGGTGATGTTTTTGTTTTATGATCCATTTCCTCCTGAGATTTAATCCACGGACAGGGGTCCTGTCACCTCCTTGAGACTTTTCTGGTGTAATTCAGAATTCATCCAGTTGTTTAAGACTAAATGCACAAAAACCGATCCAAAACATGACGCCACCATCGCCATTTCCTTTGTCCAAACACAAGACTTCTTATTTCATACTAAAAAAAAAAAAGTTCTACTTCAGCATCATCTATACATGAATTCGAGTTCAAACAGCCTTCTGGTTTTCCAGTGAGATCTTTAGCAATCTGCAGGTCGAGTTTGCGCTGCTACGATGGACTCTATCGCCGTTTAATGTTCTGCTGATGTTAGACTCAGTAACCTGAACACTGTCACTGTTGTCGAGACAAACTCTTTAAGGATGGTTTTATAACCTCTCCAGACTGATGAGCATCAGTAAATCAATAAATCAAATCAATACAACAGAGGAACCTCCTCTGTTTGGGCCATGACACACTTCCCACTTCTGAAAACTCAAGCATTTTACAAGCAAAGTGGTAAAAGCCACAATAACACGAGTCCTGGCTGGCAAATGTGCACAAACCCCACCTCAGGGTCACATTACATTTTAAACATTTCACCAAATGCTTTAAAAATTCCTCACCATAAGGAGGGCAATCCCGGGCACAACCAACACATGTGTGTCAGATCTGCTGTCTGGACTCTCACCGAGGACATTTCGGGTCAACATTGGGATAAATCCTTACTAATCTAGCATTAGTTAAGTGAACACTTTGCACCAGCAAAGACAGATGATTAGCGCACCAAGTTTAGGACAGAGTTCCAGGGCTCATCAGTTAAAGTTATCCCCAAGTCAGTGTCCCAGTCTCAGACGGTCAGTGGAGCACGGATTAAGGTTACTGATAAGTTCATAAATCTGGGATATGAGTCGTCTCTGTTTAGCATTCAGCTGAAGAATATCATCATAGCCCATCATTGAATGGTTACTTGGGAAGGAGCTGAATGTTTCTTATTCTGGGTTTTTAAACAGCAACGAGTGGTTATGGAATAATCCCAGCGGGAAGTGTACAGACTTTACTCAAGTACCTAACCTTCAAAGCAAACTTTGGAAAAAACACAACACACACCTGACAGGTACGGCCATCCACTATCCTCAGGTCCTCAGTAAATTCTTTTCCAATATTAAAATCCATGCTGAAATTCTTGAAGGTAGTGATTGTGTTGATTTTCATGGCTCCTGTCTCTGGGTCATGGATGATCTCTTTAGTGGGCTTCAACATACACACGATCTTCCTCAAAGCAACATTAACATCTGGGAGAAAAGAGGGAAAGATTTTGTAAGCCACACTTATGGGGGGATCTTTTCTACCTCAGACACTGCAGGTGGAGTGAACACACACACTTGTGAGGGTGTAAGTGGGTCAAAGGTGGTGATTTCATTACACTAATGTGCTGCTGGAAATGTAGATAGTCCACATCACTAAACCAGACACTGAAGATTATGAATCAGTCAACATATAAACAATTATTTAAAGATAAACGCATGAAAGATGAATGTTAAATGAGAGGGTTTTACCCGTTAAACATTTGATGGTAATAATACTATAAAATATGCTGCATAAAGACTGGTACCTAAACATGTCAGGTAGGCGTCCACATTCTCCTGCTCCACCATATGATAGGTGCCGGAGTAATTAGGTTTAGTCATTTTTTCCTTAAGAAACTCCAGAAATTCCTGCTTTGCCTTGTTCTGGTTTTTCCTCCCGTCCCGTCTGGATCCCACGGATCAGCTGCCGACCCACAAGTCTGAACCAAGATTAGTGTACAACCACTTGTGCGTAAATTGTAAGCCCTGGCAAATACCTGCTCCAATCGAAACACAAATACAGATTAATCTAAAGAGATTCAATGTGAATAAATAGTAATAATTTAAACTTCACAAATCTGCTATTTTAGCTTTTTATTTTCAACTTCCAGCGCGCACAAATGTCTACAAATACTTGCGATGTTCTTTTCGCTCACTTACAGCTCGTTAAATAGCCGTGCACGAATCGCCTGTTGATCGCAGAAGTCTAATCATCACTTCTGCGGTGAACCTTTGTACAGCTGACGACGTAAGCTACGTAACTGACCGACGTAGTTGCCAGCTTTTGCGTGGTGTTCCCTGTAATTACCTTATCGTCTGTCCCGGTGTTTTATATGCGGTGTCAGCCACGATGGAAACAATTTAAATGCCGGGGCTTTCCCCCTCTTGGGTCCCCACTCTTTGTAGTGGTCAGCTGCTTTTTTGTCTCCCCCTGGGGCTAATTTTTTGTCCCTCGCCACCCCTCCCCCGGCCCCCTGCCACTTCTTTGTATATTTCATCACATCCATACTGATTGCCGAAACTATCTCCCTAACATCTCCATCCATCCTTTTTCCTTCACTTATCCAAGGTTTGTGAGTCTTTATACTGAGGTGATGATGATTATTATTATTCTCGGTGATAAATTCAAAAACTGCGGCGAACAGGTAGCCGCCGGAAATGCATAGCAGGGATCCACAGTCCAATCACAGCAGCTGCCAGCTCCTTCGACGCCACCTGTACTTACATTTCCAGTAAGCTGGTGCACGTCTGGTGAGGTCGTAGGATTCGGGGGAAGGGGTTACGACATCCCTACACATAAGTATAAATCCCCGGTGACACGCACAGATCCCGTCACATGTGCACGTGGATTTTGGAGACAATTTTTAAGCTGCCAAATGTAAGCTGCTTTCAAGTGAGGGTGGAGAACTGGGACATCTGAGCTTCATGTGTTTTTCATATATCATCCCTCGACTAGAAAACGAGTAATAGCCTGTGAAAGTTAATATATGGTTTAAATAACCTGCACTACTTGCTGGATGTTCTTCTGATGTAAAACGGTCAGTTAGAGCTCCTTCTCTGAAGCGAGTATAGGATAACTCTTGCTCATTTTTAAATATAGATTTAATCCAGGTGATGTAGAATGACTACATCTAGGCTCCTATATGGCGTCTGTAATCTTAAATTGGGGAATTCCACAGAAAGCCCAAATGTCCCAGTTTTCTGTTAGTACGTGAATGCTGCTTACATTTGTGGATCTGGGTAGAAGCTGGCAGCCCGAAGACAGTCTCAAAACCCCACGTGCACATGTGACGTGATCTATAAATCTCCCCGTATCAGTCTAGGTGTGTGTAAACACTCGTCTAGTCATCTAAATGAGGCTCAGTTCACCCGATGCCACATCGGCCTTTGTCACCATAAGGAGAAAAACCGAGGACCTCATTGCTTTTTATATAGGTGGGAGTCACCAAACACCCTAAGATACGATATCATTGACATTTATAACATTTCGCCATATACCGAGTACTGCAATAACATATTTAAAGGATCCATCACCTTATTGTTAAACTGCAAATTATGTCCTCAGAGTTAAACTTTGTCATCGTCTCTTTATCAAATAAGATAGTTATCTCACTTCACTTTTTTGTTTCCAAGCATGCCAGCACTGTTACTAAAGCCCGCCATAAGAGGGAGTCAGTTTGCTATCAGTCTGCGATTGAATGGGGTCAAGTTGGCAATTACATGTAATTTGTTTCTGATAATACAGTAATAATAATGGGAAACCATTTAGTCGACCCTCAGACTAGTCTACTTCTGCCTGAGGTTTCTTTTACTGAATGTTTGTCGTTTAATAATGACTCAGGGTTCGTGAATATCATCGAGCATCCTTTACTTCGAAACAAAGCAACCATTACACGTTAGTCATTACATTCCAGGGGGCGGGTCCCTTCTCTCTTGCCCCGTCTCACTGCGTGCATGCGCAGCATACTAATACGGAACAGGTATATTAAAGTAGCATTAATGAACAACATTGGTCAGATGTTCTACACTGAAATTCAAGTTAGTCCTCACTGTTGCTAAGTGTTGCTAAGATCTGATTGTTGGGGTTTCCTCTGTATTATTGTAGGGTCTTTGGCTTACAATGTACCGTAAAATGCTTGGAGGTGATTGGAGTCGTGATTTGGCATTATATAAATAAATCTGAATTGAATAGTCACCACAGGTTGCAGCAGTAATGTAAAAAAAAAAAAATAATGCAATCACCAGGCAGCCAATATTTATTTATTTATTTTTGGTTGATTGAAGGAGGTCGCCGTTCTATTTTTCCTCCTGTGACTGAGCCATTAGCTTGCTCTGAATTAGGAATTAGGTTTTGTCAAGCTGCTTGTATCCAGTGTGGGATGGTTTGTTGTTTGAGTTAATTTAATGTAGGTTTACTCAGCTAACGTTGTCTCAGGATGGTGCTGCATGAGATTTTTTATTGTATTCCGAGAGTATTTTAATTTATTAAAATATCCAAATTCAGTGTTCCTGTATAGATACATGCAAATATCGCAGTACTACGCTTGATTTTTGTCTCAAACACTTGTTTTTCCAAACACTTCCTTGTTTCCAAAGTGGTCGCCACAGTATCCTCGGGATCAGAACTAGAAGTAAACTAGCTTGTGTCGCCTTCTGCTCTCAGGATCTTTTACATGTTAACAACCACACCACTGAGGGTAAAAGTTAGAATCAGGGTTAAGTTGCAGTAAGGGTCAGAGGCATTCACCTGTGATGGTGAAGGTTAGGGTCACGTGCTAAGTTATAATGTCAACCACTGTTGAGCAAAAAGAGCCACTTAAGGGATTTTCAGGGAGATCAGTGTCCAACATGTGACAAAACAACACTGGCATACACGTGAACACACACACACACACACACACACACACACACACACACACACACACACACACCTGGAGAATATGAACATGGAAATGTTCAGTAATGTTTCCCCTTTGTTCTGTTCATGAATTGTACTGGCTGACACAGGACCACCTCGAGCTATCTTCAGTAGTAAAAGGCAAAACTTTGGATTAGTAAACAGATCTCAGGTCTGCATGAGCTCTGGGGTAGGGGGCGTGGTTTCTCTCTGTGATCTTGTTAAAGTATTAAAGCTTCCTCACCTGTTAGAAATTAAAGTGCTCTGGGCACCAGAGGAGGAAGAGTAAGGGGAGAGGGGTGTGGAAATGAGTGAGGGACTTCAAACAGGTTGGTTGAAGTGTGCATATGGGCTCTCGGTGCCAAGTAGGGCATTAGAGTAGGTCAGAGAGCATAAAACTCACTGTGGAGTCGTTCCAAGACATTCAAACAAGTGTGCCAAAATAAGAAATCAGGAGAACAGCTGGGCCACATTTCTGAAAAAAAGGACACACGGAGATCTAAGTAACCCCATTTTACATTCAACAGTAGTATATAGTTATATTTAACAAATAATGTATCATGGTGTTGTAAGCAGATAAGTGCGTTATAATGTACTTTTAGAAACTGGAGACAATTGATAACATTTAAAGCCATGTTCAAACTCTTTTTTCCTCATTTTAGTAGTAATGATAGTTATTGGTAAAAATATTTTGCAAATTGTAGTTGGTGGAAATGAAATGAATTAAACACAGCAGCAATTCAGGAAGCAGAAAAGTCAGGCCTAATTTGCTGTCTCATGGAGAGCACATCATTGGAAGAGAATTAGGCTGTTTATAAGCTCCTTCTTTTCATTCTGTGTCCAGCATAATTAATACCTGTTGCCACTGAAGGGGAGACTTGCTGCTGCTCTCTGTGTACTCATATGGAAGTGCAGGGAAGTCCCAGAGCAGCCGTACAAGACATTGAGCCAGTGACTCACCCTCAGCATCTAATTCTGGGTCAGGCTGACCTGCTATCACTTTCAGAGGTCTCTCTCTTTCTCTTTCCCTTTCTCCTTTTCTCTGTAGGGATGTGTCTGCTCGTTTTGTAGTTGTTGAAAGAGGTGTGTTGGGGTCAAAGCAGAACCTCACCAGCTGCAGCCAGTTCTTCAAATGAGACCACTACATATCCTCAGAACTGATGTTTCCACTCTGCCAGGTTGGTGTTTTTGTGACCATGCCTCTTGTCACTTTTGCTAAATGTTTGGATAGATTCCCAGGGCCATCCTGTCTTTAGTGTTTTGCAGCCTCCTCTGCTCTGGCTTCAGTGTCTTTCTCAGCAGCCAGCTCACTAACCTCTCCCTCGCATCTTCAGGCTCTCAGCCATCAGTTCAGCCTCCACATCTGGCTTTGTTCTTGCCTGCTGGCAACCCCTGGCCCTCTGCGCTTCCATCAGAGATTTATAATAAATCAGTTTGGCCCATCCCCTGCCTCATGGTCTGTGTTTGCACATGGTTTGTAGGTCACCATAACAACACTGATAAATGCACAGACCAGTCACTTAACATGGTGTTGCAATCATTCCCCAGAGATTTTGGTTCATATTGATGTGGTAACATTGTCTGGCTGTACAATGCACATTGAGATCCAATGACTTTGGATACCATTGGAGTAAAGTGCAGCAACAGACACAAACTGAACTGCTGAAACAGCTCATTTGGAAGAACGTTAGGTCCCTGGTTCAATCTCACGTTTCAGCAGTGGAAGGATAACTTTATGCAAACGCTCCTCCTTGACTTAATAAACTGTACTGAGATGCTTTTATGTGATTGGCAATTAGATATCTACCTTAATTAGTCGTTGAATGGGGGTATTTAATAAAATATTTGCTAAATATGTGATACTGTGACTAGCTAGAATTGCTGTTGTTTTTCTCTGTGTGTATTTCAGTGTTGTATCTCCCATTAAAAGACTGTGTCTACATGCCTAAATGCACTGAGGTGAGCCACGTGACTGGCTGCTTAGATATTCGTGTTAACGAGTTGCTTTTACAGGAGTGCCTATTACACCTGTGACAATCCTAATAACAAACAATCCTCTTTGTCTGTAGTGATCCTAAGTGAAACTGAACAGAGTGAAACTGAACAGAGAGGAAAGAAATGACCCGGTGAAGGTTGTTTTTTTAGGTTTTGTTTTTCACACTCACGCCCTCTGCCTCACTCAGATAATATTTCTGCTGGGAAGCTGTCTTTAAGTAATTTGATTGCATGTAAATTTTCCATGTAATTTGTTACATAAGTAGAAGGTAAAATGTTACATTTACTGGAATCTAGTTTGTTTTGGTATATCGATCACATTTCCCCTAATGGTTAATTACTACATAAATAACCCTTTGATTTTATATTATGTTGTGTTTTATTCAAGATTCTTGCTTCAATTTTTAATGAGGGTGAGAAATCCTTTTTTGAGTGCATATATTTAAAAAAAAAAGAAGAAGAAAGAAATCAGGGGTAATGTATTACACTGCAACTTTTAAACTGTGTTTGTAGATAAAAAAGTCTATGATGCAGGAAACTATGCTCTCCCTTTAAACAAACTTCAGCACTGATTGTTTGGTGGAGAGACTGAGGGAGACCGGAGGGTGACCCCACTCTGTCCCCTCTTTTCTGACAGTTTGCACAGTTGCACAGTCCAGCTGTCAGTACGTTTCTGATCTCCCACTGACTCAAATACTTCTCTTTAAGGCCGGACTCTCTCCATCCAAGTTTCATTTCTTCTTTCCCCATCTTTAGTCATCTTTAATCCACGAATGTTTAGTGAAATAAATACCAACAGCATTCTTGTAAGAAAAAAAAACTGTCGCTGTTGCATTTATTCTCCCATTTTCTAAACTATGAAAACAACATGGATTAAATGGAGCTACGCAGGAGGACAAATGAGTCTATAAATATATTAACTTACTGTGAATGCATGGGTGTGTCACTCAACATCACGTCTAAAGCTTCACCCCTGACACGTGACTCATCAGGTGCATTCCCTGCCACGGCTAACGAGATTCCCCTCATTAAGTCCCTTAGGTAGTAATCTGTGTGGCAGAGTTGGGGGTAGTGAAATGTGAAAACGATTCTGTAGGAGGGAAAGAGGGAAGGAGAGGCTGAAACCTCAATGGAAAACAGTGATTTTGTCCTGTGAAGGCCAGGAAGTTGCAGGCTTAATATCTCGTGGAGAGTCTACTGTTTTTTTATTCTTGTTTTCCCCACTTTTTAAAAAGCTTTAGGGATTGGCTGGTGGTGGTGAAGGCCATCTGGCTGGGTGCTTTATCTGGATTTTATGGTGTGAGCCTTAGGCCAACTGTGGCCACCTGCATGGGTAAGATAACCGTGGACAGGAACAGCATGGTAAACCATGTTTGTGTGTAAATCAGTGGTAATAGACCCTGAAAATTAGCCTGTTCAGCATGTTAGTTTGGCATTTTCATGTTTTGTCATCACGTAGTTTCCGTTTTTCTGCTTTACTGCCCTCTTTAACCTGATCTAGATGATAAACTCTCCATCAGTGTGTTTAACCTTTCTGAGTGTCTGAGCCTTGTCTGACTGCCGTCCTTGTCCTTGGCAGGAGTTATTGCTGTGAGATGTCAGACTGCGTGTCCTGATTTTCTCGTGTCAGTGCAACACAACATGAGGGAAGGCGAAAGCCACCATAAATTCACCTGTCATCTGACGAGGAAATAGGGGTGTGTGTGCGGTACATCATGGAGTCTGTGGTGAGATTAAAAAATTCCCTGAGCATGCCCATCAGGAAGCTGACCAGCTGTGTGTCGGAGGTGAAGGGGAAGAAGCTGTGTGCCAAACGTAGGAACAAGAGAGGGAGAGGCAGCGGGAGTCGAGGAGGATGTGTCAAGTTGGGCAAAACGTCTCCCCCCCGAGCTGCATATCCCAAAGATCTGTCTATCATTTGCTCGTACCAGACAGAGCTGGAGAAGGAGAGGCAAGTAATGCTCTGTATGTGATGTAGAAACCGTCATGCAGGGGTGAAGGAAGTATTCACATACTTTAAGTAAAAGTAGCAACAGGTGCTTTTGTAAACATGAAGTGTTACAAGTAGCACTCTTACAGTGAAAATGTTGCTTAAAAATCACAATTCATAGTTTTGGAATCTAAATGAGAAATTGTTATCGAGAAGAAATAAAAAATGAAACACAATGAAACGATTGACAAACTAAACTAACCGCCCATATCAGCCAATTTCTGTGTAGTGTCACCACAAACTGCCTCCAAGACAATGGGAGGGGCGTCAGAAATGGAAACCACAAGTACCACAAAGCTGCACAAGCACCTGAGTAGTATCATTATTTTGTGCCATTACAAATAACAGGCAGGGTTGCTTCTTGGATGCATTATATGAACAGGCGTTTTATCATTTCCAGGTGAAAATGGAAAAAAGACTCTAAACAGACATGAAATCAAGTTTTGCCTGAGTTACATGTAATTCATCTGCAAACTGAAATCAATCCCCTCAGTTCACCTCATTTTGTCAATTCCTCACTGTGCTCTCATTGCAGGAGGCAGCTGAGATGAACGAAGGCGTTAACTGTGCAGAGAGATTTTTATTTTCTGCCTGCGATATCTGAGCTGTATTTATGTTTGTCTGCTGTGTTGACAGAAAGCTGCGGGAAGCCACCAAGGCCCAGAAGAATGCAGAGAGAGCAGCGATGAGAGCTCATTTCAGGAGAAAATATCAGCTGCCTGAGGTCTGTGTTTGGAAGAAAATAACAATATTTATCCTCTAGTTTTGTGTAAATTGGACAGTTTTCCCCTTATACACGGTACTGGGTTTTTAAAAATTTTTATTTCTTTAACAGAGTTGAATTGAAACTTTACAAAACGCTGCATTCTTCTGTTCACTACTCTCACACACCAGTTTAAATTTTCTTCAAAATATAATGTTTTTCCAACTTCACTGAATTAATTTAGATAAAATGTCAAATAACCACAAAAATGTGCTGCGTAATTCTTCTGAATTTAGGATTCAGGGTTCAGCAACCAAAAAATTCTTACCAGTTCAAAATGAAACTTGCTGTGTCAAAGAAAATGAGAAGATAGAAAGAAGATGAGAAGTAAATACTTTTTATCAAGTATTTACTTGATAAATACCCTCAGGGAAAAAAAATGAAATCATGAAAGGAAAAAAGAAAAAAAGGGCAGCACGGCGGTCGCAGTCAGGAGGCCTTGGATTCAAATCTTGACTTTCTAGTCCAGTCTGGTCTTTCTGTGTGGAGTTTGCATGTTCTCATGTCTGTGTGGGTTCTCTCTGGGTACTTTCATTTCATCATTAAACATCATGTTAATGTCTGTAGCTCAGTAGTTATAAACCAATCTCAATGCAGTTTCTGTTTTTCCTTTTGCAAACACTTCTCCATCAACAAGATGTAGCGCATCTTGATACTGCATAAAAAAACCTTAAAACTCAAACTGTTATAACTTCAGATGTGTTTGCAGCCTTTGCAGAGATACAGCCAACCCCCAACAATACAATAGTTGGCTTATTCTTTGCAGGCATTATCCATGTGTGCCAACTTGTATGTTACTGCAACATAATAATGGATTGGATTTATATAGCGCCTTTCTATGCACCCAAAGCGCTTTACAATGCCACTATTCATTCACACACTGGTGGAGTGTGTGAATGTGCAAGCTACCGTTGTAGCCACAGCTGCCCTGAGGTAGACTGACAGAAGCGAGGCTGCCATACCGCGCCATCGGCCCCTCTGGGCAACACCAGTAGGCGGTAGGGTAAAGTGTCTTGCCCAAGGACACAACGACCAGGACAGAGAGCCTGGGGATCGAGCCGGCGACCTTCCGATTACAGATGCGCTTCCCAACCCCTGAGCCACGGTCGCCCCAAGGACATAAGAGATGTAGAGCTATTTATTCATTTTTATTTTTGCAACACGTTCAACCCTGTAACCCATTTGTTCTTCCATCATCCTTCAGAACACGAAGGACACAAACCAGCGGAGGTCAGTCGGAGGCAAAGTGTCGCTCCCCCACGAGCTATCGACAATAATTCATCCTGAAACCAAAACCAAGAACGATGGCTTCAACCTGCTGAGTGCCTTTCAAGGCCTCAGCTTCAGCACAGCGGTCCTCACAGGGAGGAAACGCAGCGGGACGCCTACTCCTGCACCAGCAAATGGGGGATCTTGTAAAATCATGTGATCAATATGTACTCACAGCAATGATTATTACACTCTATTAATGAAGAGAACAGCATATGGGAATTTATGACTGCTGCTTTTATGTAAGCTGAAGTCAGTTTTCTTCTTACATAGCTCTGATAACTTGTAACAGGTGAATAAGTCACCTGTTTTACTTAATAATAACAAATACGGCAGTGTAAAATGCTTATTTTAGGTATTGATTAGATATACTCAAACATTATTATGAGGTGTTGAATTACTGGTCAGTACATGACAATGAAAGTACAAATGGGATTTTACGCAGTACTTGAAGAATTTTTTCCTCATTGAATATGTTGATTTTATACTGTTTTAATAAGCTGTTGCATTATATTGTGATTATATAACTAAATCAATAGTTGTAGATGTTAAAACAGGGCACATCTTGTCCTGGTGATGTTTCACTCGGACACCGTGTTTAGTTTTTTTTATAATAGAAGCCAAGCTAGTACGCAGAGCTGTCGGTCTAAATGATATAGATCCAACTAAGAGATCTATACACAAGTGAGGAACCTCAGGGCAACAAAACAACATGAAACTTTCTTATTTTGTGTGATTATATTAGAATTTGTCCACTTTTCTTTATACTGAGTCCTTTCTGCATCACATCTACAGTATCGGTGATGTGTATGAGCCAAATTTGCTAGTTTCTAATAACTGCTTTGTTTGTGTTGAGCTTATTTTGGTGCATAAATTCAAGGCTTTTATACAGTATGGAGAAAAACACCACTTACGAAGGTGGACATTTAGTCTGTTTGTTTGTAGCTGATTTGCTGTGATTGAACTTGTAATAAAACACATTTCGGGAAGCTACACTGGCCCATTATCTGTTTTTTGTGCAGTCAACCTGAAATTCTGGCTCTGTTGTGTTTCTCTTGAACTCTGATGCTCAGATTTATAAATCATCAAACTCCTGTCAGCACGAAATCTCATTCAAGGGTGAATTTTAGCGTTGGAGGAGGGAAAGAATGAGCCCTGCAGAGACGACACCAAACAAGAAGTGTCACAACTCTGGATGAGTCCGCCTGGCACAGCTCACTCAGACCAGAGCCAGCATGTCCACACGAGTGACTGCGGGTATCAAAGCGAAGGGCTCTTGTGGGTCCAGAAATGTGTTTTTTGGTGTTGCACCTCAAAAGGGTCTTTGTGTGACTGCAGCAGGGACTGTGATGCATGGAAAGCTAGAAGGCGGGAAAAGAGTAGTGAAAGGGATGCGGAGTTTTGAGGAGATCCCTCACACTGGGAGGAATGGATGGCTCAACCTGCTGAAATTCTGGAGAGAAAATCGCTTCCAGCAGCTTCACAAGCACATGGAGAGGACCTTCAACACGCTCGGACCCATCTACAGGTAGAGGGAAGTTTAAAGCTTAAAACGTTCTTCAGTATGTTCGTGTGCTTACCAAATATCCTTTCTGTCTCTCTGTGTGACTGCAATAGAGAAAAGCTCGGCACCCTAAGCAGTGTGAACATCATGCTCCCATCTGACGTCAGTGAGCTCTTTAAGTCAGAGGGTCTGCACCCCCGACGGATGACCCTGCAGCCCTGGGCGACACACCGGGAAATACGCAACCACAGCAAGGGCATCTTCCTCAAGTCAGTTCCACATGTGTGTTTTAAATTACTCGTGAAGTGGTGATATGCATCTGTGCAAGCAGTCACACGATGGAGACTCCTCTCCCCTCCGTGGGTAAAATCCCATTATTCTACTGATTAAAATTTAAGAGTCAAAATTTGACTAAATCATTTCAATGTTCCCTCGAGGGATGGAAACAACTCCATGTGGGTGTGTGCACATGAATGTAATCACTTGTACCATCATCGTGTCTTTTGGGGGGTAATTTAATCAGGCGTGGAAAGTTTTTGTTCATCATTTAGTTTCTTAGTTGCTTCCTGCTCATACATTTGACTGAGAGATGGTAAAACATCACTGTGAAGGTACAGCACTCTGGTGTGAAACACAGATAACAAGCAATAATTATGACTTTAAAAAGCAGACTGAGGTTGTTCATAAAACAACAACAAAATGCAGCGAAATTTCAGCCCTAAAAGAACAGCTTTTCCAATGAGATTATAATTATAAGGAGAAAATGCAAAATTAAAGCAAAAGATGAAGTTTTCTCATTTCTTATTGGAATATTAGAACAACTAAATGGAGCGCACTGCAAAGGCTGTGGTCACCATAGAGATTATATATAATATTTAAAATTATACACAAAAAGAGGTCTCTAGACATCCTTATACTGTGTGTGTTGTTCGGTTGTTGGTTCTGACATAAAGGTCCTTTTAAAAGTTCTAATATTAGTGCATTCAGACATTTTCTAATTCAATATTTTCAATATTTTAAGCTTTTAAATCCTGAACCATGAACTCATGCAAACGCACACAAAAACTCATGGCTGTAAAGGGTTGAGTGGTAAAGGCTGCTGGAAGTTTGTAGCCACTGATTCAGATTTAGTGTCACCCCCATAAAGCTGGAACTCTCATGCGACTTTAAAAAAAGACCAAAACTAGGCTGAGAAATCCCAGTGGACTGAAATATTTTTCATAATTCAAACAGTGAATTCTTTTTTCTTATTGTTTTACATCAGAATTTTCAAAGTCATCAGTTCTCTTTTAACAGACTTTAATTTGCTTTCACTCAACCACAGAAACACGCTGTGGTTTAACTGCACATGTAAGAGCTGTGCATTTAAGAAAATGCTATACACTTTAAATGAACTGATTAATATAATTCAGCTATTTAAAGATGGCTGTTGTCATGAGTGACGAGTTGTTAGCTACGTGTTTGTACCTGTTAAACATGATAATCCCCCACTGTCTTCAGGAAAAGGAAGTTTTCCCTGGATTCTGAGCAGTCCTGTGACAGAGTAGCTTGTAATGACCTTTAGCAGCCACAACTTCAAGTAATGACTTTTGCTTTGTGTTGGTGTTTGCATGATTGTCTCACTCTCTCACAGTGTTGTGGGGGAATTTCCCCCCTATCTTCTTTACAAAATCGATTCAGTTCAGTTGCTTGTGGGAATTTGAGAGCCTGCAAAACGAGCCCAAAGATCATGCCTCCAACACCGCGCCAGACGGTGTTTGTGCTGATCTACTAAGTTTGTTTTTTTCCAAATGTGGTGCTGTGCTTTCTGGCGAAACAGCTCTACTCTCTCCAAAAGGACATTGTTCCAGAAACCTTGTGTTGTTCAGATTTAACTTTGCAAACCGAAACTGTGCTGTCATGTTCTTTTTTAGAGAGACGAATGTAGAGACGAGATGTATCTCTTGGTTTTTTTCTGTGAACATTGCATAATCTGACCTTGGGGTGAATTTGCAGGGACATCCAGTCCCGGGAGGACTGTGGCATTGTGTTAACACACCTGACTGCTCCAGATCAGCTCACTCCTCATTCCTATGGAAGCAGTAAAGGTGTACTTATTTTTGCACCTGATTATCTCGTGTCCTATGAAAACTTTCTTTGTTGCATATTAACTATTGCAACGTTTGGGTAAAGGTAGACGTGTGGTTGGGAAGAGGTCAAGCACCAAAAAAAGAGACTTCTCTCAATCTGGCTTTCTTTGAATTCATGTTTAGACAATGATAAGTCTGACTGGGAGTCAAACTTGAACACGATGTCCTTATTTTATTTCACAGTGACTGAGCAGATATGAAATAAGCTCATTTTAATGCTTAGCGTGCACCTTTCTCTCCACAGGAATGGGGAAGAGTGGAGAGCTGACCGTCTGCAGCTGAACAAGGAGGTGATGATGAGTGCAGCAGTAAAACGCTTTCTCCCTCTCCTTGATGAGGTGGCGAAGGATTTCTGTCAAATGCTGCAGACAAGAATGGAAAAGGAGGGAAGAGGAGAGAAGGGAAAATGCGTTCTTACCATCGATCCCAGTCCTGACCTTTTTCGTTTTGCACTGGAAGGTTAGAGGTCATCAGCCCCATGATATGAGACCTTTGTGTATCTCTAAGTGTCATTTTACAGCTTGTAAAATGAGTATTCATTAATTCCTGTTTATTTACAATGAAGCCAAAAAAGTAGACTTTCTTTTTCTATGTTGGAAAAGTGTGGAGAGGTGTGAAATGATGGGTGTTTGACAGAAACATCCCATAAATGTCAAGTCTAATTTTTCATGCGGCAGTGATCGACCTTGAAGCCCCGAGGGATGGAAGGCCACGGATTCATGTCGCTTCCCCGTTTTGACAGGCTTTCATTCAGCCTAACTATCAGGTCTATGCATTGACTCACAAATGCTGATGTAAGCTGCGCCAGTTTCTGACGTCAGAGGAATTACACAATCTGCAGGAGCATCACCTCTTTAAAATCTTCAAAAAAAGAAGAAGAAGAAGAAGAAAACGCAAATAGATCAGTGCTGCTGCTCTCTCTGTCCTTTAATTCTAAAATATTCACACCTAACATGAGAACCGAACCTCATCCTATCCCCAGGCGTCTCTTAGCGTACTCTGGGTGTAGGAGGTCAAAGAGAACATGCACCTTTAAAAATAGAAATGGCAACAAAGATGATCAAAGCTCCAGCGTTATTTCAGCAGGTCTGCTCCTTTCATGTGCCTATCTGCTGTATTCCATGTTCGCAAGTGTGAAAGCCTGTATGACTCAGTGTACACTTGTTTGCATCTGTGTGTATGCGAGTGGGAAGGGGGGGAGAGCTGATGACTTTGAGTCACGCTGCTCTGCTCCTAATGGAGCCCAGCACAAGAAACCAAGTGCTAAGCCGGAGTAAGAAACTCTACTCCAGTCGCTGATGTCGTGTTAATATAACTTGAACATGTTTGATTGGGAAACATCATGCGCACCGTGGGGAGATCTATATTAAAAGGGGTCTATTTTTGTTTGTTTTTACATAAATAAGAAAAAATAAAGTGCATTTTTGAAATTGTTTAACTGTTATTTGGAAAAGATTAATAAATTGATGACACATAGAGACATTCAAGACAAAGGTCAATGTAATCCTCCATGAAGTTTAATAGTTTATTTATTTTTAAGTCCTTTGCTTGCTCATGTTTTAGGTCATCAGTCATCTATCTCATCTTAACCCGCCTATACCTCTTTCTTTTCCTCCCTTCCTCCCTCTCTAGCTAGCTGCCACGTGCTCTACGGAGAGCGTATTGGCCTCTTCTCCTCATCCCCCTCCCTGGAATCTCAGAAGTTCATCTGGGCCGTGGAGCGAATGCTAACAACCACTCCTCCTCTCCTCTACCTGCCCCCTCGCTTACTGTTGCGCATGGGTGCTCCCCTGTGGACCCAGCACGCCACTGCTTGGGACCACATCTTCAGTCATGGTAGGAAAGGGCCATAATCGCAAGAGCGTCATATCAGCATCAGCATGCTTCTTTGTCCTTTCACTTCCACAACCTGACTGTTTGTCTTCCAGCGGAGGCGAGGATCCAGAGGGGGTACCAGCGCTTGTCAACCTCCCTGGATAGAGCATCTCCGGCTGGGACTGCTGGAAGCCAGTACACTGGAGTTCTGGGGCAACTCATGGAGAAAGGGCAGCTATCTTTGGACCTCATCAAAGCCAACATCACTGAGCTGATGGCTGGAGGGGTGGATACGGTGCGTGTGTTGGTGTGTGTGTGTGTGCCAATATGTGTGATAGCCTGACTTAGCCTGGGTCTCTATACCTAATTCTGTGTCACGTCTCATCCTATCCTCTCTTCAGACAGCAGTACCCCTGCAGTTTGCTCTGTTTGAGCTGGGACGCAACCCTGAGGTGCAGGAGAGCGTTAGGCAGCAGGTGAGGGTGTCGTGGGCACAGGCTGGTGGGGATCCTCACAAAGCCCTGCAGGGGGCACCACTTCTTAAAGGCACAATCAAAGAGGTCCTCAGGTAAACACGTCAAGAATCTGACTGCACATGGTCTCTTATATCCATTTGTTTGCACATGGAAAATAAATGAGAACGGCACCTACACATACACATCTCTGCAGTCTGTCCTTACATCTGTCTCCAGTGCCCACACAGTGGAGGGCACCTCTAATACACGTCCTAATGCTCACATATTTTCATTCACATGTCACTCTGAAGCACTGTGGATCTGCTGACATGTGACTCCTGTATGTTTTTTCCACGAATGTTTGCCAAAAATTTCATTGCAGCATCTCAAACTCTGTAGTTTATGTTGTCCCCATGTGCTGGTACCCATGGTCCTAATGAGACGATGGATGGTGTACTGGGAGATCTCCTTAATCTGGAGCAGTGCATCACTGACCCACCACCAAACCAGTCAATGCTGAACAATGTTACAGGCAGTATAATGTTTTCTATGGATTCTCAGGTTCACCCTGAGCACATGTCTGTCACATGTTCTCATGGCGAAATACACAGGGCATCAGTGATTGGCCTGTCAATTCTGGCATTCTGTGCAGTCAGCACAGGCCCCACTGCAGGACATCGGACCCTCGGGCAACTCTCATGAAGTCGGTTTCTGATTGTTTAGTCAGAGACATTCACACCGGTGACCTGCTGGAAGTCATTTTGTAACTCTGGCAGTGCTCATCCTGTTCCTCCTTGCACAAACAAGCATATACAACACCTGGCAGTCTCACGTACTGATGTGGCATTCTGGAGGAGTCCAGAAACGATGTGGGCTTCATAGATAATTGGCAAACCTTCTGGAGGAAACCTGGTCTTGTTAGGAGAGACGGCATCCATCCCACTTTGGATGGAGCAGCTCTCATTTCTAGAAATATGGACAAATTTATTAAACCCCCCAAAATATGACCAGAGTTGGGACCAGGAAGCAGAGTTGCAGTCTTACGCCTCTCTGCAGCTTCTCTCCTCTTGCTACCCCCCAAAAACCCATTGAAAAATCTCCATTGAGACTGTGTCTAACTACCAGAAATCCCGAAGCACAGGCCGAGGGGGCGGTGTGGCAGCAATTTTTCACACCAGCCTATTAATTAACGAAAGACCAAGACAGACTTTTAATTCATTTGAAAACCTGATGCTTAACCTTGTCCAACCCAGCTGTAAAACTCAGAAACCAGTCTTACTTGTTATCATCTATCGTCCACCTGGGCCTTACACAGAGTTTCTGTCTGATTCCTCAGACTTTTTATCTGATGTAGTGCTCAGCTCAGATAAAATAATTATTGTGGGTGATTTTAACATCCATGTTGATGCTAAAAATGACAGCCTCAACATGGCATTTAATCTGTTATTAGACTCAATTGGCTTCTCTCAAAATGTAAAAGAACCCACCCACCACTTTAATCACACTCTAGATCTTGTGTTAACATATGGCATAGAAACTGAACATTTAACAGTGTTTCCTGAAAACCCTCTCCTGTCTGATCATTTCCTGATAACATTTACATTTACAATAATTGATTACACAGAATCAAAACAAGCAAAAACAACCAAAGAAAACAACCCCCCCAAGGTCACCGTCCCAGAGACCGACCGCGCATCCAGCAGCGGAGCAACAAAAAGAAAAAACGCCACAAAACAGTCTCAGGCGGCCCATCAACATAACAAAAGAGTTCAGGGGGCCTACCTCGAGTCCAAAGGCGGCGACATTGCCGCTCCGGCGGACGGCCACGGGTCCGGCAGCAGCAGCAAAACAGTTCCGGGGGCCTGCCACAGCTCCAGTGGCGGCGGCACTGCTGCCCCTCCGGTGGCGAGTCCCGGGTCCAGTAACGGCGGCGCTGCTCCCCAGGCGGCCTGCCCGGGATCCAGTGGCGGTGGCGGCGCTGCTGCTCCTCCGGCGGCCTGCCCCGGGTCCGACGGCGGCGGCGCTGCTCCCCAGGCGGCCTGCCCGGGATCCAGTGGCGGTGGCGGCGCTGCTGCTCCTCCGGCGGCCTGCCCCGGGTCCGACGGCGCCGGCGCTGCTCCCCAGGCGGCCTGCCCGGGATCCAGTGGCGGTGGCGGCGCTGCTGCCCCTCCGGCGGCCTGTCCCGGGTCCGACGACGGCGGCGCTGCTCCCCAGGCAGCCTGCCCCGAATCCAGTGGCGGCGGCGCAGCTCCGGTGAACAACGGCGAGGTATGGTACAAGGCCGATGACACGCCGGTCGCTGACGCGCCGGTCGCTGACGCAGACGCGCTGGGCGTAGCTGGCGTGGAGGGCGCGCTAGACGCGATGATCCGTCTGACTTGCCGACCTCCAGTTCAGGCTGAGCGGGTCTCTCCGGACCTCCGAGCTCCTCCGGTGGCAGCGCGGGCTCCACAGGCTCGCCGAGCTCCTCCGGCTCGCCGAGCTCCTCCGGCACGCCGAACTGCTCCCGCTCCGGCTCGCTGAGCCCCTCAGCTGGCGGTGCGGGCTCCTCCGGCTCGCTGAGCCCCTCCGGCTCACTGAGCTCCACCAGCTTGCTGAGCTCCTCAGCTGGCGGTGCGGGCTCCTCCAGCTCGCTGAGCCCCTCCTGCCCGCTGAACTCCTCCGGCTCGCTGAGCCCCTCCTGCTCGCTGAGCCCCTCCGGCTCGCTGAGCTCCTCCGGCTCGCTGAGCTCCTCAGCTGGTGGTGCGGGCTCCTCCAGCTCGCTGAGCTCCTCAGCTGGCGGTGCGGGCTCCCCCAGCTCGCTGAGCTCCTCAGCTGGCGGTGCGGGCTCCTCCAGCTCGCTGAGCTCCTCCGGCTCTCCGAGCTCCTGCTCCGGCTCGCAGGGCTCCGCAGCTGGCAGTGAAAAAGAAATCAGGATGGTGGCTGCAGGCAGACGAAACGGTGGCGGAGGTACAGCTGCAGATGGTGAAGCAGCGGGTGGTGTAGCGACCTCAGACCAAGGTGACGTTACCTGCGTCGTTAGCTCGTCCACTGCAGACACAAACACAGATGGTGAGGGAAATGGAAAATTGTCCGTACTACTCACCACAGCCGGCTCTTGAGATGTCCGTGGATGTGGCTGCGGTGAGGAACGCCGGCGGCGCGAACGTCGTTTTCGTGTAGACGTCGGGGCCGGCGTCTCAGGCTGTGAATCCACCAGCTGTCCGGGCCGGTGAGCAGCCTGAGGAGGAGAGTGGAGGTGGAGGGTGGAAAGTAAGAAGTCCAAGACGACAGGATTAAGGTCGTCAACCAGCCAGGGAAATTTAAAAAGCGTCTCCTGCAGCCGCCTCTCCACGGCGCGACGCAAACCTTCCGCGGGCTTCTCCCACCATAACTCACAGAGTCTGTAAACCCTGTCCATAACCTCCCTCCTGAGCCTCTCCTCAGAGACCGCTGGGTCCATACGTGGCGGGATCATTCTGTCACGGTGTGGCATGGCACACCGTGGAAGGAGTGGGGAAGGAGGACCCAGGCGCGGTGCTCTACGTATAGACAGTGTTTATTTACAGAGGGTGATATCAAACAACAATAAATCCCCGTGTTTCTCCCCAGACTCCCGTGTCGTGTCCTCCAAGTGCTCTCTGCTCCCGTGTCTGCACTCCCGGTTCTCGCTGCTCCTTAAGCCCTCCACGCTCCTCCTGCGGGAAACAATAGCGGCAGCAGTCAGGACACTGAACAATGGCAGGCATACACTACACTACACGACCAAAACCTAAACTGGGTAACTAACGTGGAGTCCCAAGCAATGATCCCGCGTCGGTGGGAGCTCCAAGACTCTCTTAAGTAGCTCCCCCGACGAGGCCTGATCAGCAGCAGGTGTGTGGCTTCGGGTGTGGCCAGTCCCCTTGCAGGGCCACACCCTCCAGGCCTGACGCCGCCTATAAACAAGTGCTCAGCCACCCACACACACATATACACAAGCACAGGGAAGGGGGAGCAACACCAAAATACACAACAATAATAATAATAATAATATAATACATGACTGCTCAGGGATCCTGGGTCGCCCAGTCCCAGGACCCTGACACTTTCATATCAAAAATCCTTGAAAGAGTAGTTGTCAAACAGCTATCACAGCACAGAAACAGCTTTAGTGAAGGTTACAAATGATCTTATGGCCTCTGACAGTGGACTCATCTCTGTGCTTGTCCTGCTAGACCTTAGTGCAGCATTCGATACTGTCGACCATAATATCCTATTAGAGCGATTAGAACATGCTGCAGGTATTACAGGTACTGCACTGCAGTGGTTTGTATCATATCTATCTACCGGTAATAGACTCCAATTTGTGCATGTAAATGGAGAGTCCTCTTCACACACTGAGGTTAATTATGGAGTTCCACAGGGTTCAGTGCTAGGACCAATTCTGTTTACATTATACATGCTTCCCTTAGGCAGCATCATTAGAAGACATAGCATACATTTTCACTGCTATGCAGATGACACCCAGGTCTATCTATCCATGAAGCCAGGTAACACACAATTAGTTAAACTGCAGGAATGTCTTAAAGACATAAAGACCTGGATGGCCGCTAACTTTCTGCTTCTTAATTCAGATCAAACTGAGGTTATTGTACTCGGCCCTGAAAATCTTAGAAATATGGTATCTAACCAGATTCTTATTCTGGATGGCATTACCTTGGCCTCCGGTAACGCTGTGAGGAACCTTGGAGTCATTTTTGACAAGGACATGTCCTTCAACGCACATATCAAACAAATATGTAAGACTGCTTTCTTCCATTTGCGCAATGTCTCTAAAGTTAGAAATCTCCTGTCTCTTAGTGACGCTAAAAAACTAGTTCATGCATTTATTACTTCCAGGCTGGACTGCTGTAATTCATTATTATCAGAATGTCCTAAAAACTCCCTAAAAAGCCTTCAGCTAATCCACAATGCTGCAGCAAGAGTACTGACAGGGACTAGAAAGAGAGAGCATATTTCTCCTGTTTTGGCTTCCCTTCATTGGCTTCCTGTTAAATCCAGAATTGAATTCAAAATCCTGCTCCTCACACACAAGGTCTTAAATAATCAGGCCCCGTCTTATCTTAATGACCTTGTAGTACCATATCACCCTATTAGAGCACTTCGCTCTCGCTCTGCAGGCCTACTTGTTGTTCCTAGAGTATTTAAAAGTAGAATGGGAGGCAGAGCCTTCAGTTTTCAGGCCCCTCTTCTGTGGAACCAGCTTCCAGTTTGGATTCGGGAGACAGACACTATCTCTACTTTCAAGATTAGGCTTAAAACTTTCCTTTTTGCTAAAGCATATAGTTAGGGCTGGACCAGGTGACCCTGAATCCTCCCTTAGTTATGCTGCAATAGACGTAGGCTGCCGGGGATTTCCATGATGCATTGAGTTTTTCCTTTCCTTTCCAGTCACCTTTCTCACTCACTATGTATTAATAGACCTCTCGGCATTGAATCATATCTGTTATTAACCTCTGTCTCTCTTCCACAGCATGTCTTTCATCCTGTTTTCCTTCTCTCACCTCAACCAGTCGCAGCAGATGGCCGCCCCTCCCTGAGCCTGGTTCTGCCGGAGGTTTCTTCCTGTTAAAAGGGAGTTTTTCCTTCCCACTGTCGCCAAAGTGCTTGCTCATAGGGGGTCATATGATTGTTGGGTTTTTCGCTGTACCTATGAAGCGCCTTGAGGCGACTTTTGTTGTGATTTGGCGCTATATAAATAAAATTGAATTGAATTTTTAATAATAATAATAATAATAATAATAACAATAATAATGGATTGCATTTATATGGCGCTTTTTGGGGCCCTCAAAGTGCTGTACAATTCCACTATTCATTCACTCACTGGTGGAGGCAAGCTACAGTTGTAGCCACAGCTGCCCTGGGGCAGACTGACAAAAGCGAGGCTGCCATAACGCGCCATCGGCCAGTCTAGTTTTATATGTAAAAACGGCCATTGTTTTTCAAAAACAAGAGGACTGATTTGCCAAGTTTTTGGTGGCTTTAAAGAACATTCTAGATAAGTGAAAAATGTTCCTTGAACTAAAGGTCCTATGCTTCTTCAATAAGTCACTGCTGATCACCGCTGTTTCATTGTTACAATTAATGACAATTATGCCTTTGTAAAATACAGCAAATAATAATTTTTATTATAAAGACTTATTCCTTAAACAAGATGAAAAAAATACTGCGTCAAATCCATAATACATAAAAATAATTTGTTAAAGTGTTTGCTTCTGTTTAAAAGAATATAAAGATGGTGACCTCTAATCTCTACTTCTGGCTATGATATTATGTTATGTGCATAACAGAAAACAAGGTTGTGCTGAATACTAAAGACATGCGAAACAGGTGAGAAGAACAAATTTACACATGAATATGTAAAGCGAAAGACAATAGAATAAAATTAGAGAGGCATGAAGACATTTCTTTTTTTCCACAAGTTTCATTAAAGTGAGAAAATGATTGAAGCTTGTGTACATACAGAGAAACGCTGCCCTCTTTAATTAAGTACATCTATGCCAATTTTAAACAATGAAAATATCTGTTAGAGTTAGACAAACTCAAACAGTTTTTGTTAACAGTTTACCTTACATTACCTCAAAAAGCACCGAGTATCTGGTGAAAAGTTGCTGTTATCAATTGGCAATTACTAATTAATGTTATTTGCAGCCAGTGTTGGGGAGTAATGGAATACCTGTACCCGCCTTAGGTATTTAAAATACAAAATATGAGTAACTGTATTCTGCTACAGTTACTGTTTAAGCAGCGATAATTAGAATACAGTTACTTTGTTGAAATGAATGGATTACACAGCGGCCTTTTTCCATTTTTTCCCCCAATTTGAATCAAAACAACAGAATTTGAATCAAAACAATGGAATTTGAATCAAAACAATGGAATTTGAATCAAAACAATGGAAGTTTAAAACAAACAACAGAATTAGAATGAAAACAATGGAATTTTAATGAAAAGAACAGAATTTAAGAACAAACAATGTGTGGCGAGACGAGGTTGGGATATAAAGTAAATACTCTTCAGTTTTAAAGAACGACAACGCCACCCTGGGAATTTCACCCAGAGAATACTGGAAATGACACTAAATCACCAAAAAGGCACTTAGGTTCGCTATACTCAATCCAGAGACGAGGTTCAATAATAAACAAATTGACAATTTATTGGTAATTATTTAAAACACTGAATAAAAACATAATCATAAATATTCAAATACAAATATGCTTAAAGGTATTCAGAGCTGAGGCTTACCAGTGGAGGGGCAGGGATGACACACACACACACACACACACACACACACACACACACACACACACACACACACACACACACACACACCTAAAGAAAGAAAACACACCAAAACACAAGTGCAACACACTATCACACACTCACACTAATAAACTAGACAAGGCAGGTGTGTACACTCAAGGGATCCCACCACCAAGGCACCCTAGTCTCCTCCACGTCGGCACTCCGCATCTGAATAAAAGAAACAAAGAAAATGTTAATATATTACAACAAACTAATGTGTAGCACCGGGGGATAACCCAACTGCAGGACCACACTGGTGATCTACAGCTAGAAAAAGGGCCTCCCACCAGTGGTGTAACAGAAAATCCAAACTACAAATCAAAAAGCAATAAAACAACATACAATCTGAATAAAACTCTAAAATCTGGAGCAAACGGAATCGCCGTACACACGACGATAAGTTAACAGTCAATCAATATGCACGCCAGCTGACTCCGATAACCGGCATGCATATGGCCGTTGTCCACGCCGACGTCCACTGTAAAAGCTGACAGCAGCAGGGAAAGAATTCTCACAACGGGAACAGACGGTAAAAGCACAGCAAGGCAAAACAGCAGCACTTCAGTTCGCGTAGCTTGGCGCAAAACTAAGGCCCACACTTCCTGCGAAACATAATAAATAATTACTATAAAAGAACAATAGAAGGCAGAGAGCGTAACAAAAGTTGATTACGTACCAAGTAAGCCGGGTCACAGAACGTAAGCAGAATAGCTCAGAGGAGGCTTCTATAGCTACGACCAGCCGCGATGGAGGCTTCAGAAGAATAACCCGCAAATGATCTCCACCACACCGAGGGGAAGTCAGGTGACCAAAAAGGAGATCACAGGCAAGCGACGCAGAGACACTCAAATGGCCACTATTTATACCAGCGCCCCCTAATGGGCCAGGCTGAAAGTGGGTTGGACCGAAGGATAACATTCATCCTGCCACAAATGGAATTTGAATAAAAAGAGTAGAATTTGAATGAAAACAACGGAATTTGAATGAAAACAACGGAATTTGAATGAAAACAATGGAAGTTTAAAACAAACAACAGAATTAGAATGAAAACAATGGAATTTGAATGAAAACAACAGAATTTGAATGAAAACAATGGAAGTTTAAAACAAACAACAGAATTAGAATGAAAACAACGGAATTTGAATGAAAACAACAGAATTTGAATGAAAACAACAGAATTAGAATGAACAGAACAGAATTTTGAATGAAAACAACAGAATTTGAATGAAAACAATGGAAGTTTAAAACAAACAACAGAATTAGAATGAAAACAACGGAATTTGAATGAAAACAACAGAATTTGAATGAAAACAACAGAATTAGAATGAACAGAACAGAATTTTGAATGAAAACAACAAAATTTGAATGGAAACAATGGAAGTTTAAAACAAACAACAGAATTAGAATGAAAACAATGGAATTTGAATGAAAAGAACGGAATTTGAATGAACAGAACAGAATTTGAATGAAAACAATGGAATTAGAATGTATAGAACAGAGTTTGAATGAAAGCAACAGAATTCTAAAACAAACAATAGAATTTGAATAAAAAGAGTAGAATTAGAATGAAAACAAAAGCATTTGAATGAAAACAACAGAATTTGAATCAAAACAATGGAATTTGAATTAAAACAACGGAATTTGAATGAACAGAACAGAATTTGAATGAAAACAATGGAATTTGAATGAAAACAACAGAATTTGAATCAAAACAATGGAATTTGAATCAAAACAATGGAGGTTCAAAACAAACAACAGAATTAGAATGAAAACAACGGAATTAACATGAAAACGACGGAATTTTAATGAAAACAACAGAATTCTAAAACAAACAATAGAATTTGAATAAAAAGAGTAGAATTAGAATGAAAACAAAAGCATTTGAATGAAAACAATGGAATTTCAATGAAAAGAACAGAATGTGAGAACAAACAATGGAATTTGAATGAAAAGAACAGAATTTGAATGAAAACAACAGAATTCTAAAACAAACAATAGAATTTGAATAAAAAGAGTAGAATTAGAATGAAAACAAAAGCATTTGAATGAAAACAACAGAATTTGAATCAAAACAATGGAATTTGAATTAAAACAACGGAATTTGAATGAACAGAACAGAATTTGAATGAAAACAATGGAATTTGAATGAAAACAACAGAATTTGAATCAAAACAATGGAATTTGAATCAAAACAATGGAGGTTCAAAACAAACAACAGAATTAGAATGAAAACAACGGAATTAACATGAAAACGACGGAATTTTAATGAAAACAACAGAATTCTAAAACAAACAATAGAATTTGAATAAAAAGAGTAGAATTAGAATGAAAACAAAAGCATTTGAATGAAAACAATGGAATTTCAATGAAAAGAACAGAATGTGAGAACAAACAATGGAATTTGAATGAAAAGAACAGAATTTGAATGAAAACAACAGAATTTGAATGAAAAGAACAGAATTTGAATGAAAAGAACAGAATT
The DNA here is from genome assembly GCF_057382095.1 of Aulonocara sp. 'chitande type north' Nkhata Bay. Lineage (NCBI taxonomy): Eukaryota > Metazoa > Chordata > Actinopteri > Cichliformes > Cichlidae > Aulonocara > Aulonocara sp. 'chitande type north' Nkhata Bay. The sequence goes on along the minus strand of NC_141354.1, from coordinate 27,278,572 downwards.
TGAATGAAAAGAACAGAATTTGATCAAAAACCAAAGAATTTGAACGAAAACAACAGAATTAAGCTGGACTACCTGTGCACCCTCTGTAGGGTCCAGATCCGCCTCATGCGACCAGTAATGACCCTGACCCTAGCTAGCTACAGGGTTTTTCTAAATAATAATCAAAAGTTGTCACTGGAAATTTCACACAGGAATATTGTACAGTAATTAATGTATGACACATATTATATATAGACAAGAAGAAACTAATTTTTCCTTCAACTCATGTATGGAAAAAAAAATCATCAACTGTCTGAGTGTCTGTGTTTATCAAAAGGCACCTAAATGAGAATTGATTACCATAAATCTTGATTATGTCAGACAACTCAACTAATGGAGGATTCAAAGGTAATGTGTCAGAAATTTTAAGCTTTCAATGTCTGGATTGCTTTTGGTTTAGGTTGTACCCGGTGGGAATTACAGTGCAGCGGTATCCAGTCAGAGACATCGTTCTCCAGAACTACCACATACCTGCTGGGGTGAGTGTTTGGACTGTAACTCTGATTCTTTCTGTTGCACTCACATAGACATTCATATACATTCATCTGACTAACATGCGTTTGGTGGTAAATTCTCCTCAGACTTTGGTCCAGGCCTGTATTTACCCAATGGGGAGAAGTGAAAAAGTGTTTGAGGATCCACTGCGCTTTGACCCCAGCCGGTGGAGCAGAGAAGAGGGCCAAAGGGTGGAAGCCGCAGGATTTCGCTCACTGGCATTTGGCTTCGGGGCGAGGCAGTGTGTTGGGAGGAGGATTGCTGAGAGCGAGATGCAACTTTTTCTCATGCATGTGAGTGACAGCAAAAAAGTGAAAGGGGAAGAGTAAGGAAGCAAGAAAGCAAGTTTTGGGATGGGATGAAAGTGAAAGGACAATGATGCAAGAGGACAGGAAGAAGTGGAAACATGAGAGCTCAGTTATAAGGCTGGTAAGAAGTAAAAGCTGTGCATTTAAAAGAATAGAAGACTTCAGTTCACTCAGTGCTTTATAAGTCATTGTTTTGCAGTGAATTAATGATTCGGTTCCCTATAAGGACCACTTTACATTACTGGCTACAGTGAAGATAATAGCTACATTAATAGTTATAAACATTAGTTATAAACAAGTTCAATTCAATACACTTGAATTTATATAGTTCCAAACCATAAGAACAGCTGACTCAAGGTGCTTAATATTGTAAGGTGAAGGCCCTATAGTAAAACAGAGAAACTCCAACAATCAACAATCACTACAGGCAAACAATTTGCAACAGTGGGAAAGAAAAACTCCCTTTTAATAACAAGAAACCTCCTGCAGTGTTGGGCAACTTCATTGGTTCATGTTTCATGGAAACAGGGTGATCAATGGAGGAAAAAAACAAATTGTAAAGTTTAACACTGTTTTCAAATCCTAAAACTTTAGATGGAATATGTTTATTCAACCAGTAAGAAAATCTCTCAAATAAATGCGAAGTAAAGTTTGTTTCACTAAATTATAGTTCACCCGAAGAGAAACGAAAAAAATCTAAGTAGCATTTTGAGCAGATACACCTATTTCTATTCCGCCCCTCACTGTAGCATGATTTTAATCCCTGTAAACGTCTCTGCTCTCTCTTCCTCTCTTTCTTGATGCTTCCACCCCTCCACTCTCCTGCCTCCTCCCTCTCTGCATGTCTAGATCCTGCTTAGCTTCCATCTCAGCGTGCCGTCCTCAGAGGACCTCAACACCACAGTCACCCTCATCCTCCAGCCCGAGACTCCGCCGAGGATTACTTTCAGCAAGCTCTGACACACACACATGCTCAGAGGAGAGTCATGCTGTTACCATTTGACAAGTTTAATCACGTAGGGTTTGCGCGCTTTAATAATTTATTTCCGATTATTCCTAATAAAGAGCTTTTTAAGCGTCCTTACACACTTTGCATTGGAATGAAGATAAATAAAGATGAATTTTATCCACTGTTGTTATTGTTTTCGTCGTGACAAAGGCAGCACCCACAGATGCAGCATTAACATATATCCATCAGGTGGCAGTAAAGCTCACACCTGCCCATTCATTTACTTTTGTACCCTGCCCCTGTTCACCCAGCACTTGTTACCTGCTCGAGGAGAGATCCGAGAGGTTCGTTACTTCTCTTCTAAACATTGCAACTTCTCATCGTAATGAAAATACGCTGTTTGGGCCAAGTAAATACTTAATTCTGCTTATCGGGGCTCGCTCCTGTATCCACCTCTCATGATTGTTTCTCTTTGTTTTGTAGCTAAAAAAAAATCTTGCAGATTATTTCCGTCGCTGCGGCGGGTATTGATCGCTTTGTGTATTCCTCTTTTTTTCCTGCAACTCACGATCAAGTTTAAAAAGAACTCAATGCAGGAGCCACGTGGGGGGGAGTTTTGATACTCGAACAATGCTGTTCGAGTATTCAGTTCATATTGCAAATTTAAGTTGCACTTTGGTGCCAATGCGTAAAATCGACCTTTACCCCGTCTGATAATTACTGCAAGCGTAGCATTAGTAGATGTTACGGAGGTGTGTGCTTTGCACGTTAGATGGCTGCAGGGTTAGATTTTAAACAGTCAACTCAGGACCAAAGTGCTGTTTGTCCTTTGGCTAACGATTTACACCCACCAGTCCACTCTATGCGCGGACTCAGCTCTGCAAAGTGAGGCTCCGCGCAGACGCAAAGTGCTCCTTAACTACAAGCCACGTCGCCTCTACGTGTAACCTCATTTTTCAAAGTCTTAGTCTTCAATAACACCTCTTATCAGTCCTACTGATTTCTAATAGCTGCTGTTGTGAATAAACACTATGAAAGAGGGAATAACATTTACATCCATTTAAGCATGCGAGAAGCAAGAAGAGGCCCAATATCTACTCTGAGAGATTTCTTTGCAAAAGCTTTATACGTCGTGTGCTGATAATTATTTAATTATGTTATTGCTCCCAACAGATCAGCTATAGGGAATTATTAAGAAATAAATTAGGAATGCCAGATTGTGGATGGTGTTTATTCTACTCCAGCTGTAAACTTTTTTTCTTATTTTGGTTTCTTGTTTAATTCCATCAGAAAACAGAATCTAGTATTAATAAAATTAAACAGTTGGGATGATGTTGCTTGGTGTAGCGTTTTTCCTTTTAACTCTGTAACTATAGCTACGGGGTCTGTGCAATGTAAAAGTGACCAGTTATCCTGGGACCTCCTGGATCTCCAGCAAAGTCTTCATGGTGCTGACGCACTGAAATAATGTTAAAGTGGTGTTCTTGGAAATGTTCAGATTATAAGTTCAGGTTATACAACTTCAGCTGCAACTGATAACTGTTTTCTTTACTGACCTACTTGTTAAGCATAATTATTTGTTCTCAAATGTTCCAAAAATGTTGAAGATAATTTGTTTACAGCAAACTAAAACCATTGGAAGAACTACAGTGAAGCATGTATTTAGTTCTTTTCCTTTATAAGTGAGAAGTTATTGTTGGTTATTTTCTACTAATAATACATTGACAATTTATACAAATACATAATAGCATGAGTAAATATGTTTGGCTTGGAGTTCACATTCTGAGGTCAAGGTTAGGGTTATATAATTTGCAACGGTGCAGGACACCGGTGTCCTTTTGTACTGTAGTGTACTCTGTTGGCTTACCAGTCTGGCAAAGATTTTCCATTTTTAGCATCATTTGTAGCCAGGTCAGATTGGCTCTCTTATGCTAACTCAGCCCAATCATGCAACTGTTGCATGCTGTGTGGACCCAGTCCAGATGGTGTGAGTGGGAGGAGAGATAGATGAGGGGGCAGCAGAGGGGCGAAAGAAAGATGAATGAAAGAGACATGAACAGGCTTGTTCAGGTGACACAAGACCAGTCAATAACATTAGCGCTGTAAAGGACAAAGACAGAGGAATTGGATTGAGAAATTGGGAGAAAATAAATTACACAACAAAATCCAAGAGAACCTAAAACAAAAGTAGACTGGAGAAAGAATCGGACAGTGAAACAGTAGGTTTGGATCTATAATGGAAGGGTTGCTCAACATGGGTAAGCACATTCATATATTCTCATACAGGTTTAGCTTGATTTTATTTATTTTAATGAAAATGTATTGAATGTTTTACACTTGTAGCTATTTTATTAGGAACACTTGCTCAACTTCTCACTTTTGCACTGCAATAATCAAATCAGCCAACCACATGACAACAATTTAGTACATTTAGAAACACATTAACTTATTAATCTTGGGGGGAGAAAAGCTTAAGGGTAACTCCTAATTGCTGAAACCGGGGATCTTTAGATCTTCCATCTAACGCTTTTCCAACTGAGCTATTTCAGCAGATAGAGATAAATTTAGACAAGATCAAGTTGGCCTGCTGAAGTTCTTTTTTTTTCTTCTTTTTTTTTTGCCTGTCCCGTTTGGTTCTTTTGCCATCAGAATTATTGTCTAAAGGCGAAGAAAGATGCCCAACGGATTTACTTTACCAAATTGACCATCCCAGCCTTGCCGTAATGGTCTATTTGATTCACCTTTTATTGTTTATTTTATTTATTTTTTATTTTCACTTGCTAGATACGGGACAGACTTGAATGAGGAAAAGAAAAGTGAGAAAGGAAGAGGGGGAAAAAACAGCGGAGAAGAGGGACGAGGATAAAGGGCAAAAAAACAAAAAACAACTAAATAAGCAGACAAAAAAAATACATATATCAATCACCTGGATCACCTGTTGAGAAAGAAAAAAGAAAACAAGCAGAAGAAAATGAGAGCAATACAATAAACAACATCACGATGATCTATGGGAATATAACAGTAAATACTAAATATTAAACATTATTGTGAAGCACGTAATATCGACAGCACACAGTGTGCTTTAAGGTAGGAGCCAAAAAGGGTGTAGTTTGTGTGTGTGAGCACCCGTGTGTACACCTGTTAGCATGGACGCGCTTGTATTTAAAAGGTTCCTTCATGTAATGATCTGCTAGAGTGTGTGGGGAGCCACAGCCCCGCCCACCAGAGCATGAAGCAGGTATGGAGGAGATCAAGACTCCAGACATCCAGAGGCCCTCAGAACACAAGAGACCAAGGAAGACTAACAGAGAGGCAGCTGCGCCACTGTCCCAGAAAGAGCTGAGGAGAGTCCCAGATGAGGGGTCGCTCAGCAGCCGTGGAGCAGAAGCCAGGGGGGGGGGGTTTGCAGTGACGCGCCCGTGAGCTCCGCCGGCAGCCAGCTGTGACTGAGTGACCGAGCCCCAGGCCGAGAGGCCGAGGGCACCCCACCCCAAAGTGGCCCGAGCGAGCCCCAGGCTCCAGGCCCCAATAAGCAGCCACCAAGGAGTGAGGCCTGCTGAAGTTCAACCTCAGCATCAGAATGGAGAAGAGAGCCTTGAAAGTGGTATCTTGAAGTGGCAGAAGACCACACTGAGAGCCACTCCTGTCAGCAAAGAACAGGAAACCGATGCTACAGTTCACACTGACTCACCAAAATTGGCCTGTAGAAGATTGGAAACAAACATTGCAATCAGTCTTTTTGATGTGATGAGTCTCTCTCCTCTGACGCTCTTCTGCTTCAATATTCAGATGTTAATGTCAGATTTGGCAATAACAGCGTGAAAACATGGGTCCATCCTGCCTTGTAGCAATGGTTCAGACTGCTGTTGGTATAACGGTGTGGGGATATTTTCTTGCACACTTCGGGCTTCTTAGTACCAGCTGAGCATTGTTTAAACACCACAGCCTACCTAGCCACAAAGCTGAAGTTGTCTCAAATCGGTTTTTTGAACATGACAAGGACTTCAGTGTGCTCCAAGTGCTTTCATAGTCACCAGATCTCAATCCAATAGAGCACCTTTGAGCTGAGGCAGATGAGGACAAATCTGCAACATTGGAATGTTCCCAGTACCTTTGTCAGTGCATGCGATGTCCAACTTGGTACTAGCACTATGGATTAGTGTTTAATATGAACTGGCAAGACATGTTGCGTGTGATTGATAACCTGTATCTTGATGGAAAAATACTAAATAATCCCTTTTTTGTAATATCATTGATTGTGCAGTGTCACGTTTTTGCATTATGTCCTTTTTCACTTGCATAACAGTCAGATGTCAAATGCCTTTGAACTTCAGTGCAGCCGCAGTTGGATAAATAGCTGCACTCTTACCGTGGGTTCACTGATCGATTGCACAAACACTCCGAAAATGTGACCAAGTGCAGCTCATTCCTGGTATACTGGGGTTACACCCATAACTGGTTTTAATCAGTCATGAAGCCTCAGTGTTGACTGATACTTTTCAAGTTTAGTGTCTTTGACCTAATGTCTATTTATAGTCAGCCTTCCAGTAACAGGTGCCTGCGTGTGTGTACATTTGTCTGGATGTTTGCAGGTGGATGTATTGCATGTGTGTGTTTCCATGTGTACTCTCTGGGACGTGTCTGGAGAGGATCTCAGTGGGACACGTAATGATGTGTGCAGCAGTGCGGCAGAACTGGGTCACAGGGAAGTGGAGAGGAGAGAAATAGAAAACGCAGACAGACACTGAATCTACAGGATAGACGAGTTTTGCAAGTTCACATTATTCTACAAAACCGCCATTCACTGGTTTTACCAGGGAATTTCCTTTGCAGAGTGCAAACTATGTCCTTGCATGTTTCTGTTTGTCCATTCACGGCGTAGTCCTTAAACTGATAACTGACGCATACTATTTAAAAAAACAGCAAACAACCTTTAGACAGTTGCAAAACAACCTTGTAAAATGTGGCTCTTCTGTGATGTGTGCACTGTTCTTTCTCTTGTCTTCTTTCCCGTCTTTGTCCTCACCTTTTCACACAAACCTTATGTCGGACTCACCTCTCATCCTCACGCTCTTTAGTCTCTGTGATGGCCGAAATTGCAAGCTCGACTGACTGTGACATCCTTTAAAATGGATTCCATTGTACTGGCACAAAGCTCTTAGTCAGGTACCACAATGCTCTGAATGAAAGAAATGGGCTCCATTCCCTGTATAATACTCTCAGTTGGCGCAGCCTATAAACTGTTTATAAAAGATGAAGGTAGCCACCCATGTGTTCAGAAAGTCCTGTTTTTAAGCCTTTAGTTTGGTGCTATGGCTTTTGCCTTGTTTTGTTTTGTTTGTTTTTTGTTGGTTAGCAAGGTCCAGCGTATAAGTGTCACACAATTGAAAGTCAATATTTGGTATGACCTTCTTTATTCTTCAACACAGCCTGAGCTACCCTAGGCAACCTTTCTTGTAATTTCTTTAAGTAGTAACGAAATAATTCTTCAGGCTTCTTGAAGGACCTTCAAAGCTCTTCTTTGGATGTTGGCTGCTTTTTGTTCTGCTGTCTGTCAGAATGACCCCTCACTGCTTTGATAATTTTGCCGTCGGAACTCTGGGCGATCCACTGTGTGTTCTTCTATTTTTAGCACTGGTATCTCATACCATAAAGTATAAAATATCCAGTTAAATCTGAATAATAAAATTTAAACATTCACCCAATTGCTGCCCACGAATAAGGGTTTAAAACCTTGCTCTTATGAAAGTTATACTTCTGCTATCATTTTTTCAGAGCTCTCTCATAGGGTTCAATTCAAAATTCTTTCAGCACCATCTCTCTCTCTCTGCTGCAACCCATGACCTAACATGACTAACTAGCTGTGACCATGGATACCACAGTCTGTCTTGTACCAATCTAACATGGTCCATCACAGTTAACTGAGCCACAGTATTGCAGACTTCCCAGTTTAACCTGCACTTAATGTCCTGCATCACCTCTGAAAAACATGGAATGATTATCATGTATTTGTTGTCATAGATCTTACTCTATATGAAATAACCAGGCGAATTCAGCAGATCCTCTGCTTGGTTAAAAAAAAATTCTAACAAGAGCGGGGATACTGCATGTAAGCTGGAAGTTTCCACTCACTTGCTGAGCAGTCTTTACCTTTGAAAATAATCTCTTGTCTTCCCATCCTGTCCTTTCTTTCTAATAGCTCTCTTCATCTTTCTAATTTGCCTACTTTAAAAATTCATCCATTTATGCTTGCTTCCCTTACTGTGGCCACGTTATAAACTACATGCATGGATTCATGACAGAGATGAGAAGGCGGTGTGCAGGTGGCCCCATTTAGTAATTTAACTGTCTCTGAGGGATGAGCTGAAGCTCGACAGTAGTTTGCATTAAACTGCCAATCAGATTTAATTGCTCACTGGATCGAAGGTGTCAGAACGCAGTTCAGGATGGCCCCAGCCCACTTTAAGTGGGAAATGGAGATTGATGTGCTTTTGTAGCCAGATTCAAGCGGCTCTTTTATGAGCTGCAGGATTAGACACTTGAGCTTTGAGTTCATTGTTCAGCCCTCGAGGTTGATGCTCAGTGATGCCATAGAGACTGGTGGCTGTGGAGTCACTGGGATAAGGTGCTGAAAGGCTTTACCTACTGGTATTTTCCCAGTGTGAGTAGCACATGGCTCAAACTGCGTAGATTATTGGTATATGGACTGCTACTTATATAGAAACCTTCTACTTAGTCTGAGCACTTATTACCAGTCTCATTCACCCAGTCACACATACATTCACACAGCATCTTTTACTTTGTACTTTTATCTAACATTCACACACACACATAAGCCTAGATTGGGGGAAACTCGAGGTTCAGTAGCTTGCTTAAGGATACTTCCACATATAGACTGTGAAAGCTGGGGATCGATCAACCGACCTTCCGATTGGTAGACGACCCACCACAAACAATTAAAAAGTAATTCACTAGCTGGGACAACATCCTACTTACATATAGGTTGAACAGCATATCTAGTAGATAATGGCAGATGGCTTGAGCATGAATTGAGGCTGTGGTTTGGGAAAGGCTTGAGAGGGGGCTGGGGTTGGCTCCAGATACGCTGATATCTACAAAATCAGAGCTTTCTTTTAAAATTGATATAATCGAGATGTTATAGCATCAACAGATCAAATGAAAGGTTGCACTCATCATTATGAAACTGTAGACTTATGAGCCAAGTTCTCTGGTTTACCTCAGATCTATAAAGGACTGCTTTAGATTTTCAGCTGGTTGAATTGATTTTAATGCCCATAACTTTACTGGTCTGGTTCGCTCTCTTGACTCTTGCAGTTTCATTTCTAGCAGCAGCAGCTGTCAGACTGACAGATACTTCAAAAGCAGAGCTTAAGTAAGAGTAAACATTGAACATTTCATCAAATGTACGGGGGTGCACAAGAATGCTGATGTTTGCCATAACAGCTTTATAGTTCAACCGATTACCATTACGGTGGTGACAGTCGTTATTGCTGGTATGTGGTTTTTGCTCATCCATCCACTCCTTTGTCTTTTGCTTCTGGAGGATTTGTTTTTATTGTGCTTCACAAGCTGACAGAGCGGGTAACAACAGAAATGCAACCTTGGCTCCTTTCAGTCCCAGTGACTGTAAATACTGTATCCAATAGAGAGACTGTGTGTGTGTGTGTGTGTGTGTGTGTGTGTGTGTGTCTGTCTGTCTGTCTGTCTGTCTGTCTGTCTATCTCTTCCTTTCTGGTCCATGAAAAACAACCAGCCTTAAATTAAACGGTTGCTTCCAGCTTCAAATGTCAGCATAAAAACCTTTATGTTGCCTCCATATTATCAGTCGTCGTCTCTGTTTTCAAATGCCACTTTTCTGCTTGTAAAGTATAGCGTATCAGCAGAGCAGCTGTGTATAGTTTTCGCAGTAGTGACTCATAAGTCGGCTGAATATACCAGCATCTAAACCTTTGTGACCCCTGCTGGTGGCAGTTAATGTCAGGTCTGTATGTGTTGTGTTTTATCTCTTAATGTTAGCATATTCTGTGTTGTTCCTTTTTGCTATTGAAACTGAAATTGTGCGCTTCGTTCGGTCGGAAGTGTTCGGTTCATTTGGTTTTCACAGGTGCAGTTGGCAGTAGAGCTTCATGACTCAACTTCATCCCACTGACAGCGTTTCTCTGTCATTATAGCTCGCATCAGGCGCTACTCCGATGTGATGACACTGCCGGACTCTTTCATCCAACGCCAGCAGCTTGACGCCAGTATGGCTGACACCTTCCTGGAGCATCTCTGTCTCCTGGACATCAACCAGGAGCCAATCACAGCGCGCAACACCAGCATAATCTGCACCATCGGTGAGTGTGACAGACAGTGAGTCTCAGTTTCAAGTTTGTTGTCTGACAACTGTTATGTGTCATCGTTGGCTCCGTGTCAGAAAGCCAGCGTCTGGAGGGGGTGGGTGGTCTTTAGCTTGTTGGCAAGGCTTTTTGGCTGATGTAGTTTGAAGCTTTTGCTGTCCAGAAAAAGATGAAAAACAATTAGAAGGAAATACACTATACAAACGGCTCCTAAGTCATCTGGCTCTGGCTCTGGCTTTCCAGATGATGTTTTGATTCCTCGCGAGGACATGGGTTTGTTTATCACTCCCTGAAGGGTTTTCATTAAAGGGATAAAGTAACAGGCAAGCAAACAGTTCATTTTAATGTCTGCCTGTAGCTAACAAAAATTTCTATCATTAACAAATTATACCATGAATAAGGCTATTAATAAAATATCAGGAAATACACAAAAAATAGCCAAAATGTAATTTTATTGTGGCTGTTTAAAACCTAAAGATCCTTTTATGGAAAACAAATAAAATTCTGTTTTTGGGGCCTACATCAAATGAATGAACATTTGATTATTGAAACTGCTTTTCTTTTATTCACTCTCTTTTTTCCTTTCAGGTCCGGCATCTCGATCGATCCCCAAACTTCAGGAGATGGTCAAGGCTGGAATGAATATCGCTCGTCTTAACTTCTCTCATGGATCACATGAAGTACGTACGGCACACATGCTGATCAGCCACAACATTAAAACCGCCTGGTTAATGTTGCCTGTTTATTCACGACACCAAAACACCTTTGACCAATCAGGGGCGTAAAGAAAGAACATCTGGAGGTGTTTTGTGGTATCTGCCACCCACTGTGGAGTGGCTGTGGCTCAGGAGGTAGAACAGATCATCTACTAATCAGAAGGTTGGTGGTTTGATCCCTGGCTACATGCCGAATATCCTACAGCAAGATACTAACCTCAACTTGCTGCTTTAGCATCTATCAGACTGTAATCTGGGGAGTTGGAAGACCTTGCAGTCTTTGTTTCTTGTGTTCCCTGAGCTGCTCCTGTGCAGTTGGGATGTGTGGATGGGAGTGGGTACATCCATGGCTTGTGATGAAGTAACAGCCACATAAATGCCAGCACCCATCACAGATAACAGATGATGATCCATGTGAATCATTTCACTGGCTATTGGTTTTAATGTTGTGGCGCATTTGTGTTCACACGCCTCGGTTCTCCACTCAGCCAGGTATTGATTCCCTGTCTGTGTCTTTCAGTATCACGGTGAAACCATCAAGAACATCAGAGAGGCGGTGGAGACGATAACCTCTGACCCGTTGTACTATCGACCGGTTGCCATCGCTTTGGATACGAAGGGCCCAGAGATCCGCACCGGATTAGTTAAAGGGGTGAGCATGCTTTGCTTCATCTATCAAACAGTCTAAACCTAATCAAACAGTCACATGCAGTCAGGTGTAAGAGGTGCAGAAAATAAGCCCATTCCTTGGTGCAGCACATCATTTGTTACAGGTTGCTACTTTTCCTGGAAAAACAACAGCTGTAGGCGTGTGCTCATCTGCCTTTTCATCATCATCTTATTGTGTTGTTGGTCGTGTTGCTGTTGCCTGCTGTCTGCTTTGCTGAACAAATAACTCCAGGCTGCAGGAAACCTCCTTGTGTGTTGATTAGCTTCAGAAATACTCTGCATGGCATTTGATCTGAGTCTGGGTAGACTAATTGAAAGGTGCACTTGAGTTACTAAACACATGCTAAATATAACTCTATTTTTACTAAACATTTATATTTTTAACAGACAAGATATTTACAGCATACAAAATTATATATGTAGGTGAATATATGTAATGGCAACCAATCAATCAACCAATAAATCAGTCAATCATTATTATATATAATAATGACTACCCACGTTGTATGTTAGCTGGGATATCCTTCAGTGCTCCTGCAAACCTACCTGGATAAGTGGTTAAGAAGATGGTGGATGCTATATTTGGCCATTTATAGCAGGCGTGGACATCAACAACATGTTAAAACATTCAACACATGTTAGGAATTATTCATTGAGATGTATACTTTTGACTGCTTGTTTTTTGTAGAAATGTGCAAAATATTTTTGGATTATTCTGTTAATTTTTAAACTTATGCTATGTTTGAATCCCATTCTTGTCTTTTTGACATAACATCTTCTTTTGGCTACTCCCTACTCCCATCTGCATCCATCTCACCGTATCCCTACTGTCCTCCTCTGTCATATCGGCCACCTGCACGTCCTCCTTCTCTACATCCATGAACCTTTTATGTGTTCTTCCTGTTTTCACCTTCCTGAGCACAAGATATTCAAAATCCTTCACCCAGTATTTCTACTATCCTTCCTCTGCAATTTTCCAAAATATCTCAGACTTGTCTCTCTAACTTTGTCTCCAAACTGCTCGATCTGAGCTGTCCCTCCGATGTACTCATTTCTAATTCTGTCCGTCGTTGTCTTACATCAAGTGTGCTGCCTTCTCAAATATTTGGAAATATAATTGTTACGTCATCAGTAAATACCAAATGCTTTGCACAAAGCAGCCAGTGTGTTCCTTTTAAAGTTTCATGCCTGTACAGTACAAAGTCTCTTGTGTTTTCATCATTGCTGCCACTCAAACCCTCTCAGATAAGGTACTAGAACTACTCATTATAAACACTACAAAACACACCGGCGTTTTGTAACACAGCACGCCTTTTAATCAACCAGTCACGGATTTCATCACGGTTCAAACGCAGTCAGTTTTTTTGATTTTCTGCAGCAGCACTCAGAGATCTTGTGTCTAAGAAAATTCAGTTGCTGGAAATGACAATACTACTGTATGTTTGCTTACAACAAGAGCAGTAATTGGAGGTTTTTGTGTTTCGTATCTGTTTCGACAGAAAGTGGAAGAAGAGGTGGAGCTGGTGAAGGGCAACAATGTGCGCGTGGTGACAGCAGAGAGTGACAAAGACAAGACAGATGGAAAGATAATCTGGGTGGACTATCCCAACCTGCCCAAAGTTCTCAAGAAGGATGGAAAGATCTACATTGATGATGGCCTCATTGGACTCCGAGTATTAGATATAGGTAATGTGCATTACACAGACTTTAGCAAACCTACATAAAACATGTCTGTCTTATTGCCGTTGTAGAAACATCTGCAGTGACAGCTGTGTCCAGAGGCACTGTGTTTTCAATTTGTCTCTCTGTCACTCGAACACATTTATTTCTTTAAATTTGGCAACAGTCCCTGGGACGCTTGAGGACACGCTTGGACATAAAGCCAGAATTCGTACGCTGATAATGAATTTCATGCAAATGTGTAATTAGAATAAAATGATGATCTTATTTTATATTCAAAAGGTGAAAGACCATCTATGTGACACCCTAAAACCATTCAGATATGCATTACAAGCTATTATTCAACTAAGAAACAGAGAAGGAGTTCAGATTCTGAATTGGTGATTATTTGCTCACCATAAATTCCTTCAAAACCTTGTCTGTTTTTTTTTTAAATGCGCAAGAGAAACTATGGTGTGAAGGGACACAGTATGTGTGGTCGTAATTTGATAAAAATATAAAAATTGTCAGAAAAATTTGCCAATTTATGGATCCGTCCCTGCTGTTGCCAAGGACAAGACAGAAGAGCAGCTCAAATATTTATTTAGCAAGAGAGATGGAAAAGTTCCATTCAGATATTATGTAAATAATACGTTATAATATATTTGACTACCTTTTTTGGGATCTGATCCCCCTACTCACAGCCCACAATTTTTCTCCACCATCAACTATAAATTTGGATCCAAATCAAATTTTACCAAAATAAAGGTCAACAAAACAGTATCAACACAGTCTTGTGTGTTTATCTCCCTCTGCTCTTCCTGGGCCTGTTTGGATTTTCACCTTTATCCTCCCACGGTCCAAAGGCTTTCTTTGTCTTCAATTATGTGAACATTTGCCATTTTCTATCTGCGAGGTGGTTTTTCAGTTTTATGTGCATTCTTCTATAGCTCATTCTCATATATCTCATGCACTGAGTGCAACTTTTCAGGCCAGTGTACTGATACAAACATGTCCACAGGCCTATAAACCTTCATCCCTGCATGCACGTATAACTTTAAATCTTTCTATGGATTCTTGAGTTCCATTATTATATATTACTTCTAATGTATTTTCCTTATTATCCAACAATTGTGCAATTTCCCATGCTCTGATTTTTGGTTGTATTATTGAATGTTTTTATAGTATCAATGCACCACTCCTTTGTGAGTCCCTGCATCTCCAACATTTTTCTTGTCAGGTTCGGACTGGGTGGACACGGTGGTGGAATCAGGCGGGATGCTCTGCAGTCGTAAAGGCGTAAACCTTCCCGGCTGCGACCTAATCGGCATGCAGTCGGTCAGCCCGCGGGACGAGGCTGACCTGAGGTTCGGCGTGGCTCAGGGTGTCGATATGGTGTTCGCCAGCTTCATCCGTTCAGCCCAGGATGTCAAGGATGTGCGTCGCGCTCTTGGGGCGCATGGTCGAGATATTAAAGTGATCAGCAAGGTGGAAAGCCGGCAAGGAGTTCAAAAGTGAGTCCTGGAAAAATCCAATTTCCAATTAATGCCATTTCTGCAGAGTTATTTTTAGCCAAACAGGCACTAACGGCATGAGTCTTCCACAACGAGACTTTGACAGGTCTTTTAAATCCACCGCTGATGTGATCTGTCGCTCCTGTGGACAGCCAGCTGTCAGTGAAGGAGAAACATATGTCAACTTTAGATTTTACACATCTATGATAAGCGGTCTCTGTGGCTGTCCATGTGAGTTATTGCAGCCAATTAATATACCTGACATAATTTATTTCCCTGCCTTCTTACCTCCATTACTTATCTCATGCTTTGTCCTGCTGCTCCCCGGCTGCTGACAGTGTTTAACTGCAGTTTTAATAGAAAGACATTAGATAATAAAGATGAATTCTTAACAGTAGTTAAGCTGTTTGTGAATATTTGGTGTTAAACGTCCTGTTTGGATGTCCTGCAGCTGTGTTTTTCCCTTTTAAATCTACATCAGCATCACAGCTTCCTGCTTTTCCTTTCAGTCTCTTTGTTCTTTGCTCATATAGGAGTTTGGATTTCATCCAGATCATTTAGGATTTAAATCAAAATTTTACGCTATCCTCGATATCTTTTGAAGATCTAAAAGCAGCGTGACAAAAAAAAAAATCTGAATTGGAAGACCTAGTTTTTAGATAACGTGTAGAATCTTCCTTATTCCTCCTTTTGTGCTCTTTTTCCAACTCTCTCTTCTTGAGCCCAAACACTCACTCCTTCCTCTAATCTGTCTGTCAGTTTTGAGGAAATCCTGGCTGAGAGCGATGGCGTGATGGTTGCCAGAGGCGACCTGGGGATCGAGATCCCTGCGGAAAAAGTCTTCATTGCCCAGAAGATGATGATTGGGAGATGCAACTCTGCTGGGAAGCCTGTCATCTGTGCCACACAGGTCAGAGATGAACACACACACACACACACACACACACACACACACACACACACACAGAGAGAGAGAGAGAAAAAATCACAGAAAAAGAAGAAATATTGAGATTAAGACTTTTAACTGCAGTTTCAGCCAGCCGAATGTCAAACGGGTCCAACTACACATTAACCTTACACTCGTGCATAATGTCACTTGTCCAGTGAATTCATTTTCAGAGATGCACACATTCTCTCTCTTTCACACCCCTCTGCTTTTACACACATGCACACACACACACACATGCGTGCAACACTCCCGCAGCCATGTTGAGTCACAGTGCTGTACTTTGTTTATGCTACAGCTCTTGACTCAGAGTGACAGCGTTATAGCAGGTTTGCTACTCGAGACCTGAGCCCACAAACAACACCCACACACATGCACTAATCAGCATTAGTCGGAGCTTCTTAACTAAAAATGCAGTCTCACAGGCTATGCTGCAAGCTCATTTTCCAACTGTCTGCCTCGCTTATTGACTCATAACACTGAGTCTCCAGCATACCAATAACGATTTCTCTAACTCGCACTCGTCTGCCTCAGTCTAAATGATCTCTTATTACTCCTATCTCTTCCATCCACAAAGCCATTACCTCCTGTCTTCGTGCTCGCCCATATCACTTTGTCAAAATGAACAAAAATTGACATACAAAGACTCCGAGTGGCTTATTTTTGATGGACTCATTGGTGAAATCCATTTATAGTACCTTATAGAGACGTTTTGGTTATAGCTGAAATGTATTGTATGTGTGTCTTTGTGTGTTTTTGTGCATTTGCAGATGCTTGAGAGCATGGTGACCCACCGACGGCCAACTAGAGCAGAGGGCAGTGACGTTGCCAATGCCGTGCTGGATGGAGCTGACTGTGTAATGCTATCTGGAGAAACCGCCAAGGGACTGTTTCCTGTGGAGTCAGTTGCAATGATGCATTCGGTGTGTGTTTCTGTGTGCACATGGTGTCGTTCGGTTGCGTCTGACTTAGTGCCCTCTGATAATGCTCTAACCCTCTGTCTGTCCCTCTCCCTGTCTCTGTCGCTCTATCTCAGATCTGTAGGGAGGCAGAAGCAGCCATTTTCCACCAGCAGCTTTTTGAGGAGTTGCGCCGCCTCACTCCTCTCTCCTCTGACCCCACGGAGGTCACGGCGATCGGAGCAGTGGAGTCTTCGTTCAAATGCTGTGCCGGGGCGATTATAGTCCTCACGACCACTGGCAGGTGAGTATATCAGCTAACATTCATGATAAATGTGTCAGAACTAGCAGTGCTATATGCTATATCGTGACAGTTCACCTGACTGTCACGATATAGCATAAGACAAAGTTTTATTGTTGTTTGATGAGGGTTTCCTACCAAAAAAAACCAGTAAATCAGTCAGAACCGCTAAAGTCAAGAGAATCTTACGTTTGTTTCAGAAGAGCAGCAGCAAGAACCATCAACAGATATTACATTGATTAAGTCAGAAATGGCATGGAAGGAGAAGCTGTGGTAGAGGAGGGTTGCAAAGTAGCTTGCAGATGTAAAGAAGCTATGGTCATGTTTAGGGAACTTAAATAAGATGCTCTGTGTGAGGTCTGTGTGAAAGTTGCCTGACACTGAGATCAGCTGATCTACCGGGACTATAGCTGTGGCCTGTTAGTTTAATAGAAAGATGCTGGTAGGTGGAGTTTGCTGCCATGTTGTTCTCTCTCCAGTTCTGTTGCAGCGCTAAGCTAAGAGCTAGCATATTTAGCACAAGTAACTAAAAAGCCTGATTAGATTTGGAAAACTATCCATCCATTTTCTTCCGCTTATCTGGGGCCGGGTCGCGGGGGAAGCAGCCTAAGCAGAGAAGCCCAGACCTCCTTCTCCCCAGCCACCTCCTCCAGCTTATCCGGGGGAACACCAAGGCGTTCCCAGGCCAGCTGAGAGATATAATCTCTCCAGCGTGTCCTGGGTCTGCCCCGGGGCCTCCTCCCGGTGGGACATGCCCGGAAAACCTTGCCCAGAGGGCGCCCAGGGGGGCTTCCTTGTCAGATGCCCGAACCACCTCAACTGGCTCCTTTCGATGTGGAGGAGCAGTGGCTCTACTATGAGCCCCTCCCGAATGGCCGAACTTCACACCCTATCTCTAAGGGAGAGGCCAGCCACCCTTCGGAGGAAACCCATTTCCGCCGCTTGTATCCGCGATCTCGTTCTTTCGGTCACTACCCACAGCTCGTGGCCATAGGTGAGGGTAGGGGCATAGATTGACCGGTAAATTGAGAGCTTCGCTTTTACGCTCAGCTCTCTCTTCACCACAACAGACCGGTACAGCGTCCGCATCACTGCAGCCACTGCACCAATCCGTCTGTCGATCTCCCGCTCCCTTCTCCCATCACTCATGAACAAGACTTAAACTCATCCACTTGGGGCAGGGTCTCGTCCCTGACCCGGAGTGGGCACTTGGAAAACCATTTGAAAATAATTAACATAAATATATTATCATTGTTTGGGCGGCATGGTGGTGCTGTGGGTATCGCTGTTGCCTCATAGTAAAAAGGGGTTTGAATCCAGCCTGGACCTCCCTGTGCTTGCACACGTGTTAGTGATGTATGCAGGTGCGAATGTGTCTGTAATTTTTGTGAGGCCTGCAACAGACTGGAGATTTATCCAGGGTGTAGGAGATAGGCTCCGGCACTCCGGTGACCTTGGATTGGAAAATGGTAAATGGCCTGCATTTGTATAGCGCTTTTCTAGTCCATAGGACCCCAAAGCGCTTTACACTACATTCAGTCATCCACCCATTCACGCACACATTCACACACTGGCGATAGCAAGCTACATTGTAGCCACAGCTGCCCTGGGGTGCACTGACAGAGGCGAGGCTGCCGGACACAGGCGCCACCGGGCCCTCTGACCACCACCAGTAGGCAAACACGGGGTTAGTATCTTGCCCAAGGATATTTGGCATGCAGCCAGGATGCAGCCTGGGATCGAACCACCGACCTTCTGATTAGTGGCTGACCTGCTCTGCCACCTGAGCTACAGCCATCCAAGAGGAACTTGGATTAATAATTTCTGTATTCGTCCTTGTAGATGCTAGAAACAAGTTTATTTGTCCTTCTCCAAACAAACATATAACACAGGCTCTTTAAAGTTTGCAGCTTCTTTTATCCCAAAGGTCCAGGCTGAATATTGCAGTAATGTTTGCTGCTTGTGCATCTTCTGGGTTTTATGGGGCTTCATTGTACTGTTTTTGTGTATTTTGTACTTTATATAATATATGTGAGATTTCCCGTCTCACATATATTAAATGTGCACACAGGAGGACACACACGTACCTCCTGTTACCAAAATGTGCATAAAAATACACTAGAATGATCTCCAATTAGTTTAGCCATTATGTCTAAGTAAACATACAACCATAACATATCAGATATTAAAACTGTGAGATTTAATTCTGATTAGAAAATAGTTTATCTGTAATGTCTGCAATATATTTCAAAAGTGTAAGCACATAAGATTCTCACATTCATAGACAGCAGACAGTCTTAAAAGCAAAAGCTTCTATAAATGAGTGAAGAAACTAACAAATGGAGAGGTATCTGTTTAGTTGATATCCTACTGTGCTCTGGGTGTTAAGCTGATGAGTAAGTGCCGATTTTACTTTAAGATGTTGAGAGGAAGCGGTCTAAATGACCTTGAAAGCGGGATTAATAACGGATCATGGAAGACAGCAGCTTTAATCACAAAAAGCGAGTTATTATTATTATATTTGGAAGAAAAGAGTCCTGTATGACTTATGCCAAGGAGCAGTGATGCTGCTTTCATTTTTCCCTCAGTATGAAAGTGTTGTTCATGCGTGCCATCACTGATAATTTATTTTCCTTCCTTAACTTTGCACTTCTTCTCTGCAGGTCAGCTCATCTCCTGTCCAGGTACCGCCCTCGCTGTCCGATCATTGCCGTCACCAGGAGCCCACAGGTACAGTCTGTTCTATGAACCAAAAGAAATATTACTTTTGTGCTGACACCTGGTGCATTTGTCTTACCATGAAAACGTGGCTTAGATCAGTGGTTCCCAAACTTTTTTCGCTGGGCCCCCTTTTGTTTTACAGAAAAATATTTGCACCCCCCCCCCCCCCCCCCCCCTGCACGCACAAACACATCCTCCAACCACACACACCCATATTTTGCTCAATTGCGGTTTATTTCACACCTCAAACATTTAGTAAACAGTTAAGCAAATACAAGTAATCTGCAGGTAGTAAGAAAATAAACTACTAACTCTTTTACGCTACGTCTGCACCTACACGGGTATTTTTGAAAATGCAGCGGTTTCGTCCACACGTAAACGGCGTTTTGAATCGCCGAAAACGGAGATTTTTTAAAACTCATTTTTTGCGTTTACGTGTGGGCGAGGAATACAGAGTTCTTGCAACGTCAAAGGTATGTGCCTTTTTTCACGTCAGCTGTGCGCCAATGGCAGATAGTCAGATTAACTTTACTGTATAAAGAGCTAACATCTCCGAAATGTCAGGAGTAGTTAGTCATTACAACAAGTGTTTGTGAACTAAAAATCAAGAATGTGGGATACTGTTTGTCTGTGATTTGGAGAGCCCAGCGGTGCTCCCGACACAGGAAAGACCAATTCTGCAGGGGAGACCTACCTCGGCACTTGTGCAGGTGAAACCAAAGAGAAGATATCCTTCACCATATTTTCTAGTCTTTGGCTTAGAATGAAGTTGGTTTGGAAGCATATTCAGCGATGCTTCATCTCCTGCTTTGCGTTTGTGTGGGAGCCCCATGGTTGTTTTTTTTCCCCCTTTTCATGCCGCGCCCCCCCTGCAATGGCTCTGCGCCCCACCTAGGGGGCGGGCCCCACACTTTGGGAAGGTCTGGCTTAGATGATGATATCTCGCTGTTTTCAAAAGTGATTAGTGTGCGATGTCCACTTTTGCTGTCTGTCGTGGTAAATTGTGACAGTGTTGTCAGACTGGTATCACCAATCTGGAGTATTTCTTACCGACTGTATTTCTGTTTTATTGAACTTTCTTGTTCTAAGACCAGTGATCAAAGTGGGTTACACGGTCTTTAAAAAAAGAATCATGGTTTCCAATAATGTCAAAGCAATAATCAGGGTCAAATTTGATGGAGCACATGTGAATGCTCTGTAATAACCCCACACTATGGCTGGTCACTGAAATGAAGGCAGCTCCCCCTGACGTCCATTATTATGACGTCCACACTTTTTGATCAATCACAGGTCATCTTTTAGTATCAATAAAATTGTGGTGACAGAGTACAAAATTGGCATGTTTCATTTTTCTCAGTAATATTAATTAAAAGAAAAGAAAAATAAAAGGATACACAAAAAAATGAATATAACAATGACCATATTTTAAACAAAATTGCCTCATTCTGACATACTTTCATAGTCCTCTCTCTTCCTTCTTTAAATGTAAAAATAGGTCTCCATCTCCTGATA
The DNA here is from genome assembly GCF_057382095.1 of Aulonocara sp. 'chitande type north' Nkhata Bay. Taxonomy (NCBI): domain Eukaryota; kingdom Metazoa; phylum Chordata; class Actinopteri; order Cichliformes; family Cichlidae; genus Aulonocara; species Aulonocara sp. 'chitande type north' Nkhata Bay. The sequence goes on along the minus strand of NC_141354.1, from coordinate 27,257,484 downwards.
AATACGTCTTTCTGAAGTTATTTGTTCAATCAGACAGATTTCCAAATCCTATTCAACCACACGTGCGATGTTGGAGGCTCGGATTTCCACCATCTAATTATAATGCATTTAATTGCTCAACAGTAATCGTAACAGATATACCTGCAGGAATCTTATTTTGATGTATAGCTAACTTTAGAAAAGACCACAGTATGTCCAATATGAGCCTTCCGGGCTCCATATGTGTATTTTATTATTTTGTGTTTGATTTTGATAGTTTTTTTTCTTTGCTGTGTTGTTTTCTGTTTTACTTCCTGTCTGTATGATTGTTTTCTTCCTCTCTTGTTCCCAGTCTCCCAGTTAGCCTTCATTGTATATTTATACACTCCTCTTTGTCACATTGTCTGTTTGCATTCCTGTTTTTACTGGTAAATATATCGGGGGATCAACAGACTGACAGACTATAAAAATCAATAACCACCAAGCAACTTGCAGTTATTTTATAATGTACCTATTCTTTTTTTTTCTCTTTGTCAGGTCACCCGTCAGTCTCAGCTGTTACGAGGCGTGTTTCCTGCCCTCTTCCACCCTCTGCCCGCTCCTGTGTGGGCTGATGATGTGGACAACAGGGTCAACTTTGGCATGGAAATTGGTCAGTCTGTGCTCTGTTCAGCCCGCTTGCAGTTCTTATATAATATAAGCCATATTACTCACATGCCCTTATCTCTCCAACACCACAGGGAAAACAAGAGGGTTCTTCAAGTCCGGCGACATGGTGATTGTGATGACAGGCTGGATCCCAGGGTCTGGTCACACCAACATTATGAGGGCAGTGAATGTCCCGCAACAACATGACCTCACTGGACTCTAAATCTAACAGAGTTGCTGGAGGTTCATTAAGAGAGCCTTTAAAATCTTTTAATGCACCAAAAAGCCAAAGAACCACCCCTAAAATCGAAGCAATAACCTCTGTCGAAAGCAGCAGAAACACTCTACTTAAAATTTGAGGTTATTATGCGGAAACACCTGGTCTAATAACCGCTCATATGAATGTACCCATGACTCCCTTCAAATAAAACTTGACTTTAACTTTAATACGTTGTTCTCCAGTTCTTGTCAGGACACAGGCTTCTGTAATTGAACTGTCCTGCCTCCTGTTTTCATATTGAAAGTGAAAGTATTGTCTCTGTGGCTGCCATTGTTGAAGTACATTGGTGCTCTTTATAGAATTTGGAGATAAGACTTTCATTCCTACCCAGAGTCCCAAGCTTATCTCTGTGCAGCGGCAATTTTTTGGCTATTATGAGCAGCAGCCGATGATGCAGAGCTGACACCCCCTTTGTCAACTGAGATGACCCAGATGGCCACATCTGCATATTGCTCACCCAGAAAGTAATTATATCTGTTCCTGTGTGGGTCTTCCTCATGTCTCATAATCCTTTATTTTGTGACATCCTTGCTTCCTCCTTTTTTCCTTTTGAGCTTTAATGCGCATTGAATCCTCCCGCAACAGTTTATTTCTCTCTCTCTCTCTTTCTACCACTAATAGCCACTTTTGCAGAGGCTGACTCACTGTAAATATTTCTGTGGTTAGTCTAATAGCGTTTTATCTTTCTGGGACAATTGGAGCACTTACAGAGTTTTATGTCTATATTTGCAAAAGTCTGTTTTCCATAAGCCTGCGGGAATACGATGTGAGGTTTTTCACTTATTCTACATGTAGATCTATTCAAGTCAACTGCTGAAGTAAAAGTAGCAATACCACAACAAAAGAAAACTGAAATAAAAGTATAGATATCAGATAAATTTATATTTAATCTTTTAAACCACCAATTTGACCTCTTAAAGTATTGTGCAAAAGCCACATGTCACTTCTTTATATTTTGCTACGGAAATGGGAAATAGGTGTAGAGATTTATTAACATAATTTATTTATTAAAATGTGCAAACAATGGATTTAAAATACATAAAGGAAAGAAGAATCTGTATAATACTAACAAGCTTGAAATATTCAATATTTGGTTTGAACGAATTTATTCTTTAACAAAGCCTGAACTCTCTCAGGCAGCTTTCTTGCAATTTTAGTAGTCTTCAGGAATATTTCTCCAGGCTTCTTGAAGATCATTCAAAGCTCTTCTTTGGATGTTGGCTGCCTTTTGTTCTGTTCTCTGTCAAGCTGATCCCACGCTGGTTTAATTAATGGTGAGGTCCGGGGTCTGGGGAGGCCGATCCACAACTGATGTCATGTGTGCTTTTACTACATTGGCAGTGTGTTTGGGATCATTGTCATGCCAAATATTGAAGCCGCTTCCAATCAGACTCTTTCCAGATGTTATTGAATGGTGGATCAATATGTGATGGTACTTTTCTCCATCTATAATTCCATCAGTTTTGATAATGGTGGTGATGATCAGAACCAAATATTGAAATTGTGATTCATCAATTCCATTCATCAATTCAATACCTGCTGACATTAATTTTCGGTCCACTTCTTGTGTAATTTGACACACCACAGCCTTTCTCCCTGTTTCCCTTCAATAAGAATGGCTTCTTGACACCCACCCTTGCACTGAGAGCTTTTCTGATGAGACTTCAGTGAACAGCAGATGGATTGACTGAAGGCCTAGCAGATTGGGACGTTGCTGGATTTTCCCCCCTGTTTCTTAAGGACATGGCTTTCAGATACTATTCATCTGCTGTACAGAGTATTTAGCCTCCCACTCGTTAATCCAAGAATAAAAATAGCCATCACAGCAATTGTAAATGAACATAATAGGTGCCCTTTTTATACTAAGTAGTAAATAGCTGTCAAATGTAATTTTTCCCTCAAAAATGTTGTAGTTTTAGATGTTTACATAAGTACTTCACAGCTGTTCTTAAGCTGAACATACTTTTCCCTGCTGAGTGTAATTTGGATGTAGATGTGTTCACAATTCGTAACAACACATAAAAAATAAACTACTCTGTTACATTTAAAATCCCTGCATTCACAATATTTCTTGACCTTAGAATACTGACAGATCGACTATAAAGTCTCTTACTTAAGAAGGATAACCAATAAACAGCTGACGAATAAAAGTAAATCTTGCTGTGAAAAATGTAGTCGAGTACTTAAATACATTTAAAATACTTAAAGGGGGGAAAGTATATTACAGTAAACTACCCTGTGATCTATTTCATGATGTATCAGCCTTCATATCTCTCTAGACGAACTCAAGCTCTGGAGTTTAACTGCAGATTGAATTTATATTTATTATTTCATTTCTAAAAGGTGTATCTGCTTCACGTTGTTTGGATCACAGCGTTCTTTGAGGACTTCATTCATTTTTCTTTTATTTCCTTCATAAGTCCTCCCCATTGTTGGTACAAAAAAGGCTTGCCCCTTTTTGCTATTTAAATAAAGTTTCATCATCCCTCTTTCCATCACGCGCTCCCTCGCCGCATTGGTGAGAAGGGATGACGCGCATCCTGTACCTGCGAGGGATGCGTGCGTCTTGCGCCGGTTGGGCATGCGGCCTTGGGGGAAGGATGATGGGGATGCGGATGCCATGGCAACAAGCTGATTAGATTCCGACTATTATATGGACATTTATTTATTTAATATTTCATTTGCACGCGCTGGCGGCGCGCTTCTGCGGACGTGTCAGACCGACCTCTTGAGTGTTGAGTCAGAAAAGGAAGTAAATTGAGCCGTAAACTGGACTCCATCTGCTCTGCACAATTTCCTGAGGACCAAGGATCAACAAGTTGCTTTTTTTTTTTTTTTTTTTTTTTAAGGAAGGTTTGAAATTCATGGGAGCGCACAGTTTTACCTCGGAGCAGCTTTCTTCATTTAAATGTAGAGTCTGTAATCTGCCGTTGGTGCCATAAGAGGGGAAGGGACGCCGCCGTATCCCTGTAGACTGTGTCATTGAAAAGTGAAGTGAAGTGCATGGCAGCGCCTGCATGTGAGGAAACATGGAATGTGGTGCGTCAGGCTGTGAGAACCTCATCAAGTTAATTGCGGTATCAGGTTTTTTTTATATATATAAAATAGCTTTTTTTGTAAAGGAGGAAATCTGTCTGTGTGTCTGACTGCGCTTCAGTCGCGGGTAGATGGGTTTTCCGTCATGGTGAAGGTGTTTTTTCCCGCACGGATACTGAAAATGACAACGTGTGGCGGACTCAGTGAAAACATGGGCTAGACCTGGGGTATTCTGACTTCCTTCCCAGCCGTATTTGTTCCCGTTTTTCCTATGTGCATGTGCCTGGTTGCTGGTCGAGTGCGTGTCCTCGACAGTGAATCAGTGCGTCTCGGAATGAGCGCTCGTTTGTGCCTTTTTTCGTGCGTCCTTTCTGTCCGTTAACAACCCATCCCTCCTAACAGAGTATCGAGTGTCCTTGTCTTTCATCCTCGGATGAATGTTCCCCAGTCTGACACCTTAGCGCCCAAAACATCTCTTACATAATGATATATGATGAAAGGGGCAAAGACTGGGAAGGCAGCCTGGACATATAGGCTACACGGACAGGACACGGACGGCCAATGAGCGTCGAGCGCTCTTATCTACAATAGACCGGGAATCCGGTGCCAATATGACCGGTGTCGGAGCGTTAAGGGCGACTGTGGAGCGGAGAGGGAGGGCCTCGGGCGGAGAGCAGCGTTTCAAGGACGAGGAAGGAGGACTGGCAGAGAAACATCTGTAAGGACAAACAAGACTCTTTAAGAAAAGAGGAAAAGTGAAGCTGCAGGCGTCACAGTGATAGGGGGGGGGGGGGATATTTTTGTCTGGATGGGGCTTTTTCCAAGGGCACTGAGGTAAGAATGGCCACATCCGCGGAAAGAGGGCGGAAGACTCCGGGAGAATGACTGGAGACACGCTGCACTTTTCTGTCGCTTCTTCAATTTAACATTCAGAGCCTCATTGACTTTCTCATCTATGTAACCTAGACAGGTCGACAGTACTGAATAGTTATTCTGAGGGGTGGGGGTCACAGGTTATATTGATCCTCCTCTCACACTCCTCCCCTTCCCTGAGTTGGGATGGATGGGGTGGCTGGAGGTGTGGGTACCCCTAGTAGCGCCGGGGGGTCCGGGGGTGACAGCCTGCCCAGGCGTAATGGAGGGGACTCGAAGAGGCGCAGTAAGGGCAGTTTGCCCTCTCCCGGCTACAGGCTGTCCCAGGCCTCGCTGGAGGGAGAAAGGGGCTCCTTTGGGGCAGATAGCACATCCTCAGGTGGACGCGGGCGTCGCCTCTCCATCATGAGCGCCTCCACCAGGGACGGCCTGCCCTTCCGTACAGCAGGCACTCCAACTACCCCGATTCCCTTGCCGCCTCCTCCGTCCTCCTCTTCTGGCACAGCCCATCCTCCTCCGCGATCAGTAGGCTTCGCCTCCCGTGCAGCCCTGGCCTCTACGTCCTCCACTGGGACCGGAGTCATGGTGGTGGCCACCGGTGCAGAGACCACCACAACCACAGCATGCAACACCAATGCAGCAGGAACCCCTGAGATGATGGGTCAGTCTAGCCTGGGTGGGTTTGGCATGGGATTGGACGGGGAAGACTACAGCAACTCCAACCAGAGCACCTTCATCCAGAGACAGTTTGGAGCCATGCTTCAGCCTGGGGTCAACAAGTTCAGTCTGCGCATGTTTGGATCGCACAAAGCTGTGGAACAGGAGCAGGAAAGACTGAAATCAGCAGGAGCGTGGATCATCCACCCCTACAGTGACTTCAGGTATGGAGCCCTCCCACACACACACACACACACACACACACACACACACACACACACACACACACACACACACACACACACACACACACCCTCCACAGCAGCTGGTCACTCTGATGTTGGTTTGTGAATTAAATGCCACTTGTGGCATTTTCAATACAGATTATGTTTTTTTCTGAGAAATGTGGATCAAAGCAAGTTGAATTCATGCTCATTTTTACAGAGCACACTTGAAGTATAATGATGGACAATTAACTAGAGAGAGAAAGAGAGAGGAAAAGGAAAACAGATCATGCATTAAGCAACCTCTTCACTTGTTAACAGGGGAAATGGGGAGGAGGACAACTGGGAAAGGAGAAAGAAATGCAGGAGGCTAAATATATATTCCCAGGGCACGGCAGTAGTGCATAGTAAATTACGTCAGGGTTAGAGGAGAAGATGAAGCTTAAAGTGGGGTTGTACAACAAAGACACAGCTACAGGTGCTCATGGAAAGAGCAGCGATCAGGGGCTAAGGTCTCCAAGATAGACAGAACGCTACAATGGCTGGTCTCCATTTCTAAGAGGAATATTTTATTATAGTAGCCTGTTGTTTCCTGGAAATAATCTTTCACAGATATAGACAAAAGGTGCACGTCCCTTTCCAAGTAACTTAGGTAAAAAGTTCAGTATGTTTTCATGTAAAGGTGGCTTAACCAAGCACAGCGCTCCCTGTTGGTGGCGGATTAGGATTTTTCTGCCACCTGAGCTGAATAGTTAGTACAGGAATGGGTAAGCCGGGTTTGGTTACTCATTCCTAACGGGTTGTGAAAGATAAGTGCCCCTCCCTGAAACTGCTGGAGGTTTCTTCCTGTTAAAAGGGAGATTTCCTTCCCATTGTCTCCAAGTGCTTGCTCATAGGGGGTCGTCCGATTGTTGGGGATTTCTCTGTATTATTGTAGGGTCTTTACTTTACAATAGTGTTGTGATTTATACATCTCCCTCTCTCTCTCTCTCTCTCTCTCTCTCTCTCTCTCTCTCTCTCTCTCTCTCATATTGCACATGTTAAATATGCGTTATTATTTATGAGTTAATAGGCCAGGTATTCACAGAAAATCGCTCTCCATAATTGCATGTGCCTAAGATGTGCAGATGGACAGCAAAGGGAGAGGCAGCATTCATAATCTCCAGACAGACTGCAGCAACAATGGATGACTTGATCCCCAAGGCTCCTGGCCCACTTTTGTCTCATCAACCACACACAGGCACACACTGACTGTGTCATTTTGTATTGTCTGTCAATGTAATGATCGCTCACACGTGCTTCTTATGGGGCTGCTCGCAGGTAATGTGATGTAGGTAGTCAGCGAGGAAGGCGAGGCAGGATCGACAAAGAGTGTTGTGAATGAGTTTGTGTTTCATTGAATCTCAGCCTTTCCTGCATTAATTGATGTTCAACCAAGACATCTGATGAGTTAAATAGTCCTAATTAGCCCGTTGCAGAATTGCAATTGAATTTTAGTCAATTATGTATGGCATTCTAAATTATGCAAGTTGAGTATGCATTATGCATTATTCAGTCATCTAACTTTTCCGTTAAGTACCTGAAGAGGAACTTTGCAAGGCCGAGGCGCGAGAGACAAGAAGACAGATTACCTTCAGAGCTGCTTTATGTGTTTTGGCCCTTGCAGCCACTAGAATGTGTGGCAGCGCTTGTGCTCGTACATTTGGTCTGTCTTTACTGAGTCTGCCGATAAGCTCCCACACCTTTCACCTCATTAAGAAAAGATGTGTTGTTGCTGCACCTATAAGAATACATAATGAAGGGCAGAAGAGGTGAAGAAAATACACATTGTGGCATGAGAAGCATACAAAGTGAGAGATGAAGGGTGAGGAGAGTTAGAAATAGAAGCAGAGTGAATTCATGTTGAATCAGTGATGCTGCTGATACATGTAGAGTTGTCCTTGTTTGTCTGTATGTGCCGGACTGGATGATGGGTGGAAACTTGCAAGGAGCTGACATCTGGCCAACCGCAAGCAGGGAACCAATCACAGGCAACACAGGAGACACTTGGCCTCAATTACAGTAGATTTGGTTTTTTGGTATGACAACAGCTGAGCAGGTAGATACAGGTCGGTTACCCTCCACCACCTGTTCGTGTTCAAAATGGAATACTGATGAGGTTACAGAGAGCAGCTTTGATTGCATTTGCAATTCCTGTGTGTGTATAAGCATGTGTGAGTGCAGTTCACAAGTGCACACTATATGCATTTATACCCGAATGAACCGCACAGTGCACAGCTCGCGGTGTTTCACCAGGTGGAAAATCAGAAACCAGGTCGTGTCAGGTATTTATTCTGAGTTTTAGTTTGGCTGTCACATCTTCTTGTCTGTTTGGGTCTTCCCTTCTTCATTCAGGTTTGAATCAGCTGTCACATCCCCATGGAAACAGTAGGCTGTAGTACATAGAAGCAGAGTAATGTGCAGTGTACATGGACAGTGTCACCTAGTATTTTACTCAGCAAACTAAAACAATGCATATGATCCACATTTTAATCTGTGAAACCTGTATGATAGATACAAGATTGCAAGAATAAATAGATTTTCTTAAGTTAAAGATGAGAAATACATAATTCCCTGAAGGGTAATGTACTATATTGAGCAGTAGGAGTAAGTACTCAGTAAGTACTTAAACAAAAGCAAGTCCATTGGAAGAAAAGGCCAAACATTTTATCTTTTAAATCCCGTTTAAAAACTCACTTATTCAACATAGTTTTTCCATCTAGTTAGTGTCCCTTTTTTATATTTGGTTCAATTTTTATTTATGTACTTTATCTTTTAGCTATATCTGTTCTTAGTAACTTTGTTCTTATATTCTTTCTATTGCCATATAATTAGTGCCCTCAACCTGATGACATATGTGGTACTTTGTTAATAGTCTTTTATTTAATCATGTCTTAATTTTCCTGTTTTTATTGTAAAGCACTTTGGTGTACCGCTGGTCTTTTAAACGTGCTATACAAATAAAGTTGTATTGTATTGTATTGTAACATAAATTTTACTCTTTCATTGCATGAAAGGAATAAGAAAAAAGAAACTGACTTGATGTAAGAGGAATATTTCTTCAGGTGAATTGCTAACAAGTCACCATCTAACATTTCAGATTGTGAGCTGTTAGCTGGTACTGTACAGACATTTAAAAACAAGGAAATAAACAAATAATAAAATAGATTAGATTAGATAGCTCAAGGAGCAAATGCACATTAAAATATATTCAAGTACCTCAAAATACTAGAGGTCAGAGGACAATGGCCAGCCTGGTTTGAGCTGATAGGAAGGCAACAGTAACTCAAATAACCACTTGTTACAAGCAAGATATGCAAACAAGCATCTCTGAATGCACAGCATGTTGAACCTTGAAGCAGATGGACTACAGCAGATCAGGAACACACTGGGTGCCACTCCTGTCAGCTAAGAACAGGAAACTCAGACTGTACATCAGAAGGTTGTAAAAATGTTTTCTGGTCTGATGAGTCTCAATTTCTGCTCAGACATTCAGATTGTAGGGCCAGAATTTGGCATAAACAACATGAAAACATGGATCCATCTTGCCTTGTATGGTCCAGGATGGTGGTGGTGTGATAGTTGTGGCACAGTTTGAGTCGCGTTGTACCAGCTGAGCATCATTTAAGCACTCCTTAGTTTTGTTCGTGACCATGCCCAACCCTTTATGATCACATTGTACTCATCTCCTTCCAGCAGGATAATGCGCAGTACCACAAAGTTGAAATCACTTCAAACTGCTTTCTTATAAATGAAGATTAGTTCACTGTACTTAAATGTCCTCCACAGTCACCAGATTCCATTTCCAATACAAGCACCTTTAGGATGTGGTGGAACAGGAGATTTATTCATGAATGTTCAGCCAACAAATCTGCAGCATGTGTGATGCTGTCATGCCAACATGGAGCAAAATCTCTGAGGAATGTTTCCAGCACCCTGTTAAATCTATGCTTCAAAGAATTAAAGCAGTTCTGGAGGCAAAATGGGGTCCAATCTAATACTAGGAAGGTGTACCTAATAAATTGTACACTGTATATGTACTAGCATTTTCCACCTATAATACAGCGCTGACACAAACAATATTTTCCATAATCTGTAAATTAGATGTGGAAATCAGATCATAATCTTCAATATGATAAAATCACAATATGTTGCCTACAATAACAGTAATGTCACAATATATTTATGCTGTGATACTCTATATATCATGTGGTAACACAATCATCTATGACACATAGCAATATTTTAATAGGAAGAAAATCTCAGCGGGTAAAATATTGGAATTATATAGGAATTCACTCAGCCATGGTGTTTGTGTGTTTTATCACTATAACTTAATTTCAGTAACCTGTCAGAGTTAATTAGCTGTCTGATTTGTTCCCCACCCCCGCTCCCCGTGACTTTCTTCTTTGCTGCAAATTCTGTGTCACCACAAGGAGTCATGAGCTAGTGACTGTAGTAAGTTAAATTTACTGAGGAGTCAGTTTCAGAGAGCCTACATATTTTAATTTAAATATAGATATAATATTGATGTAGATGTCAACAAATGCATCGCAAGAGGAGGAACAATCATTTTACCGTGTCCGTGGAATGTTTTTCCAAGCAGTTAATCAATAATCAGTGGTTGGATAATCAATTAGTCACTGGTTGAGGATTATTTTATGCTGATCAGTTAGTCACTTCAGTAGAGACATTATTAAGTATCTAATATGGTTAAAATGGCAAAAGCAAAGTCCACACGTCAATGTTAAATTAATTGTTTTAAAAGTAACCTCTCTAAGGTTTTCCATGGGAGCCTCGTTAGGTACAGGATTATGGTTCATATTGTTTACGGGGTCCTGACAGGCATAATGTAATTTACAGACATGTTCCCACAGTCAGAGTTAACAAGGCAAGTTCTCCAAGTCAGGAGTAAATCGCCTTCACTGCTACGACAACTGCAAGAGCGACCATGTTGCTGTAAATAATCCCCGCGTGTTTGTTGCCAGTGATTATGAAGCAATACATCTGTCAGTGTAAGTGACAAAGTCAGACAGAAGAGTGTGTGGGGCCGAGCGATGACTCATGCATGCTTAATATTCATCAGTCTAGCGGTAGCATCACACCATGAAGTTCTGTTACTAAATTGGTGCTCCATAGCAATCGACCGCAGAGCTTGAGTGTACTTTGTCTAAAAAAAGAGACACTGTGTGTGTAAATGAGCGAGACGGAGACAGCGTGAGGATGCAAGAATAAGCAAGTCATTGATAACGCGTTGGCTAAAGGGCTTAGCAGAAACGAGAGAGAGAGATGACACGAATCATCTCCCGATGATTGGATCGGCTCTTCTGTCATACTTTAATCACTTTCAGCATCCAAATGACATGAGTGATCGCCTGATTTTTTTTCCGAGACGGCTACATCACGGAGTCCTCCAGCATGACATTCAGATTGATGAGGCCTCCCAAGGTTACTGATCGTTTGCCTCCCTCTGTTCTTCACTGTCTTCCTCCTTTTCTCAAATCACTTCTTCTTTTTTTTATTAGTATGAAGCACAGGTGCTTTATCTTGCCAAAGCAAAGGATGAAGCTGTCTTGAGGGAAACATTCATATCTACTACAGCCTGACTTATATTACCAGGAGGACTGCACTTGTTATTGTCCTGGCTCACGGATGTGAATAAGCACAGATTATTTAAAAAACAAAAACACACACTTTCTGCTCTCAAACATGTACAAACACCTGTTTGAACACATTTGTAGCTTTATGAAAGTTTTTAAAATCTTACAGAAATCTTAGTAGAAATGTGAATTTTAAAAGGTCGGGGTGGTTATCAGGTAGGAGAGAGCTGGCCAGTTGCATTTTAAGAAGTGCCCTTCAGTTTGCAAGTTGGAGAACTGAATATTACAAGTTGGGCCCTGCTTTTCACAGAGAAGCCTCTCCTGCTTTCACTGAAGTTTTATCAGAATGGTGGCAAATTTCTTGCAGTAACGTCTCCCGTAGGCACTTGCATCTGCCCCTCCAACTTTGGGACCACCAATGTTGTATAACTGTGCCAGTAGCAGCTTTCTTTTTTTAATCTGGTGGAAATGCATTTAACAAGTTTTAGAAAATCCAATGGCACCAAGTCGGTGGGAAGGCTTTAAGAACGTGATACCCATCTTGCCCTCAGGTGCTTCAACTTTGACCAATCTTGTTTTGATGTGTCTCTTTGAACTTATGGAAATGTAAGATTGAATCAGAGTTGTGCCCCTTTGAATCTGATTTTTCAGGATTATATGTTTAGGATGGGAATGTAAAAATGGACGGATGCTTGGCTCTGCCTTTTGCAATGTGGAGGAACACAAGAGGAAGACATGGCGCCCTGATTCAGCCAAACAACATTTTTAAATGAATATGCAGGAAACGTAGCATTATCCACATCAAGTGCAGGATACAGTCTTTTTTTTTTTTTTTTTTTTAACAGTAGGAATTTTGACTCATCACAGCAGAAGAAGCATGCTCTAGGCTCTCTCTCATCTTCCTGTACACAAATCACATATAACATTATGACCACCTGGATAATATTGTGTTGGTCCCCTTTTTGCAGCCAGAGAAGCCCAGACCCATCCTAGCAGAACACTGCCTCTGCTGGACTTCTTCCCATAGTACTTCCTAATGCCATATATTAAAGCACATGCACCATGTAAAAGAAGACGTCATTCATCAGAAGAGGCCTCCTTCTTCCATTGCTGTGTTCCAGTTCTGATGCTGTCATGCCCATTGTTGGCTCTTTCAGTGGTGGATCGGAGTCAGCACGGACACCCTGACCCTGGTCTGTGGCTATTCAGCCCTATACCCAACAAATTCTGACATCTTTCTATCAGTCGGCATCAACTTTTCAGCTCGTCTGTTGGATCCAACCACGCTGCCCAGCGTTTACGCCCCTGCATCAGTAAAACTTGGTTCACCACTGCTCCTTCCTTGGACCACTGCATACCAGGAACACCCCATCCATTTTTGTCTCTGTTACGCCCCAGTCTAGGGGTACAGGAACGCAACATAAGTTTGAAAAGATTGCCCCGCCCTGGTCCCCAAAACCATACACAGAGGGAAAACCAATTTCTTAGTGAATGGTGGTTTATTTTTCTACACTGCAAAATGAAGCTCTGGGGTGAACAAAGGCCAAAATAACAAACAAAACAAGCTAATTCAGGAGGAGGTGCTATCTAAAACCCTATGTGAAATCAAAAATCAAACAAAAGACAAGCGCTACACCTAACTCCCTAACTGAGATAAACAGGAGAAAACAGTGCAAGGAAAAACAATAAGGCAGCTCACCCCTTCTGCTCCAGTGCTATTTACAATGAAAACTAATGTACACACTATATACAGAACTGAGAAAGTCACAAAAGTCATGGGTTTTGGAAGCCAGGGTCAGGTCTGCTGCTGCTGTCAGTGGCTGCCCCAGGACAACTGCTGGTGATGGATTTTGAATGCGACCACATGATCAGCAGACCAATCGGCAGCCGTCAGCTCATCCAATCCAGGGCCTGCAAAGACTTAAAGACACAGACAAAGAAACAGCCACCAAAATAGATTATGGCCAGGGCCATAACAGTCTCATCGTTTGGCTCTTGTCAAACTCACTCAAATCCTTACACTTACCCATTTTTCCTGCTTCCAACACATCAATTTTGAGGACAAAATATACACTTGCTCCCTGATATATCCCACCCACTAACAGGTGCCATGATGAAGAGATAATCAGTGTTATTCACTTCACCTGCCGGTGGTCAAAATGTTATGCGTGATTGATATACTTCACCACACTGTCATTTCACAAAGAGCTTATAAGCAGGTTCACTCTTGAAAAGTGACAAAGTGACACATGCAGATTTCAGTCACAGTGAATACTAATCCTGTTCAGTTTTGAGTATTCTGTTAATGCTCATCATTTGAGCTGCTCACAGGTGACAAAACCGTGGTGTCTCTGTTTGTAAAATCATGTTAATATAGATTTCAGTAATACTGACTTATGCTAAACATACATATAGATGACGCTTATATTGGTCCCAGTAAAGAAAAAAGAAAGATTTCGCTTACATTAATATTTAATATTTCTGTTTTTGCTTTGCGAGATGCTGCTAAACCTCTTTTACCACAACATGAAAGTCTTTTTTCTGTTTTTGCAAGGTATTTTTAGCATTTGCACTGTATGAGTTATGCCATTTTATCATCTTTTTACTAAAATCTTGCCAATAATTAAAGTGTAATATTTGGGTCATGAGCATGTGAGTCAGCATATTCAACTGGTTAAGATACTGCCAAAGTGTGCAAAGCTGTCTTCAATCCAAACAGCAGCTTGAGATGTTTTTGCCTTTATTTTAAATTCTATTTGTGCTATTTGGCAAACCTTTTAAAACAACAAGACAATATAAGAAAACAAGAAACGAAGATGGAGAGACCAGAGGTAAATAAAGAGTCCATCGTTATCTTTTTAGATTCTACTGGGATCTTTTGATGTTACTGCTGATGATGGGAAACCTAATCGTCCTGCCAGTGGGCATCACGTTCTTTCGAGACGAGAACACTCCATCATGGATCATCTTTAACGTGGTCTCGGACACTCTCTTCATGGTCGATTTGGTCCTTAACTTCAGGACCGGCATCGTCAAGGAAGACAACACTGAGATATTACTCGACCCGAGGTTAGAAGGAGCATTTATGTGCATGTGTGTGTGTATTGTCTGGAATATCAGTGCAGCAGGACCAATGCCATAAATTTAAATTTGCTCTTCTGGCCATCTGCTGGGTTTGTGTTCAAACAAATTAATGTGTGAGATGTGAAAAGGTGATGTGAGGCCAGTGGCAGAGCTTTGTTCAAATCCCACTATGTTCCTGTTGAATATTTATGAGGAAGGTTTCATGCCAAGCAAATGTTGAACTCTCTTCCACGAGACTAGACTGCCTAATGAGGAATGACACTGGTCTTCCATCTCACTCTAACGTCAGGGCGATTCGCCAGAAATACCTGAAGAGCTGGTTCCTCGTGGACTTTGTGTCATCCATCCCGGTGGATTACATCTTCCTAATGGTGGACAGTCTGGACTCAGAGGTCTACAGGACGGCCAGGGCACTGCGGATAGTCCGCTTCACCAAAATCCTGAGCCTGCTTCGGCTCCTGCGCCTGTCCAGGCTCATCCGCTACATCCACCAGTGGGAGGAGGTGAGAAGCACAAACTCAGATATTTGTGGAAAAGATTTAATATTTAAGGCATGACTCATCAGAAGCCCCTTTTGTATGAAACAACATGCTTGGAGGGCAGAGGCACCCCCGTTTTGGATGTGTTGCTGATCAAGAGGCTTTTAGGGATAAAAAAAATCTAAAACCCCATTTGCTCTCTTTAACCGCACTTATTTTTACATCCTCTTCTTTCTCAGATCTTCCATATGACCTATGACCTTGCCAGTGCTATGGTAAGGATAGTAAATCTAATTGGCATGATGCTGCTGCTGTGCCACTGGGATGGCTGTCTCCAGTTTTTGGTCCCCATGCTGCAGGACTTCCCTCCTGACTGCTGGGTTTCTAAGAACGTGATGGTGGTGAGTCTCTGTGTTATTTTTAATATGTTTCAGTGAACGACTTTATTGTCAGGCCAACAGACGCAGGATGTGACGTTCAGGCTGAGCTGAATGAATCACACAAAACCCTATCTGGATTGTTTGAACAGCGTGCGCAATATTTGTTTGAGATTGAAGCAAACCGCTGCTTCTGAAAAGACTCACTGTTTATCAGATTTGCCATGCTTTGCCCCTTATCTGTGTTAACTGGCTCATGCAGCAACATGTCCAGTTGAAATAAGATTGACTGTAATTAAAAACCTCCGAGAGATCAGGTGTAGGTGTGAATGAGCTCAATCTGTGGAAGGCCTGGGGACCTGCTGGAGATTTTGCATGAAAGCATACAGACTCAGATATTCAACTGACTCATGTCTTGCAGTTGCCCGTGTGATGGTTGCTAAGCAGACTGATGCTGGGATTTTCCCCAGAGAAGGTCCCCTTGTCCAATGGACCATTAACGTCTTAGTATAATTGGACTCATACACAAAAACACACACACGCACACATAGAGGCGGCTCATTTTATTGTCCCTCTTTAGAACATTTATTTAATAATGCAAGATGACGGCCCTTTTATTGTTTTATATGTAGCGCAGCTGCTCGATTTTATGATTTTGGTCAGCACACTGGCTTTCGGCACTTAAATTGCTCTCCTGCAATATGTTATGATCTCAGCTGTATTTTCTAAAATGGTTTGGCTGAGCCACTCAGAGGGGAAAACACTCCCGTAACCCGACTAAAATAAGAACAGTTCAAGGCTCCAGCGTCTCTGTAATTAACGCTTGAAACTTGTTTTATTCCTCTGTCACCCTTCCTCTCTTCCTCTCCCGCTCACAGAACGACACATGGGGTGTGCAGTACTCCTATGCTCTGTTCAAAGCCATGAGCCACATGTTGTGTATCGGCTACGGTGCCCAGGCTCCCGAGGGGATGACTGACGTGTGGCTCACCATGCTCAGTATGATTGTAGGCGCCACCTGCTATGCCATGTTCATCGGCCACGCCACCGCTCTGATCCAGTCACTAGACTCATCGCGGCGACAGTATCAGGAAAAGGTGAAATATGACGCTTGTTTATGAGTGTCGTATGACTGTGGGTGCTTCTGACTATGTAGATCTACAAGCCATCCAGGTGGGTCCGTTCTAGCCTGCAGCCTTTAGGTTGACTCTCCTTGTTCAGACTTTAAACTTTGTTCAATTTTTTTGTCTGGGGTTTCAATTACTATTATAAGCGGTATGCTGGTTTTAATTAATGCTGAAGTACTTGAATGCTGATGCTAAGATTCACAATTTAAAATGAAACAAAAAAAATACTCCAAATTCTTAAATTTGAGCCCCAAACCAACAAATCTTTGCATGAAGCCAGTGCAAGGGGAAGCATAGATCACTGTGAGAAAAATGTGTGGAAAAAACAAGTTTGTGATTTATGTTGGAAAAAAAAAACAAAGAGTTTGCTAAAGTTATCACAGTGACCTTTGTTTTACTAGAAATCAAAATAGGCCCTTTTTAGTGTTAATGATTAATACAAACTGTGGGAGGCATGAACTTTTTTAGCTCCTAAAGAGGACCCTGCCAGAAAAAGTCAGATAACCACGGGAGTAGTGTTTTTCAATTTGGGGGTGAACCTAGCAAAGGGGTCAAGAGATAAACTAGAGTTCAAAAAAAGGGGAAAAACATTTCAACATATTTCTAACACCCGGAAGTACGCTCTAGTGAGATAAAGTATTTAAGAAGTTGGTGTCTGAAATCACTGAAGTTCTTCTGCATAATAAATATAGGCATATAATGAATTAGGGTAATTCACATTGTACAGTTAAAAACAATATTAAACCCACAGTGTTGAAGAGATCGTAACTTCCCACTGGAGCTGTGAGTCAACATTCGTAGATTTGAAATTATACCTCACAATGGCTGTGCAAAGTGATGATAGTTTACTATCTAACATATATACATCTCAGTGTCTGAGTATCTATTGAGGCACTGACCCACACACAACAACACAAACATATCAAACCGAGGTCACATTTCAAGGTTGATTCTGAGATAAAATTTCTAAAGAATGTATTTCCACAGTCTGCGCGTACTCTTCTCTTAAAGTGAATGTGTTTGTGCCTTCGTTATTGCAGTACAAGCAGGTGGAGCAGTACATGTCGTTCCATAAGCTCCCGGCAGATGTTCGGCAAAAGATCCATGAGTACTACGAGCACCGCTTCCAGGGAAAAATGTTCGATGAAGAGAACATCCTGGGAGAACTTAGTGAGCCGCTAAAAGAGGTGATAAACTCACAAACACCCACACCATCACACATACATGCCGTAGATGCTGTGTTCATGCCTGCAGCAGATCTCTGACTAGCACTCCCTCCTCTCTTTATCCCTTCTTCCTCTTTGCTTAGGAGATAGTCAGCTTTAACTGCCGCAGCCTGGTTGCTAACATGCCGCTGTTCGCCAACGCTGATCCCAACTTTGTGACCGCCGTACTTACCAAGCTCCGCTTTGAAGTGTTTCAGCCATCAGACTTCATCATCCGTGAGGGCACAGTTGGACGTAAGATGTACTTTATCCAGCACGGACGCGTCAGCGTGCTGACCCGTGGCAACAAGGAGACCAAGCTGAGTGATGGATCTTACTTTGGAGGTGAGGATGTTTTGGTGTCTCGTTAAACAAGAAGGAGAAGGTTTTGGAGGAGCAGAAGCAGAAGATAGCAGTAGTTTTTTCTGTGGTTTGTTTTGCAGAACTACTGTATATACTGCAATTTCCCTGTTATACTGATAAAACTGTCCTCTAATTGTCAGAGATCTGCTTATTGACTCGAGGACGGAGGACAGCCAGTGTCCGAGCAGACACATATTGCCGTTTGTACTCTCTCAGTGTGGACAGCTTCAATGAGGTTCTGGAGGAACACCCGATGATGCGACGTGCCTTTGAAACTGTTGCAGCTGACCGACTGGACCGTATTGGTAACTTGTGGTTTTTGAATTGCTACATACATTTGTTTTTTCAATACTGACAATACCAAATACTTGCAGATATCACAGGCCCTTTGTTAGGATTGTTCAAGCCGCCAAAAGATCAGGAGTCCTCTTTGAATACAAGCTGTAAGAATTAAAAGTAAAAATAATTCAGGATTAGAAATCTTTGTAATGTAAAAAAACCAGGAAAACGCTTGAGGCTAAAACTCCAGCTACGTGACAGCTTTACCTACTTTAAAAGATATCATTCCTTTAGGCATTCCGTTTTGTCAAGCCCAGTATCGCAGGTTACAAAGACATGTTGAAGATTTTATTTCACATTTGCGCTTTCTTTTTCTCCTCTACAGGCAGGAAGAACTCCATGCTCACGCGGAAGTCGTCCCAGGGCGGTTCTCTTGGTGGCAGCATGGGTCGTGGTGGAGGCCGAGGTGGGGGGGGTCTAGGAGGTGGTGGTATGACAGCAGGAGGTCTGGGTTCCTGTGACAGCATGCTGGTGCAGCAGATTGTTAAACACGACAGCATGCCAGCCATGCAGGATGCCATCGCAGCCGCTGCTGCCGCTGGAAGAAGTGGCACGGTGTCTCCTCGGCCACGCCCCGTCATCTGGGCGCCGCTGGTCCATGCTCCGCTGCAGACTGCGGCTGCAACAAGTAATGTAGCCATTGCCCTCATGCACCAACAGCAACAGCAACAGCAGCAGCTTCAGCAGCTGCAGCAGCAGCAGCACGCTCTTGGAGGAGCTTTTTACCTGCCCTCCCCTCTCATCTCCCCCTCTCCCTCGTCCTCTTTCCCTCTTTCTTCTCCTCGTGCTCCTGTGTTGCAGCCCCTTCGCCCCTCTGTGAGCTCTCTCATTGGGATGATGGCGATGGGAGGAATAGGTGGCTTGTCGCCAAGAGGATTTCCTGTCTCCCCCTCAACCATGGGCCCTCCTGGTGGGGTGACATCGCCTCCTGTTGCTAAAACTCCACCCACTTCAGCCTCCTCTGTCCCAACTTCTGTCCAACAAGGAAGGAATCTCCATTACAGCCTCCGACTTCAGGCAGATCATCCCTCAGCGATTTCTGGATCTCTTGGAGCCCCAACAGGAGGAGGAGGAGGACCAGCTGCACCTCCCCACAAAACACCAGCCACCAATCTGCCTGCCTCCAGTGGCCCATCAGATGGCAACACTTTGCTTACAGCTCAGCAAGGGGCAAAAGAGGCTCTGTTACGTCATGGAGGAAACACTTCACAGGGTCTCCCAGCACTGGGTAGACTCACCCAGGAAGCCAGGCTGCTCTCAGCCTCACAGCCCACCCTGCCTCATCGCTCTTGGGCTGCAGTGCAGCCTCACCCTCCTCTCCATCGGAAGGCCTCTGGCGGTAATTTGCTAGCAGCTCCGTTTCTGGCAGGGCAATTAGCCAGGGGAAGCAGTGCAGGCCTGCTGACCTCTAATCCTTCAGTACAGCTGGTGACAAATATGCCATTTAATGCACAAACACAAGCACAGGGCACAGTTCCTGTCCAGCCCACTATAGCACAGACTGTAAAGACACAGTCTGCAGCTCACACTGCCTCTGCTGCCACAGCTGCACACATGCCTTCTACATCGTCTGTGCCAGCATCTTCCTCTCCTCCAAAGCATACCCCGCTGTCCTCTGCCACCCCTTCCCCTGCACCCACTCCTTCATCTCCTACACCTATTCTTTGCCAGACTCCTCGACCGAAACCAATCCCAATGACCCCTTCCCGCTCCTCCTCTCCTCCTCTCTGCTCCACCCCTCCATCGGCAGGAACAAGCCCACTGTCGCTCTCTTCAATTCCTCGTCCCAAACCGATTCCTACACCCTCCTCCCGCTCGTCCTCTCCCTCTCCATCTTCCACACCACCTCCATCCTCTGTTTCTACCCCTGTTCCACTACCTCAGCCTTACGGGACCAGATCCTCACTCACATCCTCTTCTCCCCCTTCCTCTTTGGTTTCATCTTCTCCGCCCCACCCCCAGAGCCCAAGAGCGAAGGCATCCAACACACCACCATCTGCTTCTCCATTGTCGGGTGCCAGCCCTGTCTTGACTCCAGTCCCTTCTCCCACTCAAACAACCCGCACCCGAACATCTACCCCCTCCCAAACGCCTACTCAAGCCAGCACACCGGGTACCCCTACCCAGACCTTCACCCCAACACCTTCCTCATCTCCCATCCCTCTTACATCGGTCCCCTCCCTGAGTAAATGCCACAGTCCAACACCTTGTCTCCAGGCCTCAGTCTCCAGCTCAGCAAGAGTCCCCACTTCAAGCCAGATTCCTAAACAGGTCTCACCTCTCACCCCAACCCAAACTTCAACTCTGTCCCAAACACCTGCTAGCACTAATGCTCCAACTAAAGTAACTTTTTCAGTTCATCCTGTAAAGCAAACATCTCCTGTCCCAACTCCAAGCTCCACTGCCAAAGAAATCACATCCACAGCCTCCTGCTCAACAATTTTATGCTCCACAAAGTCCCCCTCTCTTTCTACCCCCTCCAGCACCACCACCACCACCAGCACCTCTCCTTGTGTTCAGCCGGCCTCTTCTAACCCCCCAAAACAAATACCAAGCACCATGGCTGCCCCTACCCAGTCCTCAAAACTCAATACACGTTCCACCCCTGTCCAGACCACACAAGCATCCACCACTGCACCCACCCAGTCGGCACACGCAGACTCCCCTGCCAAATCCACCTCTCCTAAAAGTGGACAAAAAGACCCTCAGCTGTCACCGGGCAGAAAAGACTCAGAGGGACTACGACACAAACTGCCCGCCAACATGTAAAACATAAAAAAATTTAAAAATTTAAAAAAAGATGAGGAGGAAAACCTCATAAAATGTTGGCCTTTGTGTTGTGGTGGGTGCCTGAATAGCAGAGCCATGGATATGCAGAGTTGTGTCAGAGTTGGCACCAGACAAGCCGTGATCTCACGAGGACAGATACATGTTTGCATTCACTCTAGGATGTGATTGTCTTAGAACATCAGGTGTTCACGTGACTCACAGCCAAGCCATCGATCAAGGATCCAGGAGAAAGACTTTAGGGGTCCTCAGCGGGGTTGATAAGGCGGAGTCTAAAAAAAACATCCAAATGTATACATACATATCTGTGTTAGTGATTGTTGGAGCAAGCTGGGGAGCTGAAGTGGAAATATGCTGCAGTGTATCTACACAATAAAACGGGAAGGAAACAACGTCTGGGAGTCTGGAAAAAAAAATTAAAAGCTAATGAAAAAAAAGCAATACTTGTGACGCATTTTTCTCACTAATTAAACAGGAAATTTCCTTGACAATAATAATGAATGTGGGAAGATATTAATTGTTTTCCTGTTTGAAGGAAAGTCACGATGACAAGATGCAGGCAATAGAGCAGATACTTCCTTGTTTCCAGCTCCAACTCCCTCTTGCCTCCCATTCTTCACCAAAGTGTAATATTTTCTCATCAGAATAATAATAATTATACTGATATAGCGTTTAAAAAGCACTGTAAAGTCAATATTCATATGAATTTGAAAAATTAGAAGCAGTCCACTTGTAGTTTTGTTGTCCCAGGTGCGTGGTGTTTAGTTTTTGAACAATACAAACCTTTTAAATCTACATGTTCGCTTTGACAGCTTCTGTAAATTGTATTTTTTTTCTTCTCTGTGTGTGCGTGTGTGCGTGCGTGTGTGTGACACACAATACTGCTCTGCTGTGCATTGTGGTTCACTTGATTTCTTTCTTTCTCCACCCGTCTCCCTGTACTGTAAATACGTGCCTCTCTGTGGGTCTGTTGTGTGCTTCCTCACTCCTCGGTCTCTTTGTCTTTCATCTCGTGTCTGTCTAGCTGCCTTTCATCTGATTTCACAGCTCTGGTCGCTAACTGTTTCTTTGACGCTCACAGACTCACTCCCTTTCTCTCAGTTTGCCCGACACTTTGCTCTCTGCTGCCGTCAGCCTCATGTTCAATTAGCGGTTTCCTTCTTCTGTCACCCTATGACACTGTTTCAGCACAGTTTCCAGTGATGTTTGATGTTTTCTGTGGGTAGCAACAAGGCATTTCTGTCTTAATCCCTGATACCATGTTGCCTAGACGATATATTTAAGGACCAAATGTTTTATTTTTTATTTATCACAGCTTTAGCTTTTGGAAAGAAAAGACGGCTAATAGTGCTGCCAAACTGATGATCATAAGTGTGACACTGAGGGTGATGATTTTCTGCTTGTGATGATGATGATGCTGACATGATGATGATGATGGTGTATAGCTGGATGTAAGAATAAAGTGGATTTAGGTATCATCTTGTGAGTTGTGAGCTTATTGTGTGTGTGTGTGTGTGTGTGTGTGTGTGTGTGTGTGTGTGTGTGTGTGTGTGTGTGTGTGTGTGTGTGTGTGTGTGTGTGTGTGTGTGTGTGTGTGTGTGACATTTGGACCATTTAAGCAGGACTTTTACATTCATAACTAAAAACTGTTATGAACTATAGTTATAGTGGTTCTGCCAGAGGTTTTTTCCTGTTAAAAGGGGGTTCTTCCTTCCCACTGTTGCCAAAGCGTTTACTCATATAAGGATATATGATGGTTTTCTCTGTTTTCTTTGTATTATTGTAGTCTTGATTTGTTGTTGTGATTTGGCACATTAGAAATTAAATTGAACTGAACTGAATTGGGTTTCACAAAAAAGCTTTACACTGTTAAAAGTGAACTCTCCACAGTAATAATTGTTGTTTTGTTGTTTAATCATGCTCAGAGCTGTGACTGAGCAAACACTCCCACGCAAAAAGATTGTCTCACAGATTTTCCATATTTTCTTTTTTTTAACCGAACACTTCAATTATACTTTGCATTGTGTTTTTTTTTCCATCAAAAAGGTGTAAATGCTGTTGTAAAGCTTTTACCACACTCCCAGAAAGACAGTTTACAGGAAAGCAGCAGCATAATTTGCATAAATCATGGAATTTAAAACTCAAATTGACTTGTAGTTGACTTGTTCTTTGTAACTGTAGATTGAAAATGTCCCACCAATTTAAAAAAAAAAAAAAAAAAGTATTATGTCATTTTCATTAGAAATAGGTTTTGATTCTTAGTACAAAAAAAAAAAACAACAACAACTAAAAAAAACAAACCAAAACAAAAACCTCAAGTTATTACTGTTTTATGTGAAATATGAATCAGGGTATGTGTTTCAGCCCTACTGAGAAATATGGATTTTTTTGGTAGATCTAGACATGGTCATTCTTTGAAATGCAACAGATACCACATAGAAAAGAAAAACAATAACATAGGCTTGTTTAGGTTTTATTGGACACATCTGACAAGAAAATCCTTGTAGCTAATATGAAGGTAGAATCATATGTGCCGTTTAGTTAGAAAAAACTAACCAGTATTTTGGGGCAAGAAACTCACAAGTTTGTTTTTTTTTTGTTTGTTTTGTTTTGTTTTGTTTTTTTCAGATTTTTCAGATTCTTCTGCTGGCTGCTTTTTACAGGGTAGTGTGCCATGTCACAAAGTATAGATAATCTCAAACTGGCTTCATGAACACAACAATGACTTCACTGTACTCAAATGGCATCGGCAGTCATCAGATCTCAATCCAGTAGAGCACCTTTGGGATGTGGTGGAACAGCAGATTCACATTATGGACGTCCAGCTGACAAATCTGCAGCAACTGTGTGATGCTATCATGTCTAGATGAACCAAAATCTGTGAAGAATGTTTCCAGCACCTTGTTGAATCCATGCCATGAAGAATTAAAGCAGTTTTGAAGGCAAAAGGCAGTCCAACCCACTGCTAGGAAGGTGTACCTAATAAAGTGGCTGTATAAAACATAAACAATTAAGAAGTGTTTCTTTTTCAGATTGGGATTTGATAACTGCATTTTTCTGTGTAAAACCAACCACAACAGTCAGTAAATTGTAAGTTTTAAATTATCATATTCAAGAAAAGGAAATTAGAAAATACAAACTCGAAACTTGCCTTTAAATTTAACTCGAGCACAGAAAATAAATCAACGACTGCTTCCTATCACTGCCACTAACCAGCATTTTGCTTTACTTTGAATAGATTTACTTGGATGGATTATCCGCACACAGAGTATCACTTGAGATCCGACTTGGACTTGACCTCTGTGACTCAGCCTTGGAGTCATACATGATCTCTGAGGATTTAGGACTGAAGGTTTGGTGACTCAGGTCCAGCTCTGCGCAGTACAACCTCTACCTGTGTGGGATGAATGACTGGTGAAGTGTCTCTCTTCTGCCTCCCACTCTAGCTCTGCTGCTGCTGCCTGCTGCTCATGGATCCCCAACCCTAATCCTGTACCTCTCCGCAGAGGGCAGGCACGCTCACTTCCAAGGTTAAGCTTGTGAATGTGGGGACACTTAAATCTCTGCCGCTCTTGAGAGGAACTAAATGAATATCCGCCTTCATGAGGGCGGATTACATTCCCACTGATACACCTGCTAACTTTCTGTCTCTCACATGTGTTTCCCCTCCCCTCTCATTAGAGTCCAAGAGGTTTTCAACAGCACTTCAGCCTCTGAGGGCGTCAGAGAGGGAATTATTTTTCACATCTACAAGCTAAGAGGCATTAAAGTATTGGATTTGCACTTGTTATTATTATTTGCACTGTGTTTAAATAGCCCCTGCAGAATCTCACAAAGCAACATTAATGTTTCAGCAAATGGATGAGTGTCTGACTGTAAATATTTCAGCTTTTTCGCACCTGTGCTGGCATTTTAAATGAGAGGGAGGTGTGAGGCTGGAGGCTGTGGATGGAAACGTGCTTCTAAGCACATTTACACAATTACATAGTGAAGCAGAGCAGGTTTCTGGTTGGAGGCTCTCAGTTCAGCACACTCGGGCCTGCCGGTGGTGAAGTGACCACTAGATGGCGACGACGCTCTAAAAAACAGGTGAGTACAGCGGGGTAGAAAACGAGCATCCCTGCGAGATAATCGCATATGACTAGTATGAATATGTTTCAGTATGTTTCATAGAGTGACAGGTGAGCACAGGACAGCCAGGAGTCTGTGAAGTGAAGAGAAGCTCACAGTGTGGAGTCAGGAGTGTAGCAGAGGTTAATAAAGGCAGACCAGCCTGGATTACCAGCCGTGAATAGAGGCGGGGGGATAAACAGGACTTGTAATTGCTGCTTGGCTCTGAAATAGACTCAGAGGGAAGTCTTCCTGCTGGAAACAAACCAGCCTAACAGGCTATTTTCGAAGGCAACTTTGATTATTTGAATCCTCATTATTATATAAAACACAGTAACAGCAGTCAGCCTACATAGATGGATTGAAAGGCCGTTCTTTCTTATGCTTTAATGTTATCTCCAATATTAAAACAACTTGTCTATATTACTGGCTTTCAGACTCACGCTGCCTTGTCAGACTGCTTTCTCTGAATGTTTCTAGATTTGGTGGTGTACCCAAGGAATTTTTGCACCTCAGTAAAACTCATTTTCAAATGAATTTCTATTAAATCTACCAGGCTGGCATAGAGAGTTTGTAAAGGTTTGTACACCCAAAACATATGGTCAGGTTGTAAAATACCGCACTGTAACCACACCAAAACATTAAAATGTATCAATAAAAACATCCGGTAATCTCACCTGACAGGTTTTTTTTATGAACACTTTAAATTTTCATTTTTCCCCCTTCTCTTCTCTTTTTTTTTCTTTTTTTTTTTTTTTTAAAAATAAAACACTAAAATTCAGAAACTGGGCTTCACGTACTGTAATAAATTTAAAAATAATAGAAAAGTAGAATAAGAATAGAAATTTTTTTTAAGCAGCAGCTTTTTAAAACGCCTTTTGGGAGGTCCCGATCCTGCGCTTCTGAACTACTGTGCAGCCCTAGGTGGGGAATAAGGTGCATTTATGTAGCGCGTAACGTGTTATTCTGGTAGCACAACCGCAGCACAAGCACAGATTTAAGGTTGGAGGAGGGGGGGGTATGGGTGGGCTCGCAGAGTTCACCACAAAAATATATATAGACTTCCTCCACCTTCACTACGAAACCCACCGACACACACTCCGGGAGCTACAGCAGACAAGGACAAGACTGAAGCTTTGAAAGAGCGAGGTGATTCCCATAACCACTTCAAACACCAGGCGCAGGTTTATACGTAAGTCTTGAAAGTTCAGTAGGGAAATGAGGCTGCTCTTTAGCGTCTGTGGCTGTGTCACACACACAAACACACACATACACACACACAAAGAAAAAAATATACCCCACTGCTCTTTCTCTGGAAAAAAAAAATCATAAATGAGTTGCTGTGTTTTGCACTTTAGCAGATTATAGCGTATACTTCCTTTTTTCTCCTCTCTCTTAACTGATTCACCGATTCACCAAAAGTCATTTTTAAAAAAGTCCCTTTAACAGTTGCCCTTTGTAGACACCACATTGGATGTGACACATCCTCTATACGAGTTTCATTTATCATATTCGTTTCCGTTTAACTTGAATCATCGATCAGCATCTGCCCTTGCCTTTAATTGGAGTTGGTACCCTTTCTCTTGGCTGACTTCCACTGCTCTATCCCCTTGGTCACCTCTACTTGACTTCTCGGGAATATTGCTGAGTCACGAGGAGGGCGAAGGGGGCGATGTTTCGACTCAAAATACCCGTGCCTGTGACAAGTAACCTGCGCAAATGGGCAGATATCCTTCAATCCGCTTTCAGCGCCCACTTTGCTCTGCTCACCTTTGCGCGGTGATGCCCAGAGGAGAGAGGGGGAGGAGCGGGGTCTCCAATCCTGCCCACCTTTCTCCTCCCTCCGCCGCTGACAGCTCGACAGACACCGCTGCTGGCCTATCGCGCCAGAGCCGGACCCCTCTCTTGTCCTTTCTCTCCCTCCCCCTGTGCCCTGCCCACCCCGGCGGTCTCCTCTCCAGCCCTGCCAGAGCCAATCCGCGACTGGGTGTAAGTAGGGCAAGCCGCTTCCTGGTTCTCAGAAAGGAGGAGCTGGGAGTCGGAGTGGGCCAGCGCAGGCAGAAGACAGGGGGACAGAGCAGCCCAGAAAGCCGGCGGTCTGCAGAGAGAAGAGGAGAAGGGAGCTGCGAGGGAGGGGGAAAAAACGCCGACGCACAATTTGGCGAGTAAGAAAACCTCGCAGGTGTCGAGCTGAGGACGACAGGAGCGGTGAACCCCCCGCCTCCTGGCGAAGAAGAGGCGAGAGCTGGGAGCATAAAAAAAGAAATATACGAAGTAGAAGAAGTCGGCAGGGTGGGACGAAGTAATCCAGGAAGTGTGGAGGCCGGTCAGGTGGGAGGCGACGAGCCAGGACAGGTGACACACCGGCACTCAGGTAACTATTCACCTGTCTGCCCTCGAAATGTCAGCAAACTAGAGCAATCCTGTAAAGTAAATGTTGTTTTTAGGGGGCATGGTTTGTTTGTTTTGTTTTGTTTTTTCTGCCGTGACAGCACCGGCTTGCCTCGGGCGCTTTCGTCCCTCCTCCCTCCTTCCCGGTTTCTGATCGGGGTCACGGGAGGACTGATCACGTCACGGCTACTCAGTAACTCCCGTCGACATTTATTAAAAGCGTTTCGGTTTACTTTTAGAAGCGCACAGAGCCACACATGCTCTCACAGTTCTTCTGTTTTTGTGGTGGGCGAAGCAGGTGCTGCAGCCGCTGTTTGTTACGTGCGTCTGCGCGCGGCGGCGGCCAGGTGAGCGACACGGAGCAGGGTCGGCGGGTACATTTCTGGAGACTGGGCTGCTAATTATAGCCGAGAACACCGGCTGACATCCAAAACCTATAACCTGTTCTCACGCACATCACCTGCCTCCCTGCGCCACTCACGGGCACGCGGTGCAGTGGATCTGCTGGATTTAGTCTCTTGCGCCTAAACGAGCCACCCTCAGTGGTCTGTTAATCATCATTATCATCATCATCATCATCATCCCTACGGCGCACCCAGTGTTTTATTTTAATCCTGTCACAATCCTGTGTTACAAAGGCTGTAATGTTAGGTTAAGGCTTCAGCCTGCATCATGGGTGGGGAGGGTTGTTATATCAGTGGGATTCTGTATGTGTGTGTGTGTGTGTGTGTGTGTGTCGTTGAAGAGGTAACCGTGTTGCTGACTTGCCCCTCTGACAGACCGGCCTAACAAGCTCAACTGGCTTGGGTTTGGTTTCCCTGTGCTGTGAGCAGCTTGGTTGGTTAAATCTTTAGGCGCCCTTGCAGGCAGTTAAAGCCCCGTGAAGCTCCCAGGCTCAGGTGTTACTGAAGGCTTCTTTATTTTCTTCCTTCTGTCTCACCTCTGTGTCTCTGAGGGGTGAGAGTGGGTGGCTGTGAAACCAGGGAAGGAAGGTAGCAAAAAGACAAGAAGGAGACCATAAAACAGCCTTTGTACTTTCTGTTTTCTTTTAGTGTGTGTGTGTGCGCGCGCGCGCGTGCGTGCGTGCGTTCTCTGTGAGCCGGTTACCATCATCATGTGATGGGGCATTTCTAACACTTACACTGGGTTGGCACCACACATGGAAGAGCCATCAGGGTTTTGAAATAATTTCTTAAAGCCAGCTCTGTTTGCCCTAACTTTGTCTGCAACATAATTAGACATCTGTGTTTTACCACCACGTTCCTGGTGTCCTAACATGACCTCCATCTTGGCCTGCTGTCTGCATGCCTGCTTTTTGTAGCCTTGGATATTTCATCATTATGTTTAGTCTTAATTTGCAGAAACATGAATACTTACTGTCCTTCAGTTAGAGAGCTGGGGACATTAAAAAAAAAGAAGCCCTCATTACTTGTACATGGTATGTTGCTAATCATGTTCATCTAAAAGGTGTGTGTGTGTAGGGGTGTGTATTTGTGTGTGGGCTTTCCCAACCCTACTTACAGTTGGAGAACTTCTTTTCCGAAGAAGTCAAAGTAGGAAGCAGTTGGTTTCTGTCGGTGTATTTTTCTTTTTCTGTTCTTCTACAAGAACTCCCCACTCCACTCCAAATTACATCTGGTGCATCATATGATAACTTGTGGGTGTGCAAGTGTGTGTGCGTGTGCGCGCTTATCCATATGCAGCATAGCTAACCCAACATATCTGACAAAACAAAAACGAAACGGGCGTCGTTTAGTTAGTCAGCACCTTGTGTTTTTCTTTATCAGTT
Source organism: Aulonocara sp. 'chitande type north' Nkhata Bay (assembly GCF_057382095.1). Taxonomy (NCBI): domain Eukaryota; kingdom Metazoa; phylum Chordata; class Actinopteri; order Cichliformes; family Cichlidae; genus Aulonocara; species Aulonocara sp. 'chitande type north' Nkhata Bay. The sequence continues at coordinate 27,228,097 of NC_141354.1, read as the reverse complement.
GATCACATCTCCTCTCTTTGTTCGTGCACCCTTTAGTTAAAGGTAACAATCAAATTAAAGCTCCAGGCATTGTGTTCTTTGACATTATTGGGCAAAAATCAATAACAGCCTCTCTCACACTGTAATTCAAGTGCTCTGAGAGAGAGCGCTACACTCCTGCACCTCCTCGGGACTTCGTTTTCAGGCTTTAGAAAATCTAAACTATGACAGGAAACCAGTCACAGGTATTTTATAAACCAGATCAAAAGAGTAGCACAGAGCAGTATTAAAAAAAGTGAAACTTAGACACCGCTTTGGTTTAAAGAAGAAGTTAAAATTGTGTGTGAAGCCAACAATCACTGTACACTAATTTTTCTAGTCCATAACAACTGTTCGTTTGGAGGAAGGGGTGTATAGCAGAGAGAGAGGACAGCTGGTTTGTGTGTTTTCTTTCTTTTTTCTTTTTTTACTGCATCTTTCAATTTGATAATTCAAGCATTAAAATCTTTTTCTTTTTCAGGTGTATGACATCTGCAAACCTCTGAGCAAAAAACCAAAGAGTAAGGGGTCGTGCAAAGGAGAAAGAACAGAAAGCAAGAACCCATCTTCTCCTGGGTTTATGGACTGGAGGTAGGAATCTCGCACCTTTTTATAATATGACTTACACTGTAAACACGTGTACACTCAAGAAGAGACTAGCACTTATGTGGCAACTGGAGACCACAAAATGTCAATAGATTTCAGGCGGGTGAAATAATCAGTAGCAGCACAAAGTGGGCAGGTACAGAATTATCCTAATCTCAGCTTTAAGGTGAGCAATTGAAGCAATTACCAATAGGTGTGAAAAATACTGTTGACTGGCATGTGGCACATAACCTACTCAAGCAGGGTACGGAAAGTCCAGCAGCAGCTGTCGGCTGCAGAGCGACGGCAGACGAGCAAAACTGAGGCTTTTGTCTGCATATCACTCACTCGCTCCGTCTTCCCGACACTTAAGCTGTCAGGCAGCCGTGCGTTACCGTGTAATGGGAAAACGATTATCTTGAAATGTTGTTGTGTCATCCAAGCATATTTGAAAGCCAAGGTCTTAACACCTGTTTCGAATGGCCGCCCTCAGCAATGGAGAAGAAATTGTGCGTCAAGGAGTAGACGGAAATGAACAGTACAAGTGGAGATAACACTTGCAGGACATAAAAGTTGTGTGTGTGGTGTTGAGTCACAAATGCAATTGTGTGAAGAGTGTGAAAGGAGCTTGCGTCAGTGCCTATAAGGTCACCTCAGGAACTGATTTTCCTGTAACTTCAGGATGCACGTCTCTCCTAATGTTATTCAAAAGTTGTGACTACACGGTGTCACCCTGCTAGACTTTTAAAAAAAACCCCATCTTGATGGCATGTGGTAGTTATATTAATTAGCTCCCCTGCAAGCTCATAGATGAATTAGACAGCGACATTAAATCGACACGGTTTAGCAGTGTTTCTTATCCTGTAGCTTGCTAAAAAGTAATAATGTAATTCTGAACAAATTATATGCTATTACACAGAATTATTTAATAAATATATATTTATTTAAAATGTATTTTGCTATTTAATCTCCACCAAAATGTCATATTATCGGTGCCGCTTATTCAGAGCTCCATTTGCACTCATTTACCACGCTGAGTAATACATACATGACTAATTTGTGCGATATCAGCCAAACATATGAGCTTTACTAAATCAAACGTGTGTGTGTGTGTGTGTGTGAGGGGTATCCTCTGGAAACACTGGTCTTGGTGGGCTGGGAGCAGCATCGTGAAAGCATCCGTGTCCTTGGAATAAATATGAGCTGAATAAAGTGGTCAAACAGTTAAATATTTTATAGGCAACCTGGAAGTTAACTCCACTGTGGTTTGTCGGCTGCAGATGCTCTACTGGCTTTTAAAGATGGCTCAGGAATAATGCCAAAAATAAACCCTCATGTTTTTAAACCAGGCTGATGATATTTATAAGTTTTTGTTGTTGGGAAATAAGCACAAAGGAGCTTTAAGGACATCATAACAGTAATGTTAGACATAATCACATAGCGGAGGACGCAGTCTTCGAGGATTAGCGGCTCCTTCAGCTTCAGGCAACAATATGCTGGCTAATTTAAAAACATGCAATTAAAATGGAACGAGAGACATGAATCTCATTCATTCTTTTTTTTTTTTTTTTTTTTTTTTCTAAAGCTAAATGATTATTCCAGTTGCGATCGTGAAATTGAGATTAGCAAACAAACCATGTAATGAATGGATATTTTTGATATGCCTTCTGACAGCATAAGGTCAGATCCACCTACTGAGAAAGCTGAGCTCTAGAATAAAGATCTCATGACCGGATTACTGATGCTGATTATTATTTAAATGAAGATGTTAGAGTTTCCTGTCAATGTCAGCAAGATGCCACAAACCTACCAACATTTGTGCTGTATGAAGTGCAGTTCCAGCCACGCTCGGTGCATATTTACCTGTGTTTCAACGTAATCCAGATAACGCTGGTGTTTAAATCCCACTGAATTTTACCTTTAAAACAGCTGCAGTTCTGTCAACTTTCCCTTCCTCTTAACTGTCATAGGAAGTAAAATGTATATTAATAAAATGCATGATGTATTGTTTACATGTTATATGTTTAGCTATAAAGAGAACACTCCTCTTTGAAGGAAGCTGGAGCATGAAAATGCCTATATGTTATGTAAAGTTATCTGGACTGAAGGTTAATTTTAATTAGGTTTGAATTTGTTTATGACTTTATCATGTGACTGTGTGTGTGTGTGTGTGGTGGGCAAGTTGGTGTGACAATTCATGTGACCACTGCTTTGCTAGAGTATGACTGGTGACTACCATGTGTCCGTGAAAGGGTGGGTATAAAGGGAAGTGACATTGAGTGGTCTGTCAGGCGAGGAAGAGAGTCACAGACCTACACACACACACATGCACACACTCTGATACATGCATGCACACAGTTCTGGGAAATGCTTTAATTAGGGCATGTGAGCCCATATAAATTCCCCCTATTCAGACATGGGTCTTTCAGTTTCATATGAACCGACTGAGTGGGAGGAAGGTGGGGGGGGGAGAGAGAGAGAGAACGGGGGATGGAGGATGGAGTTGAAAGAAGTCGAGGTTTCTTTTTTAGCCCCAGATATCTGAAGGTGTCTCACCCTCTTTCTTGTGTCTCCTTTGTTCTCATCCAGCATCACTCCGACACCTTCAGTAGTGCCCTGCACTCTGACTTGTGTGTGTGTGTGTGTGTGTGTGTGTGTGTGTGTGTGTGTGTGAGAAAGATGACAATGTCTTCATCCAGCTCTTTATTGTCAATATATCCTTAAATAAATCCAATACTGTAACTGCGCTAATCAGATCTGTACCCGGACGTTTCCTCTATTTAAACATACATGGTTTTAGACAAGTTGCGCATTTTCACCATATATGGCGGTTGTTTCTCCACTTTAAAGCTGTAATGACACAGGGGTGACTGCATGGTGTCCGTAATCCAGTCTGCAGCGACTACAGTTGAGTCTTGCCCCCACTCGATCTGTGTCAATAGAGGAAGTTATGTATCTGCCATTTCCTCTTTTCAGTCATGAGTTTCTGTAGCATTTGACAGCCCTCCCTTGCTCTCGACCACCAGCTTCACAGCCCACGCCACCCTAGTGTTAACCAAGGAGCAGGTGGCCGTGACTCTTCTTCTTCTTCTTCTTCTTGTAACGAGTTAAAGAGAAAAGGGGGGGCCTGAGGGAAAAAAACAAAAGCTACAGACTGAAGGAGTGATCGTGATTCAGCTCTTCTAGTAACAGTGCAATTGTTTCTGTACACATTGAGCGGGCGGTTATCATAAATAGGTACAATGAGACAACACTTCAGGGAAAGTGAGAATAAACACCCAAACATGTGCAGGCAAAGGGAGTCATTGCAGCTGAAACTGACCCCTTTCATGTGCGCTGCTCAGAGGGGAACTCCAGCTGCAAATGGAGGCGTTCATTCCAAAAGGCTGCACATCATCATCCCTTCTGGAAAAAATCTAATCACTTTAGTTTTTGTAGTTTTTGTTTTAAAATGTGAATTGCATTGTTTTTACTTTAAATGCGATTTAAAATAGAAGTATTTGTGGACCACAAAGTTTTGCTGAGATGTTCGTCCATCATTCAGGCTGCATTGGCTTCACTAACTGATCATTTGATCAGCAGTTAAAGTTCTCGTTTTCTCTCTTTTTTTTCTTCTTCTTCTTCTTGCCTGGTTTCTGATACCACAGCAGTGGGTGTTGCAGTTGTACACCAGTCAGCTAAACGGTAAAGCCCTCCCTGATGCTGGGCTGAAGTTCTGATAATATTTCAGGGATTGTAGTTACAGTAAATACAAGCGGCCTCCTCCTCTTCCCATACAGTTGAGCCAATTTGTCAGGAAAGTGACACATTGTTTGGTCATATCCTCTGGTCGTCTTTCTTTCTTTTCATTTCTACCAGTCTGGCAGCGTTCACCTGTTTTGTTTTGTTTTTACACATTTTTTTAGTCTAATCTTCCCCTGAGCCGTTTCTCGATCATTTCTCGTGTGTTTGTCTTTCATTTATCTCTCCATCTGTTCTAGTGGTCGACCATTTTTTTTATAGAGCACAGGAAGAGGAAATTGATCAGGATCAGTTAGTTTTTGCAACATTTCTCTCTGTGAGGATGTGTGTGTGTATGTGTGTGTTCAGCCCTTTTGCAACATCTTCCTCTGAAGTGGGAGTTCATTTGTGCAGGACAACAGAAGCTGTTAAGACCCTCCCACTGTTTTGACAACTTTAATGTAATGGACCCACAATTACACCCCCCTTAAAAGAGAGGGAGAGCAGCATTTCACTTAAAAGTACCGCAAGAATATGTTGCTGAATACTTTCACGTAACTTTTTGCCCCATCTACTGATTGCCATCTCCAAAACCACCTCACCTGCTCCACCTACCACTGCTGTTACTACATTCTCGAGCACCCACAGGAACACACACCAAAATTTATTTTAAAAATGTTTTTAAAAATTTTTTTTGGCTCAGGTCTACAGTAATTTCTGCAGCACAGGTGGTGATGGGGTCGTGTTTGACTGCATTGGGTTGATCACATGGTTAAACCTCCCCAGCAATCTTATGAATATAATTTTATATCCTGCACGGCAAGGCTGAAAGCTTCAGTCGGACATTATATTATAAGCGGCTCCATGAGGAGTATCGAGCAGGACAAGTTAGTTTTCATTTAGCTCGAGGAGAGAACTGGAGATGTCGAGTATAACGTGCAGGGAGACTGACGGGAATTTTAGATGTTAAATGTGTGATTTAACATCTAAAAGAACTCATAACGATATTTTTATTGTACCGCTACAAAACTGTGAATTGTTTTTTGTCTTTTCTTTTTCTTTTTTTCTGGCCAATTAATTACCCTAAAAAATACAACACAGAGCGAATGTCTAACTCTAAAAATACTACTTTTTTAAATTACTCTTCTTATTATCACGATATATTACAACACATGTACAAGCATGTTATTTCTATAATTTTCACAGTACATATATTGTATATGTACTTGCGTTTCAAAGCCATGACCAGTTATTGAAACTGATTTACATTGTAAGTTCTTATATTATAAACCTGTTGACAGACATCCTCTTATACACCTGTGTGTACAGAACATAAAAAAATTAGGAAAATGATTATAGATGTATTTTAAATATGTGTGTGTATCATTGTAGTATATTGCATATGTGTTAAAAAAAAAGTGTATTTAAATATTTTATTGTATTGTTTCTGGATTCAAATTTTTGCCACTTTTTCTTTTTTTTAGTTTAAAATTTACGCAGCTGGGGGACTTTAATCTATTTGCAAATAAAACATATTTATTTTATAATGCAGGTTGTTTTTTTAGCCCCGATTACGTTGCAGTATCGCACTAGCGTCGATTGAAAGTATGACTGAAAAGTGACTTCCTAGTTGCTAATGAACTCTTCTACTGTACCTAATTTAAATATTCTCTCAGGTAATGTAAAAAATTAACACAACATATTTATATATATATATATTTACACTTTTTTTGTTAAACTCTTCATGTGATTTCTCATCTAAAACTAACTGTGAAGATGTCGGGTTGATTTCTGACCACAGTTACTGCACCGGGTGCAGTACGCCTACACAGTTCATTTGCTCTACCTGATTGGCATGTTTTAACACTCCTGCTAACTGATGCATTTCTGTATGTCTGACGTTTAGTTTTTTTGTTTTTTTTGTTTTCTTTTCTTGTTTTCACATGCAATCGCATGTCGTCGTTCTCTCAGTGGAAACATTCCTCAACTTCATCAGCTCAATTCGACTAATCAGATATAGGAAATCACACACACACTCAATAAGATAACATTTCCTGCTTTTGCCCATTAATTGATGCAGGGTGCGGCATTTAATTCGCCCACACACACCTTGATGTTTCAGCGTACACGCACAGCTGTGGAGTTCTGGGGCTAGAAACTGCTGACCAGATAAGGAGCTAAAAGAGGGGGAGAGCAGAGTGTGAAACCACTCTGTCAGCATGCCTACTTTCTCTCTCACACATCTGTGCATTTTCTCCATCTTAGGGTGAAACTCCCTTTTGGTGATGCTAATGATAGAGGTGGCTGCTACCCTCAGACATCTGCACACACACGCAAACGCATACACCTGCAAGGACTCGGCGACTTCCTGTGGCTGCGTGCATGTGTTCACCTCTTGCTCTATCGCTCTGTTTACCTCCCAGTCTTCATGTCATGGCTCCTCTCCCTTCTCTTTTTCTGTCTCCCCCCCCCCTCCTCCCCCTCCACCTTCCTCCCCTCCACCTTCCTCCCCTCCACCCCTTGTAACTTAACTCTCTCGACTCTTGTTTCATGTCTCTTCGCTAACACAGATTGTTCGAGGCTGGGACTAGATTTTCCTGTCTTAACCTCCTCTCTGCTTTATCTTTCAGAGTATCTCAACACCCACTCCCCATTCACTCACTCACTCGCTCTCATGTGTTTCTCCTCCCCCATACCCTCCTTACACTTGTTTGATTTCTAAGAACATGTGTGTTTTTAGAAAACATACCTCCCTCATGTTCCTTTTTTAACTTTTGTTGCCTCTTCTCAAATCTCAGACCGTTTTCCTTCCAACCTCAGATTGATTTCTCCTTTCCGTCTCCTTCTTTAACTGGGGCAAACAAACAGAAGAATTTGACTTAAGGCTGATTTTGGGCAAAGAAAATAAGCACAAAAATCTTTTTGTTGTTGTTTTGTTTTTTACAGAAATAAATTGAAACTGCTTTAGAAAATGATTCAGAATGAAAAACATGTAAAGTTCAACTTAAAGTAGTTTAAACCAATCTTTAAACTAATCATAACTAAATCGTATCTTCCAATGTTCTGTGTTCCTTAAATCTTACTACACTTTGTTCACTTTTATAGTTTTATTACACATTTAAAAAATGTTTGAAAGTCTTAGCGGCATCCCCTCATTTCCTTCTCCTCCAGATGTCAAATAGATGCTTCCACAAAATTACATTAAACTATACAAATAGAATAGCTAGCATGAATCCTGTTTCCTAAGTTACAACAAAATAAAACCATGACTTTCTAGCAGTTATTGCTCAAAAGCCAACCATTTTGTCCCTTGCACACTGTAATGTCATTCGTTAAAGGTTTTCAGTATAGAGCCTTTGGATGCATAACTCTCATGTGGTAAAGGGAAACATAAAAGCCTTTTATTCCCATAGATGTCAGGTTAGAAGCTGGTGGATATTACACAATGTATATGTGCACCCAAATGTCTTGCCCCATGTGCTGATAAGCTGATAATCCTCCAGCAGATTCACACCGGCGTTCAGGTCTGGCATGCAAACCGGCTGCTGTTGTAGCTCGCAGTGGAGTGTTGTGGTGTGGGAGGGCGAGGGGATAAGGGCCTTCGCTCTGCCAACCAAATGAATAATGTAATGTGTTCTTGGAACTAAGACCACAGCGTGCGCATGCGTCACACTTTACACACACACACACACACACACACACACACATCATAACGCCCCAGTTACAGTAAGGACAGAGGAGGGCATGGTTGCAGGGGCACTCTTAAATAAAGAAAGAACAAACTTTGCTGAGTAACATCAACTCAGAGGACTTCTCTTTTTTTCTTTCTCTCTTTTTTTTTTTTTCTAAATTCCTCTTCAGTTATTGCAGGTTGCAATCGTTGTAATTATCATGATGGTGTCTCAAGTCTTGTCTTTGACAAATTCAAATGGCGATTCAAATTCACCCCCCTCGCTGCGTCTGTTTTTATATCTCCTGGTGGGATGCAAATGTTCAGTCCGGAGGGAACTGCTGGGACACACAGCAGGTGGAGTTTGTGTTTTATCTCCCAGCAGGGACGAGCTGCTTTACTAGAAGACCTGCCCGTGTTCGTTTAGTTTTGCTTTTTATGCCGTTTTAGACACAGTTGTCACTCCAAATGGTTTTGCGCCCCTGTAATGCCTTTGAGAGCGCTTAGCCTGGCTGAAAGCAGCGGTTCTGGTTTGGCAGACATTATGTGTGTATACTCTCATCTCTTCTCATCCCCCCCACGTTTCCTCCTCCCCCTACTCTTTCTCAGCGAAGGTGTACCAGTACCACATTCAAGTCATTACCCCCAAAAAAGTAAGGTGTAAAGAAAAAAAAAAAAGGTTGAAATCTTTCTAAACCCTTTAAATCAGTCTGTCAAACAGAGGAGAGACTTGGTGTGAGCCGGACGAGGTGTGTGGAGGAGAAACGGTATGAATTTGAATCTTATTTTTCATGTGTTTGGCTGCTTTGTTGTTGTTTTGTTGTTTTTGTGGCAGAGGTTGTTTAGCATCATGATTTGTTTTGTTGTGGTTTGGATTAACTTTGCGCTAAATACGGGGTTTTATATGAATGAAAACACTTGTACACGTGTTTGTTTCTTAGTCACTGTGTGTCTCTGTAGGAGGAATTTCATTTCATACAGAAACTCCGTCTGTAACGAGGACATTTTATAATAATTTATTCAGAGCCGCTGAAACGCATCTGTGTGCTCCCGTCGAGTCACTGAACAGCACAAACGTTTTGCACATAGTCACGTTCAAAACTGTTGCACAATTTTTCTTAAGCCTTCTTCCAATTTAGATTTACCTAACGACTTTGTAAAACTCTAAAATCGATCCATAAACTTGTCCGTCTGCTAGCGCGAGTACTGAGAAAGCCATCACAACACCACAAGTGCTCATATTAACCAACATGGACGGACACACACACACACACGAGCAGGCCACTCTGGAAAACATCTGACATCAGAATTCATAAAAGCTTTTCTCCTTCTCCCTCTCTCAGCCACAGTTTTCTGTGACTAGTATAAAGTCATATTTTCCCCCTTAGTGCTGGAGCCTGATATAATTGAGGTGGACTGGGAAAACTTACAGCCTTTAACGGAAAATAGGAGCCATAAAAATAATACCAACAGTTCTAGTTCCAGTTACCACACGCTCTCTGTGTGTGCAGTGGGATTTCAGCATATAGTCGATGGATAGTATAAGCTGCTTTTATACTGAAGAGTAAATCTTTGTGAGCAGGTTTGGTCAATCCTGCAGCTGTCGTTTTCCTGGCCTCCACACAAACTGCTCTCTCTTTCTGTTGAGCTGGTGGACAGTAACTGTGGATTTAAGTTTCCATTTCCTCTTCAGTAAAAGCAAATCCACGGCAGATCCTCCACATTTCTTTGATTTCTTTCTTCTTCTTTTTAAAAAAAAAATACATTTCGTATAACCTGCAGGTTTTTTGACCAGTGGCCTTGCAGTTAGATGGAGATCCAAAAAATGATTTGAAGTTGTGATCTGTATATTTAAATAAACAAATAGATCTTTGTTGTTAAAAGAGAGGAAGAGTGTGCACATAATGAAAGCAAGGGATGAGGAAACCGTCAAGTTGCAGAGGTGGTACATTCCTCCACCGTCGACAAAGAGTAGGAGGTGAGAACAAAAAAAACTAAGAAAGAGATGAGATACAATTGTTGGAAAGATAACATCTGTCGCATTAAATGTACAGAAAATCAACACAATCCAAAATTCCATGGGTTAAAAAAACTTGACTTTTATCTACTTTGCATGCTCACTTTATTTGTGTGTTTTGGCGAGAGTAAGAGTGACGTTCAAAGACACGCCTAAAGGCAAACAGTCCTATCACTTATTTGACTTTTAAGGTAACAAGTCCTGTTTAACATGAATAAACTAAGAGTGACAGTTATTAAGAGTTAGGCTAATAGCTGAGCACTTGCTTGGAAGCTTTCAAGTGCATGACAATATGCGTTTGTGGTATCAGCCTGTGGGCTGGTTTAACATTAGTTACAATGTGTTGCAAGATTCAGCAACTTATGCAGACATGTCCTTCGTAAGCGACGAAAACAACCAGAAACAAAGTCACAAGGAACAAGAAGGGGGGGAGACACAAAGAGTGTGTAGTTTGTGGCTGTGCATGTCATAATGTGTCAGTATTAAGTGACTCACAGGCAGACAGAAAATTGATGGGAATCGTTGAAACTTCTATGCAATCTTATTATTTTCCGAATACGTCTGTGTTCTGAGGAATATGCCTAAAATAACAAGCTTGAACCACCAACCTCCCATGATGCTCTTTTTTTTTTTTTTTTTTTCTCTCTCTGTCTCTCTCTCTCTTTCTCTCTCCCCTGTGCCGGAAATTTAATGTGCACCGTTGTTTGCTCCTACCAAAACCCCTTTGTTTCTCGCTTTTCTGCAGGGCTTCAATTTCTGTTTTTTGAGTGACTTTTTGCTTGCTGAGAAGCATTTCCAAATATTACACTGTGTGCTCTGTGTTTTGTTTTTTGTTTTTTTTGTTTTTTTTTAAATAAAGAATCTGATTTTAATGGCGTGATTACCAGTGATGGAGCTGTTTGAACACAATTTTCTGCTCCAGTATCCTATCTGCTTAGTTTCCACTTTTTTTTCCTCTTCATTATCTGTTCTATGATGGCCTAAAACGTTTTTTTTTTTTTAATGTTATTTTACAAATTCAGAATTGTCCGTAAAATTTCAGGAAACTGTGAAAAATGGATGTTGCAAAAGGGACATTTTTATCCTTCTTTGTCCAGCACATGCTCTAAAAGTCAAACTTATTCAGTTTGCAGGAATCTAAGATGAGGAAAAGCGGCTAACCCTCATTTGTAATAATCTGAAAATGTCTGATATTCCAAGTCTGAGAAATGTGAATTTTAAAAGAAAAAGTTAGGTGTCCAAATAAACAAAAAACAAAATTGAGAAGGCCGTCTGAACGTCTTCACTCTTCTATATCAGCAGTTAGCCCTACATGTCGTCCTTGATGCCTCAAGTTCAGCGAGATAATTCTTTGTACAAGTGCGTTGGCTTCAGAAATATTAGTAAATATTTGTAACAGAATCTTTGGTGGTATTTTCTGACAAGTACCCAGTGACGTTCAACACGCCTAAGTTTCAAAGGAAGAGCACTTTGCACCAGTTTGTCTCAGTGGTGCAATGTGATATGGTTTAACTCTCATATTGCACCTACCTCACTGTTTTAATATGACTCACAATGCCAATATGATTTTGGTTCTTACACGTTTTTTTTTGCGTTCTTTGATTTTACCAAAAAATACTTTTTTCTTCTATTTTTTTACATTTCACATGGTTTTGGTTGCATGTGCTTATTTCCTTCCTGCGAAAGTAGTTGTACTAATGTGCATGGTCTGAAGCCGGATGGGTATTAATGCACAGCAACCGCAGCGATGCCATAACCTTAGCCGCGTTGCGATCCACGTACCTGTTGGCCTCGTACTTGTGAACAGGGAGGGGACGGCAGGAAGATTATGTTTATCGGAAAGTGTTCGGAAAATGGGCCGTTGGGTTTTGGAGAGAGGGGGCGCGTAGGCGACTTTGGGGGGGGAGGGGTATCTCTCAATGTGTCTTCGTCACCCTGCACCCTCTTTTGGTACGACAGGAAGGAGAGTGAGTGACAGAATGTGCGAACGAGGTAGACATCCCCAAGGATGAACGCTTAACCCCGACTTCTGACAAAGAGATCAGACCTTTTAAGTTGTCTGCACATCTGAAGGAAGGAGGAAATAGGAAAAAAAGAGTGGTTTTGAAAGAGAAAGACAGAGCGAGGAGGAAAGTGAAGGAGAAGACTTGCGAAGAACGAAAAGATGGAAGCCGTGAGACAGACGCTGCCTCGTCTCCAGCTGACGGTCCCCATGCCCATAAAGAAAGGGAAGGTAGGACTAACATTTACGACCTCTGGGTGGGTTCGTCCTCTCACCTTCGCACGAGAAAGAGACGGTTTGAGAAATCAAAAGGACCACAAAGTTTGCAGAAAGGTACCGGCAGGTTCTTGATAGGCATTTCATTAATTGCCTGTACTTTTATTTTCTTTTCTCGTTGTTGAATGGGTGGGGTGCATTTCTGCGTGACTTAAATAGCCTGTCGTTAAGATCATCACATAACTGGTTAAATCTAACAATGGTGGGTGGGGGGAGCCACAGATTGGCACGCTATGTGTGCAAGTGCTCATGTGTACTGTGTGTGTGTGTGTGTGCCTGTGTGCTCTTGTGCATGCACGTGTGTGTTTAATAGGGTGTGTTTTGGAGCAGGTTAGTCAGGTGGATGTACTGTTGTTGAGCAGAGCCCTCTGGGCACTGTGTGAACACTGTTATTGGATGGCCAGGGGGCTGCCAGTTGCTATGGGAGGGAGAATCTGGAGCGTGAGTTGTTTGTGGAAAATCTGGTCTGCTCAGGTGTGTGAAGAGATATTGTCGACCAGGTACAGTGTGGACAGGGTGAGGTGCGAGCTTAGGGATCCAAAGAAGGGAGTTGTTGGGTCTTATTACTGTCACATCTCACAAAGGGAAATAAAGAAAGTCATTGTCCTTGCTTGACGTTCATTACGGGATTTTACGTTCAACCCACCGCTCATACTTCTTGTCGAAAAACTGGTTTCTAACATATCCTCACGCCACTTTTAAAAGACAAAATACAAAGACCGCGTTATGAGAGTCACCGATGGACCTGTTGCAACTCTAAAAATTTGTATTTGACGTCAGATTATTTTCGTCTTTATTAAAGCTTATAATTCTCTTACTGTTTTTTTTTTTTTTTCCCTTCCTCATTCTTTCACTGGTACTCCCCCTTTCACCCACTCTAGCCTGTCACTTCCTCCCTTGCTTGGGTTTTTTCCTTCTCTCTCTCTTCCATCAGCCCCTCTCTACCTGGTATTTTATTTCAATCAGCTAATGTTATAAGGGTTTCACACGAATTAACCTACTGCCCTCTCGTTACGACGCCTACAGCACATTACATAACCTTGTGTCCTTTCCTCATCTTCACTGTCGTTTTTGTTTTATATTTCCACCGTGTCACACATGATTTTATTTTTCTGCTTCCTCTTGATTTTTGTATTTCATTTAGCTCTCATTCAGTTGCCTTCATTTGAACTTTTTCTCAAATGCCCAGACCTCTCGACATCCACCAAAAATCACCACCTCCTGATTTAGTAACCTGGATCAAAAGCACAGGGAGAGTGAGGCGAGGAGGATCATGAGGCAGAGTTGTTGTTGTTGTTGTTGTTGTTGATCCCCGTTTAAACTGTACGTCAGGTGAAAGGGGAATCCTAGCCTCAGTGACACTTCGAGATTTATTTTTGGGAGATTTAAGTATGACTCTGTGAAGGATGGTCTCTTATTTTTAGAAACTACACAGCAGTAACCTGTCTTTCTTTAAAAAAATGAGCCTGTAATTTGCTCACCCCTCTGCTTCTGCACATAAATTGAATTACCTTTCTTTCATGTAGGTGGCAATGTCTCCAGGAGAGGACGGGCTGATTGGGATTCCCTTCCCGGAGCACAGCAATGAACTGTTGTCCCACCTCAATGACCAGAGGAGGACAGGGCTCCTGTGTGACCTCACCCTGACTTCCCGCGGGGCACGCTACCCGACGCACCGCTCGGTCATGGCTGCCGTCAGTCTGTACTTCCGCCGACTGTTTGGTACAGAAGAAGCGGGCGGCGAGGGCGGAGGAGGTTTCAGCGTTTGCCAGCTGGATTGTGTGGCACCAGACGCCTTGGACGCCCTGCTGGAGTTCGCCTACACTGCCACTCTGACGATCCCCAGCTCTGGGATGAGAGATGTGCTGCGAGGGGCTCAGCTTCTGGGCATCCAGTGTGTGGCTGACGCCTGCAGAGACATCCTGGGGGAGACGGCAGAGGCCGAGGGGGAGGCAGCAGAGGAGCAGAGAGTTCAGCACACAGCTACTGATAGAATGGTAGGGGGAGAGAGGGTAATAGAGAAGGCCTCCAGAAGAAAAACAGACAGAAAAAAGGTGAAAAAAATTGGGCCATATCACAACATCAACTCCTCACCTTTGAACCCGCCGCCTGCTTCTCCCATCTCGCATCCTTCACCTGCATCCGACAGCTTCCGCTCTCTGCCTTCTACTCAGCCTCCTAGCCCCGAACGCCACGAGCTTCGCCTCACGCCTGGCCAGAACGGAGATCCTAAAGAGATTAGAGAACCTGGCAGAGGGGCTACACTAAACGGAGGGCTCCCTTATTGGCTACAAGACCGCCCTCGTATAGCCCACCCACCTCCCATACCGCCCCTAAATGACAAGCTGTCAGGGGATGAAGAGATTGAGGGTTTGGGCGAAGATGGTATGCCGATGGGAAGCACCTCCATGCCTACCTCTGTAGCTGATCGTGGTGCAGCCCCCTCAGTAGTGGGAGGGGGGAGAAAGAGGAAGTCTCAGACCCCACAGCAATGTCCTGTCTGCCAGAAGATCATCCACGGAGCAGGAAAACTGCCACGACACATGAGGACGCACACTGGAGAGAAACCCTTCCAGTGCAGTGCTTGTGGAGTCCGCTTTACCCGGTACAGAAACTTCTTACTACGATAATCAGAATGTGCTCGGTTGTTGTTGGTTTTTTCATCTTTTTTTAACTCTTTCTACCTCTTCATGATTTTGTCTTCTGCTCTATTTTCATCAGCAATGATAAGTTGAAGATCCACATGAGGAAACACACAGGCGAGCGCCCGTACCCCTGCCCCCACTGCCCTGCTCGGTTTCTGCATTCCTATGACCTCAAAAACCACCTGTCCCTCCACAGTGGGGCGCGGCCCTTCGAGTGCCCGCTTTGCCACAAGGCGTTTGCCCGGGAGGACCACCTCCAGCGTCACCGCAAAGGTCACAGCTGCCTGGAGTTACGCACGCGTCGCCCCAGACGTGGGCCCGAGCTTGTGGAGGATGAGATCGGTGACGGAGGCAGGAGGGAGCAGTCCAACCATCTGGAGGCTATGTCTTTACAGCCCCACTCCTCTACGTTCATCCCCCGCACAATGCTGGAAGGGGGAAGTGGCTCCGGCGCCGGTCCTCTAATATTTCCAGGTGACATCGAGAGGGAGCACTCTCTCGCCCTTCAGGCTCTGGCCCAGTTTGGGTCTCAGAGGCTGGCCAGCTACCCCGAGCTTTTCCTACGAGGGCTGGACATGCGAGCAGGCAGGGAGGCGGAGGGAGAAGATGCAGGAAGAACCCGCTCGCCAGCTACACATCGCGACCGGTGGGCCGAGGAAATGGAAGAGGAAATGGGAGACGAGGAGGCAGAAGAAGAGGAATAGTGAAAACAGAACGTCTGTTTGACTGATCAAGTGTGTGTATGCGTGTGTGGTAAAACATCCACAATAAAAAAATAATAATAATAAGATCACTCAGGTGGCTGGACTAATTACCTGCTGCTCACCGATAGAGAGCGCTTAAGAAAACAAAGATTAAATGAAAAAATATAATAAAAGAAAAATTGCAAAACGGGTTTTCTGCGATATTTTAAATGTTTGTCTTCTGGTTGTTGGCATTTGATTGAATTTTTCTTTTAAAATGTATTTCTTGTTTGCCGTTTAATTTCATTTACTTTAGGTTTGAGCTCTTTCTTATGTCTTGATTTTATTTTTGGAAGCTGGTGTGTGTCAGTGTGTGTGTGTGTGTGTGCGCGTGTGGTTCCTGGGATGCTTTTTACTATGCAAACTAAAATCCAGGGCTGCGGCATGGAGTGATAGTTTAAGATGTATATTTTAGTTACAAAATATGTTGATTCAGGTGCACTTCAGGAGTCATATCAGCTGGATCACAACAATGAGTTTGTGTGCCCTGTCCTCTGGTGGTTATCAGTGGAAATGCAGTCTAAGTAATTAGACTTTTTCTGTGCATTGAAAGCAATAATCTTACCTTCTTCTTTTTTTTTTTTTTTTTTTTTTTTGTTGTTAGTTGTTGAGTGAGCTTTGATTTGGTGCATAAACCAAAGATTTTAGGTTTTCTTAAGAGGAGATGAGAGAGGTGAACTGTAGCCAATGTTGGGTTTGAAGGCAAGAATCTTCCCAACTGTTTTGATAGCCATGAGAAAGAAACCTGCTTCTATATTTGAGTGTTTAAGAGCTGCAGAGCTCTGTGTTAAATGCCTGACCAAAAAGAGACAAAGTCTGGGTCAATGAGTTGATGCTGATAAATGGTAAAGACAATTCTCCCCCCCACTCCCGAGAAGCTGTGGACTAAAGTCTTCCAATGCACTCACTCGGGTTCTTTGATCGAAGACGACGTGCCCCCACGCCCTTTCTCTATTTATTTATTTATTGATATTTATTAAGGTTCTTCCGCTCAAACTCTTTTGTAAGACCAAATAGAGGGTTGGACACAGATCTGATCCGCTCCTCATCCAAGCTGCATTATGCTAAAAATCTTTCCTTGTGGTCTCCATACACCTCAAAGCCTTTTTACAGGCAGTGTCTTTGTTTTGGGTTTTTTTGTTGTTGTTTTTTTGGCCATTCATCCTCAAATGCATTCTTTGCACATTTAACCCCATCAGGTTCCATAACACAGGCACATTCCAGAGAGAAGGGAACAGCAGTATCAGGGGTTGAAACCCTCCTTCGTAAACGGACTTTTCAGCACGCTCTTCAGTTGTTAACTCAACATGTATGGTACTGTATCACATGTTGTTGCATGGCAGTTCTTATAGATCGGCCTAAAGGGGGCCGTTGTCTTTTCAGTTCATTCGTTTTTGACCAAAAGCTTTTTATCACCCTTTACCTGAAGCAGAACCTTCACGGGGTGTGATGCAACCATCAATTGCTTGAAGTGACAGCGTTTGTTTTTATTTTCACTTTCATTGAAATCTGCATTTTCAGAGCCCGCTGTATCAGCCACGCTGATCTGGCCTTGTGTGCACTGTCAGCTCTTTTCCTTGTAGTGAAACCTTTTCTCTGTTTCCAGTTTGTTTTGCACTAAGAGATTTTGGAGCTTCAAGCTTTTTTTCTTTTATTTTCCTTTAAAATCTTTTCCATTCACTCACTTACTACCATTTAAAAAATTGTGATTCAACTAGAGAATACTTCTTTAAAACCCACATGCTTCCTCCTGTATATTAGTACAGATATTGTCAAATATAATATATACATGTATATATATATTGGGATGAAGTTGCCTTAGGTTTTGGTTTGTTTTTTGTTTTTTTTTGTGCTGCAACTATTCTCAGGAAATCTTGAGCAATGCACTAAGTGATTAAATAAAATATCGAATGGGAAGAAACTGGTGCTGCAGGGTGATTGACACTCTTCATACTTGTGTAATGCCAGTAGTTTCATATTTGCTTTTATATCAAGTTGTTTGATGTTTAAACCACGAATGAATGAATTAAAATGTAGGTGAATACGAGTAGTGACAGTAAACTACTGGCCTTACTAGAACCAGTCTTACTGGAATGGCAGTATGACGGTTGGTATTGGGCATGAAGGGTGTTGGTACTCCCAGTCGGAGAGTGAATGTGGTTTAACTGATGCCAGCTGTGAAGTGTGAGTTTCTATGTGAGCTGTTTTTTGTTTTCCTGGCTTCGGTGAAGGGACATGGGGTACAGTCTGAGCAGAGACCCCGCTATCAGGGATACATTTTTGTCTTTCGGTTTTTAGTGGACCTTCTCAGTGATATGAATTCATTTTCCCAAGATTTGTTTCAGTTATTGTAAAGAGAATAAATAAAGATATCTAAGCTTGGCGTTTCTGTGTTACTGTTATTTTGTTTTTTTTTACTTTTTTACTATTTTTTTTTTTCTTCCCATATCTGCCCCCATCTCACCCTATCCCCAGTATCCTCCTCCTATCACACCAACCTTCTGCATATCCTCCTTCACTACGTCCATGAATCTTCTCTAGGCCCTTTTTCTTTTCCTCCTGCCTGGCAGCTCCATATATCTAATGTCCTTCCTCTGCATATGTCCAAACCATCTCAGCCTTGCTTCTCTAATTTTGTCTCCAAACTGCTCAACCTGCGCTATCCCGTTGATATTCACATTTGTAATCTTGTCCATTCTGCTCAGTCCCCCCAAAAATCAGCATCTTCAACTTAGTAGCACTAAGGAGGCAGAGCTTGAGGAGTCTATCTACAAAACATACGTTGGAACAGATCTCACAACAATCTTGTAAACTTTGCCTTTCACTCTTGCTACTATCCTTCACCCCTCACACTCGTATCCACCCACTCCATCCTGCCAGCACTCTCTTCTTCACTCTCTTGTGCACTGCTTGCTTTTTGATGGCTAACCAGAGGTATATAAACTCATCCACCTTCACTACCTCTATTCCTCACATGTTCACCTTCCACCTCTCATTCACACGTGTATTCTATCTCGTTTGTACTGATTTTAATTCATCTTCTCTCCAGAGCATAACTCCACCTCTCTGGGATCTCCTACACCTGCTCCCTACTCTCCCTATAGTTTACAATGTCATCTGCAAACATCATAGTCCACAGAGACTCCTGCCTGACCTTATCAACCTGTCCATCACCACTGCAAACAAGATCCACAAAGACACGGTGCAGCTCCTGACTTTCTCTATGCTTCTGCATCAACACTGTCAAAGCAAACAGCAGTGCTCTTTCTCGGAACGAAGCCATACTGCTGCTCGCTGATCATCACCCTTGCTCTTTAACCTAGCTTGAATAACTCATAGTTTCATGCTACGGCTCATCAACTTTATTCTTCTGTAATTACGACAACTCTCCACATCACCCCAGTTCTTAAAGATCGGTAGCAGTACATTTCTTCTCTACTCGTCAGGCATCCTCCAACTGTCCAAGATTATGTCAAACTCATTAAAAAGTCTGCTGCTACCAGCATCTCCATATCTCTACAGGTACTGTATGTCAGTAGGACCAGCCATCTTTTCACTCTTCATCCTCTTCATAGCTGCTCTCACTTCCTCCTTACAAATTCCGCTGCACTTCCTGATTCTCTAACTGCCCTCCATCTGTCCCTCTTCTCTGGGGTTTAAAAACTAGCACATAGGCAATTTTCTAAGTCCGATGTCAAAATCCACGGAGAGTTGAGAAATAGTATAACGCACTATATCTGTAATACTAGTGAATTTAAACTTAAACTAAAAGGACCCCCCAACATTTAATAATTAAATAGTTGTGACTGAGCTGTGTGGGCAGAAAAAAAGTGCTGCTGTTATTTTTAACATTCTTGTGCTGACATTTCTTGTTAAGTGCCAGTAAGTGATCTGTAATATGAGCTAATCTTGGTGAAATATCACCTCACTGAGGTGTCAGTTATGCTTTCAATGGCATTGTCAGAAAAGGTGAAAAGTGATGGGAAATGAAGCGTGCCTGAGCTAGTTGACAGGAACGTATAGACTGAGCTGGCACTGTGTTTTCAGTCAGCGATCACTGTTTGTTTACAAAGTTCATCGTTATGCTGACAGATTAAAGAGTAATTGTTTCAAATATTCGTTTGTCCCGATTCCAGACAGATTATTTAATGATTCTTTTTGTTTTGTTTGGATTTTATAGAATCGAATTGATTATTTATGCTATTGTTACTTTAATATCGCCTCTGTCAGTGCGCCCCAGGGCAGATTTGGCTACAATGTAGCTTGCCATCACCAGTGTGTGAATGTGTGTGTGAATGGGTGAATGACTGATTGTAGTGTAAAGCACTTTGGGGTCCTTAGGGACTAAGTAAAGCGCTATAAAAATACAGGCCATTTACCATAATATTTTGTTTTAAATATTTCTCATGTTTACTTGCTTGGCTGTTACATTCACTGTCCACTTTAATAAGTAAACCTTGTTAGTATTGAGCTGGGCCCCCTTTTACCTTCAGAACTGTCTTGATTCTTGAATTCACAACTGGAACACTCCATATTCAATACTGACACTATACCATTACATAGTTGCTGCACATTTATCAGTTGCTCATCTTGTTCAATTTTGTCTTATCAGTGTGAATTGTAGCTTTAGTTTCCTGTTCTTAGCTGACAAGAGAGGCACCCAGTGTGGTCTTCTGTTGCTTTACCCCGATTTTCTTCAAAGTTAATTGTGTTGCTTCTGCGTTCCTTTGCTGTAACAAGTGGTTATTTGAGTTGATGTTGCCTTCGTATTGGCTGGAAGCAGTCTGGCCAATCTCCAGAGAACTGCCTCTCGCTGGATATTTTCTTCTTTTCTGATCATTCTTCATAAACTGAAGAAGTGATTGTTGGGGAAAATCCCAGCAGATCAGCAGCTTCTCAAATATTCAGTCTGGCACCATCAACAATGGTTTGCTCAGTTTTCCTAGTACGGTTGTTGCACTGTGATTGGTTGACTAGATATTTGTGTTAACGAGCAGTTGTGCAGATGTGGCCATGACTGTGTGCTTGAATGATTTCTTTGGATCATAATGGAGGTTGAACTTGAGCTCACTTTTTCTGCCCCCTAACTCTAACCCAGGGGAAATGATTGAGCTGGAAATGGTGTGGGGGAAAAAGTGAACAGGTCTTTAACATGGAAGTCATTCTGACCTATGAAAGGCACAGGTGTGAATAATAAAATAAACCGTGGCTGGTTTGCGTTCATGGTCCTAATTTTGTTCTGGCTCTGTCTCACCGTGGAACTCGGCTGCACTTAAAGTGAGTAACATTTGTGTGTTTCGAGTTCAAGTTCAATCATCTATGGAGCATTTTCACAGAAGATTAAAAGGAAATAACACCTCAAGTGTTTCAGTAAACTTTTCCAGTCAACCAGCACACAAAATACCAAGACAAATGAAATGCCAACCCAAGTGGCAAAGCAGGCCTCACGGATGGTATAAATAAATCGGTGCCCCCCACCACCTTGCCAGGAGGCCATGTTTACTTTCAGATTAATAATTCGTACATAACCATGTAAACTGTGCACAAAATCCCTTAATAAAAATGATATGATGTGGCTTTGATACTGACCCAATAATTGTCTCGATGCACGCTCAATCAGCCAGGTAAGGAAATCCCAAAAAGTTGATTCTGTTCATCTGGAATTAATGTTTTCAGTGGGGAAAACGTTTCGTCACTCTTCTAAGTGACTCTCTGTGAATAGTACTCATGGCCACTGATCAGCTGGCATGACAATTTCCATATTAGTGAGCATTAGTTTTTGGGTGACCCAATAATTGTTTCTGTGTGCGTGCGTGCGCGTGCATAACATAGCCTAACGGGTACCTTCCGCGAGCAGGACGTGACGTGGTCTCTAATCCTCTTAGTTTAATTAAGCTGAACCAGCAGGCGTAGGCTGCAGCTCCTTCGGCAGCCGAGGTTTAAAAGTCGACTCGATCTTCTAAGAAAACGTAGACCCTGGGAGAAGCAGCTTTGGAGTTTAAAGCAGTTTAAAAGTGAGCTGGGGGTGGGTGTCTTGGGCCCCCTGCAGGATGCTGCCTCCGCGGATGCTGTGGGGCGCTGTGGCGCGTCAGGTTGCTCCACGACTCACCTACAGCACTGCTGCGCAGCCACAGGTATGTAGGCCTGCGGTCACACATCAATACACAGCACAGAGAAGAAAGTGGCACGTTTGTGAGTGAAATAAGATTATCCGGATCGTTCCACTAAGATTTTTAGAGCAACTTGTGGTCTTTAAACGTGTATCCCCCCCCCCCCCCCCAATATTACTGTAGATTTTACAGTAAAAGACAAAGATGAATGCGTGTTGTGCAATTTTAAAAGTCCTATAAAGTACTCCTGGGTTTAATTCAGTAGTAGTCTTATGTTAAGCTTCACAAAAGTTGTATTGTTTGGCATTTTAATTTGTTGATATGGCGCCAAATCACCTCAGCATTAATCTCAGAAGTAGAACATTACAGGTTGTTTAAGGCAGCAGATGTCCAAACCCAGAAAGACTGACAGCTTTTTTCAGCCACACCTTTTCCTTTTTTTTTTTCCAACTTTTCTTATTTCCAGCAGGTGAAGCCAAAAAAGACCATATTTGGTCCTCTGAGTGACCAAGATCGGATATTTACTAACTTATATGGCCGACATGACTGGAGGTAAAAGTATTTGAAGTAAAACCACCTTCATTACTCTCTAATGACCTGTAGAAACACCTTATCTCTCTCTGTTGCTCTTCTCTTCCGTTTTTTCTCCCAGACTCAAAGGAGCGCTAAAAAGAGGAGATTGGTATAAGACCAAGGAGATCATACTGAAGGGACAGGACTGGATCCTGAATGAGGTGAAAATCTCGGGGCTTCGTGGCAGAGGAGGAGCAGGATTTCCGACAGGCATGAAGTGGAGTTTCATGAACAAACCCAGCGATGGCAGGTAGGAGCAAGAGGGAACAGAAACAATCTGCGAATGATGCTAAGGTTTCATGAATAAATAATCTGTTGGCATGTCTGTGACTTTCCGCGTTTGCTATGTGGTAGGCCAAAGTATCTGGTGGTGAATGCTGACGAGGGGGAGCCTGGGACATGTAAAGACCGCGAGATAATGCGTCATGACCCCCATAAGCTTATAGAGGGCTGTCTGGTGGCTGGGAGAGGCATGGGAGCTCGTGCCGCGTACATCTACATTAGAGGGGAGTTTTACAATGAGTCATCAAACCTACAGGTAATGTATGGATGGATGTGTGACGAACAGTCCGTGGATGAAGAGCGTTTGTCTTAATTGTTTTCTTCAAACAGGTGGCCATTAATGAGGCGTACAAAGCAGGGCTGATTGGAAAGAACGCCTGCGGCTCTGGGTATGACTTTGATGTGTTTGTTATGCGGGGAGCAGGCGCATACATCTGTGGAGAGGAGACTGCTCTAATCGAGTCTCTTGAGGGCAAACAAGGGAAGCCCCGGCTCAAGCCGCCTTTCCCTGCAGACATAGGTGAGGTAAACTCTCCACAGCAGCCTCCAATATCCTGCAGCACCTAATTATGGTTTAAGAAACTGCTAAATAGGGTTATATTCTAATTATAGTTATTTACTGCTCTCTTTCTCTCTCCCTAAAGGGGTGTTTGGATGCCCAACAACAGTGGCCAACGTGGAGACAGTTGCTGTGGCGCCTACGATCTGTCGTCGAGGCGGCGCTTGGTTCACCAGCTTTGGGAGGGAGAGGAACTCTGGGACGAAGCTGTTCAACATCTCTGGTCACGTAAACACCCCATGCACAGTGGAGGAAGAGATGTCTATTCCTCTGAGAGAGCTGATAGAGAGACATGCAGGTGTGTGTGTGTTTAATCCAGTTCTGTCCATGAAGAGTTTATGAAACATTACACATTTTTTTCCTCTTTTCTCTCGTATGATTGGTGCAGGAGGAGTGAGAGGTGGCTGGGACAATCTATTAGGAGTGATCCCAGGGGGGTCCTCCACTCCCATTATCCCTCGGCATGTGTGCGATGATGTGCTGATGGATTTCGATGACCTGGTTCGTGCAGAGAGTGCCCTGGGAACCGCAGCTGTCATAGTCATGGATAAATCGGTAAACAGTTGCCTGAAATATTGCACATTTCACAGGCTCCTCAGTGACAGCAGAAAGAAAATCTGACTGATGCGTCTTCTCTGCAGACCGATGTGGTCCGAGCCATTGCACGTTTGGTTGAGTTTTACAAACACGAGAGCTGTGGACAGTGCACCCCCTGCAGGGAGGGTAAGGAACTACATTCAACACTGGGCTCAGGCAGTAACTGTTAAAACATCCATTATCTCACCCTTTAAAATCTTTTTACATCCTCCTTACATTCCTTACAGTGCTCTTCTCTCTTCATTGAGCTATAATAAGCACTTGTGTGAACTGTCAACAAGAACATCAGGGTTAGGTGAAGCGTTTACTACTCAGGACATGCCTGAAGGGTACATAGGTATGATAAGTGCTCAAATATGTTATTATAGCAAAATAAACACTCTGGTAAGGTAAGATATACCTGTAAGAGCACAATTATCGAAGGATTGAAAACATAATACTGGTAAAACAGAGGTTTTATGACAAATTAATCATAATCTGAGCCTGTATTGATGCATTTTATTTGCACATATGTAATGTAAATCTCGGTTAGAAAAAGCCTTTTTAAATGTGTATAATTTTTGCATTAATTTGGACAAACAGTGCAACAGCATTCGTTTCATTGTCTTAGTAAAGCTAGAGTCATAATGTGTGAGTAATTTAATCAATTAGCTTCAGGATTTGGATTATTAGTTTGTGAAGAACACAAAAGGAAGCTACAACTGTTATTTTAAGATATCAAATAGGTTTTTAAGTCTTTATTAGAATTGGATTAAGATTAGGGTCAATAATAACTCCTCCGAGGTAAAACTTTGCTTAAAAGTTTCAGGAATTGTAATTTTATAATGCTTGTTCAACTCCTTCCTCTCCCACAGGAGTGGACTGGATGGATAAAATGATGTGGAGGTTTGTCCAAGGCGAGGCAGCAGTTTCAGAAATTGACATGATTTGGGAGCTCAGTAAGCAGATAGAGGGACACACCATTTGTGCTCTCGGGGACGGAGCTGCTTGGCCTGTGCAGGTGAGATTTCTTCTTGGAGGCGTTTTAAGCACTTAAGCACAAGTTCAGTAAAACTGAGCCTTCAATTTCAAAAGAAATGCTAAATGTGAAGAGTCAGGGGCGTTTACCCTCTTTTTTTTTTCCCTTTTGTGTGTGCAGGGTTTGATCCGCCACTTCAGGCCTGTCATGGAGAGCCGCATTGCTCACTATAACAAGAAAAATCCCGCAAGGGCGCCAGAGGTCGAGATGATCTGAAAGTGAAATGCCTCCCATTCAGTCTGTCATCAAATCATTCCATAGATCATTTATTTTAAGTGTAAATATTACTTATTGATCAAAGTTATCCTGATCGCAAAAGCTATGTGTGGACAACCAGTCTGCTTTGGTGATATAAAAGCAGCAATGACATCTTCAACTTAGTTAACTGATGCACGACGCAATGAAAGAAATGAACACATACGTCAATAAATTAGCTTTATTTCATAAACTTGAGAAATAAATTCAAATGCTTCACTGCGTACATGTCCAGTCTGATCTGTACAAAAAAAGGAGATGATCAAGAAAGGATTAAGTGATTGATGTTTGTTTTGTTTTTACTTTGGGGAAAGAAAAGAGAGTGGGAACAGGAAAAGATGTGTTAGGATGAAAGGAAAACTGGTCTGTGATTTACAGTCTGTGTTATCATTTCACAGAGACACACAGCTGAGCTGGTGCAGGTTTTCCCTCTATTCAGACCAAGAAGGCAGGCAGAATATTGCTCAACTGACCAGCTATACATCCAGACTAAAGGTTGAAGTATCACTCCGGCAAATGTCCTTCTTTGAACAATGACTAATGACAGTCAAACAAACAAATGGGAATCTTTACAAAACTTTAGCTTGTCCATTTAGACCCAAGTGCTAAATCCTGAAACCAACACAGAGCTGTTACGAGTCATCCTGGTGAAGAACAGATGGGCTCAGTTTGGGTGGATATCCTGTAAGACTCAGCAGAAAGCACTCGGTGAGTTCAGATTTTTTTTTTTTTCTGCATTAGGGTGCCATCCAGAAAGGTATAGACTGCTGCTGCGGCTGTGTTTTAGCTCGAGGGAGTGGTGGAGGAGGGCAGCGATAACCCTGTGCCCAGCCTGAGGTGGTTGTGGTAGTTGAGGAGGTAGGGGGAACTGCCCCAGGGTTACCTGGCCCTGAGGTGGCTTTTGAGGTGGGGTGGTCTTCCTCTTCATCAGAAGAGCCGCCGGTGTATGCCACCAAACCTGTTTTCAGTCTTTTTACTGCAGGTGCTAAAAGAGGAAGAAGAGAGCAAAAGAAAAAACAGGAAAAGAGAGAGAGAGCGAGAGAAAGGCAGCACATGTGGAGAGGAGAAAGAGAGAAAAGATACACAACAACAGCAGCAGCTCATTTCAAGTCAAAGGTAATTATTTCAAACACATGTTGGGAGAAACAAAAAGTTAATAGATCAAATGTAAATCAACGTTTATGTCAGCCGGTTTGAGGAGGGGGGGTGGCGGCCATTCAAAAGCAGCCATTGGTTGGTGGGGAGCGACAGTGTCAGGGGCCGTCCAATCGAGCGGCAAGACGGTGTCACAGGACGAGTCGTACCCCACCCCCAACCGATATCCATCATCACACCGGAGACACATGGAAGAGAAGAAAAACACAGAGAAAAAGAGAAAAACACAAAAACAGGAGAGATTCTCGTTAGCGAGGGAGGAAAACGAACGTCGGACAATCCAGACTGATGATGTCGTCACGGCTCGACATAATCGCACTCCTTTATAAAAAGGAGTTGAAGGCACACAAAAGGTGTTGAGTCATAGCTCCGCCTCATTATCTTGAGATGTGTTGTCACAGCAGCAGACTCCTGGAAAAGCCCGTTTGAGGCTTATTGTGGCGGGCGCTGCATTTATCTCAGCCACAAAACCAGGAGTGGCTTTAATATTAAATATAGAAAAACGAAACTAAATCTGTTTTTGGGGGGTTTATGTAACAGACATCCAGCTTCAGTAGGCAGGGAGAGGATTTACATTTGTCTCTACAGCTCTACATTAAGGCTGTGAATAAAATTGAGGCCAGGCTTATAAGAGGGTCACAGTCCGTGATTTGGATTTGGGCAGGGATTTGTCAATCCACAGGATAACGCCCTTACCGGCGGGGCCTTGCGGTGCTTTTCTCTCTTCCACCTTGGGTCTCGCTCCATTCACAGCCAAGGGGGGTGGAGGCATTAGCTGCTTACTGGAGAACACAAAGAGAGGGAGTGAGTGAACTCTTCTCACTGACCTGTGAATATTATTAACCTGAATAACATCCTGTGTAAAATCTGCACACCTGTCCCTCTCACACGACGGGCTGGAGGAACTCTGTGGTTGGGATCCTGGATTCTCAGGGCTGCCCATGGAGAAGCCTGCACCTAAATTAGTCATATGAATGGGTCCATGCTATGAGCAGAAAAACACACAGGCACGATTAGGAGACATCCTCAACTAAGCCCTGCCCTGACACTAAAAAACAATACACACCTATTTACAACACCAAAGTGAAAAAAAGCTAGCTTACCACAAACCTGTGATTATAATGATATTTTCCCGTCCACTATGAAAGATACTTTTAACAGCTCTCCAAGCTATCTCAACCAAGGTACAAAAGACATTTGAAGAGAGCAAAGATGATATGTTAGGAGACAGAAATCGGAAAGAGAGGTAAGAGTGCTTCCTCGGCTCATGAAGGTGACTCGTGACAATGAGGACTCCGACATACAAACAGGGAACAAACAAACATGGAGACCACGATGTGGAGAAAATAAAATATAGGGGGTGTTTAAAAAAAAAAACAAAACACCAGAGAATGATGAGGGGGTGAAAATGCAAAAGAAATGTATCACCTGGTATCCCAGCAGGCCACTGTCTGTCTCGTCAGGCACCTCCTCTGTAAAGCGTCTTTTCTGTGGTGGGTTGGCTGGGGCAGCAGGAGGTGAAACTTTGGGTGGTGCTGCAGCAGAGGGAGGTAAACGTACAGGAGGGGCTAGAGTCTGCACAAAAGACGAAAACAACAGTATCGTCTGGTTACTGATTTGCCTGCTATGACACACATCCTTGGCGAGAGTTTCACAGTTTATAAAAGTAAAATTAAAGAAGTAGTAATCCAAAGATCTAATTTTGTGCAGAAGTTTTGATTGTGTCAGATGTTTAGATTTGCTCCTAGTTAGCTTTCAAGGGGTAAAGAGTTAAGTGGACCTAGGAAAAAAATGGGATTGTTGTACAGTCAAAGATTTTACACAGTCTTGTTTTATTTGTGTTTCTGGATGCCTGCTTTAGTTTTAAGGCCATGTTACAATGAATCCTACCTGTGGCAAGATGTCAGGAGCAGGTACTGGTGCAGGCGTGGGTGCAGGAGCTACAGTGGGGACAGGGGCAGGGATAGGGACAGGTACAGGTACAGGGACAGCAGCAGGAATAGGAGCTGGAGCTGGGCGGAGAGGGTACTGAGAGGGAACACCAGCGGCAGCCACTGGCGGCACAGGAGGTGGGACAGCGTAAGGTGAAGGGACAGGCTGAGGCTGAGGTGGGGGTACGGGCAGTGGGTAGCCTTGCTGGTAGCCAGTAGGGGGGTAGTAAGGAGGTTGAGGAGATATCCCATTCACTACTGGCGGCTGTCCAAACCCTGAATAAAAACAAAAGAAACAAGCAAAACAGCTAGAATGAGGCTCTCACAGAGATGTCAATAAACAGATGTGTTAGACTGAGAATGTCTGTGAAGGTTCTCAGTCATCCAGGTCATCGTAGTCTAAGGAGCTTGGAAAGAAAAGCGTCTGGACTTCTTTAAGTTGCTTGAAGACGTTTCACCTCTCATCCGAGAAGCTTCTTCAGTTTCAGTTTCAGAACTGAAGAAGCTTCTCGGATGAGAGGTGAAACGTCTTCAAGCAACTTAAAGAAGTCCAGACGCTTTTCTTTCCAAGCTCCTTAGACTGAGAATCTTACAGCTTTCAGTTAAAGAAAAAGAGCTTTGGTACAGCAACAGAAACTACAGAAAAACTACCAGCTGTGGAGTACCTTGTGGTGTTGGCATCATTTGATTAAGGAAGCGAGAATACTCTGCATGGACCTAGAAAAGAGGAACATTGCATTTAATCTTGTTAATAGTTTTAAAAAAAATAAAAAATTTACTTTGAAAGTCATCCTATAAAGACAAGAGTTCAACATAATGTAACCATTATAAAAGAAAAAAAAACATAAAAACCAACTGTAAAAGAACGAGATCTATCAAGATTCAGTTAAAAAAACAACAACAACAAAAACGCCTTCGAACATTTACAGCACAAACTACCTTTGAGTCTCCACCTTTAAGAAAACGGCTGTGTCTGCAGAAAATACTTGTGGTCTCCGCTTGTGGTGCAGCACACAAATAATCCTTCACTATCTACAGCTCTGTAGCCGATGTGCGCATCTGCAGAAGCTGAGATCAGTGATCCCTTAAACCACAAGGAAGTGTGTGTTTCTTTGCTTAGTTTAAAAACATTTTCGTTTTATCACCAGCGAGTGTCAACAGTTAACACAGTGTGGAAACATCAGTGCCACCAGCGATTTAATTAATTGTTCATTTGCAATATTGATCTCGTACCATTAGTGTTTCCAGTTGTTTTGTTAAAAAAAAAAGAAACAAAACACTTTTCATAACTAATCTGTGACAGGCCACCACTCATTACTTACTTATTATTTATTAATGCTCAGGGACTGTCTAGTGACTCCACAGTGTAGGGGTTTGCACCTTTGCCTAACAAGCAAAAGATCTCCAGTTTGATCCCGTGAGGAGACAAAAATCCCTCTGGGGTTGCATCAGGAAAGGCGTCTGCAGTAAATATCCGGCAAAACAAATATGCAGAGCTACCTGCTGTGCAACCCTGTGGATAAGGGAGCATCTGAAAATTGGTTTTAATGCTTGACTGTCTGCTGGAGCTGGAATGGGGAAAATGGACACTTGGAGTACTCACTGTCTGAAGCAGGTTCTCACACAAAGTCTTTGCTGCTGCAAGTCCTTCAGGTTTCGAGTGACTGGAGAGAAAAACAGCAAAAATAGTTCATAATCATGGAAAACTACCAATATTTGAAATCCACTGTTCTCTATTGACGCTGCATGTGACATATTTACACCAGACTTCATTTTCTAATTTTTCTAAAGGAAATTTACACAGAACTATATGACAGTTGAAGTAGTTTTGGGCTTCGTGTCTGTACAGTACTATCTTATCTTACCATCTTATTATTCTAACACCCAGTAATCAGAACTTTTTAATGTTATTGTTTAGTAGTGGGTGGCAAATAGTTTGTAGTTGCATTACCACCACCTTTTGGCCATTATAGTGAATAGCATCCCACCAGGCACTGGTAAAAAAAAAGCATCAATCACATTTACTTTTAATTTTTTTTCTTAAAAAAAATAATAATAATAATAATTTGGAAATTCTGACTGCGCTCTACTGCAGAAAACTCCAGAGTGTGGCAGTGTTGTGACAACGCTTCATTAGCCTGCGCCGCCTTTAATGGACAAAGACTGATGATACCCACCTGATGTAAATGTACATGGGTTCAAAGGCCTCTCGTCCAGAGGCAGGCTCCAAACAGCCGGATCCTTTCCCTCTGAGGAAGACTTTGGCCCCGGTCTCAGCCTGGATGTGCTGCAAGTATGAACAGCCGGGCCCCTCGACACGCTCTTTGACTGCAAAGCCCGGGACAGCGTGATCCAGGCCCACAAAGATCTTATCTTGAACAAAATGCATCTGAGAAATGAAAGAAAATATGAAGGGTTGCAGTAACTATGACTAAACACATTACCATACTGACAGTTTTCAGTCCCTCCTACATTTATGCCCCTTTTTAGACATTAGTTCCAGTATATCTCCAAACATTTTTAAATTCATGAATGTCTAGAGGTAGGTTGATCATTCCAAATATCGGCAGTATCGAGACAAACACTTTTATTGGATCAATACTCTATCCTAAAAGGTCAGACTGTATTCCACTGAATTGTGTTAAATTTTTTATTTTAATAAGAAAACTATATCTCAAACATGCACTATGAAAAATGTCTGAAACTTTTTGTGTTCTGTGTTATCACCTGTTTTATTTAAAGCCTATAACACATTTAAACAACAGAACTTGATCGAAGTCCTTTAAAAACAGGCACATTCACATTCCAGGTCTCCAAAAAATCCAGTTTCAAAAAGCTGAAAGGTTTTGTTGTGTTAACTAATTATTATAGAAAGTAACAGTTACAGGGATTTTGGTGGTCATTAAAAGGTGTTCAGATTTTTAAACTGATGCTCATTCATCTCATAAATCATGGCACACCGCTCTCCCCTACATAAGTTACCTTTATAAGTTAAAAAGCATCGGTATTGGCAGTAGTGCCTCTGTATTTATTGCACACCACTAATGTCCTTTTTTTCCCCCCCAAGTGAAGACTGTTGTTAAATCGACTGCTACCGAAGGTTGGATGCAAATCAAATCAAATGTCTTTTTCATTCAAACAATCGCAGCTTCTTTGTCTGCACTAGATGTTTGAAGTCTTCCAAGTCTTACACTTCTGAAGTATATAAAATCTAAAGCAACCTATTTACTGTTCTTTTGAAGGCATTGATTAAATATGACGCTAACTATTTATAATCTCACCCCCCTCACCTTTTCTAAAAACAGTAAGTGTATTGAGGCAATTGGTAAACTGATCGGTGCTTCAAAATTAGGTGGAAACAGAGAGTATGACCTGCATCCATGTGGGAACTGCCTTACCCCTGACTGAAAGTGTGGTTTGTGGTGGGTCACAGGGGGCAGTGAAGGAGCAGGGAGGTTGTTCTGCTGATACACTGTGACTGAAGCCCCAGTAGAGGAGAAAGATGGAGAGGATGATGAAGCAGTTGCAGCCTTCACCACCCCGTTTGTGATGATCTCCTTGATTCTATTAACTGCTCCTGGAAAACGGAGAAGAGAAACTGTCAGTCGAATTACGAGCTACACAAAGACAAACGTTTATGACTGACTGAAGTTTAAAAGAATACTTACTGTCAACAAGCTCTCTTGTCTGTCCTTGGACGTGTAGATACAGAGGTCGATCCCTGATTGGAATGAGCAGAAACAAGGCCGAGTTTACATAAAAACATCAAACACCGGGTCTACTATCAGTTCGGTTAGTGAAAATGAGAGACAGTCACCCTGTTAGCGCTTTGGTCTTCTCCTCTGCTGTCATGTAACGGCCTCTGGTCGACACTGCAGCACCGCTCACTTTACTGATCTGTGGACAAACCATATTAAAAATTACAAACCACATCACGAGCAATCCGCTAGCTAAGAAACAGACCTAACTTTTGAAAATATCATCCATATTGTTGCTGACCTCATCCTGCGTTTGCCCGCGTGTCAGGAGATTTCGACAATTAATTGGGACGTCATTGATCTCAACTTCAGCTACCACCAGGTCGTCTTTGGCTTTTGGCGGCACTGGAGGCTTTCCGACACCAAGGACCTGAAAGAGGGTACGGAACAAGAAGCATGCGTCAGTCAAGGCACAGCTCATTATTTTATACTGGAGACTTAAAACATACATTTTAACTAGAGCTGGGCGATAGAACGATAACGATATGTATTGCGAAATAACTTTTTCTCGATAGAAAAATTAAACTATTGCGATAGGCCTCATCTCTCTTGGCCTCTTAAAAAAAAGAACAGCCAATCCAAATTAAGTAGCGCAGAGCCGAACCAATCACAGCCGCAGCGTCACGTCACGTGACTTGTTACGTGCAGCACAAGTGCCAAGGCGCACGTGTGTTTGTTTGGGAAGCTGCCAGCTGGGCTGCCCAGGTAATGAAGGAAATGAGTGTGCCGACTAGAGAAAAATCAACCAAGAGCGTGAGCGAAGGTTACCGAAGAAAAAACCGATGATGGTTCCAATGCCGGAGAGCTTGTCGAACAGAAGGGCCATAGAAGTTCCGTAGTGTGAAGGTATTTCGGCTATTTCAAGTCTGACAAAAAACTTAGTAGCTTGCACTGTAAATTGTGCCGAAAGCAAGTCTGGAAATACAATAAACCGGTGCATGCTCAATCTCTGACTGAAAGCGCTAATTCGTCATTCGGCTTTTGTCAGACTAAAGTAACTGTTAAAACTGTTTGAAAAGCTAAGCTATACAACAAGGAGAGATTGAGAATTTCCTTTTAGTTCTCAGTTTATTTGATATTGACAAAAGTTAGTCAGTTTTGTCTGTTCTTCTGTAAAACAAACTAAGATTTATTTTTAGAATTAATATTTTGTTTCTAAGTGGAATTGACAATTTAGTCTGTTTCGTTTGTTCTATTTTGAAACTTAAACGCTTTAGCGGCAGGTTTTGTGTAGTTTGCAATATTTGCCTTTATTTATCTGAAACTGAAGTCTCATGTTCCTTAAGTACATCTACCCTGTTGAACTTATTATGGGAAATAAATATTTAAATTAAAACGAACTGCTAATTATTTCACATTTTACTTGTGAGCAACGGCACATTTAAATCTTACAAATATAGTTATTTGGCTTATATCGTGATAGATATCGTTATCGCCTGAAATGAAAAAACATATCGTGATATGAAAAAATCTTATATCGCCCAGCTCTACTCTTAACAAAATAATCCTGTGTCTCCACTCATGTAGGATTTGGCAATTGATAGATTTTTATTATCAATTACGACTCTGGCTTCCAAAGACTTTGAAAACAAGGTAATGAAAATGTTGCCGCCTTTTATTTGGCAATGACTCGCACTGTGATATTGTGACATGATTGTTCAGCCGAGCTCAAGCCAAACTGTGGAACAGGAGGACGTTGTCAACAAGGGCGTTTGTGTTTCTTTGTTTCAGTTTGGATATGTGCAGTGTTTAAGAAAATCCAGTTACAGAAATGTTCAATAAAATTGGAATAACTCTGAAGTGAAAACTATTTTAAGCTGCTCTCTTATTCGCAAGGGTTCGCCACTGTGGGTAACCACATTGTTTTGGAGCCAAAAAGGGATTAGCGTCTGAGTGTTGAGAATTAAAAATGATTTAATAAAGTTTTGACTCAATATAAAATTGAAGTTACAAGTTAACAATAAAATATACTGTTGTCACAATGTTGATGCAACAAATCTTTAAAGCATTAAAGATAAAGCGGTCCTGTTCATTAATCTGCAATATCACTAAAGCACTACAAAGCCATTTTACAGGTCTGTAAAAGCAGCATTTCCTCCTCCAGCAGGAACTGTAAAGAGTGACATCTGGTGGAGGTGAAGTGTACATGCGCAATGCAAAAACAAAATGTACTAATTTTACTTCACTGTTTTTTTTATTTCAGATTAGTTTCTACTTCGTTATTAAGATATTTGTTTGATTGCACTGTATTGCATTTTATTGAAATACATAACATGTTACTTATATATATTTACCTGCTGAAAAAAGAGGTATATGTTATCTTATAACCTTGATGTTGGAGTCTAAGTGTAAAAATGCAGGACAAGAGAGAAAATATGTGGGAATACAGTTAAAGCTTTAAATCAAATGTCATTATATAGACACCGTGTTTGAATATCCTGTTTTCTTAATTATCTTCTATGAAATCCAATAATATCTGATTAAAGCTGCAAGCAGCGTTATGAGGGCCCTCGCACCCCGGCGTGTCGAGCCACACCCAACACGTAAAACCAGCACCTCCGATCTGATGTCACATTGATGGAATTCATGCATTTAACCAACAGCTAACCTTTCATCTCATTCAATCATGATTATAGTCGTCCCACTAGGTGGCGCTCTAACCATTAATGACAAATGGCATAACAAACATTTCCGAGCTTGAGTCTCATCATGCCTGCGACCTTTGGGAGAGATTGGACATTGTGTTTTTGAGTGACAGCAGATTACTGCTTTTTGGCGAGTGATTCAAACTCCACGTGGCGCCATGACCATCCCGTTTCCCTGAACGTAAAAAGCTTCGCAATTTAACATCACAAAGGTCTTTAGATTCCACACACTGAAGAATGGTTCAATATGATGAAATCCCTTGGAGGAGTTCGTCAAAGTATGAAGCCTGAAAAGAGGGGAAAATGTCGCCAAATTTGCACATTAATTTTAAAATGGCTGACTTCCTGTTGGATTTGGGATATTGCTCCAAGAGACTTTTTTGTACATCTTGATATCTTACACAAGCTTACCAAGTGTCAGACTCATAGATGAAACACAGAGCAGGGGCTGATGTTTTGAAATATTTTAGGGGGCGCTGTGGAGCCATTTTGCGCTATTCAAGGAAAATGGTTACATAACAACAATGCCTTCATCCATTTGGAGGTGTGTGCCAAATTTCAAGCCTCTATAAACTTTCCAAGCCCCTCAAAAGCCACTTCATCTTTCATGATGAACCGCGTTGCCACCAGGGTGCGCCGTTCAGTTTAAAGTCACAATTTTTGCACTGAAGCATCACGAGGGACTGATGGTGATATTCACCGCTTTTGAGGTGGCCACGATCAACCTGTGAAAATCAGTACAACAAAGTTAAAGCCATGACATTTCCTGTTGCCACTAGGTGGCGCTGTCCGTATTTCCGACAATGGGCACATCAATCTGTTCAGGGCGGGTCTGACATCATGCCTGTAAAGTCTGGTACTGATCAGACTGGATTTCATTGAGTTATACTAATTTGTTTCTTCATGGCGTGACATCAAAGTTCGCCATGCTGCTGGGGTCACACCCTTTCGTGAAAAGTCACAGTTTTCACTGTAACCCAAGACCAACTCCTTAAGGCTTTCCTGGAGAAATTTGAGGCTGCAGATGTCACCCATCACAATACTGTACCCCAAAGTGTAAAACATGACATTTCCTGTTCCCACTAGGTGGCGCTGTCCTTGATGTCAAATATGGCAGTTGAAATATGTTCAGGGGTGGAGCCTTATCATATGTGTGCTCTTTGGTCCAGATCGGAACATGTATGACAGAATGAGAGGCAATAAGATTTTCATGGCGAGTCATCAAAATTCGCCATGGCGCCACGGCCTCATACTATTGTGAAAACTCAAAAGCTCCGCAATTTAACATGGCACAAGGGTGTAGTTGACACTGTCCAAATTTGAAGCTTATAGGACCAAATCCCAAGGAGGAGTTCGTTAAAGTTCGAGGCATGGAAATGGCAAAATTAGAGCCAAAATGTCACCTTCTCTTCCAAATGGCGGACTTCCTGTTGGGTTTGCGTCAATGGGCCCCCAGACTTTTTTGTTCGTCTTGGCATGATACACATGTGTGCCAAATTTCATACATGTAGCTCAAACAATGTGGTCGTAGGGCTGCATTTAACAAGGCATAGGTGGCGCTGTAGAGCCATTTCCCAGTGCTCATATGTAAAACCATTAAAATACAAAATTTTTCACCAAACCTGGCATGTGTGCAAAATTTCATGAGTTTTTGAGCATGTTTAGGCCCTCAAAAAGGCCCTTGTTTCGCCTGAATAATAATAATAATAATTAAAGCTGCAAGCAGCGTTATGAGGGCCCTCGCACCCCCGGCGCGTCGAGCCACGCCCAACACCTAAAACCAGCACCTCCGATCTGATGTCACATTGATGGAATTCATGCATTTAACCACCAGCTATCATTTCAACTCATTCAATCATGATTATAGTTGTCCCACTAGGTGGCGCTCTAACCATTACTGACAAATGGCATAACAAACATTTCCCAGCTCGAGTCTCATCACGCCTATGACCTTTGGGAGAGATTGGACATTGTGTTTTTGAGTGACAGCAGATTACTGCTTTTTGGCCAGTGATTGAAACTCCACGTGCCGCCATGACCACCCCGTTTCCTTGAACGTAAAAAGCTTCGCAATTTAACATCACAAAGGTCTTTAGATTCCACACACTGGAGAATGGTTCAATATGATGAAATCCCTTGGAGGAGTTCGTTAAAGTATGAAGCCTGAAAAGAGGGGAAAATGTCGCCAAAATTGCACATTAATTTTAAAATGGCTGACTTCCTGTTGGATTTGGGATATTGCTCCAAGAGACTTTTTTGTACATCTTGATATTTTCCATAAGCTTACCAGGTTTCAGACTCATAGATGAAACACAGAGCAGGGGCTGTTGTTTTGAAATTTTGTAGGGGGCGCTGTGGAGCCACTTCGCGCTATTCAATGAAAATGATCACATGACAACAAAGCCTTCATCCATTTGGAGGTGTGGGCCAAATTTCAAGCCTCTATAAACTTGCAAGCCCCTCAAAAGCCACTTCATCTTTCATGTTGAACAGCGTTGCCACCAGGGTGCGCCGTTCAGTTTAAAGTCACAATTTTTGCACTGAAGCATCACGAGGGACTGATGTTGATATTCACCGCTTTTGAGGTGGCCATGATGAACCTGTGAAAATCAGTACAACAAAATTAAAGCCATGACATTTCCTGTTGCCACTAG
The DNA here is from genome assembly GCF_057382095.1 of Aulonocara sp. 'chitande type north' Nkhata Bay. Classification (NCBI taxonomy): domain Eukaryota; kingdom Metazoa; phylum Chordata; class Actinopteri; order Cichliformes; family Cichlidae; genus Aulonocara; species Aulonocara sp. 'chitande type north' Nkhata Bay. Next base: position 27,190,884 of record NC_141354.1, on the reverse strand, counting down.
GTGGCGCTGTACGTATTCCCGACAATGGGCACATCAATCTGTTCAGGGCGGGTCTGACATCATGCCTGTAAAGTCTGGTACTGAACAGACTGGATTTCATTGAGTTATACTAATTTGTTTCTTCATGGCGTGACATCAAAGTTCGCCATGCTGCTGGGGTCACACCCTTTTGCGAAAAGTCACAGTTTTCACTGTAACCCAAGACCAACTCCTTAAGGCTTTCCTGGAGAAATTTGAGGCTGCAGGTGTCACCCATCACTATACTGTACCCCAAAGTGTAAAACATGACATTTCCTGTTCCCACTAGGTGGCGCTGTCCCTGGTGTAAAATATGGCAGTTGAAATATGTTCAGGGGTGGAGCCTTATCATATGTGTTCACTTTGGTCAAGGTCAGAAAATGTATGACAAAATGAGAGGCAATAAGATTTTCATGGCGAGTCATCGAAATTCGCCATGGCGCCACGGCCTCATAGTATTGTGAAAACTCAAAAGCTCCGCAATTTAACATGGCCCAGGTGTGTAGTTGACACTGACCAAAGATGAAGCTTATACAACCAAATCCCAAGGAGGAGTTCGCAAAAGTTCGAGGCATGGAAATGGCAAAATTAGAGCCAAAATGTCACCTTCTCTTCCAAATGGCGGACTTCCTGTTGGGTTTGCATCAATGGGCCCACAGACTTTTTTGTTCGACTCGGCATGATACACATGTGTGCCAAATTTCATACATGTAGCTCAAACGATGTGGTCGTAAGGCTGCATTTAACAAGGCATAGGTGGCGCTCTAGAGCCATTTCCTAGTGCTCATATGTAAAACCATTAAAATACAAAATTTTTCACCAGACCTGGCATGTGTGCAAAATTTCATGAGTTTTTGAGCATGTTTAGGCCCTCAAAAAGGCCCTTGTTTTGCCTGAATAATAATAATAATAATAATAAGAAACGGAGCAGATACAATAGGGCCTTCGCACTCTCGGTGCTCGGGCCCTAATAATAAACAGAGCAATTACAATAGGGCCTTCGCACTGTCAGTGCTCGGGCCCTAATAATAATAATAATAATAATAATAATAATAATAATAAACAGAGCAATTACAATAGGGCCTTCGCACTGTCAGTGCTCGGGCCCTAATAATTAAAGCTGCAAGCAGCGTTATGAGGGCCCTCGCACCCCCGGTGTGTCGAGCCACGCCCAACACCTAAAACCAGCACGTCCGATCTGATGTCACATTGATGGAATTCATGCATTTAACCACCAGCTAACATTTCAACTCATTCATTCATGATTAGTTAGTCGTTCCACTAGGTGGCGCTCTAACCATTATGTACAAATGGCATAACAAACACTTCCAAGCTCGAGTCTCATCACACCTGAGACGTTTGGGAGAGATTGGACATTGTGTTTTTGAGTGACAGCAGATTACTGCTTTTTGGCGAGTGATTCAAACTCTAAGTGCCGCCATAACCACCCCGTTTCCCTGGACGTAAAAAGCTTCGCAATTTAACATCACAAAGGTCTTTAGATTCCACAAACTGCAGATCGGTCCAATCTGATGAAATCCCTTGGAGGAGTTCGTCAAAGAACGATGCCTGAAAAGAGGGGAAAATTTTGCCAAAATTGCACATTAATTTTAAAATGGCTGACTTCCTGTTGGATTTGGGATATTGCTCCAAGAGACTTTTTTGTACATCTTGATATCTCCTATAAGCTTACCAGGTTTCAGACTCATACATAAAACACAGAGCAGGGGCTGTGATTTTGAAATTTTGTAGGGGGCGCTGTGGAGCCATTTTGGGATATTCAATAAAAATGATCACATAACAACAAAGCCTTAACCACATTGGAGGTGTGTGCCAAATTTAAAGCCTCTATATACTATCCAAGCCCCTCAAAAGCCACTTCATCTTTCATGGTGAACCGCGTTGCCACCAGGGTGCGGCGTTCAGTTTAAAGTCACAATTTTTGCACTGAAGCATCACAAGGGACTGGTGGTGATATTCACCGCTTTTGAGGTGGCCACGATGAACCTGTGAAAATCAGTACAACAAAATTAAAGCCATGACATTTCCTGTTGCCAGTAGGTGGCGCTGTCCGTATTCCCGACAATGGGCACATCAATCTGTTCAGGGCGGGTCTGACATCATGCCTGTAAAGTCTGGTACTGATCAGACTGGATTTCATTGAGTTATACTAATTTGTTTCTTCATGGCGTGACATCAAAGTTCGCCATGCTGCTGGGGTCACACCCTTTTGCGAAAAGTCACAGTTTTCACTGTAACCCAAGACCAACTCCTTAAGGCTTTTCTGGAGAAATTTGAGGCTGCAGATGTCACCCATCACTATACTGTACCCCAAAGTGTAAAACATGACATTTCCTGTTCCCACTAGGTGGCGCTGTCCTTGATGTCAAATATGGCAGTTGAAATATGTTTAGGGGTGGAGCCTTATCATATGTGTTCACTTTGGTCAAGGTCAGAAAATGTATGACAAAATGAGAGGCAATAAGATTTTCATGGCGAGTCATCGAAATTCGCCATGGCGCCACGGCCTCATAGTATTGTGAAAACTCAAAAGCTCCGCAATTTAACATGGCACAAGGGTGTAGTTGACACTGACCAAATATGAAGGTTATGAAATCAAACCCCAAGGAGGAGTTCGCAAAAGTTCGAGGCATGGAAATGGCAAAATTAGAGCCAAAATGTCACCTTCTCTTCCAAATGGCGGACTTCCTGTTGGGTTTGCGTCAATGGGCCCACAGACTTTTTTGTTCGTCTTGGCATGATACACATGTGTGCCAAATTTCATACATGTAGCTCAAACCATGTGGTCGTAGGGCTGCATTTAACAAGGCATAGGTGGCGCTCTAGAGCCATTTCCCAGTGCTCATATGTAAAACCATTAAAATACAAAATTTTTCACCAGACCTGGCATGTGTGCAAAATTTCATGAGTTTTTGAGCATGTTTAGGCCCTCAAAAAGGCCCTTGTTTCGCCTGAATAATAATAATAATAATAATAATAATAATAAGAAACGGAGCAGATACAATAGGGCCTTCGCACTCTCGGTGCTCGGGCCCTAATAATAATAATAATAATAATAATAATAATAATAATAAGAAACGGAGCAGATACAATAGGGCCTTCGCACTCTCGGTGCTCGGGCCCTAAATATGAATATCTTTCTTATGTTTTTGTCAGTGCTGGTCACATGTACACATATATATATAAGTGTATGGATACACCAGGAAGAACACATAAGGCTTATGGTAATAGGAATAACTATAAAAGTCTAATTTCCTTTGGAAGCTTCCTAATTGCTTGAACCCTCCAAGTACTAAGAAAAGGTGGTTCCTTTATTACCTCATTGAACACATCCGTTAAGAAAGGACAGAAGATAATACCGCCCCACAGAATCTCGGTGTTTATTACAAGAAATGATCACCATGACAGATTGTGCGTGTGTTAGGTCACAGTGCATTTTCCATTTCATAACATAGCCTGCTGATATGTTCTGCACCTTTACCCACAGGTCAACACAGCACTGCTGCGACAGAGTTGTTGAGTTTGTGTGATGAACATAAATGTATAAATAAAAAAAGCTCTATTAAAGTTTAATGATTACTGTACTGGACCTTATGGAGTAATGGTTGAATAATTTGACTTCAGGTAGACATCATCTCTCCAGGAGAAAAGTGAAAATAACAGTGGCCCTACAGTATGAAGATGTTGGGTAAAGTATTTTGCATACTGGAGGTTAAACAATCACAACATCCAACCCAAAATTATTAAATTTCGGGGTGGAACAGCCTTGTATAGTGCAGTCTGGGTACCACGCTTCTCTATTACGGTGTTGTGCCAAAAACTGATTCTCTGCCAAAAACTGATTTCCGGTATTTGCCAAAAACTGACTGCTTGTATTTAAACTGCTATAAGTAACTTGTTGGGCTATAATATGTGAAACATATGTCAAATGCATCCCTCATGGATGACATAAAGTCATCTTGAGCCGCAAACAACAAAGTAGAAGCCGCAATCAGTTTTTGGCAGTGACTTTTATATAACCTTTATTTATGCAGTTAAAAAAAAAAAATCTCATTAACATTAAATATGTCTTTTGTAAGAGTAAGTTGGCCAAGAGCACAGCAGAAATGGCAGCAAATATTACAATAGTTCTGTAAAAATATTTTAAGTGGGGATAAAGGACCAGATTGGTTATGATGTAAGTACAATAACACAGAGTTGTAAAGATACTTCAAAAACAGATAATTTTTAAATTCTATATATAACCCCTTTGTAAGCCCTGTTCACCGAAGTCTATGCCTAAAGATATTACACATAAAAAATACACAGAAACATTGGAAATCACTTTTTGGCACAACAACGGATTCAATAATTTATAAAATCGCCTTTAAAACAAAAGTAATTAATAGAAAGACCGCCATGCTGTTCATTACCTTATCAGGCGGCCCGGGGTTGCCTATCTGTGAGGGTTTGAGTTTGCCTTTGGCCACCAGCATGGCATTAATCTTGGCAGCCACAGCAGCAGCAGCATCCAGAGCTCCAGTGGGTGCAGCTTCAGCCTCCCCCATCCCACCAGAGCCAGACCCGGGCCCAGGCTGGTCCCATTTGCTGCGGCGGCTGGAACACAGAAAGACAAAAAACATTAAACTAGTCAAAAAAGTTTGTATAACCCTCACTTCAGCCCACAAACCCCCAAAAACTCAACCGTGAGGATAAGCAAACAACACCCAATGCTGTTATTGTTGACGTTTTGGAAACCAGAACTGTGGTCTAACAGGGTTTTTTCCTCTTTGTATTCAGTTTGCGGTCACAATCACAGGCACTCTGCCACCGAAATTAATTATTTAAAAATATTTTGTTTTTGAGTAGCTACAGGATAAAAAGCATGAGCTGCTCGCCAGCTGCAGCGCGACAGCACGGCCATGATTATATAAGGCGGCTAACGTTAGCGAGCTAGCCGGCTATCTGAAAGCATAAAGGCGGCGGCTAAACAGCACAATAAAAATACAAAAACTGTCCGGGTTTAAAGGCTTACCCGCTGCTCTGAGCCCCACAGAATGACATCAATGTTTCGTCAGATAGAAAAAAATCCCCGTGAGGAAAATCTCTCCAGACTTCTGCACAGCTCGTACAGTCAGCTGTGCTGATGGCTAGCCGCTTCGTGTCTCACCGTTTCCGCCTCCGGTTACTGCTGTTCTCGCTCAATGACGCCACCAGAGGGCGCCAGACACCAGCAAGTGTGTTCAAAAGGGGGAAAAAACAGAAGGTTCAGGTGGGGATGCTTCTTCCTCACCTGTCGTGCTACCCTTGGCCAGTGTCTCTTGAGGCGATATCAGAGTTTCCAGTGAAGAGAAAACCCTTGAGATGCCGGACAGGCTTCATGACGAGGTGAGTTTTAGCAGGTGTACTCCTGCTTAATCCACTGAAAAACCTCATAAATGAAAGGACACAGGTTACTGCACTGATTTGTGTTGAAATTCTGTTAGGGTTTCAAATGCGCAAATTTAAACATAGTCAGTCAGTCATCTTTAAATGCGGAATAATTTGTCGGTTAAACTGTGACAGTAAGCCAAATGAATGATGTTCACTCAGTAAATATATGTATGGACTGATCATACATAAGATTAATGTTTGAAGTTTAACACTTACAGCACTATGATAGCAATAATAATAATAATAATAATAATAATGATAATAATAATAATAATAATAATAATAATAAAGACAATGAAACACATTTGGTGTGGTTTTCCAGTTTTGTATTTCTGTTTAATACTACTTTTTGGTTTCTGCTTTCTGGTTTTATTGATGTTCTGCTGTGTTTCTGTGTCTTTTTCTTTTTTTCTTTTTTTTTTTGGTATTCTTGTCATGAGTCTTGGTTTCCCCCACCCTCACCTATGTCCTGTTGTGTAATCAGCCCCAAACACACTGGTGTTTTCTTTATGTACTCTTGTTCAACCCCTTGTTTTAAGTATTTAATCAGCTAATCACATGGCGACAAGTTCAAACCAAGCATCAGATTGGGGAAGAAAATGCTTGTTGATCTCATCTGATCTATTGAGATTTTTCCACACTATCATTTATATGGTTTTCAACAAAAAGACAAAATGAGAAAATATGGAGAGAAATGTGGGTGAAAATGCCTTGTTGATGCCAGAGGTCAGAGGAGACTGGATAGACTGCTTCGAGCTGATAGGAGGGCAACAGTAACTCAAATAATCCTCATTACAACTAAGGCAGAGGAGCATCTCTGCATAAGCAACCTGGCAAACCTTGAAGCTGATGAGCTACAGCAGAAGAAGAGCACACTGGGTGCCACTCCTGTCAGTAAAGAACAGGAAACTGAGGCTACAGTTTACACAGGCTCATCAAAACTGGAGCAGAGAAGATTGGAAAAATGCTACCTGGTCTGATGAGCCTTAGTTTCTGCTGTGACATTCATGGTAGGGTCAAAATTTGGCATAAAAAAACATGAAGTCATGGCTCCATCCTGTCTTATATCAACAGTTTAGGTTGCTTAAAAGAATACTTACTGTTTTTTTCTTCTTTTTTTTTCTTTTTCTGCTCATTCTGTTGGTTTTTGGTTTTTGCCCTTCTCCCCCGTCCCTCTTCTCAGCTGTTTCTCTTTCCCTCTTTCTTTCTCCCCTTCTTTCCCCCAGTCAAGTCTGTCCCATGTTCAGTAAGTGAAAATAAAATAAACAATAAAAGGTGAATCAAATGGACCATTATGGCAAGGCTGGGATGGTCAATTTGGTAAAGTAAATCCGTTGGGCATCTTTCTTCGCCTTTAGACAACAATTCTGATGGCAAAAGAGCCAAACGGGACAGGCAAAAGAAAAAAAAAAAAAAAGTTTAGGTTGCTTGGTGATATAGTGGTGTGGAGAATATGTTCTCAGCACATTTGGGGGCCCTTGGTACCAATTGATCATCTTTTAAACACCTCAGTCTACACGAGTATTGTTGCTCACTGTGTCCTTCCTTTTATGACCACAGTGTACTCATCATCTAACGTTTGTTTCCAGCAGGATCACACCCCATGAAACAAAGCTCAAATCATCTCAAACTGCTTTCTTGCGTTTGACAATGAGTTCACTGTACTCAAACGGCCTCCACAGTCTCCACAGATGTCAATCCAGTTGAGTAACTTTGGGATGTAGTGGGAAGGGAGTTTTACATCATGGATGCATATCTAGTAAATCTGCAGCAACTATGTGATGTAATCATGTCAACATGGACCGAAATCTCTGAGAAATCAATCTGTGCCACAAAGAATTAAGGTTGCGCTGAAGGAAAACAGGGTCTAACCCAACACTAGCAAAGTGTTTGTCAAACAGTTTATGTTCCTGAATTTGCTGTGTTGCTTTACTTGCTGTATCCTCATGTTTTCTCTGGCTCGCTTTGTTTTTGGACTTTTCTGTTACTATCAAAGCTATTGAAACTTGTGATTTTTTAAAGTTATTCAGCATTCATTGTCCTGCACTTGGGTCCTCTCCAGCTTATCATGATACAAATGTGTTCCTGCTAACATGGACCAGTTTGTGAGTTTTGTAAAGAGACTTAAAATTAAATGTTTCTAAACTGACCCAAGATTAAAAACCCCAAGTCTGCTCTGTAAAGCAAAACAGACCCAGTCTTGCAGAGACCCCATTTGCCCCTATAGGCTAAGCCAGGCAATGGCATCGTGCCTCCTGGCTCTTAAGCTGTGCTGTCTTACTGAGAGTCACTCTGGCAGGTACAGGTGTTCGGTTACTGACCACCCTGGGTTTTCAGAGACAGGGCCAGGAGGTGCAGGTTTCTGTGGAAGGTGAGAACACCTTGCAGGGGGGCAACATGAATCAACAGATTGAACAACTGGCAGCCCTGCTTGTATTTCTGTTGCTCTGTGGTGCAGGGTGCTGAAAATTATCTGCTAAACTCTGCTTTCTTCAGTTTGATCAGGATCAACATGTGTCATGTTTTCATACCAGGAAATTGTTGGTTTGCATTTATCTATTGGGCCTAAGATCATTTTATCATTTTTATGGTAGAGGTCATGGATAGGTTTTGGTGTTTTTATAGTAACTAACATGCTTTTTACTAAATGTTTAATTTATTTAACTGTATCTTTTAAGTGTGCTGCAGATTTTTTGTTAAATGCAGATTTAGGTAAGGGTAAACTTTACATGCTAAAACTGTTAACTTGTAAAGTTCACTGTTTTAACTGACCGTCAGTCATTATCACTGATAAAAAACAAGCATGTAAGCTTACAAGGGAGGTCAACCTTTGAGCCTTGGAAATTAATCATATTTCTTCACCAGGTGAACAGAGTTTGCTGTGCAGCATTAAGCCATCAGGACAGGAGGTGACCTCACAGCTATAGACTTGATTGCTGAGGTGTGTCATTTAATGAGCCACCCGAGCTGGAAGTTCAGTCAGTGCAAAGACAGACGGGTGGAACAATAAGTTGTGTAACACGGTGCAGCCAAGCCATCATGACTGTAGTGTGATGTTTGTACAGACATGATTAAGTCTTGGTGTAGAACTAGCAAGCCCATTGGGACATTCTGTTATTGATCCTGAAGATAAAAGATATGCTTTCTTATTTAATAAAATAATAGATATACTCTCGATCGCTGCCTTTTCATCCTCAGTTTTCAACCCGCCTGTCAAACTAAAATAATCAGCCTGGACGACGAGTAGATATTTAGTACTTTTTTATAATGATTTTTATTGTTCAAATTGAACGATGGCGCTTTTCCTTTATTTTCTTACATGGTTTTATTGTTACACTGGTTGATGATCAGACTAGTGTAAAAATTCAGCCTTTTTTCTACTTGCTCTGCCAAGAAGAGGGTGATATCCTTAATATGGTGACTTAAGGCACAAGACTCTGTCTGTGAGCTCACAACGGCCCACACACCTGCAGTTCAAACTTTCTGTTTCCACGGGGCAGCCAATCAGAAAAAAAAGAGAGAGGAGCAAAAGGTTTTGTTCAAGGTGGGCTGAACTGTGAGTCCTGCAAAGTGAATCCAAAATAAACTGTAATACAATTAAAATCCACGGACCTCTGTCTTTCTTTATTTATTGTGACTTTTAAGAATTTTCAAACCATGAAAAAAAGAACCGAGGTGTCTTCTCCAAAGTTAGGTGGGTTTTTTGGGTTGTTTTTTTTAGCTGTGGCAGGCAACTAGGCCTAGGGTGGCCAGGTGTCCCACTTTATGAAGGACTGAACACCATTTTTACTCCTTGTCTCGCTGCCCCACATATTGAGACATCGTCCCACATTTTGGTTGGCTTTTAAGTCAGTACATGCAAGTCTCACCAGAATCAAGTGAGTGCAAGTCAAAAAGAAAGAGATTCATTGAAGCACAGTTACTAAATGTTTTAAGAAAGAATGTTTTTAAGTATGTTAGGAATATTGCAATAAAAATAAATATGTTATATTTCTCTTTTACATCATCTTCTTAATCTTATTCTTTCAGCTGCTTGTTTTAAGGGTCACCACAGCAGATCACCTGCCTCCACACCACCCTTTCCCCAGCATCCTCCTGGGACCCGGGACCCTTTTAATCCGGTATGGAAATCTCATTCTTGAGGCAAGGATTTGTCCCACACAGACAAACTCTTGATCTCACCCTCACTCTGATTTTTTCTTTCACTTCACCTCCAGGTGGCACTCTAATTCTAACAATGACACTTAGAGCTACATTAGCTGGTCTATATGTCACATTTAGATAGTTATCATACTGGTGTTTTACTTTAACCTGTTGGGCCAAATAAATTTACAGTAAGCAAACGTATCCAGCTTGACCTTTATATTTGATTCTGCTGAACACAAGTGTATTTATTTAGTAAATAAATGCTCAGTAAAGCATAATAATTATCACTCTTCTTATCTGAAAAATGTAAAAGATCATTTTTCATATACATTCCTATCCCATAAAACCAAATGCTATAAATTCTTGAAAGTTTTATTTGCCATTTATACACATGCACTAGGTCTTGGTACATAGGAAATCTTGTTCAGAGCTCAGAGTCAAATAAATACAAATATGTATACAAGTATAAAACAAAGTGCACACTGAGGTAAAGTATATTTTTTAACTGATAAAAATAAGAATGAAACAATATGTGACGTATTTAAACAAGATTAAGAAAAGCTGTAGAAATGTAAAATATCCGTTCCTCACCAACTGCAGGGTTCGCCGTGTCAGAAGTCAGAGGTCAGAGGTCAGCCAAGTCTTGACGCCTGACTCGACTGTTTACAGGCAGTATGCTGTGAGAGGAGAAGCCAGGGGAGCAAGAGACACAGAGAAAACAGAGGGAGCAGGAGCGAGCAGGGCATCCATGCCATATTTACTGCCTTTCCTAGTAAGAGGCAAAGTGTGAACTGTAATGTGCATGTTGGTGGATTTAACCTCCGGCCTTCAAGGCACGCAGGCCTGGGTCTCGCCTGATCCTGGCGGCTGACACAGATATGTGAAATCAGGGGACGTGATGAGGAGAAGGGCGCCTCACGTTGGGCTTCGACTGGGTTGAACAATGAGATACTGTCAGTGCCTATGTTTCAGTTTGCTGTCAAACCAGAAATTACAAGCAGTTTTTTGGTTTTTTTTTTTTTAATCTTGTGGTTGTGTGTATCACAGGCAGGGTATCATCAACCTGAAAGGGATATCTGCTGTTGTGGTGTTATAAATGTTACAGCTGATAACATGTCATAATACCAACCCCTTTTGTTATAAATAAAATGAGAAACTTACAAAGATAAACATCACATGAGGTGAGGCCATGCAGAGGAATGGAGGTGCAGACAAAGCAAAGTGTAAAGGGGACACAAAGTGATTAAGAGAAGGAAAACAGATGGGCAGATTGAATTTTAGAGGAGGCGGAGTGCAAAGGGAATCTTTCTTGTGTATGTCTGGAGAGAAAGGGAGCCTCTTATACACTTCACAGTGTGAATTTGGCCCGGGGCTGTGGCCTCGTCTCGTCTACACAGCGGGTTGCTTTCCTGAGCGGGCTGCCCAGGGGAGGGGCACCTGCATCAGCCTCAGACAGTGGTCAAGAAGAGAGCCTGATGGGAGGGGGTGAGGGGTGCTGAAATGGAAAGATGCTCAATGGTTCCAGGAAAGTGACATGTGCTGGATTTATGAAATCTTCAGGTAGAACAGAGCGATGCCCTCTGACGAAAATATTTGTCCCCCTTTTTTTCCCCAGTGGTCTCGAGACAATGACACCCTCTGTGGTCTCAGGATGAAATCTAAAGCTTCTGTTGCACGACAGGATAAAAGTTATGATTGGCACAAATCCGCCTCTGCAGCTACCAACACAAAGTTTAAAGATTGGCCGGCCTGCCATCTGAGACAATATTTTCCATCTTATTTCATTGGGTTGACCAAACACAGTGTATTTGAAGTTTATCAAACACTCAGTCATCCCTGCAGATCTGTGGCAGGACTTAATCACCTGATATATGGAGGTTAGAATACATCGACACCTCAAACCTGCCCGCTATGCAGAGTCAGAAAATTGAACAACAAGCCCTGCGTGCTTTAATATCCACACTCCTGTTGAGTGTCTTTTTTGGATACCTTTCATCTTTACACAAGCTACACCCTCCATCTTCTGTCATTTTGGTATGACCCCGGGGGTCCCAAAATCACTGAGTCTCATATTAAGACGCCTTATTTTAAATGTATACTGAGCTGGCGCTTCCTCTGAAAGAAATTCCATTTCAGTGGATAAATGTGGTACTCGGGTCTCAGTTGTCTGTGAACGGTGGATGGATATTGCATTAGCTTTGCAACAGAAGCGCCCCCGTGGTGTGACTGCACAGGGCTCTGAATAATAACTGCAGTGGGAACGTTATGCTGAGAAGTAGCCGTGCCAGGTAAATAGAAACACATGGCAGGCGGCATGAATTACTGGAGAGCTCTACAGCCTGCAGAAATAATGGCATCGCAACGCAGAGACACACACAAGCTCCCTTTGACAAACGCTTTTGGTATGTGTCTCTTCAACCTGTTACTGCTCAAGCAGTAATGAGACACATGACTTCAGAGCTTCTTGTGCAGTCCGGAGGTATTTCTTGAATATATCTACTTCATGTGCAGATAAATAAACCTAAAATTTAAGTTTAGGTTTCATTTTAAACTGCATTATAGCATTAAATCAAATTATCCATTGCCTGCACGCTCCCATTATTAAATCTTCCTCCTTTTTCAGCGGATCGCTTTAGGGATCACTACTGTGAATCATCTGCTTATTAAATGGCAAGAAAAAAATGTTGAGTTGCTAGATATTATAATTTGTATATTATAATAATATTATAATTTGTGAGTTTTACTACTTTGGTCTCCTGAAGTATTTGGTTATTTTTCTAAAATGTTGTCTCAGATTCTCCATGAGCATTAAAATGAAAATGTTTATAACTTATTTCTTGAATTATTTTTATGAGGAGGTATGTCCTCTTAAAGGAAAAGTTAACCACCATCAGCACAGATGCAGACATACTGTAAACTTTAGAAAATAAGTGGAAACACAGTAAAAAAAATAAGATTTTATGGCACGTTTTATTTTTGAACTTGTTGTATCAGTTACGCTGAGCCAGTGCTGTTCTGAGTTTCTGTGAGCTTTGATTGATTCGTTTTCAAAACACTCAAATCTACCCTGATATCTGATCTTGTGGCTCGTGTCTGTGTTTTGGCTTCCTCGAGCCTCCCGGTGTTTTCTGAACCCACTGCACAGGCAGAAAATAAGTGGAGAAAGATTGGAGATGGCATGTGTCAATAGCCTCAAGCCAGACTTGAATCAGGGACCATATAATCACATAGTAACTTAAACCCCTTGACCTCAAAGTTCACACCTAACCAGAAAGCTCTGTGTTTCTGACCAGTTACACTCTGCCCCTTTTGTCCTGTTATCCCTTCCCCAACGTTACTCCTGTCTGTCAAACGGCAATATTTGCTCATGTGCGTCAAAGAGCAGCAGGGTCTGCGACACAGTACAGAGCAGCCTTTGAGTCAGACAGACAGAGACAGACCTTTGCAAACGAGAAAGACCTTCAGGACTGGCTGTCATGCTGACACAGACACAAACAAAAGTACGAGTGGAACTCAAGGACTTCTTGACCGTATTGTGCCTTTTCCTTAGCGATCCACATATTTTATACCTGAACTTTCCTGTTGTCTTGACATTTGTTGTTGTTTTTTATATTTTTAGATTTCTGGTGGTGTTGATTACCATTAGTAAAAAGATCCAGTGACACAGTGAATTAAAGAAAGCGTACTCTTTATTCAAGACTATATATTATAACCTATATAAACATCAGTTATAGTCAACACCAGTAGAGAGCATGCAAAGCATCACATGGTTCATAATAAGCCAACACATTTTCAAACCCAACATGCAGGTCAAGATATAATTTTAAAAACAAATTCTCAAAAAAAAAAAGAAGAAATGTCAGAGATTGGGGGGAAAAAACAAAAAGACTTCTGACCCACTAATACATAATTCATTATGTCCACAAACAATAACTCAGAAAAATGTCCCAGCGAGGTCCCGCGCAGACACAACCTATTGTTAAAAAACAAGCGTTTCCTTTGATTGTTCTGAAAATAAGGAGAAGAGCTTCAGGGCTTTACTGGAAATGCTTGTGCATATGCAGCATGTGGTATAAACCCAGGCTCCTAATGATTACTGCACTCTGTTTACTAAATAAAGCTGACGGTTTTGTTCTGGGGTTAAACAAGATGACGCGTGTACACATGTTGCTGTAGTATCATTAGTGACACTGCATACATTTCCCAAAGTTAAAAGAACATTTTAAAAACCAAATTAAATTATGATAATAATAATAATAATTCATTATCAAAGTGACAGTGGAATATTTTGCAGTTACAACTTTAGGTGACACATCTTAAAGACTCAAAGACTCAAAGAAAGAAAGTTAATCTCCTAATAGGAAACATTGTCCTTTTTACAAAGCATTTTTGCAAAGTGCTATCATTTGGGTAATGTTTTTCTACTTCCCTGGGTTGCAGGCTAAGATGAAGTGAATGATCTTTGGTGTCTATTATAAAGCATCCATATACAGTACTTGTATGTGCACATATACATGCACACACTCACATTATGGTCTATTATTATAGTGACACTACTCCAGAGAGCTGCTTTTGCGGCACAGCTGATTTGCTGATGTCAGCAGCTGTCGGTTGCTTTTTCGTTTTCCAGTCAACAGTGTGTAAAAGAATGGATTCACACAAGAGTTTCCGTAAGTCAGACCTGTGAGGATACGATTCACTGTCACCTGTGTGCCCACTGGGACTGTCCGCAGCATGTCAGGCTTGTAGAGAGGCAGCAGCTGCCAGATCCAGAAGGGAAGAAAGCAGGCCCAAAAGGCCAGGACAATCCCCAGGATGAGGAGCAGGACTTTGGGTTTGGGAGCACGAGGAGGACAAGCATTGTTGTTGTCAGTGGCCCAGGCTGGTCGTGTCTGTGACACCCAGTAAAGGCGACCCAGTGTTGCATAAAGTGCTCCAATGGCCAGCCCGGGACCGAGAATGCTAGTGCAGAAAAGCACACTCAGATAGGCTTTGGAGCTCTCCTCATCCCATGCTGGGACGCACAGCTGGCCCTCCTGGTCATCCCCATCTTCCAGGTGCAGTGTGATCATCATGGGCAGGCTGAGAGCCACCGCTAGCCCCCAGGCGAGGCCTACACGCAGCAACTTGGAGGAGTTGGAGGATGAAGTGTGTAGTGGGTCAGCAACAGCCCTGTAACGGTCCAAACTCATGGCGGTGAGAGTAAAGATGGAGGCGTGCATGGTGAGGAGATCCAGGCTCAGCAGGAGGCGGCATCCAAGCTCGCCAAAGGCCCAGCCAGATACCAGGCTGTCATACACGATGAAAGGTGCGGTGAAAAGGTACAACAGGTCAGCTAGAGCAAGACTCAGCACCTGGAGGTGAAGAGAGGAGGAGGAGGTAGAGGAGGTAGAGGAGGTAGGAGAGCTGGAGTTGGCAAGGCATGATGGTAAAAGGAGTCTTGTCAGGCAGCAGGCTGGTAATGCTCCACATCTTCTCCTGCTTCTTCTCCTGCGCCTCAGAAGGAGGACCAAAGTGTAGAGGTTTCCTGTGATGCCCAGCAAGGAGAGGAGAGAGAGGAAGGAGCAGAAGAGAACTGTGGATGCCAAACTGGGTGATGGAGAGATGGAAGGAGAGGAGGAAGGCACAGAGAAATTGGAGATAAAAGGGGAGGTGTAGGTAGAGGGTGGTGGCAAAGAGCCTGAAAGGTCCATAGTGTGATGTTTTTTGTTTTGTTTTGTTTTTTAAAAAGGAGAAAAAAGCTTTAGAAGGAATAAAGTCAGTGAAATATCAGCTGAGTAAAAACGCAGTTCTAGCAGAGGCAGAAGGGGAATGGATGGGGTCAGGGAAAAAGAAACAGGTGGAGAGGAGAGCAAAACAGTATCTGTTAGATTTTTCAGTATATTATATATATATCCTCTTATTTTTACTCTCTGGTCACTCTCTGGTTTTAGGAGATTTTATTTTCTCTATGTGTGTTAAGAAAAACATAGGTTGTATTTGGATTTTTGAGGGTGCCTCAGTTTGATTTATGCATATTTAAATCATAACAACCAATAAATAAAGTCATATAAACATGCAGAAATGAAAGTGTCAGCTAAAGCAGAACCCTCTCTGGTTGGCACTGATTTTATAGTTTTATACACTGTTAGAAAAAACATCTTAAAAAAACAGTAATATTCCAGCAGCTGGGGCGCCAAAATAATACCGTAAAATAACAGAAAATAACTTACTCATAAAAATACGGTTATTTCCAGTAATGAAAATGCAGTTTTACAATTCCCCTCTGGCCATCAACAGTAGGTGAAGTGTCTTGCCCAAGGACACAATGACCGAGAGTGTCCGAGCCGGGGCTTGAACCGGCAACCTTCTGATTACAAGGCGAACTGCCAACTCTTGAGCCACAATCGCCCTAAGCTGAGTGATACTGTTGTGGTTTTAGTAAAATAATTGGATTTTCAGAGCAGGAGGTCTCCAAATGAAGACAATGAATCTAGACTGAAACCTCTCGTTCTTTGTCAAGGTCAGCAGTTGGTCAATAATTTAGAGACGGCTTAAATCAGCAGACTCAGCTCTAAATGATTGCATCTTTTCTTTAAATTGTGTGTTATGAATATGGAATACGTACTAGTTTTATTTTCAAGGACAGAAATACATTATCAGACAATTCAAAACTATGAGCTGGTTTGACTGGCAATTTTCTGGAGCAACGTAATCAGCAGTGACATCAAAGCAGACGTGGGGAGCCTGACAGAAACGGGCTGCGTGATTCGCGGTGACCCGGGCGGCACCGGGGTTAAGAGCTACTGTTGAACTCTGGAGGAGCGGCTGAACCCCTGCGGTGCTGCGTGGCTCCACAGGTTACTTGCTCCCTTTAAATAACAGCGATATTAATGACAGGGCCTCACAGATCAGGAAATTTTCCAAAATTTTAAATGCTTTAATTCTCAATTTACCCACAAATTTACCCACAAACAAAATAATTCAAACAATGTGGTTTCAGTGTGTTTAAAGACTGCACTGTCAGCATTTAATTTATGGCACTTAAAATATTTAATCAAGGCCTCAAAGAAAACTTTGAGGAGCCCCGAATTTGGGGAAAACATCATGTAGTAACTCTTTTTTAAAAATAAATAAATAAGGCTACTGTATGTCATTTCTCTAAAGCAAAAACTTTTTGGTTTCTGAAATGCTTTTGAAAGCAGAGAAGCTGCCATCAGTATAGTATTAATCAGAATAATTACTGAGATTTCTTTTAGAAACTTACTTTAGATCAGTTTAGTCCCAGACACTGTAAAATAATATTCCTTTACTTGGTGAAAAAACTCAGTTCCCATTTTGAAAGCTCCCTCTTCTCATGTGTTGTCTTGAAATCCCCTCTGACCTCTTCAGCCATAAATTGAGGTTTTCGGCTGATTAAATGCAGTTATGTGGTGATAATCTTCATCCAAAGCCTGTGAGCTGATCTCCGCTGCCTGTCTCGCTGTCTGTCCACAGCTCAGCCACTGATGTGTCTGACCCAACTGAGTGTGTGTGAGTGGAAAAAAGGGGTGGGATGGGACGCTAAGTGAAGGGAGGGGGTTACCCTACATACTGAATATTAATACAGAATTGTCCTGGTCCAGGGAGACCCCGCAGACTGAATTAGAAGTTTAATTTTTCCCTCATTAGAAGCATAACAATAAAAAAAATAGAGCAGTGATTTATTTTAATCACTCAGTAGTTAACAGTAAATAGTAATGCTTTCAAAAGCTCTGAATTATGACTGACGGTATCCTGTATCCTGAGTGTGCCTCCACTCAGCAGTGCTGAGTAAGGATGTAAGAATTTAAAACAAAGGTATTATTAGTGTCTATATTTTATAGCTGGGTTTTGGGGGGGGTTACCGTAAATTTCATGACTCTCTAATAGTTTCAATACCTTTGAACCAAGCATAAATCTCACTGTGAACTCACTGAAAGGTCTTTCCATGAGAGTTAAGAGTCTGACCATAAATGGTGTCCTAACATCATATTTTGGGAAATAATCACATGGTCTGTAATTCACAGTTATAACAGCTGCTGCATAAAATTTAAAAACCTAACCTACCACTAAAGAGCCATGAAACCTGAATATTTAATATCATAAAGAAGCAGGTTTCTTTATGTTCAGGAAAACACTTTAGTAAGGACATTTATATAAAAAGGCAAAAAAAATGTAGGGAAAAAGCAAAACTGTAAAACGGATGCTAGTGTAAATGTTATTCCTGTTATTACTTCATTGGCCAACGTCTTTTCTGTATTTGTTTTATAAACCCTCGATAAAGAAAGTAATGTCAGGGGCACTCAAATCAAAATGCTTTCCTGTCCAGACATACACACAAAAAATGGACTCAACAAGCACCTAACACGACCTGCACTATTTTATAGGCCAAATGGTCTTCAACGTGGCTCGCTTTGTGAATAAATCTTGACTTCTGCTTCATACGTGGAAAATGTAATCATATATATAAAAAAGACCCTTAAAATTGAGTTAAAATTCTCTGTGGGAATTGCAGCGAGACAGACTGACACAGCAGTGGTATTTGTTGTCATTTTGTGACACACTGCAATAACTAATGCACTTCAACTTACACCCAAAGTCAATACCATACAGCTCGTGTTCCAACGTCTCACACCCCCACGAGGGATTTTTATGATGATTTGGTGTTTAAATTATAGAGGAAATTAATTACCCACTATACTTGCCCGTATCAACATTTTTCCATGTCAGAGCAAAGTTGAACTGGTGCAGACTCACTGAATAAACGGGTCTTTCAGAACTTATAGTTGCATGTTATCCACTGAGTTGTTTTTGGCTTGGCAGTTGTCGAGCCTACAGCTGTGGTTTGCCAGCTTCAAGAGGTTAAGCAGCTTGGTAGTGATTTAGTTGAGGCTGCCCAGTAAAATGTGTATGCTGTGTGGCTCGTGCTGGTGGAGGGGACTCCATGTTGGCTGCTTCATACATGTGAGGACATACATAAGATAGACAGAGACAGGCAGTAAAGACGAAAGGGGGTAGGGGGGGACATACCTATCCCCACGGGGTGTGAGGAATTTGAACAAATACCTGGCACAGACATGCCAAAATAGGGGATTGGGGGGAGAGGGCCATATGCATGTGAAGACCAGGCTCCCTCATACAAGGAGATGGACAGGTATATAAGTTGAGTGGATAGAAATGAGTGCCAAAGTGGCAAGAAAGTTTTATTAAAGGGGCATCAGGTGGCCTGCTCGTATCAGATGTACAGCAGTGTAGAAAGTTGAGTTGAGTTGTCAGATGAGTATGAACAGTGAAACCAGGCGTTTGGGTGCAGATGTTACTCATATTTAACATGGAGCAGGGAGAAGCAGACTGAGAGAGTCTGAGTGCTGCGCTGTTTATTTGTCTTTGTCAGAACACATGTCTGCCCAGACACATTATATAATTTCTAATTAAATTTACCTGAGTGTGTTTTTTCCTATACTTTGACCTAAAGATCTTGTATTTAGTCTCTTTAATATCGAGTATGCAGATCTAAAGCCCAGAGCTAACCTAACCCCTTTTTTTGTAACTAAAGCTGTATACAATGGGCAGAGCTATGCTGGTTTTGTATTGTGTAATTGTAGAAACATTTTCTTTTATATGTTAAAGAGTTAAATAATGACTGTTATTTTTTAAATCTGACTCTATAACTATAGATTAATTTATAAAGTGACTTTTTTCATTTAAATAAATTATATTTATCTGTTTGACAAGATCACATACAGTCTTTTGTTTGTTTTTGTCAATTAATCACCATATATAACATTAGCTTGTTTGATTGACAGTATTTGGTAAACTGTGATGGGAATGTTTTGACTAAAATGCTAAATCACTTGTAAAAGCTTGATGAAAATTATTTCTCTGCTCATACATTAATGTATTAAATGATTTAGCTCAATGTGATAACACTATCTTAATAAATAAAGTAATTTAATAACTGTCTTATAGATGGATAAAAAAAACTTTAGGGCAGGTACAGATCATAGCTGACAGTGAATGGATTGCATATGGGAGTCTATCCGCTGCACTTGCCTGACATAGTTCATTAAACTAATTGTGTGGCTGTCAAAGAGAAACATTCGCCACCACCTATAACACTCCCAGGTTTCTGGAGGGCTGAGATATCATTAGAGCACACAGTCCCTGGGGTGTTGTTGACTGCAGGATTTTTAAAACAAAAGAAATCTTGATTTACTTTTTTATTAGTCAGTATTATTCTTTATCTTTACAGTACGCCCAATTGTAAGTGTTGCAACCCTATCCAATCAGGACCTAGTCACAAAATGACAAATACCCTCCACGTAAACACAAACAGCTCCCTAACCTTTTCCTGGCTGTCCTTGCTTTCCTCAGTCATTTCATTAATTAGCCAAACCATTTCTGAGCAAACTGACTAACAAATTGCCTGCCGGTGAGAGTCCTCACGTCGTAGCCTTGATTAAATGGGCGGACATTTGCGTTCATGACAAATGGTTGTTGGACTGGGCTGATTCACAACTTGTGATGAGTTATTGATCCCCACTACGCCCCCCCCCCCCCCAAAGCCTGTCTGCTTTGCAGTTACACATCAAATTTCTCCTGTTCCCTCAATACAAACCTCTGTGAGAGCACAGAGCTCAGATAGATACGCTTTTTAACGTACAATTCCCTACTCATCTACTTTTATTAATTAAATACATAAATAAATACATCAGATTTTGTAGATTATGCAGGGCTACTCTTTGTATTAATGACTTCATTTTGTAAAATTACAGAATAACTTCAGCATTTGTCAAGTAGAATTTGAAGAGTTTAATTAACATGTCAGTTTCAAATTTATATTTTTACTTGACGTATACTTAATGTTTTAAATTTCCTAACCTCCTGAGACCCAAACTCTTTCATGGCATGCATTTGTAATTTCTCTTTGCTATTTGGGCTGATTGGGACCTGATGAATGTAAAAACAAAGAATTTGATTTTTTTTTTACCGGATTTTTGTTTCTGAGAAAAATGAGATCCACATATGAGGACACTGGTTTTAAGTTTCGACAGAACAGTGGCAGTATAACGTCCTCGTAAGCGGATATCAGGCCCTTGTAGAGAAAAATTTAGTATTTTGGTCTAGACAACCCAAAATGTGATGTCCACATATGTGGACGGCAGGTCCTAGGAGGCTAAAATAGCATTCAATGCAAACATCATTAAGCTTCTTAATTAATTCCATTATTACATCTGTCTGTCATTGTTTTAATACTATTCTTAAAGCACTTATTCATGTTGGCACGTTCATGTCTTCATCCTATTGCACTCATGGTGTCGCAGCTTAAAAATAAAACACAAACACTTTTATTTACCCTTAAAGTGGAAAAATTACATTTGCAGATGTTTTATTTGTGGCCTTCAACAGTCCCAGTTTCTCCCCCGTCTTAATGAACTGATTGAACAAATTCAAAATAAATCTACTAGAGAATTTTCTAGACAGTCCTTTTTCAGAAGCAGTGCTTTTGTGCATTTGGTCCTATTGAGTATTATACCTGGAACACTATACCCTCACAATTAAGGAGCACAAAATCTCTTAACTCCTTCCCCAGACCTATACAGCAGCAAACTGGATACTCGTGATCTGAGGTGATGTCACCCTAACTCTATTTTTACTGTCTGTTCTTAGTTAAAAATTATGTTAATGTCTTTTTGTGTGAGTTTTCATAAATGTTCTTCAGTGTTTGATGTTTAATATTTAGTTTATATTTAGTCTTCTGGATCTCATATGTGCTTAGATGCCTGCAGATGAAATTATTTCCAAATCAGGCACATTTACATGCTGGATTTTGGTGCTCATAATTTAATGTGAATCATATATTTATTGTTAAAGAAAAAATAAAATTAAACAAACTAATTCAAACTAGATGTTTTTTAACCTTACATACAGGGTATGTAAGATTCCTACACTTACTTTCAGTCACATTTCTTTTGTTCTGTGCCCACAAGAAGATTTAACCTCTCCCGAACTCTTTCATGGCATGCATTTTTAATTTTTCTTTGCTATTTGGGTTGATTGGGACCTGATGAATGTAAAAACAAAGAATTACCAGATTTTTCTTTTTTTTTTTTTTTACCTAAATTTCGTTTTTTTTAAAAAAGGAGATCCACATGTGAGGACATTCGTTTTAAATTTTGATAGAACAGTGGCAGCATAACGTCCTCGTAAGTAGATATCAGGCGCTTGTAGAACAAAATTAAGTATTTTGGTCTAGACAACCCAAAATGTGATGTCCACATATGTGGACGGCAGGTCCTAGGAGGTTAAGCAACACCGCACACTGAATAAGTATTCGCCTAACCCTGGAGTCACAGAGCATTAGATTTGGACATTTTGCAACCATAACAAAATCTGGAACTTGTTGTTACATGACACTGAGCCGGAGTTTGCTCCTCCATCTGCAGAAATCAGATCAGCCTTTCACAGGCACATGTGGAACGTTATCATAGCAGCCAGCCGGGAATTGGACTGTTGCTTTGCAAGTGGGATTGTTTAGTAATGCCATCATATGAGATGTTGTAGGTGTTACAGAGAAAACTCTCAATAACAATCCACATGTTACAGACAATAGCACGTAACTTTAAAAGCATTTCTGTGAAAACAAAAGTGTAAGTAGGGATATTTTCTGTCTGTCTAGCTTCTTTCAAGTCATAAAACACCTAAGGTGTGAAGCTTTTCTCTTTTAGTGTCTGCACAGCTGCTCATTTGAAATCTTCCCCTGTAATTACACTCTCAGAAACCAGGTGTGTGTTGCCCCTGGTCAATTAGCAGCCCTGTAGTCTGATTAGCTAAAAACCAGTTTAGGGTATAAAGCTTTTAAGTCATTTAAAGTGCAGGTTGGTTGATGGATGCAAAAATTGTTTTAATCTGCCCACTGGTGGCTTAGATTCAGTACTGCAACGCCATGCATCCATCCAATAATAATATAACAGGCTAATTATGCAACCCTTCAGTGGGAACAAACCAGCATGCTAAAGCAGTATTTGCCTGAGCCTCAGATATGTGGTCGCTCTCCTTCTCACACTGCAAGCCTGCTGCAGACATTTCCCTCCAAACTGTAAAAACCAAAGTCAAGCAAGCACCCCATCACCTTTCCAAATCACTGTTGTACAATAAATATCAGTGTCTGAAGCTAAGCCATATTTGAAGCTAAACAGTGGAAATGTTGGCTCACTGTTTAGCAGTCAGAAATGAGCACTGCTGGTGGTTTAATGCACCATTACTTGCCAAACAAGTAAAAGGCAAAGTTTTGTTCCAGATGTACATATTTCTCCTCGCTGTTTGTTTTAAGCCACAACAGCTGCAACAATTTACCAGCATCATAACACAACACAAAAAGATCCAGAAGACCGTTTGACATGTATTTATCTATTTTCAGGCTTTTAAAAATATTGTTTATATGGAAAGAGGACAGAGCAGAGAGAAGGGCGAGATGGTTATGATGTCATTTTAACACCCATAACCATCAAAGATTATTTGAATTAGCAGATGTCTGTGCCTTTTAAACACAAAGGCCAAAAGGGCAAGCCCAGGAACCACATTAAAAAGGCACCAAATTGCAAAGAAATGTCTTTAAATTAATTTTGAAACCAATGTTCTGTTGTCTTAATAAAAACCTGGAGTTTCTTTCTAAAACTCGTGTTTTTCTGATAGTTTGCAAAGCCTGACATCACCATGCCGTCCCACGTCACCCTCTTTCTGCGTGACTCTTCCCCCCTCCTCCCGGAGAGTTTTCCATGGGTCAATTACGGTTACAACAGTGTTTTTACACCAGCGCTTATCCTATTTTTAAAAAGACACACTCTGTAGACACACTTTGTACATACAACATGTATAATACATTGACTAAACATTTTCACTTGTCAGGACATTTTGATTTTCCACTGCATATACTTGTCGAGACAGCTTCAGCAGTGGCCGTGTGAGGCAGATAAATGAACACCATTAGGTTTAAAACATCCAAAGGTGTATGGGCTCACGTTGGTTGGATGCAGTTGATTGTTCTGGCTGTTGCCCCAAAATCTGATCCCCGTTTCCATAGAATGACTGAGCTTATGACATGGGTCACTTCTTGGCCTCCTTAACTGAGATTAAATCAGATTAGTAAAGGCAAACGCACAAACACACACTCACACACATGCACGGACGCACACAAACTAGTTAACTCAATACTCCGGTTACATAGTCACTGTCTGATGCTCTCTGTCTGTCCCTACAATTTACTTTCAGATATTTATTTTTGATTTTTTTTTTGTAATGTTTAAAATTAAAGACAGAAGACACTTTTAATGCAAGCCAAAATGTAAAAAATATATATAACATAAAAATAATCAGTATAACCATAAAAAATAATACTTTGTTCTTTGTAATAATCTAAAAATGATCACATTTTCTACTTAAATTATTGTAAATTTAACTTAAAATACAAGTCTCCTACACACAAAAAGCCAAAAAGAGGGATTACAAATAGATTGTTTTATTTTTAGTTTATTTTATCAGGATCCCATCGGCTACAGCAGAGCAGCAACTTATGGCATGGATCACTTCTTGGCCTCCTTATAAGGTTAAATGAGCTGAGTTTATTATTTAAAAAAAAAAGAATAATAACTTCCTTGTTTAACTAGCTATTCGTGTAATAATAAAAACACTAAAAATAACTTGAATGTAAAAAATAATCGGTGTTTGGGTTCTATATGTTGGGATATTACCCATATAAACTGTAATTCTGAGGCTGGTGTGACAAGGTCACTCCGGCATTCCGGCGAGGCGCGTGCTCGTGTCTAGTTGGGAGCGCACAGCACGGCAGGGTGGACGCGCACAACAGCGACCTGAGGGCTCGCGGACAGAGCGCCAGCACGGGTCAGCTCGCGCAGCGGCTATTAATCATTAAAAAAAATAACCAAACAGCGGCTGGTTTAATAAGGAAACAACCCGAAGCACCAAACTGACGTGGCGCTGGTTTCATGGGAGGACGCTGTCAGCAGAGGGTAAGTGCTGATTGAATTTTGCTTTTCCTTAAATTTTGCTGATTGAAGGAAGTTCGCAGACACTAATTATGATTACAAACAGCCTGTAATTTTAGTTGTCGATATTTATATTATTTCGTACTGTAATACTCTGAAAACCCTCACATTTCTGCACCTTTAAATATCTGTGTCAGGTTTAAACCACTGTGTGATGTTTTATAGTCAAATCTCGAATTTAAATTTATTTTCACCTTAATTCACAATGTGCAGAACTGGAGGATTACTGGAGGAATAAATAAAGAAGCCAATGTTTTGTTTTGTTTTTTAAGAAAAACGAACAATGTCAGAGAGATAAGTTTGCCTTGAGCACCCAAACTTTAATCCTTTTCTGCCTTTGTGAGTCATAACCTGATAGGAAACACATCTGTATTTTTTTAAGGCTTTGAAATGAGGCAATACTTAACAACAAACGAGTACAAATGTGAAACACATGCAGCCTCCATCATTTCCAACCAGGTTTATTTTCTGGCAGCACTGGTAGGTACAGCAACGTTAAAGTGACATGGCATGGATCAGGATTTTTGAGGGTGGCACGTGGTCGGACCGCAGGTTGGACCAAAGTAAGGGATTATGAGATAACATTTTCTTCACCAGCCGATTAAATTTTTAAACAGCATTAAAGACCTTTAGGTGACTGTAAAGGAAACTAAGACAACTGATCAGTGCATAAATAGCACTGAAAGTTGGCATTTTGTTTCTTATAGTGAAAAGATATTGACGGATAGATACGTCAGCAACATCCATAAAGTTGGGAGAAATGAAAGTTACAGGGGAGAGAAAAAGGAAACAATCAGATGTTAATGTGGCTCAGTATTTCTCCCCATCATGGGTCAAGCTCCAACCCTGTGCTCACCTCACACAATGCAGCTTGACGGTATATTTAGGTAGAACCTCCTTGTTGGTAATTTCACACACACACACACACACACACACACACACACACACACACACACACACACACACACCTGTTTACAGATGTTACGTTTTGATTCCTTTTGTAGATTACAGCATATCACCAGTTATCAAAAATAAGAATTAATTAATTAATGTCAGCAGGATGATTCACTAAAAATATTAAAATATGTATTTGATGCTATTTCTGACATTTTTGATAAAGCTTCTCTTCCTGTTTTCTGCATTTATGTCACAATATTATCGTTGTTTGTTGCCTTATCTAAAAGTATCCTGTAATTTTACTCTCCTGTTCTTAATCGTTGTATTAGTCTTAGAGGTTCTTGAAATTGAACTAGCACTGGCATGTTGCTGGGGTGCATGTTATGATTGTCGGTTGGAGGAGATGGAGGTAGGAGATGGTGTTGCACATTATCCGATAGCTGAAGAGGATTATTTTTAGTTTATAAGAATAAACAATAACGATTTTAAGCTGCAGTTTGACTCTTCATTCATATAATGTATGTATCCTACACGTTGACTGTAGTACAGGGAGTGCAGAATTATTAGGCAAATGAGTATTTTGTCCACATCATCCTCTTCATGCATGTTGTCTTACTCCAAGCTGTATAGGCTCGAAAGCCTACTACCAATTAAGCATATTAGGTGATGTGCATCTCTGTAATGAGAAGGGGTGTGGTCTAATGACATCAACACCCTATATCAGGTGTGCATAATTATTAGGCAACGTCCTTTCCTTTGGCAAAATGGGTCAAAAGAAGGACTTGACAGGCTCAGAAAAGTCAAAAATAGTGAGATATCTTGCAGAGGGATGCAGCAGTCTCAAAATTGCAAAGCTTCTGAAGCGTGATCATCGAACAATCAAGAGTTTCATTCAAAATAGTCAACAGGGTCGCAAGAAGCGTGTGGAAAAACCAAGGCGCAAAATAACTGCCCATGAACTGAGAAAAGTCAAGCGTGCAGCTGCCAAGATGCCACTTGCCACCAGTTTGGCCATATTTCAGAGCTGCAACATCACTGGAGTGCCCAAAAGCACAAGGTGTGCAATACTCAGAGACATGGCCAAGGTAAGAAAGGCTGAAAGATGACCACCACTGAACAAGACACACAAGCTGAAACATCAAGACTGGGCCAAGAAATATCTCAAGACTGGTTTTTCTAAGGTTTTATGGACTGATGAAATGAGAGTGAGTCTTGATGGGCCAGATGGATGGGCCCGTGGCTGCATTGGTAAAGGCAGAGAGCTCCAGTCCGACTCAGACGCCAGCAAGGTGGAGGTGGAGTACTGGTTTGGGCTGGTATCATCAAAGATGAGCTTGTGGGGCCTTTTCGGGTTGAGGATGGAGTCAAGCTCAACTCCCAGTCCTACTGCCAGTTTCTGGAAGACACCTTCTTCAAGCAGTGGTACAGGAAGAAGTCTGCATCCTTCAAGAAAAACATGATTTTCATGCAGGACAATGCTCCATCACACACTAAAACTAAAAACAAACTAAAAACTACTTCCAACAACATTCAGCTTTGATATTAATGAGTTTTTTGGGTTCATTGAGAACATGGTTGTTGTTCAATAATAAAATTATTCCTCAAAAATACAACTTGCCTGATAATTCTGCACTCCCTGTATAGTGTCGCCTTTACTGCATATGGCCTCACTGAATCGTTGTTTGTGCTTTGAACAGATCAGTTAAAGCTCTGCATATTCATTGGATGCCGGGGTATGTCTGCACGTGTGGGGTCATGTGTATTAGCGGTGGCAGGGTACAACACCATTTTTAGATTTCTCTCCAGTATGGGGCAGTCATTTTTTTGTTTTAATATAATATGTATAAGATAAAATGGGGGATTAGAAGCAGTGTGAACATACTGATGTTGGTTCTAACATTATCGGTCCTGTCTGCATGCTTTTCAGCCTTCTGAGTATTTTCTTAATTAGAAAAGTGCTGTGTTGCGTTTTAACCACCACATTGCTTTATGCGCTGTCTTAACTCTGAGATTAACATTTGGTTGTCATCACACAATGACCTCTGTCACAGCGAACAGCTGAGCGAGGACCGGAAGCAGTAAATTTTCAATTAGATGGAATAAGGCTGAATGCCAGGATGATCACATGCTTGTGCTTATGATCAGATGCTGCTGTAGCAGGGTGTGTGCACATTGGCTGGCAGAAAATTGGTAACTACTTCACCCTAGCTGTGCACAGTAAAACATCTCTTTTACTGGAAAACAATGTTCCAAATTTTAAGGGTCTTTTTCTCCTGACATACATTTAAAAATTCATTAGCTCCAGCTGAAATGTTAGCAGTCTGGCTGCACTGCAGGTAAGGTAGGATCCAGGAAAAAGTATGAACTCCTATGTCCCCTGTTAAAACTGTTTACTATGAGTCAAGCAGTGATCTTACTTAAAGGTTAATATGGGCTGGGGTCCCATAGTGTATATTCAGAGCACGGTTACTCTTGGGGATCATTAGGAAATGTTCAGCCTCACGTCTTTCTCCATCAGTGTAAACATGAATCAGACAACACAGTAACACCACCTGTCCAATGTTCTCTATGCTCCCCTTATTCTGCTGAAATGCATTTGATCCATTTGTTTTTAAGGAGATGTTTACTTGAAAAAGCTCAAGTTAAAACTGAACTGTGGAGCAAGCTTATTTAATTTCAGTTTAATATCATAATAAATTCATGGCTAGTTAATGCAAAGTTATAGCATCGTGTATTAAAGCCATGTTAACTATTTCATATATTTTGCTTCTCTCTTTCTCTTGCATCTTTGGCACAAATATATACTAACAGACTTGTCCTATGAGTAGCTGTTTGTTTTGCACGCACACATTCAAAGCAGACAGTTATATTTTATATACAGTCTGTCAAATCATTTTTACTAAAAATCTCCCCATAGATGACCTTTTTTATTCCAAAATAGCATTTCTGTAGGGTTTTTTTTTCTGCAGAGAAGGAATTTCCATTCTCTCAAAGAAGTTTTTGTCATAGAAATAACTGCATTTAAATAACACAAATAACAAGAAACTGCAAAGATATCTGTAAGATTAATTCTTGTACATGCTGAATTTTCCCTTTCCTGTTGCTGATGACCACTTATGACCACAGGGCACCCCCTCATTATAAATCCAGGTTTAATCCCAGTTCTTTCTCAATTATAATATTACTTAATATTCTGATGTAACTGTTACTGTTTGGTAATGTGAACACCTGCCAGCTGTAGCTATTGTAACATAAATTATTGATTAGATCTGGAAAAAAGGTCACAGCAGTGTTGTGCATTTACGTACTTATATTTTCAGGCTTTGCTTATAGATTTT
Source organism: Aulonocara sp. 'chitande type north' Nkhata Bay (assembly GCF_057382095.1). Lineage (NCBI taxonomy): Eukaryota > Metazoa > Chordata > Actinopteri > Cichliformes > Cichlidae > Aulonocara > Aulonocara sp. 'chitande type north' Nkhata Bay. Next base: position 27,161,987 of record NC_141354.1, on the reverse strand, counting down.
CTGGAGAAATTTCTTTGTGCATATAGAACATGATTAAAATCTGCCTTGCATTGTGAGGTTTCATATATAAATTAAGCCTAAATAAAAGACATGGAGAGAAAATGGCTTGACAATGAGCCAAGGGATGTTGCGAGAGAGGGACAAAGACCCAATCCGTGTCCTGGTTTCTGACCTCCATTGATCAATATGACTTATTGATGTCCCTCTATATTACTGTGGCTTCACAATGTAGAGGCTCACTAGGTTCTGTGTTGTATGCTGTATTCACAATGGTGATAAAACCTAAATACCTTAAAGACCAAAAATTTCTGGCTCATTGTTTTCTTGAAGAAAAAAGGAAATAGGGCGGCTCAGCCGTGTACCAGAAGAGGCAAAAATACTTATGGTACTGCAACGTGAAGTTTATTCAATACATCTTTCAATGACAGTCGAATCATATCCTTTGCAAATCTAATCTGGCCACATAACACTTTAATATGCCAAGATAATCTGGATAGAACGGGGACAGGGGAGGTGCCAGAGACCGGCAAAATAAATCATGAGAGACCTGGTGTGAAAGAAAGCACAGAAAAGTAGGTGGTGAGAGTGGATTAGTGTGGTCCTGCACGGGAACGATAAATGCAATCATTAAAGCACCTGTTCTGTCAAGTCAGTGGGTTAATGTTGAGATCAAAGCTATTCCAAGCACTAACAACCTGTGGATATGCTCAAAATGTCATTATTAACAGTCTAACACTCCCTAGATTATAAAGGACATTATTACGAAAGTTGTTGGGTTATCATTTTGATGCTACAGTTACATATGCTGGTATTTCTGTAAGGTTTCTCTTTGTTTGCTTAATTAAAAAAGTTAATATCACAGGAGAATTTAAAAAAATATATCTATATTGTATTTATTGTTACAACAAATGGCTCAGCACAACACAACACCTGGTCTGTATGAATCAAACCAAGCAGTGACAGATGTGATCAGCAGTGACCTTGTTGTAAACAGGCACCAAAGGTTTGCAGTCGCTGATGAGATTTCAAACCACCGAAATGACTCAAGAGTTAGCAAAGCAAAAACCTTTCCCTTGAATGCAACAAGCAAGTCAAATATACCAGCGGAAAGACTTTCCAAGACATAAAAATGTTTTTCTTTACAGTATATGGAAGGACATCATAACACCCATTCGAGCAGGCTTTAACAATTTTTGATATCCTGGAAGTAGAGATGAAGGGTCCATTTTCAAAGACATTCCCAGTTTTCTTTCCATACTCCATGTCTATCCAATAGGATAACAGTTTTGTACAGTTACACAGTTTTTTATTTTTTATGTTCTTCTTCACTGATGTCTACTCCGAATGGCTTTTTGGATTTGTTTGGTCAAAGGACTGACAGAGATGATTAGTCTGATCACGTTGCCCAGCTGCAGGGCTGCAGATGAAATGCTTCTCTGGAAGCAACAACTTCACACATGTAATTTTCCCACATAGCCCTCCATGAATGCTCTTGTATGAGGAATCATTTGAGATATTTGGCACCTCAACACGATAAGGTTAGGCAACACAACGATACATACACTCTCATATCAGCCACATGCACGCCTCTCTCATCGCCTACTCCAGTGGCTGTTGCGAGTCATCAAATGACAAGTCAGCCCAGAGATAGCCGATGTGAGAACTTGTTCTTTGGTTGGCACGAGTTACAGTAGAAGTATGAAGGTCAGGACTGCCTACTGGGTTATTTCTTTATTAAGTAAACACTGGGCAGCATAAGCATGTAAATCGTAAATCACATTATCATAATGTTAGTGTGCAGTTTGGTGTAAAATTTGACCATAAAAGACTTTAGGGTTCATTTTGATTTCAGTCTGGCGTTCGAACAATTTCCACAGTGTTGCAGTCACATGTTATATATCAGTTTCTACATGAGGATGTGCCAGGAGCATAAAGACGCATTTGGATGCAGCTCTCAAAGCAGGATGATACTCATACTGACACATACTGTCATATTAGTATATTTGGTGTCCCTCTGTTGTTCCTTTGTACTTTCAGTGGAAGTTTTCTGTATTGCACCAGATTATTACCTTTTAACATAAATGCTAATGTGCATTTATAATTGTTGTTGTAGCTGGCATCGTGTTGGAAATGAGGTGAATATTTCTCAGTGGGGATGATTGTGCTGCAGGAGTGATTACTTCTCCTGCATTAATTCTGAAAGTGGACTACATGTAGCTTGTAGTGAGTTTTTCAAGGCTGCAGATAGATGTCTAACAATTGCAGTAAACTAGCTATGTGAACTTTGTCTTGTCTATTTGATCTGTATTTTCATCTTCAGGTGCTGTTACCAGTAGGTTACAAAAACAATAATATCATTGCTGAACATTGATGAATTAAGTGTTATTATGAACTTAATGACTTCTTTCTTTATTCCTGCTTTTTTAAATAAATGTCACATTCTGCAGTATAGCTCACCCTATTAAACTGGAGCCACTGCTCTTTATATTCAAGCATCACAAGAGTAAATCATGGTATCAGAGCTCCATCAATGGTACTGACTTATTTTTAATTGCTTATGCACAGCTTTTTGCATACTAATATAGACTCATCTGCCACTTCATTAGTTACACCTTGCTAATTCTGAGTTGGATCCCTTTTGCCTTCAGATCTGCTTTAATTCTTCGTGGCATAAATTCAACAAGATGCTAGAAACATTATTAGAGATTTAGCTTCATATGGACATGTCAGCATCACACAGTTGCTGCAGATTTGATGGCCGCTTATTAATGATGTGAATAAGAAGATGGTTACACTGTTTCAATAAAGTGATGCTTATGATCAGCAACCAGACTAATCTAGACTGTGGCAATTAAATGGTTCTCATTTGGTTCCAAGTGTGCCAGGAAAATATCCCTCACACCATTTACATCACCAAGCAACCTGAGTTGCTGACATAAGGCAAGATAGATGCATGGTTCATGTTGTTTATGCTAACTTGTGACCCTACCATCTGAATATCGCAGCAGAAATTAAGACTCACCAGAGCAGGCAGCATTTTTCCAATCTTGCAAATGGAAGTTGCCTGATTTTGGTGAGGATATATGAACCGTAGCCTCAGTTTCCTGTTCTTTGCTGACAGCATCCAGTTTGGTCCTCTGCCACTATACCCAATCTGCTTCAAGATTTGACGTGCTGTGCATGCTCTTCTGCATACTGTGGTCATAACAAGTGGTTATTTAGTTATTTTAAGTCTGGCTATTCTTCTCTGACCTTGGGTATTAACAGTGAATTTTCACCCAGAGAAATGCTGCTCGCTGGTTAGTTTCTCTTTTTCTGGACATTTTCTGTAAATCTTTGAGATGACTGGAAAATTCCAGCAAATCAGCAGTTTCTGAAATGCTCACCAGCCGATCTGACACCAACAACCATGTCACATTCAAAGTCACTTAAATCACCTTTCTTCCCCATTCTGATACTCGGTTTGAACATCAGCAGCTCATCTCAATCCTGTCCACAAGCCTAAAAGCATTCAGTTACTACCATGTGATTGGCTAATTAGAAAACTCAAGTCATAGTTTAAAGTTAGGCTGAGAATTTCCAGTGGGTTGACATTTGTTAGATGCAATTACTTAGTATATTCTACCATTTCTTTCTATAACACAAGTAGCTATTTGCAAGACTTCAGATGATTAGCAGATAGGCCTCTCAGTTGCCTCTGTAAGTATAAATAAGTGAGCTACTTCTTGTGTTGTGTTTTTTACATTTTTTAATGGTGGATACATTTTAATGGTCGCTGCAAATATTGCTGCATAACATGCGGATATAAACATGCATTTTTCTCTTTGTTTCTCTTCTCTTTTTCTCTGATAGGTACATCTGGGTCAAGCTACAAGAAGGTCTGATTTTTCATCTTAACACTATCCACAAAAAAGCAACCAATGAACTGCATTTGATAAACCAGAGGGATACACTAACAAAGGTAAGTGTCTGATCGACAAACAAGATTTTAGCAGTTTAGCTTCTCATTGCCTTTTGACTTGGCAACATGATAATTTAAACTAGTGCTGATACTTCCTTCACATTTATATTCTCCTTTCTGTTTGTTTCTTAAAAATTTCTTTTTTAAGTCTGCAGTGGGTTAGGCGTGATGATCCAAACATAAAGGGATACAGAACAGTCACCGAAACCTCAATAAGGGAAACGGAATAAGAAGCAGACTCTTTCATTTCCTTCTTCTGTGACTCTTCCCTTCCCTCAGATCAACAAAGCTCAGTGCTCTCACTGAACATGTGTCAAAAAAGGAGGCCAACACTCAAGCAAAGATGAACCCCTATGTTACTTCTCACTTCAGGAGGGATCTCTTCCCCCATTTTCATTTGTTGTAGACTTTTTGTTTACCCTGCTTTTACTGGTTGGATGCAATGACTTGCTCTGTATTTGGAAAGTTATAGCAACAGCTCTTGCTTCTTGCTTTGCTGTTCTCTCTGTACCTTCAGCAGTGCACGGTTATGGTTGAGTAACTGATTTTGTTCACTGGTTACTAAATGATTATGGGTTGCATGATCTTTACACTCTGTCAGGATTCAGTTGTAAGGGTCTCTGGGAATGATTGGGCAAGGTAAATGATAATATTACAAGCACATCCTTTTCATTATCAGATGTATTTGCATGTTTTTCTTGCTTAACTTAAGCCTTTAGTAATCATTTCGATATATTGATGATTTTGTATACTTTTGCATGCTCATTAGTTGATAACTTGTGGTTCACTTTAAAGATTCTCTAGCATGCTGATGTTTTTTGTTTTTGTTTTTTTTTCCTTTTTTTTAATATCTGCAAATAACTTTTTATTTGAGGAACCTCTTTGATGCTCAAATAGCCTTCGTGATCTGGTTCAAACAGGGATGCCAAGTAAGAGTCTACAAGGCACAAAAACTGTTACAGCCTCCTGCTTAGACATACACCTGACCTGTGAACTCTGGAGCTTGACCTCTGCAGAAAACAGATCAAATCAGGTGATTGCTGTTCTCAACTTTTGACTCTTTATAAATCTTCCACGTAAAGCTAAGTAAGTTTAGAGATAGTCAAAATAATCATCCTCTGTTGTTTTCTTCATTTTTTCTAATCTGTTGTCAGGCGTAGGTGATTTCTCAGCCCTAACGCTGAGCTGTGTTGAGGTATATCTTTGTTGTGGCTGTAAATGTAGTTATTGGCCAATATTATCCAGGAGGCAGTGCACAAAATACTTCTTTGAGAATCTGACAATGGCCATTAAACAGTTTTGCAGACACTTAAAAAGAACATGTGAAATTGTAAAGGCAGTGACATGATTGGAAAAGAAATGGCAAACAAATCATGTTTTTTTTTTTCAGTTGGGTCCCTGGTGTTGGGAACAAAAGTTGTATTTCCTTTATCTGTGAAAAAAAAGTGATGAGAATAGCTTAAGCCAGCCGAATCAAGATATCTTGGCAATGAATTATGAATGATAAATAATAACAGTAGAGATTTGATGGTTTTGTATTGTCTTTTTCCTCATGCCCTTCTCAAGTGGTTGTGAAAGTGGAGAGAAGTTTGATCGTAAGAATTGGCATGTTTCTTTCTTGTTTCAACTGCATGTTGGAAGTTATCATACTGTTTGACCTGAATTTGGCTTTGTGTTCTCTGCGTACGTTGTATATCATCATATTTCTATCCCATTGTCTTGCTCCATTGCATTATCAGCTTATATTTTTTGAAGTGTTTATCAAATGAGTCCTGCTCAAGCAAAAAACCACAAGACTATCCTTTTAGTGTTTTCAACTATATAGAACCAATCCTGCATGTTTTTCTGATGTATGTCAAAGTTAGCCCAGCTCTACCACTCCTTGTCAAATGAAATTTTGCAGATCACAGAGTTGGACTCTTTGGGCTGCTATTGAAGTCATTCTTTTCAGCTCACCTCCTTTCACTAAAGTGACTGTGATTTAAGGTCATTGGTTGTTACTGAACTCACACTACAAGAAAGCCCATTAGCTTGCTGGGAATCCATTACTGAAAGGACTGACTGTACGGAGTAACAGAATAAAAAGTTGTGGAAGAGACACTGAAGAAAGTGATTGACCAATGGCCTTGGAGGGTGTTATCCTCTGGTTACCATTGGGCGCCATGGACCTACAATTATCTCTGTATTAAAAGAGACTGACTGTGACATTAACACCACACATAATTTCACTGACGGTATCGAGGTGCTTATTCATTACATCGATAAACAAGGCACACTTATAAATACAGAGAACTCATAGCAGATGATGGGGGCAGCACGTGTAAAACGACGCTTCAGTGCTGTGGTGGATGGGCCAGTGGAGGAGGAGGAGGTCATGAGGCTAGCACAGAGTGCTGCAGATACATCTGGCGGAGGGGGGAGCCCAGCGGGGTCAGGGACCCCAACCAGCCCCTCTCCGACCCATGCCCTCAATGGCAAAGCTCTGCCTCTTCAAAGCAACACCAACAATGCCCGGAGGCATGGTGCCATTGGAGAGTCAGCTGGAGGAGATGCAGAAGGAGAAGGTGGGTTGAGAGGAGGAAGAATGTGTTCAGGGCTCAAGAGTGGAAGAGGCAGTAGTGTAGGAGGGAGAGGGGAAGGCCGTTCTTCATCAGATCAGGATTCACTCTCTTCCCCCTCCACTACCAGCCGCCGGCGCAATAGGCGCTCAACCCGCCGGCCCCGACAACGCTTTGTGGGCAAGGACGGACGCTGCAACGTCACCTTTGTCAACATGAGCGAGAGGGGCCAGCGGTACCTCAGTGACCTCTTTACCACTTGCGTGGACATCCGCTGGCGATGGATGCTGGTCATCTTCACTCTCTCCTTCGTTCTCTCCTGGCTGCTCTTTGGATTTGCCTTCTGGCTCATTGCCTCCGCACATGGAGACCTCTCCATTCGGCTTACCTCGAGCTCAAGTTCATCTCCGGGATCAGGAGATGCTGGCTCTGGAGGAGAGTCTGATAGAGAGGCAGTGGTTGAGGAGCCATGCTTCTTCCAGGTGAACAGCTTCATGGCAGCCTTTCTGTTCTCCTTGGAGACGCAGACATCCATCGGTTATGGCTTCAGAAGTGTGACCGAAGAATGTCCCCTGGCGGTGGTGGCGGTCGTTTTGCAGTGCATTGTGGGCTGCATAATTGACGCCTTCATCATCGGGGCAGTCATGGCAAAGATTGCCAAGCCCAAGAAGCGCAACGAGACCCTGGTGTTCTCCAACACTGCTGTTGTGGCGTTGAGAGATGGAAAACTCTGTATGATGTGGAGGGTCGGAAACCTACGCAAAAGCCACCTGGTAGAAGCACACGTCAGAGCACAACTACTAAAGGTAAGTGGAAAAAATACAAATAATCATACTGATGAAAAAAGAGGCCAGAAAACAACCCTGACATGAAAAAGGTCAAAGAAGTTATCTGGTGATTGTAACGGAGTCAAAGTCAGGAATGCACCAAATAATAGAGGTTGCTACTGTGATAGAGCAGTGGAGGGAAAAAAAGAGAAAGAGAGAGGGCTGAGACCATCTGGCCCGTATTCTGTGGACCGTAGTTAATGAGAGCTTGTTTTATTTTCCCTCAGGGGTTAGGAAGATTTACCATGGATTAACTTGCCCACAATTCTTTAACTAAGGACCATTGTCCTTCGTCATCTCATTTCCTCTTGTATACTGTATCACTGTGGGTTCTGTGATTGTTTTCTATGACTACTGAAGTTTACCCTAATGTTTGTCCTTATATCTGTAGTTTGCATGTGTGTTCCCTCAGGATTTTCTGTAGGATCAAAATCTGTAGCACATTTTGGCTGCAGTGTGGAGAATTTGATCTCTTTTAATAGCATGACCATATCAAAGTTTAGGCAGGGCAGATGGGATTAAGTTTGAGGATGAAGGGAATACAATTGTGAGTGCTAAAACTGGATATTGTTCAAAAGCAAGGTTGGGTGAGTGATAAGCCTATGGCTTGGCAAGGTGACTAAAGAAGTGCATAGTGAGATTCAGCTGAATATAATAACCAAATGCTAGACAATTCGGTCAGGGTAAGATTATTAATTTACAATGCTTTCATCAGATTACCTTTAGAAAATGTTAAGTGTTACCTTCAAGGTGATATCACGATGTAATTAATTAACCTTTGTTCCAATAATAAAAATCTTTCTGTTTTCTTTTTAATATTTCCTCAAAAGCCTTAATGAACTGAAATATCTAATGTGGGATGTGATATGGACCAAATAATGACTTTTACATTTCAAACCTGCTCCCAGTCAAGGGTGACACCAGAGGGAGAGTACCTCCCACTGGACAACGTGGACATCAACGTGGGGTTTGACACCGGCACTGACCGCATCTTCTTGGTCTCGCCTGTAACAATTGTCCATGAAATCAATGAAGAGTCGCCTTTCTTTGAGATGGACCAAAAAACGCTGGAGAACGACTCTGACCTGGAGGTGGTGGTCATACTTGAAGGCATGGTGGAGGCCACAGCCATGACCACGCAGTGCCGCAGCTCCTATCTGGCTACTGAAATCCTCTGGGGACACCGCTTTGAACCAGTGCTCTTTGAGAGGAAAGATGGCTACCAGGTGAAAACAGAAGTACAGACAGAAAACTCTTTTTTCCATTTAATCCTGACACAGCTTCCAGTCTTTAAATCTAAGACCATTTTACGTCATCACTGATGCATAGCCTTGACGTCATATATATTTTACCAGGTTTTTTGATAAAATAGGAGTGAAGCTGAGCAAACTAAATATAATTCAGTGTGTTTCTCCATTTATCATTTAGTAGCAAAGCCTCAGTGGTGCCAAAAAAAGAGTGGAGTTGATGTTTAAAACTTTGATAGTCTTTGATAATCAACTTAATCCTGTCTGAGCTGCTGATTGGGTAATAGTTAGTCAATCTGCAACATTTTGTGTTACCATTAATTGACAAGGCTATGAGTCATTCTCTTCCCTCAATTCTGCTGTTATATCTCAGATTGCATACTTTCGTGTTTACACTTGCTACTTTCAGCATGTTTACATTAACAAGCATAGCTACATGCAGGGAAATACCACCACCATGGTAATGTGTTCATAACAGTCAAGAAGTTATGTTTTCACTCTCAATAGTTGGCATGTGTTGACGTGTTGTTTGGTGTTAACGTGTGTTTCCTTGCTGTCTGCAAAGTAGAAGCTAGATATTTGGCCAAAGGCTTGACAACCTATGTGACAAAGCACGTGAAAATGCAGACCGAGAATCCCGACTGTGCACAGAAACAACCAAGAGATGATGCAATCCAGAACAGCCAGACTTCATCAGCCAGAAAGCATCAGAAATTTAGCATTACACAGATTTTAAAATTAAGCTTCAGCAAAAGTAAAACTCTATCAGCCCTAATTGTACATTACATAACATATGTATTGTTTTGCTCCTGGGAGAGAACAAAAGTCACTTTAAGATTGGATCTTGAAAGGCATCAGCATACAAAAATATGCCAAATCAAACATGCAGGTGAATAAGGAAGCACTCAGAAGTAGCGTCTTCTATTCAGCAATAAACATTCTTCAACTAAACATCAGCAGGGTTGTATTGTCATTTTGAGCCTTTTGAGCATTTAATTAAAAGTCACTGCTCTATGCTTTTTTTCCAGGTGGATTACTCATTTTTCCATCGGACCTATGAAATCCCGAACACACCTTCCTGCAGTGCTAAAGATCTGGCCGAGCAGAAATACATTCAGAGTTCACGGTCATCATTCTGTTATGAGAACGAAGTAGCTCTGCAGCTTGCCTCCCCCGACGGTGAGCTGGGTCAAAACCTTGAGTTTGCCTCCCCACCGACCCGGAGGCAATCCATGGCAGAACATCTCCACTACAACTGAACGGAAGGCAAAAAGACAGGAAACCGACTTCAGAGAATGAACTGATATGATGATGGGAGACAGAATAGTAGAGAGAGCCTTGAATAAACCAGTGTACAATAAAGGATAGGAAGAAACGCTATTTACAGAAGAGGAAGAAATATTTAGTGCGAACATTAGCAAGTTTGGTGTTACTCTTTTGGTGAGTTGGGTTTAGTACACTGACCTAGTTGTCTAATTGGTCCTGGCAATCTTTCAAAATCATTGAAAACTGCTAAGTCTCACATCTGGCCCATCACTACCACAGCACACAGTCTGACTCTAATACCTGACTGACAAGGGTATGCAACAGCGCCCCATGGTGGCTACCACATGTAATTGACCCTCAATTTTTATGACGGGAAGATTTTGACCTCTGTTGGAGGTAATGTTTCAGCTTCTGAGGAATGTATTCCACTAAGATGCTCACTTATCACTTTTGTTCTTTTATTTTCTTATGGTAAGTATGGATTATGCACTTTTTGACATCACGGACTTAGAATGTATTTGAGATAAGCCAAAGCAGAGCAACAGTAACATGGAGAAACAGCTTTAAACTAGCAGCGGTTTTGAGATGTTTGTTCCATGTAGATGTATTTTCTCTGTGTTGTTTGTTTTTTGGCTTTTTTCCATGTGTGATGCAAAGAAAAAGATGTTCACTGATTGTAAACTTTTCTTGATTTTAACATTTTGTGTTGAGTGGAATAGCATGATTGTAGGGTCTCAGACCACACAGGTGATCCAGATGTGATGATCGCCATGCATTGTTTTATGGCGCTACTATCAAAGTATGCTGTTATCTCTTATGTCTGTAAAAGCAGCCTCGCTATTGTTTTGGTGTGCTATTTTTGCATTATTGTACACTTTAACTGAGCTATAATACTGTAATCTTTTAAGTGTTGGTGGTGCAGACTGAATAGTGAATATAAGGCAATAGCATTGGAGACCTACACTCACTTTCCATTTCTACAATTCTGCAAGAAGTGACTGAAGATCCAACTGGAAACTACATCAGACTCCCAAAAAATTAAATCTGGGTTGTTGGGAGTTTTTTGGCTCATAAAATCATGTAATTTCCTTAGGTGGTAGGTGGTGCCTTCATAACAGAGCAGACATTTTGCAAATGTCCCTTCATCTGCATGATGTTGAAAATGTCCTTGAATTGTATTTTTTTATCATGTGCATTTGCAAGATGACCACTTTTAGTGTGCAGTATGTGCTAAGATGAAAAAAACTGAGAAATCCCCATATAAACATGCCGTGATGAATGAATCTTTTACCCGTAATATAATGTAAGCTATGTAATAGTTGCACTTTCTAGATATATTACAAAGCACCTGAGATATTTCTGTTTATTTTAACATTAATAATTAAGAGTAAATAATGCCACCTCAGTATGTAAGTGTTTGATTGCAGCATGTGTTGGCAAAGTGTGGGGGCCGCAATGCCGTGTTGAGTGTTGACCAGTAATCAGCCTGTCTGACGCACAACCTGGAAACTTGTTGTTTGCACTTTGCACTAATTATGGAGACTAATATCACTGATGAAACTTTATAAAAGCACAGTAGTGTTGCAGGAACAGCACAGGCTAACTTCAGTGCATCGATCGCAGTGTTCTGACTGATAACATATTATCTCTTATAAATAGTGTTAATGCTGTTCCATGTCTGTCTTCCCTTTCACTTCTCTATTATGGCTACCATTTTCTATTTATAGGCTGCACAGGAGGTCATGTCATTTTCTCCCTGCATCCACTTCCATGAAATGTAACTTGAACTTACAGCACCATCACTTTACTATGATGGGACTTTTTCAACACAGCAGAAAGAAATAGATGGATTGATTTGGATTCACTTTTCACAGTACAGTACATTTTATACATAGTGTAAAGCACAGAGTAGTATAATGTAATACCTCTTTTTTAAATAAATTAAGTGATATGAAATCGACAAAAGCTACTGTTCTAGGATTTGGGGGGATTTTCTGAGGAGAAATTTTTCTTTTCTTTTTTTTTGCTCCAGCAGACACTAGATATATAATTTCAGAGCTGCCTCAGGCACAAAGCACTTCCAGAAAAAAGAGAACAGTGTTATAGAAGAAATAAAACATGGGGATTCAATTGTGATTATTGGGTGTGTCCTTATTTATACTCCTTGCACTCTCTGTACTTCACCCAGTTAGCCTATGTTTTAAAAGGACATTCCACTGCAGCAATTTTACATGAATATCTTCCTTGTGTTGTACTTTCAGTGATTATTTCAGCCAATTACAGAAAATGTGACTAAACAGTTACTGAGTTATTTATAAAGGGGGAAAAAAAACTTTATGATGTAAGTGAAACTGTAGTAATCAAGTGTAATTTGATTAATATGTTTACCCCTTATTTTCTTATCAAAATTCAAATATTAAATGAAAATTATATCACTGCTGATGAATCAGACGTAGAAACACAGCCCGCGAAAAGAATTGTGTTCTGACTAAAAGGACACAGAGCAGGTGTGGCACGGGTGATAAATGTAACCAAGTCAACCAAATATGATTTTTTTTAGGGAATATAAACAAGGGTTTGATGCAAATCATTAATTCACTGCTGTTCAGCTTGTTTCCTTTTTTTTTCTTTTATTGAGCAAGCAGCACGGTGGGACAGTGGTTAGCGCTTTTGCCTCACAGCAAGAAGGTCCTGAGTTTGACTTCAATATTTGGCTGCTGACTTTCCGTGTGTCTCTGGGTGCTTTGGCTTCCCCCCACAGTCCATAGACATACAATTAGTGGAACTGAATTAACCGGTGACTCTAAATCACCCATAGGTGTAAACCTACCCCACCCAATGAACAAATGGGTGGGGTAAAAAAACAACAAAAAAAACATGCCAAGTTGAACAGAAAAAGAAAGTTTTCCTGCTTATGCTATGGTAATTCCTCGTGGGGCATTCTCTAAAGGTTCTCAGGAATTTTGTGACATGTAGGTCTGTATTAGAGAATAGAATAGAATAGAATAGAATAGAATAATCTTTTAATTATACCACAAGGGGAAATTTGGTTGTATCAGCAGCCAAAACACACTTATACAAACAGAACAGGACACAGAATAGAAGCACAATTTTTACATATTTACATCATGGACAGTAGTTACCAAAGCAGAGTACTGTACAGTACAGTATTATTGTTACAGTCACAAATACAAGGACTAGACTCTCTATTATTTTAATTTATTTTATTTTATTGACAAATTTAATATTATTTAATATATGCGTTACGTTTTGCGTGCAAACAAATATATAATTTTAAAGCAGAAGTTGAGATTTCATAGTTTCTCGCTATTACTCTGATATGATTGGTGTAAATATTTACTTATTTACTAACCGTGCTACTCTTGGAAATTTGGGGTGATCTGAATCAGGCACCTTGAATCAGATCTTTCCAAGAAACCCTGTATTGAGCTTGAAGGTGAAGTCAAACGATTCCGATCCCAGATCAGCGTCTGCAGACACTCGCTGCCAGTCAGTGGTAAACAAAGAGCGCGCAAATCCCCCTACTGTAGCGCGAGAGCGCCGCACGGCACCTGCTCCAGCGCTCCGATTTGCTGTTTGCCATGTCATTCAGAAGAAGCCCCGCCTCACGGCAGTTAGCATTGGTTAAAGGCGGAGACGTCTGCGCCGCTGTTGTCTCGATTCGTCAGCGCGAGCGCTTTATGACCGTTTTAGGGCGGAAAGCTCCCGTCGTATTCAAGAGGCGGGTCTACGGCTCGGTTCTAGATTTTGATTGGACTCGTTTCTCTCTAGACCTGTCTAAAACCCGTCTGCTCGTACTTGGTTGGTCCGCTAGCAGGAAGTCCTTCTCCGAGGCTGAAGCCGCCGAGTTGCCCTCAGTGCTCTCTGTCTATTTTATTCTCACCGAGGAGTGTGTGTTGCTCCACTGTGAGAGCAATGCAATGATAAAAGCCGCATATGCGGTACGCTACACACCTATCAGGCAGGAAAATAACCCAAGAAACAGCCTCATCCCGGTTCCCCTCACACCGCAGCCTTATCCACACCTCAAAGCGGAACCTGAAGGTAAGACATTTAATTGCCTTTACTCTAATCCAACTCGTAAATAGCCAGTGTAATATCCTCAACGTATCATTTTTTTAGTGGAGCTGGCTAACCTCGTATGGTTAGTCTAAATGCGGTGGCTTAACGCCTAAATGTGAAACAGCAGAGGGGCTGGGGGCATTTAATTTAGGATTGGTCTTTGTGCTAAAAAAGCCTTTCATCGAAATGACCTGAAGTCTGGCCAAGAAAAGCAATTATTCGACCTTATTTTTAACATTCCGACCCATATTACCAAAATCTGTTGGTCCATTGTGATTTTTGTGTGATAGTAATAATGGTAATGATGGTGCTATTAATATTATTATTGTTATAAATAATAATGATGATAGGAAAAAAGGCTGTTTTTGTGGCTGCCACATGCATGCCGTTCACAGTCATTTAAAGGCTGGGGCCCATATGGTTTTTCATGTCTTACGTTCAAGGTGTGGTTGTCTTCGTCAGGTTTTTTTTCCATTTGAGCTGAAGCTACGGTTTGAAAATGCAGGTTAGTTCACAGAGCTCCAGCTTCGCAGCTGGACTGCTCCTGCAGGCGCCGCACTGAAATTATTACAGCCTGTGGTTTTTTTTTTTTTTAAATAATAATGTCACCTTTTCCTCAACGTGTCCGCTTTAAGTGCGCAGATGCCACGGTATCGTCCCCGATGCTGTGTGCCACTTGGCATCAAAGCTGAAGAAAAGGCGTTTCCAGCTCCCCCACCCGTCACGCGCAAGCACCCACACAGTAATTACACGCGCACACACATACAGAGAAAAGAGGACCCCCGCAGTGAATGACCTCAGTTCAAACTCACAAGGTATTGTCTAAGGGCTGCTGCTCAGTGTTCAGGGTGTTGCTATGGAGGAGAGCAGTCAAGGTTTGGCAACTCCAGCTGCTGCAGGACGAGTTTGCTGCTTTAGTCCACGATGTACTGCGACATCCTGGGATACGACCGCCTGTGCAAGGAGTTTGCTCCAAGTTAATCGGTGGCATCGATGAGGCTCAGCAGCATCGTGCACTACAGTTACAGAGCTGACAATGCAAAGACCTGACTGATGATAGGGCTGATTGAAGAATAGCCTGTGGAAACAGGTTACATCTCATGCATTTTCTCTTCGTAGAGACATAATTCATATGTCAGATTGTTATTTCTAAGCCCAAAACGAACAATACACTCTGACTGCTAATAAGTTTTACCCCAACCCCGATAGAGCACATTTCTTTATGGCATTTAGAGGTATTAAATGCATATTAGTCAGCCACATGATTCACTCACATGACATGTTTGTACATTACTTCATCAATGCTGGCTGCAGTAAACCCATGTTTCTCTTCTCCTGGAAATAGTCTGTATATAGTCCCAGGCAAATAAAGTGTTTGTTGTTATATTTATTTAAAACTACATTACCCAGAAATATGAGAAAGTAGTAAGAAATAGACTTGGGGCTGAGTGGCACATGTGGGAAGTTTGAACTTAATAACAGTTGCACAGCTGTTTTATGTCACCCTGGGATCACATATTTTCCATACTGACTGTCTGGGTGGTGGCGACTCTTTTGTCAGCATGTTTACTCCACACCCACAGTTGTATTAAGGTTACAGGTATGGTAATCACAGGGCTGGGGACAGACGGGCCAAAAAAAGTGAGATGAATAGCAAGAATCAAGCTCGATGACATACCTGTTAAAGCATGGAGGATAGGCCTAAAGCTAACACACTCACCCTATACGACGGCACAAAAGCCTGTCTGGTCAGACTTGACTTGTTCAAAGGTAATCCCTTGTGCTTGTTTCAGAGGAACGTGTATTAGCTCATTCCTTCATAAAACTGAATTCTGTTAATTTCAATGACCTCACACAAAAAAAAAATCACCTGCATACTCACCATTTAGACCATCAGATGCCACAGATTTATATTAACATGACACTAATAGCTGAAGCTGGGATGCTAGAAAGATTAATCAAAAGGTTAATGTTATTTTAGGGAATCTAATTATCTGTTAACTAACAGATAATAAAACCATCTTGCTATCAGTGGTACAGTAAGTAGGTCCCAGGTTCAAACCCTGGCCCTTCTTGTCCAGTTAACAGGTTTTTCCCTTTGCTTACAATGATTTTCTCTGGGAAATCCAGTTTCTCCCATTATCAAAAAACCTGCTTAGTTAATGCTTCCTGTCTCAACCCAGATTAAGATTCTCTTTTGCAAGAAGGTCTTAATCTCAAGAGTTTCGCTTCCTGGTTCAATAGAAGATATGGAAAGTTTTAAAACACCTCTTGGCCTTTATTTGGGTAGATTAAAAAAAACATTATCTAAACCAACTTAAATATCAGTATCATGAGGACAAAAATGAAATGTGTGCATAGAATCACCAGGCAAATCTGCAAAAAAGTATAATTTTTTTTTAGCTGTTATAACAAATTTGCTTTACACATGAAACATCTGCAGTTTAAGACCAGGAGGAGACTGAAACCCAGTCCTGAGGGATACAAGCTCCTGCATTCCCAGTTCTATTCCCAGGCCTAGATAAATGGGAGGGTTGTATCAGGAAGGATATCCAGCATAACATCTGCGCTAAATCAAAAAGCCTGGATAACCATCTGCTGTGGTGACCCCTTGGCATTAGGGGAGCCACCTAAAGAACCTATACCTTACTCCACTCCGAGCATCTCTGCTGTTGACATAGATTTCAGTTCAGCATACTCTGAGCGCATTTTTGACATTTCAGTTTTTTTTCTAGATACATTTTTTTTGTTCTGTTAAAAGTCAGAAAGTATCATAATGTAATAATTTATAATAATGTACATTATCACGTCAGCAGCTCACAATATCAACTCAAAATGTCCTCACTTTACTTTCAGAGATTCAAAGAGATTAAAATAGCATCAAATATTCATTTTTGTTTTACTGATTGTTTCTCATTAAGTGATGAATAAAATAAATAAAGCAGTGGTAACAGCTGCCACACCTGCAACCGGGCTTTTCTGGTTGGCTTTATTGCCCCTCCTAGTATATTTCTTAGTTGTCTGAGTAGCTGAATCATTATGTTGTAGTACTGCAGTGATCCTGGCTATAGTTTGCCTTCATGTGTTAGATTAGCTGCCACTTTTAGACTGTCACCTCGTCTTCCACAGGACCCCAGCCCCTAAGGCGAATCAGCATTTTGGCACCACTGTGTCCAAGTCCTCAGTGAGAGGGCCTCTACAGTTTTATCTCTGCTGAGTCCAGTGGGCTCTAGTGCCTTATCTATTTCAAGTTAACAATAGATCCAGTCCATTTTGATCTCCTCTTCTTACTGCTTTCCCACCCTTTTCCCTTCCCATCCTTCCCCCTCTTCACTGTCATGTCAGTTTACTCAGTGGATTGATGTATCTCGCTGTTCCTCCACCCCTCCAGCTCTCCACCCAGCCATCTCTCTGTCTTTCTTTCATTCCTGTCTTCTCCTTGATTTGCTGTGTCTTTCAATTAGGCCATCGCTGGCCAAAACTCGGCTGGATATGGCTTGCGTGCTACTATTGCTCTTCCTATATATGTGGGTGCGTGGTTGGTTGCACATCAAGTGTGAGATGTCTTGGCACAGAATCACATTAGTATCACAGTACGACAGTCCTTTATATCCTCTGCAGAGCTCCAGTTTGTAGGCCTGTGGCAAGAAGTGGCTCAACAGGGAATGACTTTTTGTTGCGCCCTTTTTTTCATGTCTAATTCTCTCCTTACCTAGTGCCAGAAGTACCATGTCCAGGCCAACGGGGGGCGGTGCCAACGATGTCACCCGCTTCCTGTCATCGGGCACAGCGCCAGGGTCTCCCAACTCCAACAACTCTATGTTCTCTGCTGCCAGCCAGGCTGACTGGGCAGCTAAGAGGCTGGTGTGGGTGCCCTCAGAGAAACAAGGCTTCGAGGTGAGCTGCCATGACATGCGGTGCACGAGCACAAACATTTCAAATGCAGGATGTTAACACAATAGACAAGTTTCACTTGTTTTCTCATTCCTTCCTTCCACTGTCTGAGTTTGTTAATCCCCTGGTGAATTATTGGCCCTGAGTGTGTGCCCTTAGTTAAAGGTGTGTCAGACAGGTCAGGCACAGACATGGGCTGTGTGTGTGTGTGTGTCACATTTTTTATGTTTGAGGAGGTTTTTGTTACTATAGCAGTGCTCTATTTTTTCATCTTGTTGGATTATTTACTTTTGATTTGTGATGGTTAAGGTCTAAGTCATCAGCAGCGATTACCTCTACCTCTATTACCTCTAAGCATGCACGTCAGCTTGATAAGACCTCAGAGGGTTAAGTGTAGTTAGTATCACAGGCACAGTCTTACAATTTAATATTTTTGATTACGTTATTTACTTTTGTCATTTAAATTGTTTTACTTCCACTTAGTTTCCAGTTGTGATTTGCTCATTTCAGTTTGGCCTTTAGTCTTTAAAAATATTTAGTTTCATTTTCTTTACAATTTAAATGTGGGTGTATCCATCATGGACAAGTTTTCACAAGCTCAGAAAAGATATTACAGTAAAAAGAAAAAAACTTGATGTCATTTAGACATTCCAGTAAAAAGAACAAACAAAAGCGTCACCATGCTTGTTGTGCTGAAACATTTAACCACATTGATCCGTACTAAAACTAAGCACATGTCTCAGTTCAAAATTTATCTTTATTTCATTTATCTAAAATGTTTTTCACACCTTATTTGGTTAACTGTAACAGCCTTGATCATGAGGCCCTCATGTTATTTGTCTCACTTCACCTTGCTACTTGTCTAATGCTCATGACAAGTTTGCAGTGTGCATGTTGAAGGAAGTGACATAAGAATTTGAAGATTTGTCTCACAGCCTCTCTCTGTCTCTGCTGGACTCGTTTCATAAAAAAGCTCTATGAATAGAACAATACGCTCCTTCAGCCTCCCAATGTTAAAGAGGCCTTTGCAGAGACACTGACTTCATTTTACAATCATGATCAAGCACACACACACACACACACACACACACACACACACACACAGAAAGGCATGCACACTGTCATCTAGTTTCATATTCTTAGCTGGTAGTTCAGTGTGACTAACATTCACCCACATGAATGCAAACACGCACAAACACACACACATTTTGCGTGTTGTGCATATCAAGTAGTGGAGAGAATAAAATGCAGCAGAGCAGGGTCCTGCAACATGGTCAGAGCTTGAGATCAGTACTTCCTGTCCAACAAGCACGAGATCAGCAGCGTGACAAAGGAGGTCGTCTCTGTCCTCATCTGTCACTGTCTATTCTCGTCATGCTGTCAAATGTAATGACACTCATGCTCCAAACCACACTTGGTCCCATTCTGACAAACATTTCTTTTTAAATATAGTTACAATGTTTGCTGTATTTTAAATGTGGGTAGGAGTTTTTTCTTCTTCTGAGGTGTAGTAAATGTGTGCATTCATTTTGGCAGTTTTCTTTAGCAAACTTCAAGTTATGTGAATGAAGTTCGACCTGATGTGCAGGCTTTCTGTTCTCCTCTAAGCTGAATAGAACTATACAGCTTAATATGCTTGATACAGGAAACTGTTTAACAGTTCGTTTGTTTTTTAAGTCAAAGATACATTTATTATAAGTGTCATCTGTTTGGAAAGCTGTTCTGAGTGATTTTGAGTCTGCCAAGTAGCATCTTCATAGCATCGTTGTGATCCAACAGTCTGCCCAAAAATCCTTTTATTAAACAAGTTTCATTTTGTTCTCAGTTACGAGGTGAAAACTCCTCAATGTTTTTCTATTAAATCCAGTCTGCCAGCATCCGAGAGGAGCGCGGTGATGAGGTGGAGGTGGAGCTGACAGACAGCCAGCGGCGGGTGACCTTGTCCAGGGAGGAGGTGCAGCGTATGAACCCTCCGCGCTTCAGCAAAGTGGAGGACATGGCCGACCTCACCTGCCTCAATGAAGCGTCGGTGCTGCACAACCTGAGAGAGAGATACTACTCTGGCCTGATCTATGTGAGTGCACCAACCACAGCTCACACTGTACACACATGCATGAGCAAGAGGAAGCAGTCGCTGGACACGTGAAGTCCTGGATGTTGTGTACATGTGAAGTGCGGTGGGATCTCTTGTGTAAGCTGATATGCATCGGTAAGAGATGCATTTCAGCTTGTGTGGAGTCAGTTTACGAAGTTGTTGTGTGGGTGTGGGGCAGCTATGGGGGCATCTTCAGTTTCTGCTGGAAAAAAAAAAGGGGGGGGGGGGTGCAGATGTAAGATATCAGTGAAGTGGCATTTAAAGTGAAATAACATAAAGAAAATTGACTCGATTAAATGCAGAGCTTCCTGTTAATGATGTGTAAATAATGGAGGATGCTAAATAAGAGGTGGAAAGTCAGGAACGCAGAGAGATTGTTGGAATAGCTTTGAAGGGTGTATCATACTATTGGATAAGATAGGTGTGGGGGGCTTTCATGACTTTCATTTATGCAGCAATCATCATGGGAGCTTTATTGGTGTTGACACACTGTGTGTCATCACTGACTGTGTTTACAAGAGGTGCAATTTTTCTTTGAATTTTTAAAATCAATCCTTCTGTGCACAATCCTGTGCATTAATATGTAACCCGGGATGCTCTATACAATCTTGGCAGCACTGTTGCCTCCCTTCTGTGCTTTCTGCTAAAGCAACAGTTTAATGAGATCGTGATACTGCAGATTTTACACAGGCCGCCCACAGAACATGTAATTTTTGTCAGTCTACTGCAGTCTGGCCTAAATTACTTGTATTAAGTGTGTCAGAGGTCAGAAAAGTTGCAGATTTTGAAAAACAGTCATTAAACTCACCGTCTTCTTCATAAAGTTGTATTTTTGAATTATAGAGTATAAAGAATAGGACTATGAGAGGTAAGACAGTTATATTCTGCTGGGATTGACATCCCCCACGCAAAATTAGGTCAGTGTGAATCTCTCTCTCCTGTGTGTGTTTTCTTCTAGACATATTCAGGGCTTTTCTGTGTGGTTGTGAACCCATACAAGAACCTGCCAATCTACACAGAATCCATTGTGGAAATGTACCGAGGCAAGAAACGCCACGAGATGCCCCCTCACATCTACGCCATATCAGAGGCTGCTTATCGCAGCATGCTGCAAGGTACTTAGTACTGTCTGTGACCGCTAACCCTTAGTTAACTCTGACCCTGTACATGTTCCGTGATCTTTGATCACTAAGCCACATTGTGAATACTGTTTCAAGGTGTGGTATATTCCTGGCTTTTATCAAAAGCCTGAAAAGTTAAAACAAATATACGGGATGGTATTTTTACAACTGAGATTTCCAAGAGTGGCACTCCTTTTAACGAACAGTCAATCCAGTGATATAACTGTGTATTCGTTGCGGTTAACCGCATAACTTTACATGTAATAGCAATTACTGACAGATACTTTTCATGCCCTCCCCGCCTTTCATGTAGAGTTTATTAAATGAGACAGAAAGGGTCGGTTGAGCAATGTCTCTGCCTTTGAGTGACTACCTGAGATAACAGAACAGGGCAGATGAGACTCTTTAGTCGAAATTACTACCTCACACCTCTTTAAGGGTAGGTGTGTTACCGAGGTGATTCAACCTGTATGACCAGTATGAATTCCTCCAGGCTGAGCGCGTGGGAATCTTAAAAGCAAATGCAAGCAATGTTGCAAACAGTGTCCACCCATTGACTACCAGTGTTGAGTGGTTTGGCAGCCTGGAGAGACCAGTTCAGCTGGTGACCAGCTTTGCTTTACAGCTCTTATTGAAAAGAAGTGACTGACATGCAGAGAAAAAGGGCTCAAATACACAGAATATTTATTTATTTGGCTGCATGGATTTCCACAGCACTTCATGCCCAGTTTGTGGGGGTGGAGGTTTAATATAACATGAGCCAGCTAATGCCTTAGAAAGCCTCTTCACTCCCATGGAGCAATCTACAGTGTGTTATTTCAAGGAATCATATGTCATTTATGTAATTCATTTTTATTCATTTTAGCCAAACTTGTTGTTGAATGGTTGGCGTTTTATGTCGCCCCCATGACCTTGTGACGTGTTTTCTCTCCCACAGACAGAGAAGATCAGTCAATCCTCTGCACGTGAGTAGCCTGCAGCAAGCCATCAGTGTGTCTCTGTGTACATGCTTTGTCATTTGGGAGGAGAATTTTCTAGTGTTTGCTGGAGTCCTTCTGCATTTGTATATTCGGTGTGCATTTCCTTTAATTAGTATGCATTGAGGCCTGCATGCACTCATGTGTTTATATTTGTAACTAAATGTGGTGCAAATCAAAACACTCTGGTCCTTTTATATAGATCAGAAGAGGAAAATGTGATAATTTCAGATTTTATCTGGGATTTTATATTTTTTCCAAGAAAAAAACAAAAATCTCAGCTGAGTAAATTTACATCTTAGTAATTCTTCCATGTAGCTACGTACACAGTTTCTATAATTGAGCGAAAAATAACACAGAAAATCGACTAAGACTTCAGTACCATATTGTGAATATAGCCAGCCTCCTGTCTGTGTGCACCCTACCTGCTTGCTTGCCTCTGATCCTACCATCCTGCTCTTCTTCCTGCCAGACTCTTCCTGTCATTGTCAAGGCTCCCAAATCAGGCTCATCTCGAGTCAGTCTCAAAGTGTGTGTGTGGAACAATTCGGCTGATTCTTTCAGATCTTTTACAGCTGCTATTTTTGTTCCTTTCTCCTCCATTATTTTCCAAAAGCAACAACACTAGCATAGCCTATATCCTTCACGCCTGCCTTCTGTTTAGACCTGTGGTCTTTGAATGCACTGCATGGGCTCTAATGTTTATTATTGTGACTAGTGTGCGTTTGGCCACTTGTTCATGTGGATTCTCTCTCTGTAAAAATTATATATACCAATTCATGATTGAGACCATATGTTAAAGACCGAACATTTAGGCCAACAGGGGAATTAGCTGTGTTCCTTACATAGTTTTGTGTTTGTATTTCAGAGGAGAGTCCGGAGCTGGGAAAACGGAGAACACTAAGAAAGTCATCCAGTATCTGGCTCATGTTGCCTCCTCCCATAAAGGTGGCACTCTGGGTAGAAAAAAGGAAGCTGTGCAGGTATGTTACAGCAGAGGTGCAACAGAACAGAAGAAGAGCAGCTTGGAGAACACATCACATACAGAAAGGCTTTATAGAAACTTGGGAATAAAACAGGAGGGGAATGACAGGAAGGATAGAATGGGTGAAGAAATAACTAAGGATTGATGTGAGAAACCAATAACTGCAGTCTGCACTCTAAATACTGTACAGTTTAAATAAACCCAGTTACAACTATTTCAGGTTGACATTGCTGTTTACGTATTAGGCAGTCTTCGACCACTAAATCACCAATCTAGGAAGAGTATTGCATGTTTTAAGCGTGAAATGCTGCCCAGCTGGTGTATATGTAAAGAAAGACTGACGCTACTCTTGATGTCTTACAGTTAACTTTGGGTCTAAAAACAGGGGCTGTTAGTGTAGAAAGACTAAAAACTAATTTGAAACAGCTTGAAAAGATTGTCTTACTTTCTGTGACTCATGTACTGCAGTGTTTTAAGTGATTATTAAAGGGAGGCTGTGGAGCTTAGCTGTAAATTAAACTGTTGTGTTTATATTGAGTGTTACTCTCCAAAATGCATTGTGTGTCTAACAATCATGTCGAGTCAGCTTCCTTCCTTATAAAACCATATGTTAGCTCCTGCATTGTTGACATCCAACTTCATGAGCTAGCACTCCTTTTCTTCTCCTTCTTCTTCTTCTTTTCTTTTTTTTCTTTCTTTATCTTCTTCTTCCCTGTTAATTGATATGATAAGACATACCAGGTTTTCTGTAGGTGCAGTTAAGTTTATTGTATCTTAGCTCGGAGTGGGCTTCCTCTTTGAATCATTCTGAGCATTATTTCTTACCTTCCTTCCTGCACTGGTTTTTCCTTCATTTTCTTTCGTCTGCACTGTCCTTCTCTCTTGCCTGCATGTTCAGATGGACGGCTCTAGGTCCTTAACAAGAGGCAGCACTATAGTGAACAGGGTGAGTTAACTCTGTCTTGCTGCCCTGTCCTTACTTTTGCTTTTCTCCTGCCCTGATTTCTGCCTAATGAACTCCAACTAACTCAAAGCAGAGTAACCTTAAACCATTGAACTGTCATGCTGATATTGTTGCTCATTAACAGTGAAGCCCTAGACAGTATATTCGATTTAGACTGTTTCTGTTCTTTTGTTTGTTGTTATGATTGTTGTCTTATTTGTCTTATTTGTCTTTTTATTGTTTGTTTGTTTATCCAATCCACATGTTTGTCCATCCACCCAATCTCCTCCCCCTTAAAACTTCATTTTTTTTCCACACACAATTCACCAGAGTATGCAATATGTGAGTATGAAATATTTAGAAAACTTGGGTTTTTATTTATGGGGAGTCCTTTTTTAAAAGTGAAACTCTTCCTGTAGAATATTTACAGGACCTGATATGATTGTCTTGCTTCATAGTGAGAATCATATCTTCCTTCTTTCTGACTTTCATCTGAATAACCCGTGGTCTTGTGGGTCTTTAGTTCTGGTAGTTAGTTCAGTCTCTACTGTTATACTCAGCGGGCAGGTGGTTGCAAAGTGTTTCTGCTGTAGATGTGGTTTTAATAACACAAACTGAACATGATGCAATTGAATGATGTGGGAGCGGGTGTGTTGTTGCAGCTGTTTGTGTGTACAGCGTTTGAAGTGTACATACTCAACTATATGGCTTTGTTAATGTGTGCAGTGCACACATTGTTTGCTCTGTGTTTTGTCGCTATCAAAGGGCTGGCCTCTTGCTCTCTCTGTGTGCGTCTGCCTTTTGTGTTGACTGACTGGCATTCTTTGATAGTTTTTGCCATAAAACCATCTCCTGTAACTACCTCCTTTGATGCTCATTGCTGGCTGCTGCTGCATCGTCAGCTGCTGCATCGGCAGTGCGACAACTGCAATAATGCATTGCAGCGAGCTTGAATCAGCCAATATGTAGCTTCACATCTCGCTGTGTAACAGTGCTTCTCAACCAAGTCGATAGTAGCCCTTTATTGATTTTAAAAATCAATAAAAAGGTTTCAAAAAGGAAGTTATTAAACATATGAAAAGCAAATGTGCAACATAATTGATCCCCTTATCACGGATTGCTAATGAGAGACAAGTATTTAAATTATGTTGAGAATCATTTGTTCTTGTGACGGGGAATGGGGAGTGTGTTGGATGCTATATTGGGCCCTAAAATGCATCAGTATGTGTCACTGCTCTTCAAGACTGAGTCATGTATTTTTTTGTATTTTACATAACAGATCGTTAGTTCCTCTCAGCAGAGCAGTGTTAACGTGTGCATTTTAGTCTAGAGGCCACCATAGAAGTCTTTCTGTGAAGCTGTCATGTCTGTAGTTTTGTCTGATCAGACGTCTCCTCTGTTTCACAGGGTGAGCTGGAGAGACAGCTGCTGCAGGCCAACCCTATACTGGAGGCCTTCGGCAACGCAAAGACTGTCAAGAACGATAACTCCTCTAGATTTGTAAGAGTTGACTAGATTCATTAATCGGATAGATAAAGTTCTGCCGTCAGTATAAAAAGAAATGAACTGAAACATGAGCCACCTCTCTTGCTTTTTCAGGGTAAATTCATTCGTATCAATTTTGACGTGGCGGGATACATTGTTGGTGCCAACATTGAAACCTGTATCTTTCTGCTTACTTTGTGAAACTGCACTTCCTCCTGCCTTTACAGCAAAGGGGAGTGAGAAGGCAGACGGTCTTTCTGAATTTTTACTTGAATGCTTGCTTGTCCGTGTTCATTTGGAAAGCATTTAAGGGTTTACCTGTGTACCATACTAGAAACAACTTTAAAATGGTTGCACA
Organism: Aulonocara sp. 'chitande type north' Nkhata Bay; assembly: GCF_057382095.1. Taxonomy (NCBI): domain Eukaryota; kingdom Metazoa; phylum Chordata; class Actinopteri; order Cichliformes; family Cichlidae; genus Aulonocara; species Aulonocara sp. 'chitande type north' Nkhata Bay. The sequence goes on along the minus strand of NC_141354.1, from coordinate 27,136,187 downwards.
TATCCATAACTATATAAATTCAGACCTCCTTGAAAAGTCTCGGGCCACCCGTCAGGCCAAGGATGAGAGGACTTTCCACATCTTTTACCAGTTGTTATGTGGAGCGTCAGAGGAAACTCGAGGTGAATACAAGTGTCATTATAAAACATATATGCTATTTTTGCAAAACCGACTAGTAAACTGTGTCTAAAACTTGCTGTATTTTATGTCTCTAGCGGACTTGCTCTTAGGAACTGCTGATCAGTATCGCTTTCTCAGTGGAGGCTCGATACCTGTTCCTGGTCAGAGCGATTCAGAGAATTTCACCCAGACTATGGACTCCATGGCTATTATGGGCTTCAACCCCGAGGAGTCGATGTGTAAGAGAACAGAGGCGGGGAAAAAAATTGGGTATTTTGTGTCTTCAATCCTTGCTATGAATCACCTTCCTCTTCCCTGTCTTACTTCTCTGCAGCCATGCTGAAGGTGATCTCTGCTGTGCTCCAGTTCGGGAATATATCCTTCATGAAGGAGAAGAACCATGACCAGGCGTCCATGCCTGATAACACAGCTGCTCAGAAACTCTGCCATCTGCTGGGCATCAATGTGCTGGAGTTCACTCGGGCCATCCTCACCCCAAGGATCAAAGTAGGCCGAGAGTATGTGCAGAAAGCCCAGACTAAAGAACAAGTAAGATCTTATATGCAAAAAAGGCACACATGCTCATACATAAACAAACATTTGTCCCTGTGGAGTGTGACTATACATACATTTTCTCCTAGGCTGACTTTGCTGTGGAGGCCCTGGCAAAGGCAACATACGAGCGTCTGTTCAGATGGCTGGTCCACAGGATCAACAGAGCTCTGGATCGCAGACAGAGACAGGGAGCCTCCTTCATAGGCATCCTTGATATCGCTGGATTTGAGATCTTCCAGGTGTGTTCATGTGATGATGCAGTATAGTGAGAAGTTTAACCCAATCTAGCACAGAGGATGACTTTGTTCTCAAAATATAATAAATTGTCTGTAATTAAGTGAAACATGTAACATTAAGGGATATTTCTAGCATTATATTTGTATTTTTTGTGGAGAATAAAACAGCATTACAGATGTGCAGTGGTGTGAATTATATACAGTTTTATGTCTTTACAAATCCAACAATGTACCTGTACTTTTTCAGTGTACATAACATGAATTTTTCTATCTTTGTTTGCTTTTCTAAACCGATCCTATGCAGCTCAACTCCTTTGAGCAGCTGTGCATCAACTACACCAACGAGAAGCTGCAGCAGCTCTTCAACCACACCATGTTCATCCTGGAGCAGGAGGAGTACCAGCGAGAGGGCATCGAGTGGAACTTTATTGACTTTGGCCTGGACTTACAGCCCTGCATTGACCTCATCGAGAGACCAGTACATGCATACTAAAACACATTTTTACTTTTCATGAGATGAGACTAGATGCTGATAACTGATATGTGTTTTCCATACAGATGGGACAACGGATTGTTTATTTATAGTTAAATAAAGTGCATATTGTGAACGAGCCCACTGATTAACTAATACAAGCAAACAGCATCAAATAATTCTTTAATATTTTGTCATTTTGAATGAGGAAATCCACATTTTGCTAATAATTTCCCCTCTATTCATGTCAGGCCAACGCACCTGGTGTTCTGGCTCTTCTTGATGAAGAGTGCTGGTTCCCTCGGGCCACAGATCGCTCATTTGTGGAGAAGCTGTCTGCTGAGCAAGGCAGCCATCCAAAATTCTTCAAATCAAAGCAGCCACGTGGGGAAGCTGACTTCTCCATTATTCACTACGCTGGAAAGGTATCCCTTGACTTTTGTTTTTCTTTAATCTATCCTTTCAAATTTAGGCAACCCACGTTTTGACTTTCAGTGATGATCTGTCTCAGCTTTGATTTCTACCATGTGACCTCTCCTTCCACAGGTGGACTACAAGGCAAATGATTGGTTAGTGAAGAACATGGATCCCCTGAACGACAATGTGGCGTCTCTTCTCCACCAGTCGTCTGATCATTTTGTCTCAGAGCTTTGGAAAGAGGGTGAGACTTTCTGTTTCACACACTTTCTAAATGCTGCCTTTACAGATTTTGTATTGAAAACTTCAGCATTTTTTGCAACTGTGCCAGTTATAAATATTTAAGCTATTCTGGTGCAAAAATGTATTAACGTTACTACATTTCTCTCCTCTCTTACATGCCGTTTCTTTCTCGCTTTCTTCTGTTCTGTCTCCTTCTTGTCTTCTCCTCTTTTGCCTGCTCTTTATCCCTTTTGGGCTCCTTTCCTTTCCTATGATCTTGCTCCCTGTGGTCTCCTGATGCTTCCCGATCAGACATTCAAACTCTTCCTCGTGTGTACTTCTTTGACTCCTATGCCACACTGCAGACTAATGGCGCAGACAGTAGGTTTTTGTACCTCCTTACAATCCTCCCTCCGGCCACTGTTGTTTGCTGGCTGCCCAGTTTTTGTTGTCTTTATTGCTTTTTCTGCCATTTCCCCTCTTTTTAGTTGATGTTTTTGTGGTAGTGTTGTGTTGTATCATGTTGTCTCTGTGCTGTTGTGTTGCTCTCTAATTTCTCTTTCACCACGTTTTTGGCCTTCAGTACAAGTGCCGTAACTCTGTGGTGACACATTTCTTCACTGATAGTAATTCTCGTAGTGATTCTTGTCTGTAGAAGTTTCACTTCATTTGTCACAAAAGCCACATTCAGGATCACCTTAGAGTGTCTGCCTGTAACTAGAAGAGCTCTATTGAATTCAATTCAATAATTTAAAATGAGTAATTGGTTGGCCCGGACACATTTATAGTCATGTTAATTAACGTGCATGGTCTCTAAACAAAAAAAATGAAAGCGTACTTGCGTGCAGAAATGTGATCCTGAATCAGCTTTAGAGACGCAACATGTTGCTTTAGAGTATTGACATGTAAATAGCGTAGCATGGTTTAACCAGTGTAGACCTTTAGCTTTAGTCATCAGTGATCAGTGTGTTTTTTTAGTTTAGATCACATCTGATGAACTGGAGCATATTGATCTGAGTGGTGATACTGGCCTCTCTGTTCTTTCTACTTTTTACTCCTGTGTATGAAATTAGCTTCATACACTTAACAAAATAAACCATCAGTCTTTTCAGGCAGATCTGCAGCTTTGCCTGTGCAGACATGTCCAAAGTTGACAGGTTGAGCTTGAAAAACGTTACCTGTGAAACTCATGCACTGTATTAAGTGTGTGTGTGCGTGTGTGCGTGTGTGTGTGTGTACTGGCTGTGGAAATAGATGCTATGGTTCTAGTTTTAAAAACTAATGATGGCCGAAATCCATCTCATATATTATTTCTGTCCAGAGCTTGATGGGAGATATGAAACCAGGTGTTGTTGCTATTGTGTAATAGCATTAACCTGTTCACTCACTCATGAAATGCCAAATCATGCTTTTTTATTTATTTATTTTTAACTTCAGCTAATTGATCATTTCTGCCAAAAGTGAGACCCTGTGCTCTGTTTCCTTCTAGTGGACAGGATTGTGGGTCTGGACCAGGTGTCGTCAGGAGAGAGCAGCGCGCCGGTCACATTTGGAGCAGCAGGACTGAAGACGAAGAAAGGAATGTTTAGGACTGTTGGGCAGCTTTACAAGGAGTCTCTTACCAAGCTGATGGCCACACTGAGGAACACCAACCCTAACTTCCTCCGCTGCATTATCCCCAACCACGAGAAGAGGGTGAGGCAGGCGGTCAGGATGAACTAGTGAGAAGAGATAATAGCCTTCTTTCTGCTGACTCTTTACCCATTTACTTTTCTTCAGGCCGGTAAGCTTTCCCCTCACCTGGTTTTAGACCAGCTGAGATGTAATGGTGTTTTGGAGGGCATCCGTATATGCAGACAAGGATTCCCTAACCGCATCCCGTTCCAGGAGTTCAGACAGAGGTGCATATTTGTGATGGTCTTTTTGATTCGTGAAGTGTGAACTACACGCACACACTTCATGCCACTTTAAGAATCTTTTATGGCACCTGCCAGTAGACCTTTCTGCTCATCGTATCATTCACTCAATCGCACATTTATCATTTGTCTTCCAGATATGAGATCCTAACCCCTAATGCCATTCCTCGCACCTTCATGGATGGCAAACAGGCATCAGAACTCATGGTATGTAACTTTCAAGCAGCTAAAACTTCACAGCATTACATACAGTTGTTCAGATAGAAGCTTGACCAACTCCCCTGCTGCTCTTCTAGATCAGTGCTTTAGAGCTGGATAAAAACCTGTTCAGGGTGGGTCAGAGTAAAGTCTTCTTCAGAGCTGGAGTCCTAGCTCACCTGGAAGAAGAAAGAGACCTAAAGATAACTGATACCATCATACGCTTCCAGAGCGCTGCCAGAGGCTTTCTCTCACGCAAGTAAGACTAATTACTAATAGAGAACTATTATAGGCATCTCATTAGTTTTTAATGTCTTTTATATATAAATTCAATATAAAATATAAATGGAAGGACGGCTACAAGGCACAATCCCGCCCCCCGTTTGGCAAGTCTGATCACGCCGCCATCTTCCTCATGCCAAAATACAAACAAAGGCTGAAACAGGAAGTTCCGGTTCAGAGGAAGGTCGCGCGCTGGACGGATCAATCGGTGGCCGCGTTACAGGACGCACTCGATGACGCAGACTGGGGCATGTTCAGAAACAGCTCCGACGATGACGTCAACGTGTTTACGGAAGCGGTTGTGGGATTCATCGGGAAACTAGCGGATGATACCGTGGAGACAAAGACTATCACAACGTTTCCCAACCAGAAGCCGTGGGTGGATAAAACCATCCGCGACGCTCTGAGATCCCGCACCGCTGCCTACAACACGGGACTCATGACGGGGGACATGGACCCGTACAAAGCCGCGTCATATAACGTGCGGAGGGCGGTGAAAGAGGCGAAGCAGCGCTACGGGAGGAAACTAGAGTCACAACTCCAACAGAGTGACTCTAGAAGCCTGTGGCGGGGACTAAGGACAATAACGGACTATAAAACACCAACAACTGGTATGACGAACGCGGCCGTGACTTTGGCAGACGAGCTGAACACTTTCTATGCTCGCTTCGAGGCTGCAGCTAAGGTCTCCAATAGGGCTGGGCGATATGACCCAAAATTCATATCTCGATATTTTTTAGCTGGATGGCGATATAAGATATATATCTCGATATTTTTTTTAAGCCATAAAGTAAGAACAAAAAGAGAGTTCTTAGTCAAAGCTGTGTCCCAGATGTCACACAGGCACTTTTATTAACATACAGCACAGATGTACATGAAAAATTACTCAAAATTAAATTATGAGCATTCATTAAATAATCATGCTCCATAAATAAAAGAAAACAAGGTTGTTTTTGTGCTAAACAAAGAGCTCACAATTGTGCAGTCAAAATATAAACTAAAAGACGCTGAGCGTAATAACAAAGACAGATTTCACAGCTGCTCTGTTCCCAAATTTTGCTGTGTGACTGACAGCCTGGAGTTTGAAATCCGCTTCATAACCACGTCTCTTACAGGTGCCATTTATGGTCCTTATACACACACAATACGGTAATATTACGTTGATGCACAGTACGTATCACTCCGCGAAGCTCCTCGGTAGCCGTAATGCGCCGACAACCTATCAAGCGGTGCAGCTCCGTAGCTGACCAAAGTCGTACTCAAACATTTTGACAGATTGCTGAGCGCCGTGTACCACATAAAATCGGTTCGCGGCCATCAAGCACAACCAGAATTCATACATAAGGCGCGCTATCAACTTTTGAGAGAATGAAAGGATTTTAGGGTTAGCGCTGTTAGCGCTGTTAGCTCGTTAGCGCGGTTAGCTCGTTAGCACGTTGACGCCGTCCAGCCCCACGCATGGGGCGATGCGCAGTAACTCGTTAACGGAGATTTGCCGTGTCCGTCTTGTCGCTGCCTGCACGTGAAGCGATGGGGGAGGAGGGGGAGTTGTCTTCAGTGAAGGCGAGGCGGAGTAACGTTGCGTAGAGACAAAAGTGGACGAAAGAGAGGCAAACTTGCGGCTCCACAACTATAATTATAACGTAACATAGACTATATCGATATAAAGGATATTGTCACATCTTATATCTCGTATAAAAATATATCGATATGTTTTAAAAACTCGATATATCGCCCAGCTCTAGTCTCCAACAATGCTAGTGTTAGCGGCGCTAACGGCTGCAGACAGGAAGATACTGCCAGTACCGGAAACGTGCTCGTCATCTCCGAGCATGAAGTAAGGAGAGCCTTCAAGAGAGTGAACACCAGGAAAGCAGCAGGACCAGACGGCATCCCAGGTCGTATCCTAAGAGACTGCGCATACCAGCTAGCTCCTGTGTTCACTGAGATATTAAACATCTCTTTATCTCAGTCGGTGATCCCCACATGCTTCAAAGAGTCCATCATTGTTCCTGTCCCGAAGAAACCCCACCCTGCTTCTCTCAATGACTATCGCCCTGTAGCCCTCACCTCAGTAGTGATGAAGTGCTTTGAACGCCTGGTCAGAGACTTCATCATTTCTTCACTACCAGACACACTGGACCCACTACAGTTCGCTTACCGTCCAAATCGTTCCACAGACGATGCCATCTCTCATCTCCTCCACACATCACTCACTCACTTGGACACTAGAAGGGGGAATTATGTTAAAATGCTCTTCATAGACTACAGCTCTGCATTTAATACCATAATTCCCTCCACACTCACCACCAAGCTGGAGCATCTGGGACTCAGCTCATCTATGTGTCAGTGGATCTCCAACTTCCTAACTGGCAGACCACAGGCAGTTAGGATGGGCGGACATGTCTCAGCCTCCACCACTCTCAGCACTGGAGCCCCCCAGGGGTGTGTTCTGAGCCCCCTGCTGTACTCTTTGTACACATATGACTGTGTGGCCACTACCAGCTCCACCACCATCATCAAGTTTGCTGACGACACCGTCGTGGTGGGCCTGATCTCTGATAACAACGAGACGGCCTACGTGAAGGAGATTAGGAATCTGGAGAACTGGTGCCAGAGGAACAACCTCCTTCTAAACGTCAGTAAGACAAAGGAGCTGATAGTGGACTTCAGCACTAAGCAGGAGAGGAACTACCAGACCCCCGTCATCAACGAGTGCCCAGTGGAGAGAGTGGACAGCTTCAAATACCTCGGAGTTCACATCACGCAGGACCTGTCATGGTCCTGTCACATCAACACCGTGGTGAAAAAGGCCCGACAGCGTCTCTACCACCTCAGACGCTTGAGAGACTTCCAACTGCCCTCCAAGGTGCTCAGGAACTTTTACTCGTGCACCATAGAGAGCATCCTGGCGGGAAACATCTTAACCTGGTTCGGGAACAGCACCATGCAGGACAGACGAGCTCTACAGAGGGTTGTGCGGTCAGCTGAGCGCACCATCCGCTCCGAGCTCCCTGACCTGCACTCAATCTACAGCAGGCGGTGCTGGACCAAGGCCAGGAAGATCGTGAAGGACCTCAGCCATCCCAACAACAGACTGTTCTCTCTGTTGAGGTCAGGAAAGCGATTCCGCTCCCTGAAGACCAACACAGAGAGACTGAGGAGGAGCTTCTTCCCGCAGGCGATACGGTCTCTCAATCACACCACCACACAGTACTGACCCACACATATGGTTCTTACACACACACTGGACTTTCTGGACTTTGGTTTTGCACAACACTGGTCACTATATTCTTCATTTCCAGTTAATACTTGTACAGCTGCTGTTATTGTGTATATATTTATTTATATTTAGATTTCTTCATACATTCTTATATAGTTCTATATTGTGTATTGTGTATTTTGTTGTACAGTTATTTTATTTTCAACTTTAATTTATATATTTTATCTTATTCTTCCCAGTTAAATTTACCCTTCATTCTAATTTGTGTTGTACAGTTATTTCATTTTTAACCTTAATTTATATTTTATTCCTTCCTAGTTAAATTTACCCTTTTTAATTTTTCATATTTATTTCCTATCTTATTCATAGCCTTTCCTTTTTTGTTTTCTTTAGGTCACGAGCAGTTGTCCAAGCATTTCACTACATATCGTACTGTGTATGACTGTGTACGTGACAAATAAAATTTGAATTTGAATAAGATGAAATTCATGTTACTTTAGTTATTGGTCAGTTTAACAGCCTTTTTTGCTACCTGAGGTAAAAGAGATGGAGGACGATAAACATGTAGTACGGGTGAGGTTTCTCTGCAGCGCTAGTATCTGTGCAGTTGGCAGTTTTGTATTTCACTCTTAAAGGAGCATTAATATTTAACAATTTGTCAGCCCCTATCAGTGACTCAGGTGTTGCAACAGTTTTGAAAGGTATTTGGCAAAGCCTGAATTACATAATTCATTATGGTTATATGTTTACACTGGTGACTAAATGGAAAAAAGTCTATTCATTGTTATACGTCATTTGATTAATCTGGTGTCAGGTACATTTCTGTCATACATTTAAGACACAAAATAAGTTTCAGTTGTTTTACATAATCTATTGTTTAAAGATTTATTAAAGAATAACAAGACTTAATTTTTAGTCTAAAAGTTTCCATGTCCCGAAAAAGTCTCCCCAATAATGACGTTTATTAATAAACTTCACGATGTTAGTGATATCCTAAAACAGCAAAGTAAATATGTGGAAGGTGTGTTGGAGAACAGGGTAAAACATAGTTATATGGACCAAAACTCATTACCAATAATTTGAAAGTTGTTTGTTAACCCTGTCAAACACCTGCTGATATTACTCAATATTGCAGCACCTTTTCAGGTGAATACAGCACGTGTTAATACCTCTAATTCTAGACACTGTGCAATATTAAATAAAAGTGTGATTCTCATTGATGCATTTTGTTTGTTTTATTGCTTTCAGAGCCTTTTTGAAGAAGCAACAGCAGCTTAGTGCTCTGAGGGTGATGCAGCGGAACTGTGCTGCTTACCTCAAACTCAGGAACTGGCAGTGGTGGCGACTATTTACTAAGGTGCTGTGCAAACTTCTCAACATAGACATGAAATGCAACCCACATTAAACATAATATACAACTAAAGGCAAGGCAGTGTGAGAGTAGAAAACCTTGTAACATTGGGAATATTCTTTATATTTACCCCTTTCATCTCACCCAAACAGGTGAAGCCCTTGCTGCAGGTGACACGACAGGATGAGGAGATCCAAACCCGGGAAGCAGCGCTACAAAAAGCCAAAGAACAACTCACCCGAGCGGAGCAGGACTACACAGAGCTGGACAGGAAGCACGTTCAGGTAAACAAACCTCATCCTCATTGTGCTTCCTATCCACCACAGTTTTGTCTTTGCCTGTCTTACTGTCAGTCGGGGCCTCACTCATCACCACTCCTCCGTTTCTGTCACATTGTAGCTGATAGAGGAAAAGGCAGTGCTGGCTGACCAGCTGCAAGCAGAGGCAGAGCTGTTTGCAGAGGCGGAGGAGATGAGGGCCAGGTTAGCCAGTCGGAAACAGGAGCTGGAGGAGGTTCTGGGCGAGCTGGAGACTCGACTGGAGGAAGAGGAGGAGAGGGGTGTGCAACTGGCCAATGAGAAGAAGAAAATGCAGCAGAATATACAGGTTATAAAGTTGCTGTCTTTTTATGTCAAAACTTTGTAAGAATGATTGTAAATTGACATTAAAACAAGCTTACCTTGACATTGCTTTCTCTGGTTTTGTCAGGACCTAGAAGAGCAGTTAGAGGAGGAGGAAAGCGCCAGACAACGCCTCCTGCTGGAGAAGGTTACCCTGGAGACCAAAGTAAAGAGTCTGGAGACGGACCTGGTCACTGCAGTAGAGCAAAGAGACCGACTCGGCAAGGTGAGCGTCACATTAAATTTTGTCAAGCAATGAAAAAAAGGTTGTTTCACAACCTTAATAGCAAACCCAAGCATTACAGCAATACAATTACAGTTGCACACTTACATTTTTCTTCATTATGTTGGCTTCATTCAACATGATGAGACTGGGATTGCAATGAGGTAAAATGGGTCAGGAAGGGTTGCTACTTGAAAGCAATTATTCCTGCACAGTTACTAATAAAAAAATGTTTCACGCATCATCGTTTCTCTCTGAGCAGGAAAAGAAACAGCTGGAGGAGCGTCTGAATGAGGTCACCGACCAGCTCACTGAAGAAGAGGAAAAGACAAAAAGTTTGAACAAGCTCAAGAACAAACAGGAAGCTGTCATCGCTGACTTGGAGGGTAACTATGCTAAACGAATTTTGACCTTCACACAAATTTGTTTCCACACAAGTAATCACACTAAGGTTGACATTTATGTATTCAAGAAGCAGGTGTCCCAGCAGGAATGGATGCTGGAGTCCCGTCACATGCCCATAGATAGACAGACAGACAGACAGACAGACAGAGATCATATGTCGCTGCATGAAGCTTTAAAATCAAGAGCTCCATTTGTACTTAGATCGAAAACAACATGCGGAAGACTTATTTGAAAGTAAATATGTCCAGAGCTTTTACACCTGCAAGAATCTTTCAGGCAGGTAAAAAAAATTCCTGTTTGATCTCAAAGATTTGAGGAATTAGTCTACTCGTCTGTCAAGAGCTGCAGTTACACGTGTCAGGTCTGCTGAAGGTGCAGCCTGCTTCCCAGTTACAGGAATGCAACACCATCCCAGATGGTAGTGCGGAGGGGTTTTTGTATTTATTAGTGCTGTACAGTGTAACTGATGTGCAACAATCAGAAAGTAATGATTTATTTCTGTCACTCACTGGTTTGTTTTGACAAACATACCTCCCTCTGTTCAGGCACCTTATAGATGCACTATCCTTTTCTCTCTTAAGCCCAAATTCAGCTACTTGACAGTAAAATAACTCCAACAGAATGGTTTAAATCACAGTCTGAAGTTTAACTGTCTAATCCAGAATTCTATAAAAATATCTGAACATTTAACAAAATAGTCAAAACTCTGATTTTTGTGCACCCTTACTGAATGGAGGAGTCTGTTTTTTGCAGTGTCAGGGTTTCTGCAGTCAAAGCAAGGAGCATGACTCAAACTTAGGGTGAACAAGGCAGCCAAGAACTGTTTTAAGGTAGTTTACTGTTGGAGAACAGATATAAGTACAGGTACTAATGAAGAAAGTGGAAACAAGTTGAGGTAGGTGTGGCATGACAGGAGTTTAGTGACATCTGGTGGGTGGATGGGGAAATGCAGGCTTATTTACAACTGTAATAACTTTACTGTTTAAATTCTGTGATTTGTAACTTACTCCATTGCTATTTGCAGAGCGCCTAAAGCGTGAAGAGCAGGGTCGCTTAGAACAGGAGAAGTTTAAAAGGAGGATGGAGAGTGAAGCTATGGAGGCCCAGGAGCAGCTGTCAGACCTGGGAATGCTGTCCTCTGAGCTGAGAGGCAGTCTGGCTCAAAAGGAAAAAGAAATCACCTCCCTGCAGGGCCGGTGAGACACAGAAAAGTATCAGAGACGCAGTAACTAAAATATAAGCCTGTAATGGATTTTTGAAGTTTTTTTGTGAATCTCTCAGGTTGGAGGAAGAAGGTGCACGCCGTGCTGAAGCTCAGAGGTCTCTAAGGGAGGCCTTGTCCCAAGTGTCAGAGCTGAAGGAGGAAGTAGAGAATGAACGAGGGATGCGGGAAAGAGCAGAGAAACAACGGCGAGACCTGAGTGAGGAGCTGGAGGCTTTGAGAACTGAGCTAGAGGACACTCTGGACAGCACAGCTGCACAACAGGAGCTCAGGTAGATGATGAGGACAAAACAAAGTTTACATTTAGTGATTTTGTTATCAGACCAGAACTCACACTTCTTATAACTCCACAGGTCTCGACGGGAAGCAGAGTTAAGTGAGCTCCAACGATGTGTTGAAGAGGAGACTCGCCGGCACGAGATCCAGCTTTCAGAAGTCAGAGTCAAACACAGTGCTGCCTTAGACAGCCTGCAGGAGCAGCTGGACAACAGCAAGAGAGTACGAGAAACACAGAAAAATTCAAATGCACATGCATGGAGACATGCGCAGTCTCTCACCGTGTCTCACCCATGCTCTGCTTCAGGCACGACAGTCCCTTGATAAAGCCAAGGCAGCGCTGGAGGAGGAGAGGCAGAATTTGACCTCTGAGCTCAAAAGCCTCCAAGCGAGTCGCTCAGAGAGCGAGAGGGGTCGTAAGAGGGCGGATAACCAGCTACAGGAACTGAGCGCCCGTCTGGCTCAGGCTGACAGAGAGAGGGAGGACAGGGAGGAGCGAATCCACAAGCTGCAGGTACAAATGAATAGGTACCAGTTTACTGGTTTGTGGTTTTAAGGTGTGTCAGTAAAGAAGTATTCTGTTTCTGTTCTGTTGAATGAATTTAACCTAAATGTGTCTCTTTTAGTGTGAGATTGAGTCCCTCTCCGGCAATCTGTCCTCCTCTGACTCCAAGTCTCTTCGGCTCGCTAAAGAAATGAGCAGCCTGGAGAGCCAGCTGCATGATGCAAGGGTAACAAATGCACACAGACACCAAGGCTGCATTTGATTTGGACATTAGCCTTTGACTGTTACAGACTCCTCATGTTTAAAAAAGAAAAAGTAACTATTTCTTTAAAGTCCAGAAGAAAATCCTCTGACTGTAGGAAATTAAAAGAACTTGATCCACTGATGACTCAAAAACAACCTCATATGCACCATTGCTCTTCTCTTTTAGGAACTGCTACAGGACGAAAGTCGCCAGAAGATGGCCCTTGCCTCAAGGGTGCGAGCACTGGAGGAGGAGAAGAATGGACTGATGGAACGACTGGAGGAGGAGGAGGAAAGAGGCAAAGAGCTGAGCCGACAGATCCAAACTCACAGCCAGCAGGTAAGTCTGAGGGCCGCAGTGACTTTATTTACCTCTTAAACTGCTGCTTTAGAAAGATATCAGTTAACATTTTTCATAAAATCACAGAAGTGCTTTCCTTCAGACAGTCAGTATTAAATGTAAAGTTTTCTGTCTATATCTATGACTTATGTATGCACCCTGTGTCTGTTTTACTTCTACAGCTGACAGAGCTACGTAAGCAGTCAGAGGAGGTGAACAGTGCCGTGGAAGCTGGCGATGAGATACGCAGGAAGCTCCAGAGAGAGCTGGACAGTGCCATTCAAAGAGAGCGACAGAAGGAGGAGGAGAAAGAAAGAGTGGAGAGGCAGAGGGAGCGACTGAGGGAGGAAATAGAGGACATGACCATTGCCCTGCAGAGAGAGAGGCAGAACTGCACGGCCCTCGAAAAAAGGCAAAAGAAATTTGACCAGGTTAGAAACATACCACTGCTTCTCACATACGCACAAAGGCTGCAAATATCTTTATGCGCAGTAACATTACCTCCTTGACCCCCCCAGTGCCTGGCAGAGGAGAAGGCGGTGAGTGCTCGGCTTGCAGAAGAGAGGGACAGAGCAGAAGCAGACAGCAGAGAGAAGGAAACAAGATGTCTAGCACTGTCCCGAGCCCTGCAGGTAAATTATTTGATAGACGGCACATAAATGTTTTTCATACATCTGTGTTTGTGATGGTAAATCGTCTGTCTTTCTGTGCGTAGGAGGCTCAGGACCAAAAAGAAGAGCTAGAGAGAGCCAACAAGCAGCTCCGTCTAGAAATGGAGCAGCTGGTGAACCAGCAGGACGATGTGGGCAAAAATGTAAGACTGTACACCTTGGGACTCTTTTTTTATTATTTCTGTCTCAGTCCTCTGTGAGTCACCATTTCTTAAATGCTTGTGCGTCAGGTCCATGAGCTGGAGCGCACACGGAGGACCTTGGAAACAGAAGCACAGAACCTGCGCATTCAGACGCAGGAGCTGGAGGAGGAGCTGTCAGAGGCAGAGAACTCAAGACTGAGGCTGGAGGTCACCCTGCAGGCGCTTAAGGCTCAGTTTGAAAGGGAGATCAGCAGCAACGAGGAAAAGGGAGAGGAGAAGAGAAGGGCCCTGAGCAAACAGGTAGGATGGAGAATGAAAAAGGAAAGTGCTGGTGTTTCTGGTATGTACTTTTTGTCCAAGTTAATCAGATTGTTTATGTTCTTCTTTTGATCCCAGGCAAGGGAGTTAGAGATCCAGTTGGAGGAGGAGAGGAGTCAGCGGTCTCAGTCTGTGTCATCCAAGAAGCAGCTGGAAGCAGAACTGCAGGAAGCTGAGGCCCAGGTGGAGACAGCCAACCGTGGCAAAGAGGAGGCGATGAAGCAGCTTCGAAGGCTGCAGGTAAAACAGGGTACCCACACCTATTTAAAAAGTCAGTTTCCTGTAAATGTCAGTGTACTTAATTTAAAAATATCCTTATCAGGGTCAAATGAAGGAGGTTCTGCGTGAGCTAGATGAGGCAAAGGTGACTCGAGATGACGTCATCTCCCAATCAAAAGACAGTGAAAAGAAAATCCAAACACTGGAAGCAGAGGTCCTGCATCTTACAGAGGTATGTATGTCTATGTCTGTGCAAAAAAACCCCATCCAATATAAATATTAAGATATCTTGCATTTATTTTTAACCAATCTTTTCTGTCTGCATGAACGTCTCTGTGCAGGAGCTGGCTGTATCAGAGAGGCAGAAGCGACAGGCCCAGCAGGAGAGAGACGAGATAGCAGACGAGATGGTCAGCAGCAGTTCTGGAAAGTGAGTTTAACTTTACCTCTGATGCATTTTGTTGATTTGAGGGGGGGTTTGTGCACCAGTGGTGTTGTTACTGAGATTGCCTTTGTCCAGGAATGTGCTGAGCGAAGAGAAGCGGAGGTTGGACGCACGAGTCAATCAGCTGGAAGAAGAGCTGGAAGAAGAGCAGACTAACAGTGAACTGTTGACAGAGAGACTACGGAAGACAGCCCTACAGGTATGTTCACTCTACAAGTTGGGGCGATCGTGGCTCAAGAGTTGGGAGTTCGCCTTGTAATCGGAAGGTTGCCGGTTCGAGCCCCGGCTTGGACAGTCTTGGTCGTTGTGTCCTTGGGCAAGACACTTCACCCGTTGCCTACTGGTGGTGGTCAGAGGGCCCGGTGGCGCCAGTGTCCGGCAGCCTCGCCTCTGTCAGTGCGCCCCAGGGTGGCTGTGGCTACATTGTAGCTTGCCATCACCAGTGTGTGAATGTGTGTGTGAATGGGTGGATGACAGGTTGTGTAAAGCGCTTTGGGGTCCTTAGGGACTAGAAAAGCGCTATACAAATACAGGCCATTTACCATTTATCATTTACAAGTGTCTCGGTCACACACTTTGAAGCACACACTCATCACAGCTACATTTCAACTGCAGGTGGAGACTCTGACTGTGCAGCTGCAGGGAGAGAGGACTCTGGCCCAGAAAGCAGAGGCGGCTCGAGAGCAGCTGGAGAAGCAGAACAAGGAGCTGAAGGCCCGGCTTGGGGAGATGGAGGGGGCAGTAAGGGGCAAACATAGGATGAGTGTCGCTGCCCTGGAGGCAAAAATTGAGACGATGGAGGAGCAGCTGGAACAAGAGAGACAGTACGAGAAACAGACACATGCATCAGTACAAAAATCTTCCAGTTTACAAAGCTGTAACCTGCTAAAAAGAATTCAGGAATTAAATTGTTTTATAACACAAACTGTACATAAAAATAGACAAGGACTCTTTGGAATCACCCATTGGTTTGCAGCTACCATTTGAAGTCCACAATTTAGTATTTTGTCCTTTACTTTATTTTTTTAATTTTTGTTTGGACTAGAGGTAGTTGTCAGCTAATGCTAGCCCCCACTAGCTAACAAGGAGCGTCTATAATTTATAGTGAACTGGATTCTAACTTTGGTTGGTGAAAAATCTACTTACAAGAAAACAGACTTACTGGAGACACTGAACAGTCATCTCTTTATGGGCTCTTTTAGAAAAACCAAATGCTGAAAGAAGCTTTGTATTAAATCATGAATAGGTTCAGGCCTTAGTTTAATTTTTCAGTGGTGTAGGCCGCTTCTTGTTTCATACATAAAACTAAGAGTTTCTTTATCAGTTTAAAGTAAATTTGTTAGTTACATTGAATATTAATAATAATAATAATGTACACTTTATTGATCCCCCCAGAAATTACTCTCTCTGCATTTGACCCATTCACTCAGTGAAGCAGTGGGCAGCCACTAAGCAGGCGCACCAGGGAGCAGTGTGCTGCTCCTTTGCTTAGGGGTAGCTGTTCAGTGGATTCAAATCCCCCGACCTTCCAATCATGGGGCGACCACTCTACCTACTGAGCTATGCCTGCCCCAATTGGGCCCTTTATAAATATGTTAATTAGAGAATAATGATCTCAAAAAACCTATTTGAGATTACTTGAATCAAATTATGAATGTGAATGTGAAAGTATCCAGTTGTCCTGCTGGAAGCAGGCATCAAGAGATTGGTACACTTAAATCACCTTTCTTCCCCATTCTAAATTTCAGTTTGGTCTTTAGCAGTTGCTGCCATGTGATTGGCTGAGTAGGTGTATGTCTAAAGGAGCAGTTCAATAATTGTACCTAATAAAGTGGCCTATGATAATAGGTTACATTTACAACATTTATTAACAAAACGACACATGTGAACTGTGCCGTGATTGTAAATACATGGCATGGGGCGTATGAGGGTTTTCAGTGTTATAGGCCAAGCAATTACTGCCGGACAGATTTAGAATCACTAAACATCCGAGGGAAAAAAAGTCATCATTGATTGTAACAACCCTGTTTGTCCCTCAGGGAGCGAGCAATTGCCAACAAACTGATGCGGAAGACGGAAAAGAAACTGAAGGAGGTGATGATGCAGGCAGAAGATGAGAGGAGGCATGCAGACCAGTACAGAGAGCAGGTGAGAAAATTAAGATTACCCTGACTGCACCGTGCAGGTCAGTCACATTTATCTAAGTATGCTCAGAATAGCATTGTCAACAACAGGGCATTAAATAATCATTTAATGGGTATCAGGTCAGCTAAGCTTGCTGCTTTAATTGTGTCCGAGGGCAGTGTGTTGAAAAATCATCCTAAAATGAGTGATTTATCCAGCTCAGTCCAGACTAATCCTAATCCTGCATTGGCATCTGTGTGTTCATCGTGAAGTTAGAACATGTTCCACCACAAAATATAAATCCCTCAGTCACAGCAGAGACACTGACTCTCCTCCCAAAGCATCATCTGCAATAATCTGCCAGGTTTAATCTGACTCCTGATCCCCATCGGTCCTCCTGTCCTCACACTAATCTCTCCATTTAAATATCTGTCCCTGCTCCTTCTTCTTGGTCTCTCTTTTCCTGCAATCTCTTGTCAACTCGACCTCTCTGCTGCGCTCTGTCCTTTCCCTCCTCTTCCTCCTCCCTGCTCTTCTCCTGCAGCTGGATAAGTCGATGGTCCGACTGAAGCAGCTGAAGAGGCAGCTGGAGGAGGTGGAGGAGGAGAACTCTCGCTCCAGTGCCCAGAAGAGGAAGCTGCAGAGGGAGCTGGAGGAACTCACTGACAGCAGCCAGACCATGAACCGCGAGATATCCTCCCTCCGCAACCAGCTCAGGTAAGTGTGTGTGTGTGAGTGTGTTGGTTCATGTATTTATCTGTGGCTTCACTTACTGTTGATTTTGTTAACACCCCATTAATTTCTCATCGTTTTTTTTTTTTTGCTTTGCTCTTTTGTTGCGTCCATTTTTGTCCACGTAACACTGACACATTACCCATCTGTCTGCGACACTCAGCTTCCCCGAATGGAGACCAGATATGTAGGTCATTGTTTTTTTTTATTATTATTATTTCTTGTTCTCATTTGTTTGTCTGTTGTCTTGTATGTTTGTCTTTGTGTTTGTGCATGAAAAGCCTGCAGCTTTCCATACACAAACACAAAGTTGAGTAGTTTGCTTATATTTTTGTCTCTAGCATATTTACACAGTTCTCTGTTTAGGGGGAAAAATAGCTTTCTTGGTGAAATTTGGATGGAAAGTTTGAATATTCTTAGTCATTTTTTAGAAAGAGTGGAAACAGTTAACCTGAAAATGTTAAACGTTAATTCTGAGCCCTGTTTTTTGGAATCTCATAAACTAAACAGTTAAGTAACTGAATAATAATAAAAACACATTTTTTAACTCCCGCTTCCTTTTTGTCCAGACGTGCTGCGCTGCCTCTGTCGATGCGTGGACGCAGAGCATTGGTTGATGACCTTTCATTAGAGAACTCCGATTCAGAAGAGCCTCCTGCCTCACCCACCCCCTCCTCTGGGGTCCCAGGGACCCCGACTCCGTCCTCAGAACACAGCCTGGACCCTCCGCCGCCCTACAGTGTCAACAACGCAGAGTGACAGGCACACATCTGCTTAGCTACACAAACAACGCACACGCACACACAAGCATCAGCCTCAGAGCCTCGACTGCTCGCGGTGATGCAGAGGCAGGCACACAGCACATAGCTACACTAGTTTTAAATTAAATGCCATGTAGGATAAATATCAGGCAGTTAGTTGTAAAGCATCCTCCCTGATATAGCGATGCTCTTTAAGATTTTGCCTCATTTTTTTCTCAACAAGTACAGAAAATGTGTTTTAAAAAAAAAAGAAATTTTACAAAGCGTCAACTGGAATTGATTTTATTTTATAAAACAACAAAGACTTGAAGTTTCTACATTACCACCTCTGTAATGCACTTCTCATAAACTAAACTACATCTGCTCACTAAGCAGTAAAAAACTTTTACATTTGGATTTATTTACAAACATTTGATGTGGATTGAATACACAGATCAGGGCTGCTGGAAGATGACAATCTGTATTAATGTTACACGAGCAGTCAAGTACACACATGGAGCGGAGAATTCGCCTTCGATATGAGTGTGAGTTAACTTTTTAAACTTGGAAGAATTTGGCAAAAAGAAAGAAAATTGTCATCTAAACACAGTGCTGCACATTTTCTAAGTTGGCCTAACAGATAATAATAAGAAACCAGGATGCATTACATCGTTTTCATATCACCTGTCACAATTACAGTGACACAAAGAGCTGAAAGCAGCCGACATGCAGACAGACTCGCTGCTTTAGACGATAAACTCTTTTCTATAGATTAGAAACAGTACGTTGTTAGACCACGCAGTAGATAGTATTAGATAGTTTCTTTATCTTAAAGTCTTAACATATTGCATCAGAAATTTTGAATTTGTATAATTTATATCAAATACCAACTTAAGTTATTGATCACTGCTTGTTTTCTGTCTTGTGTGTGTGTGTGTGTGTGTGGGGGGGGGGGGGGGGGGGGGGCATGTTAGTCTGAAAATTCCTCTTCATGCTGGCTCTGATGTCAGGCTGAACCGGGTTACTTTAAAGGACAGCTAAGACTTGTTTCTGTCAGCATCTCAGCATCGGGTTGCAGATGTGAATTTGCATGGAAGACCTCTCTGGTTAACATTATTGCTGGTTTTAAAAAGAAAAAGGAAAAGGGGAAAGAAGAAGAAGTACACGTTTATGGATTCTCTTCAATGGCAACATAACTGGAAATGACTTGTGGAGGACTGTATTCATTCATATTTTTATCCAAAGCAGAACAAATGGTCAGAATGGGTCTTATTTTCTTGTTTTAGAACGATAAAGGCGTTACATTTTATTTTGACAAGCATCTTGTACACTGTAAGGTTGATTTTACTGGTTTACTGTGTAAATTATTAATCAAACAAAGCTTTTCTGTTTAACCAAACGGTGGGCGTACGGATGAGAAAAGGGACTTAAATTTGTAGTTACCGTAGAGTAGCTGTAGAATAGAGTAGATGACGGGAGTAGAGGCTGGTTGGGTTTTCTAACATGTCTTGAGTAGAATAAACTCTGCCTCTGCTCGCGGGTCCTGTGTAGAAGATTAGAATATAACTGAGCGTTAGGCTCAAAGCATTTTCATGGACTAGTAGTGTTAGATTTAAAAAAAAAAAAAAAAAAAAAGACAGTGGAAACAATGAGGAGTGAACTTTTATGGAGTAAATGGCAAATAGAAAAAGAAGTTGCTTTTCTTTTTTTTACCCTGTCAACTCAAGATGACATTATCTTACACCTGCTCTGATAACCCTGCTGTGAAGCCCACTTTTAAAGTTTTTTCTTCAGACCGTCTCCATTGTCATATCTTCTATTTTTAAAAGATGGCCTTTTTTATAGCTTTTATATAGTTTAGTTTATGACCTTCTGCTGCACTGGGGGGGTCTTAACAAATTGGCAGATGCTGTCTAAAGAAGCAGTTCAACCTTTTGGGAAATTTTCTTTCTTGCTTAATGTTAGTATCAGTCTCTTTTTTACCTGCATTTTAAAGCTGCAGCCAGTTAACTTAGCAAGTAGGAACTGGGGAACATATAGTCTGGCCTCACTGTGAAGCCTGACATTCATATCTGCAGAAGAAGCTAAGCTACAAAAAGAAAAAAGTGGCAATTTCACCTGCAGGTTATGTGTACAACTATTTTTTAATTATTAAATTACCAAATTTGGTTGAGTCTAATTTTAGAATTAAAATTAAAAGAGGGCTGTCTTTTTACCTGGCTAGGTTCGAGATCAGTTCTTTGGAAGGAGAGTTAAATGAGACATAAAACACCTCTGACTTGGGCTTTAGCTTTTGTCAAGTCAGCTAAAGCCTCAGTCACACATACTAGAAATCAGCTGGCAACCTCCAGTTGCTAGGGAAAAATCTGTATAACCCCACTCAACTGGCAAGTGGTTGCTGGAGGTTGCTGGCTGTCATCAGGCGAGTGCTGCAGCAAAAACCTTGTTGTGATTTCTTTGGTGGCTAGCAGGTTGCACTTCCATGCCAGCTTTGGTCATGGTCAGTTTGTATGGAAGACTCTTAGTGCTGCTTAGCAAGTAAATTGGGAATGTTGAAAACAAGTCTGCGCCTTCCATGTAAGCTACTGACGACTGCCGGTCACTATGCCTGTGTGACGGGGGCCTAACGTAAAGAAAGCCTGCCTATGTTGAACTCTCCTCCAGTAATCCAGTAATGTAGTAATATAATTCTTTAATTTTCCACCTAACAAACTGGATATTACTCAATAATCTACAAACCTTATGTGCTGATAGGATAGGTGAATTCAGTTGTTTTTAGGGTTTCTGCCTTTATGCTAAGCTAACTAGCTGCTGGGTGTAGTTTTGCATTAAATGTACAGACCTGTGAAAGCCACAGATCATCTAATGAAAGCCAATTTCCCAAATGGCACAAATACAACGAATGTCACTGATGCTTTAACTGGAAAATTTGAACTAATGAAAGCTTCGGATCATGTAGCTGAAACCATAAATGTTGCTCTGAATGTCAGAATCAGAATCGCGTTTATTGGCCATGTATATGCACAGACACATACAAGGAATTTGGTTCTGGTAGATGATGGCTCTCAAGCACAGCCATGTAAATCACAACAACATGTAAAAAACACAATACACACACACACACACACACGTGTATATATATACATGTACACATGCATACACATACATACACGAACATACACAAAGCTGTGTAAACCAACCATAAATAACCAATCTAAATGTTATATACATAAAATACAGGATGAGAGAAATGAAGTGAAGTGAAATGAATACCACAGAATGTACATAAGGTACAGGTAAGGTTCTGATTCTGAATGTGTTTATTATTCTAAATCAGCGGTCCCCAACCTTTTTTGAACCACGGACTGGTTAATGTCCGACAATATTTTCACGGACCGGCCATTAAGGTGTTGCGCAGATAAATACAACAAAATAAAATAATATGACCAAGTCAAAAAGTGTGGTACTTTTTAAATATACGTAATAATAAACACGAATTCACTGTGTAATTGTGTTTCCTCCTGAACAACATTGAGAGTAACATCCACCTCTCTGATGCTTAATGCCCTCTGGTCGCTATGGTAACACGTAAATATTTCTTTCAAAATAAGACACACAACTACAACACGGGAAAAGACCCAGGGAAACCGAGTTAACGACAAAAACCCTGAAAACCATACATGTCATACCCGGGCCTCAACTCGCGGCCTGGTATTAAACGACTCATGGACCAGTACCGGTCCGGGGATTGGGGACCACTGTTCTAAATAGTCCTATATTATCTACACTATACGGAAAAGAATCAATAATCCTGGTGGAGTTTATCATTGATTACACACGTGACCACTACAGTAGTTTTCGGTAATCAGGGTTGTCATCACTGTTTAAGTTAACATGCCTCTGATGAACTGATAAAAACAATTTTATTAATCTGCAGTCATCCTACATGCATCCATATTTTTTGCCATGCCATGATTCACAGTTAGTGACAGAAAAAATATGTGACTCAAGAAAGACTACTGACGACATATATTTAACACCCAACTAAAGGGTTTTAATTTTTATTTTCTGTATGTGTTACTCTTTTGTTTTAGTAATATCCAAAGGGTTTTGATTGAACTTTTATGTTTCTTTTAGTTTTTTTGTGTAAATGCTGCACTTTATAGTGTAAAACAACCAGACACTGTCAGTACGTTCTGTCTGCTTTGTCACGCGGTTTGTCACAAAAAAAGGCCGACATAGCATCAAGCCAAATGAGCTGACGTGGTGTTGTCTCTCTGAACTACTCAATAACTCTTATTAAACAATGTGTATCAAATAGACCAAAATCTGAAGACAAACGGATTGAACCGCTGGATCGAGGGCAAAAGAGCTCTGTTTACCTGTAGCAAGAGACAAGGCCGGTGCTTCTCAAAAGTGTTATTTTACTTTTCTCTGTCTGTGTTTGTTTATGGCGACTGTGGAACCATTTTGAAAATGTGTTTTATTGTTTTAGCCTCTTTTTTAAATTATGCTGTAATAATAAAACATCTGACCGGGGTTAACTTTAATATATGTCGTTGGTTATTATTATTACTTTGTGTCCATTTTATTTGGATAATGGGTAACATTTCATACTCCTCACTGTAATCAGTGCACAGACTGACACTCTTACATGTTAAACATAACCCATACTGTAAAAAAAAAGAATTCCATAGAAAAACGGAAAATGTCCTGGTAATTTTCTGCCAGTACATTTTCTGGGGTTTTTTTTTTTTTTTTTTTACAGAAGTTGAAGAACCTTTCCATAAATTATGGAAAATTCAGTAGATTTACAGTATACTCTCTGTAGTATTTATGGACATTTGCTTCAGTTATAAAATGGAAAATAATATTACCATTTACAGACACCTCTTTTCACTGTAACTCATGAAATGTAGTTCTTTATATCCTTAACCATACATTTCTATACAATTACAAACTAATATACCATTTGCTCAAAAATTCATAAATTAAAACTTTTTAAATTAATCTGTGCTTAGTACACAAAAACATTGGTAAAATTAATGTTAAACAATCGTTTATTCTCCTCAAAATATAATGACAGCATCCAATCTCATCATAAAACAACTAAACAGCTAATACATACACAAAATAATGCACAAACTTTCAAATTTGAGCATTTTTATTTCCTTGAAATCAGTTTGCTGTCATGTAAATTTGTATATACATTCAGTCAAGTGGCTCCAAGTGTTTTCTTTAAACAGGACACCTGACAAATAAAAAATGTAATGATTAACGATATGTTCACATTTAATAATATCCAGAGTACGTTTAAGTTAGAATCACAGCCTTGTGGATGTTTTTGCCTCAGCCAAACAGTTAAGGTGTGGTTTACATCCATGTCTGTCCTCTTATGATACAGTATACACATGTACTCCAGGAACAAAAAGACATTTTAAAAAGTTTCTTTTTTGTTGCTGTTGTTTATGTCTAAGTTTTAAAAAAAAAGAATAAAAATACAAAGGATTAGGGCTGTGTAATATGACCAAAATATCATATCCGGAAATAAGACATTTCTCATTCTGATAATCATATATATCACAGAATAGTGCATTGTCTGTACACTCTGGGTGTTGTGTACCTGGAGTCGAGTGTTTTGACCGATGTATGAAACTATATATTTTTTAGACATAAGTTGTAGTTGCCTCATCTTCACTGGCCATGCTGGTATTTTCTGTGCCTGTATCCATATGGTGACCATCCAAACAATGAACAAATATTGCGGTGAACACTGTATTTTGTGACACCACGAAACAAATGATATATGATAAATGATAAGGATAAATATGAAACGATGGTTGTTTTCATTTCATCATCCTATATCTATCGTCATATCGAGCAGCCCAACTAACGATTATAATACATGTAGAGTTGCATACACATAACAGCATTCTGTTGCAACATAAGCAGTTTATAATGAAATTAACATACATACCTTGAAAAAACGAAATCAACCACTACATTAAACTCACCTTGACCAGGCTTTTTCTTCATTTTCTGACACCAGCTGCTCTGGATCATCACCACCTTGCGTCTTCATCTTTTTTTCACTCGGTGAAGTCTTTCCTTTTCTTGGCTCTGAACTGAAAAACCAAAGTGTGTGATCTAGGGCTGCCACGATTAGTCGACTAGTCACGATTATGTCGACTATCAAAATGGTCAACAACTAATTTAATAGTCGACGTGTCGTTTGAAGCTTTGTAAGATCTCAAAAGACGCAGGAATAAGTAGTAGGATTTAAGAGTGTAATAACGGACTGAAACAGAAGATGGTAGCACTGCATGTACAAGGATGCCAGCTGCCGTTAAACCCCGAAGAAGAAGAAGCGGTGTCCGGTAACGTAGCTGTGTCCAAATTCAGGAACGGCTTCCTCCTGTGCCCGCATTTGTATGCCAATTACGTTACAGCAACACGACGAAGACTGTCCAAATTCGAAGACTCCGACAAATGCGCCCTTCATTTCCCCAGATTTGAAGGATGGGTCGGGTGTATAATTCGTGGCCAAACCTATCCCAGAATTCATAGTGCGGCCCTGCTCAGTTTCCAACAATGGCAGCGCTAGTTAGTTTTAATATTACTCTTATTATTCTTTCTAGGTCACAAAATAAACGTTTAACATATTTTCAGGCGAGAATGTAGCTGTGTAAACCTCAAATATCTGCTCAGTTTATCAAGACACCACATATTTTCAAAAGCGCTCCGATGTTTTCGGAGACGTCAGTTACCCACCAGCTCGATAGCTAGCTGGGGTTCAAGGCTCACTAGAGCTGATGAGAACACCGTTTTCAAACCCACTGCCGTCGTTCGCTACTCAGGTTAAACATGATATATAAGTCACTTAGATAACTTAAAAATGTTATTGTTTGGCTTTTTTCAGTATTTTATTTGTTCCTGAGTAAATCAGTTTGGCTGAGATTAAAGTTATATTTTTTACACAGCTGAATAAACGTCAAGCAGACAACTGATTATCAGAAGTGTGAGATGCTCGAGAATATACTCCGGTGTCCTGTTATATTTTAAATAGACAGGAGGGTAGCAACTCCATCGAAACAATCTGCAAATGTCATTAAAATTTAATAAACTATCATCTCGTCTTTATTTTTAGTTAGCACCAGCGTTGGCCAAGTTACTTGAAAAAAGTAATCAGTAACTAATTACTGATTACTTCCCCAAAAAAGTAATCCCGTTACTTTACTGATTACTTATTTTCAAAAGTAATTAATTACTTAGTTACTTAGTTAATTTTTAAAAACACAATTTACAACCTGAATAGGTGATAAAGCGATAGATCTTTCAACCCAATTCTACTTTTTCAAGTTCAAGTTCAAATTTTATTCGCCACATGCAGTGACAGGTTGCCCTGCAGTGGAATGAACCCGCCCCCCGACCATGCACAACACAGACATCACATGGGAATACAAGTCAGAGAACGGTTGCATTACAGAAAAAACACTGAAATGTACACTACAATGGGAAAGTACAAGAGGAAAAAAAAAGACCTCTACTCATGCTGGGCTATAGAGGACAGCATGAGAACAGGAAACAAAAAAAACTCCTCTGCACAGAAAGCACATAAATGTCCACAATACAGCATTATAGAGCACGTGACCAGCAACAGGGTTGGGTAGGGGATAAGGAGTAAACCCAGGCAACACAGCAGCCATCCTGCCACTGCGCCGACTCTCCAGCGCGGGCCTAGACCCGCCTCGTGTTCCCAGGAGGCAACAAGCATCGAAGGCATTGGAAGGGGAGGGGGGATGTGTGAGTGCTTATCAGTGTAAATGTATGTGTGTGCGTGTCCATAGTTCAGCTGAGACAGTGTCCTTCGCCCTACCAGGCTAAGTAAACAGTCTACCAGCCAACCCAGGTGGCCTTGCATAGAGTGGGAAGAACAGTCAACACACAGTCGTTATCAGGGAGTTTTTGTTCGGCTCCAGCCTTGAGCCCACAGCTGGCACCGAGGGGGTATCCGCATTGATGTTGATGTTGTTGATTTTTCTTTTATGCGAGCAGCTCATGAGAATTTCAAAGCTGTTCTTTAACACTCCGACACTGGTCTCTCAATCTCCCGTTGGAGAACCGTGAGCTTCTCCACGATGTTATCAAACTTATGATTTGTGGTCTTCTCATTCTTGTATGATTCATAATCCATCATACAAAATGTAATCAAATGGAAAAGTCTCTTTTTTTTTACTTGTTTTATCAGTTTTAATCTTTTAACTTTATGCATCAAGCAAAAATTAAATTATATGCAACATTCTCTGACTTGAAGAAATTAGTTTAACATTTAAACCTACTTTCTGCACATTCCAGCACATAAAATAAAATATTTTTTGTGTTTACACTCAGTCTTTCAAATAGATGCAAGTAAAACACAGCAGAAAATAAATAAAGTCAAAGACTAGCGGTCCTTTTGCTCTATTTTCACCTGTAAAGCAGGAGTGGGGTAGGCGGAGGTTTGCCCTGGTGCAGGTGTGCCGCAGCGGTCAGTTGAAGAATCTGCGAGTTTCTCTGTGATTTTCCCATTACATCGTTGCGCACTCAGTGCTTGTTTAGGGTTTTGTTCGCTGTAAAAAGAAGTTTTCTTCCCACGCACAATGGACACTAATGTTTTTGTCACTTTTTATGGAATCAAACTCAAAGTAAGGTCAGTACTTCCACGCTTTAAACGCTGCATGCTCATACTCTCTTCCGTACTCGATATATTATCCATTGTTGATCTGCACACAGCTGTTGTCACGAACTTGCTTACGTCACTGTCATGAGACATTCCCGCAAAAAAAATCCCGGTTTTAGTAACGCAGCAACGCAGCGTTCCTACGGGAAAGTAACGGTGATCTAATTACCATTTTTGCGATAGTAATCCCTTACTTTACTCGTTACTTGAAAAAAGTAATCAGATTACAGTAACTGCCCATCTCTGATTAGCACATACCTTAAACACTTAAAGCTGTAAGCTAATGATAGTTATATAAGAGCAGATGCATGCTGGTGCAATAAGCTGCACTTTTACATCCACTGGATGCATGATCTGATTAGTTGACTAATCGCAAAAATAATCGGTGACTCGTCGACTATCAAAATAATGGTTTGTGGCAGCCCTAGTATGTTCACATTTGAAATAAGTTATATTTTTCCTCTGCAGTGTTGAAGAGTTGAAGAGCTATCATTGATTGAAGAGTGCTTCAATTAATGATAGCTGTTGATCCATTTCTCAAATAATCTCTAAGGATCTGAATTTTTTAAGAAAGAGACAAAATATCTGCTTATTAGGCTAAAAGCTTGATATAGATATTACGATTTATAATATGTCAGCATCCCCCACAAGGCATGTAAAACCCCTGCACACCAGCACTGCGCTTATACTTCAATCAAGATAAAGTTATTATTCATTCATTTATTTATTTATTTATTTATTTATTTATGTATTTATTATTTATTTAGTTATAAGTATTATTATTTAATCACATTAGAACAACAGGGTCACAAAAATATACTCTGCTGTGAAGAAAAAACCATCATGAATACTAATTGAACTGTGATTTCACCTACTTGTTGTGAATAGTAGTATACTACTGATCATTTTGATTTATTTAAGTGTACATACTAAAAATGCTGCTCAGCATTTCATAAATTATATTTTCAATAAATATTGAAGGAAAAACACAGTTACAGCGGGAATGTGTCTGTCTGCCAATATTTCACTAAACATTTCTATGTGCTATAAAATGGACATAATTATAAATGTGCTGAGATGAAACTAAACTTTCAATAGTATTACCACTATAGTCTGTTAACCACCAAGTTAATCTATGTTGGTCAGCTAGGGTAAAAGTCTTTACTTTAGCAGCCTAAATCAGAGGCTAACATTAGCATTTATTAGCATCAGCTATGAGGCTTAAACTCGTGTAAGTGTAACTTTGCCTGAAAACCTTCAGTTCTTTCTAAATAAAAAGTTAAAAAACATGATTACGAACAAGCATCAGTCAGTAAAGGTCACGGGAAAAAATTAAACAACACTACACATGTTGATTAAAAATAAATCATGTTGAGCGGTTTCTTGTTGCTGCCACTGATTGAGGTAAAAATAAAACAAGCAACACTTAAAACATTTCTAAAAAAAAAAAAAAGTGAAAATATTTTTTTTTATGTGGAA
Organism: Aulonocara sp. 'chitande type north' Nkhata Bay; assembly: GCF_057382095.1. NCBI lineage: Eukaryota > Metazoa > Chordata > Actinopteri > Cichliformes > Cichlidae > Aulonocara > Aulonocara sp. 'chitande type north' Nkhata Bay. Next base: position 27,107,771 of record NC_141354.1, on the reverse strand, counting down.
TTTGAAAATGTTTTTTCAAAAATGGGGGGGAAAAGGGGATTTAACAATACAGGAGAGGGGGTCAAGACCCTCACCCCAATCACCTTTCACACCCCATCTTGCCCCAACCGCACCCCACCTACCCCTTACTCGCCCCCATGACACCCACCAAAATGTTTTGATCAAAGAGGGAGGGGGTCAAGCTGGAGGAAATGGGATTTAAGGACATGGAAATATGGAAAATTCCTTCACATTTATACAGTACATTATACTGTCTTGTTACTGGGAAAAATGTATTCACAAATGCAGACATTTCTAAGAAAAAAATGTGAAAAAAATTTTTTTAATGTGGAATTTGAAAATGTGTTTTTTATGCCAAAATGCCAAATTGATTTTAGCTAGTGTTAGCTGTGATTGTTAAACAGTTAACATGGTCAACCAAGAGCAGTTTGTCAGTTGACAGTGTTGGGGAGTAACGGAATACATGTACCGCCGTTACGTATTTAAAATACAAAATATGAGTAACTGTATTCCGTTACAGTTACCGTTTAAAAAGGTGGTATTCAGAATACAGTTACTTTGTTGAAATAAATGGATTACACTGCGGTACTTTCCTGTTTCATTCTGTCGCGGGTCCGGACTGTTTGGGTTTTGTTTGACAGCTACGTTCTGTTGTTCCAGGCGGCAGCGTTATGGTTGCCATGGTTACAGGGCGACGCTCTCTCTCTCTCTGCCACTGTGTGTTTCCTGGGTGAGAGAGCGCCTTTTCGTTGTTGTTGTTGTTGTTGTGCTAAGCTAACAGGCAGAATGCTACAAGCATAGCTCTAAAGAATGTAGCATCATGGGCAGTGTAGTCCGTGTTGCAGGGAGAATGGACTGCCATACACGTTATGGGTCTGTGAGCGCGAGGAGGGAGAAAAAGGGGAGTGGAAAGGTACGAGTTGTCATCGAGGAAAAACGGGAGCTGGAAGCATGTAAATATAATAATAACCACTGCAGCCAAGAAGAGTGCCTGACGAGCCCAGTTGTAAGTAAGCTATTAAGACTTGACTGTACACCGTGTTCGTGTTTTCCTCCGAAAATAATAAGTTCCGTTGGAGCAGTCTTTCTTTTTTTTCTTTTTTTTTTTGTGTCCCGTTTGGATCTTTAGCCATCAGAATTGTTGTCTAAAGGCCAAGTAAGATGCCAAGCGGATTTATTTTACCAAGTGGATCATCATGGCCTTGCCATATTGGTCCATTTGATTGACCTTTATTATAATTATGAATTTATTTTATTTTCAGTTGCTACAAACGGGACAGACATGACTGGGGGATAGGACAGGGAGAAAGAATGAAAGAAAGAGAGGGAGAGAAAGAAGACCAAAGGGGGAGAAGAGACGGTGAGAAGGGGGAGAAGAAAGAAAGAAAAACAAACAAAAAAAACAAAACACCTGGGTCACCTGTATGGAGAAAAAAAACAGAAGAGAAAGCAAACAACAAAGAGCAACATAATAAAAAAAACAGCACCATCACAATAAACTAGCTAGCAGTAGATATCAGTAGATACTAAATAATAAACGATGTTGTGCAGCACGCAAGATAGACAGCGCACAATGTGCTTTGAGGCAGCAGCCAAGAAAGCTGTAGTCCGCGTCTGTGAATACCCGTGTGTACACCTGTGTGCATACCTGTGTGGATCAGCATGCTTGCATTCCAAAGGTTTCTCCATGTAACGATCTGCTAGGGAGTGTGGGGAGCCACAGCCCCGTCCTCCAGGGTATGAAGCAGGTATGGAGGAGATCAAAACTCCAGACATCCAGAGGCCCCCAGAACACAAGAGACCAAGGAAGACCAACAGAGGGGCAGCCGCGCCACTGTCCCAGTAAGAGCTGAGGAGAGTCCCAGATGAGGGTTCACTCAGCAGCCGCGGAGCAGAAGCCAGGGGGAGTTGCAGTGACGCGCCCGTGAGCTCCGCCGGCAGCCAGCTGTGCCTGAGTGACCGAGCCCCAGGCCGAGAGGCCGGGGGCACCCCACCTCCGAAGTGGCCCGAGCGAGCCCCAGGCTCCAGGCCCCGATAAGCGGCCGCCAAGGAGTGAGCCGGTGTGTACCCGGACGCCCACCCCCAGACACAAAGAACCACCGACGCACCGACACCTGAGGGAGTCCGCCACTGGCAGGGGAAGTGGTGGTGGGCGGAGATAGGCCTCCAAACCTTGGAGGGCCTGAGATGTCCCCAGAGAGGTGGCGTCTGATACCCAACCTGACATATAGACACAGACATACAGGCACACACAGACACAAACATCCATTCCCACCCTCATGCTCTCATATGCACTTACTCCACACTCAACCAACGTGGAGACAGACATAAAGAGACGCTGTACACACGATCACACTCCCCAAGCGTACTCTAGGTCTAGGTACCCTTGTCCCTGGAGGGGGGAACTGCACCCAGACCCAGGTGGTGTTACCCTTTTCCCTGCGGTGGGGAGAGGCAGACCGCCCCGACTCCGCAGCAGTTGGAGCAGTCTTTCAACGCCTCTCTCTGTCTCTCGCAAGAAAAGTTGACCCACACAACAAAGTAAAGCTATTTTTCGGCTACAAGCCGACAGGGACCCCGCTGTATTAGTCAGAGGTCCCTTTACTACAGTTCGGAGTCGCGGACCTTCAGTAATAGTAATAAATCACACAGCAATAGTACATTCACGTTGTTGTAAAAAGCATGATAATATATTAAGTAATCCAAAGTATTCAGAATACGTTACTGTCATTGAGTAACGTAACGGAATACGTTACAGAATACATTTTGGGGCATGTATTCTGTATTCTGTAATGGAATACATTTTAAAAGTAACCTTCCCAACACTGTCGGTTGACCCAATAAAGTATAAAGTTTACCTTACATAGTACTTACAGACTTATGTTTACTGTTTAATCTGTGTAATGTCACTTGGGTTTGCTGTTGCCATGCTCTGCGTTAGCTCTTTGTGTTAGCCTGCTGGAGCAGGCGCTGGGCTGTGTTTTGTCTGGCATGGATCTGCGGTTCACCCCTGCATTCAGGTCATTTTATGCTCTTGAATTTTTTTCATGATCTGTTTTTTCATTATCTGGTCCTGGTGGCCTCCTGGTCCAGCTGGACCCCTCCCTCCTTGATCAACACTTTAGTTCAACCTGCCCAGTCTTTTGATGCGCTGTGAGAGCCCAGGGTAGCTGTAGCTCAGGTGGCAGAGCAGGCCACTAATCAAAAGGTTGGTGGTTCGATCCCAGGCTGCCTCCTGGCTGCATGCCAAATATCCTTGGGCAAGACACTAACCCCATGTTTCCCTACTGGTGGTGGTCAGAGGGCCCGGTGGCGCCAGTGTCCGGCAGTGGCCTCGCTTCTGTCAGTGCACCCCAGGGCAGCTGTGGCTACAATGTAGCTTGCCATCACCAGTGTGTGAATGTGTGTGTGTGAATGGGTAGATGACTGAATGTAGTGTAAAGCGCTTTGGGGTCTTCAAATGCAGGCCATTTACCAGGCCATTTAGTCCCCATTAAGCAGCGATTTTTCAGATCAGCTTGTTGTCCTCTTCATCCTTCATATCTGGGAATTTGTAGATTTGTTTTTTATGAATGAAGTATAGACAGCAGTGTACTATTGTCTGACATGGATCTGCGCTTTGCTCTTGACTCAGGTGATAGGTGATTTTATGTATTTTATGCTCTTGAATGTCTTTCCTTATCTGGACCCACACATATATACACATATGTATATATACACACACACACACATATATATATAAATTACATATATATGTATATATATATGCATTCCCAAACAACCCGACTCCGAGAAGACCGAACCCCGGCGCGATAGGGGCCGCCTCCGGCCTCACACCTTCCGTGGGGTGGGGCCTCGATCAGAAGGACTTGGGCCCCCGATCGGCAATGGCCGAAGCGGTCTTCCATACACCACATTTCCCACGCCCACCTGTCAGACGGGGATTCGGCGATGTGGTTCCCAGGCAGGCACCACACGTCGCACCGGGCACCCCGGGCAGTCTGCGCTTGGGGCGACGAAGGCAGTGCCCGAAGGCCACCTGTGACTGCCCCAGCTGCGGAGACTCAGACGGATGCAGAAATAATAATAAATAAATAATGTGTGCAGTTATAACATAAAACACTAAGGTTGACAAAGCGATGTACATATTTTTTAATGTTAATCCAGCAGGTTATTTTTTTCAGTGTAGACAGTACAAATGCCTAATCTGTCAAAAAATGTGGCAACATTTTCTAAATAACTATATATTTTTTTCATCCAGTGTGAAGTCCTGGCCTACAATCTTGATTATTCAAGAAAACGTTAAATCTGATCATGGTTGCTTGGTAATTAATAATTAATTAAGGTGGTATAAAAAAAATTGTAGATCATCTGTATGTCACATTATGGCAAATGCACAAACTCCTTTTCAAAAAGAACTTGTGATGCCAGCATGCTTTTTAACAAAACACCTCATAACGACTCATAAACATTTTGGACATAAAAATTCACAAAGCTAATCAAGCATGTTTAAACTTTGGTATACAAGGAAGAACCTAGACTAGTTATTTACAGTATCTATATAAATACTGCAAAACAGTTCTTGAACAGATTGATTTGGACTGACCTCTCAGGTAAGCACTGTTTAATTACAAAATAAAGAATAGAATAGAATAAATAGTTCAGATCTTTGTTGTAAGCTAATAAATGCTAAAAATAAATAAATAATGAGGTAATATGAACAGCACCTACAGATGTTTTTGATCTAAAAGCTGGTGCATTCACAAATTAGAAGTATCAAACTTAGAACTTGGTAAGGACACCGTCTGAAAGATGTTTTCAAAAGTTAAAAAAAAACATCTTGAACGTATTTATAAATGTAAGATTTCTTAACAGTGTAATTGACAGAAGAATTGAAGTACACAGCTCTATATTAGTTTTTTACTCTAGCTGTCACAAATACTGTTTCTTCATTCCTCATAATTCCCAGTTTTTAAGGATAAATTTACATACATAATAATATAAATAAATTCTCAGATTTATATCAGACCAGCTTTGATTGGAGTTTGTCTGCTGTTATGCAATCCATCAGATTAGGTTTCCATGTCATGATGAATGAGATCTGAAGGTAAAAGTGATCCAACCCTATACCTGATAAAGTGGCCATTGACTGTACATTCACGGAGTGAATTTCTTTAGTTTTACTCTGGACCTGTTTGGTTTGATTGCATAATTCCCAGAACTTCTGTATTTGTAGTTAGCTGGCAATTGTTCTGTAAAGGCAAAACATCAAAAAACAAAAAGGACAGCATTATAAATGTGTTCCCCAAAAATTTGTAATGTCTTTAAACAAAAGTAAAAACAAGAAGTCATTGAGAATTTGTCTTCTCAAGTATGAGACCGGTTGAGTCTGATTCTCTTTAAGAACATGAGGCATGTGTTCCTAGTAACTAGGTGACTTTCTGTCCTTCAGGATATCAGTAAACAGCCAGTTGTCTTCCTGAGGTGGTGTTGGTATGGGGCGGAGCTCAGCGTTGTTAAGTGGAACAGTGAAGGACTGAGCAACTCCTTCAAATGGTGTAAACTGTAGGTTATTTTCCCAGTTAACTTGCATACAGGTGCTCTCCTCCTGAGAACACTGGTACGCCTGAAGCTGTGCGATGTTGTAGTGGTGGTAGCTGACTGAGGAGGGGATCTGCTTCTGGTTGATGTCTGTGCTTTGACAGAGTTTAAAGGTGTTAAATTGTTCCTCTTCTGTGTATGCACTTTGTCTCAGGGTCACTGAGCTCCTGTGGTTACCCTGGAAGTGGTCTGAGGTCACTCCCTGGTCTGCATATGCATATTCATACCTACACTCACCTTCACAGTGGAGATCATCCACTTCGGTAAAGTTATGTGACTGGTCTCCAAATATATCATCATCATCACCATGGCATGCACAAATGCTTTCAAAATATGCCTCTATGTCAGTGCAATCCCCTAAGTCCTTATTGTCAATGGAAAATGGCTCCATTATGTCAGTCAGCTGACCCTCAGAGAAGTCGAAGTAGCTCTTCTGAGCCTGCGCGCAGCCCGCGAGGTCTGTGAACACTTGAACGGAGAAATCACAAGAGTCAAGAGACAATGGAGATAACTCTGGGGAGGAGGGGGAGATGTCCACATTTTGGCCAAGCTGAATGAAGTCATTTGTAGTTGACTCTGTGTCTTCTTGGTGGTTGTCGGCTGGCTTCGACTGACTCTCGTTGTTAAAATAAAATAGCTCCGCCCCGTGGAACAAGTCAGAACTTCTTGGGGAGCTAATAGGTTTAATTTCCACCGGTTTATGACCTCTGCTTCCCTTTTCCTGCCTCCTCTTGCTGTGTTTGTTCGCTGCAGCTCTGCAGGTGGAGGACTGCGATATGGAGTGATGTTTCCAAAGATGCCCTGATTCAGTCTGCTTCCTTTTTGTATTTACTTGACTTGAGGAAACACTGATAGACTTTGAGGCACCATCTACACCTGTTTGAAGGCTGTTTTTATCGGCATCCTGTGGACCACCACTTTGAGATGGATTACCTGACTGGTCAGGTGAATCTGGCTTGTGTGATGACAGAGAGAACATGCCTTTGTCCTCATCCTTAAAATAAAGAGCATATGCCAACCGCTGGTTTGCTGCTTCAATATCTGCAAATTTTCTGTTGATAAGAAAAAAAGTGAATGAAACAATGAATTGGGACAACAGTGGAAAACTATTTCATGCTATTTTGGCTCTGCTAAACAATTTGCCAGTGGATTTTTTTAAATTCTTCTTTAAAGGGTTAAAATCCAAAATACTGTCATTAATATTTCATATTTATAATTCAGGCTGAAGTAATTTTAAAAGACTGTGTCATGTAAAGTAGAAAGAAAATATTACTATATAATAGTTTTTGGGAAGGTGGCATTTTTTGTTGTTAGGACCTCAAAAAAAAATCTGACACTGTAGAAAAAATAGAAATGCATGAAAATGAATGTCGCTGCTAATCGTTGGCCCATCTCAGGGCCTATTAAAAACAATGATCAAAGATACTAACCCCATGTTTGCCTACTGGTGGTGGTCAGAGGGCCCGGTGGCGCCAGTGTCCGGCAGCCTCGCCTCTGTCAGTGCAGCTGTGGCTACAATGTAGCTTGCCATCACCAGTGTGTGAATGTGTGTGTGAATGGGTGAATGACTGAATGTAGTGTAAAGCACTTTGGGGTCCTTAGGGACCAAGTAAAGCGCTATACAAATACAGGCCATTTGCCATTTTACTAAAAATCAATGGAGTTGTGTAAACATACTGGCCTTCAAAAGCATAAAATCCCCAATCTATAATTAATATTCAATATTTACAGCTCAGGCTGAAGTATTTTTAAAAGAATAAGTGATTTAAAGTGGAAAAAAATATTATTACATAGTATTTTTACAGCAGTTTTGGGAAAGCTGCCATTTTTTGTTCTTAGGTTAAAAAGACTTTTTAAGTTAAGGATCCTCTAAGGCACAGGTGTCAAACTTAAAGGCCGGTGTCTTGAAATTTTTCTATGTATCCCTGCTGCAACACACCTGGACAAAATTGTAGATCATTATCAAAACTCTATGGAACGTAACTGCATGCTCAGGTGGCAATTCAGCTATTTTATTCATGTTACAGCTGTAAATGACCTCATTAATATTTTGTCAATATGGAGAGCAGACTTTATCACAGTAGATAATAATGTGTATGTGTTAGTCCCCATAGGGAAATTACTCCTCTGCATTTAACCCATTCACCCATTGAAGCAGTGGGCAGCCACCAATGCAGCGCCCGGGGAGCAGTGTGTAGGGATGGTACCTTGCTCAGGGGTACCTCAGGGTAGCTGTTCAGTGGAGTCGAACCCCCGACCCTCCGATCATGGGGCAACCACTCTACCTACTGAGCTATCCCTGCCCTTTTTTTTAAAATAATAATGTAATTAATTAATTAATAATTAATAATGTAATGTAATGTAATGTAATAATGTAGATGTCTTTCTGAAAGCGCTGTAACTAAGTTTAAGAATATAATCCACCCACTGTTATCATCTTCAATGCCGTGTACCAACATAGAGCATTAACTGCTGTATAATGCCCTCTGCTATCTTACTTTAATTGGTCACATGACTAAAATGTGTCATCGTTTTCGAAAAGGCTCCAGGTTTGCTGTCCACACTGCGATGCAAAAACTGCATTTTCATATGTATCTGCCTTGGAGAGCGTTTTCAAAACGCTGCATTTTCCTTGACTGAAAACACCGTCACAGCGTGGATGGAAGGCCAAAACCGAGAGAAAAAGATGTGTTTTCAAACAAAAACATATTAGTATGGACATGGCCTTACATGGGCAGCATGTTGGTGCAGCAGTCAGGATTGTTGCCTACTGGTTCAAACCCACCGGCCAGGTGGGGCCTTTCTATGTTCTCCCTGTCCAGGTTTTCACCAAATTCCTCCCACAGTCCAAAGAAATGCAAGTTAGGTTAATTTGTGATCCTAAATTGAGTGTGAAGTGTTAGCTTCATGATAGACAGGCGACCTGTCCAGTTGTGTTTGCGCTGCGACAGCTGGAATAGGCTCTAGTCTCCCCACAATGCCTGAACTAAGGATGAAGTTGGATGGATGATACTCTTGAGTAACGCCATCAACAGCTCAGAATCATGCAGGCCAATCTTTCTACCGTTTCAAACAAATTATTCTCTAATCTCAGGCCTCAATAAAATCTATAAACATTTCTAGGATATTAAACTGAGAATGGTTTTTCACTGTTAGCATGTATGTGTAAGTTAAACTATGAATCTTATCCGGTTTGAAATGATAAAAATCCTTCAAATGTTTTCTTAAAAACATTTTTAGAAAGAAGTCAACTTTTGCCAGTGTTGTGAGAACCTTCCCTGCCAGCTTGTTTTTTGAAGTCACATATGTTAGATTTTTATCAAATTACTCTCCTAACCTTCAGTGTGTATTTTCAAAATACTATTCCTTTAAAAATGAAATGTTATCTACCCTCCATCCTTGTTTTTTTTTATCATTTTAGGGGATTTAAGGAGTAATAAGTACACATTCATGTGAAAACCACGCAACACACTGAATGCTACATAACAATGTTTTTTGTATTTTTCCCCCTCTCATCATCTGGGAGCTCGCATTTTCTTACGCTCAGTTTCACTGGCAGGAAAAGGCTGTTCTACATTTTACTGCAAGTGTTTCACTGATGGTCAAACACACCTCTGAATCATGTTGTGCAGGAAGCGACGGTGGTTGACCTGCCGCTTGGATGGTCGGTTCTTCTTGGGTTTCTGCAGGGTCCTCATCATGTGACCTGCTGCTGAAGTTACAAAGGTGTACAGGTCACGACCCCAGGGGACCCCTCGCTCCAACCCAGGCTCAAGACTCGCAGAGATAGACGGTCGCATGCCTGAGAAACATACATTTAGTGGAGATTTAGGAGAGTCAGGAGTCACTGACTTAAAGTGGAATAAACGTCCATTTATATAACATAAATGCTCCAGCAGAGTCTTCTTGAGTTTAAAGGATGGAGAGCAGAACAGATCCTGATCAGAGGAGCTCAGACAGGTGCTAACCATAAAGGTGCTGTATGGCAGGCAGAGCTCTGAAAGTAATCAGAGTAATCTTGAACTGAATCCTGCATTTCCTGACAGACGAGAAACAATGACAGAAGGAGTAAATTTCTCTTGTACTTAAATAAAATATAATCTGCCTTCACTATATCTAAAAGTATTTATTCTGCACAGGAAAAAAATTATCTTATTATTTCTCAAAATTAATATTACTGTTCTGAGGAACTGTGACATGAGGAGTAAATGGTCTGGTACTTGCACCTTTCTACTCAATTTTAGGATTTTTTTATTAAGATTATATGACTTATCCATTATAGTCTTATTTACCCAACTAACACATACACACACATTCGTACAGCACTTTTATCTCTGCCTTTGTGTTTTCTAACATTTACACTCAGCGTCTTGCTCAAGGATACTTTGACATGTACACTGGAATAGCTGGGGATCGTTAAACCGACTTTCTGATTGGTAGACAACACACCCTACTGCCTGAGCCATGCCTTAAAAAGTCAAAAGTCTAAAAGCCTGGCTGCCACAAATTTTAACCCCAACTATAACGCAAAAAACAAAGAAATGTGCCGTCAGACTAATTGCAGTGCATCTGTAAAGCAATAGAAGGGGAGTTAAAAGTTCAACACTTCGCTGTGAATTTATGTTTAGTACAAGTAAAGTACCCAAAAGTGTACATAGTCAATTTCCACCAACTAGGAAATCACTATAAAGAAATCAAGCCCCAATTCTCATAAGATGAACATATAGGAAGTGATCAGGATGAATGATTATTAAAAAAATTAAATGATTAAATGACGAGAAAAGACAAACTGCAGGCAAAAATCACCGATTAAGCAATAAGTGTTTATATAAACCTGTTTGTAAAGGCTGTAACTCATATTTATTATAACATAACAACAAAATGTCAAAAACGCTGTTACAGCTAATGTGTTGTACTGTGGAAACAGCAGATCTACATAACTTATAATTATATAAAAATATATAAAAATAACTGCAAAAGCCTGCTTACCGTTTTGTCTCCAGGTTTCTGTGTATCTCTCTACAAACTGCACTGAAGGCTGAGGAGGCGTGCTGCAGTAATTCAGCTGTTAATGCATGTGTGTGCATGTATTGTGGACCGATGTGTGCACAAATTAAGCTGAGTGACATCAGCGGTCAATGCAAATGCATTTTTCCCAGGCAGTCTTAAAGGAATCTGCTTTGACAAATTGATAACGGGAGAGGAAGTGAGACATGATGAGAGGGTCTGAAAAGAAAAGGGCAATTATCTGAGAAGTCAACCACTTGTAGAAGTGTGGGCACACGCCTCCATTGTGTGGCTTTCTGAAAGCAGCTTGTTAAATACTGCGAGACACTAACGCTTGAGTTCAGGGTTAACAAGCACTTAATTGACCAGTTTAAACTCTGGCCCTAATTATCACATTCTCAGTGGGAAGATCTAGGATGGTTGCTAGCTGCTTTTAATTGACCTTTACGATTCAAAAGGACACCTTCCAAGTTCAACATTTTGCATATCTATGGCAGCAGGTGTGTGGCTAGGCTTTATTTTATTTTTATTTTTTACACAGATGTGAAAATACATTTAACTTTACAAAGTGATTTTAAGGTTACGATTATTAACTTTTCTCTTCTTTGCAGCTCACGTTATTGTTAATTTTCTAGATGTGAGCGCAACATGCAAATCCAACACAACACACAACAAAAATTCAAATAAGGAGTAGGAATTTGTCTGTCTACATTTGACATAGACAGTCAAGTTACTTTTTGGTATCTTTTACCTAAAAGTAACTTGGTAAAAAGTTGTCAACTTATTTCCCTTCCAGCCAAAAAACTGCCACATTCATTCTCAGAAATGAATTTCTTTTTTAGAGTCAGAATTGGTGTAAAGAACACGAAAGCATGGCTCCATCAAGCCTTTTATCAACAGTTTAGGATGGTCGTGATTGGGTTAAGGTGTGAGGAACTTCTTCAGCACACTATAGGCCTGTTAGTACCAATTAAGCATAATTTAAGCACCACATCTTACTTGAGCATTGTTGCTGGCGTGTCCATCTCTTTATAACCACAATGTGCCAATCTTCTGATAGACAACACACCATGTCACAAATTTCAAATCATCTCAAGCTGTTTTTTTTTTTCATAAATAGTTCACTGTACTCCAATGGCCTCCACAGTCACCAGAATTCAATCCAGTTGCAGTTCCTCACATTTGGAGTGAGGCAGAATGGGAGACCCTGCAGCAGCTGTGTGATGCTGTTGTGTCAATATGGACCAAAAGTTGTGAGTGTGAGGTTTGTTCCCAGCACCTTGTTGAATCTCTGACATAAAAAAATGAAGCAATTCTGATAGTAAAAGGCGTCCAACCTGCTTTTCCTGAGGTGTACCTAACAAATTACTTTTACTTTATATTACTCAAGTGAAATATCCACCCAGCTTCTTAATCTGTACTGACAAGTTTGCAGATCTTTTGGCTTTTCACTAAATAAACCAAGAAAATGTGTTTAAGCATGTTAAACAAAACACATTTTAACCAATGACCTTCAGAGCTAAACGAGCAAAAACATTCAATATATACTAATACAGCACAAGTAAAAGCAAAAATCACCCAATGCAGGTGAGATCCTGATATGCAGAGGCAAAATTTAGGAGCAATTAATGCAATGGCATCGTCTCATTTATGCTTTCATTTGGCTGTTGGGACACAGAGTAACTACTCGGAAGATGTCAGTGATTTTGTGAGAATGTTCACAGTAAAAACAAAACAAAACACATAAGTGAGAGGTGCAAATTCATTCACTTACTTCAAAAGAAGCCATAAAATCTTGAAAATTGCTTCTATCCGATTTCGGCGCCTTTTCAAAGCCAAGCGGTTAACTCAGAGAAGGGAATCGCTGCTGCAGGAGTGGCATCTATTTATAGTGACACTACATGTGCTTCGGGCCCAAGGGTGCACAGCTCTGGTGTGGTTACAAGGAATAGCGTGGTAAGTCATAGTGTGTTAGAGATTAGAGATTTTCTTACCAGGATTTGCTTACATAGTGACATTACACGATGAGTGCAATGAGTACATTCAACCGTCGTTATCAAATCTGCATGCACATACATTCAGCTGTTTAAGCTTTACAGCATGAGTTTGTTAGTGTGTGTTCAGTCAAGTCTCACGCTTCACATGTTGTGCTTTCTCACAGTCCTCTCCAGGGGGATGATAAGGCTTTATCACACATGCCCTGCAACAGGAGCAGAACTTTGACCCTGTGAGATCTCGTCACGTGTAGATTTGCCTCTGCTGATGATCGTCTTTGTCCAGAGAAATGTAGTTTGTGTCTTTTTGGCTTTGGGGAGACTCAGAAGAGTGTGAGAGGAGCAACTCTGAAAGGTAAGTCTGGATATTTTAGGGGATCACTAATCATAGCCTGGCCCTTATGCTGCTGAATTTCCTCACCCACTGTTTTTCAACCTTCAGTGAACGGCTTTCCTAACTAAGGCAAATGTCGAATGACTTCAGCTTTAATGCTCTCTCTTATCAGATTCCTCACTATGAAGTGGGTCTGGGCTGTGTTCAAAGCTCACCCGTACATCAGTAACATCCTGGGATACACAGCCCTGTTCGCCTCTGCTGACCTCGTACAGCAGAGCGTGCTGGGTGAGAAACCAGCAACAGGATCCACATCGGAGGATTTAGTAGGAGTCGACTGGCATCAGATGGCTCGAGTGGCGACCGTCGGTTTTTGTTTCCACGCCAACTTCAACTATCACTGGCTCAGAGGGCTGGAGAAGATGCTGCCAGGAGGCGGAGTAAAGGCAGTAACTGGGAAGGTGGTGGTGGACCAGCTGATTGCGGCTCCTCTCACCATCAGTGCCTTTTACATTGGTATGTGATTCTAGTTTTGACTTTTACAGCTATTTGTGAACCTCCAGCAGGAGCCTGTGATCAATACCTGATGGCTGTGCATCATACAAGTTTGACATCTAAAGATGGCAGAGCTTTTGGAAGACTGGTTCCTAGACTCTGAGTTTTTAAAAAGCAACTAAAAACTTATATTTTCTTTATGTCTTTATGTTTTTACCCCATTGGATGTGTCACAATTTGTAATATTTATCTTGAAAGGTACTATATATATATATATATATATATATATATATTTTTTTTTTTTTTTTTATAAGTTTTTTGTGTAAAGAAAATCCCCATAATCTAAGACAGAGTTCAACCAGTCAGGCTTCAGATAGACATCTACATTGTTTTACTGTTTTATTGGATGTTTTTCACAGTCAGTATGAATCTGCTGACCATGCAACTGCACCATACCACTCTGAATTAATGGCAGCTATGTTCACTAGTCAACTTATTGGGTACAGGTCAGTAGTGAGTTGGGGTATCTATTGTCATAGTGTCAATTCAACAAGGTGCTGGAAACATTTCTCAGACATTTTGGTCCATATTGATACGATACCATCACACATGCTGCAAATTTTTCAGCTGCTCATCCATAATGAATCTCCCATTCCACTGCATCCCAAAGGTGTTTTATTGGAAGTCTGAGATCGCCATTTGAGTAATCTGTCATGGCCAAGAAATCAGTTTGAGATGATATGAGATTTGTGATATGTGTTATCCAGGAAGCAGCGATCAGAAGATGTGTACACTGTGGTTATAAAAGAGTGGACAACACTCAGGCAGGCTGTGGTGTTTAAATGATGCTCAGTTGGTACTAACAGGCCCAAAATGTGCCAAGAAAGAATCCCATTGTTACATCACCACTACCCTGAACCGTTTACACAATCCTTTCCAAGATTTCATGTTGCTTATGCCAAATTCTGACCCAACTAACCAAATGTCTCAGCAGAACTCAAGACTCATTAGACCAGGCACTGATTTTCTAATCTTGTATTGTCTAATTTTAGTGGCCCATGTGAACTGTAGCCTCAGCTTTCTGTTGTTAGCTGGCAGGAATGACACCTAGTGTGCTCTTCTACTGCTGCTGCTTCAGAGATGCTTTAAGTCACTATGCCCTTCCTGCAGTTTGTCCATCCTTCCAAGACCACTGATATCAACAAGGCATTTTCACTCTGTGAACTGGATATTTTCCCTTTTCAAGACCATAGTCAGCAGGTGTTACTGTTAGCATGCTAATTGGACTCTTTGGTCTACTCGGGTTTTCATAACAGCCTTCACCTATGAAAAAAACACCTATTAGATCACTGTATATTGTATATAAACTTAATTCATCTAAAGAAGCCTCCTAATTCTAAGAATACTAATATAACCGTACTGATGGCATCAATTTTTTATTACTAAACATGACTACTTCTGCTCATTACTGTTGTATTATTACAAGCTTTGTCCTCAGTTATGGATTACATGTGGACAAATCTCAAATGTTCGCATACTCTACTGATCTGTACAAACATTTTAGGTTACATCAATACATCTGAATTAATCAAACGATTTACCTTATAGTTATTACCAAGTAACACAAATCTACCCATGAATAATTGGGTAAAGAAAAGTGAGTTTTTAATGACCGATTGAAAAACAAAATCTGTCTACATTGTAGGTTTGAGTTTACTTGAACACAAAGATGACCCACTTGAAGACTGGAGGCAGAAATTTTGGACATCTTACAAGGTACGTATAAAGTCATTGTCTGTCTTTATTAAACTTCATGATGGCGATATGTTCCCAGATCTCCTGTAATAATCTCTCTCTCTCTCCCACTCTGTAGACTGGGGTAGTATTTTGGTCAACAATGCAGGTTTGCTCAACTCTTCTCTGCACACACAGACTGAGAGAACTACACTGATGACAGGCTTTCACAATCATGATATCCATTTTTCTTCTTTCCCATCACCTCAGGCAGTGAACTTTGCATTCGTCCCCCCTGTGGCTCGGACGGTGTTTCTGGGTGGTGTCGCCCTGGTTTTCACAATCTTCCTGTGTCACCTCAGACAGCAGCGACACCATGAACAGGAAAGAACCTGAGACTCTCCTCGTCACATCGAAGGCTTTAGTAAACTAACTAAAAACACAATTCCAAAAAAGCTGGGACACTGTGAGTAAAATCTGAATGCAGTGATTTATATACATCAGAAACCCATAAACCCCAGCAGCTGGTCTGTTCCCAGATGTTTACAGGCTGCTGTTAAACAAAGACGCGATGCTACATTGTAGTAAATATGGACTTATCCCAACTTTTTTGAGATGTGTTTCTGCCATCAGATTCAAAATGAGCTAATATTTTTCTTTAAACGTCACATGATACATTGTTTCAGTTTTTGACATGTTTTGTTCTATTGTGAATCAGAATCAGAATCAGAATACTTTATTCATCCCGAGGGAAATTAGGGGTTACAGCAGGCAGCACGCTAATGGCGCATGCGCACTCACAAAGGAACCTTCTGACCAACTTTACACAAACATCACATTGGGCAGACATGTCAGAAGGTAGGCTGATAGGAAAAAAACAACGAAAATACACTACATGAGGTAAGAGGAGGAGAAAAAAAACTCCACTCAGACTGAGCTCCTAGTGGGAGAACAGTTTGATAAAAGAAAAAACACCTCAGCACAAAAGCACATGACTATCAATACACCATAGAAACACGAGACAAGCAACAGGGCGGGTAAAGGGTAAGAGAGAGCCGGCGTAGACAGCGCATCCGGTCCTGCAGCATCTGTGCTGGTCCAGTTGACTGCTATCATCCCCGGTAGGGCACAAGCATCGAAGGCGTTGGAAAGGGAGGGGGATGAGTGAGTGCTTATCAGTGTAAGTGTGTGTGTGTGCGTGTCCATAGTTTAGCTGAGACAGTGTCCTTCGGCCTATCAGGCTAAGTAAACAGTCCTCCAGCCAATCCAGGTGTCCTTCATGGGGCGGAAAGAATAGTCATCACACAGTCGTTATCAGGGAGTTGTTTTGGTGGGCTCCAGCCTTGGGCCTGCAGCTGGGGCCGTGGTGTCCAAATGTTGAATATTGTTGATTTCTCCTTTGTGAGCAGCTCGAATTCTAGCACTCCGAGGCTGGTCTCTCGATCTCCCGAATAAAAGGTTAAGAGGATCTGGTGAAATCATTTGATTTAAACAGACTAAGAGAATACTGCAACCAAATGCGAGGAAAAAAAATAAAATAATAGCTAAATAATAATAATAATAGCTAAAGCTACACTTTAGCTAGCAATGGCTCAGGGTCACTGTAGCCATTAATTTTACCTGAATCCTTTGCAAAAAATCTTTATAGATTTTGCATCATGGTACTGATCCAGAGTACTTCCCTTATTATTTATTCCTAGTGCTATAACAATAAAGTAATTAAAATAAAAAAAATAAAGCAAAAAATATAAAATAATGTACTTATGGGGATTCAATTTGTTTGACTATCCAGTCTATGCAGGCAGAAAGTTTGTTAAATGTTTAAACTCTAGAGAGACAATCATTTTGCTGCTGTAAAATCAGCACTTTGTCATATTTGAAATATAAATCCATATTTTTTAAAGTGTTTTTTCAGAATATCATAATTATAATAATTCATAATTATGTGGATATGCATATATTTCACAAAAAAATATCTAATAAGTTCTCCAGAAAGGCAGGAAAAGCCCTTGAACTTACTTTAAAACTAAATATGTTCCCTAAACGGTGGACAGACTTAGATCCCTGACATCCTTACCCAGCCAGCTAGCAGCTGTGACCAGCATTACTTGTGCAGTTAATAAAAGGACAGCTAATATTAGTTGCGCTGGTGCACACACGGCACGCCCATTTGTTTCAATTCGACACCTCGCTCTGCAGTCAAGGGCGATCATTGGTTAATAGTAGTCATGTGACTGATGCAAGTCAGATCCTTTTATTTAGCAAAACTGTGATTAATAGTTAAATATTATTGTTGAGGGGCGCAGGCAAGACCCCACACGCACACACACATAAAATAAATAAACAAAGATTTAAAAATTGCCTCAAAAAAAAAAGGGCAATTAGGGCACCAATCAGGAAAGGGGCAGGTGCTTTAAACTTCCTCCGTTTCATCCTCACTTCTCTCTTGGCTTTAGTTAGAAAAACCCGAGCAAACGCTCAGTCTTTAAAGAACTAGTTGTAGCAAAGCTGACAAGATGAAAAACAGGCACATTTCAGTCAATCGCATATTTTCCTTTCTCTCCCTCTCTGTCCTCCTCTCTCTCTCTCTCTCTCTCTCTCTCTCTCTATATATATATATATATATATATATACATACATACATTGGGTGAATGTGCAGTAGTAGCAGCAAGCAGGTGAATTATGTACATTAAGCAGGTGAATTATGTACATTAATATGAATAGACATCTGACTATTTTACAGGATAGACAATATAAACATATTTAAAATTAAAGGAATTGAAATGTACATTGTGCCTTGGTTTAGTGTCTGGGAGAGTCCTGTCTCAGTCCTGTATCTTATACAAACCTTAAATGTTGTAGTGAATAAAAAAATAAATCAATTGAATACAGGCTGCTGTTGTGATTTGCTGTCATTGTAATCTGGAGCTTCACTGTTACAAACACTGAAGACAAATTCAAGCAGAAGATGAATAGAATTTTTAACAAACTAAAATAATTAAGTAGATCAGCTCCTTGGCCGCAACTCCCGATATACCAGCAGAGTGATTCAGAAAGTTAAAATGAACCGCTTAAATCGTTAGATTTAAGCTACAATAACTAAGTTTTTTGTTTAAGATAATCGACTATGTGTACGTTAGCATATGCTACTTCCGGTGCGGAAACTCTTGTGAGAAGCTTTGTTTCCGGTCCAAAACAAGTTAAGCAAATGAATGAATCAAGCGGCGATTTACATTTCTACAGATGTCTTGGGCATTTACCCAATATATCTGTAAATGATGTTCATCGACTTGTCGATGTTTTTCCCCCGCCTCAGGGCAAAAGAGAAAAGGGATTCAAATGTTATATTTCTCAGCTGTCCCTCCTTTATCGCGGGTGTTAGGTTCTAAAAATAACCAGCGATAGGTGAAATCAAGTGGCCAATTTTATTTTTTGACAGTGCAAAACGTTTCGTGGACATCGTGGACATACAGTACTGCACTTCAGAGTCACACTGCTATCAATCGATGCAGCGATTCTGTACTGTACAGGAGAGACGTCCCGGAGGAGATCGTCTGCAGCGATCAGGACGCAGGACACAATGTGACGTAAAAAAAAAATAAGCATGCAAACTTGCACTAAAAAATCAGCGAAACAGCGAGGTGAAAGGTGAACCGCGTTATTAGCGAGGGACCACTGTAATTTTTAAGGTAAGTCACAACATACACTTCGTAAATACTAATGTATAGAAACCGTTACCAGCAATCATTCATTTTTTGTGTGGCTTTTTTTCAGGGTTTGTTAACGTGCTGTGTAGGTGTGTACTTGACTAACTGATCTCGACATTATGGGGGAAACATCTGGCTTGACTATTCTTCACCTGCAGTTTGAATGCTGAACATTTGTCTGGTTAAATCATAAGACCAGTCACTATACAGAGATGTGCTTCTGAATGTGGACGATGTGTCTTCTGCTGCAGTAATGCAGTTCTGCTTGTGTTGAATGATGTAAACAACTGATCGATCTAAACTCTTTAATTTTTTATGACACAACAGTTGTGAGTGTTCCCACCTTCTCCTCTTTGTAACTTAACGCGAACTTTCCGTTTTCGAGTTTTGGACATGATTTTGGAGTATATCTTCGCAGTAGCGATTGACCGCAAGGTAAAGCTACCGGAAATGTACAACCCCACATCCGGTCTCAAACCAGGAAGTTAGCATTTTCTCGTGCACAGGGTCTATTGAATATATTTGGGGAAAGGGAAAGTGGAACGAAATTTTAAATACAAAACTGTGTGCTGTGTGTCGTTATTTATTTGTTTTTGAAGAGCAAAATAACTTGAGCCCTGTCAAAGGTCGTTGCCATGGACACGCGGTGGCAAACAGCTGAAAGCCTCGTTTAAACCTTCTTTGCTTGTCTCGTCAGTGTGTTTTCTTCCGTCAAAACCTAACAAGCTCTTCAACTGCAAACAGCAAGAGACTTTATTGAACGTTAAATTTCGTGTCTAGAAAGGATTTCTTTTGTTTAAGGTAAAGAAAAAAGTTAGTTTTTTTTACAATGACCCAAAGGTTCAACTACCAAAGAAATCCACTAAACATTGGCGCTCCTCGCTGGGGTGGTCCGCTTTACAATGAGCTCAACGCCCTCCGAAGAGCAAACCAAGACCTCAGCGAGAGCGCATACATGCTGAGGAGACGTCTAAATGGTCTCTTGGAAGAAAGGCAACGCTACATCCACTGGGATCTTTTTGTAAAGTATAAAAACGAAACAGAGCAGAAATACAAGGAACTTGAAGAACGTTACAAACAACTGGAAGCAGAAATGAAAACAGCGGAGGAGCAGAAGCAAGAAATGGAAAATCCAAAAGATGCAAGTGTAAAAGTGAAGCCAGACAAAGAGGCCCAGAGTCAGAAAGGTGTGGAGGAAATGCTGGAACACCAGCAGGAGTGTAAACACATGAAAGAGGAGCCTAAAGATGAGGAGGAACAATTGGAGCAACTTAAGAATAACTACAAAGTACTTCTGCAGAATTATACAAACTTGATGGAGTTGCATGGGCAGAGAAAATGTTGTGAGCAAGAGACAGACACTACAAAAGACCAGAAAAAGCAAGAGAAGCAAGAACAAATGGAAGTCGAAGAGAAAGAGAAGCAAGAAAAGAAGGAAAGAGGTAAATGGAGATTGTTTAGGAAGTTTTTTGCTGAAAGGGGCATTGAGGAGGCTGCTGAACTTCAAGATAGATACGAGACCTTCTGACCTCCTTTCACCACCTTCCTCTGTTACGACCCTCACCTGCAGACCCCATACATCCTTCTCCACACCCTCAACCTTCCTGCTTTCATCTCTTCACCTCCACTCACCCAGCCCCTCTCCTCCACCTGCAGGGAGGTGTCCCGTGTTAATGTAATTAAAAGCATCATATAGAATTCTGCTCAGCATGTCTGTTTCTCTGTGTAAGTTACTTTGGTTGATTAACGTGAGTTTTTAGTTTGTCACATTAAAGAACAAAGTGGGAAAATACATTGTACAGATACACAAACAGTTTGGTTTAACTGTGTTTCTGTGTATAAAATGATCTCATCATGTTAATGTCTATTAATTTAATAACATTATATGTTCTACTTCACTTCCAACTTTACCAAAATATGAAATACTAAAGTTTATTTTCCGCTATTGAATCAAAACAAACGAAATTTTCACCATCAATAAATTTGGCTTATCTCAAATTTGCAGCTTACTAACTCAAACATCTGGGAATGTGTTTGAGATCATAACCTGTTGACTTCTGGGTGTTGTTGTTTTTTTTCTTTTTAAACATAGTATTTGAATGAATACTTAGTGTACACCACCACTTCCTTCGGTGCTCCCTGGGCATACACTGTGCGATTTTTTTTTTTTTTTTTGGCCCATTTTGAGCCGATTTTTCAGTCGTGCGACCGTTTTGGGCTGTTAATCCTCCAATATGCATAGATCAAACATCATTATCACAACAAGAACCACTTGAGAGATCAGCATAGAAAAGCGGGGTAGTAATAAAACGGCACTGTAAATGTCAAAACCCCCAGGCAGAGATCTGAGAGGAATAAAGAGGTCAGGGAGCAATAAAACATTAAAATTCAAATATGATGTCGCCTTTTTTACATTTTGGCGGCACCCTGTGGCCTCAGCTTCATTTGCAGAATGCATGGTGTAGCGATGTAGCATGGAAAACGCAAGACACATTACCGGGTATGAATGCCTGGTAAAAACGAAGGCTATTATAATTTTAATAATGAGGTCACGTAAAATTTTCCACTTAACTAACCAAAACAATTTGTTCATATGCTAAATATAAATCATGCTCCTGTTGCTAAACCATTTCTGATACAAAATGTAATCTAAACAATTCATTTTTAAAGCTCTGTGATATAAAACTACTTTTTGGGTGAAATTCCGTGTTTATTTTCAAAATGCCTGATAAAAAAAATAATCCTTCTAGTATTTTACTCAATGTACTAATTTGCTTAAATACTTATAACTAAATTAAACCAAAAAGATGCGAAAAGGTGAACTCGAGAAATGCTCATTTTCTGTTTCTACCACTGGGGGCGCCATCCCATATCATCCGAGCTGTTGGGGCAGGAAACGCATGCTCTCTAACCAATCAGGCGCCTGAGATCTAAGCGCACAGCTTATCGCGAGACCTCGGGTCTTCCTTTTCCCTTTTCGCTCTGAGTCCAAGATGGTAGGTCCTGCTAACAGAATTTCTAAAACACGATAGTCAGACTATCCGCGGTCATCCTCTGAATTAAACCACCTGATGTTTTAGATGAAAACATTTACACGTTATAAACATACTTTATGTCCGAGTCGTGCTAAGATTTCGTGTGATTTGACTTTATAATTCACATTAGCCTATATTCTTGGGAGCCGACACCGGTGGTAGCTTTACGCCTTCAAGTTGAGAATAAGTCAGATTTACAATGGGTTAAAGATGCTATATATTATCACAGGTCACTGTTTATTTTTGTCCCAAATTTAACGTATGTGTCGTAAGATCAGAAGTTTCCTTATTTGACGCTATATGCATGTTTGCTATGCCGTTCAGAGTTAGCGGTTAGCTGCAGAGTGTCAACGTGTGTATCGGCCGCTGTTATGTGGATGAGTATGAGCTATGTAGTGTGTAATATCCCTCTTAAATGTATTCTATTTTGTTTTCGGTGTTATATATTTAATTTTAAAGATAAACAGTTGAGGGTTAGATGTATGAGGTGTTCTTGGTCAAGATTATGTTTTTCTTACCTGATTAATATATGAATCTGCTTCTAATCAATTTTCCAGGGAGTCGACATCAGGCACAACAAGGACCGTAAGGTGCACAGGAAGGAGCCAAAGAGCCAGGATATCTATCTGAGGCTCCTGGTCAAGGTAAGATTAATTTCTAGGTGTGTGAAGTTTGAAATGGTAGCTTGTGCATTTTAACTATTGAACAGTCTGAAACCCGTAATCCTGACATTCCTGGTGTTTTGCCTTTAACAGTTGTACAGGTTCTTGGCCCGCCGCTCCAATGCTCCCTTCAACAGGGTCGTCCTGAGGAGGCTGTTCATGAGCAGAACCAACAGGCCTCCCATTGCTGTCTCCCGCCTGGTAGGTCTTTCTTCCTCTCACTTTGATTTTCACACATGTATCCTCCTGTTTGCTTTTACTATGGTGTCCAGGTTAATTGGTTAGTCTTCAGCATCCCTGGCCTAATGTACCGAACTGTGCAGTGAACCTAAAATAAAGCTGGAAGAGGGCTATCAGGGCTTCTCTAAGGTTTCTTCTTATGAGAGATGCACTAATTGCAGTTTACTGATTCAGATTTCCAATTTTTTGAGTGTATTTCCTTTCTAAGGACTACAATTGACAGCATATACTAACAAAATGA
The DNA here is from genome assembly GCF_057382095.1 of Aulonocara sp. 'chitande type north' Nkhata Bay. Lineage (NCBI taxonomy): Eukaryota > Metazoa > Chordata > Actinopteri > Cichliformes > Cichlidae > Aulonocara > Aulonocara sp. 'chitande type north' Nkhata Bay. Next base: position 27,084,721 of record NC_141354.1, on the reverse strand, counting down.
ATTCTTTAAGGAAGAAGTTACTCTTATAATAAAAGAGGCTCACTTTACAGTTTCGCCCAAGCTGCAGAAAGTTACAGGATCTCTCGTTTAAACAAATGAAACAATGGATGGAAAGAGGTAGAAAATTTTAATGGAAAATGAGTTGCTGTATGCCTACTGTTACCTGACAGATTTGATCACATCAATCAAAGCAGGTTCAGCAGATTTGTGTAAGAAGACAAATGCCGGATACTGGAATAATAATGTTGCTCATTGCCATAATTTTCCTCTTAACTGCTTTGACCCTTTGCGCATACTGAAGCTGCTGACTGGTGGCTGTCTCTGAGCTTTGGATTGCTTTAGTTCTAGATGCTTTACGTTTGAGTTTCTTTAAAATGTCTGTGTTTAGGTTTTGATTAGATTTGGTTTTCCTGGTATGAACATTCCTGACATAAGTGGACAACTTGTTGTTTTCGCTCAGTGTGAAACCCACACTCGCAGTATGTCCGGTATAGCTGTGAGTGTGTGAGTGCAACTTCTTTTCTGCAGCACCGTGCATGTGTTGCGCATTCATGAAATGGTAAGCTTCGTGGTAATGGTAAATCGGTCATGTAGGAGGCTGGTTGTTGGAACCAGAATGTTGGAAAGTTGGCTGATTGTGCGCCCTGGATCGGTGCATCTCTGCTACTCTTTCAATTTAGTTTTTAATGCGTCTTTAGAGATTCTGTAAAACAAATGACTGGATTTTTATTTTAGTACTCCCTGTTATCAGTTCTATAATCACACATTGATTTGCCTCAATTTCTTCTTCTTTTTTGTTTGTTTATTTTTTTCCCCTAGATCCGTAAGATGAAGCTTCCCGGCCGTGAGAACAAAATCGCTGTCGTCGTGGGAACAGTCACTGATGATGTCAGGATTCAGGATATCCCCAAGCTCAAGGTAGGTCTTACATTTAAGAAAAAACAGTTCAACTTCACTCCCACCCCCACCAGAAAATACATTTACTAACTGCTTCTTCAACATTGTAAAGGTGGCTTAAAAAAAAAAATCTCAAATCAGACCTCACCTCTTGCTTGCTGTCCCACAGATTTGTGCTCTGAGGGTGACTGATGGTGCCCGCCGTAGGATCCTGAAGGCAGGAGGTCAGGTGATGACCTTCGACCAGCTGGCTTTGGCTTCTCCCAAAGGACATGGCACGGTGCTGCTGTCAGGTAACTGAACATATTGAGTTGGAGATCCTATTTTTGAAACGAGCTGTTTCCACCAGATGCCCTAGAAACTGGCCAATAAGGAAGATGTACCAGATAACAGCTTAAGTGTGCAGTTTGCTGAAGCTGTAGTGGTTGAGCTTCATTGGCTATTTGGAGGCTAAGAACACACTGCAATAGATGAGGATTGTACATCAAACAACTATGTATTTTTCTGCTTTCAATGGCAGTCAATATCTTACTTCTGCACAAGAGAACACTGTCTTAGCCTATCTGAAACCACATAAGATTTTTTCACCTGACTTTTTTTTTGAGGGAATGTTCAGTCATTATTGTCATTAGAGATAACCAAGCATTAAAATATACTCATTTAAATATTGGTACAACCAAAAAATTGGCAAATAACACCAATAATCACATGCAATAAGAACTGATGACTGGGTTGAAGTTCAGTATTTTTCCAGAGCAGATTGCTTGTTTCTAATTTTTTTTTTTTTTTTAATTGTTTGAGAATGTTAAGTTTTTATTAGTTTCTGTGTTAGCTTTATACTTGATTATTAGGTGGATATTGTATGCTCAAGGTACAATATTTAGGATAATCATTAACAGGTTTTAAGTAGTAGAATTGAAACTGGTAGAATCACAGTCTTGAAGACATCCAAAGTCTCGTTAGGCAAGCTGTGATTTACACAGTTCACCAAACCAACGAATACTAAAACTAAGGACGTGTCCTCTTGTTATTTTATTACAGTTTTCTAACTTCAAACAATCACGTTAGTTCAGTTCACATGTAAATATTTAGTTTAGCTTAGGTAATTACATACTATAATGTTGCAGCATTGTGTTAAACATTTGTCATCTGCTTTTTTTTCTTCCTCAAATAGCCTCGATAATTACATTAAATAAGTGCAAATATTAGATTTTAGGGTCTGTTACACTCTTAAGGCTTTCACGGTCTTCTTGTTCCTTCAGGTGTTTAGTATATTTGGTAAGGATCTATCAGTGTGATATTTGACTCCTGATTCAAACAGCTTTATCTCGTATTGGCGGATCGATTCATTTGTGATTAATTTGTCACACCTCAGCACTGTTTGGTGCAGGTGGAGATAGCATAGCATGTAGGAAGCAAACAGCAGTTAGGACATCATATTCAGCATCAGCAGACATCTGAGGTCGGAGCATTATAACTTCAAAAAACTTGCAGTGGTGCTTCCCTAATATTTACAAATCTGGTCCGTACTAAAATGTGATTCTTGCACTTAAATGGTAAATGGACTGCATTTGTATAGAAGCTTTACTAGTCCCTAAGGACCCCAAAACGCTTTACACATTCAGTCACCCACCCATTCACACACTGGTGATGGGGCGCATTGACAGAGGCGAGGCTGCCGGACACTGGCGCCACTGGGCCCTCTGACCACCACCAGTAGGCAACGGGTGAAGTGTCTTTCCCAAGGACACAACGACCGAGACTGTCGGATCCAGGGCTCGAACCGGCAACCTTCCGATTACAAGACGAACTGCCAATTCTTGAGCCAGATCGCCCCTCAGCCACGATCGTGATTCTTGCACTTAATTTAATATCTGACATAAGGAAAAGGAAACAAATTATATACTTATTATTATTATTATTATTATTATTATTATTATTATACAAATTATATATTTTTTTTAAAAGAATACTTGAACTAAATCCGAGTTGGAGTGATGTTTGATTGGAACTGGGTCCGGGTCTCCCATCAGTTATGACTTTTGTGTGTGTGTGTGTGTGTGTGTGTGTGTGTGTGTGTGTGTATATATTTTAACCTTTAATATCGTCTTTTCCTCCAGGACCTCGTAAAGCCAGAGAGGTTTACAGGCACTTTGGAAAGGCTCCTGGAACCCCTCACAGCCACACCAAGTAAGTGTACATCTGATGTGAAGTTGCTGTTGTAAAAAAACTACTTAGCCTTAGGGCTGTTCGATATAACAATATATATCGGATGACGATATAAAAACATCTATCGTTTCATTTTACGCTGTCATTTGTTTCGTGGTATCGCAAAATAAACTGTTTACTGCAATATTTTTTCATCGTTTTGATGGTCACTGTAGTGGCTATATTAATTTCTTAAAGTTCTCTCTTATATAACCACACTACAGACGGACGAGCGCCTCTTTTTAGTTGTCGTTAGCAACAACGACCATCGCGTATCCGCTTGTTTATTTTCCACATAAACCTTTCACAATTAAGCTCAAGATCCTGTTGAGACTCTTTCTCGTGATTCAGTTTATTTTGAAGAGTATGCAGTGTTTACGGATGAGAAGCAAAAAATAGCCGTCAGGTGCTAAAAAATAAACCTTAGACTCAAACGTTAGAACAGGCTTTTCCCTGCAGCACGCCGTGTAATAAATACTCACAAAGAAAACGGCGGCCGTTACAACTTATGACTGAAAATGTGTAGTTTCATGCATCGGTTAAAACAATGGACTCCAGGTACATGGCGCCCAGCTGGAAACACTTCACGAGTCGAGCTGCCAGAGATTCACAGAATTTACAGAAAATGTTAAAATTTTGTGATTTATATCGTTATCGGATGATAGATGTTTTATATCAGGATATGAGATTTTGGTCATATCGCACAGCCCTACTTAGCCTTTAACTAAAGCTGGTTATGTGCATGTACTCAGGACTGCGTTGAGAGAATCAGGGAGACCATTGTCCACACTTGCCTTAACTTGCCCTTTCTTGTCTGTAGCACACATAAGGAGATTATAAGCCTCATAGTTCTCTAAGCACTAATCAATGTTTAGTTTTAGCAGGAAGTGACATATTCAGAATGTCTGGACACAGTTTTGTGCTCTTGTGGTTAAGTTTTTGATGGTCATCATACTCACACAGCTGTGAGAAGCGCTTCCAATGCATGTTTGAAAACTGCTCAAGGGATTCTCAGTAGTCCACTGTTGCTTCATGCTTTAAATGCCCAGGAGTCCACAAAGGCCAGAATTAAATGATTTCCTTATTCTGGCATGCTTTTTTTTTTTTTTTTAAGGGTTTACATTCAGACTTAGTAAATACACGTCCAGCTGTTTCTTGGGCTCGTCTCCTAGGACGAGATTACAAAAGTGAATTAGAAATCTCCGCCCTATTAAAAGCATGATTGAAGTGGTAACCACTTCAGTCATAATTAGTAAATAAATCTTACAGGTGGTAGACATGGTACATATCTCTTGATTTAATCAGTGTTTGATGTTTTTAAATACAATAGTTTTAAGGTTTGAGGAGTTCAGAGGTGGTGTTGGTTGTCAGTGTAGAACAATGTCTTTCACACATGTTAATAATGATGTTATAAAAAGACTTGAGCTAAATCAGAAGACACTTCTAAAGTACTTTACATGTTGATGAAACCTACCTTTAACAAGTAAAGACATGTGAGGCTGATGTAAGGTAATGATGAATTGATGGAAATGTGTTCCCAAACAAAATAAATTCCAGCACTTTGTCCCAAACAAATGAAGCTCTTAGGATGATGTATGATCCATCAACATAGCTGGATTGTGACTCACAGGATGATGTAAAGGCCCAGCCATGAAAGGCTTCATTCAAATACCTGCTTCGGTCTTTTCCCACTGGAAAAATAAGAGATCGATTTTTACCACTGACATTGAGTTCAAGGGACAAATGGAACTTAATCTTATGTGTTAGATATGCTAAATTTAAACCCTTTTGTGTCTTTCTCCAGGCCCTACGTCCGCTCCAAGGGCAGGAAGTTCGAGAGAGCCCGTGGTCGCAGAGCCAGCTGCGGCTACAAGAACTAATGCGTTTTTGTTTTCACTCTGCTACCAATAAAAGGCTGGTTGTACAAAATGTCTTCTGTGTTTTTGTTTGCCTGCTTGCTCTTCGCAAAATACACCCTTCATTGTTAATATGGTGGAGCTCGTGTTAAAGCACCAGCCATGCTGGAAGACAAGAATGGCATGTGGCTAATAAACTGAGGTCCCCACGTAAATGTTACAGGACACGTCTTTTAATTGGCATTTATCAGCCGGCCTGATAACAAGTGAGTTGGCCAGGAAGTGCTGGTCTGTCAATGATTGGAGAATGTCGGTGGGTGGGTGTTCTGTTTTCCTTATCGTCATTGGATTTCCTCTCCGCCGCTCAGAGCTGCTGCTCCTGCGTCTCCACATACTTCCTGCACCGAGCCACAGCATTCAGAGGCTATCTGTCGAAAGAGGGGAGCCAAGATGAGGTAGTTGGGGCTTATTTCTTTTCTTCTTTAAAAACCATGAAATGATATTAAACATGGGTTATACAGATATGCTTCTGGCGACATACAAAGCTCGAAAACAACTTTTCCTGTTGCTCATTTTGATAGGGTCTTAATAACTGCTAGCTAAAACCATGTGTCCTATGCGCTAATTTAAGTATTTAATTAAACAAAAGGGGCATTTTATTTCGATTTGTCCATAGTGTTCCTCACTAATCTTTAGTGGAGTTATATTTGAATATATTTGTCGGGTTGAACTGGGACTATATGTCAGTTAGAAAGCCCCTAGTTAGCCCCTGTGCAGCGTGTCAGCCGTTTACATTAGCTAATGTTAGTGACGCTCGATTCACAACTATTGCTTAGCAGCTCTGTTTACCGTACACAAAGACCCGCTTCCTGCAGTTCATATTTCACCTTCTCATTTCTGGCACTACAAGCTAGAATTATCGGCTCTAGCTCGCCTGTGCTGTAACTGTCAAAATACAGCTAAACATGAACAGGTTAGCAGGCTAACAGCCTGTCAAATCCATGTAGCATTAAAGTTTAACCACATAGACGTAGCTCTTACTACCAGACAAGCTGCTAATAAATGTTTAATAACGCCTTTACTACAAGAGCGACCTCGAATTCAAAAGTGTAACCTTATCGAAAATTGGCTTTGTACTTTGAAGTCACTCAAAGACAACCTCATTGTGTGGGAGACCAAAATTAGTCGGAGCATAGTATTATTATTATTATTATTATTATTATTATTATTATTATTATTATTATTGGGTGTCCCCGCCCTGCGATTCAAGGACAGGGTAAGGTGCAACAATGGGCATCGGTAGGGTCTTTTTCTGTGTGTGTGCTTTATCAGGACGGGACATCAGCCAAGTATTGATTTTGTCTACACCACAGCTTGCATAATGTTTCCTGACTGCTATAAAAGTTGAAAGATGTGAACAGTTTATTAATTTAGGGTAAACCGAAGTCCCAGGTGAGACTGCAGCAATTGTACTTTATGAGCTAAAGTCTAATGATCTGTCTCCTGCTGACTTGGTAATTTATCATTGCTATAACCTCACGTGTAATGTAATTTGAAAATAATACATGTGTTTCGGTGTATTTTGATTATATATCCAGGGTTTTTCTAGGGTCAACATGAGTATTTTATGCAGAAGTCTGTGCGTTTTCCTATTATATGGGGACATGTTGTAAAACAAAGTTATGTTTAAGCTTGACTGAATGAAATCCCACTTTCAAAAATCATACCTCTGTTTGTTTTACTTTGGTAGAAGTTTAAAACCTTTTTGGAGGGAAATAAAAGATTTACCATACAGGGAAAATCCTGATATGGCTCTTTGATAAGAGGTGATACCAGACCTCCTTGTTTGGTACAAATATGAGACTGTACTAATGCTTATTGCAAAGTCTGTAAAATATAATACAATTATTTAGGTTAGGTTATTTAAACCGTGAAAGAGACACTGTGTCCCTAAATCCTGTTACGCAGAAGTTACCCTGAATTAGAAAAAAAACACATGAATTGTCATGCAACCTTTCCTCTACAAAAAATAGTGTCTCAGCAAGCCAGTTGAGGATGTGTGACTCTTGAGTCATTACGTGGTTTATCACAGACGCACCTCAGGTCAAAGGGCATAACGAATCTTATATTGCTTCACCCTGTACCCATAATCAGTTTTCTTATCATCAATGTCCTCCTCTGTACTTGACTGAAGTATTGTTTTTGTGCAGTACAATCAATCTAAAGTTTTATTCATTTCATGTAATTTACTGTTGTGCTTCTTAAATTTTGATTTCTTAAATATTTGCAAAATCATGTCATGGTTATCACCACAGCGTTGTGGTGTGGTCATAGTGCTGAGGCTTGTACTGGCAAGCAAGATTCTGCTCTTACTGAGGTAACATCAGCTATAACACTGGATTATCAGTGTTACAAAGGGTGATTCGCTTTTTACCAGAGTAAATGATCTATTCTGACCCATGGACCTAATGGTACAGCTATTTTGAGGGGGTGAAGTTTTTGTCTGAGAAATTTTGAAAAATGAGAAACAATGGATTCTTAGTGCCATCCATCCATCTACCACTATCATGGTTTGAATGTGTACCAGTCTTACCAGAGTGACACCCCCCCCCCCCCCCCCCCCCCCCCCCCATTGCCTCCCCTAGTACTTCCAGGAAGACGCCAAGGTATTCACAGTCTTTCTGGGAGATATAATCTCTCCAGCACCTCTTTGGTGTACCCCAGAGCGTCCTCACGATAGGACATGACCAAAACAGTTCACCTTGGAGGCACCCAGGGAGCATCCCACTCCTTTTGATGTGTAGGAGGAATGACTCTACTTTGAGCCCTTCCAAAACGACCAAGCTTCTCACCCTATCTCTAATCTGCTGATTGTGTTGATGATGTCAGTATTTCAGTTCACTACCCAGAGCTTGGGTCCACAGGTGAGGGTAGGAATGTAGATCAACAGGTCAACAGATCATCAAGTTTAGCTCTCTCTTCACCGCAATAAACCGGTTTATCGTCCACATCATTGCTGATGCTGTGCCAATCAGCCTTTCAAACTCGCATCACTCATGAATCAGACCCAGAAATAGTTAAACTCCTTCACTTCGGCCAGCAACTCCTCTCTAACCTTGAGTGGGCAATCACCCCTTTTCTGACTGAGAACCTTGTGTCTTAGGCTACGTTCACACTGCACACTGTCTTAATGCTCAATTCCGATTTTTTGATCAGATCCGATTTTTTTGTCTGCTTGTTCACACTACAAATAAAATGTGACAGCAAAAGCGCTCTAGTGTGAACCCTCAAAGTGGCCCGCATGCACAAAAGAAGACATCACACACAACGCGCTCTGTTTAGACCCAGAGCAAACAGTATTGTTTGACTGATAGCCCTTAATATAAAGACTTGTTTCAGTCTTTACGTTTCCCAATTTTTCTTTAAGTTATAAAGTTATTTTGTTATTTACATATGGCCTAATAATTATCCTTATTGCAGTTTTAGAGAGGAGCTGTGCTTCAAAGGATAGTTGCAGGTTTCTGTCAGAATCTGCAGATTATACAGTACAAATAAAATGTTCACGTTTCTCCAACGTTGTCTTCCCAACAGTTTAGGGTAGGGTCAAAAAAGTCGGATTTGATGCGCTTTTGCTTGCAGTGCGAACATAGCCTTAGATTCGCTAATTCTTATCCCACTTCACACTAAGCTACCAACCACCTCGGTGCTGGAGGCCACTTCCTGGTGAGGCAAAAAAAATAAATAAAAATTGCATGATTCCACAAAAAAGCAAAGAGATTATCCATGGCCTCCAAAACAGAAACCTTCCACAATCTTACTGCACTTAGAAATTCTGTCTACAAAAGCTGCAAATAGAACTGGTGACAAAGGGCAGCCCTGATAGAGTCCAACTTCCACCGGGAGCGGGTCTGACTCTTACTGCTGGCAATGTGAACTAAGCTTTCACTGGCTGTACAGGAACAGGCTTTTTTCTGTTTGCTGCTAGCAAGTTTAAAGTAGTTTTAGTGTTCTGTACGCCTTTAGTAGCATGATCTTAAAACAGGACACCTGTGCCTTGTTCTTACAAACTTTATACAAAGTTTGTGAATAGACAGGAAAACCATATTTTTCTTTATTTTTTACATGTTCTCACACAGTTTAACCTCACTGGCACTGAATTTAAAATGTTTTACATACACGTATGTCAGATCCTCCTGTGTCTTAATGACAGATCAAGCGAACGCACTTGCAGGTAGTTTGGAAAACACTGGGTTAAGTTATTGAGCTGATCAGTGCATGTTAGAGTAACTGAAACCAGATAAGGAAAAAATATTCAGGGTATGCTGAACTTGCTTCTTAGTCAGGCCCCTGCTTTTGTTTCTTTTTCCTACTGTTGTTTTTTTCCACTAACTGCTGTTCTCCTTTGTCCTCAAACAGGAACAGAGATATTTGGGAGGGAACGTGAGGCTTGACTCAAGGACTTTAAGATGACATAAACTAAGGACCCAACTGGAACTGTCTCCTTGTTTGTCTTTTGTTTTGTTTCTGTTTTTGTTTTTGATTTCTGTTGTCATTTTTGTTTTTTCACCTGTCTTTGTGTTGCTCCTCCTCTTGGGGGGTAGTACTTGATTGAGTGAATGTTATCACACTACTGTCTGGAGAACTGGCTTAGTCACTCCTTTTGTCTGCCTCCTTTATGTCACTTAGAACAAGATAGCAATAGAAGTGTCAAAGGTCTTGAAAAGTCTGCACTAATCTATCTTTGTGGCATTAATTACTTTTTGGGCAACACTTAAAATGCAACTTACTTTACAAAAATGTAGCCTCCTTGTCTAAACAAGGTGTGTTTGTGTTTTGTCTTGATCATACTTAATGATCATTTTTAATGCAACTAAGAGTTTCATTTTTGTCCATATGTGTAATTATTTAAGGCGAATTGTCATTGTTAAGTAGCTGCTGAGCTGCCCTGTATTGCTATCACAATAGGCAGCTTTTACATTGTAATGTAAACTTATTTTTATACTTTGTGAAGAACACTTTTTTTTTTTTGCTTAAATGACTGATTCTACATTTTATAAAAATCCTGTTTGTTGTGACTATGTTGATGTATTTTCTGTCCACTTTCCAATTCGGAGCCAACTGTATGAGCTGACAGCTCCACAGATCACACCTTGATGGGAGGTTTCTAACTGTGACACAAAGACTGGTCTTAAGCAGTTCCCATCTTCACTGGATCAATAAAAAATACTCTAATTTGAAGAAGGATTAAACTGGGAAACGTTATTTGTATTCTTTTCAAATGAAGACATATATCTGAACTGGAACGACAGGAAGATCATTTTTTGTGACTTTTACCCCTGACAAAAAGAATGATTTCGAAGAGATTTTAAGGAGAAAGTTCTCGACAGACATAGTCTTTCAATTTGTGCTGCAAAACATGAACAGCTGGTAGATTGCCCAGCTCTTCAAGCATCTGAGTTCAGAAGCCCTTGTTTTTTTTTTAGACTGATTAACTTTGAGCAAAGAAAATGCGATCCCCAGAACCTTCCTCACCTTCTCCAGCAGAAGCTCTCCTTCATGGTCAGTTTGCCAGCTGGGGAACAAACAGCAACAATAACAGTAGTCCCAACAGCCCCGGTGGTTCAGGAGGGCTGTCCCCAGCTGCTCCTCCAACTCCAGCTCCGGCATCCAACTACGCCCTGACCCTCACCCACACCCACATACATATACAACGCCTGTCCCCCCGGCCTGGAAAAGAAGCTCGTCTCCTGCTACCCTTATTAGAGTTGGTGGGGTGCAGCTGCCCCCGGTCCCCTGCTCCCCCTCTGCTGGTGCTGTACTGGTACCCACCAGGAAAACGAAGGAAAGGAGTGTCCCGGCGCAGGCAGGTGAGGGCCTATCTGGCAGAAAGCAGAGCTGAAGCTGAGAGGTGGTCGGCTGCTGTACAGTGTCTACTTAGAGGTGTGATGGTCACTGCTAACACAGGTGAGTGTATGTTTTACCTGTGGTTTGTTTGTGCAGCTTGGATCTTGTTTCTAAATGAACATACAAAAGACTGTAGCAGTAGCTACACATTTTGCGTATTTATATACTGTAGAGTGTGATTTTTTTGTTTTTGTTTTATTGCATGAATTTTATTATGTTGTCTTAAATGTAAGTATGTCATAATGATAAACTTTTATTATAAATGACCATGGGCAGTAGAAGCAAAGCTTTTGAAAATTTTCCAGGAGTAATTCAGACAGTTTTTATTTTATTTTATTTTATCACAATTTAATAATAATAATTTAATAATAAAAAAAGCAAATTAGTGAACAATAAGGCAAAAAATTCATTAAGGCAAAATTCAGTTTTCCGATGTCTTATATACAACTACATCTGCTCTATTATATTATATAAGACTAGGCTGAAATCGATTTGATAGTGGCAGCAACTGTAAACCACAGTTCGCCCTGATCGTTGGTACTGTACACTGAGCTGATGGCCTAATTAAAAGAGTAACACTAATAGCTTATCACAGTGTTTATGGAGCTTTAGCCTTTGTATTTGTCTCCTTGATAAAGTCTTGAATTTCAGATGCTTACAGTAGAAAACCTACACAATGTAGCATCAATCCACTTTGCTCCATGCCCTCTTTGTAAACTTCTACTAAGCCTAGCGTAATGTCACAGGGAACCAAGACTTTAATGTATTACATTTCCTCACTGAGGGCACAAATGGTAACAAGACTAGTTTAACATTTTGGGGCATTATATAAAAGACAAATGAGGATTAACACTAATGCACCCTAAGAGGCTGTGAGATTTAGCATCGAGAGCTTTTGGATTTTGTGTGTTTCACATAACAGGATCATTTTCTTTATTTTTTTTGTGGGGTTTTTTCCATCTAAACCTATACGTCCTTCCTCTTATCTTTCCTGCACATGTGGTCTGTATCTTTCAGTGTCTAATGCAGAGACAGAGGGCGGGGAGTCACCATCCTCAGTTATCTGACAGCTCAGCATGAACTTTGTGTTTGTGTTTACTTTTTTTGTCTCCATTGTCTGTGTGGCACAGAGTTAATCGGCATCTCCCATCTTCTGTTTTTCTTTTCCTCGTCTGTAGGCTCACTCTTTAATCCTTAAGTCTCTTAAATCTCCTCGTCTTCTGAGATCTTTAGTGCATACCCTTCACTCGCAGTGATGCAGCTGTCATTCTTTTTTTAATTTCTGCTTGTGTAACATTCATAATCACACTTCTGAATCACTCAGTGGCCCAATACTGAGAATGTTTATGCTGACGGGCATTATAGGTGTGGTCAGATGGGTTTTCCGCACAATAGCGTGAAGTGTGGTTTATTGCATAATCAAGGATTATGTGACAGCACAGCCACATAATATCCTCTCATGCACCAGTGGTTTCATCTATAACATACTACAGTTTATATTGAATTTTATCCTTAGATATTTACTTTCCCCACAGGTTTTATAGAACAGGACTAGAGTAATTTCATTGCCTTCGTATGCCACTGTTTAGTTTTGACCAACTATAATACCTATAATTTGAAGTCTAAATGTGCCCTTTATCATATATCTGACTTTAAATGATTGACAAACTCACTCTTGAAGGACAGTGTGATATGTATTCTGTCAGGAGAACTTTAGGAGGCTTCAAATGGATAAATGCATTCAAAGTCCAAGGTTGGGCAACACTGTAATACCAGCTTAGCTTATGTCCCAGTTGGCTGGTTTTGAAAATGTGCTGAACCACTTTCTTTGTCCTGGACCAGAGCTGTGCAGGTTTTAATTAATCCATCCTGTTCTGTCTTTCTTGTGAAGAATTTTCAAGAAGTCTGCTACCTCGTCCCAGGCGACTACTGTTATTGGTCAATCCCTTCAGTGGAAGAGGCCAGGCAATGCAGTGGTGTCAGACCCACATCCTGCCAATGATTAGAGAGTCCAACATCAGCTACAACCTTATACAGACAGGTAACACCCTGAGGTCTAAAACATCCCAATGAGTCAGAATGTATGCATTTATATGGCAGGCATTAACGTAATTACCCTCCCTCAGAACGCCAGAACCATGCCAGAGAGCTCATCAGAGAGATATCACTCCCAGAGTGGGATGGCATCATCATTGTTTCTGGGGATGGTCTACTGCATGAGGTAAGGTGTTTTTGGCCTGAGAGGACAACCAGGCTGAAATTGTGGCACGTAAATGTATGTCTATGTCTAACACTGTGATTATTTAAATCTTCTGTCTTGTTTTCCTGCAGGTAATTAATGGGCTGATGGAGCGCTCAGACTGGGAACAAGCAATAAAAACACCTGTCGGGATTCTACCCTGCGGCTCTGGGAATGCACTGGCTGGCTCCATCAATCACCACGCAGGGTGAGCACATCTGTTTAGGTTGAAGCTTTTCTTCCAGCTGCCTGTACAGTGTGGAATTAGGTGGAACATTAAGTCTTCATATCTCCCTCAGTGTTTGCATAGTGGATGATTTAAAGTAATGCTGACAGTCTAGATTGTGTTTGCTGATAACGGGTGCAGTCAAGTTAATTCTTTAAACTTTATGACCTCTGAATGAGCCAATCATATTACAGATTGCATATGCAGACTCTTTCACAGCAAAACTTAACCAGTTTAATATTTTTGACAGAGAGTAACAGAAACAAGCTGTGATACCCTGAAAGAATTATCTGTTTTCTGATACGTTTCTGGAGAAACTTAAAAAAGTGCACTTTCTGTAAACCCTCAGCCAGCTATCTCATCCTGTGAGATAGCTGGCTGGTCAAAACAACTTTTAGCCAATGAAATGGCTCATTTTTAATCTACATTTTGATACCAGGTTCATTTTCTAGCCGTGAATCCTTCTGTCTAGAAATAATTTTCTATGATTTAAACCTCCTTGGATCTGCATCACAGAGGGTCTCAGAGTCAATGGATGCTCTCTTTGCTAGTGCTGAATTTTCTTATTATATTCATACATTCATATGATGGCATGTCTCTTTTGCTTTACTGAACTTCCGAGAAGAATATCCAGTTGTCGTGACATTTATGTTCAATGTAACGTCCTTATCTGCTGGCTTGTACAGGGAGGTTTAGATGATCCTGAGACCCTCTGATGTAGTCAGATGATTTTAGTTTATTTTTATGAAAACTGACCTTACAAAAAAGCCCATGGATACCCAGATTATTCTGTTAAAATAAACTACATAAAAAACAATGTTTTTTTCCTAAACAAAAGACCGTAGAATTATGTATATTTGTTTTGTTTAATCTAGTCTTTGAATAGCTGTTGTACAGATCTGTCTTTATTTTTACTTTTTTTAAAATTTCCTCAGGTATGACATGTGCCTTCGAGAGCCCCTCCTTTTGAACTGCTGCTTTTTGCTCTGTCGAGGCGGAGTCCGACCCATGGACCTGGTCTCTGTGACAACAAGCCCCGCCCCTTCCAACAGCAACCGTGCTGCAGGACCCAGGAGACTGTTTTCCTTTCTTTCTGTTGCCTGGGGCTTTGTGTCCGATGTGGACATTGAGAGTGAGAGGTGGGTGTTTCAAGTTTTCAGAATCTTAATCTAATGTTGTTTTCTTCATAAAAGCCTGGCTTTTAATTTATTCTGGATTATGTGACGTCAATTTCAAAATGTAGCTTCACTTGCAGTCTTGTCTTCTTCCAGGTATCGTGGTCTTGGCTCAGCTCGCTTCACCCTGGGCACATTAGTGCGCATAGCTTCTCTACGATCCTACAAGGGTCGTCTCTCCTTCCTACCACCCTCTGTTGTCACCACATCACCAGATGCCACACCTCCACCAAGGAGACCGCTCTCCCGCAGTATCACAGAAGGCCTGGAGGGCTTCTGCCGCACGCCTATCCATCGCACCTGCTCTGACATGGGCATCAGTGAACAGAGGAGCTTGCGCAGGGGTGAGGGAGAGAGGGAAAAAGAAGAGAGGCAAAAGGAAAGGGAGAGAAGAAGGGAGAGGGCCAGGGGAGGAGGAACTGGTGTGGTGAGGGCAAGCAGTCTGGCAGAAGACAGAGAGAGGGAGGGACAGATGGAGATGGAAGCAGAGGAGGAGAGGTCAGGGACTTGTTCAGAGAGATCAGGGACAAGTTCAGAATCAAATGAAAGGGATGAATGCAGTATGGGAAGGGAAGAAAGGCTGGAGAGGATCAAGGATGAAAGGGAAGATGATGGAACAGCAGAGCAATACTCAGAGGAGATTGAGGAAGACGATAGAGGTAAGGACGGGGAAGGGAGCAGTGGTTCTGTAGAAGGAGAGGGAGTGTTGCATGCGAGAGAGCTGGGTGAGAGCTATGGGGTTGTCATGGGGCGAGAGGCAGATGAAGAGCCAGAGGATGGCGTCACCCACCAGGATTGCCTTCATGAGACCAGGCAGGCAGTGAGAAAGAATTCAGCCCCTTCAAGCCAGATAGCCGAAGCTCTCTGCAACCAGCCTCTCAGTCAGGAGGCTGATGCAGATTCAGGCACTTCAAATGGCGTCGATGATATGGATCTGAATGGATCTTACTACCGGAAAGATTCATACACACTGGATGTCGCTCGTGAGCGAGCTTTGACGATCTCCTCTCCCTTTCGTCATTCTCCCTTCTCTTACAAGGCCAAAACCCTGGACAAAAACCAAAACGCCTCCCGGCCAAGGCCCCTCTCCCTCCTTCAGCACTCCCAGACAAATTCCCTCCCACCTAAACTCAACTCTCTCTCCCTGTCTCTTTCTCCCACACCCCCCTCGTCTCCTTCTTGTGCCTCCCCACACTCATCATCCTACCTCGCTCCTCGTCCTAACACCCCAAATTCCACATCACCCTCGCCCTCTTTACGCACGCCATCCTCTTCTTTTAACTTTGACATTGCTGAACCAGCAGGACCCTTCAAGAACCGTCCATCATTCTCGCTGCCTTTAAATCTAGCAAGGGATGACTTGTTACCCCCTCTTGACCAGCCCCTTCCCACTCGAGACTGGATCACCATTGAAGGGGACTTTGTCCTGGTCCTGGCCCTTTATCAGACCCACCTTGGGGCTGACCTTTTTGCTGCACCCCAGGCCAGGTTTGACGATGGGCTGATCCATCTGACTTTTGTGCGAGCAGGGATCTCTAGAGCAACTCTACTGAGACTTTTCTTTGCCATGGAAAGAGGAACCCACCACTCTGTCAGCTCTCCCTATGTGAGCCACGTTACCTGTAAAGCATTCAGGCTGCAGCCTCTGTCGGCACGAGGAACACTCACTGTGGACGGAGAGCTTGTGCCCTACGGGCCGCTTCAAGCACAGGTCAGAAAGAAAAACAAGATTTAGCATAAATAATACTTGTTGAGTAAAACCACAGTGATAAATTCCTAGGTCTTTTCATTTGTCTCAGTCTGAATTTAGTTTGTAATAACTACATGTTCTGTACTTTTAAAGCTTTTAATTAATCATCTGATTATTCATTCACATTGCCAACAGCAACTTACGTACTGTATGTTTCTACTCTCAACACTTAAGTACTGTGTGTTCTGTGCTGCTTTTTTTTGCTAACACTTGTGATTAGTAATATTCATTTTCCTGATCTCTTAATGTTTTATAGATCCATCCTTCCATGGCCCGTCTCATTGTTGGAGACTCTGGAGAGAGGATTACCAGATTCTAATCAGGGATTGGTTGATTTGATTGACATATCAGCACTCTACTGAATTATATAATCTCTGTTGCCATCCATAGTCTGAGAGGACAGGAGTAGCTGAGAGACTTCAAATAGCCCGAATTGCAGAAACTGCTTTTCTACGGATTAATGAAAGGGATAACCAACCAAGCCACGCATCACTGAAGCATCTCTGCAGGGATTAATAGTGAATTTGAAAATGGATGAAAAATGCACCTCATTACATAGCTGTTGGATTACGCACAGTGTACCCTGAGAAGCATGAAAACAGCACGGCCTGGGATGATGAGAGGGAAAAACAATTGAATGTTTATGGGTTTTTGTGCAGATAGTGCATGTGTTGGATGTATACATAACAGTATGCATGCAAAGAAGCACTACCTGTTTTATTTTTGTTTTTGTTTTTGCCTTACGCTGAGATGAAGAGAAATCAGATTAAATTCAAAGAATATCATTTGTACACATGAAAAGCTATAAAAATGTATTGAGATTCTCTTAGGCCAAGAGCCAGTGAAATTATTGCCACGTCTCTATCATCAAACAGCCTCATCTTACATCAACATCCAGATGTTTGAGTATAAAAACTTTAGTCCCTGAAAGGAATGCCTTATCTGATACTGTACAGTACAGCTGTACTTTTATCCTTTCCTTCTTATGTATGAAACTTTAATCTTCTTGATTTCCGTTCACCTATCAAAGTCCTTTGACTACATTTAAAAAACATAAAGTCTGAGCGCACGTGACTCGGCCACTTTTGTGTATCAGTGGAGAAAAAAAGTGACTACAAGTAATCATTTTTCTCATGCAAGTAAATCCACATAGAGCAGCAGGATCAAGCTTTTCAGGGTCACCACATTAGTAGGAGCAGTGGATCCGTTAAAGGGTATCCATCACCAACGTTTGCATAATCTGCCTTTTTTTCTTAACCAGTGGAGGCAAAGTGATAGTGATGTTTAACAGACGTTGCATGCCTCAGTTAAGAAGTAAATTTCACATGTATTCTTCCCAAACACACTGAAGATCACAACACTAGAACAATTCAAACTATAGGGTAACACTATTCTGTCTGATGCAGTGTTTTGTTTCAGAAAGTAGATCCACTAGCATTAGCGTCACCTGACATGAATTAACTGTTGCACTTTGAAGACTCTTAGCTTTTGAGGATGTGACTGACCGTTAACAAAGTCATGTTGAAACTCTAAAATCCTGCTGTAGAGTCAGCACTAATCCCCAGCGTTGTCAGATCAGGTGGTAAATCAGATAGAAGAACAGCTTGCACTTTGAGAAATTTGCCAGCAGCAGAGGCAGTTTGTTCAAGTAGGCAACAGACTGATATTTAAAACTGAAATATATATTTTGAGACTACAAGTATTTCCAAATGTTGATGAGTTGAATCAAACTACAGAGGTTGAAGCCCTTTGAGGATTTTTTTTATTTTTTATTCAAATCTGCTGATACTTGGACGAAGAATAAATCATTAGCATGTGCAGTTCAATAATCAGGAAGTTTGTGTGCCAACTGCTTGGTTCATCATCAACTTACTGTATGTCTCGGTCATACCTGGACAAATCAATGCCTTTGTATAATAAGCCTGTAAATTCTGGCTGTTGATCATGAACTGTTTAAACCTGACTGCAGAAAATGGAGTAAAACTCTTTTGCTTACCAGGATGTTATTTTTTTGCTTTTGTTTTTATTTTGTGTTCCTTTGAGCGCACAATGCAGCTATTCTACCACAGCTTCACTGTGCTTACACAGCTACAGAATGTGAGTACAACATTTTGGGTCTAGGCTTGTAATATTACCAAATAGATGAGTCTCTATACACTTTGAATGGAGTTTTTGCCAAAATGTTTACCCTTGATGTTTAAGAGACTAGTTATGACCATTTACCTTCCTAAACATTTTGTTGTCTATGGCCATAGCTGGGACCATGGTGTTAAAGACCAATTCCTATATGACCATGATGGGGTATTACCCTTCAGTTGCTAATGCCATAAAGATGTCTGTAGTGGGCTGCCTGTAATGAAATTGTAATTACTACTAAAACAATGAAAATATATACATTGTACAGTTAATAGTTATATATGGTTTTCAATAAATGTAACTTCATATGTTTGTTTGGAGCAAATTAATGCCTTATTTTGTCTTTAGTCACTAAAATGCCACCACATTTTTATAATAGAATTAAACCGTTTGATGTGGAAAACAGGAAGCTTTTTTCACGTATCTAAATGGCTTTTTTATCTTTTACCCTTCCAGCAACGCATTCATAATAAAATTGATCTGTAACTGTCGATCCTTTTTTCCCTCTTAAAAGTGTTATATATACACTCACCAGCCACTTATTAGGTATGCCATGCTTGTACTGAGTTGGACCCCCTTTTACTTTAGGATTGATTAAATTCTGCATGGCACAGATGCAGCAAGGTGCAGGGAACATTTCTGAACGATTTTGGTTCATATTGAGTTAGAGAAGCAAAGGTGAGATGGCTTGGATATTAGTAGAGGAGAGACAGTGGATATATTGGACAAAGGATTTTGAATTTGGAGCTGCCAGGCAGGAGGAAAAGAGGAAGACTAGAGAGATTCATTAATGTAGTGAAGAAGGATGCAGAGGGTTGGAGTGACAGAGGAGGATGCTAGAGGTAGGTGAAGAGAAAGAAAGCAGCTGAAAGAAGCAGAAGACTTATTCTAGAAATAAATCGGTGAAATTATTTGTAGGTCAGCTTCCAACCAGTAGGGTTTGTTGTGCTTTAATGCCAATTTAATCATTTAAAAATAGCTTTAAATGCGAGGCGTCTTATTTTGAAAAACAGCTGACCGGAAGATTACCACTTTAAATGTCAGACACTACTTCCGGTGTCGCCACCTCCTTTGTCTCCGGCCCAAAATTTCGACACCAGTGGTTCTTTTTTTTCTCCCGTTTAGTTTTGAGGATATATTTATATATATCCCTATTTTTTTGACATTGAATGACATTCGATTCTGAACTATTTATGCCTAAAAGTAAAGCGCCAAAAATGGATGACCTGGACTACAGTAAGTAGCTATTCGCACAGGGTATCTATCGCTAGCCAACTGTGGCTAACAGTCTAGCTTTAGTTTATTAGCGCAGGTGAGAACTCAAGAACTCATATAGCATTTAAATGGAAATAAAATACCACGGAAAAAGGGTGAGAATATTTTGTAGAGGTATGGGTGTACATCTTTACAATATTACAGTTTAAACTAGCTTAGGAAATGTATTATCTTTGCATGTGGCCATTTAAATTGGTCGTTTCGGTGAGTGATAAAAGCTAACTTTTTAGCTAACCACGGTGGATTGATTTATAAAACCCTAACTAGCTTTTAGGCTACACAAAGGCTCTAAATAATGATGCACTTTGTTGAAAACACCAACTTCTTTAGGTAGTTAGTGTAGTGGATGCTGTTGTGTGGATCACGGCTTTGATCCAGGCTGTGGGCGTGGTGGTGGTGCACAGCAGCTGCTTGCTTTGCAGAGTAAACACTGCTGCTTTGACCTCTAGGTCAACGTTTTCTGCAGTAAACCCTGCTCAGATAAATGCTGTTTTCCTAATAATATTATTTTTAATGGAGTTTACAGAGGTATTGATTTAGTCCGAGGCTGTAGATTGTGGTACTGCGTTTATGTTTATGTCATATAGCAGGTGATTAAATTGATGTTTTCACTTTAATATAATGTCTAGCACAGTGATCAAATACAGTTAAGAAAACCTCAGACATTATCCCTCTAAAAGTCATACATTTAAGTGACTTCATCTCTAAAATATGCATATATGCAACATACATGTACGTATGTTTAATAGCACTATCTGTTTCATTAGCACTGACTTTAATTTGAATATCTACAGTGTTGTGAAAAAGTCACAAGAACCCCTTAATTTTTTTAAAGCCACTTAACCCTGATACATAAATCTTTCAAGCATAAAAGTCATCTAACATAAGGCATGAACTAGTGTTACCTACACATAACATAACAAATTACTCAGAAAATAGCCAATTTTAATTTAGCAAAAACACATTATTATTTAATTTCTTTAGTTCAATTAGTTGATCCATCTACTGTTAACTCAAGCCCGGTCTGAGTGGAAGGATGGCTGTCAAGAAGCCATTCATAAGCAAGGGAAATGGACAGAAAAGGCTGAGGCATAAGAATAGTTATTCTTCCAGTATAGGAAGAATATTTATAGCATACATATATACAAGAACTGGACTAAAAATAAATGACAACATGTCTTATGGAGTAATGAATCCAAATTAGAAATTTTTGAATTAAATCATTAATATGTACAGAGGTAGTCAGGAGAAAGGCACAACAGTAAGTGTCTACAGCTGTACATCTGTAAAACCAGATGGAGGCTTTGTTATGGTTTGTCGCTGCATTTCAGCAGGTAGTGTTGGGGATCTTGTCAAAACTGATGAAATTGTGATTGTGGAAAAGTATCAGATTTTGATCCATTGTACAATAATATCTGGAAAATTACCAGTACCATCTGGCAACAGCTTGATTGTTCGACATTACAATGATCCCGAACACGCTGTCAGTGTAATAAGAGCATACCTGGATAGAAAACAAAACATAGCAGGACACTCAGTCATGGATTGGCCTCTCAAGAGTCCCAACCTCCTCATTAATGAAGCGGAGAATGTAACAAAAGGCGGCCAACATCCAAGAAGAGCTGTGAGTGTCCTTCAAGAAGGCTGGAGAATTACTCCCGAAGACCACTTAAAGAAATGAAAAGAAAGCTGCCTAACAGTTCAGGCTGGTTTGAAGAATAAAGGTGGTTGTAACAAATAACCACTTTCAAGCCTGTGAGAATTGTACAAACTCCCTTTGACGTGCATACTTTATTTCAATTTATGTTTTTACATGTTTCAGTAAATCTATTTCTCAATCTACTGACAAAATGAAGGGTGACTCAAGGCTTTTTACACAGTACTTTATGTCTGAACTGGGTGCAAAAAGACTGCTTATCGGAAGGTTATCATGTTCAGTTTTATGTGAAACTGTTTTATCACTATCATGTCTTAACTTTATTTTCATTTTGGTGCCTGTAATTTGTTGTGCTGTTAAGTTGTAATCATTTTATGGAGGTTTATAAAATATTTAACACTGCCTATGAAAACAGCTTCAGCAAACACTGAAGATTATTGGCTTCATAACATTTAAATTTATTGCAGGAATGTTGTTATTTAGTTGGCCCTTATTGAAATGAGTTAGTTGTATAAACAGACTTATAGTTTAACGTAACCGTGGCATTCGGAAACTAGACCTGCATTATTAGTAAGTCACTTTTTGTCCATGTTTTTGTCCAGCCATTGAAAGATTATGGTTTTGGCAAATGGTTTTAAACCTTGAAGACAACAACTGGGCACTCGTGCTCACTATTGAGGTTTTCGGCTGTCACCAGGATTGGAAATTTAATATTTATACAAATATCTATATATGATATTTTTTAAATGTCAGACATGCAGGACATCAAAATGCACAGACTTCGATTATGTCAAACAACACGGACTTATTGCCACGAGTATAAGCGAGCCAGTCATATTTCCTGGGAAGTTGTGCCTCAGTGGGAAATCTACACTGTAATCTATGGCGTAACCGTGAACCCCTCTGAACACTGCATTATAACCCAACTTGCACCTCCCTAGAAATGTATCTACATGTCGGGTCAGCGCAGCCTGGAGTGCTCGCTATTGGCCTGGTTTGCGCTGTGGATTTGTCATGTGCATTTCCACATACTTTTTTGCGGCAGTTATTGATTTAATCAGTGAGAGAATAACCATCATCGCCTCAATATATGAAGAGTAATAATGGCATCAATATAAGGACTCACAAATGTCAGCAAATTTCTTAATGGGCAAGAGAAGAGGTGAGTTAAAATAGAGGGGTAGATATGATTGCCTCTGGGGAAAAAAACTGACCACAACAATAAGCAGAGACCCAAAAAACTCCCAGCATTTTAATTGTTTCTATCGGCTTACGTTGCATGTAAAACACTGGAACATGATCACATGGTAATTAATGCATAGGTACCACAGACAAGGATGCTGGCAATAATATCAACCGCTTACATAGGTCACTTTGTCGGCTTTGCAAAGATTCCCCGCAGAAGTCTAAGTCAGGCCGTATGTGCTAATGTAGTTTAAGTCCGTATATTATCCAGGTGTTAATATTTAACACATTTTATATGCATTGGAAATATATTATACTTCTT
Organism: Aulonocara sp. 'chitande type north' Nkhata Bay; assembly: GCF_057382095.1. Lineage (NCBI taxonomy): Eukaryota > Metazoa > Chordata > Actinopteri > Cichliformes > Cichlidae > Aulonocara > Aulonocara sp. 'chitande type north' Nkhata Bay. Next base: position 27,061,891 of record NC_141354.1, on the reverse strand, counting down.
CATAATGCAGAAGTCAAGTCTTGATTCCTGGTCTAGCTTTAGAGGTTTGATTCTGGCCACATCCTGAATTTTTAAAGTGAGTATTAAAGCGAGATGGTCATTCAGTGTGATGCTTACTTCTTGTGGATTTATACAGTTTTTATTTCACTCAAATAAAAAATGGCACTTCTCGCATAGGGTTTTGCTTTTTTTAAGTAGAGAAACGTACTTCAGCTAAAAATAAATCTTTTTGTTTAAAAAATGGCCACAATAACAGGAAAATGCATGAACTTCTAAGTTTGTCTAAATTATAGGCAGTGCAGTAGTGCTTATGTTTGTAGTTGCCCCTAATGGAAAACCCTGTTTGTATATCACAGTGTATTGCTATGAACCGAGTATAGATAGGAGTACTACTGAAAATAATTTAAAGTGACCACACCAAATGTACAAAAGTACATTCACTTTTTAGTGGCAGCCAAAATCTCAGATGAGTCAGCTCATCACCCTGAAAATTGTGTAATTACATAGGTTGATGCTCCAATTAATATCCAAGACTATTTTTTTTTAAATTTTTCTCTTTAATTAACCAAGCTTTTAACTAATCAGTGCTTTACCAGGGACAGTGTTAATGCTGTCGTACATCATATTTATGCCACTGTTGGAGACAGCGTTTGATTGGGATTGTTCGGGCACAGTTACCACCTTCTATATATGGAGCAGTAGCTGACTCATTCTTCTTCTTTTCCCTTACAGTCCCAGTAGACCTGAGCCCAGAGGAGCGTTCTGAGCTGGAGGACATCCGTAGGAGGAAGGGCGTCCTGCTGCAGGAGATCCAGAGGCTCAGAGAGGAGTTACGAGAGGCAATTTTAGAGGTAGAGGGACTGGAGACAAGCACAGAGGGCAGGTAATAAGAAAACCCACATCAGTTACTCTAAAAAACAAAACAAAGAGGAAGTGATATAAAATAATAATACAATAGAAAATGCTTTTGGAGTAACAAATCACTTCTGTTGTATATATGCTTAAATGAGAAATTTCATTTTCTGTGATTCATACTGTTAAAACCGTGGAAGCTTATATTAAACATGGCCTAAATTTCTGACTATGAACAAAGCAGTTCCACTCACCTGCTGTCAAACCAGATGGTGGAGGAGCTAAAAGGTTGCACCATGTCCCAGTTTAACCCCTAACTCCAACCTTAAACTGAATATGTGTCTTTTGTCCTGTCTCCCTCCTCTCACCCACAACTGGTTGTAGCTGATGGCTGCTCCTTTCTAGTCCTGGTTCTGCCAGAGGAGTTTTCCTGTTAAAAGGGAGTTTTCCTTCCCCCTGTTGACAAGTGCTTGCTCACAGGGGTTGTTGTGACTGATGAGGTTTTCTCATTATAGAGTTTTTACCTTACCTTAAGTTAGCCTTAAACAGCTTAAGGATAATGTTGTTTTGGTTTGGACTCTATAAATGAAAATGATTTTAGCTTATTTATGCTGTTGGGATATGTGATTATTGCCCTTTGAAAACGATTCTACCAATTCTTGGCAAATGAAGAACAAAAAAGGCATTTTTACTTACACATGAAGAAGATGTTAGTCTTTTTATAAAACAAAATATCTCAGATTCACGGGGTTAAGATAATTATGCATTGTTTTGAACTGTGACTCCTGCAAAGCTACTCGTGTAGAATCTAAGAATAAAAACAGGGAGCTGAAAATGTGTATGTGTCCACTCTGCCTGGGGTAATATTCTTTAATAGTAATTCTGTTTTAGTGAATAAATGGAGTAATTGTTTGCCTTTTAATTTTCTACACATAGCTTTTCTAGGTGAATGTCAAGATTTTGCATTGATGTAAACCTCATGTTCTTGGTGTATTGAAGAAGAATGTTGGTGTTTATAAGTTGACAGTCTTGGTACTTGGTGATAGCTTTCATGGAGGTTTGTCAGGATTCATTTTTATCAGAACCTTTGATTTGATCACAGAAGTTAATTATTGCCAACACGTTTATCTTCTCTGCAGTAAAACTCTACAGAAAAGTAGGCATGTGGCAATGGGAAGGAAGAAATTCAACATGGATCCTAAAAAGGTAATACCTCAAATATTCAAACGGGTGCTGAATGTGTCTCCTCTAGATTCCTTGGATTGTGACTGACTCGTTCTTCTCTCTGCAGGGCATTGCATTTCTGGTGGAGAATGAGCTGCTCAGACACACTCCAGAGGACATTGCTCAGTTCTTATACAAAGGAGAGGGCCTCAACAAGACGGCTATAGGAGATTACCTCGGAGAAAGGTGCAAGGCGTTGACATTTCTTCTGTCCCTTATCTCTTGTTTTTTTAATCAGCCATGTATAACTGACCTCTATGATTTGCAGAGATGACTTCAACATCAAAGTCTTGCAGGCTTTCGTTGACCTCCATGAGTTTACTGATCTCAACCTCGTCCAGGCCCTCAGGTAATCTCTGTCTACTGTGGATTTTTTTGTGTGTTGTTGAAAAAATAGCTTCAATTGTATCAGGCATCCTCTGGTGAGCAGCCTAGTCAACAGTGGAAAATCCCACTCTCGCTCTTACCTGAGGATGCAGATGGAAAAAAGTTATGAAACAGAGCGGCAGCGACTATTTAGCACAGGGTTTTTTTTTTCCCTCTGATTTGACCTAAACCTTGACCTGTTTTCTGCAGACAGTTCCTGTGGAGTTTCCGTTTGCCTGGTGAAGCTCAGAAGATCGACAGAATGATGGAAGCCTTTGCTCAGAGATACTGCCACTGCAACCCCGGTGTCTTCCAGAGCACTGGTAAAATAAACACACAGTCGCACTGCAGTTCAAGTAGAATAGGTGATACTGAAAGCTTGTCTTAAATCAATTGTTCAGTTACGGTGTGAGTGAACAATTGTTGTTTTTGAGTTCTTTGAATTCCTGTCAGTGCAGTCGAAACGGAAAGTAGTGGCCTTCCAGAATATGTGCACTCATGCAAACAGTTTCTGTCTTACGAGAAATGACCTGATATGCCAGCCCACAGTCTTCACTGCTCATTCAGGCCACTTCACGCCTGACAGTAGCGCTGAAGAGTTAGCAAAACATTTAAACCCAAATTAGCTGACGAGTTCAAACCTAAATACGCTATATGTATTTTTTGCAGTTACAAAGTGCTTTACATAAAATAATATAAGACTAGGGATGGGTATCGTTTAGGTTTTATCCGATACCGGTGCCAAATCGGTACTTTTGAAACGGTGCCGGTGCTCAAACGGTGCTCAAACCGGTGCTTAAAGAATGGAGAACACAAAATTGGTCCGAAAACCTCTCATGTTCAACTGTTTTTTTTTTTTGTAAAAAGATATCAATGTTAGCCTTTTCTGCAGCTATGGGGCATATATGGTATCACTCTTGGTTGGAAGCAGTGCTTAAACAATGGAAAAAACACAAACTTTGTCCAAAAACCTCTCATGTTTAACTGTTTTCCACTTTTTCTTTGGTTATTTTAGCCTTTTTGGCCAGGGTGAAGGGAGTATCTGCCATCAAACAAGAAGACAGCCGCATGTAGCTATGATGATGTTTGCTAGTTCACCTTACATGCATTAATGTAATAACGTGGTTAGCCTACTCAACGTAAATTACACACGAACAACATTTAGCTACTCAGGCAGAGAAGAACGGCTGCTGCTGCATCATCATCCGTCATCATTTCTGCTACACTGGCAGGGCTAGGGGCCAGGACTCTCCTCTTCGGGTTCTTGGGGGATGTTGCTAACTCCGGGTCCGATAACAGGCACCACACCCGCAGTAGATGTGCTCGGTGTGAGGTCTCGCAGCAAGCTATCAAATACGGCGCATTTTTTGGCTTTTAAAAAAACCGCTATGCGTCGCCAGGTGTTTCATCGATTTGAGGTGTTACCTCCTTTGACAGTATCACAGTATCAGCTTAAAGCACTTGTTGCTGCTGAGTTTGAATCTTTTGCTGTGAAGTACAGCCAGACTTTTAAACGCTTCGCCTTGGGCATTTTTAATCTGTAGCTCTGCTCTAAAAGAACGTACGTAGCTGGACCCGCCTACTATCCTCGGAAACGTAAAATGATTGGCGAGAATTCAAAGTGTATGACATCTCAGGAAAAAAAAGCACCGAAATGTGCGCTGCTTTTCGGTCTGGTTATTACCGTTTATCTGCACCGGACACCGGTACCCATCCCTATATAAGACAATAAAAATACAGAAAAATGTAACTTATGAAAAACTGAATAATACGTAAAACATGCCAAACTATTTACCGATGGAAACCCTTGGAGCAACCCTTTATGCTTTTTCCTGAAATGAGTGCTTTCTGTCATATTTCTGCCCCGCTTAAAGAACAGTGACTCGGTTTGCATCAGAAGTAAATGAGGCTGGTCGCTAGGGCTGCCACAAACGATTATTTTGATAGTCGACTAGTCACCGATTATTTATGCGATTAGTCGACTAATCAGATCATCATCCACTGGACGTAAAACTACAGCTTATTGCACCAGCAGCATATGCTCTTATATAACTATCATTAGCTTACAGCTTTAAGCTTTTAAGGTGCTAACTAAAAATAAAGACAAGATGATAGTTTATTCAATTTTAATGAAATTTGCAGATTGTTTCGGTGAAGTTTAATAAACTCCTTGCTATCTAAAATATAACAGGACACCGGAGTATATTCTCCAGCATCTCACACTTCTGATAATCAGCTGTCTGCTTGATGTTTATTCAGCTGTGTAAAAACTATAACTTTAATCTCAGACAAACCGATTTACTCAGGAACAAATAAAATACTAAAAAAAAAAAAAAAAAAAAAAGCCAAACAACAACATTTTTAATTTATCTAAATGACTCATATATATTTAACCTGAGTAGCGAAAGACGGCGGTGGGTTTGAAAACAATTTGCGGGGAGTCCGGTGTTCTCACGGCGCTAGTGAGCCTAGCCCCCGGCTAGCTATCGAGCTAGTGGGTAACAGACGTCTCCGAAAACGTCGGAGCGCTTTTGAAAATATGTGGTGTCCTGATAAACTGAGCAGATATTTGAGGTTTACACAGCTACATTCTCGGCTGAAAATATGTTAAACGTTTATTTTGTGACCCAGAAAGAATAATAAGAGTAATATTAAAACTAACTAGCTGCCGCCATTGTTGGAAACTGAGCTGGGCCGCGCTATGAATTCTGGGACACAGCTGCTTCTTCTTCTTCTTCGGGGTTTAACTGCAGCTGGCATCCTTGTACATGCAGTGCTGCCATCTTCTGTTTCAGTCCGTTATTACACTCTTAAATCCTGCTACTTATTCCTGCGTCTTTTGGGATCTTACAAAGCTTCAAACGACGCGTCGACTATTAAATCAGTCGTCGACGATTTTGATAGTCGACGTAATCGTGACTAGTCGACAAATCGCGGCAGCCCTACTGGTCGCCACCTATGCAATCACCCTTGGAAAAACCCAGGAACTATTTAAAATGTTGTCAAACCTCATCTTTACTGATATACACCGAGGTGTCAAAACTTGGTATTAAGGGGCTAATAGTTAAGAGCAATGGAGTAAGAAAAAACCTACTCTGTAGATACCTTGAATGTAAACATATGTCTCTCCTGTTCACAGACACATGTTACGTGCTTTCTTTTGCCATAATTATGCTGAACACGAGCCTCCACAATCCTAACGTGAGAGACAAACCTGGAGTGGACCGCTTCATCTCGATGAACCGAGGGATCAATGAGGGGGGAGACCTACCAGAGGAGCTGCTCAGAGTACGATCAACCCAGCACTGCTTTTCTTTGTAGATGCAGACAGATGTTTATTCTCTGTTCTTATGTTTCTCTTATTTGTTTCTTCAGAATCTCTATGAAAGCATTAAGAACGAGCCCTTCAAGATCCCGGAAGATGACGGCAATGACCTGACACACACCTTCTTCAACCCTGACAGAGAGGGCTGGCTTCTTAAGCTCGGTACGGTGTTTATGCTGTGATGGGGAGCACTGCTCTTCATCACTGTCTCTGTGTGTGTGTGTGCTTTTAAAATGTCAGGAGAAGGGTCATTATAGTTAACCAAAAACTAAAACTAGATGTAAATAAAATAAAAAATAAAACTGAGAAGAAGAAAAATTAAAACTATTTTGTGAACTTGCAAAAAAGACTAAATTAAATGAAAATATAGAGGAAATATCCTGAGTTATAGTATTTTTTTCCTGATGAGACTTTGATGGGCATGTTTATTAGATGTCTACAAGACTGTAAGTTAACTGCTTTTAAAAAGTTCTATTTTATTGTAATACCTGTACTTATGTTCCTAAATCTTACCTCTGGCATACAATATCCATCCTATAATACTTAAAAAGACTAAAACTAACACTGAAACTAATAAAGACTAAACTGGAAACTCAACAGAATTAAAAACAAAAACTAAACAAAATAAAATGAAAACTAATTACAAAAGAATAAACTACAGTGACTCTGGTCAGGAGTGTTATTAATACTGTACGCTACTGTACTCTCTGCTAAGGCTTTGTGCTGTGATAAACTTTTCTCTTTGCCTCCAATAATCAGTTCAGTGTTGTGGCATAAAAAAAATTGCCATAGCATGATGGTGAAAAAGAAGACTCACTTTCTTGTGTTATGGCAGCCTTAAAATCTGATTGTTTTCTTTTGCATGGCGGGGCTTGTCATCTGTGTGTCACTAATATGATCTCCTTTTCTTCCTCCTCCTCTGTCTCTGTTTTGTCTTCTGTCTTCCTCCAAATCCTCCCTTTCCTTTTTTTCCCCTCTCCTTCTTCACTGCGATTTCCATCCTCTACTGCCGCTGCTTGTTTTCTCAGGAGGTATGTACTGACAGAGTTATTCAAAAAGTTGTAGACATCGATTAGCCACGTAGATTTCTGTAGATTGTAGAAGTAATACACACAGAGCTAGTTTTCCTCTCTTGCCATTCATCATCATCATCAATGTTTTTGTGTTTCAGGGGGAAGGGTGAAAACCTGGAAACGTCGATGGTTCATTCTCACAGATAACTGCCTTTATTACTTTGAATATACCACAGTAAGTCTCTCTGTCTTCATTCAGCGTCTCAGTGGAGGTAAACTCTGCAAACACGTCTGGGTTTCTGGTGTTTATTATAGTCTGGGTAGTATTGACCGGTCATGCTGGAACCATAGATAATATAAAAGATGGATCTATCCTCCATGACATCACTCAGTGGTTTTTAAATTCTGATTCAGTCTCCAGCTGGACTTTTTTGACCTTACCATCTTGGTCTGTTTGGATATAACTGTTCAATGGCTAACGAGCGATTACCCAGCAATCCTCGGAAAAATCCTCCTGCCTTTGGGTGTTTTCACCTTTACTGTTTAGTCCATTAAAATTGTTCACTGCTTTACTGTGTCTGAACCAAAACAGCTGCACCCTTTAGAGGAGCTAATCTTTGTCCAGTTCTAAACAAGCTCATGATTTGTGCTCGATCTGATCCAACTGTGAGGTGTATGCAAGCTTGAGCTAAACATATTCCTCTAGCCAGGTATGCTTTGCATTCTGGGCATTACAGACGTGCAGAGTAAATGAAACTGTGACAACTAGAACTCAACACCTACTACTTATGTTTACTTTTGTTGCTCCTACTCCAGTTACATTTGGTTTGTAGTGACACGTTTTGATTTGTTTTCTGTTTGAGGCTACGTCCACATCGTTTTCTCTCCATTTTGGCCTCCCGTCCACACTGAGACGGCGTTTTTGCTGATGGAAAACACAACATTTTGAAAACACTGTCGAAAACGCATACGTTTCAAAACGGTGCTTTCGCGTTGCAGTGTGGACAGCGAAAACGGAGACTTTCTAAAATGATGATACATGTTAGTCATATGATGCAGTCATGTGACCAATTAAACAGAGATAGCGGAGGGCATTCTACAGCAATTGTTTTGTTTGCTCTCAATTTTGACAGCCCTATTAAAGATTAATATCAGTCTGTACATGCTCCAGATAGCTTTTCTTCAAATTCTTTAACTCTCACTCGCTTTTGCAACTTTGTACTTTTGTGTTACTCGCAGCAACAACTCCACCTCATTGTTAGTCCATTTAAAAAGCTCTGTGCTTTTCTTCGAATGTTTCAAAGAGCCGGAAGGTAAATAAGCAGCTGACAGAAATAAGGCAGGTCGAATCTTCTTGCGTTTCACGCATGCGCAGTACTGGAACATAAGCGTTTTCAGGCGTTTCAATGTGGATGCGCAACTCTGTGAAAACCACTGAAAACGCTAGCATGGACGCAGAGCGTTTTCAGACAAAAACACAGTTTTCAAATCTATCCGAGCTAGTGTGGACGTAGCCGGAGATGAAAGCAAACCCCTGGTAGATTAAAGTCAGAGGTTACAAATCAGCTGATCAGTTGAGAGTAAACAAACTAAAAGTGTGAAAACATCCTTAGAATGAACAAAATTTACAAAATGTACTTGAGGTTTTATTCATTATGACCCTAAATAAGTGACTAAGCCCATAAAGTCACTTGGAAGGTTTTTGGTGAAGTCACAGAGCAATGAAGTTCTTTCCTAAGGTTTCTCATCATATGTCATGCACACATTGCTCATGTGCTGTCTCTGATATTAGACATGACAGTGGCTGGCAGTGATTCCCGGAGGTTGCTGGGTTTCGCTGGGTGAAATCCGTTGCGTTACTTGAACTCTTGCAATCAATTTTCCAGTGACTGCAATCGACTTCCAACAACCGATCGGAAAACAGTCAATTTTTTTCCTCACGACCGGTGAGGGCCATGGATCCTTTTCTAGGCCTGTGTGATTGTTTAAAATAAAATGAGAGGTAGCTGTAACCGGTTGTCTTGACTTGGATTTCCATTCGCTACCCCAGAAACTCAAATAATAATAATCACTGTGAGAAGCTAACTTCTCAGACTAATGGCTTCGAGATTGCAGTGAATGTGACACACTTGTTTTAGTGAGGCAAAAAGGATTTTGTGATCAGTTGATTTTTGAAAACTGCAAAACTTAAAATGTATTTGTGAGTGAAGGAAGAGCGTGTTGCTTTGCTTGAAGCTTGCTGAGCCACAAAGTTAAAAAGTAGTACAGAAATAAAGATGTACGAAGGCTACTCTAAGAAAAAAAAGACACGAGTCATTTTAAAGGTTTTTTTTGTCATATTGATTCAAATCATCATAAAACACAAAATAATACCCACAAATATTTATTAACTCATGTTTTTTTATTTACAGGATAAAGAGCCACGAGGTATCATTCCCTTGGAAAACCTTAGCATTCGAGAAGTAGAAGACCCAAGGAAACCTGTAAGTGGCTGTTTTTGCTAAACAGTGTGATGAGCAGTATTTTGCTTGAAACTTTCAAAACATTTTTATCTCCTTTTTTTTTTCTAACAGAACTGCTTTGAGCTGTACATCCCCAACAACCGTGGTCAGCTGATTAAGGCGTGTAAGACGGAGGCTGATGGGCGAGTAGTGGAAGGAAACCACATGGTGTACCGCATCTCTGCTCCCACACCTGAGGAGAAGGACGAGTGGATCCACAGCATCAAGTATGTAAATGAAAAATGTCAAAGAAAACACGGTTAGTGATGGAACAGCAGGAAATTCTGACCAAAAACTTCATATTCTCCTGTTTGGGAGAATTTATTTCCTTTTTAGTACTTTCTGTTGGGTAAAAGTTAAAGTATTTTTCATCTCCTCAGATCTGCCGTTAGTGTGGATCCCTTCTACGAGATGCTTGCTGCCAGGAAGAAACGTATATCACTTAAGAAGAAAGAGGAGCAGCCATAGATCACGCCCTTCGCTCTCTCCCTGTCTTCCTCAGCTCCTTCATCCCTGCTCCTTACAACTCGTTCATAAGTTTTGATAACCCCTCCTTCCTTATCCCTAATAGCCGTCTCTTCCTTTTCTGAGGACTCTTCCTTGCTGCCCTATCTGCCAGACTTTTGAAAAGCCACATTCAGAGTGAGAAACTCACCCTGTGTGGCTGCCTCTTATCTTGGTTCTTACACTACTGCTGTTACACACTACAGGCGTGTGTTAGACCATATTCACACCAGTGCTGATCATCTCTAAAACAACTTTTTTGGCCTTTAAGCCACACTCATTATACTTGGTAATGAGGGACCTGGAAAAGCTAAGATTAGCTAAGTCTGCACCTCACAGGAACTAAAAGGTTCCTTTATGCTGCTGGTTGTCTGCGTTACTAAACATCTGCGAACATTTGGGACGTTTGATGTTTTCAGTGGAACTACTCACACAAAGTCTTGGAATCCGGCACTTTTCTCATGTGAATTTGAGCTTTAGGGTTTAAATTCAGTAAGTAACAAATAATGACTCACTGCTTTGTGACTGGCTTGAACTTTCAGACAGTAAGGCCGAATTTAGACTTCTGCAGGGAATCTAGGTAGAGCCTACGGCATAACCCACGTAAGCAGCTGACATTGTTAGCGGCATTTACGCTTCCGTAACATGTGGCTGTGTCCCAGTGTTTTATATGCTGCTGGGTCCCCACTCTTTGCTGCCATCAGTCTTTTTGTTTTTATTAGGGGTAAACATATTTGTCCTTGTAGCTTTTCCACTTCAATGTACATTCCCTCATGCCCATGTCGATAGTTTCAGTAATTTCTTATTACTGCATCGACCCAATGTGTAGTTACATTTGTAGGGAGGTCCACGTCAGGTTACGCTGTAGGGTTACACATGGGTTTGCAGTAAGGGCGTAGCTACAGCGCAGATTTCCCACTGAAGCATAAGTCCCCAGTATCACCACCAGTATCATTAAGCAAAGATCTTTTTGGGGGAGGGGGGTATAATAATGCTCGCGCGACTTGATTTAGGCCTCTCTCTGCTGATCTTGTCCATTTTTGTGAGTCTTGCAGTTGCATTTCATCACATAGACCCCCTACAAATAGCAGCGAGTTGTTCAGCATAAACACTCTAGGCTGACTTGAGCCCCTGCCTATGCCTGTTGGAAATTTTTCTTTTTTGGCACATGTAGTGGATTTTTGGGAGGTGATATGAAGACGCAGGTGTGGATCCAAAACCAATGAAACAAACATCTGTCAGAGATTCGTCTGCATTAGTGTGAATGTGGTCTTTTTCAGGTTAGAAGTCCTCTGAACCTAAACGAGACATTGCCTTTCTTGATTGTGCATACCCTACACCAGGTGTGGGCAACGCCAGGCCGCGAGGGCCGGTGTCCCTGCAGGTTTTAGATGTGTCCTTGAACCAACACAGCTGATTTAAATGGCTAAATTAGCTCCTCAACATGTCCTGAAGTTCTCCAGAGGCCTGGTAACGAACTAATCATGTGATTCAGGTGTGTTGACCCATAGTGAGATCTAAAACCTGCAGGACACCGGCCCTCAAGGCCTGGAATTGCCCACCCCTGCCCTAGACAAAATGTGAATTCATGACACAAACACTAATACGTCTAACGTTGAGTTAGTGGAGTGAGGATGGAAACGAGTGATTTCAGATGACTAACTTGTTCTCATTGCTTCCTGTAGTACTTGTAACAGTTTTACATTACTACTCGACCACATTTGGGTACTGTAGACACGTCATTACTGTACATTAGCACAATATTTATATTTCCAGGTTACTGTTGATCATGAAGTACGGTCGAGTTGAGACGAACATAAGCAGACAGCTGCGCGGTTAAGCTCACTTAGACAATATATAAATGTTCTTTAGCATGTTTCTCTAACATGTTTGAGCAATAGCAGAGTAGAAAATCATAGTACCAGTTTGGAGGCTTGTTAACAAATCCTTTATACCACTGACACTGAGCAGTTAGCATCATGTTCTCGCAGATGTAACGTTAATAGCATGCCACACATCATTTTCAACACTACAAGACAAACATGTCTGACGTCAAACTGTTAGAGTCGGGTCTGTCCGCTATAGTGAGTTTTAAGGAATCACAAAGGCAGCTCATTACAATGTACACTTTTTGTAAATAGATGTTAGCATATTTGTTTACTATGCGCATAGAAATGATTTAATTTATTCTTTTGTTTTGTTTTTTTGTATGAGCTACTGTTTTACTGCATGTCGATAAACTGAGGCGTCGGTCGTAGGTCTGATGCGTCACTGATCATGCTAGTGCACTGGTTTGAGAAGTGTTAGTGTTTCCTGTTGACTTGGAGAAGATTTAAAATGGAAGATTGTTAATGCAAAAGTTTCTGACCCCATTCAGTTGTACCTTCTTTTGAGAGAATGAAGTTTTGTAGTCTGATTTAACTGTAACCACACACTACATTATTTTATTTATTGCTGAGTAAATCAGACCCAGTAAAGCACAAGCAGAGATTCGGTCTTAGGCTTCGGTTGTTACACGATCGAGTCCAGATGAAGTGTGAAGGAGCCGTTTGCAAACCGAAGCTACCGAAGACTACAGCGATTTAAAATGAAGAGAAACGAGACGAGAAACACTTCGAAATATCACATAGAAACATTTATATATAAAGAATAAGACTTTTAGATTTGTTTCCCGTCGTCGATCTTAATCTAGTAGTTTAAAGAATTGGCGCTTTAGATGGCAGAGAATATGTTTGTTAACTGCACTTTATCGATGTTAGCATTTTGGAAAACAGTACTCTAAAGCAGGGGTGTCAAACTCCAGTCCTCCAGATGTTTTGAAACTTTTACATGTATCCCTGTTGCAACACATCTGGAAAAAAATTAGTAGGTCATTAGCAAGACTATAACTTGACTGCATGCTGAGGTGGCAACCCCTAACCCTTCCTCAAGTAAATTTAAATAAATGTTAAGTGTTTGGGAAAAATGTACTTCTAGAAGTACTTTTATTGTACCATGTTCATTCACTCATGAGCTGCTGTAACATGAATCACAAGGCTGAACTGCCACCTTAGCATGCAGTCAACTTCTATAGTCTTGCTAATGACCTACTAATTTTATTCAGGTATGTTGCAGCAGGGATGCATGCAAACGTTTCAGGACACCGGCCCTCGAGGACTGGAGTTTGACACCCCTGCTCTAAAGGAGTGTCTGCACAGGAAGCAATTCAGAGATTATAGAAAGTGAACGACATTCAGCGATTTCAAGGGTGTTTAAAAACAAACAAACAACAAAAATAAAATAAAAACAGGTGAAGCAAAGCAGATCCAGAGGAAAAACCTTTCTTTCCTGAACTGAACTGAAGCTGCCAGTGAGAGCGCAGGATACCGGTGATTGACATAGAGGGTTACTCAGGATTGGGGCCACATTTCCAGTGATGTGAATGCTGTACCGGTCTGCTGTGGAGAGAGGGCTGATTGTAAAGTGAAGGTGTCTCAGGATACGCTGGGGAGTTATCTCTTTACGCTAGCTGAGGAACGCCTCGGTGTTCTCCTCGATCAGCTGAAGGTGGTGACTGGGGAGAGGGAGGGATGTTTGGGTGTCTCTGCTACAACGTCTGAAACTTGGACCTGAGATAAATGATGGATTGATCGGTGGTTGGGTTACTCAGGCAACCAAATCCCAGATGTTCACTGGTCGGCTTCAAAGAGGTGCGACAAGCATATCGTTCCCTGTTTTTACTGCGAGGTTGAATGTTAGTCACCGCTATCCTGCAGCGTGGAAAGACTCATCTGGGATCCGCCCACTTTGCATCATCAGCGTGTTTGCTTATTTTTTATTTTTCCCTGGCCATAGTCGGGTGAAGTCGTTGAATGTCACTAACTTTCTGTGGTTTATGATCGTCACGTCGCTGCGAATCGCTTCCTGCGTAGACGCAGCTTAATAGGCTGAAGTGTGTCAATACATCACCTCATCAGTTCCAGCTGTAGCAGCAAATGTTGATCATGTTGCTTTAAGCTGAACGGGGTCTTCCCTTTTATGATTCACCCTCCAGGGTGTCACTTTATCTTTCATGTTTGTGCTTCTTGTTCATCACAGAGACTCTCTGTAGGCCTTCACTTTCTGGGTATTCTTGAAATGCAAAGTTGCCAAAAAATAATATTTTCATTCATATTGCAAGAATGAACACTAAAGTGAACTGAATGAAGCTGGACCACTGTTTCTGATTCCTTTCACCCCGGAGCCGCCACCTTCAAAAAACGTGTTTATTTTGTATTTATTTATTTTTGTTTACTGTGAGGTGAAGATGGATAGATCATCTGTAAATGTAGCAAAAAGGAAAACCGTGATACATTGGTGCCAGTAAACTACTGTGTAACAATAAAAGGTAAATGGAGATGAGCGGTTGTTGTGCTTTTTGTTTTTCTGAGATATTGATTGAGATTTAAATTTGTTTTAAAAGATATCTGCGCTAAATTTCATTTGAATTTTATTCATTTTTCTCTGATTTAACCTGGAAAAAGGACTACGGAACAATTTAATCTGAAATGATGACACACAACAAAGTAGCAAAACAAAAACATACATTTATACAAATATAAAATCATCACTGTTATTGCAAGTCAAACAGCGATAACGTGAGGTCTGCCAGACTTAGTGTTTCACATATCTTGGAAAAATGACAGTGATGGAGCGTGAACACTGATCAGGGCTATGCAAACTGCTGAGTACCATTTGTAGTCGCTGCATTAACAAATGAAAAATGAGACACTTAAACTGTCACACTTTTATTTAAACACTTTTTCAATGACAAACACAATGGGAAAATTCTAACATTGCTAAAAAAAAACAAATTACTGTACAAAGATAAATATACAATCAAGGCCAGATTCACAAATTCACAGTGCAGCCGACATCAAAAGTTACAAACTAATTCAGTGAGGAATGGGATTTGCAATGAGAAGATATAAAAGTTTGGGTGAAACGGTATAATCAGCATTTTCAAAGAAGCCCTTTTATGGTACAAAACTGAGGCAAGAGTCCATGTATTAACTGTAAAACACTTCCTGTCTCACAGGATCTTCAGCATTTCTCTCAAAATCCAACATGGACCTATCTATGATACACAGATTCATAAAATTAGAAAAGATCAACACAAAGTTTAACCTGAAGTCTACATTTCTTTGGTGAAGTAGCTGTATGTTTCATGGAAACCTTTAAAAAGAGAATCCAGAGCAGGAAAAAAATTCTATGACTTTCATTCAAACTAACAACTTACAATTTGTCACCACAGCAGACCCCGTGTAAGGCCTGCAAAGATTAGCACACACCAACTTTATTTTGTCTTATTAACAATATGGCAATATGTCACATACAGCACTTGTCCGTTTAAATAAAATACTAACTCGTGGGTACAACAAATAATGGCCTACAGCCACAGAGTCCCTACACGTTACCTGTGAATAAAGATTTATCACCATGTTTCCTTTCATTGTTCATTTATTTATAGAAAATTTACTGATTGAGTTCAAAGGGAAGGCATTGGCTCTGAGTGGTTATCTTAATCCTCCTTCAGTCCCCGTAGCTTCTCTTCATAAATGTTCTCAGACCATCAGGGTAACGACCTTCAGTGACAGGGGTCAAAGGGGTATCTGGCGACGCCTCCGTGAAGCTCCACCTCCGTGTCGGACCAGGCGATGATGTCACCTCTGAGGTGGCTGCCACATGAGGCCAGGCTGTAGATGTCGCTGGCGCTCAGGACGTGTGACCACATGTGCAGGTCCGACATCTCGCCCACAAATGACTGAGTGGCATCAAAGCGCCCTCCGAGAGTGTCCTGAAGAGGAGACGCACGACAACGATCAATACCTGATTATTATCATCTTCATCGATCAGAGACACGTGATGAACATCTGATGTTTCTCACTAACATATAGAAGATTATGTGAAATCTCCTGTGTATAATATAACAGAGTCACTGATGAGGTCAGATGTTTTTATGAAGGTAAGTCTGCAGTATATTGGAGCCTCAACATGAGCACACATACAGGCATTTAATACTGGGAAGAGTCCTAAATGGCTTGGATATTAACTCTGGACATAATATTTGCCTCTATCTCTGGAGTAAAGCTCGCGTTGACTTTACCTGCTCCTGTCCCAGGATGAAGACCCCTCCAGCTTTAATGGGGTGCCAAGCTGAGAGATTCGCCCCAGACCCCCGCTTCACCCCGTCCTGGTAGGCCTCCCACTGTCCGTCCCGTGTGGTCCAAGTCACACACACATGGTGCCACTTCCCATCACTCAGAGACAGGGGCAGAGTGGCTGCCTGTGGAGGGGATGTGGAAAACGAATGTAAACATGTTCTAAGGATATATGATTTCAATTCAGAAACACTTTGTTAACAGATAGTAACAATTACTTTTAACTTCCTCCACACCAGGGTAAAAAAAAAAGAGCATGTCACTGCCCCCTTGTGGTTAGGTTTGGTCATAAGCGTGTTGTGTCAACAGGAGAGTTCAGCAGACTGGATGTGCCATTATTAATTTTCATTAACATTTTAAATTCAGTTAAAAAAGTTTTCAATCTCCTCTGGTTTCTTTGTTTGTTTTTCTCTAATGCCCAGTGCATGCAGAGCCACTGCTGAAGACCGAAGAGCAAAATCCAGGCCTGAAAAATGAAGCCAGCAGTGAAGTGCCAAAAACTGCAGTTCTTCTGGTGGCCACTAGAGGCTGTCTTCAAAAGCAAGTCGAACTAAAAACAATGTTCACAGCCTAAAACTATCTTTTTATTGTGTGTGTGAGCCAGCTGTGCAGTGGGTGATTGTATAAAACTCCTGGAGTTTTAGAGCTATGTATATATAGGTTCTTTGATTGACAGATTTGCAAACCAGGCAGCTTTAGCAGGTTCCTGCTTCGTGTTTGCTAAATGGAGTCACTGAACTGAAAAATACTGTTGACTTCTGTGTGGTACAATATGTCCAGCTTGTTTGTTTGTTGTTTTTTCAGTAAAACTCTGGTATTTCATTATCCCCGGATCCCCCAGTCTACATGTCAAGTTACCTCCAATGCATCCGTCCCAGTGTGAGTGAATGTTAGGTGAAGTGCTTAGGCTTAGAAAAAAGTACCAATGGCTGAATAGGGCTTGTATTAAGAAATTACTCAAATTAAGTAAAAAAAACACTACACGAGTACCTTATATGTATAAAGAAGTATAAATCAAGCATTAGTAGTTAATAAAAGTACATTTTTACAAATAACTTGACTTTGATCACCAAAGTTAATCTGATGTATTTGGGTGACTTGTTTAGGTTTGATTGACAATGACTAAAAAACCCAGCAAAGATATCAGATCAGGCAGATTTTGATTCAAATGCTGATAAACTAACAATATTTCAGTTATGAATGCTTTCAATTCATTTTGATTAGTCTTTTTAAATATTACATTTGAAATATTTTAATTTTTAAGTATGTATTAGTATATTATTTTAAATTTTAGATTTTCATTATTTATAATAGAATTCATTTATTACATTTCATAATATTTTAGATTAACTGCTTTGATTTTTGGCATAGACTTTAACTATCCTAATAGCGGCCTTGTTTATTGTATTGTTCAAGTTGAAGTTCTCTTAAACTGACAACGATCCAGACACAGAGGGGAGCTCGTGGTTCTTCTCGCTCACCTTATCATCGATCAGCAGCTCTATGGGATTGTTCCCCCACTCAATGAGCACCAGCTCATTGGCCTGTCCAGGTGCAGAGTAAGAAAAAGGTGTCCCCAGTCCGGGTCCCACTCCTGCCTTTATCCAAAGACACAAAGTCAGAGCGAAGATCTGCTGCAGCAGTGTCCTCTTCACCCGCCCGTACATGTAGTTGGTCCTCATAGGGAAGCTGATCTGGAACGCATCAGGACTTTTTGATTTCTTCCTGCTGGAACCTGCTTAAAGAAACATAACAACATTCACCAGCTGACCAAACAATCAGACCTGAGCGTGGTTTAAAAAGCAGTTTTGCTGAACAGCGTACCGGAGAGGTGCAGCTGATTGAGCATCGTTTCCAGCTTATTTGAGTGGAAACCGGTCCGCGGCCCTGGTGCTCTGTATCCCGTGTGTGGAAGGTAACTGTGATTGTCTGCTTCATTGTCGTGGTGATCACCACCGTCATCATCATCATGGTCCCCGTCTGCATCATGATGGTCATCATTATGGCCGTCATCATGGTGTTCCGTGTGGCCGCCATCGCTGTCAATGTGACCGTTTCGATGTCCATCGTCATGGCGGTCGTGGTGGTCATCGGCGTGATGCTCTCTGTCGTCTCCGTGGCTGCTGTCATCATCGTGGTGGTCCGGGCCACCGTGGCCGTCAGTGTGATGGTGCAGTTGCTGCTCTAGTGCGTCGATCTTCCTCTGCAGCAACTCCTTCAGAGAGCTGGAGTATGTGATGGATGTGTTCCTCTTCTGCAGAGAGAGGTGGAAACACGCAGGTGAAGCGCATTATTAAGGCACAATGTAACACCTCTGCTTTTTGTGTCTCGCTCAATCTTTTTAAAAGACTGGTGTCTATTTATTTATTTCTTCTGCAGATATTTGTGTAATGTCAAACAAAGCAGCCAGTTGTGCTGCTGATCGGTCCCCCTCACATTCATTGTGCTACTCTGTGTCTGTTTCCCTTCCTCTCAGGTAATCTGGGCTTTAGTTGTGGTGCGTGCCCTGATCATGAGTCTGTCAAGAGAGATCACGATAATTACTGCCAATCTTAGACCCCCTCGCAAATGCGCCACAGCTCCTGACACCTGTCTGTGATCACAACAGATGGAAAACACAGCACATAAGGGCAGGTACCCAAACAGACTTCAAAACACTCAAATATCCTCGAGGTCTTTAAATGTGCCCGGTCAATCCACTGCCTCGCTGACGTCCACCCCTGAGCTTGTTGCTGGTCCTTGGAGCCCACTGAAGGACATTAGAGTGGCTCTCTTGAGTGTGAGTGGCTTTATGCGATTAAGTTGCTCCTTTATCTAAAGTACTTAGTGGGTGTACCGCTTTAAGGCTTCCAGTGATGCAACCAATGTCCAAACAAAGGAAAATCTCATGTGGGAACGTCACAAGCTTCCCTCTACCTCATCAGCTGAGTTATATCTACTTAAACGGCTTAGATACAGGCTTTCTTCCTTTCAACAGTTTAAAAAAGTTTTAAAAGTTCTGTCTCCCTCATGCTCACCTGCAGGTTGTCCAGCCTCTCCTTCAGCGCCTGTAGCATCCTCTCCATCTGCTCTGGCGACGATGCGACGTCCCCTGGTGTCACATGTTTATCCTTCCCGTGGTTGTTGCCACTGTGCCCTCCGTCAAATCGTTGCCCTCCCACCGAGGGGTAGTGTGGCGAGTCTGGTATGAGGTTGCTGTTTCCATGGTGACCCTGCTGGTTGCTATAGTGCCCATTGTCAGCATATGAGTGATGGCTGGCCGCCCCAGCGTGATGCAGGTGTGAAGAGTCGTGGGGTGAAGCATCCCGTCCGAAGCCTTCGCACAGAGTGAGCTTGGCCGTGAGCTCCCGAATCGTCTCTCTTTGGTCCAGGATGATCTCCTTCTGCTGGACAAGGCTCTCCCTAAGGTGGAGGATGGTGGCTTTGGCCTCTTCGCTCGCGCCCCACCAGCCAGCAGGAGGTGCACTTTGATGGCCTGGTCCGCTGGGCCCCGCTGCACCTACGCTTGGACCTGATGTAGGGAAGCAGGAAGGGTCTGCGTCCACGGGAACAGGGGTGCACACAAAGCGTGGGTGGGCTCCAAAGTCATAGTCAGACCCTGAGCTGGCACATGCCGGCCAGAGGAGGAATGAAAGTAAAGAAAAGACAAAGGGAGCAAGGAACAGCTGCACAGATGGCGAGTTCCTCATCATCTCCATTCAGAGTTTGTACAGACAAAGAAGCTTGGCTTTGCTTCAAAATGTGTGATGCCACCTGAAGTAAAGGTTGTGCTGACTTCTTTGCTGATGTGAAGGATGCATCAGGGAGCAAAACAACAAATCTCCATCCCCAAAATATCAACTCAGCTGTGAGGAACTCAGTCGCATGTGAGTGTGAGTTTGTTTTCTTGTGGATTGTGGTCTCTCTTCTCCTCACTGAAGAATAGAAGAAACCTGCAAAACAAAACAAAGGATTTTAGTTAACGCTCTTTTAATAGAATCCATTGATTCTTTTAATGTAAAATGAAGCTAAAAGGTCCAGAAGAATCCTTATATATTAGTAATTGAGTTTTAGGATATTGTCAGATTTAGATAAAAGTGTCTCTTTTTAGCTTTTTGTTCTTCTTGTGTCAGCTTCCTTTAACAAACAAAGGGACAGTGAGTTTACACAAAGGTTCTTCAGTTCTCACCAGGATGTGAAGGTTAAACACCTCAGCCTGACATTTGTGCCCCCACTTAGCTTTAGTGTGTCTGGGCAGCAACCTTCATGGCAGAGGCATGTGCCAAAACTACC
The DNA here is from genome assembly GCF_057382095.1 of Aulonocara sp. 'chitande type north' Nkhata Bay. NCBI lineage: Eukaryota > Metazoa > Chordata > Actinopteri > Cichliformes > Cichlidae > Aulonocara > Aulonocara sp. 'chitande type north' Nkhata Bay. The sequence continues at coordinate 27,041,655 of NC_141354.1, read as the reverse complement.
AGAACCTGTCCAAACAAGGATTAGTTCAAGCCAGAGTTGCAGCATGACCACGCTGAGGCCTGACCCCTCCCACCAGTGCTAATACGGATGTTTTTAGATGAATTTGGATGGAGCTACAGAGGACCAGCGGTGAAGCAGGAGCACATTTTTAATATTAATCTAAATCTATGTGGCTGCATTTTTTCCCCTTCATGATCTGTATCATAAAGGGAAGCTGACCTCTCTGTAGCTCTAACGTGTCCTTCATTATACGGGGTCGGCATTTTGAAATGGCACACACGTGACGTGACAGCTAAACCTCTATGACCACCTGTTGCTCGCAGTGACCAGCCTCTCCAATGACTGTGCGCTGATGGTTCGCTGTATTTTATCAATAATGAAACAAAGTGAGTGTGTGTCTGATGGAGTCTGAGGTGATTAAATCTTCATTTTTAAATGGTTTTAACGTGGGTGTTTTCCAGCCTATAACCTTTCCACCTGACATCTTCTGCCTCTGTTTTTCCTGCTGCGATTTACATGGCTTAGAGGAGGGACAGATGGTCGAAGCGCAGAACCGTGTCACACCCAATCGCCGCCGTTTAGAGGTTATTACCACCCACAGGTCCCTCAATTAACCTAATTGAAAACAGTTGTTGTGCTAACTTAACCCGAGATAAGTGAGCTTGCACACCGGGGTCGTGCACCAACCAGCAACATATGGTTAAGTTGGATATTTAAGTCGTGTGATTAATCTCCAAAACTGACAACTGCTGTTTGACCTGTGATTAAAGAACAGCTCATTCTGCAAAATGAGCCGGTCTCAGTTTATACACACGTTTTTTGTAGAAGCACATTAAATTATAATTATCCCAGTGAATTAAAAGATCAATGTCAGCATCAACATCGCTGCCGTTGAGCTCTTATTTAATTTGTTAAGAGGTTTTAACCTGATACATAGAGTGCACACTTTGGCCACAAAATATACAAAATATCCCCATTAAAAAGCAAGATTAAGCAATAATTATCCAAACTATTTATTAAGTGCCAGTTACAGAGAAATTTAATGTCAATTTTGATGCTTAAATTAACTATTATATGCTGAACAACTCGGATTGTTGCCAAAAACCTCAATAATTTTAATTATTCTGGTTCTTTGTTTGTGAATTATTCAGTTAAATGCACAAAAAAATAAAGGAAATCTGTTTGGTTCACTTAACAGCGTGACATCACTGTTGTTTCTGAAAAATTATTCTTTTTTTTTTTCTCACAGCTCACGAAAAAGCATCTTAGACCTTCCCCAGCAGGTCCAACAATTGACTTATTACCCAGACAATACTGTGCAATACTCTAATAAACAAAAATATTCATATTGCTTCTGACGGTTAAGTTTAGCGAAGCAGAGGTATAAGAAACTGAAAACAATAACAAACTAAAGTTGTGTACCCATCGTAGTGTTTTATCTTTTTAATCCAGATGATTCAAAGCCAGCACTCATTTTCATCTCTCTTGTATTAAATATAAATGCAGCTGCATCTATCACACTGCACTGAAATGCCTGACACATAAACAGCAAACATATATAATTCAAATATGTCCAATGGCACATACATGGCATTAGTTAAATGAACACAGGCGTTCTTACCTTAAAGCTTGTGCGTCCACGCTGTGAGTTAGTTAGTTCCTTCCTCACACACTGATCAGATTGAGGGGATTTACTCCAGAGTAGTGCTCAAGTCTTTCTATCCCTCCTTTATTGTCTCTACCTCCCTTTCCTCTCCTCCTCTCCTCCCCTTCTTCCTCTTTGTTGTATTTTTCTTGGAAGGACACGCCTCTTTTCCTGTCAGTCTTTTTGGCATCTTTCTTTCTCCGCATTTCTTATCTTTAACCTCTGACTGATGCACATGATGAGACCGTAAAAAAGAAAGAAAGAAAATCACTGATCTCACATACACATCATACAAAGAATTAAAAAACAAAACAAAAAAAATCCAACCAGTGTATAAATTCTACCCGCCGGTACACAAACATTGGCCTCACCTCCTCCAGCACACGTCACGCAGCTCACCTAGATCTCAGCATGGGAGTAATTGGCTTGATTAATTCCTCGTCTGACTAAGAGGCAGAGAGGCAGAGGCAGGAGGACAGATGGCTGCTTTAAGGTCAAAGGCAGACAATGAAACCAGAGTGCTGATTACAGGACAGACACCTACAGTAAACTTACACAAACAGGTTCAGACACCGAAGCATGTGTCGAGTTTGTGTTTAGTATCAAACACAAACACAAGCAAAAATAAAACAACCATAAGAGCTTAGTTTTTATCTAAAATACTAGGGAGGGATAACAATATCTATCTATCTATCTATCTATCTATCTATCTATCTATCTATCTATCTATCTATCTATCTATCTATCTATCTATCTATCTATCTATCTATCTATCTATCTATCTATCTATCTATCTATCTATCTATCTATCTATCTATAGTTGATGATAGCTTCATGGAGAAGCATTAAACCAAAACAAACCATACCCACATGTTCATCCAGTTTAGAATCCCCAACAAACCTGTTATTACAGACTTTATATTACATACACACACTGGATATTTATTAGGTACACCCCATTCAAATGCTTCTGTTCATTTGAATGTTGCGTTGACGCTGGGAGAAACATTTTGTCACTGATTCAACTTCTTTGGTCTCAGCTGACTGCAGTTTCACCAACCTTATGAAAAGCTTGCTAATTTCAGTCATTATGCAGTCTGTTACTCAATTATGAGTCTTAGAGATGGAGTAAGGAACTTGATTATTTCAGGAGGGCCTAGGAGTGAAGTGGGCCTCCACATTGACAGAAGGCGGTTAAGGAGGTTCAAGCATGTGACCAGGATGCCTCCTGGATGCACTTTGGAATACCTATGCGAGGTGGAAGACACATTGAGAAGAGGTTGTCTAGCTGCTGGCTTGGGAGCACCCTGATGTCTCCCCATATGAGCTGAAGGAGGTCACTGGGGCGAGGGAGGTCAGCACAGCTAAGCAGGGATGGATGGATGTTTTTGAAGTATGTAGACTGTCTGTTTGCATGGAGCGTTCCTCTGTTTCATGCTCACTCCCCCCTCTCGTTCCTCATGTCTGGGTTAAAAACATCAAGATGGTGACAGCCAAGATGCTCAACTGAAAAATAAAGGCATTGGACCATGTGTCCTTGGGGAGTAGAAAGCTGTAGACTCTCGCTCACGCTTGCCTGGGAAAAAGTAGATAAGAGTGGACCACCTCTAGTGGAAAGTTACTGAGATACTGTTGTTTAGACTAGAATGAGAGAGCTTCTGTAATAAAACTGTTAGGGGCACACCACCATTTTCAGATCCATGGCAAAGTGTCATGCAGGACGCATCTCCCTTCTAGAAGTAATGTGAAAGAGAAATAAAGTATTAAATGGTCTACTGAGCAGTGTTTTGTCTTCCATTGGATGCCTCTGAGGAATCAAAAGAACTCGGTGAAGTGTTGATATATATTAGAGATGGACCGATCCGATATTAATTAATTATTAATTGGTACCGGTCCGATACTGACGTAAATTACTGGATCAGATATCGGAGAGAAATAAAAAATGCAATCGATCCATTAAATATCAAGCACCTCACAACCGTAGCACGTTGGAGCAGTGTGTGTCACGTGATAGAGCAGCTGTGTGTATTTGTAGCCTCACTACCAAACCAGCATTTCATCTCTGAGGAAGTTATCCCAGAGAGAAGTAAAGCAAGTGTGCGAGAAGTAAAGCAAGTGTGCAAGTTCATCTCTGAATGTTAGTAAAGCATTCCCACGTTAAGCTTAACAACCGATATATGGAGCAAGTGCCTCTTCTCTCTCCCTCCCTCTCCTGCTGCTACTTCAATCTTGAAACTGATTAATGATCAGCTGATCGGCTTTTCTGTCGCGAGTCCGTCTCTCTTCTTTATTTTTGGCCCACTTTGCACCAGAAAGAGGAAACCAGCGGCTGAACAACAGCAGCACGTTTAAGCTTGATAAGCTGTTGTTAGAATTTATTTAATATTACTTTCTACACCAGGATCTTTTTCTACGTAGCTGACGGCTGGTAACTGTGCAGGGGCGGATCTAGCAAAGTTTAGCCAGGGGGGCCGATAGGGCATGAACAGGGAAAAGGGGGCACAAAGGCATACTTTTCTTTCTTATTCTCATTTAAAATGTCTAGCTTTTATTAAATTATTATCTGAATCTTACACCCAAAGTTTTAATCTTATGTAAAATATATAGAAGTCCATTACTATATAGTAACTATTAAGTGTAATATACCCTAGTAAGCTAGTACTTTTTCCTTTAGGAAGATACCATCTGTGCAGTCTGCAAATCTGTAGAAGAAAGATGTTGAATATATTTAATTATTCTTGAAAAATTATTTATTTCTGTGCATTTTTTTCCCCACACTGCATCAAATTAAAGTTGATTACGTCGATTAAGCATCATGAGGTGGAGGTGGGGGGGGGGGGGGGGGGGGGGGTGGTTCCCTTTTTTTTTTCTGGGAGTTTGCAACCCTATTAGTTAGGTTGCTTAATATTTCTGCTAAGTACTCTTTAAAATACCAGAACAGGAAGGATTGAGTAGGTTTACGTTTATTAGATTGATCAGTATTGCTGAACTATGAAATATTTTGGGTGCAGTGCATTTTTTACATAGAGGTACAACAGAATAGCTTTAGTGCTGCTGTTTATTTAAACTTGAGTATGAACTTATACAAAATGCAGCAAGATATTTAAAAAACAGTTTTATTGATTAAAAAACACTATATCGGATTCATATCGGTATCGGCCGATATCCAAATTTATGATATCGGTATTGGTATTGGACATAAAAAAGTGGTATCGTGCCATCTCTAATATATATATTTAAAAAGTTTAGACATTGAGTCTCAAGTTATTCTGTATCACATTATTTTATCCAGAGACATCATACTTTACCAAACTTGTTTTAATCCTTCCTTAAATCATCTCAAAATGCTAAAATCCTTCTTCATTTTGATTTTACCTTTATCCTCATTTTGAACTTTAATGATGTCTCTTTCAAATGGCTTCATGGCATCAGTTTCCTTGTGGAAAAGTTTGTGTCTCAAGTGTTATGTTTGTGAAAGAATTTAATTGCCCTGAAAGTACAGTTTTATCCCTGAATATGTGATTACAAGCCCAGAACAATGAACAGCTCGCCCGCCTGTCCTGACGATGTGTTTTAATGAAGCTCTGTGTGACGGCATGAATTTAAATGGGAGCGCTGTGTGTGACTCATCTTTATTGTTTAATAGGTCAGTACGAGTCTGTCAATCTCCTTAGCGTGTGTGAATTAGGCTCCGAGGAAGTGAGCAAACACAAACAGCTTTAAGGCTCAGGTCCAAGGACACAAGACCACAAACGCTCCAGTGTTTTCCCTCGACCTCAGCCATGTGACCCAGAACAGCACAGAGCATGCTCCTCTGCTGTGAGTAAAGAACTGAAGGTTCCTCTGATGAGGGCAAGAGGTGATGTCTGGTGTTCTGAGCAGAGATGCTCTGAGGCAGCGCGCTACAGAGTAAAGATGTAGAGTGCTGTGAAAAAGTATTTGCCCTTCCTGATTAGTTTGTTCATTGTTTCTGTTTTGTTTTGTCATATTAGACAAGGCTAACCTGAGTAAATTTAAAATACAGTTTTTGAATGATGATTTCATATATTTGGGCGGGATGGGGTTGTACATTACCAAAATGACTCTGAGAGGGCATCAACGACTCATCCAGGAGGTGACAAAATAACCCAGCATCCAAAGAACTGCCCTTTGCCTTTTTTCGCCTTAATAAATAACATCATCGTTTAAAAACTGGATGGAAAACTTGCTTTGATTCGGTTTATCTTTAGTATTTAAAATTAGTAAGTGTGACACATATGCAAGAATAAAACAAAAGATTTATTCTTTTTTTTAACTAGGAAGAGGACAGATACGGTGGTGCAACACACACACACACACACACACACACACACACACACACACACACACACACACACACACACAGAGCCGGGTTTGACTTTGATTGTATCTGTTTGATTGTGTGCCTGTTTCAGATGCAGCTAGAGCCGAGCTGTAGGTCTGGTCAGTGAAAACAGCAGAAAAGATTTGTTGACTATTGAACATGCCGAATTATGGCTTCATTCAACACTGACTGAATTATATTGCTAAAGAAAATCTTTAGAAATCTACTAAACTAAACAGATGTATAAACGGGTGTTTTTGACTTCCTACCTGCCTGCTAAAGTCTGTTTTTCCATCATAGTGAGTATACTTGTGTGCAGCGTGCACTGCCTGCATGCATGCAGAGGAAGCATCGCCACCTCCCGGGGAAATCCTGCAACTGCAACTCAAGATGCTTTACATTAGACACTCGAACTTCCTTTATATTTAATTTCTTTATATCAGTTAAAAACAAAACACCGTATGTGTTATGTTGAAGGGGTTTTAAGTGAACTTTAAAGAAAGTAAAGAAGTCTCACTGCTTCAGGTGACATAAACAGTGTTTTTCATACTAAACAGCCAAGAGCAGAATGTGTATTTTACCTACACTCATCAACATGGCTGGTTGCCAGCTGGAGATGTAAGTGCTGTACTTTGCTTAAATGTTAACTGTTTAGCTCATTGATAGCTACATGTCAGGAGCTCGTCTGCCCTCTTGTGGTCAACAGGAATTAAAGCAGCTTAGGCATGAACGTATGCATGAACTGCTTCTGAAACTTTTTGTGAACTGGGCCTGGAAACTGAAGCCAAGGTGAAACACCTGCATTCTTTCTAATGGCCAGCAGGGTTCGACTTTTCTGGTAATAAAGAAAAGTCAGAATATAAAGAAATTTTGGAAAGAAATGACCTCAGTAAACACTTTCCCGGTGAGTGTATGGTCTCAGTCGTTAATTTCAGGAATTACTAAATAAGATGTTTATTTTGTAAATTAGGGACCTGATTAGAATTAGAAGAACAATAAATAGATCACTCCTTTTTGATTGACAAGTGTCTGCTCCATGAGCATGAAGTGTTGCTCGTTTCTTGGGGCTTAATTATACTCATGAACATGAAAAGCTCCAGCTTTTCAAAAGACAAGCAGCTTATTGCATGAAGAAACATTTTCAGTGGTTTCAGAAAAATGTGTATAAAATTTAAAGCATAATCAAAAAGTGATTAAAACTGATGTGGATTAACATTCATTACACTCTGTCTGATACTTCCATATAAAAGGGAAATGGTTCAGTGCAAACTGATCTGGGGTAGGTATCATTTTCATCTTTACACCAGCACGACTTTATAAAACATTCACAGCTTAACTCAAGAAAAAACGTTCAAACAGTTAATAAAAGTTTATTTAATCAAAAGTGAGAGTACTTAAGTTAATTTCATACTTTTTTGTACATCATTTAATGGCTGGCAAAACCATTAATCTGGCAGTATGAGAGTAGAGAGGCGGATAGTTTGCAACCATAAATGGAAACAAAAAGAAAAATCACATGGAATTATCATATGTGTGTTTCTTTTTTAAACATCACAATTATCGTTGTGCTGACACTTGTCAGTAAGTATAATGTTATCTCAACACCTATCAGATAAACAGGAGTGCTACAATATTTTCATTTGATGTCAAAGTGTGGAACTAAAGCATGTTTTTCATGTCTTTGTTATTTAGGCAAATTTATCAGATGGTGAGTTTGGAGGTTTGGGAATCAAATTACACAGTTTGATTCAATTTGTTGTGTGTTTTAAAAGCTGTTCCAGTATTGGCCGCCTAAATTTTATATGCTGCTCAAAAAAAATTAAGGGAATATTTGATCATAGGTATATAACACAAAGTTTGTCAGACTTCAGGGAATCAATCTGCCCAGTTAGGTTAAGCCTAGAGTCCCTGTGCTATCTGTCGCATGTGCTCAGTATGAACCTGCTTTCTCTGTTTAGAGAGCACAGTGTGAGTTCCTGCCAGTTCTGGTGTTTTCTGGCAAATGCCAATCAAGCTTTGAGTGGGCTGTGAGCACAGGTCCCGTCATGGAGTCTGTTTTTAACAGAACCCTGTGAAAGTATGAAGCTGGAGGTCACTTTGTAGGGCTCTGTTCCTCCACTCACTCCTGCTGCTGGTTTAACGCCCTTCTACGGCCATGTCCAGCGCTACTCAAGCAACATCTTCTTGTATCTCATCCTTATTCTTGAGAGTGTGCAGAGGGACACGGGAAAACTTACGGATGCGCAATGCTGCAGGAGCTGGCTTACCTGTCCAACCTGAACAGTCTGCAGGTACTGACTCACCCTACCAGCAGTGACATGGACACCAGATTTCTTTTAGCAGTGTCTGATGGGTTTTATTGGGGCCCATTATTTTTAAAGTCCTCTGTAAGTGCTGTACTGTAAGATTTTACTTCTCTGCAGAAGTCACTCACCTTAAACTCTCTTACACCATTTTTTAAATGCTATGCAGCACTTTCACTTCTTATATTAACCCTTAAGCTTTTGTTCAGTTTGTTGCAGTAAATGAAAGGCCTGCTGTGTCCATGCCGGGCCTCCTCCTCCTCTTCTCTTCCTCCCTCTGAGAATGGGGAGCAGGAATGTGTGATGGGCCGGGTGCATGCAGGCCGGTGATAGGGCCTGCCTGTGCTGCTCTGTCTTTGGCTCAAAAAGTTCAAGTCATTATTCTCCTCCTGCTGCTATTCAGCCGAGGTCCCGTTAGCTCATTGTTATTCTTCCCCAGTGAGAGAGTGAGACAGAGAGAGGCTGATACAGAATGGGAGGCTGACTCTGGTTTCCAACGGCAGGGAGCTGGGTGTACTGGCGGTGGGTTTCTGGACGGTTTTTGCGTGCGTGAAGGCATGTCTGTAATCGGCTCAGTAATGAGGAAAGGTACTGAACGGCACTGAATATCTGACCCTGATTCCTGGGAGTAAAGGGAGGCAGAGAGGGGAGAGTGGGAAACTGTGTGTGTGTGTGTGAGAGAGAGAGAGAGAGAGAGAGAGAGAGACAGGGAGGCAACAAGAGAGAGGGGCATGTGAAAAGGGGTGGAGGGGAGCTGAGATTTAGTGCTCTGCTGGATGAAACAACCCCCCACTAACTAACGGAGAGGGAAAGTAGCCTAATAGGAAGAAAAGAGGGGGTGTAAAACTGTTCATTAAACACTCAAAGACGCGGAGGAAGCCTTTATCGTTTCCAACAATGAGCCCAGAAAAGGTATGTAACTTTTTTTTAATTTAAGTAGCTGAATTATTTGTTACTGTTACACAGATGAAGCTAAGAGATCAACAGGTAGCTGTTACTGTTACTGGTACTGGCAACAAAGTGCTTTTGTTAAACTTTGGGAGGGGGGGGGGGGGGGGGGACTCCACTGTGCAACCGATTTGTTCAAATTTGTAGTTTAAACACAGTTTGTATAAATTTCTCTTTGCAATTATGGGAATCTGCCTGTGCTTTACTGATTCAAAAGGCTCCTGCCTTTGATGTGGCTGTTGAAATGAGAGGAGATGGTGTGGAAGAAAAAGGTTAATGTGGCACTGGAGTATGGAGTGCCGCTTAAGCTGCGGCATTAACTGCTGTTAAGAGAAATCTCAGGGCATAAATGCATGACCGTCTTCCAGCGTTTCACCCTAAAAACAAACTAAACTGAGTTCATTCCTGAAGTTTTGGTGATGACATGAGGTTTGTAACTATAAAATGTTATAAAATACCAATCAAAACTTCTTAATGCTCAATTTTATCCTAAACCCACCAAATTTTAAAATAAGTTGTTTTTTTCCTTTTATTAATGACTTCAGGGAAACTGATGGTGATTGACTACACCGCTTTATTTATTTATTTGCTGCTTTAAGTGTTTGCGTCCAAAGGAATTTAAAGAGGCTAAACCACATGAATGCACCTTCTGTATCAGTTCCCCAACCACCTGCAGACTTTTCCTGTTGCATCCTGAGACAAACAGCACTTTATTTGTTGGAACTAAAACTCACCATGCTACAACATGCACATGAAATGCTTCTGAAGAAGAATGTCCAAACTAAATTAGAAAAGGCAAAAGAAAGCAAGTTCCCATCTCTCTGTCTTTCTCCTGCACAACAACACACTATCACCACCACCCCCCAACTAGCCTGTGAAATTACAGACTACACCCGGGTGGCCCTAATGAGCAAGAGCCTGGATATGTTTTCTTTGTGTCATACACTATTAGTTGATCTGGGTCAACGTTTTCTCTGTAATCACATCGTGAAAACAAAGAGGGGTTGCATAGGAAAAAAGAAGTGGAGTGAGTCTTTTGCCACCAAATCCAGACTGGAAATCTTTTGAGCCCCCTGAGAAATCCCCCCTCCGTTAGTGCTCCTCTCTGCCAAGGAAACACTGTTGTCGCGTGTTTGTTCAGAGCTCTGACACCTGTGACTCAGACTGGAGGAGCCCATTGTTCTTATCTGAACTGCTGTAACTGGTCCTGAGTGCAAATCTAGGAGAAATATTTGGGCTGTAATGCTGTGAAGCGATAATGTAGAAACTGGCAGCTGGAGCACAGGCGGGACCCATGTGGAAATAACACCGCTTCCCTCAGATGAAACCCAAGATGATCCTCCACGCTTGTTGCCGTGGTACAGTGGCCTTAAAAGTCTGCTTGCTCACTTAAATCACACACTTTTAGTCCAAATAGCACCAAACGCTTAAATACAAGACTTCCCTTTACTGTGAAGTTTTGGGATTTTATGCTTCATGTTCTGGAGCTTCTCCAAATCTCGTATAATAACACTTATTGGCTTCAGTGAGTTCACCATTTAATTCGATGGGTATCGGCTTATATCAGCTTTTTAGAATACAATCAGCCTATCTGGAAATAAGTTGACCTTTACTGATGTCAGTGGCTGAAGTTTATCTTTTGTGTCACATCAATTTTGCACTGGCCAGATGCTCTAATTTGGTGTGATGAAGAACTTAAAGACTTAAAAAGTTACTGCTGTATTCTTTGTCTGTTAAATGTAGGTACAGGCCAAACATCGGTACAGGTCCATCTCTGAGTGGTTTGCCTATAAAGTCGGGCTGCTCAGTTATGAAAAAGCCTGAATATTCTAGTAAACATGGGGGAACACAATGTGGATGTGTTGTTGTTCATTTTCAAGCCTTTTTAAAAGTAAAAGTTCTTTAACTTTATGTCTTTTAACTGAAAAATCAGAATGAAGAATGTGAGCTTAACTAAACATGACACAGGAATTCAAGATTTTATGGAGGCATTAAAATCTGTGTAAGGAAAACGAGCTGACCTGGATTTGCACTTCAGGCCTGAACTTTTATGGTCTTTAACCTGCCAGACTTTAACTGCAAAGAGGGTCTGAACAGCAGGAGTGCAGCGTCCTGCACCCTCACAGGCTGCTCATCCACCAAAAACCAGGCACTGTGTTTCCAGTAGTGTGAATGCATCTGAAGCTAACCACTGATTTCTATGTGAAAATAAGCTAGTGTGGAGTCTTTAAATTAACATTTTTCTCTAATTATCAGCCCCCAAACCCAAATATCTTAAGCTTAGTATCAATTAGGACAAAGAAAAGAAGTAAATACTGGTTTGGCATAATCAGACAAAAGTCTTTAACGTCTCCCCTTTGCAGGTAAAGGTAAAAGCTCCTGGTTTTGTTTGCGATTGTGATGAAATATAAGTGTATTTATCTTTATCTGCTTTTTTTTTTTTAGGATATCGGGATCTTGTGTGAAGCTTAGAGGCGTGAGCAGCGGGTCAAAATCACACCACGATCACACACGGCGAAAGCGGACACACAAGAGAAGAAAAAGATGTCTCGAACCGAAGAGGTCAACAAGATGACTGAAAATGTCTACAAGGTAAAAATCCCATGTCTGTCCGGCTCATCCTAATAGTGACTCCACACACACTGTGTGATAATCAGAAATGTGGAAGCACTTTATGAATTTACATGCACTGTTGCCAACAGGGGATTCTGGACCATTTCAACCCCAGTCTGAAGAACTTTGTGACCATGGGGAAACACTATGAGAAAGCTCTGACAGGTTGGTGAGGACACAGTGACTCAGGTCCTGCTGAACTTTGATTTATCCTCGCAGCTCCATATGTAATCATTTTTTCACTTCCTCAGGAGTGACCATAGCTGCCAAAGGATACTTCGATGCTCTTGTGAAACTCGGAGAGCTGGCGAGCGACAGCCAAGGCTCCAAGGAGCTCGGTGAGTGGGCGTAGAGTGGCAGAGAGGCAAGGGTTTGAATTGAATTGGCTTTAGAGCTAATAGAATTCATAGAGTTAATGTGGCAGCTGGTGAGAAGTGGGAAATAGTCTGTGAGTCGACCACATGTGCTGGTCAGAGAGGAGATGAAGACAAGAGGGGATGAGGAAATGTAAAGAGAGAGAAAGGCAGAGAACAGAGGGACGGGGAGAGAGTAGAGCCATTGTTGGGAGATTAACAACACCACATGATCTCATTGTAATGCTGAAAGCAGCGGGGGAGGCAGGCAGGAGTGTCGGAGGGCGAGATGCCAGCCACCACATACTACAGCACTGTGTGACCGACGGAAGCACTCACAGCTGACCGCCACTGTGAATCAGAAGCAGCGACTTTCAGCACATTTCTCTGCTTTGTTGGGGTTGTTGTGCATATTTATACATGTTTATACTGTGAGGGGCTATTATAAGCGCATGGATACTGCTGCAGAGGGTAAAGGTGACACAAATAAATCCAGCAAAGTGTTTTTCTGTTTAAGTAACATGTTGCTTTCACTGCTGTGCTGCTCCTCACAGGAGACACCCTGTTTCAGATGGCCGAGGTCCACAGACAGATTCAGGTGCAGCTGGAAGATGTGGTAAGAGGCCATCAGCATGCTCAAATAATGATGCCTTGATAGGCAAGTGTTTCATTTATAACAAGCTTTTAAAAATTGTGTGTTTGAAGTGAATCAAACATAAATAAGGGTCCAGAAAGTGAAAAAAACAGCTTGTCTAAAATCTCATTCTTGGCAGGCTTTGCTTTAATAAATCTGCTGCCAGGTTTGTCCGTATGAACAGAATCATATCTGAGAAAGATCCTCTGAGAATCAGCTGATTTTTTAATGTAAAAGAACTTTATTATACTTAATGAAGCCATGCAAGAGCCATATGTGATCCAGGCCCTGGTGTGTGCAGTAAGCTTATAAACAGATAAAGCTAATATTAAGCTTGAGTTCAGCTAATTGGTGCAGCCCTCCACAACAGTCAAATTTCCTCATGTGGCCCCTGGGGAAAATTAATTGCCCACCCCTGGTCCAAGGTATCACGTGAACAACGGTTTTGTTTCTCCATGTCAAAGGTGTGAGCTATTGGAAAATATTAAATCATGACTATATTACTAAATATGTACACAGACAAAAAAAAGACGAGCCTGGTATTAAAATGTAGGTAAATAAATGTGTTTTTTGACCAGTCACCTCACTCATATTTTATATGACCCATGAAACCTTTCTATAGTAAAAGATCTAAAAAAAAAAGTATTTTTTTTTTAAAAAGCAGATGAAAACATCCAGGGCATGAGTGCTTGTTGCTGTACACAGGGGTGTCAAACATAAGGTCCGGGGAACAAAGTCAGCCCTGCAAAGACTCCAACGGCTTTGGACAGCTTTGAAAGATCAGAAGGATCAGACACAGATTTTAGACTTTTAATTGTATTTTGTTACAGCTTTTCGTACTGATAAAGACCTCCCTCATGGCCATTCATGCTACCCAGAAGAAAATAAGTAGTAAATAAACATTTAAGTAACAGAAAAGTCAGCAGTTTAAAAAAAAAAGTGCACATTGTATTCTGCACATTTTGCTCTTAAAGAGTCATGCTGACCTTTTTTTGTTACTACAGCAGCATTTCTTTATCATATAGAAATGAATCTTAGACTCTCTGTTGAAATCGTACTTTTTTTCTTAGCTTAATGTATTTCAGGGATTAAGTGTGTAATCAAACTTCTTTTACACTGACAGAAAGGGGAGTTGCACTGGTCCGGCCCACAATATTAAAGGCGTTTGGGATACCTGCTCTACAGGAAACTAGGATAAGTTAGATATAAAAGATATAAAAACTCAATGTCTAAAACCAAGATTTTGGCTTTTGTCATGGGTGTTGGTGGTTTTTCAAAAGTGTCCCTTTCATGAACATATGGAGTTATAAGGGATGAAAAATGCAGGTAAAAATAACATGAATAAAAAAATTAGAAACCCATATACTTTGAGGGTCTGTAATTTAATGATGAAGATTAAACTTGTTCTGTGGCTTTATTAAATATATTAAAGTTGCTCTCTGATTCAGAGGGTATCAGTCGCAAGCTCTCCACTGCAGGGAAATGTGACAGACATTCTGATATATCAGTGAACTTTAAATGTTTGACAAGACTCATTTACTTATGTCACTAACAGTTAAAGCTGTTTCACTCCGAGCTGCTCGCCCAGTTGGAGCAGAAGCTGGAGCTGGACATCAAATACCTCACGGTAAGTCCACACACCGACTACAGTATACATTATATTACTATTAAAAGTGACTAACTTAGGTAATTAACTAAAGTGCATTTATTCTACTTTTAAGATATGTGGGATTTTATTCTTTATTTGCCTTTGATTGACATAGAAAGTAAAGAAAGAAAACGTTACATGTTGCAACAAAGATGCCAGAAATCTTGATAAAATAAAGTAAAATGAATGAATGGGTTTTGTTAAATCTCTACTTAAATATAAAATGCAATTTTGATCAAATCCTTGACTTTCCTCTCAGGCCACCCTCAAAAAGTATCAGAGCGAGCGACGGTCGAAAACCGAGTCAATCGAGCGCTGTCAGTCCCAGCTGAAGAAACTCCGCAGGAAGAGCCAAGGCAGCCGTCACCCCAACAAATACGGTGACAGAGAGATGCAGGTAACAGATGCAGATGTTAAAAAAAGAGCACGAAAAACACTTTGGCCTCTTTCATTTCAGAAATCCTTCCTCTAAACATCTCAGTCAGCATTACAGCAGATTAAAAAGGAGAGCTGTGTGTGCATTTGTGTGACAACTAGGCCAGCGTGAATAAGATTAAAGAACAATCTGGTTCAGCTGATTTGTCAGAAAAACAAGCAGGAAGGAAAGAAAATATCAGTGATATAAGAGGGTCAGCAGATTTGGAGAATTACGAAAATGAAAGACCAAAAATACATAAGAAGGAAAGGTCACTGAGCCAAGGAGGCTGTTTTATCACTTGCATTTTGTTATCACTGGGCAACAGACAGGATGTGATGTAAGGTACTCCTTCGGGCTCTTTGTTATTCTCATCTTTACACAGTGTATTAAAGGTCACATTATCTTTGAGCGCCGTGTGAGCAACGATAAATGCAGGTGTGCGCGTGCATTAACGAATGTTCAGCTTTGCAGGTTTGAAATTTTGGGCTTTTCCTTCAGTTCGTGGAGCTGATGAGCCGTCGCCAAGGCGAGCTGGACACGCTGGTGGCCTCAGGTTACAAGTCCGCTCTCACCGAGGAGAGGAGACGCTACTGCTTCCTGGTGGACAGACAGTGCTGTGTCACCAAACTGCTCATTAACTACCACTCCAAGGTGATAAGCTCGCACGTGTTAAGTTTGTGAATGTTTCCTTTCATCGAATCCAGTGAAAACTAACAATTTACTCCTGACAGCCGTGTGTGTGTTTGATCAGTGTGATAGAGCTTCTTTCTCGCTGCTATACATCTTAAGTCAGCAGATAATTTCTGTCATTGAAATAAACAACAAATCATGCTGCAAATATTCACCAGATCCAAGAACATGTACTGGTGCTCAGTCTTGTTAACTGAGCAGGCGCGTTGTTCCAGAAATGATTTGATGATGAAACTGTATATCTCGTTTCTGAAGAAGCTGAAAGGCAAGAGTTGATAAAGAGATTAGTTTGCAGTAAAAATAAATGCAGTAAGATTAGTGTTATAAATGTCTTATCCTTTGTTTTTCTGCTGTTGAATGTAATCCAGGTGAGAGAGCTTTTATCCCAGAAACTGTCATCTTGGCAGCAGTCGTGCTCTCAGCCAACAAAGCTCCCGGAGCGTGCTCTGAACCTGCTGCGCCACACTGCGCCTCAAAGCCCAGCGGCTGCTGGGATAGCTGAGGTCCTTCGTCACACCAAGCTTGGCACCGCTCAGCCCGAGCAGGTCAGATCATGTTTTAGTACAAGTGTGTGTTAAATCCAAAGTCACGCCCAACAACCCAGTTTATGCAGACCTTACTGTGGCTAAAAATCATCCTCTGCCCTTATAATATTAGACATGTAAGGTTTTGTTGTGAGGATCTTCTTTGTTAGCTCATTACACTTAGGTCTGTAAGTTTCTGGACAATAGGAAAAAGCCTTTTACAACTTTAGCTAAGTCAATAACACTCTCAAGGAGATGGGCCCGTCATTGTCAGCAATCGAGCCTTCACAAATGGAAGTCCAGAGGGTTTATAACACGCTGCAAACCACTGGTTACACTGTTAAACTGTGTCACTGGTGTTTGTGATGATGTGACTACTGATGATGGGACGATGGACTCATTCTGCTTCTGAACACCCAGAAGGTTTTTAGAGTTGCCTCAGACATCATCAAACAGCAGCGGTATCAGCTACAGAGAAACTGTTATCAGCACCTCTGCGTATGTAGAGGCTTCTGTCCTCATCCTTTTTTTCTCTGAACATTACAAAGAGCAGATTTAACTCTTCCTTTTGGACCCAGAAGAATCCAGTTTTTCACTTGTAATGGAAAAAGTTTCTCTGTGAATCTGTGGGGGTCTGCACGACAATCATGTGATCATTCCTCTCAACTTAACTCAAGGGATTTTGGTGCTAACATTTTTTAAGCTAATTTTGAAAAAGACAAATTAAAAGAAGTCACTGTGAGGGATTGAAACATCCTGCATGGTGCTGCATCGGGTTTTGTTTGTCATCACTTACAAACTAAGTTGAAGAGCTTAGGATATTTGGCAGCTCACAGTTTAATAAGTCATTCAGGACATCAGAATTTTAACAATGGCCTGTATTGTCTGGTAGTTACTGTGATCTGTTCTTGATTTTCAGAGGCTCTCTGTTCAAGAAGTCCCTCCTCTGTTAAACGGAGACTCTAGTCGCTCCCAGCAACAGCGCTCGCTCCCCTCCTCCACCCAGAGTGACACCTGTCCTCCTAAGGGCTCTACCCAGACATTCCTCTCTGCTCCCTCCACCGGAGGAGCTGCTGGAGGTTCATCGCAGGGAGCATCTCCTCAGCACAGCAGCACACCTGTCAGTGCTTCAGCCAGCCCGCTCCCTGACAGCAGCACCAGTGGCAGCGCCAGCCCGGCTCCATCTACTCCCACCACCACATCCAGTAGCTCAGCCCAGCAGACCTCGCTTCTCCTCGCCGCAAACACATCTAACCTGTCCCCGAGCCTCATCCCCTCCACCGTGATGTCGCTCAGCCAGATCTCCCCGGCCAGTAGCTCCTCGCAGGGCATGACCCTCCCCATCCCCCACAGTGCACCTCACAGCCCTCCTCTGCCCCACAGCGCTCCACTCTCTAGGGCCATGACTCCAGTGCAGCTGCTGCACCAGCAGGTGGAACCAGGAGGGAGCAGCACTTTATCTACGTCACATAATCCGTGGCTGCTGAAGACCTCAGAGATGAGCGCCACTGCAACACTTCCACTGCCAAGGAGACCTGTCAGTGAAATGAGGCTGGGAGGTTTTCAGGGTGAGATATGATCTGGCTCACCTGCTGTTTTTTTGGATGTCTTCTTCCCCGACACTTACTCCTCATTTCTTATTTTATTCCTCCACCTAGGCTCGAGTCTTCCCAGGATGATGCCTTTATCTGGACCTACACGTGTGGAAGCCATGTTTTCTCACACACCTGGAACATCAGATGGCAGTGGAGGAACCACAGTGGGAGGAGCATGCTTACTGCACTTCCTGCCTGGTGACAATATCGCTCTGCTCATCTCTGAGCCCAGAGATGGGTGGCACTACGGTCAAAATGAACGAACGGGACGGTATGGTTTATCCATATTTTCATCCTGATTCATATTTTGAGGGGGCCTTAAAACATTTAATGTCACTATTGTGCTCAAAATAAAAAATAAGACTGCATTAAATAAGGTCAGACAAGGATTTATAAACTGTCTCCAGCTGGTAGCTTGTGTTTCTGTAAATAAAACAAAGCAAGCACACCATGTTTACTTTGTTCATTTAGTCTCCCAATCAGAATTAGAGCTGCTAAATTTGGAAATGACCAAACCTTTCGGTGGTTGAAAAAAACTAAATGGGTTAATTAAGCAACCAATGACCACACAGGCTCTGCCAGCCCTAGTGCCCATCGTTGCATGCAAGTGCTGGCACCATTGGATTCTTTGATGTTAAAAATGTATATTTAGCATTTAAAACAAAGAATCAATTTCATGTAGAACGAGAAATATAATGAACAGAGTTTTACGGTAGCAATAAAATCAAAGAGGAAAGTGTTATAGGTTAGCTGGCTTGACAAAACCTAATTTACCAGATGTAGATAACAGGTGGTTATCAGTCTTTTATCTTGAGTTAGGCCTTCTGCTTCAGGCTCTGAGTGTGCTCACATTCTCACAAAATGATCCCTATGAGCGCCCCCTACTCCAGTCGGTATCAGCTGATGATGATAAAATGGTGATATAATCTATAAAAAAACGAAAAAATATAAGAGTTTAATGCAACACTGTTGCAAATAGGACAAAAAATTAATGTTGCAAAAAAATGTTAATCCTGGGATTTATTGCACAGTCGGTAAAATAAACATTTTAATTCGAGTTAATTATTTTACTACACAGTGCGGTCTCATTGCTGTTGTTCATTTCTAACATGAGTTAACACCTTAAAATGGATACGTTTATACTAATTAAAAGTTGAAAAAGAGGTTTTTGATCTCTGACAAACTAAAGCGATTTACATGTCTCCTTTATGTAATGGTAACTTATGATATATATAAACCTTTACTTAGCCAGGAAGATCCCAATGAGATTAAAGTGCAAATAATTTAAATGGGTGTCCTTACTTTGGGTTCTGTGTTCTAGTAGGTGCAATTCTAGCAGTATAAAGGAGACTTGGCAGTAGATTAGAATAAAGTACAGCAACATTTCTGCATCACCAAATGAATGCATGCATGCTCCCATTTGCACTGCTATAACTTTACTGTAGAAATAAGTTACCATGGTGATTTCATCAGGTGAAATGAGAGCCCCTTTGAAGACACAGAAAACTCTCACTTTACGCTCAACATAGCTCACGAAAATGTTAATCTCGCTTTGTTGTTAACTTGAATAAAAAGGCAAATGAAAACAACGTTGCTTTTTTCTTATAGAATACTTATACAGTAATATTTTTACACATGCCTACATTGTAAATGTGACTAAAAGGACATTCAATAACGGAGCAAATGAACAGTCCTGTCTTCTGTGGCCTTTTCTACAACATCGCTCCCAGTAACGTCGTGCTCCTTTTTCGATACTACATTAAAGAAAACTTCTCTCTGGTACCAAATTATGCCCTTACTTTACTAAGTTTTCTTCACACAGTCTCTGACATTTCTTGCGTCTTTAAATGTCAACTTTATTGATTCAACCGGTGAAATGTTTTTTCACAGGAAAGGCTGGTTTCCTTTCTCTTACACTCAGCCACATCATACCAAGATGGATCTTCTCGAGAGGTAAGTGAACAAATAACAACTGCTGAAATCTGTTGGTCTGAAGGCTAACAGCTCTGACATTAGTGATGATGCTTCCATAGTTTTTTTTGGGTGATTCACACTTGATGGAGTCATTTTCAGGCTGAATCCTTTATGACTCTCTCCACTTTCCCATCCATGTATTCTCAGTCACTAAATACACATTTCATGCCATCATAATCATCCTGTCTGCCTTCAGTATCCCCACCACCCTCTCTCAACTTACTCTTTTTTCCAACAGCAACAAAGTTGTTGATAGATTCACACAAAAACCAACATTTGCCTACTCTCATTGTGTCTCCTTTATCTTTTTTCCACTGTGTATTCCTTCCTCTCTGTCTGTGACCTTCCCTGTAGCTCGCTCTTCTTATCTAGAGCTAACAGCACCAGTACCGGGCAACTTGACAAACTAGGGTCTCCGGGTCTCCCAGCCCTCACCCCTGAGTCGGAGGAGGAACGCTCCCTTCCTCCCCAGAGGGTCAGCACCTTCCGCCCGCGCCCCTACAGCATGGCCGACAGCAACAAGGTCAGAAACATGAAACCTGTGGGAGGAGCTCAAGGGTTAGAGTGAGGGCGTCCTCACAGTTGACCCTGACTATTAAAGTAGCAGATACTTCTGCTTTCTAATAATTCAGTACAAATACCGACGCGCATCTCTACTGACTTACAGATCACCTCAGAGTTGGCCTCCCCACCTCCCTCACCGACCAGGTAACTTACAGGTGCTAATCAAAGGAAATTGAGCATTTTTACTTGTCATCGCCCATTCACTGAAAATACTACACAGTCTATAAACTACCTCTGAATAAATTCCGACTTGTGCACCTAATTCTGGTTGTTTATGTTTGGTTGGCACATCAAATTTTTTTCATATTGTGTTTGTTTTTGCACTTGCATCAGTGCAAGACTGTGACGAGTCCAATCTGATGGTGGACACATAAAAAATAGTATCAGCTGCCCAAAACATAATAATAACCATAGCAGGCATGAACAAGTCAGAAGTGAGCACTGAGTCCTGCAGTGTCAATGTCTCTGTAGAGCTGCTATCACAGCATGTCTAACTTAGAAAAGTATAATCCTAAATTCTTCACATGCCCATGTAATCACCAGTTTAAGTTACGTATTTATCGCTTCCTTCTTTCAGGCCCAATCCATTTTCACATGTCCGACTCCGAAAGACCGTCACCAACGATCGCTCAGCTCCCATCATCGAGTGAGCTTTTTATTCCCACCGCAGCAGCAGCAGCAGCAGTGTATCTCTGTGGTTCATCAGTACATCGCACCTCAGGTTGATTCCTGGAAAGAAGCACACTGGCTAATGTTAATGTTCTACTTTTAAATGTAATATTCTGTGTGTTTCAAGTATAAAGGCTGTTATAAATATGAGTACAGCCGACTGGATTTGTAGGTTGCTGGGGGAGAAGAGACAATTGTAACATGTGAGAAACTGCTTTAGTGAAGTGTTGGCTTTAATATAAAAACTAGATGTTTAGATGTTTAGCTTCATGTTTGTCACACTGTGTCCGGCTTGTCCTGAATAACTAACATGCTTTAGTTTGAATTATGACAGATACAGTTGTTTCTTTTACTGTTTTAAAAAGGTTTTTTTCTTCCTTTTTGGTTATTTTTGTGCATATTCAGAGATGTTTTCTGTGTTCAGCTGATTTAGGGACTGGATCCTAATAGCAGGTTGTGCACATTGACTATGATGAAGTGTTATGGGAAGAGGACAGGCTCCTTCTCTATTACAGTATTATATTTTTTAGAAAAGCTGCCAGATCTGGTGCATTTTCTTGGTGCTGGTGAAGGTGAGCATTTAAAAGTATTAAAAGTGTGTGTGTGTGTTTGTTTGTTTTTTTTTCATTTTATTTTAACACAGTGATTGTCTGGATAAGCTACTTGACATTAATGAAACTGGCACAATGACTTATGTTTATGTCATGTTTTAGTTTCTGAACATGAGCGATGTTGTTTGAAGGCACAAGTCTGTCAGATACATCCTGTTGTGCCACTTAACACCATTCATTCTGCTGCTGTAAAGTTACATGTTAGCAGTTGCGAGTAGATGACTTAAAAAATTGCTTTCTGCTTGAAATTTGATTATCTAGAGTTGATCCATCCACTCGCTGAGTGAAATCATCAAAATTGTCCTCTTTTTAAATACAGAGCATCGCTGACAACACAAAGAAAACTCGTAAACTTCACAGACACAAACTGTAAAAGTTGGTAGTTGAATGTTTGGATAGTGGTATCACCGAAAGAAGTGTTTTGTTTGAAAGTAGGATGTCGTGGAGGGTTCAAAGTCTTAAGAGTGAGAGATTTGCATGCTTAGTCTTTGGATTTGATGTCTTCTTGATTTCTTTTCAGTCCCAAAGCTATTCACGAGCTAGGCTGCTTAATTGTAGTTGTACGTCCATCAGTCAGACTAAGCAGAATCTTAAAGTGATGTATGGATGCTAAGACAGATGATGATTAGGTTTTTACTGAGAAACTGTATCCGTGAAAGTGATGAAGAAAGTATACAGGAAGTTGACCAACGTCTGAGCAAGTGTTCATGGTAATCTACAGACATCCAAAGTAATTTTTTTGTAGCTCTGTCCTCTTTGTTGCCTCTAACAAAGTGAAATCTGTGCAAACTGAAGCAGTTTATGTTCCTGGTTTAACTGCCTCAAGTTACTTTGATGTTTTAGCACCTTTTAGATTCATAATATCACCTGAAAAGCTTGTAGAAAAAAATATCTATCAGCATATATTGTACTCACTTTGTGTAGTGTTGCTTCATTAATAAAGATGACAGCAAAATGCTTTTAATGCATGTAAATAGTGCCAGAAATTGTGTGAATTTATGATTTCTTTGTAAAAATTTCACTTTGGTAGAACATTTGGGCTTTGTGGTAATACAGAGCAAACATCTGGAAAGTGCACAGCCGCTGGTAGAGAAATTCAGTCTTCAGCTCAGAGTGACTTACACAGAATGAGATACAATTGGTACAGAGTTTGGATACACAATGTCACTAATTCAAGTTGAATTTAACCTTTAAAAAGCAAATTATTTAGTCACAAATACATTTAAAGCAAGGAGGAGAGTTCTGAAAGAATTGCATGTGAGATTAAACTCATTAAAAATGTAAATAATGTAAAATGAACAGATAACGTTATTTACGTTTCAAACCTACACTCATTGCCACTTATGGTACACCTGTTCAGGTGCTTGTTAGTGCAAATATCTCATCAGCCAATCACATGTCAGCAGCTAAATACATTTAGGAACACAGACATGATCAAAAGGACCTCCTGAAGTTCAAACCGAACATCCGAATGGGGAAAAAAGATGATTTAAGGGACTTTGAATGTGGCATGACTGTGAAAATGGCCAGACTCCTTTAAGCTGATAGTCAGGCAACAATAACTCAAATAACCACTACAACTGAGGTATGTAGAAGAGCATCTCTGTATCCACAAGACATCAAACCTAGAAGCTACGGCAGCAGAAGACCACACTGGGTGCCACTCCTGTGAGGAAAATAAGGTTACAGTATGCACAGGCCCACCACAAGTTAGACAATATGGTATTTGAAGAATATTATCTGGCCATGATAGAAACTGTGAGGTTTTCTGAGGAATATTTCCAGCAACTTGTTGAAACTGTGCCACAAAAGCTCTGAAAGAAAGCAAAAGGGGATCCAACCTGGCACAAGCACAGTGTACCTAATGAAGTGGTTAGTAGTTCCCCTGCACTTTAAATCAAAGCTGAACAACGTAGGCGAGAGCTGTCCCGTCACAACTCAAACACAAGTTCAGAACACTTCTGTTAGAATTGAAATGTTGTTCGACATTAGACACATTTATTCATACACTTTATCTGCAGAAAACAATGCATCTATTCAGACACTACTGAATATAACACTACTATGAATATTTCAGAGGAACAGACTTTATCTGGACTACTAATGCTTACATGTGAAATAAAAGGTCGATGAAACAAGCTTTTGCATGATTTGAAAAACTGAGATTTCTGCAGAGAACACACAGTTATATTGTTATTTAGTATATTCAAACTTTGTACAGGTGAGAAGAAATAAGAGATATTGAAAGATATTTTACAACCTACTTCATGTTTTCACTAAAAAAAACCAAAAAAACAAAAAACAGGGGGTATCCATCCATGAGGGGTGCGAGCAGAATTAAAGCTGGTATGAAAAGAATTTTTTATACCAGCCTTAATCTGATTACAGCTTCTTATTTTTAAACTAAGCCACCTCTGAAGGATCAGAACTGTGTTGAAGCTTAGTTTCAAAACAAAAATCTTAACCCTGAGTAACTTTTAACTGAGAAAAAAACTGTTTCACATGTATGTATGTTTGAGAGGTAAAGGTGTAGATCAAACTTAAAGCAACTTAAACTGTGACTGATCAACTCTGCTTCGATTTCACAGCAAAATACTTATTAATGCTGTTACTGATTACAGGCTTTGTTATTAATTAATTCAACAGAACCAATTAGACACTGTTGCTATAGTTTGCACATCATTAACCTAAATGCACTGAAATAATACAGATGAAACAAAAGTAGAATTAAATAGAATCTTTATTGTTGGACACAGACATTGGAGGCAACTATTTAGACAGATATTAACATGAGAAAATCTGAAGTTATAGATTTTTGATCCAATCCAAGTTTCTTCCTTTTGGTTCACGTGGATGAGCTGGAATGTCGGGCATGTTTCCATCATCTCGCACGGGAACTGTGAAGAGAAAACAAGGTAGGAGTTTTAGGATGCTGAAACGTCAGCTTTCAATTACACTCGAACCTGCTGTGACATAAAGATCGCCAGTGTTTACCTGGGTAGTTGTACGGCACAGCTGCGTTCAACATTGCTGTATATTTTGTAAGTGGGCTGATGAACGGAAGAATGGCACCTGAGAAAAGACATTTGAACACATATGGCATTACACTCACAGTTCACTGTGCCTCTATAGGTCAATTGAGAATCATTGAATCATTGCACAAGGTGCACAGTCATACAGAAACATAATAAACACAGATAGCAACGACTCTGACTGGCATGGCTTTAAGTGTCAATATAAAGTTACTCATTTAAAATGCTGATTTATGAAAATTCAGACCAAAAGATTTTGGAGCCCTCTGACCAAAAACCGTTTGATGTTAACTTGTCCGGCATTTTGGACAAGTTTCATTAAGAAACTGTATACACACTCCTCCCTCATTGAATTGCTTTGTTTAGATTCTTTAGCTTACTAATTTTCTCCAGTTTGAAATGAAATAATAATGCAGAAGAAGTGATTTCATGTTAGTTTTCACAACAAATTCCTCCATGACTCAAACATCCACATATCTACTACTGTGGAATCAGCAAAGACGCCTCAAATCGCTGGTCGTTGAATAACACGAGTAACCAAAGCCAACTGTCTGCAGTACATGAAGCAGAGTAACATAACAGGCGGGCAGATGGTGATGCCAAGTTAGCCGAGATTTTAGAGTCAAGCTGCCAAATAATTTCTTAAATACACTGCTGGAAAGTTCATGGGCAATGACATTGTTATTTTCTGATTATAACCTAATTTGATATTGGCCACAAAAATTCAGTAAATTCTGTATTGTGTTGTTAAATAATGTATTTATATCGAACTTTTCTACACCTACTTACCACACAAAGCACTTCAATCTACAAGTTACATGTTATCCAAATAGCACTGTATTCCATAAACTTTAAGCATATAGCTGCTAGAGGTGGGAATCACCATACAACTCACGATACGATATTATCACAATACTTAACGCACGATACGATATTATTGCAATTTTTTAAAAATATTTTGCGATATTCAGATTCTGTACATAAAGGTAAACTTTATCAATATTCATTTTATCTAATATCAAAGTCTCGCACTCAGTCTTTCTCTCATTTCAGTTTTATTGTTGACAAACTGAACGGTTTGTATTACAGTCTAGTCCAAATTAACTGAGTGCAACCATCTGGTACAATTATAGCTATTCTGAACTATGCAATTTATGAAAACTATGCAGCCCATTCAGCAACTGACAGATTTGAAAGTAAATGAAAACAAAATATAATTTTACATTAAATAAAAAGGTTTTAAACTTAATTAACATAAAACATGTCTTAAATTAAAATAAGTAAACTGTCATGTTTATTGCTGCCAAAAAAAAGTTAAACACATTTGGACAGTGAAGGAATGTCAGGATTCTTGCTCAGAAAAAGGATCAACATGCTCTGAAGTTAGAGCACAAAAACCTTTTTTGTAACAAAATATCGATTTCTGCTGTCCCTGTATCGATACATTATTAGCAAACAAAATATCACGATACTACACAGTATCGATTTTTCCCCCCACCCCTAATAGCTGCCCCACATCCACGGCCAGTTTCAAACCACCAACATGCATAAAAGTTTCAACTGTGAGAGGACGCTGGAACACAGCAAGGCTCGCTGGTGAAGTACACCATCGTGCCACCTCTATACAAGCAATGTAGGATCGCTCGATGCCACTCTCTCTCTCGTTTGCAGGTGGTTCAAAATGCAGCCGCTCGACTCTTAACTTGTACAAAGAAAAGGCAGAATATCAGTCGTGTTTTAATCCATAGATTACCTCCACAATATATTACAGATCTTTTAACTCCAGGTCACTGAGGTCATCATCACAACAACTTCTTTCATAAAAATTAAAAGTGATTGGGTTTTTGCTGTGTTTGCCCCCCCCTGGCTCTGGAATAGTCTGCTACCCCACATAAGAAGCTGTTCGACAATAAACTGTTTTAAATCAGCTCTAAAAGATCGAAGCTCTATCTACTTTAAATTGCCTTTTGTCAAGTGTGAGGTGACTCGTGGATTTTAATTGGGTTCTTGAGACCTGGATTACAAGTGACTGTGCCTTTAAAGCACTTTGGTCAACTACTGTTGTTTTAACACGTGCAATATAAATAAAAGGACTTGACACACAAAGACTATAACGTGCTTATTTGTTTTCTTTATTCGGTCTTTCCATGCTGGACATATAAATCGTATACTCAGTTCAATTAAACTGAACACAAGACAGCTACGCTGATGTAAGTCTACGAAAGCGGATTATTGTGAGACGTATAGCTAGCAATCTTCTGATTAATATTTCATGTTGCCACACTGTCATTCATCGGCGTTGCAGAACTGCCATTGTATGTTATTTAAAGCTATGCTCTCTCTCTCTCTCTCTCTCTCTCTCGCTGCACCACTCTCACAGATTTCTAACAGGTTGGCGACTTACCAACCAGTCCAATTCCACAAGAAGCCATGATAACCGGCTCCTTGTTCCACGCATTCCTCAGGAAAGCTCCGATTCCTGCAGACAGAAACCCACGGGCAGGTTAAAAACCGCACCGAGTGACAGGCTACGTACGGTTAACCAATGCTAGTTAATGTTAGCAACACATCCAAGGTCACATTTTTCGAACGAATACATCAGAACTAAAGTATTTCTAAGATCCGGTTAGAGTAATTTTAAATATATAAGGTGTTTATCTGTACTATCCGAGGGTCCAAGTAAACCGAATTTCACTGATTAGAAGTCAAAAAGATGACAAAATATACACATACCCGCCATATTGTCTGGTGTAGTTTCCACCGAGCGAGTTCTCATGGGAAATGTAGTGACTGCTAAAAATGACGTATAATTCCTGCGCCCGCCGCACGAAAACAGAGAGGGAAACAGAGGATCCCTGGAAGCCTCGGGATTGATTTAAGTCAGCTATCATGCTATTAAACGGCCTTAGCTAAAGCTAAACAGAGAAAACGACACTGCACGCAGCTTGTGCTCAGGTTGATGATGACACTGGTCGAAGTGTCGCTTTAAACACACGTTAAAAACATCGTTTCGAGACTAACAAATGTAAGTACTATTAGACTAATGGATTGTTTTAGTACTAAACAATAATCAGGCGTGGTGACATCAGAAGTCTAAAACACGGGAAATTCTTGTTTTGAACTTTTCAGCCGTTTTTACTCCACTGGGAACCCCGACCACTATATCAGGCTTTTACTGACTCACAAACAGCTGTTGAGTTACTGTAATTACTATCCAGATCTCAGCATCGCGCAGTAAAATAGTAGATTTAAATTTTGTGTTATAAGTTTATATCGGCAAATAATGTGCAACTAAATCTTTAAGATAAGTGTAGCGGAGTAAATCCTGAGCACCTCCTTTGCTGCAGGTATTTCCGCTATAAAGTCAGAGGACAGCTGCTGTCCACGTGGGTCAATTTCAGCCACTTTGCTTCACATACAAACTGAGTGGTTGGTTAAAACACCATTGCTGGCGCTAGGCAGTGAGGCCGTTGAATCCTATTTGCCCAGTGTATTTGCTAGTATTTCTTCTTGATGAATGACTCATAACTGCTGCACAGGCTGTTTACATTAACAGAGAAACTTCTTTCCCTCCAGATGATGGAGGATTTTTCTGGCTTGGCTCTGCCTCCTTTATTTGGAGGTCACATCCTGGAAGCAGAACTGGAGCCTGGTGGTGTGGAGCTGGGACCGGGAGAGGTAATTTTATTGATCTTTATAAAGGTGCTTGTCATGTTAGCACACATGGTAACACTTAGTTAGTTTGCCAATTAATACAAATTCACAGCTCATTTAACCAAGTCTCCAATGTTGCCAGCAGATATGAATCAGTACACTGATGCAGAATTTATATAATATAATAGTAATGCTGGTCTTAAAAACCTTTAAATGAAGAAACACCAGTCATTATATTTGTTTAAACAAGACACTCATCCTTCACAGACATTTACTCCATTTTTTTCTGTCTTCTTTTTTGGTTCAGGAGTTTAGCTTTTTTAGTTTTCTCCATCTTTTCCCTTAGAAATGAGACTACATTAGTACTCAGAGAGCTGACCTTCTCCCTATGAACTTCGATCCTCTGTGACACAGATCTCATGCATGAAAATGTCACTGAATAGCTGCTACTTTACACATCATTGCCCCCTCTCCTTTCCCATTAGAATTTTTAGAATATGGGGAGTTTGGCTCAAAGCACATGGTTACACTCCCATGTGCTACCCACATTTACATGTATTGGAGATTAATCTTTCTAATTCATTATACACTGCATAGCAGTTTTTATTTCCTAGCTCTTGCTGAATAATGTGGCTATAATAAGATGACTTTCTGCTTGACTTGGGTTTTGCTTTGAAACATTGAACAGGTAAAAGTGTTTTCTTGTGAGAACAAACAATGTGATGCCAGACACAAAACAGAATCCTGCTTTTGTATTTGTTTAGGTGGAGCTGGGTCCAGGAGGCACCGAGCTGCTTGAGAGCACAACACAAGAAGATGAAGAAAAAAGAGCTCTTGACAAAAGGAAATATGTGGCTCTGAGCAGGAAATGTAAAGAAATTGAACAGGTGTGTGTTATGGTAAAAAAAAAAATGATACGTGAATAATAAAAATGACCAGATCAACACCACTGAAACAAAGCTTCACACAGCAGTGCTGCAAACACACGCAGGTACACAGCCCTCCCCTCACTAGCAGCTAAACAACACTTTGAGGTGTCAGTAGAACTCCAGTTTCAACAACACTGAAGTATTAAAATGTTATGATAAACATTAACCTGGCTGGTACATTACTGTTATATTATTATCTAATAGCCACATTATCTATCTATCTGTTAAGTTATTATTAAGGTAGTGACTATGGCTAATAATAAAACTTTGTTAGGGCTAGGCAGCAAACCGTACCAGTCCTGCCCATAACATGTGATGTTAATGGAGGGTGTTCATTTAAAAGTAACACATTACTTTTATCTAAAAAGTGTTACATTGTGTTGTTAAGTGCCAGATTGAGTCAGAGGGAAGTGTATCGGCAGCTAGACCAAAACGGCTGACAGAAACATTAATGAATCTATTTGATCAGCAGTGAAAGTCATGAGAAGCACAGCAGTGACTCACACAACCTAAAATATTGTTTGTTTGGTTTTTTAATATAATATAAAAAAAACTGCTCTCATTGATGTTATTGGTTTTTTTTATTGTTTTAATCTTCAGAAATAATGCCTTCTTTTTTTTTTTTTAATTATTTCTTCTTCTTTTTTTACTAGTAATAGTAGTAGCTTCGAACATAGTATTGAGTATTCAGTGTTTTCCTGAGTATCTGTATCAAGTTTAAATTCTAGTATCTAGTAAATGGTTTGTGCGACCTTACATCGCACAGGCCTGACTTCTGATTCAACTGCAATTATTTCAATAAGGTTTCTGAATATTCTCCTGCTGCTTTAATATTCTGATATATCAGTTCATCATTGATCCAACACATGCACTTTGTTCAGGTAAATCAGAAGATCCTGGGTCGCCTTCACCAAGTGCAAAGAATTACTCGACGTCTGAAGAAAGAAAGGAGGTATAAACTGTCATTATAATAACTGAAGATTTTGTATGTTTTCTGAGAAGTTGCTCACTTTATGGCTCATCTGTGGGTCGTGTTAACTCTCACAGATTCCTCATGAAGACCTTAGATGCTCACGGGGATGACTACAGAAACGCTCAGCTCACTATACTGCTTGAGGTAAGGATTACCAAACATGGGTGGATATCAAAGACAATATAAAAGATGGAAGTAGCTTCTGCGTATGAAAAGTGAAGCCAACGCATTAGTGCAGGGTTAGGGAACTCCAGGCCTCGAGAGCCGGTGTCCTGCAAGTTTTAGATGTGTCCTTGATCCAACACAGCTGATTTAAATGGCTAAATTACCTCCTCAAAATATCCTGAAGGCTGTATCCCAATTCAGGGTCTGCAGTCTTAAAGTACGCAGCCTTAACGGTCCACAAGGGCCGCATACTCAAAGACCGCTAAGGCCGAAGTGACAGGCTTGTGAAATGGGACGGTCTAGCCTCCGTCGTGCTGCCCAGGTTGCCTAGCAACCATGACACTAACAGCTGTAAACATTTCATACAGCATTATTTGACAGAAATGAAGGAGAAAAGGTTTTGTTCATTTGTTTGTTTCTACATGAGCTTTGATTTGATAAGTATCTGAGGCTGACTGTGAAATCATGATTATTGGGCTTCACTTCTGTACTGAACAGTCATTTAAGATTAGCTAGTAAATAACAATTAGCTCATGTTGTTCATGAGACTAAAGTCATCTCACTTTGGTAATGTAAATATAATATGGCCAATATTAAAGTTATAATTTCAATCATTATTAGTTATTACAGCAGTGAATGAACTCTGTTTCAAATACTGAGCTTCAGTAAAGATTCAAGCTGCATTTATTTATATTATTTATATTTCCTGTCACCTTAAATCTTCACTCAAAGACAGGTTTCTTTGACACTGTATATATAACTGTGTTATATATATGAGAGACACATATTGTTCTTTTAATATGTTGGCATTACTAAATTTGTCTCAGTGCTTAATTTAAATATCCATAAAATCATCACATTCTCTATAAGATTAAGGTCAGCTATTGAACGGCATATATTAAGTAAAGGCTTTAAAACCAAGTTAGTACAAATGTCACTAATGTCACATAACTTTGCCGACATGTGGCCAACAGTAATGTTTTAATGTTCTTCGTTATTAAACATTCGCACATAAATAAGTGACATCATATTCAGTACTTACTTTTAAAAGTTTACTCTCCGGCCGCTCCTCTTCTGCCGGTTTTTTTTTTTTTTTTTTTCCCAGCAAAATTATCCACACCCACCGCCGCGCTATGCATTCTGGGATATTTTGGGCCACGAAGTCTACACCACCACATCCTTAAAATTCAGTGAAATGAAGGACGCATTTGAGGGACGCATTTTGAGCAGCCTTTGAATTGGAACAGTCTTCGTCGCATCGCTGTGACGCAATTGGCCTTAAAATGCGGCCTTTAAGGCTGCAGACCCTGAATTGGGATACAACCGAAGTTCTCCACAGGCCTGGTACTAATCATTTGATTCAGGTGTGTTGACCCAGGGTGAGATCTAAAACCTGCAGGACACTGACTCCCGAGGCCTGGAGTTCCCTACCCCTGCGTTAGTGCCTTAAACCTTCTTTTTAATGGATACCAAAGCGCAACTTCTCTGGGTCCAAAAAGACTTACTGTATAGAAGTGTATGGGAAAATAACCTGTGGCTCCCTCATTCTGTGAAACCTTTCCTGATGTTGGTAGTTTCAGGCCAGGGCAGTAGGCAGGGTTTTCCTTCAGCTTTCTGTTTGTATTAGTTCTTCTGCTTTTGCTTGCTAAACTTTGAAAGGTCCTACAGAGATAGTTATGAATACTATTTTGTTTTTCCCCTTGCCTTTGTTTCAGGATGAATCTGGAGCCCATTTGGAGCCGGCTGCTGCAGCGGAGGATGAAAAGCTCAACGGTGTTTCCGGTTCCACTCCATCTGCAGCATCACATCATGTGGCTGGGACAAAGAAAAAGAGGCATCGAATTCCTCGTCAAGAAAAGGATAAAGAGCCACAGGTGAGTAAAGCTCTTTCCTGATCAGATGCTGCCTGTGGACGTTTAACTGTGGGTATGTTAAAATGCTGGTAGTCCAAATCACGGACCTTCTTTTCTCAGATCGACCCGGAGATGTCGGCGTTGGCAGAGTCACAGTTTGGAGAAATGTCCAGCCCGACCTCACTGTCTCATTGATCAAACCGCTGTCCTGGATATCACGATGATGGTGACTAGGATAAGAGCACCCAGTTTCCAGGACTGTTTAAAACACTGCCTTACTTGAGTCAATCTTTGTAATGTTGTGGTTTCACTTGAATATTGTGAACAGATTGAGTTCATGTAACACGAGATGTTATTCACCTTATATATGTGTATATTTGTTTTGTATATACGAGGTTATGTTTTTACAGTTGACAGTTGATGGCAACATATTTATGACAAGCACGTGATGCTGAAAACATGATTTGATAAATATTTGACGTATTAGATGAATATGACAGGGTATTACTATCATTACTTGAGTTAGGATTTTATCCGAGTAAGCAGATGGACTCGTCGTCATATTAAACTTTTACACTGTGCTGTTTGGGTTTACTTTTCTGTGATTTTGTTTTTTCCCTCTTTTGTATTCACTCATCTGCCTTCACATGCTCATGGACTTAATGTGGCATCTCATTCTTAATCGATAGGGTTTGACATGATTTCACCCCACCTTGTGAAGCTATAACTGCTTCCGCTATTCTGGGAAGGCTTTCCACAAGGTTTAGGAACGTGTTTATCCAAATTTTTGGCCGTTTTTCCTGAAGCACATTTGCGAAGTTGGACACTGATGTTGGACGAGAAGGCCTGGCTCGCATTCTCTGCTCTGATTCATCCCAAAGATGAATGCCATGAGGTCAGTCAGGCCAGTCAAGTTCTTCCACACCAAGCTCGCTCATCCATGTCTTTATGGACCTCGCTTTGTGCACTGGTGCGCAGTCATGTTGGAATAGCAAGGGACCATCCTTAAATTGTTCCCACAAAGTTTAGAGCATGAAACTGTCCAAAATGTCTTGGTATGCTGAAGTATTAAGAGTTCCCTTCACTGGAACTAAGGAGCCAAGGCCAGTTCCTGAAAATCAACCCCATCACCTATATGGAAAGCTTTTACACAAATATTATGCCTGAATAACAAGTTTCAGTTACAGTTTGTTTCTGTGTTAAAATAAAAAATAAAAAAAATGCTAGAGCAGTCAATTTGACATTTATTCATCTTTTTAATACTGTTAACCCCCCCCCCCACCCCCCCCCAAAAAAAAATAGATATAGGTATGAGAGTGAGAGAGATGTTAAATATGACATAAAAAAAACGTACATTTAAAATAAACATTACACAATACACTTACCTACCCCTTCATTTGGCACACAGTGCTTTCCTTTAGATCTGTCTTAATTCTTTGTGGCATAGATTCAGCAAGGCGCTAAGAACATTCTTCACAAATTCTGGTCTTTGTTGACAAGATGGCATCACACAGTTGCTGCAAATTTGTAGGCTGCGCATCCATGATGCAAATCTCTGCGGAGGACATTTGAATACAGTGAACATTGTCATGTTCAAGAAACTAGTTTCAGATGATCTGAGCTATGTGACATGGTGCACTATCCTGCTGGAAGCAGTCATCAGAAGATGGGTACACTGTGGGCATAAAGGGATGGACGTGGTCAGCAACAATCCTCAGGTAGGCTGTGGCGTTTAAATGATGGCCCAAAATGTGCCACGAAAACATCTTCCACACCTTTACACCAGCAGCAGCCTGAACCATTGATAAAAGCCTGGGTGGTTTTGTGTCGATCATCGATCGTCACTTCGCTGAGCCAATGGCTGGTTCTCGTTCCAGCGGATGTTTCGCAATGACAGGCGTGAGATATATCCAATCAGAGTTTATAGATTGGATTTAGGGCGGGATCCCAGCAAGGAGGTGGGATTTTAGCTACCGTCCATCTTCAGCTACATTACAGTGAGCGAGCTTGTCGAAAAGAAAACACAATTTGGAAGTAAAGAAGACTTTCTGGAATTAGTTTTGGCTCTATTTGAAAAAAGACAAACGAAATCCCATACCCTAGGTAAATGTCGTGCACAAGTATAAATCTAGATTGTCGGCTTGACCCAGTATCCCTTTTTCCTAAATCTGACTAGCTGGCAAGCTAAGCTGCTAACTAGCATTTTATGCATTAGCTAGCATGTTAGAGATTGGAACGGATTCTGTTATTATTGTGCCTTTCACAACGCAAAACCACAATATAAAGACTGTGCTGGACCCCAAATTAATAATGCATGAATATGAAGTTGTTCTGTCAGCATGCACCGGGGCAGTTCCAGGAAACGGGTCGGTTAGGAACCGAGCGAGGTGGAGAGGCTAAGCTACTGGCTAGTATTAACGTTAGCTGAGTAGCGTTAGCGTGCTAGGTGGCTAAATTTAGCTGACAACCATGTCACTTGTGTTGGAAATATTAGCAAGGTGATATATGACAATACTAGGATGGAGAAGTGGCCATAGAAAACTTTATTTTCATTGAGCGTGCTTAAATTCTGAAGCTGTGGTGTTATTTAGCTGCTAACGTCAGCCGGGTAGCTAGATGGAGTTAATGTCAGGTTCACTGTGGAAAGCGATGTAACGATTCCTCTTTTGGAGGGATTTTTGTTTGTATTGACACACGCTTCGATTTCTTCACCCAGATAACTTCGTGACAGACGGAATGTGGACATTGTCGTAGTCAGAGCCATGGCTGACAAGAGAAAACTTCAAGGTAAAAGAAACTGTCTTCAGTTATGTTGCACAATATGAATCACGTTGTAGGGTCTGCTGGTGTACAGGAAACTTTATTTCCTCTTGCATGCTCTTACTGTTTTGAAAGAGTTTATAAGGTCTTTTGGTAATGCATCATATTTTTTGAATTTGTGCAGGTGAAATCGATAGATGTTTGAAAAAAGTAGCTGAAGGTGTAGAACAGTTTGAAGATATCTGGCAGAAGGTAAGAGATTCTTCCATTCTGTATTTATTTGTCTATTTAGTAACTAATGAGGAAAAGACACACAGTATCTAAATGATTTGTTTACATTTTAGCTCCACAATGCAGCCAATGCAAATCAGAAGGAAAAATATGAGGCTGACCTCAAGAAAGAGATTAAAAAACTTCAGGTAAGAAAGCTTAACAATGACCATGTAAGTATTCAAAATTAGCTATGTGATTTTTAAAATGCTCACCATCTGTGCTCTTTCAGCGATTGAGAGATCAAATAAAAACATGGGTGGCCTCAAACGAGATCAAGGACAAAAGGCAGCTAGTTGAGAACCGCAAACTTATAGAAACGGTATGGATCTTCACAAGTGTACTTTAAAAAAAAAAGTGTTGCATTTATATTATGTATAACTAAAGTGCATTGTTACATCAGACCTGAAGTAATTAACAGCTAATTGGATCTTTTTTTTTCTTTAGCAAATGGAGCGGTTCAAGGTGGTGGAACGTGAAACAAAAACAAAAGCCTACTCTAAAGAAGGCTTGGGGCTTGCTCAGAAAGTGGATCCAGCTCAGAGGGAAAAGGAGGAAACAGGACAGTGGCTAACAGTAAATACATTTATGTTTTACCTATGCTTCTGTGCGTGATTTTTTTTTTTAAACATTTCTTTGGAAAAGGCATAGACAAAAAACTTAACAACGTAACAATTGTATCAAATCAACCACAGATATTCCCAAAACATGGTTAAATTAATAAGATCTGAAAAAATTAACACTCTTTTTTTTTTCTCATCTGCAGAATACAATAGACACTCTAAATATGCAGGTGGATCAGTTTGAAAGTGAAGTGGAATCTCTTTCAGTTCAAACAAGAAAGAAGAAGGGTGATAAAGAGGTGAGTCATCCCATGTCACTCTCTGAAAGGATGTCTGTTTCTAAACTGTCTGGTTAAATTTTAACTGTCTGTTAAATTTTTGGTTAATATATCCTAACATACATACACACTTGTTTTTTTTGTCTTGTAGAAGCAAGATCGTATTGATGAGCTCAAGCGGTTGATTGAGAGACATCGATTCCACATTCGAATGTTGGAGACCATTTTACGAATGCTGGACAATGACTCCGTGCCAGTGGATGCAATCCAAAAGATCAAGGATGATGTTGAATATTACATTGACTCCTCTCAAGATCCAGACTTTGAGGAAAATGAGTTCCTGTACGATGACTTAGATCTGGAAGACATCCGTAAGTAGAGCACTGTCTAGTGTGCGAGTGTTCGGTTAAGTTTTGCTGCTCTTGCTTTACGATACCAGAAATTCTAGTCAGTTAAGAAATTATTCTCACTTCATTAATGTAAACCAGCAGTTACCTGTTGGTTCAAAGATGTTATGATGCCACCTGCCACTTACCTGGGGTGCAGCTCTGGTAGATTAGCCCCTCTCTCTCTGCACTGGGAAGTTTTGTACAAAGTAAGATAGATGAACCAGCACAGCTCCATTGTAATTGAATGTAGAAAGTGATTATATGTTAGCTGTGTCAGAGTAAACTGATACACTCTGACTCAAATGAAGTGATGAGAAAATGGACGTTAACCTGCTGGTAATACTTGGTTGGTCCCACTCAGCAAACTAATCTGCATGCGTGCATGTTGTACACAACACAAAGTGCCACACAGTTCAGTGGCATTTAAACCACGTTTTGATTAGTAAACAGTGTCACATAGCACAGCCATGGTTTCACCAAATCCATCAGTTCCTGCAGTGTTTTGAATGTTTTCATATTGTTTCCTTCCTTTTGGGCAACTAGTCTGTTCTTTCTTCTTGTTTCAATGACTTAGTAAAATAGTTGTCATGTTGATGTCATGACGATATCTGATGCTTATCTTTATGTCCTACTCTTCTCTTGTAGCTGCAGCATTAGTTGCAACTTCACCATCGGGCCAGGGCAACGTGGAAGATGAGGTGTATCTCCACTCTAGTAGCACTCCCACTTCCACCACCTCTTCTTCACCCATCCCTCCATCCCCAGCCACTTGCACTGCTGTGAGTTTGTGTCTTTTTTCTATCATTAAAGTTTTGGTCCTGGTGTTAAAGGGATGTTGGATAGTTAAAGAACATTCTGACACAATTGTGCATATATGCCTGTCTCTTTAAGTTTGCACTTGGTTAACCCACCCACATTCCCCATTGTATTATAATCCACTGGCTAGTATGTTGAATCTACATTTCAAAAGTGGATTGTCATATCAAAGTATCTCCTCCTATAGGAGAATTCAGAGGACGATAAGAAAAGGGGACGGTCGACAGACAGTGAAGTTAGTCAGGTGAGAGGTTCGCATCTGTGCTGTGTCAGTAGATGAACAGTTTAGTGCAGTGCTCTTCATCCTTGGTCCTGGTGAGCCATGGTGGCTGAAGGGTTTTGGCCTCTCAGGCACTAAAATGGAGTTTCTCTGTGGGACCATGGTTGGAGACTTCTGATTTAGTTTTTTCCATTTCCTTCATATATGGGCCTCCATAGATCACAGTAAACTTTGCTCCTTATGCATTTTAGATCTCTGTTCATGCCCTCTGGTCAGTTTTACTTGAGATGCCTTCCTCTGATGTTTATTTCCAGTCACCTGTGAAGAACGGCACCCCATCCTTGTTATCCTCTTTCTCTTCTTCCACCACCTCTGGGTCCTCCTCATCCTCCTCCCTTGTGTCCATGGCGAGTGTTGTCGGAGGGATTCCTGCAGTGCCCACTAGCAGCAGTCTTATAGGAAGCTTCAGCAGTGCGGTGCAGCAACATCAGCATCAACCTGCACAACAGCAGCAGCAGAATTCTCAGCCGCCAAACCAGTCGCAGCAGCAGCAGCCACCTCAGACGAAACCCTCAGTCCCTTCAAACAACACCCCCAGCCCACCCAGCAACCCACTTCTCCCAACGTCTACTGCCCCCTCTCTTCCTACACCCAACACATCCACTTCATCAGCTCCCAATCCTCAGTCACAGTCCACATCTGGACCCACATCGGCATCCAGTTTGGGACTTGGGCTGGGCCTGGGATTGAGCAAAGTTGGCATGACTGGGACAAGCAGTGCCAATCAAATGCCAGGGCTAGGGATGGGTGGCCACCCCACTCCTTTAAACACAATGGCAGGGCTCATTTCGGGTTCAACACCTGCCCCCTATGCTCAGGCAGCAGCATCCGGAGGCTTGGGTTTGAGCAGCACCACTCAGTCAAGCATTTCAGCAGAGAGCAGCACTTCCATACCCACCTCTGGCTCCAGTGGAGTCACCACCAACGGGGCAGGAACAGGGCTTGGTTTGCTGGGTTCCAGTCCAGCCCACAACTCTCTGAGTGTGAATATTTTGGGTCTGGTTCCTGGGCAAAGTGTGGCCCCTGGTACCTCTCAGGTTCCCCCAAGTTCTGTCAGCTCTACTCCAGGAGTAGTTGGCATGATGGGAGGCAACGGAGGAAACGTTGGTGTGGTTGGAGGAGTAGGAGTGAATTCTGCTCCTGCTAGACCACCAAGTGGACTGAAGCAAAATGGAAGCACAAGTAGGTGGAAGTTTTGCGGTCCTTGAGTTCATTGTGAGATTTCTATAAAAGTTTTTTTTTGCTCTAACGTGTCCTTCGCCTGCCTGCAGGTTACAGTGCTGTGGTGGCGGAGAGTTCCACAGAATCGGCTCTAAGCACACCGAACCAGTCACAAAGCAGCCAACCCTCATCTCTCAGTTCCTCAACCAGTCAGCCGTAAGTTATTTCTCCTGAAACTTGACACGTTTCTTCTTGTTCTTGTCATGCTGGTTCTTAACTTTCTCGCCATTGTTCCCACCCCACCTTCTGCAGGATGGACAATGGTCCCAGTTTAATCAGCTCCATCACCCTGCCTCCCAGTTCTCCGTCCCCCTCGTTCTCAGACAGCACACCGGGTGGAGGGAGTCTTCTCAACGGGCCCCACTCCTTTTCACAGGCCTCTGAGGGGCTAAAGGTGAGCCATACCAACGAGGTTAAGTTTGAGCATGTAACATTGGCATCTTTAGCTTGGAGCATGGATGAACTTGCAGACTTG
The DNA here is from genome assembly GCF_057382095.1 of Aulonocara sp. 'chitande type north' Nkhata Bay. Taxonomy (NCBI): domain Eukaryota; kingdom Metazoa; phylum Chordata; class Actinopteri; order Cichliformes; family Cichlidae; genus Aulonocara; species Aulonocara sp. 'chitande type north' Nkhata Bay. The sequence goes on along the minus strand of NC_141354.1, from coordinate 27,002,466 downwards.
AATCAGCTAAAACAGGCTCCATTTGTGGAAGAAAAAACTTCAGAGGCTAAAATTAGTGACTGGGGTCATGCACACAATATATTTTATACAGGAATACCTTATTTAATGGCTCTGCTTTTGTTTACCATACATAAATGATTTCCTTTGTCTGTGAGATATTTTAAACTGTGTTAATGTAAATAGTTATCAGGTCTGATAAGTTGTCTTTTCTTTCTTTCTTTCTTTTTTTTTTTTTAAATGAACCCAACTTATCTGTTAGTTAAGTTGTTTTCATTGTCACTTTGAGCTTCAAGGGTTGTGCAGCAGTAAGCAGTATAATGGGTCAGTTATTGATGTTTACTCTGAAACATTTCAGTGATTATAAGTGAAAAGTTATAGTAAAATATTGAAAAACAAAAAAAAAATATTTGTTTTTGGGAATAAAAATGACCCACACACTGTTGAATCAGCCGTATCACACCAAGAATAATAGGCCATAGTGTCAGCAGGAGCATTACTAGGAGCACTTCCATCAATATTTTCTGATCAGGTCTGTCAGTTCAGCTCAACAGTGACTTTTTAAAGGCTCTGTTTCTGGAAGTGAATTTCCAGAAAAATCTTATATGAAAAAACGTTTAATCTGTGAACCAATCCAATCAGCTACGAGGTGAATTGTTATCATGTTAACACACAGTTGATTTCAAACAGATTTGTTGTTTGTATAGGAGCACACAGCAAGTCTGCTTTGGACGATTACAACATAGTGGCTCATAATCAAAATCAGAAATGGAGAATATGAATGATATGATTGATGTAGGAGCTCCTGAGGTCAGAAGATAACCAGCTAACTGAATTGTTTTTGAATTGAGACATTCCTGTCTGTGCTGGAATCCATAGTTTTTGCTGCTGAGTATAAAATTATTAAATTATCCCTGAGTGCCCACAAACCTCTGCTGATCACATTTATAACAAACACACACTTACTGTGTACTTACTCATGTTACTGCCAGAAAACACGCAGATCCTGACTTTTGTCTGTTTGGAGCCTTTCTGCTACAGGTAATAACCCCTATAAGCCTGATATGTGAAATAATTGCCAGAAAATTAAATTCCAAGCATTTTTTAAAATGGAGAGTTTATTGAACAATCTGACAAATTTGTTTAAAAATGTATTCGATTTTACATTTTTAAATTTGTTTCTTAAATTTTTTAAAAAAATTTATTCTCCAATTTAATCTTTTTTTCAGGTGTAAAAAAATAAAAAAAATAAAAATCACACCGATGCTCTAAAGTCTCAAAAACTCACAAAAAACTGTGTGTATTAAATATGATAGACTAGGTGTTAAGGGGATGAATGCATACATTTAGACAGGCGCTCCTGTCTTTGAGCAGTGCAGCTGACAGAAAAACATCTTGTTCTTAAAAGTTTTATTAGTAGCTGATCTTTATTTAATATGTTGTTTGCTCTTCTAGTATTACTTTCTTCTAATGCTCCCATTCATCGTGCTTCTACTTTTAAGCTCCAGTAACTGTAGGCTGTTCCCAGTTTAATGTGACTTTTAGCCTCTGTGTGTTCACATTAATGGGGCCTTGTTCCCTCCTCAGGCACCTGAGCCTCTCAGCTCTCTGAAGGCGATGGCAGAGAGAGCAGCGCTGGGATCAGGCCTGGATGGCGAGATTTCCAACCTGCATATAACGGATAGAGGTCGAAACGGTCAGACCTTTTTTACCTTTTTTCAGCTCTTTATGATGAATAAGCAGATCACGCTTTTATGCTGCTTGCTGTTTTGTTTTTTTTAAATAATTGTACAGTAAAACATTCTTACACACTGCTCATGGTAACGTAAAGAGTTAAGCCTAAAGTGTAAAAAACTGATTTTTTATTTTTTTATTTTTTTTACAAACTAAGTTATTATTTGTCTTTTATGAAGATAACAAACATTAGCTTGTTGCTGCCAGCTGTTTTTGTGAGGCAGGAGGTTTTTATGTGTGACATATTTAAGACATTTCCCTTTGTTCTGGTAACATTTAGTTTTCCTTTTAATGCCAGATTGTTACTGCTTCGTGAACATAATTATGAGTTTTGCTGCCAAAGTGTAGGAAGGAAAGTTCCTGTTTTGCTTCTTTCCAGCTTGGCATTTTTATGCTTCGATTCACAGAGGAGGCAGCCAGAAGTAGAAAAAAATCAGAGAGTTTAGAGCAGTCTGGAGCCTGAGTTATTGGCACATAGGGATTGCTTATCTTAAAACACACACACACATTTTCGTTCATTTGTTATCCAGTTTAGAGTGTCGGGGGTGGAGCCTATCCCCAGGGTCAACTGACCAACATTCATGCTCACACTCACAGTCATGGCCAATCAAAAATCACCCGCTAACATAACATGCAAGTCTGTGGACTGTGGGAAGAAGCCAGAGTACCTGGAAAGAGAGTGTAGAAAGGTCCAAACTTCAGGTCAAGGCCTTTTTTGATTCAAGCTACAACCATGAGGCTAGATTATGTCTGTAATTAGTTTACTGTTGGAATGTTCTTACTCTTATAAAAACAGAGTTGGTACAACTAAAGGAATAACCTTAAAACTTTACCTTCAGTTGCTCGCCCTGTCGTTAAGAGTCACATCTAACCATACCCCACACAGATGATGGGAAGTGAGGCATTGCTATGGCTTCTTGTGTAATTGAAGATAGCCGTTGCTTTTTCTGCATCCTGCAGATATCTTCTCTGGTTCATCTGCAGCACCTGGCACACCTGCCGCGCCTCAGCCGTCCGTGACAGAGGTCAACATCCCCCCATCGCTCGGTGTTTGTCCGCTGGGTCCAACCCCTCTCCCCAAAGACCAGCTCTACCAGCAGGCGATGCAGGAGTCGGCATGGACGCACATGCCCCACCCCTCTGACTCTGAGAGGATCAGGTGAGCCCATCACAATTTCCTTTAGCGTCAGGGGGGGGAAAAAAGATGCACTTTTTTTTCCACAGTAATTTTGCAAATTTACTTTGATTAAATGAAAAATTTGCATTGTGTATGCATACTGCTCTGCTAAAAAAATATGTAGGATAGTTTAAAATTTGTCATAAAACCTGATTTTTTTTTTCTTTTTTTAAAGCAAATTTGTTCTTAATCACTAGTTTTATTAAATTAAGAAATAATATAGTCCCCATTAGTCTCCAGAAGGGCAATAAATAAGTTTGTGCTTTAGGGCAAGCATACCTTATGTTTAAGTCAATATCATATAAATGTGCAGTGTTCTGCAGTTTCAAAAAATACTGTGCAAAGGTTTTAGGCAGGTGAGAAAACATGCTGTAAACAACGAATGCTTTCAAAAATGGAAGTGTTACTCATTTATTTTCATCAATTAACAAAATGCAGTGAATGAACAAAAGAGAAATCAAATCAATATTTGGTGTGACCACCCTTTGACTTCAAAACAGAATCGATTCTTGTAGGTTTTTTTGAAGGAACTTGGCTTGCACGTTGTTCCAAACATCTTGGAGAACTTGATATAGGCTTCCTCACATCCTTCTGTCTCTTCATGTAATCCCAGACGCATTCGATAATGTTGAGATCAGGGCTCTGTGGGGGCCATACCATCACTCCCAGTACTTCTTGTTCTTCTTTACACTGAAGATAGTTCTTAATGACTTTGGCTGTATGTTGGGGTCATCCTGCTGCAGAATACATTTGGGGCCAATAAACAATCATTTATATTTCTGAAAGCATTTTTTCACACCTGCCTAAAACTTTGGTACAGTACTGTATATCCGTGGTTGCACAAATTTTGGGGAAAAGAGCCCTTTGCGTTGCTCTGTGGCTTAAAAGTAAACGCTTTTCTGGTGACTTCATGGGCTCAGTTGCTAGTTTTCAGTTGTAATGAATAATTTATGAAGTTCATTTTTAAAATTTTTACTATTATTAGAGTCAGAAAGGAGAATTTATCCAGGGCATGCTCATTCGGTAATGAAGGGTCATACACCTGCTCGGCATGACCAGTTTCGGGGAGCAACTGGAGGCTTCGCAACGGAACCTCAATAAGCAAAAAGATGAACCTGTTGTACCTTAAAGTGTTTGTGACATCTGTTGACACTAATAGAAAGTTCTGAATATTCACGTGTGGTTTTGGGTAGTGTGGATGGAGTACTTTGTTAGAGCAGAAATGAGCACAGCTGAAGTATGCTTTGATCAGTGGCATTCATTAAAGAGTTTTCTGTTTCTGTCTTAAAGGCAATACCTGATGAGGAATCCATGTCCCACCTTGCCCTTCCATCATCAGGTCCCACCTCATCACTCTGACTCCATAGAGTTCTACCAGAGACTGTCCACAGAAACTCTCTTCTTCATCTTCTATTACCTGGAGGTAAACGCTCTCCATGTAAACTCACACGAATCGGTTTGATTGTTTGAGTTTGTAAACTTGGAGCTTTTTTCTATGATTTGGTTCCTTTTCACACAAAAAAACTCAAAGAAACCTCAGCGCGAACCAAAATGCATCGCGACAAACCATGTGAAAACTTTTAGTCAGCTTATTGGTTAGATGTGGGACGGGAGCAGAATGATTTGCTATATAAGGTGGAAAATTTACAATAATTTTACAGCTATAGTTTTGTTGCCCGTACTGACCGTTTTTGTGATCTGGACATCTATGGTGCACTGCCACATCGCACAAAAAGTGCACGTGGATAATGAGAAGGACAGAGTTGAATTAAACGGACTAAACACCCTGAATGTCTTTTTTCTGTGATCTGTTAAAGTTTGTGAGCATAATGGTTTTATTGACTTCTCTCTCAGGGTACCAAGGCTCAGTATCTGTCTGCAAAGGCTCTGAAGAAACAGTCCTGGAGGTTTCACACCAAGTACATGATGTGGTTCCAGAGGCACGAGGAGCCCAAGACCATCACCGATGAGTTTGAACAGGTGTGGGTTCATCTCCGCACACCGATTTATGGTCATTGTGGTGTTGATTAAGGTTTTTATTCTTACCACTCTGCTGTTCCCTTAGGGCACTTACATTTACTTTGACTACGAGAAATGGGGCCAGAGAAAGAAGGAGGGGTTCACCTTCGAGTACAGGTACCTGGAAGACAGAGACCTGCAGTGACGGACGGACGGACACAAAAGGACAGAAAAGACAAAATGTGCTGCTGTTGACATTCCGAGACTGAACTCCAAACTGTGGATAGAGATTGTGATGTGTAGTAGAAACCCTCTCCTGAGATTGGAGACTGGTGTCTGTATAGGCTGCATCTCAAATGTGAAGCCCTTGCTCCTCATGTAGTGCTTTGCTTTTGACCAAAGAAAATGCCCCGTGGGTCTGATCAAATGCATCGCGCTGCACAAGCTGGGAGGGTTCTCGTTGGAGATCTGCGTTTGTGCCTGTCTGTGTGCACACTCAGTATGTGGCATTAGGAAAGCCTACCCCATGCATGTTTCTCATGTTTCGTTGTCTTTTTTTTTTTTTTTCCCCCGTTTCAACACGATTCTCTGTACCACCTACCCGACATCAGCCTGGAAGCCTTTTGACTTGACACAGAACAGACTTTTGGATTTGATTAAGTAAACTGCCCATCTCGTATTTACTGTAATTTGGTGGTTTAGAATGGGGACGTACAGTGGACATTTAGTCATGGTGTGTAGGAATGGCTTCTTTTAAGATCCTACAATGCCTGTTAAATATGGTCACTATTGAAGATAGTGAGCGGTTATCAATAGTTTTATTGATATTGTCTTGGTCGATTTAAAACGCTGATTGAGAGTGACCACAGGGCCTCTCCCTGTGACAGGGAAAGAGTCCTTATTGGACATGGATTAAATTGCTATGCAATTGAACTGGTCTCTGACTCCCTCTCTTTACAAATAAAATGTTTTTAAGTTAACGTGTCAAGGAAAATGCATTATTATTGCGCCTTCATGTTTGTGACAAATTAATAAACTTGTAAACAACTCTTAAAGATAGGATTTGAGACATTAATCTACTTGATGTTTAATTTTCCCTCAGTGTGAAAAGGCCATGTTGAGCAGAGGGAAATGTACCTACACCCAGGTCACCTCTCATTTCCTCAAAAGTACACACAGCATTAGATAATAAATCTGGGTTTGGTTGGGTCAACTTCCCAGCTTTAGCCAAGGTTTTATTCTGTTGTTACTTTATCCCAGACTTCACTGAGTTCAGTTTACCACCTGATATTTCAGTGAAAGCCCTATACAGTGAATGTGCACTGACTAAACTGTTTACATGTAGAGTTGAAACAGAAATCCTAAAATTCAGGTGGTAAATTTAACTCGTGGGTTGAGTAGAAAGTGTCTCGTCTGCCGTGGTTGTTCCATTGTGTTAGCCCGAAGAACAGTAAGATTTAATCTGGGATGGGACGCATCCTACCTTTTCCTGGCAGTTTGAATGAGGGAGAGTGTTAAAACCGAATCAGTTTTCCATTTAAGCAACCATGAAGAGTTCTGTACCACAGGTTATGTTGTGTGTGATTCGTTTTCAGGCTTTTTTTTGTGGGAGGGAAAAGAGGGGGATGAGCATGTGGGAGGGGAAAAAAACAAGGAAAATGCAGCAACGTTCTGAGAGATTTGCCTTTTATAGATTCTATTTTTTGGGCTTTTAAGGTTTACAGAAAGGTCAGTGAAACTGCTAAAATGTGAATTTCAACACATATTTACAATTTTTCTCATCACAGTTCTGCATGGGAGATGTCATAAATGGGGTTATAACAGGATTGTAAAATTTCAATAAATACTTTTAAGAAATTATCCATCAGTGTGTGGCGTAAAGTCCTGTCATTCCTACATGGAATATGGATCCACATATTTTCCATCACCTTTAATTTGTTTTGTTTTTTGGTGTCCCAAGAAATACCAGATGACATAAGGAAAATAATATTAAGATCTGCTGCGTTTAGCTTCACTTACAGTAAGCACACCTGACATGCACCTGCCCATCAAAGTAACTACACATTACCTGCAGATTTAAATAACTGTCATAGTGCTGTTTGGTAGCTACACAAAGAAAAAACCTAAATTAACCTGTAAAATGATGCAACCTTGTTGCATCTGCTTTCCTCACAAAGCAAAGTCTGTTCTGTTGCTGACCGTGTCCCTTTATGACACAGCGATGGGTACACTGTGGTCATGGCATGTTAACCTGCTTCCAGTAGGTTACGGACATTTGACAAAGCTCAGACGATCATCATAGTCACCTTTGAAATGTGGTGAAACATGAAATTTAGATCATTAGCTGATAACTACAGCACCTGTGTGATCGTTTCCATCACCTTGTTGAATCAGATCCATAAAAATGTAAACTAGTTCTGATGACAAAAGAGTCCAACCCAGTACTAGCAAGTTCCTAATAAAGTGACCGTGGGGATTTTATCTTATTCGTAGCAGCTTTACTTTCAGTAAAAAACTCTGTATTAACTCAAAATTCAACATAATTAGTTCAGTTTCACTCAAAATCGAAGATCAAAACAAGCAGGTATAAATTCAAATGTCACAGAGGAGGCTCCTGTTTCTTGTTTTTAGAAAGAACACATACCTACAAAGTGAACTCTATATTTTATTTAGATGGGGAAAAAAACCCAAAAAAAAAAAAGTTTAAAAAAAAAAAATTAAAAAAAATAACACGAGGTGAGCCAAATTTTAAAATATACTTTCACAACTGTGCAACTGTCCATGTGCAGGGCGTCCGTATGTCTTCACATCTTAGCTTCCTTCTTGACTTTGAGGAACTCTGCCATGTTAGAGAAATATTTCTGGTTAGCTTCTGCCACCTTCTTCTCTGCAGCCTGCGGGTTCACGATCTCCAGCCCCTGCAGAAGGAAACAATAACAGATTTAAAAACAAACAAAAAAACAAAACAAAACCCCAAACTCTCTGGCAGGTCTTTAGTTAATGAGTCCGCTTCTTTTTACCTGGAGAGGTGTGAATGCTACGCTGGAGCTGGTTCCTGAAGAACGATCTCTGACTGTGGACTTTCCTCCATATGTCATGCTCTGCTTCTGCAACGTCCTCTGTGGACAAAAGCCAAAATGTTAGAGATGATGTAGATACAAACACCAGCAGGAGAGAAGAGCGCATTTACCTGCAGGGATTTGGAGATCCTGGCTTTGGTGGCCTCGTTGACCTGAGCCTGCCTGACTCTGCCGCTGCCGCTCTTCCCCAGCTGACCCAGACTGAAGCCCAGATCCTCCTGATACGCATCATCTTCAATCTGCAACACAACACAGGAGAAACTATTAACTGGAGCAGGATTACCTTGTAATATAATTAACCATCGAAATATCAATGAAGTCCATGCCTGGATTACAGAACACTCCCCAACAGGGGTTAATATAACAATGAACCAATTTAATTTGCTTTACTGTAAGAGTTCTCTCAAATTTATATCCATTATGAATCAAAGGACTTTACTTTCTTTATTAGCAAAATATTCAATACGTTTTAGACTTTTTCAAATGTGAAGTTCTTTTTAAAGGACTGGATTTCATACTTGTTAGGACCGTTTTTAAACAGTGGTTTAAGGTAACGAAGACACATTCATAACAGCCAAGTCTCCATCCACAGAGAGCAATAAGCAGCTCAGAAACTGCACATTTATTAACAGACCAGAGTAGAAACTGTTTGTACTGCAGTAAAATCATCTTGCTGAAGCTCCTTCAGAGTGTTGGGGGAAGTCTCGGTGAGTACAAAATAAAATAAAAATAGCTTGTCTTGTTGGGTGCTTGAAAAGAAAGGAACTGGACCTCCTTAAGTTTGTGAAGATGTTCTCAACCAAGAGACTTCTTCAGCTCTAAAACAGAACAGCTGTCTCAGGTTTTTATGGTGGCTTCTATTTGAGTTGGAATTTTCAACTGGAATAACCCCTTCTCGTCGGACTTCCAACTCAGAAATTCAGAGCAGCCCCATCAGTCACAACTGCACAATCCAAGATGGCAGCAGTGAATGTAAACAGTCATAAAACATGTAACCTGTACAGCCACTGTTGTGTACATCATGTCATCTGTTTGTTGTTTGGTTTCTCCTATGAAGTACAGCGACCTTCTTTTCAGGGACTACCATGACCTGGATAACTGAGAACCTACGCAAACCCATCATCCTGTTACACTGGCTCTGCTGCACAAAGCTGGTGCGAGCCAAAAGTGAGGCTGCTTTGAGTCGTCATTCATCCCAGGTCTGAAATTACTAAAAGCTTTCAGTTGCTTTCTTATTCATTAGGGATCGCCCATAGCAGCAGTCTCCTCTTTTGCTTATTAGGCAAATGTGTAAACCCCTACATTACTACTAACCAGAGGAAGAGAAGAGATTCCTCCTGCATGTCTTCATATTTAGTAACATGTCTATATTACTATATTATTATTTTTTGTGTTAACTATTTGTACGGTTTTCCTTCTGTCTTCATTAAAAGCATCTTTGAATAAAAGAAAAGAATGCTAAATGAATTATGGATCATAGTCAGACATCAATAATGAAACATGAAATATCACTGGATTAAAAACAAATCTTAAAAACAGGAGCGGAGAAAATATGTACTGACCTCTGCAAAGGTCATCCTGTTGGCATGTTTTCTGATCTCAGTCAGCCCGAGACGCTCTTTCATCTTTCGGTACCTGCAGGAAAAGAGCAGCGGAGCTTGGTTATGCCATTCACTGGATATTTATAGTCGTTGGTGGTAGTCTAAACTTGGCTATGAAAGTTACGTAAGCTTCTTGCAGGTTTCCAGGATGCTGATCTGTGACATGCCTTGTTCTGTTTCTGCTGAATTTTTAAACTTTTTTCAAATAAATGTTAGATCAGTTTAATCTCAGTAACCTTCTCCCTCTTAAAAGATTCCAATAATAGTCAATTTCCATCTCCAGACTGCAATCCTCTTTAGCAGTCTATTCTGGCAGGCCCGTTTCAGGTAGCTGACAGATTGTTTACCTCCTTCCTCCTCTCTTCTTCCTCTGTCCATCCAGCGGGGCTGGCAGTGGTTTGACTTGCTTCACGGGTGGAGGCTCCTGCCATTTATCAAACTTCCTTTCTATTTCTTCTTTTAGATCATAGCCAACCTGCAAACAGTGACAAATATTTTTAAGCCAAATGAAACAAAAATCAACTTGATTATTTCCTCAGTTGCAAATAATTTTGCATGTAAATATGAAAAATCCAACCAAATATACATCAACAGACAAGAGAAATCATAATCTCTGTATCTGCTGGTACATTTATTCTTGCTCTAAATGGTAAATGGCCTGTATTTGTATAGCGCTTTACTAGTCCCTAAGGACCCCAAAGTGCTTTACATATCCAGTCATCCACCCATTCACACACTGGTGATGGCAAGCTACATTGTAGCCACAGCCACCCTGGGGCGCACTGACAGAGGCGAGGCTGCCGGACACTGGCGCCACCGGGCCCTCTGACCACCACCAGTAGGCAACGGGTGAAGTGTCTTGCCCAAGGACACAACGACCGAGACTGTCCAAGCCGGGGCTCGAACCGGCAACCTTCCGATTACAAGGCGAACTCCCAACTCTTGAGCCACGATCGCCCTGCTCTAATACACAAGGCATTTATAAAACTTAGGTGTTCCTTTAAGAGACTCACCTTGCCATCTGAACTCTCGTGGAAACTGTCCACTCTTGCGGCCAGAGTGCATTTTGAAGCCACCAGACGAGCTGCCTTCCTCCTGAGATCCTGAAGGAGGAAAGGACACTGTTAACCGTCACGCTGAACAGAATGCATTCATGCAGTTTATGCTCATATATTCACTGACAGGTGGCAATGACTGCACAACATCGCAGTGATAGATGAAGCCGGTGTGAGGGAGCAGAGAGGTGCTGCTGAAGCCAGAGAGGGTTCTCCTCTGCGCTCCCAGCAGCATCAGGTTACAGGCTGGCATCTTTGACAGGTTAGTGAGGCCTCCGGCGATACCTGCATCCACAGGAGAGACCGGACAGTCACCGAAACAATCCTCAGTGAAGATGATGTACATTTGTAAACACTGTGCAGTCAGTAGATTTCTCTCACCCATGATCTTTGCTGCTGTTGATGCTCCAACAATGATGGACAGGTTTGGAGCAATGAAGGACATTCTGGATTCTACATATTCATAAATCCTGTGTTTAGACTGGTTCAGCTCCAGGGCCATGTCGCACGCCTCCTCCAGCTGCTTCAGTTCATCCTCACTCAGCAACGACCTGAAGGCACAAGTGGCACAGTCGCCGTTCAGTTACAGTAATAACCAAAAATACATAACAACACAAACTCTTTCCTCCTTGAAGCTCTACTATCGATAACCCTCGTTTCTCTTGTCAACTTCGGCAAGACAAGGTGTGCATCAGAAATCAGTGAGGGTGATCTCTGCCTATACAGCTTACTCGGGCTACTCTTTGTATGAGCAATCACACAAATTCATTATTCTTATAGCTTGAAACACTGAAATTTACAGACCTAATGAAATTCAAAAGAGCAGAAATGTAGTTTTCAAAGGAAAGGTCACTTTGAAAACAGGAAGTATTCAAAGTAACTTTTTTAAGACTGAAGGAAGTTTTAATTTTGCAACTGTTCAAATATAAATCACTTCAAAATGAGGTATAAAAGTTATGGCATTTATGAGACTCAAAGAAGAAGACTGTGTTTAGTTTGTGTTTCAGACCTATTCAGATTTTACAATTAATATTCCAAAATTGGAAGTACATGGCTTTTATCCAATTGTAAAAATAAGATATGATGATAATAATTTTAATTTTATGTAGCATATATATTCTGTTTTTAGAAATGTGTATTCTTATTACTGAGGTTTATATCAATAGGGAAGCTGGATAAATATAAACTGATAACTTATGGAGAAGGGGTATGATTGTGCACTTCTTCTCGATATGTAATAGTAAGAATGATACTGAGTGCATTTAGTTATTATTTAAAAATAACCTGTTAATGATTTTTATTCTAATAGAAAAAAAAAATGAACGTCTTATTGATGCTTTGTAACTTAATTTAGTTTCCCCATCCCTTTCCTATGAGCTACTGTCACTGATTATTATAAAATAACTGCTTAACACTTCAGTTTTGAGATGCACTGATTACAATTTCCTTGACCTATTCCAGTTTTCTTTAAGTGAAGAAAACTGGAATAAAACTGCAATCAACACAGCAAGAAGGTTCTGGGTCTTTCATGCTGTCTTGGTCTGTGTGGGTTCTCTTTAGGCTTCCCCCCACAGTCCAAAAACATGCATTCATGGTTGTGATTTTAAATTGACCATAGGTAGGAATATGAGTGTGAACATGACCAGGAATGTGAACAGTTGCCCATCTGTGTGTTAGCCCTGTGACCTGTGCTCGGTGTACCCTGCCTCTCCCCATTAAGCTGGGATAGGCTCCAGCCCCCCAGCGTTAGCAACCCCCTAGTTTTTCATTTCCAGTAAGTGATTTAAGGTGATTCTAGCAGGAAGTGTTCACAGTGAACTACATGAAACTCTTCTGGTGAGACGGGGCCTTTAAATCTTATAAACTTACCCCTGTGTGGTTGAGGCTGTGACACTGACAACCATAATGGTGGCGTTGGTAAGGATTTGCTGCAGCGTCTCATTGTTTTTGCATTTCTCCAGATTGTTTCCCAGCTCCTAGACACAAACCACAAAAAAGAAGAAAAATTAGGGGAGAAAACATCATGGTCAAACAAACTACAAGAAACAATTTTTTTAACACGTTTGCTTGCAGTTAAACAGAGAAATTTGAAAGCCGAAATTGGAAAATTTTAACTGCAACATAATTTTCAATCTGTGCAGTTTTAAACTCTTTAATCACGTCAGTTTTGTTAAAAATAGAAATCCTAAATCTAACTAAAAAACAGAAACAGTCAACTCGGAGCTTCTTCTTTTTTTGAATGAATACATAGTTTAGCTCACCTTGACAGTACGGATGTAATCCAAAGAATCCGGCACCAGAGACTCCAGCTCTGGAAACCTCTTGGAGTATTTGTCCCTGGTAAACTTGTGGATGATATCTGGAAACAGATCAGAAACACAGAGGACATCTCAGGTTATAAGGAAGAGAGCGAAATCTTAAAACATAGCATTATGGATCACCAGAGAGAAGAAGCCAACTCACTGAGCTCGTTGTCGATCTCCACTGTGAGGTTATTAGCTGCGACTATCAGTCTGTACTCTGGGTCGGCCTCGACTGGGCCTGAGACTGAAAGCAAACACACAAAAAATATTAACAACTCCATGACGACTGTGGGTTACCATAAAGTTCAAATGAAATGTGTTTACTAGGGGTGGGGGGGAAAATCGATACTGTGTAGTATCGTGATATTTTGTTTGCTAATAATGTATCGATACAGGGACAGCAGAAATCGATATTTTGTTACAAAAAAGGTTTTTGTGGACTGGAACATGCTCTGACTTCAGAGCATGTTGATCAGCTCCTTTTTCTGAGCAAGAATCCTGACATTCCTTCACTGTCCAAATGTATTTAGCTTTTTTAGCAATAAACATGACAGTTTACTTATTTTAATTTAAGACATGTTTTATTCTAATTAAGTTTAAAACCTTTTTATTTAATGTAAAATTATATTTTGTTTTAATTTACTTTCAAATTCTTCAGTTGCTGAAGGGGCTGCATAGTTTTCATAAATTGCATAGTTCAGAATAGCTATAATTGTACCAGATGGTTGCATTCAGTTAAGTTGGGCTAGACTGTAATACAAACCGTTCAGGTTTGTCAACAATAAAACTGACTGAAATGAGAGAAAGACTGAGTGCGAGACTTTGTTATTAGATAAAATGAATATTGATAAAGTTTACCTTTATGTACAGAATCTGAATATCGCAAAATATTTTTAAAAAATTGCAATAATATCGTATCGTGCGTTAAGTATTGTGATAATATCGTATCGTGGGATGTATGGTGATTCCCACCTCTAGTGTTTACAGAGTAAAACAGAGAAATGAATGGAAACTGATAGTGAGAAGAGCCTTAAATAATAATAACAACACTCACCCTCTGAGTTCTTACGCTGCTTCCCAATATATTCAGAAATTTTGTCCATTATCTCTGAAAACTATAAAACACACAAGAGTCACTCTGGGAAGAACAGAGCAGACATTTTACTGCTAATCTCAACATGTGTAAAGCTCTTGTATGTTACAACTCACCTGTTTGCTATTGCGAAGCTTTGCAATAGACGCAACGCTCTCAGCTTTACTGTAGTCCACCTCCATCTCCTCTGGGATGTCTTCCAGCCCTCCGTCTGCACTTCCCTGGTTCGGCTCTCCATCGCTGTCCCTCTCTTCTTCTGGGTACAGTCCATCCTCTCCCTCATCTCCGGCCTCCTCCAGATCAGCCAGGAGCTCATCTGCCAGAGACATCTGCAATCGATGGAAAAACTGTGAGGACAGGCAAAGCCAACTAGGATCAGTTTGCCACAGGGTACATGAGGTTGTCACTGAGTTTGGTGGGGTATATGTTCTTTATTTGCTGCTGTTGATGTAACTCTGAATTTATTTTTTATTAATGATCTGGTTACATAACTTGAGGATCCCATTTTGACTGTTTTCTAAGGGCTTATAAAGCAATCACTGCAGACACACGACCAGCAACTAAAACAATATTCTTATTCTTAAATTCTTATAAAAAAAAGCACGTCTCTAATATCCCCTTACTTAATAATATTATTTGAGCACTAGATACTTAACACTAGTTTTACTCATTTATCAAACAATACAAATACAAATCAAATACAAAAAGCGTGTCAACACAAAAACTTATGGACCTCACTGCGTTATCAAGCCTGAAAGAAATCCATCTGTAGACATATTTTTGTGTTTCTGACAAAGAAGCTCTTCTCAGACTCGTTTGAGATACAATCGTGGCCGTGTTCAGTTGCTCACACGCTATCACCGCCTCATAAAAACTGCGAAGTATTAAGTCTGCTTCCATCTTTGGGTTTTCGCTGGCTGTGTTTGGAGTTAACCAATGTTAGCTAGCTAGCATTATCAAACGTTGGTCCGACGTTACTGAGCGATTTCTCAGTAACTTTGACATACCTCAGAGTTTTAGAGTCCTACTGGTTTAAGAAAAAATTAAAGACGTCCAATGCAGGTTTCAGTCGCTTTGAATAGAAATACAAAATGATTTGTCCCTCTGTTTTCTTGAGTGTTTGCAATCCGGTTGTGCGGCGCAGATGTACCGCTGGTCGCAGATTAAATACGTACATTCGCAAAGCTTTCTGGGAAACTGTGTCAGTACACTTCACAATCACAGAGGGTGTTTTTTTGTTTTGCCTTTTGCCACAGGTTTGATTATCTATCTATCTATCTATCTGTGAAACATATACAATACACACATAAACTCGGTGTACAGTACAGTGAAAATATGGATTAAGATCTGTTTGAATGCTAAATACGATGGTCTAAGTTGATCTGAATGTGTAATTAGCAAATATAGGTACTGGTGAATACTAATGATGAGTTTTATTTATTTATTACAATATGCTTTTGGGTGTAACTGCAAATGTAAAATTAACCACTTAAAGTAGTTTTTGTCATGTTTTTCATAAGTATAATTTTAATTAACGTATCCTCACACACACCTACCTCCGCTTTTACAACCTAGGGATAATTTAGTGGAAGCTAGGAAAAAAATGTTAGCATATTGAGTTAGTCTCACAACAACACTAACCTTAATGTGGAGTTACTAAGTCAAAATTTCAAGATACCTAACCCAAAATGCTGATTTAAGGACATCAAAAATATACATAAATAAAATAATAATAATGATAATAAGTAGCAGAAAAAAACTTCCATGTTTCCCAGCTTCACCTTTGCTGAGAGGTGACATTTTTATATTGTATCTACCTAGATTATGGAGTTGGGGTCATGGCTGTGCTGGCTGACATGTTTTCCCAGCACAGACAGCTGGAGCAATCCATCTAATTTTCACTAACTGTATCTGTGATGTCAGTGCCTTCTGAAGCATTGTTAATTGATTTACAATATAGAACTTGCTCTTACGGCCCATACGTGTCTAAGAAAAATTTCTAGTATTTCAATAGTTTGTAACTTAGCCCTCATTGACAGGCATGTATCTGGATATGAGTGCAACTTTTTTTGGTCATGAATGAAATAAAAGCAACAATCGAGCTTATTTATACGACACAGTTCAAATGAGAGGTTCACATTTCATAGTTTTTATTTCCCCCTTGTTTATACATTGCCCCCTGAAAACCATTCTTTAAACAATACAAGTTTAAACCAACATTTAAACAGACTAAACAAATTGACTAGTTGGATCTCGACTGCATGATGGACTGTTATTAGTAGAAAATGGAATAAATTAACAGATACACAAACAAATGGGAGTTATTTACTAATGAAAGGCTTCAATTTTTCATGCTAAGCTACATTAACTGTCATTAATTAAGATAAAAGAATGACGAGACAGCTAAAAATTCATAGACATCGGAAAATAATGAAACATTACAGGACGTTGTTCCATACATATTGGCATATATTAACAAGTAAAATTATACAAAATACTTTTTTTTGTTTAGCAATTAAGACGTTTGGGAAAATATTTTGATTTATTTGTTATGAAGATCTTGGAGAAGTTATAGATCTAGATGCATTTCTGTCCCAAACAAATTATAGTTAAGTTCATATATGCAATTGCACCAACGCAAATAAATACATAACTTAATAGATTAAATAAATAATTAAGATATTGCATGGAAACTGACTTTACATAAATAAGTAAAATAACATAGAAATAAATATAGAAATTAAAGCTTTTCAGAAATAAAAGTAAAAATAAACTGCTTGTTTCATTTTTCGTGCAGTCTAAGAATACATCTAAAAGTAAACAGCTCTAAAATGATACTGTATACACTTGTATTATGATGTTTGTACAAATGCTGAGGAGTATTGTCAAATACAGGAGTCAAGCAATTTCTGTTTCAAACTGCTGCTTACAAGAACAACTGACTGACTGCAATGAAAAATGTCCTTAATAAAGAGAGGACCGGGATCCAAGCGTTTACATAGACAGACGAATGACTAAAGAAAGTGCATTCCCCGCACTCCCAGGGCAAAACAAAACAAAGCAGAAAAAGAGAAGGTAAGCTGGTACACAGCAAGACTCCCACTGCATAGCTGTCGAATCTGTTTCAGATTTTACAAAGCTCCCGGCTCCTCTTCGCCTAGCATATGCTGCCTTTTCCAAAGATTTCTGCAGCCAAAGGCTATGTATAATCTCTGTAAACAGTGGCAGGCCGGAGCTCAGCAACCCCCAGTCGTACAAAATCCCGTCACTAGTAAAACCTGGAATGTTTCCAGCTTTTAGAATCGAAGTCTCTTCTTTCAGTTGCCTCTTCAATAAAAAAATATCCTCTGGGCGAATGGCTGGTTGTTGGGTTAATTCACGGGCCAGTCCGAGAGGGTTGAGCTCTAAAGTGTTTCCAGGATGATGTGCAACATCACACCAGGTGTGGGTCGTCAGCCGGGCTGACAGTGAAGCGCGATGAAGTCACTGAATTTACCCCGACAGGCGACCTTGGTTTGACTGATAAATCCTCTTTCCTTTTCGATTCTTTGCTTTTTGGCCCTAAAAGAGACAAAAAACAACATTAGCATCACGACTGTGCTGGTATTAAAACCAGAACAAGTGCACCAGGCATATGTATGGAAGCCCAAAAGGGACAGGATGTTCCCAGACAATAAGCATGTGTTTGACTGTAAGGGAAAGTTAAAGGAAAGTCTTTTTATTGGAATTAAACCAAAACATTAACCCGGTTCACAATCACAACTGAAACAATTACTGATCGTTTGTTAGCTCCATTGCACAACAAATCAGAATCCACTAAGAAGTCAAAGAAGTTTGCAAACTGTCAAACTTGGAGGACTAGAACTACCTAATTCTGCCATAAAAAGCAATGAAAATATTGCTTTTTATGGCAGATTCGGAAGGACCACAGGACCACTCCCTCCATCATCACAACTAATAAGATCCTCATTATCATCATCATCTAACAGGATACAAGCGATATGAAGCATGTCTGACAAAGCGATGTTTCAAGCTACCACTTCGTTTATTCTCAAGAGGTGGTGCTGGTCGTCTACCAATCAAGGATCAATCCCTGGCTCCTCTTGTGCCATGTGTCAAAGCATCCTTGGACAAGACACTGAACCCTGAGTTGCCCCCAGTGCATTGATGTGAGTGTGTGAATGTATAAGGTATAAACAGGCTGTTTGAATGAGACTTGCTTTGAGTGCTCAAACGTGAGTAGAAGGTGCTCGAAGTACCAATCCATTTACCACCAAGTTCTGTCTTTGTCGTTTTGTGCATCAACTTTGAGAATCTGATATTATCAATATCATTCAGTACATCAGGGCGAGCTTTACCTGCTTGAAGGTTATGCTGAGAAAAAGTACCTGTAAAATTACCAGTGTGACCTTGAGGAGAAGAATGATGATCCATCTGTGACTGGGACACATGTTTACTCACTTATAAGATGCACAAGAAAAAAACAGTACCAAGCACAGGGGAGAAAATCAGCTGATAATCTATATCTTAATAGATATAGATTATCAGTCAACAACCACACTGAAGCGACACAGTCTTAGCTTAAAATAACTCAAAAGTAACACGGACCTCTTTCAAAACTTTGAAGTCTTGAAAGGCCTGAAAGATCATTAAGGAATCTAATTTTGCCTTTTCTGTATGTGACACAACTCGAAAGGAAACTCTGAGCCCCAACTTTCATTAGTCTGTGAAAAAGGGCGTTGAGTGCATGAGATGGAGAGTGGAAAGTAGCGAGAGCAGCTGAAAATGTGCAGAGAAACATGACTCGGGCTTGCATTGTTGAGCGCGGGATTAACATCCCTGCTCAGTTCAACATGTCACAGCATCCTGGGACATAATTATAGAAGATTAACTCTGGCTCCATATTTGCAGAGGAGAGGGCTGAACTGAGGTTTTCCATTTTAGCTGGGAATGTGCTAGTGGCTGTCACATTTTGTTACATCATTAGGCAGCTCAAGGAGGAGACTGAATCCCTGTGTAAGAAGCAGCAGACATTGATGCACGTAGAGTCCAACAAGCCAGCAGTTATGGTAACAGCTGTGTGGTGCGCTGCACTGACAGCTAACATCAGCATCGGTAATTATTAGTTTTGTATTTTCTCTTTAGCTTTCATTTTATGTCGTTTAGAGGTTGTTGTTTTTTTGCCAGAGTGAGCTTGCTTGTTTAAGTTTAGTTTTTATTAGTTCCAGCATTAGTTTTAGTCTTTCTTATTATTATTATTATTATTATTGTATTTATACCAAGTTCCAGAGGCAAGATTTAGGAAAGTCAGTACAGATAATACAATATAAATATTTTTTGAAAGCAGCTTACAAAAAAGCCTCACCAGGCAGTGTGTAATAACAAACTTTGGCAAAGTGACAAATGGCAAAATTAAGACAATTTCCTCTATAATTTTTTTAAATTTAGTTAGTTTTCCAAGTTCACAAAATTGTTTGACTTAATTGTTTTTTTTTTTCATATCTAGTTCCAGTTTTTATCTTTAGGTTTAGTTAGCTATAATAAACTTGACCAGCATAAGCAACAAACACCCTACAGAACAGCTGAGGCTTTTTATAAATATTCAGTCATCGAATTAATTAATTAATTAATTTAAAGAAATAAACATTTTCTGGGAACACAAATGTGAGTATGAACAGAGGCTCACATTTAAACTAACATAGTATTACTTCTTCCAGTGTTCCAGTACACTTTCCTAGGATAAGTGGTCATAATAGACCTGGGTGTGTTTGGGAGGTGACTGATTCACCTCTGAAGAAACTGACAAGCTCATATTATAAGTTGGCTCTGTGTTGAACACATTTGATGTTTTTTACTGATTGGTTAGATGCTGCCAGCCAGCTAGATCAGAAAGCACTGCTGACACTAAGGACAACAGCAGTTGCAAACTGCAGTGCAACCAAAATTATTGTCAGTATGTGCAGTCCATTCAAAATCTGCTTTTATATCTTTGAGCAACAATAGCATACACGTTTTGTTAAATTATGTGGGAAAACTTAATGTAAGGAAAACTTTGTCATTTTAGCATTTGGGATCAGTGGCTGGTCAAAACAAGCTATAGCATAAAAAATGACTTATTTTTTGATACTTCATTTTAATACTAGGATCATCTTTTAGCCATGAATGTCCTATAACCCCTTTTACTGTCATGTAAATCCCCAATAAACTTCAGATTTATTTAAGTACCATTTGCTCTGAATAATATCTCTGGATGTACACATGAGCTCCGATTAGGCTTCAAGTGTTGCTCCTCTGCTCTAATCGTCTTCTCACAATTAGACCTGAGACATGTTGACCTACAGGACAACACTGCTACTGCAACTTAAAATTGACCTTCTTTATTCTGCATCTCGTCATGACTGAAAGAAAATGATTAACTTACCATGCAAATCCAACTTGGTGCTTTTGATAGACACCGCAGTTGGAGTTGTGGGAGTTGAATTGCTCAACTCATTAGTTGGAGTTTCCTGTTGGGATGAAAGAAATAGTCAGGTTTATTCCAAAAGAACCCGTCATAAAAAAGTGAACGAATAAAGGAGACGTACCTGATCAAAAAGATAGATTGTGACATCATCAAAAAAGGACACATTTCTTCCTCTGTCCTTCTCTCTGTCCATTGGCTCCTTGGGTGATTTCAGCAGACTGCGGAGCCCAACACGTTTGTCCACGTCCGTTTCTGTGACTACAATCACCCTCCGGGAGCTTTCGTCCTCCTGCTCATCCTCCTCCTCCTCATCGGGGTCGCTCCCAGACGAAAGACCTCTTCGTCTTCCAATCCGGTTTCCGATGGCCCCGTCTCCAAATCCTCCTTTTCCAGTAGTGGTGAGGGGAAGACTCAGAGCAAGAGGTGGGAGGGTGAGCGAGAGGCGAGCTAGCTTTGCTATCAAAGCGAGAGCAGAAAAGAAATGTTAGAAGCAAACCTACTCACAAATTTGATTACAAAAGCAATGAAGTAAATATCTGCCAAAGTTAGCACAAATATTCTATTTGAAGTAGAGAAAATTAAATTCTGTAAAATAAGACTGACGTATCACATCTAGATTTATTTAATCTGTTAACCGATTAGTCTGAAAATGCCCACAATTTTTTATCTGGGAGAAGGTTTGGATCTGTGGGGTTAAAAGAAGTGGAAGCCCAAATCAAAGGAGAAGAAAACAAATAAAAAGGCTTAGAGAGGTGTACTTAGCTTAGACAGTCAAAAATTACTTGTATGCTAAATGTTTTTCAGCGATATCCCAGTATAATCAGGGATAATTGATAAGTACTTGTAAAACGTGGAAGACGCTGATACCTTTCATCGCTTGGTTTGCAGTAAGCTGAGGTAATGGGACCTCAGGTTGTTCGATCACAGTGAGCGGCTCAGCTTTAGGTTCATCAGACTCGATGGGGGGCTCAATGGCAGGGACAGCTTCCTGCTCCTCTTGACTGAAGGAAGGAAGGAAGAACGAAAGAAAGAGGAATATTTCACCAGAATATTAATAATAAAACAACAGTTCATCTTGTCACGTCCATCTAGTTGAATTAAATCTTGTCTTTGAGTTTACTTGAACTGAAAACAGTAAAAATACAAAACAAGTAATTTGAACTCTGTGTGAATATATTTTATTGGATCTATTTCCTCCAGAAATACAGGATGCATCAAACAGAATAATCTGAAGCCAGTGTTTTAATTCTGCAGCATCCATACCTCTCATCCTCTCTTTGTTCTTTCACAGTGACCAGATCACCGCTGCTCCCTGTGACTTCCTCCCCCCATGTCCGGAGCATGGCGGTGTCTTTAACAGTCGTCCCCCAAAGCACATTTGTCTTCACATTTTCACTGAGTGAGAACTGCAGCCTCTCCTCACACACCTGGAGCAACAAAGCAAAGCAGTAAAGAGCACGAGCAAACTCAAGGAGCACCGCTCACACGCACAGCAAACCACAAGAAATCATGCTGACCTGCATCATGAGGCCGTTCTTGGTTGTCATCTTGTTCAGAGACCGCTGGTCCTTGACATCAGAAATTTGACCCGGTGATCTCTGTCCGTCGCTCCTCTCGTCCTGAGGCGGCAGACTGTTCTGGGAATCCAGGATCGTCGGTTGTACAGATTCCAGTTTGTCAGAGTCATCAGACATCTCGTCCTCCTTTAAATCCACCCTGCTACCCTCGGGTATAGAGGAGTCGCATGTCTTGCTGACTGTATGACCGTCACCACTGCTAACTTTGTGATCAGGTGCTTTCTTTAAAGACTCCAGAAGCTCCAGGTTGCCCAAGAAAAGGTCCCCCAGAGTTTCCTCTTCATCGCCAGATATGTAGCACAGTTGTTCCAGTTTTTCAAAGTCCTCCAGAGGCTCCTCATCCAAGTCCTTCCACTCAGAAATCAACAGCTGTGGGAGGTTGTTCAGGGGACCATGAGGTGCAGAAGGCATTATGGGGGATGATTTCTGGGGCAGGTTATTATGACCATCCTTGCTTTCTATGCTGGATGTCAGGTTGCTCTCATCGCTCAGTGTTATATGCACAGAGGGGAGGGTGAGATTGGCAGAGATCCCTTTACTTTGAGTTGTAGCAGGTGGCAATTCTTGCAGAGGTGTCTCTGGAACATCTGTGTTGTGTGCTGCGGAAATAAGCTGCTCTGTCTCAGTACTGGTAATAAAGTCTTCTAGATTAATGTGACTAATAAAGTCCTCTCCCTCTATGACGGATGGCGGTGGACTAGGAAAAGAGTCGTCTAAACTCTCCAGTTTATCATCTTGCATATCAAGGTCTATGCTCGGTGGAGGACTCGGAAAATCTACTGAGCTGAAATTGTCAATCTCTTGTGGATATGACTGATCTATCTCCTCCTTTGCATCAAGATCACTGGTATTAGCTGGCAGGGGCACATCTCTGTAATCCTCTTCCACTTTTATAGGGTTTATTCCTTCTTCTATGTATTGCCTGGCAAAACACGGTCTCGTTTCTGCTTCCGAATTGAAGCCCAATTTAAAATTTTCCAGTTCTGAAAACGTCACATGAGGAGCTTCGGCGATGCAGATGGTTATATCTGAGCTTTTGGTTTCCAAAGTGTGGCTGAAACAGTTTTCTAAATTGGAGCCTGCCTCTCTGTCAGTGTGCACAGCCGACATCGCCTCCTCCACTCTGTTACAGAGTTGATTCTGGGGCCATGTGTTAAAATCTTGATTTTGTGCCGTCTCTGTGGAGTCTAGCCGACCCTCCCTGTCCCTGGCTGCCTCTGTGCATGATGCATTCTGCCTCTGTCCTTCCTCCAAGGTCTCTTCCTCTGGTATTTCTATATTCTCTACTTCCACATGCAAAATGTCACTTTTTATGTCTTTCTTAATGCTGTCAATTTCCCCCAGGTTCTCAATGTTTTCCTCTTGCTGTATGTCTGCTATCGTCTGTTGGCTTTCTCTGTCTTTTGTGTCCCACATTTCCTTAATGCAAAGATTGCCGCTTAGCCCTTGGGTTTCATTGTTCCAAGTTTCCTCACAGCCCTCCAAGACAGCAGGGTGAGGTTCACTTCCTGCCAGTTCATCATTTTCTTCGGTCTCCCAATATTCCTGACCTACAACAAGCCTCTCACCCACCTCCCACGCCTTATTCCCGAACCCGGAGAAAAATTCAGATCTCAAGTCGACTCCCTGACACCTCTTCTCTGGGGAGGCCCACTGGTCATTCTCATCTGGCCACAAGCGCAAGTCCCTTAGTTGTGAAAAGCGGTAGCAGTCAAACTCGCCCCTAAGCGCCCCAGATCCTGGTCTGTCTTCATCCTCCTCCAGAGCACTCCATAACTCTTTAGCTGTCGCATTTAGACCCTCGCAGGAGTTGTTATCCACATCGTTAGCAGAGTTCATGCCACTTGCTGCTCCCCTGAGGGGTGGCCTCTCCTTCACAGCGATACTCAGCTCTGCAGCAGCCTTCTGTTCCTCTGTCTCTGCTGTGATCCCGCTCTCCTCCTCGCCATCTGAGTAGCGAAGGTTTCTCAAGCCCAGCTCATTGTGGTCCACACAGGGCCTCTCTCCACATTTCTCAGGCTCTTCAGCCCAAAGACACGTCGGACCGCTCGCTTTTGCATCAGCAGCCTTCCCATCGTCATTTGGCAGGTTTTCATCTCCAAGTATAACGCTGTTCGTTTGAATATCACAAAGTTTAGGTAATCTGGACTCGATGGTGCTGTCAACTTGGGATGGTGCTGCAGAGTCCACAGCTTCATTCCCAGACGTGGGAGAACTGAGCTGACTGAGATCGTTATCTGTCTCTGTAACATTTTTATAATCTTTGTTGTTTGGTCCAAACATGCAACTCTTTGAGTTGCTGCCAGATTTATACTCGATCAAGCTATTTGTCTCAGTGGGACTCTTGGAATATAGATTTAAGTCACTCTCTTCAAAGTCCTGGTATTTGCAGTCTGCTATCTGAGAAATTATGCCATCTGTGTAATGGCTGTCTATCATGTACCCACTGCTGTGTGAAAGCCCTTTAAGTGGCTCATCATCTAATTTTGAAAACAACTTATCAATTAAGTCCACACAGTCCTTGTTCTGTGGATCATCGCACAGCAGGGCTGACTTTTTGCTCTCGTTATGGAAAATGCCAGAATCGTCTCTCTGAGCAGATCCCAGCGCTTTGTTTAGAATATCTTTGTCATTTCCTAAATTAGGGATCGGGTAATTTTCAGGATACAGTACACCCTTCTCTTCACAACTCTCAATAGTCCTCCCTTCTCCAGTTTCCGTTGTCCTATCTGACATGTGGGTACTATTTCTTAATGGACTCTTTTCTCCAGTCTCACCCTCCTCTTCGGTTTTCTCCTCTATCCCTGTCAGTATTCCCCGATCACCTCCTCTCCCGCTGCCAGGCCTGGAGGCAACAAGTCCATCGCTGCTGCTCCTCCTGTTCATCCCGTCACCCTCCCAGTCGCTGTCTGAGAAATATGCAGAGTCTCGATGTGGTGTTTCATTTCCCAGAGCCCGCCATCCGCCGCTTCCCACTCCTCCTCCACCTCCTCCGCCACCTCCCGTCCATGAGTCACTAGGCGTGAGGCAGTCGGCCGAGCTGGAAGTCAAAGGTGATAGGACTGAGTCGGTGGGGGTGACGAGTGAAAAATCGGAGGAAGGGTCCCAGTCTGGCGTGGTAGGAGTGGCTGCGGGAGTGGGCACCTTCTGGGCAGTGTGACGCTCGTCTTTGTGCTGAAGTGAATTTTCCATTTCCGCTTCTGCAAAACTTTCATTAACGAGAGAATCTAAGTTTTTAGAGTTCTCCAAATCAGCTGTTTTCTCAGGATCATGAGAAATCACGTCTGTTTGATCCCCCCTCAAAGGACTGTGCGTCTGTAGGTCATCTTCTGTTATCTCGCCATTGCTTATAACAGCTTCCTTTGTAGTGAGTGATTGGCTCTCACGCAGGTTCACAGTGTTGACTTCCTGAACGTTCTCTGTGGATCCAGGGGGAAAGTGCTCTGGCAGATCTGTTTGCTCTCCTCTGGCAGGTAAGGCAGGGCCGTCCGAACACTCCTCCTCTTCTCTCTGAGACGCGGGTGTTTGGTTATGTAGTAAACCATTTTTAGGCATGATTTCAGAAAACACAAACTCACCGGACTGGCAGTGGTCAGCATTATTTACTTGGCTGTCCGGTTTGTTTGAACCAATGTGAAGAATAGGGATGTCAGGTTTCAAGGAAACTTTGATCTCACTCTTCTTAGCACGCTTGGTCACTTGGGCATAGATGGCTTCAGTCTGTGTATCATCTTTGCCCTTGTTGACTGCTCGTATGGAGCTTTCTGACTGGAATCTGATGGTCTGAGCTGAGTTTGGGTCAATGCAGATGGACTCATATTCAGGGGACACTGGAGTAGGGGAGTAAGATGAATCTGCTTCCTTCCTATGTGCGGCTGCATTTTGTCTCGATATGATTTCGGTCAGAAAGGTTTCTGCTGATTGGATCTCTTTCAGGAACTCCTCTCTGGTGATTTCAGTTCTCCGCGGCTCCTTCTCGGTAAAATGTATTTCAGAATCGTGCTTTTCCGTTGTGATCTCAGACAGGAGAGAGCGGGATCTCCGTATGCCTTTGGAGTAGGCTTCCTCTGCCTCAGTGTATGAGGGGAGGCCTGGGGCGCAGACATAGGGCCTCAGTCTGGATCCTGCAGGATAGAGGTATTTTACTGGATCGATTCCTGGTAGGCCTTCTATGTCCGCCTCCATATTTCCTGTGTCAATCTCTGTGAGAAAAAGATCCCTCTGGAATGACTCTTTAGTGACAGCATCCTCCTCCTCAGCTTCTGCACTGCTGACATGTTTCTCTGGTCCCCATGACTGTCCTGCTGATCCCAGCTCTGTGATCAGCGACTGGGAGCGGCGCATGCCTCTGTTGGGCAGCAGAAAGTTCCCCCATCTCTCTCCTTCTCTTTTCTCCTCCTTCTCCGCTGCATATGAGCCCTCCGACCTGGACTCACTCAACTCTGTCACACTAGATATCTCCGTCAGAAACAGATGCATGGGGGATTTCTTGGCTGCAGCGACACGTTCTGCCTGCTGCTCAGCATCTTCCTTCCAAATTGCAGGCAGGATGGTGTCAAGGCGTGACTGAGTCCTCTTCATTCCCCTGGAGAAGAGCTCTGTAGTGGCGGGGTCTGCATCTTCAGATAGACTGGAATGAGTGACAGTCGTCCCACAGCCAGGTCTCTCGGGAGACATGAAAGGAGAGTCATCCTCATCTGAGTAAGTCGGACTCGATGAAGACTGTCTGTCAATTTGGGGTTTTGTGAGCTCAGGGCGGGGTAAATTTCGATAAATAGGGCGCAAAGGGTTTTCTCGACGTACGGGAGAGTCAAAGTCTTTTGCACGCAAGTGAGAAGTCTCCTTATAAGTGTGCAGCATGCTCTCTCTATCGGACAAATCACAGGTTAGCGGGTCTCTGTTGGATCTCTGCATCTGGGGCTTATTATATCTCAAGTGAATGTCCCCTGTGTTGTAGAGGGGGCAATTCCTTTGTGGTTTGGAGTGGGGAGGAAGAGGAGGAGGACACATTTGAGGAGGTTGAGGGTAAATTGGATGGCTCGATGGGGGAAGCGAGGGCGATAGGGACGGGGAGGGGGGAAGAGTCTGTCGGGCTCGGTGAAGCCCGAGGTGATCAAAGGTAGATGGTGGGCAGGTGCTTATGTGATGGGGGTCTGTCTCAATTTTTCCGCTGATAGTGTAGTGGGGCAGTCCTCTATATCTGAGTGGAGGGGCGGGAAGAGGGCGCGAGTGAAGAGGATTGACTGATGACATGGACATAGAACGAGGCTTGGGAGGGAGGATGGGAGCTTGAGAGCTTGTGGATTTTTTATCCGCCTTACTGCTCTTTTTCTTCTCCACTTCATCGTCATCGCCTAAATCAACTATGGAAAAGTCAGTCACTCTGCTCGAAGTGTCTCTGAATTCAGCCACGCCTGTGTTGGGCAACTGGACTTGAACCTCGCTCGATCGGACGGTCTGGAGGCCCTTTCCGCACTTGTCAGATGAACAATAAGGGACTCGCTCTTTGCCCAGCATCCCGCTGCGGATCTCCATGAGCTCCATGTCTCCAGGGCAATCTGAGCGGAAAGAGGAATGTACCTTCCCTTTGAGAGACGGCGACTTGTCTTGGGGAGTGTGCTCCTCTAGTCTGATATAGTACTCGCTGGCGAGGGATGGGCTACGGGCGCTTATCACTGGGACGACAGTAGGAGTGTCCAAAGACTGTCTATGGTTATTGTTCACAGTAGGGATTGGCTGAGGAGGAGGAAGAGGTTTGTAGCCTCGTCTGGCATGAGCCTTCTCCCAGAAATACTCAAAGTTCAAGCCTTTGCTAGTTTCGGTGACTGTCAGGATGTCATCCAGTTCAGAGGTGGATGGGGTAATACAGTTCCCCACAGGGTCCAGTAGAGGGTAGGAGTTGTCTCTGTCTTCCCTGGCGTAATCCCTCTCCCTTTGGCGCTCGTTTGCTGCAGTCTGAAAGGCAGGTGGACGGAGTAAGTCCCAGCGTCTTTCAAATGACTCCTCGCTCTCCCCTCTCCTTCTTCTTCCCTCCTCATACTCCTCGTCCTCTTCATCCTCTTCCCCAACACTCCCCCTCGCTATTCCTCGCTCAGCAGCCAAGAGGGAGGAGAGAAGGAGGAATATCTCAGCTACTGAAGGGCGCTGCGACGGAGGTAGCCAGCAGGACTGCATGATCTCATACCTGCAGACAAGGGAGAAAAACAAGAGGATCTAAGTTTGGAGAGACACAGTTTGTGCTCGGATCGATGCAGTCTAATTAGTGGATAAGTACTGACCAGTAGTCTGCATGGGAGAGCTTCAGTCTAGGCTGGGCAAGCGTGATCTGTCGCTCCCTAATGACAAAGGTCAGCACCTCTTCATCACTCAGGTGTCTGTGGGGCTGAGAGCCAAACTCAAACAGCTCCCATATCACCACCCCCAAAGACCTGAGAGGAAAAAATGAGTTGGAGAAGTGAAAAGGGGTGAATCTTCAAAAGAAATCTCTGAGGTTTGTTGTTATATAACACTTTTACTCCAACACCACCATTGCTGTGGGTGTTGGAGTAAAAGCATTTACTCCAACACCCACAGAGGTTTGACTTTCTAACCGAGGAGAATAAAAACTGTTATGTGAATTGTTTTGTTCCATTTTTTAAGAAAAACTATGTTTTTTCAGAAAGAATAAAAAAGAATAAATACTCCTAGGTATTTTTGCTCCACTCGTGTGTTTTGTTAGGAGGTTGTTTTCTTGTTGGTTCGTTTAAAAAAGCACATGAAAGGGAAGGTTGTAATATTAGAGCTTAAAGGATTTGCTCACATTTCTTCAGCACTCCTTCTGGCATCACCGGGCTTGGCTACAGCTTTAAGACTGCTGACAAACTGAGCTGGACTCTACTCCAGCAAATGTGAGATCATACTGCTCTTTAGTTTGGTGTTCCCACAAATCATAACACAAACAGCAGTTTTATGTAGGAACTATTTTCTTTTATGGATCCACAACAAGCTGCATTTGTATCATATTGTAATATAACTGAGACTGTAGAAAGAGCATTTCAGATTATGTTCACATAGCCGACTGTCCACGCACTCAATCCTCATTTAATCTCTGCACAGCTGTTAGGAGAAATTAGATTTTCTTTGTTGTCCATCCAGAGAGCATCATTTAAGTTGCTTTTAATCTGATTTAACCTGAGCCACGCTGATTAAAGGAATGAATGGTGGTAGGAAAAGATTTAAGAGTAGCTTCAAATTGGACCCCAGATTAAAAAAACCTTTGTGTTTTCATCAATATTTTATCACCAGCCTTATCGGCTTAACTCGTTAATTCAGATCTGTTCCCAGTGGTGTTAACACAGAGCAGCTTTAAAACATACCACACATTGCTGGTCTTGGTTTGGTCCGTAACAATGAGAGATCCTCTGTACTCCTCCAGCAGCTCAGGAGCAATCCAGCGCAAAGGGATCCATAGTTTGTCTGGAGTTAGGTAATAGTCCTCCTTCATAAAGACACGCCACAGAAATTATTATGGATTTGACTGAATTGACTTTGGATTTCATTTTTCAGAGGAAAAAAAAATCCTGACCTTATAATGGTTATGCGAGAGGCCATAGTCCCCTATCCTGACAGTGAGGTCTGAGGTCAGAAGACAGTTTCTTAAAGCCAGATCACTGCAGGGAGAAAACAAGCAGCTACCCTCAGCAGAGATCCTCACGTTTGGAGGCGTGGCAACAGTGGAAGTGAAAGCGACAACTGACCTGTGGATGTAGTTGTTTTCGTGAAGATGGAGCAGACCCGAGGTGATCTCAAAAGCCATTCTCTGAAGGGTTAAGAGGTCCCGGGTCAGCAGGTCTGGAGTCATCCCATCTGACTTACGCTGGGCTCGCAGATACCGCTTCAAGTCACCCTACGTTGTACATCACAACAAAATATAAACAGTGGATTGAAAAATATGGCTGAGTGAAGTGCATACAGAGTGTTCTTCCTTCTCCTGAAACAGAGATAAAACCTGCAGGACCATCATGTAGGCAAAGAAGATATATTTTACTTCTGCAGCAAATACCCCCCCCCCCTTTTTTTTTAGGTGTTTTACATCACAGCGCCTCAAAAGCAGCAGGGGAATTAGTAATGAGCTGGCAGCCTTTGTGTTAGTCATTTGTGCTCCTGGAAGAGCAAGGAAATAAAATGGGGACAACATAAAGGGATGAAAAATATCTGCAAGGAAAGGACAATAGGAGACTTTATCAAAGAGGGTAACTGCAGTCAGTGAGGACTCCAGTGCTGTGTGGCTCCTCTCACTGTGTTGCTGTAATTGATCTGCTTGTATCTTTGTTTGGCCTGGAAGTCTGCTCATATGGTTTTCTTAATCAGCTGGTGATTAAACCGCCCGAGAGAAGGAAAACAAATTGATTGTATCGACGCAAAACAGATTTTAGTGACAGCGGAGCATCGATAACTGTAAAAAACAATTTTGCCTCAAATTATATGAAATTAAAATAAGATGTAAAGATCTTATCGATGCAGCTCGACTGTGATTTCTCATGTGTTTCTCACTGACATCACCGATATACCATAACCAATTTGTGCACAAATTATCTAAAAAACCCCAAGCATAGCACAACAAAAACATTGCACGCTATACTAAACTAAAAATATGCACCTTTCATTTGTGTGATTCCTATTATTAGTTCATCCGCCTCCTTTTATGTTCAGTTACTTACCAGCTGACAGAACTCCATAACCAGGAGGAAGGGGATGCTCTCACTGCACTGCCCCAAACACTGAAGGATGTTGGGATGTTTAAGGCTCCTGAATGGAAACATAAGAGGGACGCAGGAACAGACAGAAGATAGATAAATGTTTATACGCTGCCTTTAAATGCTTAACAGTGAGACTTAAAGTGAGCAAAACTTAGCTAGATGATCCTGAACACTGGAATTCAGTTCCATCTCAGACCACACAGGCTAATCAGGGCTGTCACCATTATCTACTTATATTTCTTTAAGTGACTAAAAATCTTCACATTAATTATACGAATAGTTCTATTAGTAAAATAAATCTTTTGTTCTTTTCATCACATGAATTATAAATGATTCACATCACAAATGCAAACCATGCAGAGCTAGCAGACAAGCCTTAGTGAATCTGAGTATATATGCTATAGCTGTAAGTGCACCCTTAAAAACTCAGTAGTAACACACCAATCACAGCACAAACCGATCCACAGGACCAGACACTCACATACAAACCAATGAATCCTCAATCATTCAAGCCAAAATATCACAAAACTGCACAAACACACTGAAACCGAACATAAAGTCACGTAACAAAAGACATGACTTTCACCTAAACACACCACATGATTCAGCAGGCTGTAGAACCACCTTTAGGAGCATCGACTTGAAGCAGTTTAACTTTCTGTATGACTTTATCCAGCTCTCACATTGTTGTTGAGGAATTATGACCCACGCTTCTTTGCAACACTGCTTCAGCTCACTGAGTTGCATTTCAGATTTGACTTTGATTGCAACACTGACTCTTTTCTTTCTCAGATTTGCTCCTGTGCTTGGCATCGATGCACAATTTGGACCAAGTTTTAGCTGACAGATGGCCTCACATTTGACTCTACAGTGCTTTAGTATACAGAGTTCATAGTTGACTCAATGTGTGCAAGGTGCCCAAATTATTACCAATCCACCACCGTGTTTGACAGTTGGTATGAAGTGTTTGTGCTGATATGCTGCGTTTAGTTTTCTTGAAATGTGGTATTGTACATTATTCCAAGCATCTTTACTTTGGTCTTGACTACCCAATGGACATCTTTCCAGAGATCTTGTGGTTTTTCAGATGCAATTTGCAACTTTTTAGAGAGAAGATGCTTTCTTCTGGCAATCCTTCCAAACAAGCCATAGTTTTTAAGCCTTTTTCTAATTGTACTGGCATGAAAATGCTAACTGAGGCTTATAGAGACTGAGATGTAACCTTGTCAGACCAAGGTCTAACCAAGGTCAGACCTTTCAGAATGTAGCATTGCGTTAATACACAACTGAATGCTCTAAACCAGTAAACCACCAAAACCTTTGATTTTATACAGTTCCTCACACTTGCTGATGATCAGTTAGTCAAGCAGTACCTGGCTGCTTCTTAAGTCGAATGGAAACAGTAGTGTTACGCTTAAGTTTTCACAGGAGTCTGTGCAGTCCTGGCAAGTATAAGAGAGTCACACCTGATTCAATATCCTACATTTATTATTTCTCCATACCTGCCTCTTGTGGCTCCAGTGGTTACTGTTATGCAAATTTTACAGAATCTCACTCAAAGGCTGCAATATGGCTACCAAAATTTAAGCAGTTTCTCCCACCTGTATGGCTCAGACTCAGCCAAGAACTTCCTCTGCTCCAGAGGGCTGGCACTGACACGCAGCTCCTTCACCACAGCCTGCGAGGAGCTGCAGTCACACAGCACTTCAGCCAGAATCACCTAGAAGAGATCGATGGACAATAACATGGAAAATTCCCACAGGAAGAGACGGGTACTAAAAGAACTACTTTGAGTTAGCATCTGTAATCTGTTTGTTAGACAGAATTAAAGCAGGGGATGCTGTTTTAAAGACAACCAATGATTTGGGATGGTTATATTTCAGATTTCCTTACCTTTCCAAACCAGCCATTTCCTATCTCCTGGAGATAGTTTAAAGCGTGCCTTTTGAAGCACTGAGATTTGGGATCTACAAAAAAAACAGAAATAAAAACAGATTAGGGTCACACAGACGTCAGCAGTTGATGTTCTTTCAGATGTACAATTTATTAACAGAACAAAAACACTCAGATTCTGCCCTGTAGCAACACATAAATATGACATATCCACCCCAACCATGTTTTAAACATATACGAAATCATATAAAAATGTATCTAGCTGGAAAATTCAGAGTCATGGACAAAATTTTAACTCACTGAGAAATCTACTCTCGCTGTATTTTTCCCTGGTTTTCCATGTTGTGTTTTCCTGCTGTGCATGTGCAATCTGAACTGCGATGATCAATGAACATAATCTTCCGCCACTTTGGTAATCAGTTGACTGCTTAAGCTGTTATTCCAGGTCAAAACATCTCTCATTCCAGCTTCTCAAATGTAAGGATTTGTTCCTTCTCATTTTACAGCAAAAATGAATAATTTCATGTTTTGGAGTGTTGATAAAGCAAAATCACAAATTTCACGACATCACTTTAAGAAACTTTAACAGATTTTTGTTCCTTTTTTTTCTTGTGATTTTATAGAAACTTAATCAATAATGAAAACAATCATCAGCTCATGCCATCGTGCAGAGAGAGTTCAATGTTTCCACAATAAACTTGATTATTGTTCATGCTCATACATTCAGCTTTTTAACCTGAATTAAGCAGAGAGAAATATTTCTCTACTTTTTGAAAACTTTCATCATCAGAATCTGTACCATCAGAGTTCAAACATACAACTCAAGAAAGCTTGCTCAAAGGAAGTCAGAGTCTCTCATTATAATGTTGAGTTTGCATGGTCTCCCTGTGCCTGCGAGGGTTTTCTCCAGCTACTCTGGCATCCTTCCACAGTCTACAGTTAGGTTAATTGATGATTTTTTTAAAAGTCCAAAGGTGTGAGTGTAAGGTAGATAAAGCTCTTATGTGCATAGAATAGAACTGTGTGCACTATAAGTGTGGCCTGCAGTGTAAAGTGCTGTGAGCGGTCAGTGAGACCACTAAATAGCAAAACTCATGACACTTTACTGTATAGTTTGAATACGTTTGCAGGTTATATTGCAGTGCTACATAAATAAAACTGAATTGAACCAAATACATAAACTCCACACATCCCTGCCTGTGTCCTGATTACAGCCCTGATGCAAAATTGTCACAAATCATAGTTTCCACTTCACTGAGGTTCAGTAGGGAGTCCAATCCTTCTGGTTGTGCACTCAGTTTGAGACCTTTAGTGGATCCGCATCAGTGATTCAGGCAACAGATCCTGAGGGAGTTTAGTGCAGGATTTCATCTTTATTTTGAGCGGTAGGAAGGTCAATAAGAGTTTGAGCAAAGTGAGAGGCACTTTAGGTTTTTACCTGCTCCATCCTGCAGGGAGGGGCAGCTGGGGCGGTCTCTGACTGGCAAGGTGTAGACCTCAGGGAGGGAGGGACATGATGACAGGCTGTCCTCCTGGATGGGACTGGAGCCTCCAGAGCACTCCTCCCCATCTGCGTTATCGAACTCCTGGTTGAACCACAGCAGCACATAAAAAAATCACTAAGCTGTAATAGCTATGAATATAAAATAAAACGTATTATTCCACTTAATAATAAAGCTGAGTTTAGCAGTAACCACCAAGGACAGACAATGAAAAATCATTCATTCTGAACAAATGGTACTCTGTCTGCCAGCTGAACAAAAACACTAAGTTAAAATTAGACCGAGAGATGATTATTGACCCCTTCTGCTTCATTAAGTTGGAGTTACTGACTGTTCACACTTCGAAATCAAATACTTGTGCAGTTTACCAAGTCAGACACATATAAAAGCATGCAGACAAGCACAAAACGCATTAAAAAACAAAGAAAAGAAGCAAAAGAAAGCAGAGAGAGGTGAATAGATCTCTTACATGTTGAAGACTTACATTGAACCCCACTCCTCCCCTCTTACAGCACAGGCAGGTGAGGAGCAGCAGAACAAAAGAGACAAGCCCCGAGCAAGAGATGAGGATGACGACGTAGGGTGGAGGAGAGAGGGATGCAGCCCTGGACTGAGAAACTGAGAGGACGACAGGAAGAAAAATACAACGGAGGACAGGTTTAATGTAGAAATTCAGGGGATTTGTGCTTCTACAAGGGGAGCAATGCTAGGTCTGAGTCAGTGAAAAAAGAAAAAAAAAGAGAGACTTCACTGAAGCAGAAAGGTGTGAAATCTTGTTACATAGGTGTTGTGTTTAGCAGAAAAACCATTGGAGCGTTTTCTTAGAAGCAGGCCTGAGACACAGTGGAGAACCCCAATGGACGGTTTGCATCAGGGAGTTGGGGAGAAATAAGCAGGAAAACAAACTAAGTTGAAGATTAAAGAACACATTGTCTGAGTCAGTAAAAAGAAAATAGAGACTGGAATTAAAATTTGGGAGAGTATACCATTCCAGTAAGGAGAAAAGCTTGGGGGGAAGGGGGGAAATATCAGAAATGGCATTCCACTCAGGAAACACAGTTAAGAAGCAGGGGAGGTGGGTGGCTGGAGTTGTCATTTAGGTAAAAAAAAGGAGCGCTAACTCGGGAAGGGATCAGAAATTGGAGAAGAATTACTCAAATCAGGAAGGTTTACTACTCAGGTGAGAGAGGGAGGGGTCGGGACATTTGATTTTTGTACCTCAATGTAGTCGAGTGTGGGAAGTGAACCATCTGCAGAAAAGAAAAGGGGCAGGGCAGCGTGGTTAAATACCCTTCAGGTATTGTTTATAGGTTTCATTTCACTTCTGCAGCCAAAACATTTTATTACCATTGACAGATGACCAAAAAAGAGGAACAATGACACCTTGAAACAGTCACGAGGTGTCAAACTCACGCTTAAACTGTACATGAAATGTAATTTAATTATTAATGGTTACATCTTTTCTGTGTAAATAAGGCAGTCAAAAGCAGATATACAACTATGATCATAAGAAAAAATTAAGAGATATAATACAAAATATAATAGGGGAAAGGAAGCACATATAAACCTTGATACTGTAACTATAACTGGCAGATAAATTGCTGTTTATTTTTATATGTGCAGTCTGAAGATATCACAGTGTGATTGTCTGTGTCCCTCATAAAAATCCCAAAGTACATTCCTCAACATGGTCATGATATTGTAAACACTGCATGCATAAATGTTAAAGTATATTTAATAATTGAACAGCTTGATAAATATTGTAAGAACAGGATCAACACTCGACAAAAAAACTAAAACTTTTTTTTTAATCTAGGAAATGAAATAATATTTTGTTTCTGTGACTTCTGCACAGCACCTAATGTAGACTTTTATCAACTTTTATTTTATTTTATTTTTGTGCTCAACATAAAGTTGCAACATAGTGCAGAAGCAGCCAGAGAAAAGGTAAGTGAAGATGTGCCCAGCATATAAAACCAGCTCTGTACTGAAGTGAAAGCTGCTGTGGCCCAATCTGTGGCTAATAAAAGAAAACTGTCACTCTGGATTGCACCAAACTGATAATCCAAGAAAAGGGAAAGATAGCTAATTATTGGTCATATAAACCTCAAATCACATCTGCAGAGCAGTGGAGCATTGTAAAGTCTGAATGACCCTCTCGCCCCCCCCTCCTAAAAACATGCACCAGCAGCACAAGTAGTGGCACAAATCCTGATGCACAATTCCTGAGCAGTGCTATTCTTTCATCTTTCCCTAGACAGATGTCCAGACAGACACTGCATATAAATAGGAACCCAGCACAGGGCCTTTTCCACCAGCCTCTGTGCCAACAGCTTCTATCAAAACAATACACCACAATACAATGACTGCACACATTACACAAACACAACAGTCTGCCAGCTCTCAGCGAACAAGGCATATTCAAATTTACGGCAAAAAGTAAAGATGCCAGCAGTGGTTATTGGGCTAAATAGTCTCAAGAGCCAAGTGGAGGCTATTTTTAGACTAAATATCCAGCACTGGTCGACGATTTTAGCCCTGCTGTGCATACAGTACATGTTGTTTTTAAAAAGGCATCGATGTGAGGCCCGAAATATTTTCATCATTGCATGCAAATACGGTACCCAACCCATCACCCAGTCGGCCTCGCTCCTGTTGTGATTAGGTCAGCCAGCACTAATAATTCGCATTATGTCTCAGCCTAACTGGCTGATAATGCAATATTCACCTCAGTGTGCAGAGGCCTTTTCATAAATGACTATACCACCCCCCCACCCACCCCCCAAAATCCTCTTCTCCTTTCTCCAGCATCCCTGACAGCTTTTCAAACCTCCTCCTTCTCCGACTCCGCTCACCTTCCCTCTGCGGTGCTCCGAGGGCTCTCTCCGGGCTGAAGTACGACATGATCCCCGCCAACGCTACCATCACCCAGCAGTGTGGCCGCATCGTCGCCGCGTCCGCAGCAACAACAACAACAGCATCCGAGCGCCGCTGCCGACTGTCAGCGTCGGTGTCCTCTCTCCCGTCCCCCCGCCACGGTCTGTGCCGTCTCCGGGCTCACGCTGTCTCCGTCTCCCCCTCCTCCTCTCCGCTTCCTCCTAATAATAAAGAGCGTCTCCTTGCCTTCCTTGTTGTGCTCTCCCCCTCCCCCTCCTCTTCCCCTCCGCTCTAATCCGCAATTAAACACAGTGTGTGAGATGCTCTATTGTGCATCCTCAGGCCGCCTCTCGCTGCGCATCCATTTCTGCTCTGCCTCGGTCACAAGCACCGCTGAAAACAACCATCCTCTATTTCTGACGTTATATTTATATATTTCCTACCCTCTACCTGCTCCTCCTCCCTCCATCTCACGGTGTTGGAGGGTGTCTGTGTTTTTCTCCTCCGCCAGCCTACGTCAGCCTCGCACGGCGCGCATTGTCATGGTCCGGCTTGATCATTCACCACAGCCTCATAGTATCAAAACACACCCGTGATAATGCGCCCACAGGGGAGCAAACGAGGCGGCTTATATCGATCTGGGATTGGATTTTTAAAATCCACATAATATCACTTAAGGATTCATATCATGACCTTTGGGTGTGATGTGATTTGTGCTCTGGCATCCTATAAAATAATCTCAGAAACAAAGCCATAAATTCACCTTTTAGAGGTTATTACAGCCAATCTAAGCCTAATAAACTTATCAAAAAGAGCCAGCACATATGCCACCACAAACTAGCTATATCACCTATAAAAGTAGTTTTGCATTGCAGGGTGGGTACATTTCCACAGCATATGCCTGTAAAATCTCAAATCCTTTGTTCTGGTCACCGTCACACACACAAAGGGTCATTTTTTCACAGCCGTGTTCTCCTATTAGGAAAAGCACGAGTGTTACTATGAACGTTAGCGATGGCTCTGCTCTATTCGAGCATCCTGTAAACTGTGAGTGTGAGTCAGCACAGCGGCATGACCCCGAAACTGAAGCAGTCGTCAGTAATTTCAACAGTTCTACCTGTGCTTTTTCTTTTTCTGTGAGTGATGCATGATATACATTAAACACATACACAAAATAGAGAAACGGTCAGTTCGCCTCAAAGATGAGTAGAGAGAGAGCTTTTTCCTGGAAATAATACTTTTATTGTTGCCATTGACATTTACAGTGTTTCTTTAAACCAGCAGTGTCACAGAATACTGAAAATATTAATTATGATTTTTGTTTATATTTGATAATCATACATTATAAGGGATTTGGATCGGTGAAGAGAAGAGTTGTCGAAGATACGAGCCGTGGAGATGATCTTCCTCTGAAGCGCTTCTTTAGAGTCAGGGTGAGGAGCTCTGTCATTCTGGAAGTACTCTGAGCACAGCCGCTACTCCTCCACATCTAAAGGAGCCTGCTGAGGTGGATCGGTCATCTGAATATGATGCCTCCTAGGTTAAATGTTTTGGACATGTCCTACCAAGAGCAAACCTTGGGTTTGACCCAGAGTATGCTGGAGAAATTAAATCATTATATCCCTCTTTCTCTGGTTTGGGAATGTCTCAGTCTCTCCCTCAGAAGACCTGCAGGAGGTGGATGCATGCATGTATGGAAATGGCCTAAAACTAGTAACTCAAACCATCGCAGAAGACGATTTAATGTAAATGTTTTTAGATTAACAGACTCTTTAGATTGTTACTGTATATGTCCTGCTAACAGCTGTTCACACAGCGCTGTCTTTGCTGGCGTGCTGAGCATCAAGCCCCCTGTGATGGGCCATCTGCCCTGCTGATGTGTTCATGGGTAAAACTCTGCAGATAAATTTGACCTCTGCCCCTCATGCGAGTAACAAATAATAAATAAAAATAAACGATCACAACGCTGAAGGCTCAGACTTTCTGTTTGTATCATAGTGAGTTCACAGTGACGCCGTCCTGTGAACGTCTTTATTTGGAGTCTGTAAACAGCAAAGAGAGCTCAGGATTTTAAAATCTCATCTCTCCAGCTCTCCCGGTCCCGCCTTTGTCGCTTTCGGGCTAGTTCTGGGAAGTATGCGCTGTTGTAAGGCCTCTCCCTCTCGCTCACTTCCCTCCCAGGCTCCTTTCCTTTGCCGCTCCTCTGCTCCAGAAGTGCCTGGGCTCTCCTCCTTTCCTCAGCCTCCCTCTGTAAACGCTCAGCACGTAACCTTTCTATCGAGCTGGAAGAGACCAGACAGACATTTTGTTACCGACCTGCTTTGATATTCACCACAAGATCGCTTTAATTTGACTTGAGCCCCAGTAAAATACTAAGGGGGATAAAACTTCCAGACAATCAATACTGGTATTCTTACCTCTCGCCGCTGCTCCTCTTTTCCCCTTTGTCTCTTTTTTCCTTTTTCTTGCTCTTGTGCTCCTTTCTGTCTTTCTCTCCGAGAGCTTTCTTCATATCTTTCAAAGGATCCAAACTATCCTTCAGTCTACGATCCTTCTTCTCTCTCTCCTCTTCACTTATCCCTTTTCTCTTTTCTTTTTCTTTGCTCTCCTCTTTGTCTTTGCTGCTTTTCAGATACCACGGCGTGACCTCAGACCCCGGCTGGGGTCCCAATGACACCAGTAAGCCAATGGCTCTTTCCTGCTTCTCCTAGAAACCCCCCCCCCCCACAAAAACAACAACAGAAAACAAATATTTTGTGTTATTTTTTTCATTACTGTAGCACACTTTTTGTTTATACATGTGTTTGTTTTGTTTATACAATGCCCAACAGATAGGAGAATGTAAATATCTGAGTAGCTAGACGGGACATTAACCTGTCTTTAACCTTCCACGAGCTCCATAGTACTTGTTCCTAAGTGCAAATAGCAGAGCTAACTGTCTGAGGCATCATGTGTGCCGCATGCTGTGTGCTATTTGAGCAGCTCCCTCACATAAAACCAGCAGTGGGAAGATGTCAAAAGCAAACTATTTCTTGTTGTGTGATAAAGGAAAACAGTGGGAAAAAATGCGACCTGATACTCTCGACCGTATTCCAAGCTAAAGTCGAAAAGGTCTAGAAGAGCAGATGAACTGCTTTTTGATTGGTCTCTATCTTAGCTTCATATTGTTAAAACAGGAAGTTGTTGATGGGGTAGGAAAGTTTGAAAGGTACGAAACTGGTAAAAGTTTTTGTATTTTGTAGGTTTGGCCTGTGGGTGTGGGAAAAATAGTTTCTGGTGCTACATATAAAAAAAACAATAACAAGTTTCACTTACATGTATGAAATTCTGTAGCCTGACTTAAACCTGCAATATTTAGAAAAAAAGCCTCTTGGGGACATGCTCTAAACCCAACAGGAAGTCCAGTGTTTTAAATGTAAAATGCTTTTTTTCAGGCAGTACACTTTATCAAACTCCTCTTAGAGAACTTTAATCTAAAGACCTTGGCAATGCCAAACTAAGAAGTTTTTGAGTTTGTGTTGTCTGGTGCGTCCATGTCAGCTCAGCAAATTTTGATTAGTTGCCACAAAAAGCTCTTATAACTCAAATGTACACTGTCCACTCTGTCCTGAGCTTGACGTCCTGGAAGCGAGTCTGGAGACATCTACACAAAGTCAGCGCGACAGCTAGTGGCAACAGGAAATCAGCATTAGGTGATAAATCGTGGCTGACAATATCCCTTTTGAAATCCAAACACTCAATACAGCAACGTGACATACAATTAGTAGGTGTTCTTGAAAGAAAGAAAGTGCTTATACAAAGTGTTTGGAAGTAGTGCATATACACATATGTATATACATGAAAGGTTACCAAGGAAACCAGAAATGTTTTTGAGAGCGTTTTCAAAATGCTGCGTTTTCCATCAGCAAAAACGCTGTCTCAGTGTGGACAGGAGGCCGAAACAGAGAGAAAACAATGCGTTTTCAAACGACAACGCATTAGTGTGGACGTAGCCTGAGTGTAGCGTATCTCATTATGCACCAAGGTGTTTCCCACCACACCACTTCAAAAATTCTACTTCCTGTTGAGTTCTGAATTTACTGAAGCAAAAAATTTTAATTAACTAAAACACAACAACTGTTATGGATATTCTCTGCTATTAAAACAGGACACACAATAAACTAATATACTTCAGCAAATCATTAAATAAATGTAAATGGTACTAAAGTGCCTCTGCTTTGCCATCAGCAGCATTTTGGCATTTTCTGACCTGTGATTGGAAAGCCTTGATCACATCCACGGGCTTTAACTTGTATTTATATTGTCTGTCTGAATTAATTTCCCACCCGTCTCATGCTGCATCTATTTACGCTGCATGCATACATACTGGCACTGGGC
The DNA here is from genome assembly GCF_057382095.1 of Aulonocara sp. 'chitande type north' Nkhata Bay. Classification (NCBI taxonomy): domain Eukaryota; kingdom Metazoa; phylum Chordata; class Actinopteri; order Cichliformes; family Cichlidae; genus Aulonocara; species Aulonocara sp. 'chitande type north' Nkhata Bay. The sequence goes on along the minus strand of NC_141354.1, from coordinate 26,961,040 downwards.
TGCAGAATAGAATAGCAGGTATGATGACAACAAGACAAAAATTTAAACTGATTGCATTGCTTTTTAAAGTGTGGTGATAACAAACCACTCAAATGACATCTGAGAAAACTACACCCACTAATGATGAGATTAGATAAGAATCATCTTTTCTCTGGCAACATTTCAAAAACATACAAAGCATTTAGCATTTTTGTGACTGAGCTGAAAAGCAAGATTTTGCAGATCCACTCCTAACTACTAAAGGTTTTTAATGGAAAAAATGAAAATGTAAATGGTATTCAGCACTGGACCTGCAACCACAGACCATGCAGGACACTGAACCCAGATGTGGTACCAAACTTGCAAAAGCTTTGCTATCATTCAGCTGCTACGTCAGAGCAAAAGAAAAGCATGAAAGAGAAGATTGACAGAAGCAGCAGCACGGACACCTTTTCTTCTTTCTTTTCCCTGAGATACTCCTCATTCCCCTTCTTCTCCGAGGACTCCTCCAGGGGGAAAAGATTGAGATGCTCCAGAGCTCCACTTCCTCCACCCTGTTCCTCATCACCATCATCTCTGCTTCCTCCTGTTGGCTGAAGAGCAGCTCGGGCTTTCCTTCTCAGATACTCTGTACGTGCCTGTAAACAATGAACAACAATTAAAGGACATTCATGGGCACGGCAAAGCTTATTTAACCTTCATAATAAAAAACTAAACTCAAATCATAAATACTTAAGTTTTCTACTGGTGCCAATTTAGAGACGTACAGTACATTTACAGCAATCTGAATAGTAACACACAGGAAATGTTAGCATTGATTTCCAGGTGTTGTTTTTTTTTTTTTTAAATATTAACAAAAGACAGCATACAACAGTAAATGTGTTGTTTTTTACAATTGTAGAGGATAGGCGTGCACTAGTGAGAGATCTATTAGGGATGCAGTGATTGCAAAACTCTGGACCAATACTGATGTTTAAAATAACAACTTGTTTGTTTTTTAATTAGTATATTACATATTTTTACCATTAACTATCCACCCTTTTTTGGCAGGGGAAATAAAGAAAAGATCACTACACCGTTTGAACATTTAGTCAGCACAAAAGTTAGCTGACACATCAGAGAAACAATGCTAATCAGCAGTCAACAAGGACAGTATCTGATGCTTACACTCTACCTATTATAATGCATACGTGGTTGCTAATATTTAGTCTGCTTTCACTCTGTTGTTTCATAAAAACAGGGTGTTTCCTGTCTCAGTGTGGGCCTTTTAAGGGGTTCTGGACATCTGGGTTACTTAACGTATCAAAGGTCTATATGTTTTCCAATACATTTTGTCTATTTGATCAACAAAAATTTATTTTAAGCTTTAATAAGTTAAATAAAATGGTTAAAAATATTTTTAGTGACAGTGGATGGCAAAAAAAACCCTCACTGATGGGCTCAAAGCTTCTTTAAATACAGTAAAACCCTAATAATCTCTGCAATGCAACACATAAGTGTAGCAGAGAACAATCTGTTCTCGCATGATAACATTTTATTCCGGCTCTGCACGGCCCACTACATTTTACCCCCTGTGATACTGAGCTACTTCAATGTCATCTCACAGGACGTTTCCTGTCCTTTACTTTAATGTACAGTACTGACATTATTGTTTTTGGGTAACTTTTCTGTAATACATTTGATTTCAAAATAATTCTGCCTTTTTAATATATTTATTTTTTAGATTTCCATCCCATTATAAAAAGCTTTAATATTCTACATATTTATTTATTGTGCAAAATGTAGATTAAAAAGAGAATGCCTTAATTTGCATTTTGCAATTTTTATTCACAACTGTTATTGTTGTTTATAACCAATGTTTTAAATGATTTTGTTGGCAGCAACAGATCTCAAAAAGTTGGGACAGTGGTAACAAAAGGCTGGAAAAGTAAGCTTAACTAAAAGGAAACAGCTAGAGGAATATTTTGCAACTAAGTTAACTGCCAACCGCTCAGTAACATGACTGGATATGCAAAAACTGTGTCTACAAGTTGTGTACCAATTTCAGCATAAAGCTCCTAAATGTAAAGTTACAAAGACTTTGAATATCAATACTAGATGCCTGTGATTTTTGGCAACACAGGAAACAGTGCAGTAAAAATAGGCAGGATTCTGTCATGGAGTCACTGCATGGGTTCAGGAACACTTTCAGAAATTACTGTTACACTTCAAAGTAGCCATATGTGAACATGATACAAAAACGCTGCCTTCTCTGGGCCAAAGCCTATTCAAAATGGACTGAGGCACAGTAGAAACTGTTTCTCAAGGTACAACGTGTGCATTAGTGCCTATGGAACTGGCAGCTTGCAAATCTGGAAAGGTACCATCAGTGCTTCAAGGTATATTTAGGTTTACTTAATTTAAAAATCCTCACTGTTTTCAGCAACACTTTACACAGTATTCTAACTTTTTTGTAACTAGGGTTGGACTAAGAGCATCTCAGGTAGGCCCTACTGAAAAAGGACATTTACTGTATACTTTTATTATAAATGAGTACTTTTTTTTATGTTGTTCAAGTTAGTAACCTTGCTTCTGATCATATCTGGTTTGAATTTGAGGTATCCTGCTCAAACTACATGGGAAACAGAGCAAAAAGTATGTACAGTAACAGCACGCCACGGTCATCCACCCGGAGTCACCTCTTGCTCCGCGCGTTCCACGCGACGCTTGGCCTCGCGCTCCTCCTCTGCTGCCTGGGCCTCGTCCCTCCGCACTCGAGCGACGTTGTCTTTGTTGCGGACATGCCAGCTCTTCTTCGGAAGGATGTTCATTGTTCCCTTGGCGACTGTTACTACTATAGGTTAGCAGTCGGCTAGCAGCGGCAAAAGTGGAAGGAAAACGTGAATAAGTTCCCCCAAATAAAGCCGCTAGTTGTGGAAGGAAATGCGTCAATGCCCCAAAGCGGAAAATAGAATAAAAATATATAAATATACAAAAACAAACTTTATATTTGCAGCTTTGACCTCCCAAGAGGCAGAGCTAACGAGATAATGTTAGCCGATGTTTGCTACTTTCCACATCTACTTTACCTTAAGGACTCAGCACCACGCATAGATATCACATTTCCGCCAATTTAGCAATATTTTTTTAACATTTTACTCTCTAAAACAGGGCCCAGGCACTGTCACCAACTTGTTGAGTGAAGAATTGTTCTTGTTGGACAGGTAGCAGGACCTCACAGGAACAGGCAGACCCAAACAGGAAGTAAACAGTAGCTCCATGTTGAAGCAATAACACAATGGCGACAGCAGAGGGGGCTGTTATGTTTCTCATTTTATTTTATTATGTAAAGAAAAGAATATCTGCTTTGAAGGACAGACAGAAAAGGCACTAATCTATTTACATAGTGGAAATGTTATACTCTAATAACGATAAAGTTTTAATTCTCCGTCTTTATGTATTCCTTTAAAAAAAATCACAACTTTTAATACAGTTATCTTCGTGCAGACGTGTGTGGTAAAACCTAGCCTGCATTAAATTATAAACATAAAAACAAGTCTTATTATGTTGTTTTCAAGACGGTAGATCCTTGCCCATATGTCGTGTTCAATCTTGTACTCCTGCATGATGTGTCGGTATATGAGCTTGCCGATTCAGGCTCTCAATCTGCTTGATCAGGAACTGTTTGTCACGGCTCTCCTGTAAACCAAAAACTCATAAGTCCATGTGAGAATCAGGAAACCATTTAACTTACTGTTTCAAAGTGAAGCCTAATGACGTATATAAAAGATCACCATTTAATTTCGGGACTGTAGGGTCATTATAAACTGTAAGGTAATTAACGCAGATAGGTTTGTATATTTGGACTGGACTGTGTGTAGTTGTTGTAAAGTGCCTGTGAATGCATCCTCTTTGAATTCCAAGATTTTACCTATCAACACATGATATTAATCCTCGGCAGGTTTTAAAATGAAGTTAATGTAAATACACACAAGCAGAAAGTTATTATATATTAGACTGTTTCATTTTGTAACAAATACTGAAACATGATGCAGAAGCAGTTGTAGAAAACTGACAGTACAGTTTAAAAAGACTGGCTCGTTTGGAAAGGTTGCCAGGAGAAAGCCTATTTACTGTAAATCATGGCAACACAGCTTAAGTCTAAACAAACCTTAAGACTTCTGAAACAATGTCCTTTGTTCAGTTTAGACCAAAGTGGCGATCCTTGACCATAATGTGTAGCATCATGTTTGGTGAAAACCAGGCACAGCATATCAGCACAAACATTTCAAACCAACTGTCCAGCACGGTGCTGGAGGGGTAATGATTTGTGCTTGTTATTTGCACCCACTGGACCTGAGCACTTTGCAGTGATTGAGTCAACCTTAAACTCCTCTGTATACCAAAGTATTCTAGAGTCAACTATGAGACCATCTGTCTGACAGCTAAAGCTTGGCTGAATTTGGGTCATGCAGCAGGACAGTGATCCCAAGAACAGCAGCAAATCTATAACTGAATGGTTGACAAAGAAAAGAGTCAAGGTGCTGCAATTGTCCAGTCAAATTCCTAACCATAAACATATTGAAAAGCTGTGGTGGGCCAAAATTCCTTCATAACAATGTGAGAGACTAATAAAGTCATACAGTTCTAACAGCTACTGAATCAGGAAGTGTACCTAGTTGTACCTAGTTTGTCACACAGCGCTTCTGCATTTTGGCATAATTTTTGTTAAGTAATCACATGGTGTAATACATCATGTTAGAGTCTGATAAGGACCAGATGATTTTTTTTGTTACTATGTCCTGAACAATTGAAAGAGGGTGTATTTACTTTCCTTCTTTGGCTTTTTCCTTAAGTACATGACTTTATCTAATAATAATAATAGTAATAATAATAAAGCAGTTTACCAGTTTAAGCTGAGCTTTTAGCAGTGCAATGCTTCTCCCATAGACAGTTGCTAAAGCTACGACATAGCACATCACCACACTGCCAGGGAGAAGAGAGACATAATATTACTCCATGAAATGCACAGTAAGGACTATTTAATATGCAGGTCATCATTACACAAATAGCATACTGAGAGTTCACGCACATTGCTAATGCAAAAAGAGGGATGGAGAACGCCTGGGAGCCGACGAAGAAGAGAAACTCCTGTGTGACGTTAGAGAGATTGTTGAATGAGTCTGGAACAGTTGACCACATGGTACTGGATGAGTGGAAAGGACCACAACCGTAAGAGGGACGGATCCTGTTTGAGGAAGAGGGACACACTTGTCCTCAGCAATGTTAAATAACATGAAAAATGTTTTCATGCAAAGTTTATAGCAAGTATAGCAAGACAGCAAGTTTTCTTACAGTGATGCAGAAAAAGCAGTTGTGTTGCACAACTGTTACAGGTAAGTATGAAACACTCACTCAGAAAGACTGTAAATCAAGACAACTGTTGCCAAACCCCATCCAAACAGGAGCACCACCAGAAAAAAGAAGGTGGAGGTGGTAGAACGAAACGTCCTCAGCGCTGGCCGACAGTTTTGGAAGAGTGTTATCTGCGGGGGGAAAGTGGCAATTTAATAGTGGATTAGGGACACAATCACCAAGCAATGTGTGACGTGTTGGCGGTGTTAAAGCTAGAGCCTCACCTTCTTGCAGTAAAACAGGATGACAAACTTCAAGGTGTTGATGGCGGGCAGCAGAGGGCAAAAAAGAGCTCCCACCCAGACCACAGTCTGACCATAAACCAGGCCAAGCACATTGGAGGGAACCACAAACTCCTGCCGCCCCACCCACTGAACAGGCTTACAGGAACAGTTATCCACCACAAGCCTACCACATACACAAAAAAACACTACATAGCTGAACACAAGACTGATTGACCAGTATTCAAATATACAGCATGCATTTGCATGATGTGCATTAATACGACTCATATCTTTATGCTATAAAAAGTACCTGCGTGGAAATTCAACCAGCAGAAAAACAGCAACGGTGATGAGGAGGTCAAACATTGTGAGCTTGTACATTTCCTGCCCCACACGTGTTTCCCAGCACTACCAATAAGAAAAGATAAGATTGTCTTTCAGTGTGGACATGCTGAATATATTCAAAGCTGATGTTACTGTTGTGTTAACCTCTTTGTCTGCACACACAGGCTGTTATAGCAGCTGTTAAAGAGCGCGTTTTGTATTTTACTCAAGCCTCCGTCAGCGGAACGAGGCAGTCGCAGAGCTGCTACTGTTCTCCCCAAGAGATCAAAAAATATTTACTGAAAAACCTGACATGCTTTACCATTATTGTTTATGACTTTTTAAAATACAAACGGAGTGTAAATGAGTTTCCAGTTCAATTATTCTGTCAGTTTTTCTTTTGCACGTCGAAGCCTTCAAGGGATCCTGTTTAATTTACCCAGCAAAGTCTTGATCCAGCAACAAACTGAAAGCACTGCTTTTTCTCATGACAGACAACTTAAACACAAACAACAGAAGGTCTGTCATATAGGACCCCCTCCGCGCTGTTACACTCTGAAAATGAAGATCAGTAATATAATTACTTGGAATTCTTTGTAGTTGTACCCGCACAGTGTACAGTTTCCTTTGAGCTCGTTAGGGTAGCAGGTGATCTGACTCCACAGGGTGTAGAGGAGGACGCCCAGACTCACCAGACGCAGAAACACTGCCCTGGGTGTGGAAGAGAAATGGGTCATTTTCATTCATCTAATTTTAATTTCACACTAATCTTACTTGATAACTCAACACAGATAAGGATACACTACCATATTTACAAGTTTGTTACATAAAACTAATGACCAGGTTTAAAGCAGGGAAGGTTTTAAGCTGTTTTTTGTGTTTATTTTACCTTAAGGGCCCCATGAACAACGTTTTAGCTGATGTAAGTTGTGTGGGAGCCAGGGTGAGCTAGTATTTTTTTTAAAACTGAAGGACGTGCCACACGAAGTAACCTGAGCTGAAATTGAATTGTAGAACAGGTAAGGTGGTGATTGCAGCATAATTTCCTTCGTATTGCACACTATATTGGAGAATCATGGCAAAAGCATTATAGCAGCTTGTGTATAGCCATAGTGGCCAGATAATAAAACATGTGGGTTAGATCATATTTATCATCAGGCATTTAACATTTTGCTGTTTGTTTGATCCATGGCTTGTGACTAGACCCATTATTGTCTGCTCTGTTAGAGCCAGTCGTTAAGGATGAACCTGGCAAGCTAGGCAGTCTTGATAATTATGGGCCTAGTTATAGTACTATGATTAAAGTGAGTAAAATATTTATTGTGTTTAATATTCTGGTCAATTTTTAAAATAGGTGCAGCAGCATCATTATTATCAATAGTTGTTATAGTGTTATAATTCTGCATTTACTCTCTTATTTACAATAAAAATTTCCACATTTGCTGGAGTTTGTCATATCTCATTGTGTATTTGTGATAAGAAGATATGGGCTTGGAGCGACTGATCAGATTTTTTTTTTTCAAGCATTACAAACACAAACAAATTAAATGCATGTGACATAATCTCTTTCTCACAAACCTTAAGAGAGCCAATATGATAGTAGTGCTGGGGGAGTATTGCTCTACTAAGGCGATCTTGTCACACAGCAGAGGCACCACAAAGTTTCCAGCAGTGATGACCATGGACGGGAGATACTGAATAATAAAGCCAAGGATCCCTTGCTCATCAGCCCTATTCTGTTTAGCAGAAATGGGAGATGGTCACCCAGAGCTTCAAGAAGATCATGTTGGCATCATTATTTTTACATCGTTTACCTGGCTGAACTGTGTGGTCACATAGATGCCGTAGAAAGCTCCTCCAATGAACCCAAGTGAAAGAAAAGTCATTAAAACACGCAGAGAGTATAAAATCACTTTTTTTGATGTTGACAGATCAGCCTTGTGTCTCTTTCGACTCTCCTCCTCCAGATCCACCTGGCCGAGGGAGAGAAGAGAAATGAGGGGTCACCTGAAGGCACATCGTGTATACGAAACTGTGGAGCAAAGCTGCCACGTGTGGGTCACGTTTCTCTTTTCCAGCACTTCATCCTGTTAAGTAGGATAGATCCCTTCTGACCTGTAGCTGGTAGAGGATGTTTTTCTGCTTCAGTTTGGTAGCTCTGTCTCCCAGGCAACTATAGTCCCATCCGGTGAACATGATCATGCTGTAACTGCTTACTCCAGTGCTGCTTCCCGTTGCCACAGCAACTCGAGCTGCAGTCCCCATCCTGTGTGTGAACAGCCAGTGAAAAGGATACAGACAGAAGTCAGGCTGACTGAACTCAGGACTCTAAGCTAAACATGCAAACACACAGCCTTTATTTACATAATGCATCCGTTTAACACGAACTATAGTGTCTCCAGACCCCAGGAATTCAGTAAAACAAACCCAATTTTGCTGTCTAAGCAAGAACCTGGCCGTTACAGTCGTGGGACTGACCGTGTTATCATGCAGATGAGACAAAAGGCAAAGTAGAAGACAGCAGTGAGGATGTAGGCAAGAGGGATGTTGTAGAAGAAGTCCCTGTTCGGCATCTCTGTGATGTTGTAGTAGCCATAAAACAGGTATGAATACTCCATAAAACCCTGTAAAGGAGAGAAGAATATCCAGCTCAAGATGCAATTACATTTTGCCGGCTGAGAATAAAAGCAGGAGAATTGTGCAATTTCTTCACTACAATATATCGCTAGATTTATTATTTAGGCCTATATTGTAGGCTTCAGCTCCAACGTGAAGCCTAAAAGCATAAATGAACCAGTGTCATTCACATAAAACACTTTGACAAGGTGCAGCAGAAAAGCACAGGTGTAAAGCCTGAAATGAGTCACAGCTCATTCAAACTAGCTGCTTTAGTTTCAGTGTTGTGGTTCTGCGTGTGCTGCCTTACTTTCATACTCATGCCAACATAGTGTCAGTAACACCCGTGACTTTCTATTTTCAAACCACCACACACAAAAAGACATTATTACTCCAGCTGTACCTTATATGTGTTCTCGGTGTCACCTTTTTGCAGAATGAAAGTGGAATGACAATTCTATGAAAGTCTAAAGTGCCTCAAACTAAAGTGCAGGTCTATATACATTCTGCAAGTCTCTCAACGTCTCACCGTTCCCGAAAGGAAGTCGAGCAGGTACTGATAGATCTCCGTTGTGCTCTTAACTTCATACACCTTGCATTTAGCTGGATTTGAAAAAATAAAACACAGTAAACAAAAAGCTTCCTCTGAACATAAAGGTCATGCTGTTGCCTCAAGAATTTATGATATTTGTAAATAAATTAAATACACAGAAAGAGACCGGGAGATTCAATGCAGCTGCAGTGGAAACTATTTAACGTCTAAATAAGATCTGTTTCTTATGTGGCTTTAAAATAATCAAAGGATTTGGAAAAGTCATACATCATCCTGTAAAGCTATTTCAGGTCTGGAGATGATAAATTATATTAGGGATAAACTCATTTTTGTATATATTTGAATGTCACAGATGTGGAATTTTGTATAAATATTCTGCTCATCCACAGGTGAGCAGCCCACATTTTATTTCTGAAGGGAAAACAGAAGGGGTACCACTCTCTCTACTCTTACTCCTACAAATGCAGGGCTGTTGCCTGGAAACTGTTGCAGCAAAGTGCAAGAAGGCTTCCTGTTGTAATTACGAAGAAATGTGATAAAAGATGAGTAACAAGGAAAAAAGGAGGAAATGAAGAAACAGGACGCACCGGTGCAATTTGTTTCACTCAAGTTATTGCTAACAGTGAGGATATCTGTGCTGTTGGTGGTTGGTTGGTGGTGGTTGGTGGATCTGAAGACAACACTGGGAATGAGGACAAACCCAGCAATCAGAAAGAAGGACACAAAATTCAGAACCACCAAGAAGCGAAGGAACACGAAGTAAGACTGGACACCACCTCCAAAGTTCCCTGTGAGGGCAAAGAAACATGGTTTGTTTCAAATGTAAACTTAACGCGTGGGACTGAGCTGCTTCCTTTATTGTCCTTTTATATTAATTTACTGCATGTGTACCTCCAATCATTTGCACTGACTTCCTCCACAATGAGAAAAAGTAAAGAAATTCTTTGCATTTGTTTCTGAGTTTACGCAGCATCTGTCTCCCTCTCCAGGACACATCTCTGGAAAACGCGGGCGACCGCATTTGCTGCACTTCCCTGTGAAGGACAAATAATAAAGAAATTATATTACAACAACTCAAAATTCCCTCACAATTACCAAGTAATTTAAAATAAACTATATATAGGAGAATTATTAAATAAACATGAATTAGATAGCACTTACACAGTATATACATACATTAACAAGCAGTTTTTGTCATTCTGCCTCTGCACATCACCACAGAGGATTTTAAATCAATCAAGATGTGACTGAAGTGCAGGCTTTCAGCTTTAGGGGCTGTATCAAAAATGTTTTCATTGACAGTTTGTGAATTTAAAGCCATTTTGATAAATAGAGACGTATTTTCAGAGACGTATTGCATAATCATAATTTTAAATGTAAGTATCGCTTTTTAATTCTCCTTTAAATCCTTTACAGTCAACGACTGCGTGAAGTGTATTTGGACATCACCAAATGCTGTGTTTCTTCCCTTGAGGAGTCACATCAGGATCCCCTTCAATTTGCTTACCAGCCCCGTCTCGGAACTGATGACGCCATCATCTCTCTGCTCAATCATGTCTACACCCACCTGGACCAGCCGGCGAGCACTGTGAGGGTCATGTTTTTTGACTTTTCCAGTGCTTTCAACACCATCAGGCCGACCCTCCTGGGTGATAAGCTAACAGTGATGCAGGTGGATGCTTCTCTGGTGTCCTGGATTGTTGATTACCTAACAGGAAGACCACAAGGTAATCAGCAATACAGGGGCACCACAAGGAACTGTCTTCTCCCTCTTCCTCTTCACCCTCTACACCACAGACTTCAGCCACTGCACAGAGACCTGCCATCTTCAGAAGTTTTCTGATGACTCTGTGGTGGTTGGATGCATCGGCAGGGATGATAAGACAGAGTACCGGGCTGTGGTTAACCGATTTGTCACGTGGTATGAGCAGAATCATCTGAGGCTCAACCTGGCAAAGACCGAAGACTATAAATACCTCGGAGTATACATTGACAATAAACTGAACTGGGCTAAAAACACCACAGCACTTTACAGGAAAGGCCAGAGCCGACTCTATTTTCTGAGGCGGCTGAGGTCCTTCAACATCTGTCGGACAATGCTCCGAATTTTCTATGAGTCTGTTGTGGCCAGTGCAATCCTCTACGCGGTTGCATGCTGGGGCAGTAGGTTGAGGGTTGCTGATGCTATATAATAATAAAGTGATCCGCAAGGCCAGTAATGTTGTGGGGATGGAGCTGGGCTCTCTTAGGGTGGTGATGGAGAGGCGAATGTTGTCCAGGATAAAGACAATGTTGGATAACTCCTCCCACCCACTCCATGCTAGCTAGCCACAGGAGCACGTTCAGCGAAAGACTGAGATTACCAAAAAGCACCACTGAACGACACATGAAATCATTCCTGCCTGTTGCCATCTCCCTGTACAACTCATCCACCTGATACACTGTGTACTGCAATAGCTACACCCTTTTTGCTCTTCTGCTCTTCTTTCTTATTCAGATATTTATTAGTAAGTGACTTATATATATATATATATATATATATATATGTATATATTGTACATATTGTGCTATTTCTTACTTTTTGTATTGCCTGATTTTGTTATTGTTTGTACTGGAGCGCTGTAACCAACATAATTTCCCCAAGGGATCAATAAAGTATTTTGATTCTGATTGCCAGGCTTTTACTGCAGCCTCCTCCAGCTGCTGCTGGTTTGAGGGGTTTTTCTCAATCCACTTTGTCTTTAGTATCTGAAAAGCTGATCTGTTGGGTTGAGATCAGCCCATTGAAGGGCTGATCTCAACCCAACAGAAGGATATCCAATTTCTCTGCCTTGAGAAAACCTTTGGGTACTTTTACAGTTTGCTTTGGAGGATTATCCTTTTGTTCTGTGAAACACAGTCTGATCAGTTTTGCAGTACTTTGTTGAATTTGAGCAGAGAGTACAGTTTTGTACTTCACAGTTGGTCCTGCTACTTTCTATCTGAGGTCCCATCATAAATAAACACCAGTGAACTGGTTCCACTGGCAGCAATACCTGTGCATGCTACATTTCCTCCACCATGTGTGACAGATAATGTGGTTTGTCTCCAAACATGACCTGTTTTTCTCCTTCTCCAAACCTTTTTCTTCCCATCATTCTGATACGTCTCAGTTTCATCTGTCCAAACAGTTTTTTCCCATAGATGGCCACCGCCTTCTTCTTCCTTGTGACCAGTGGTGTGAACCCTGTAGTAAACCCTGTGCATTTACACTCATGAAGAAGTTTCACGATTGTGGACTTTGACAATGATACACCTCCTCAAAAGTTGTTTTTACTAGAGCTGATATTATAAAGGTGTTTTCTTCTTAACCACAATAATAAAAGCTGGCCTATATTTTCTTTCAGGCCTTTTTGGTTTTACTGAGCTGCTCAATGCAATCCTTCTTTTTAGGAATGAACCAGTTTACTGACTTCTAAAGTATATTTCATTTTTCTGAAAGGTTATTTTGAATTTTCAGCCTAATTATTGCCTCCTTCGCCTGTATCAACATCTCTTAGAACATTATATATATTCAATTAAAAGACTACTGAATACAAGGTGAACACTGGAAATCAACTCTAACTATCATTCATCTGCTTAATTTGTAATCAAACAGTGAGTGAACAGGCCTCACCTGGCCATGAAACTGCTCATCAATCAACTGTGCAATTACTGTGACTGTGTATACAAATGGCTGTAATTACTAAACAGTTAGTGCAACTCTTTTGTTAAGTCCACTTGATTAAAGCTGGAAGTCTGCACTTCAATCATGTCTTGATTGTTTGATTTGAAATCACTGTGAGGGTGTAGAAACCTATGAAACCTACACAAACTGTGTCCATGTCCTTAGGTTTCTAGATGTAACTGTAGGCAGACACGTACAGTTTAATATACATGAACAACCAGCTGTCTATAACAACTAGCTAATGAAATTGATTGGGTTTAAATGAAGCTATGCGTTGAATGATTTTTCTTCCAGAAATCTACTTGGAAATTATGTTGTGTGTGTTTTGCAGATCCACATTATCCCAGCTCCATTACAAGACTCATGTTATTTAGATGACTTAAGTTTTTATCATATACTGCTAAAAGTTAAAACCCAAGCACAAGTGAAGTTATAAAGTCCAATATATACTATTGTAACAGAACACAGTGAGATAAGTCACAGTGTATGATGAAGGGTGATTATGTTTTTCATTTGTAAGAGGATGAATGTTCTGCTTCATATCGGCCACATACTCATTCTTTAAGACCGCGTTTAAATTTGGGAACATGCTATCATTTACGAGCAATACACTGCTGACTCCCTGACCTTTAAACTCTAGTCATTAATTTACTCGCATTAATTTAGTCCATGACCTCAAATCTGGGCTCTCCATTAACTTTCTCTTTATTTCTCTGTTTTTCCACTGAATTACTGAAACGTCACCACCAAACATTCAGTAGAAAGTTTCATACCTTATAGTTCTTCTCAGGTGCATGGGCAGGGGAATACACCTGATGTCCCGTTTGGGTCCACCATCGCTGTCTTCATCTTCATCCTCGGGGGTTGAGTCCCAGTTGAAGTGAGGATAACTCTGATCAGGAGCTGGAGACGAAACCTGCCGACGCCTGAGTGACTGCTGCTCACCGTCATAACCATTTCCTGTGAGCGAAAGGCATTCAGACATCGTCTAAGAGTTTAAAACAAAACAACAAATACGAGCAGGTAAATCTGATCACCTCCAATGTAATTGTAAATATGAGAGTTTTGTCTCTGTATTTCACCAGCCATCTCTCTGACGAATGTTAACAGTTTTCCTCTACGATCACATCTAATAGCTGACCGACAACAAATCCAGACTCAAACAAATAAGTGAAACACTTCCTTGTGAGGATAATCTGCGTATCCATGACCTGCTTCCTTGTTGTCCCCTTTCACGGACTTTACTCCCTTTGTAAATGACTGCACATACACTTCCTTATTGGTTTCAACCTAATGAGTTAGCTTTACCCAGCCAGAAGGGAAAAGCACACTGAAAACAAGGATGTCAGATATTTTGTCTTGAAGTGCGAAAATCATAAATGTCTTTGACTTTACAGGAGAGGGGAGGAAATTAATGCATTTTAACAGCGGACAGGGATGCCAGGAAATGAAATACAACACGCTGCTGTGTACAACAAAAGCAACAAAAGGTTTTTAATAACAGGATGTCGTTAACAAACATTTACCTAGAGAAAGCACTGCGTCCCAATGCTTTGCAGAGGCTTTAATATGACCTTTATAACAAACTAAATCTTCACAGAGGAAATGCTGAAATGTATTGCACTTTCAACACTGTTACAAATCAGGGAACGTTACAGCCGGCGCAAAAACAAAAAACCCCCACAAATAATAACCTCAAGACCATACAGTGCGAACTAACAGTGAGGGAATGGCAATAACTCAATAACATCATGTATTAACTTTCTGCTGAAGTGCACTGAGGAGATCAAACAGTTTTACATTAATGTTACAGAAATGTTTGTATCACAAAAAATGAAAATATGGCCTCTCTAAAACATCATCGCTGCCTTAAAGAGAATTAACAGTTGAGACATGCTCAGGGTGTTCCCCACCTCTTGCAGTCAGCTGAGATTGGCTCCTGAATTTATTTTAGGAGCTTTATTGACAATATCCCCCAATCCTAGCTGTGCTGTTTTCAATGACAAACACTGGCAGCTTATAGAAAATTGTAAGTCTTCACATTAAATGTTTGGTCCCTACCCAGAATGTTACACGATGGCAGTACAGACATTTTGGCAGTGAACGGACTATTGTTATCATTTACATGGCACACCTTTCCCTGGATACAACAGCATGCAGTGGAGATGCTCCTGATATGATCTAAACTGCTTACATCTATAAGCAGAACAGTGAGGGGAACTAATGCAAAAAAGATAAAAGAAAAAAAAGGAATTTAGAGGATTAAAATTTAGGACACAGTAATGTTTGGCATACAAAAATAACAGAACATACAGTGTGTGCATGTGTGTGTATATAACATATATATACACATAACAGGAATACAAAAGGTCAATTCTTATCAAACAGACCAAAATAGCTGAACTAATGACACACTCATTAGGTTATCTCCATCATAAAACTAGTCATTCATCATTCTAATATAGGCTGTAGCCAGGATCTCAACATGACATGCACCTCGTTTGATTAGAAATACAATTCAAGACTGCTTATACCTCATGAAATACTATCAAGACCACCATACAGGTGACAGGAGTGGATTACTAGTGCAGCAGGTAATGGTAAGAATCTTTCAGATGTGAATACAAGCACTGAAATCTGGGTGTTTGCTCCTTTTAGTGCCCTTAACTTAAAAAAACCCCATGCACCACTGGTATTATCCATCACTTCCAGGTGAGGAAACGGCCGTCTTTTTTTCTTTTTCTTTTTAAAACCACACATTTTCAACATTTTACTTGAAAGATAATTGCAGTAACACACTTATAACAACAACATATGGATACTAAGGGGACTGAAACCACTCCCATGTCTTACAGACACAGTTAGTAAGTATGAATATTTACCTACGTTAGTTTTGCTACATACAGAAACAGATTTAGTCAATCATCTGTGTCCGAGGTACTCGTTGCTCTTATAGTAATAGGTTTAACTGCAAGAGGTAAAGGTAACCTTGTAAGCATTTCACGTTTAGATCTGGAATCGTAGATGGATGCATCTATGCTCAGTATCTTGTCAACGTGTGGACTGGAGGAGCTGGAGATCGAGTCTCCAGACATTTCTAATACTAGACGACCTACTTTACACCTGGCCCAGCCAGGGTCGTGGACTCATAGATGGTGGTTGTGTAAGTGAGGAGTGCAAGGAGTCCACCCAGAATCTACCTCTACTGCAATCCTATACACCTGTTGGTACAATATTTTGAAGAACAAGAAAAACAAAGGATGTATGGTACAAATTGTGGTTTGGTTGCATCAGAAAGGCAACCCGGTATAAAAAAAACAAAACACCAATCAGACACCTGCTGTGGTGACCTCTCACGAATAAGGGAGTAGCCAAAAGTAGCTTTCCTTATATGATACTACTACTGGGATCCTGCACTTTCAAAGTCGAGTTCTACGCCAGCAAAAAGGGTTTCTCAGATTGATTTCATGTCAAAAAATAATGTTGAAACTGCTAACAGGCTTTATCAAAAGAGAAACAGAAGGAGTTTGTGAAGTTTAGGCGTTTGTATCCACGTGTGAAAGATTCCTCAGTAATGTTAAGATATCTGCTGCACTGTAACCGTTTACAGACCAGCTGCCACTCACACTCTAAAAGCCTTCACGGCGCTCGAGGATTCCTCTTCCGCTGTTCACAGCATTTGTATGAATATGTTTATATGAAATGCACTTTTATTTTTGTTTTTTAACTAAACAAGATTTGAACTTTTCTCTTGGACCTGTGTGAGCTTTCTTGTTAGGAAGATAAGTGTTGGTGAAACCAGCGTTTGAAATTCTGCTCTTGCAGCAACCTCCTCCTCCTCTCCCAAAAATGATCTAACCAGTTTTTATTTCCTTGCACCTCCTTTCAGTCTGTTTTTTCTCCACTTTTGTTTTTATCATTATCTATCTTCTCGCCCTCTCTTTTCTCTTCTTTGTCCCCTCTCCTCCCTTCCTTCTTCCCTCCCTTTAAGACCCTGCCCACTAGTATACAGCAAACAGCAATGACATGCATGATGAAGTAGATCGACATCCAGTAGTTGATGGTGTCAGTGGCGTTCAGCAACACGAAGCCCATGCACATGTAGTCGTAGGCCCTCATTTTCAAGAACCAGTGAACCCAGTCGAAGATGTTCTGCCCACGTGGACCCAGTTTAGCTCGGACAGAAGCCTCCATGGCAGACTCTGCTGCGATGCAAAGGGGGATGGTGAGGAAAGAGAGGTAGTAGCCAGGGTGCAGTCCGTGCCAGTAAGCACTGATGAACATGGTCCAGCCAGCCCTGAGAGGTACAGACACAGGAGAGAGGCACACCAAACACGAGGTGAGTTTCTGTCCTCAGTTGTTAGAGGTGTTAAGATCGTGAGGCGGGATAAGGGTGGTTTAAGTGCAAAAAAGGAAGAATTGTAAAAGGTTTGACCCACACATTTACATAAATGGGATATTTAAAGTCTGCGGTAAGTGTATTTGTAAGAAAACAAAACACAAACCTGCTTTTTTTTTTTTTTTTTTACCCACATTATTAATATGCATCAGAATATTCATGATTCTGTGTGCTATAAACTTCCACAAAAACATGTGAGCTGCGTCGTGGCACTGGCTGACATGTTCTTTTATCACAATGAACACTGTGTACTCTCTTTGTAGCAGGCAGTGTAGTTTATTTTTGACACACACACACACACACACACACACACACACACACACACACACACACACACACACACACACACACACACACACACACGGAGAACAGAACGCTTTGCTGAGAAGAGGCTATTTAAATAAATAAATAAATAAAAAGAATCCACTACTGAGTGAGTCATGTTTGCTACAAACTGAAGTGTCAAGCTTTTCTTTTCTGTTATGTCTCATCATTGTGCAAATGAGACACATTTTTTTTAAAAATGTGCATGTGCGGCAGCGACAGAGACACTTGGAAACATAAGCCAGTTAAGAAAGAAGATAGTAAGAGAAAAGATGGGACATTTGTTATTAATAATAAAATGGGGGGGGGAGACACTCAATCATCTTTTGGACGACGTTTAGCTTTCATATTTTCATGCATGTACGTGATGTCATAACATTTATGATTTCCAGACAAAGTTGCATCAACTTTTCACCAACATCTTGTTTTGATGATAAGAGACTCAGACTCACTCCCATGAGTGGAAATGAAGCCTCATGCTCCCTTAAACACTCTTTCACATTTGAGCCTGATCGGGTCACCTGACCTCATTGTTTCTGGCCACCTAATGTTGCTGAGCCTAGATCTGGCTTACTGAAGCAACCCCAGATCATAACACTGCCCTCACGGGGTTGCACAGTACATAATAGGCATGATAGGTGCATCGCTTCATTCACCTCACCCCGATGCTTTCATCACTCTGGAGCAGGTTAAATCTGCACTTGGACCACATGATCTTTTTCCATCACCCCAGAATCCAATCTTGGATGCTCCTTACTAAACATTTCCTTCCCAATTAGCCTCACTCATAAATGAAAAGAGGAAAAAAAAAAGTGTTTTTTTTTATTCTTTCCTCCATAAAGACAACATTTGACAGTCTCCCTAGCACACTTATTGACAGGTTTTGACACCTCAGTACATATAAATAAACATGTGTTTTGGCACCAGTTAAAACTGGTTCTGGGATTTTACTAATCTGTACACCCAGCTATTTTTTTATATAAGCATGTCTGAAATATGACCTATGACTCAGTTGAGCTTTGAGGGTTACCCCTAGTCAGTTTTCAGTGGGTAAAGCTTTTGGGTAAAAAGTTTAAGTGGTTTCTGACCACATTTCCTCTTTGAGGAAGATGAGACACCACTTTCCTTCCAGGTTTCACTAATGCGTTGGACAGTTTTTAATAGTTTCAGTAATCTCCTTAGTAGTTTTCTTTGCTTGATGCCGGCCAATAATTTGACACCTCTGTAAATGAATAATATCATTTACACAGCATGAGATATGTCTTCTGATGTGGTTGTTTAAAAAAAAAAAAAAAAAAAGAGAGAGAGAGAGAAGCTACTCATGTCGTCAGTTAGGTTTCAATACCCTGAAGCAGTTATTCAGTGCATGGCTGTTACTTATTTGCTTATTTAAATCCAGGTAGTTACGTTTTTCCCCACGTACTGAGTTTGGAATTTTACTGTTGCCTTGTAATGTTTATTAGCCAACAACAGCACTGCATTTAGGACTTATTACTTCTGTATAAGATATGAAGCTTCACTGGCATCCCTGCTGAATATAAACAGAATATTAAAGAAGACTGCTGCCACCTCTCACATGTACCTCCTAACATTAGAACTTATTGCACAGGTCCCATATACACCACACAGGGATCTCTTACTGTAGAATAAGTAGAACCTGCTTCACATACCTGAGTGTGTAGGCTTTGAAGGGGGCGTTGGGGTAGATGTAGTGATGCAGCCACCACTGCACTGTCATATTCCAGTAACGCATGCCATGTCGGACCTTCACACAGAAGTCAGTGTTGTAACAGTCGATGTTCTGGATGGTTTTGAAGTCATATTTCTCCTCCGTGGTGGGATCAGGACTGGAGAGAAGGAAAAGAAACCAGCATTTAACACCAAAAATATGAAACCCCTACACTTTTAGAATATTCGTTTATGTACACAGATGCATCCTCTTTTTATATGCTTGCTATTCCTGTGATTATGTACCTGTAGTCGACAGTAGGTCCTCCTCCAGGTTTAGAAAGAGCCTTTTCTGGATAGCAGCCCAGGCCAGCACTGATACAGCCAGCCTCAGCGCCGCACCACGCTGAATAGAAACGCATTCTAAATACGAAGAATATCGCTACCATGTAGAACATCCTGAGGATGAAAGCAAAGACAAAGTGTATCATGCACCTTTGTCCTAAGAAACAAATAAGATGTGACAAATCTATTCAGTGCCCTTTACTGAAGAGTTAATTACGTTTTGATATATATACAGTTACTTTATTAAGTACACCTGTTCAGCTGCTTGTTAATATCAAATCAGACAATCACACGGTGGCAACTCATTGCATTTAAACCCGTAGACATGATCAAGACGACCTGCTCAAGTTCAAACAGAGCATCAGAATGAGGAAGAACAGTGGTCCAAGTGACTCTTGGACAAACTTCACAAACTTCTGATCTGTTGGCATTTTCTCCACACACCCTTCTCCAGAGTTTACAGAGAATGGTCTGAAGAAGAGAAAATATCAAGCAAGCATCAGTTCTCTGTGTGAAAATGGCCAATTCAATTTGAGCTGATAGGAAGTCAACAGTAACTCAAATAACCATTGTTACAAGCAAGGTATGCACAAGGGCATCGCTAAACACACAACACATTTAACTTCGAAGCAGATGGGCTACAGCAGTGGAAGACCACACTGGGTGCCACTGGTTTCAGACTGGCAGGGGTGGTGTAATGGTGTGGCACACGTTGGGCCCTTTAGTACCAACAGAGCATCATTTAAAAATCACCGTCTACCAGAGTATTGTTCCTGACCATGTGTATCCCTTCATGACAACAGTGTACCCATTTTCTGATGGCTGCTTCCACCACGTCAAAAAGCTAAAATCAACTGAAACTGGTGTCTTGAACATGACGACTTCACGATACACTGTAGATGTACCTAATAAAGTGGCAACTGAGTATAAATGTTATTTTTGAGTAAAATCATTCTAATGAATTCTTCTAATAGAATTTTTTAAAAATTGCTTTGTTTACAGTTGTCTTACTTTAGTCTACTTTTAATCACTGATAAAAAAAAAACTTAAACAACTCTCCAGTGATAATATGACAAAATATAATTAATCTATAACTCCTATTAATTTCCAAAAGCGTATTGCTGTTGTGCTGATTCTTTGTCACAATACCTATAGAAAACGTTTTGATCCAAGAAGTCCTCGGTACGAACGTAGGCCAGCGGAAAGACAGAGTTGACAGCCAGGAACAGAGCGCCATACACAGGAACCGGCTTCAAGCGCTGCAGGCATGGCGTCAAACCGGGGAGGGCCAGCGGGCTCGGCTGCCTCACCCAGTCAATGTATGTTTGGAAGCGGAAGAAAGGGCCTTTAAGGACATGAAGAGATGAGACAGAGGGATAAATGCAGGATTGAGAAGACAGTGACAGACAAAAATTGGGCAATCAGGATGATGCAAGGTATAGAGAGGAACATTAGAGGGCAGTGTGGTTCAAAAAAAACAAAACAACACAGGGTGCAGTTGAGTAGGAAAAGGAAGTGAGAGAACAAAAATAGAGTAGAGATTTATGAAAACTGTTAGAAATAGAAATAATACTAAAAAAAAAGCATGGACTCACAATATTGGACAAGTAGCAGAAAGCGAGACAAAGAGAGACAACAGTTAAAATTCATGCAAAAGCAAATGAACACCAACACTTAATTACAATTTACAGCTAAAAACAGTTCATGTAAGATCAGAATTTCCTTTTTTCTGAACATTTAAGACAAGTTATTTACCCGTCATTATACCGACATAACAGTAACTATATGACAAAATGTCGTAGATGGAAGGCTCCTGCGACAGACCGCCAACGACGGGGGACTTTGCAAAGGAGCTCACGTCTTTCTTCTTCTCCACGTGGAAGCTGCGCACCTCATTGGCCAGACTCACCATCTACATAAACAGTAAGATAAGGATGCATGAATTTGAAATACACTGCAGTATAATTTTAAACTGATTTCTCCACTTGAGTGTTTTTAACTTTCCATACCTTGAGCGTGAGAAGTAGCTGGACGGCGTTGGCGAAAGGTGTTGGTGATGGCAGACCAAACTTAGTGACCAGGCGGAAGAAGAGGAGGTAGAGAAAGGTCCAGCTGAGGCTCAGCGCTGGGGCGTGCCTTGTAAACAGACATATATAGTTAGGAGTGAGACTACATGTACATGGAGTCCTGTTGCATGCTGTGATCTTCACTTTCTGGCTGAAATTAAAGCTTACAGGTTTTTATTTCTATTTATTTTTTTAACCATTTCTACACTCTAGATCAGCTGCTATATTTGAGAAATTTACAGGTGAATTCACAGACAACAGTTTGTGTGATACAAAGTAAAATAAGTCTGAAATGCATGGATGTTCGTTCCTCACCTCCAACTGCTCTTGATAATAATCCATGTTCCGATCACGGTCACCAGGGAGTGGAGTGTGTGGATGTGGCAGGTGGCGATAGTGATGGACAGGCCGAGAAGAAGAGCTGCACCCTGCTTCACAGGTGGACCTGAAGTGACAGAAAAATTGCAGAGTGGAAGCCACCTACAAGTGTCTACCGTGGGGCAGGAAAAGTGCCTGACACAGCAGGAAAAATATAATGTTATATAAGTCTGTTGATTCCCACCCACTGCTGTCAGCCCCCGTTGATAAAAGGTGGAGAAATGTAATTTTTTTTATGCAAATTGAAAATAAAAATAAAATCATCAGTTAATTAGTGAAAACCTTTAAAGAGAAAGCCATGCAAAATATAAACATGAGCATTTTTTGTGATTTCCATGTGTTTATCCTGAATATGTGGTCGTCCTTTCACATATTCAAGCTAAGGTAAAGATTGCCTTTGGGGCAAACATCATTTATTGATTCCAGGAGACGTGAAAGTCCCTTCACTTTATTATTCAACTTATACTGATTGATCAATATCCTTGCTGATAAACGGTCTACAAATTTAACTGATCACACACCAGCAGTGTAAAGCAGACTCTGCAGCAGAATACAACCAAAAATAAAATCATTAAAATGTTTTCTGCAGCACCAGCTGAATGCATACGATTTCCTGTTACAAAGTGTCACACACTTCTGTGCTGCTGTAACTTCAGTGCTGTTTGTTAACATGGACTTTTGGTGTGACTTTGAATCCAGTCTTCAAAGGACTGACTCCCCCCCCCACTAACTGTTGTTATGTTGTTTTGTTTCCAATGAATTGCACAATGTGCATCACTGAAGATTTTTAGCTTCATGATTTTATTCATCAAGATCCGATGTGCCAGTATTTTTTCCCCGAGCACTTACAGAGCACTGAAAATCAACATAATTCGTCCCATTTTAACCCTTTACTAACCAAGTATCGTGTATGCAATCTGGACTTATTTGAATAATCACAACTCTCAAAATAAGACTTTTTTTCCCCTTTTGCATTTAAATAGTAAATTATGGTTGTGTCAGTTTTTCATCTCATAGTATAACAATCACCAGCAAACAGCATTAGATAAAAATAAATATATAAATTATGTATGAATGTGTTCATAATTTGATCGAAATACTCACTGAGGTACCGGAAGAGGAATCCAACAGGGATGGAAGCAGCAAGGACTCCCAGGTACACCAGCTCATCAGGAGACATTGCTCTGCTGACACACACACACACACACACACACACACACACACACACACACACACTTTTATAATGCAACCCACATGCAAAGTAAAGCATGAGAGAAACACTCCATGCAAATACTCAGAAATAAAGTTTGTGTGCTGAGAGTGAGGGATATTTCTAAGGGCCGCCACAGTGCAGTGAATTACACAAACAGACCACTGAGGCCAGAGTGGCTAGCAACAGGAAGTCTAAACAAGTGTTGTTTAGCTGTAGATGCAGGTGTAGGAAAGGAGCCTAAAGTACACAAGAAATACTACAACCTCCTCTAAACACCATTTGAAGGACAGATTTATTTTCTGCATTTTAGTAACAACAAATCACTTGTGCTTGTGTAAAATTATCTCGCCAGCAATTATTAGGTTTGCTGAATTTGAACTTCAGCGGTTGTGGTGCCATATGCACTGGTATACTTTGCGTCAGCTCAAAATGTAATCCTAACAGCCCTTCTAGTCTCCCATAGTTTATATCGAAATTCAGCACAGTAATAGTTTATCCATTTGAATAAAAATGAATAGTTACAAACATTGAGCCCACACTTATCCAGCCTGAATGCCTGAATCTTTATATCCCAGCTTTTTCATTTTTTATATACTTTTTATATTCTCCACAAATGTGCTGCACAGGAACACACTAGGGTCTAAAATAATAATAACGATAAAAAGCCATTTTAACATCATCTGTACACATCCGCGAACCCTTGTGAGAACACAGAGTCGTCTGTAACACCCCTCACATGGTTAGAAAAAACCAAAGAAAATCTGCTCTACGTGAAGGAGAAATTATCCATGTTAAGGTAACTTCCGGTGACAAGACAAGAAGAGCCCCTTGTGCAAGAGCACACTTCTCTTTTTATTAGTGTGGAAACCACTGTCGATTATATTCCGGGGTTAAAACGTGGCTGCTGTCAGTTACCATCAGTATGCACACCTTCAACAAGATAGGTGCAGTGTTGTAGTGAGTAGTAACAGCACTGTGTGTGCGGTGCTGCTTGACTGAATAAACTGGGTTAAAAACACAAGATTACGCATAAAACCCACGTAACAGGAGTTTAAGCCACGGCTCCACAACCGTTAACAGGCAGGAAGGAGACAGAAAGCAAAACTATCAGTCCACATTAATGTTTCATATTGGATTGAACACCGTTAGAGCAGTAGACACTGTTACTTACATTTATACAGCGGGATACCTGTCCGTTTGAAGACTGGTAACACACCTAACTAGCCATTCACACTTTAACACCGGATCAGTTTTCACTTCCTGGTTGACGAGCGATGCGTCAGAGATAGATTATACCATTTTTTTAAATTATATTTTAAATTATATTATTTTATTAGCGACAGAAATGAAAATGGAAGAAGACGGGGAATAAACAGCCTCGACTGGGGACTCGAACCTGCACCTTTACAGTCAGCCTTTTCAACAACTGAGCTAAACAAGCGCTCGGATTGTACCATTATCACTTTAACGGCAGGGGTGCGGATTGGATGTCAGTCTAAAACGATTCATTTCCATATTATCTGCATTTAACGCTGTGGCTCACTGTATTTTACTGAAAACTGTCGAGCAATGGACGTGAACCTTGAAATGCATATTTTTATACCCCAGTTAATGGTTGTCATTTCCAAATTGTCCAAATAGACTTTGAAACATTAAAAGAAGCTTTAGAGTATTTTTTTTCAGAAATTAAAAGTACAGTAATTACAGTATGCAGTGTAGTACGGTGTGTGCGATATTGAAAATAAAAACAAACCCACAGCTTTGTGTCATTCAGTTACAATAACTCATACTGCGTACTAGCTAGCATGACGGAGTTTCTATACAGCTGGGTAGGTGCTATGAAGTTACTGATAGTGAACTTTTATTTTATTCACAAGGTTAGTTAGTAGAGAAAAACGGAATCGTCTCGTATTCAGAGAAAATATTACTCAATATTTGGTATTGAGCTGAATATGAATACAGTTTGTCCCGGACTTCAGCTACAATGAAAAAGACACAAAGCTGGAGTTTTTCTGTGTCTTTACGGTGCACAGCTGCCTCTTCTTCTCTCATTCTCTCTCCCTCCCTCTCCTGTTGCTACTTCAATCATGAAACTGATCAATGATCAGCTGATCGGCTTTTCTCTCTCGTTTGTTTATCGCCCACTTTGCGCCAGAAAGAAGAAACCAGCGGATGTCGCGTTAAACAACAGCATCACGTTTAAGCTTGATCAGCTGTTGTTAGAATGTATTTAATATTATTTTCTTTACGGTGGCCCCTAGAGACAAAGCATGTACAAACTCCAAAACACATGCAAATTCCAAAACACATGCAAATTCCAAAACACGTACAAATTCCAAAACACTTGCAAAATCCAAAACACTTGCAAAATCCAAAACACGTACAAATTCCAAAACACTTGCAAAATCCAAAACACGTACAAATTCCAAAACACTTGCAAAATCCAAAACACGTACAAATTCCAAAACACTTGCAAAATCCAAAACACTTGCAAACTGCCAACATAACAATCAAAGAAAGGATTTGTTGCCCGGACACTGAACTGTGTGCTGTTGGACTCAGGCCGTATTATTTACCCAGGGAATTCTCTCACGTCATCTTGGTGGCTGTTTATGTTCCCCCCTCTGCTAACCCCACAGCTGCATGTGACACTATCCACTCTGCCATAGCTCGGCTACAGACTCAGCACCCGAGTGCCTTTATTGTGATCTCGGGTGACTTCAACCATGTATCACTGGACAATACACTACCAACATTCAAACAATATGTGGACTGTCCCACCAGGGGAGTGAAAACTTTAGACTTACTGTATGCTAACGTCAAGGATGCATACAGCTCCTCCTCCCTCCCCCCACTTGGTAGGTCAGATCATAACCTGATTCACCTCACCCCCCGCTATGTGCCAATTGTGAGGAGGGAACCTGTGACCACCAGGACTGTTAGGAGGTGGTCAGAGGAGGCAATAGCGGAACTACAGGGCTGTTTCGAGGTGACCGACTGGGAAACACTCTGTGAGCCTCACGCCGAGGACATCAATGGGCTTACTGAGTGTATCACAGACTACATAACTTTCTGCACCGACTCCATTGTTCCAGCTCAGACTGTTCATTGTTACACAAATAACAAGCCGTGGGTGACTAAGGACATCAAAGCCCTCCTCAACAACAAGAAGAGGGCTTTCAGAGGGGGCAACAAAGAGGAGGTGAGGAAGGTCCAGGTGTTACTAAAGGACAAGATCAGAGAGGCTAAGGACAATTACAGGAGGAAGCTGGAGTGGAAACTCCAGCAGAACAGCATGAGAGAGGTGTGGAGGGGCATGAAGACCATCACTGGATTCAGGCCAACCAACAGCAGGGGAGCTGAGGGAGGTGAGAATAGAGCCGACGAGTTGAATCTGTTTTTCAATAGATTCGACACCACAGTGTCTGCTCCCACCCCCACAACCTCACCTGTAGTCAGCCTGGAATCCAGAGCCACACCACTGTGCCAGCCTCTCTCTTCACATGTTGCCTCCTGTGAGATTCCTGACACCCCTCCCCCGCCCATCACCTTCACTCAATACCAGGTTGAGATGCAAATGAGGAGACTTCACTCAGGCAAGTCTGCTGGACCAGACGGAGTGAGTCCCCTTGTCCTCAAGGCCTGTGCCCCCCAGCTGTGTGGAGTCTTTCATAAACTGTTTATGCTGAGTCTGAGTCTGCAGAGGGTCCCGGTGATGTGGAAGACATCATGCCTCGTCCCTGTACCAAAAACGCCTCGTCCCAGTGGCCCCCAGGATTACAGGCCCGTGGCACTGACCTCCCACATCATGAAGACCCTGGAAAGGCTCATCCTGGACCAGCTGCGACCCATAGTAAGACCACATCTGGATCCCCTTCAGTTCGCTTATCAGCCTCGTCTCGGAACAGAGGACGCCATCATCTACCTGCTCAATCGTGTCTACACCCATCTGGACCAGCCGGCGAGCACTGTGAGGGTCATGTTTTTTGACTTTTCCAGTGCTTTCAACACCATCAGGCCGACCCTCCTGGGTGATAAGTTAGCAGCGATGCAGGTGGATGCTTCTCTGGTGTCCTGGATTGTTGATTACCTGACAGGAAGACCACAATATGTACGTCTCCCACAGTGTGTGTCTGACAAGGTGATTAGCAACACAGGGGCACCACAGGGGACTGTCCTCTCCCCCTTCCTCTTCACCCTCTACACCACAGACTTCAGCCACTGCACAGAGACCTGCCATCTTCAGAAGTTTTCTGATGACTCTGCGGTGGTTGGATGCATCAGCAGGGATGATGAGACAGAGTACCGGGCTGTGGTCGACTCCTTTGTCACGTGGTGTGAGCAGAATCATCTGCAGCTCAACGTGGCAAAGACCAAGGAACTGATCGTGGACTTCAGGAAGACCAGGAAACACTTGACCCCTGTTTCAATCCAGGGGGTCAGTGTTGACATTGTGGAGGACTATAAATACCTTGGAGTACACATTGACAATAAACTGGACTGGGCTAAAAACACCACAGCACTTTACAGGAAGGGCCAGAGTCGTCTCTATTTTTTGAGGCGACTGAGGTCCTTCAACATCTGCCAGAAAATGCTGAGGATTTTCTATGAGTCTGTGGTGGCCAGTGCGATCCTCTATGCTGTTGCATGCTGGGGGAGCAGGCTGAGGGTCGCAGATGCCAACAGACTTAATAAACTGATCCGTAAGGCCAGCAATGTTGTGGGGATGGAGCTGGACTCCCTCAAGGTGGTGTCGGAGAGGCGGATGCTGTCCAAGATAAAGACAATGTTGGATAACACCTCCCACCCACTCCATGACATGTTGGTCAGTCACAGGAGCTCGTTCAGTGAGAGACTGAGATTACCGAAAAGCACCACTGAACGACACAGGAAATCATTCCTGCCTGTGGCCATCTCCCTGTACAACGCATCCACTTAACACACTGTTTGCTGCTACAACTACATATGTTTCTTTTCCAACTATTTATTTATGAGTGACTTATGTATGTATGTATGTATATATATGTATATATTGTACTATTCTTAGTTAGCGTATTGTCTGTCTTGTCTTAATGTTGGTTTAAAATGGAGCACTGTAACAAAAAATAATTTCCCCCAGGGATCAATAAAGTATTCTGATTCTGATTCTGAAACTAAAAAACACATGCAAATTCCAAAACACGTACAAATTCCAAAACACTTGCAAAATCCAAAACACGTACAAATTCCAAAACACTTGCAAAATCCAAAACACGTACAAATTCCAAAACACTTGCAAACTCAAAAACACATGCAAATTCCAAAACACAACGGAAGTGCTCCAGGACGCTAGGGGCAGTGTTGAGCTTTTGTTACCTAGTAACTACACAAGCCAGGAAGTACCAATGACCGGATTTGGGGTTTGCAGCCTTAAAGGCCGCATTTTAAGGCCGATTACGTCACAGCGACAAGAGAAGGCTTTCCCAATTCAAAGGCTGCTCGAAATGCGGCCCTCAAATGCGTCCATAATTTCCCTGAATTTTAAGGATGGGTCGGTGTAGCCTTCATGGCCCAACATATCCCAGACTTCATAGTGCGGTGGTGGTGTGGATAATTTTGCCGAAAAAAAACGGTGGAAGCGGAGCGGAGGAAGTGTAAACTTTCAGAAGTAAGTACTGAATATTATGTCACTTATTTATGCGCAAATATTTTTTTAATGAAGAACATTAAACCATTATTGTTGGCCACATGTCGGGAAAGTTATGTGACATTAGTCATGTCTGTACTTTCAGAATTAACTTGGTTTTAAAGCCTTTACTTTAAAAATATATATATAGTCGACCTTAATCTTACAGAGATTGTGATGATTTTGTGGATAATTAAAGTCAGTCATATATCCACAAACACAACAAGCTGAAAGTCAGTGATGCTGCTCGGTTTGCAGTCCTGAATATCACAGCACAAGCAGGATTCACTGCACTGTTAATGTTAGCTGTGTTATATTGCTGCCTCTGTTCGGTGGTGTCGAGCCAAACGGACTTTAACGTGTGTTTGAACGAGCTGAAGGTTCACTCGTTAAGCTGAAAGAAAGATGCTTTAATCACAGGAGTCACACATGTGTGTCCACTGTACCATCTGGGAACTCCTCTTGTTTCGTAATAACACAAACACTAAATCCTCCTTCTTTTGTGCTGTTTTGTAGCAGTGTATACACCTGAGACTGTCACCTGTCTGTCTGTCCTGCACTCTCTCTGTTTCTTTCTCTCTGATTGTGTAATAAAAATATGAACATGTGTTTATAAGTCACACTTGTGTTTGAATCCTGCAGCTTATCACACATTTGATTTCCATGTGTGACGACTGCAAGTGTCCAGAGTGAGGACAGACTGAGGGACCCACTGCTGCACATCATCTGTGAGGCTTTGCACCCCTGATGATCCACCAGGACAAACTCAACAGTGTGTGAGGAAGAGGAGGAGGAAGAGCCAGCAGCAGCTGACAGATGGAGAGAATAGACAGACTGTTCCCTGTTTGTGAAGGACTGCTAGAAAAGTTTAAAATAACTAATTGTCTGTCCTGAATCAGTCTTATTAGGTAATGTTCAAATAATTTTATCATTCCAGTGTTTTCAGTGTGGGAGAAAGTACTCAGGGCCTTCAAGTTACACACTATGAAAGGCAGCAACAAGTGTAATATTCAGAAACCTAAAGTATGTATCAGCAGCAGAATGGAGCTAAAAACAAATGTTTGTTTCAGTTCTATGAAGCTTTGAGTATTTTGGATTAGTAGCACTGCTGTGTTTGTTGCATCATATTGCTGTAATTGTTTAAATGCTTTATATATTCTGAGCTAAGTTGATCTATAGTGTTACATCATATTCTGTAAGGATGTTATGTGTTTGTTTACTTTCTGCCCAGTTTGACCCATTTAGCAGAAGCCAGCCTGTTTAAGGCTCTGATATCTATTCTGTATGACTTAAAGCAGTTATGACATGGTCTGATTTTCTCACCCAATAAAGGAATATTTCATATATCAGTCTACTCTTCATTTTATCAGAAACAGTTATCACAGCTTGTACATTTTCTTTTTATAAATATATGTAAGCAATGAGCCAAATTTAGTAATGCCAGCATGAAGGAACAACATTTGTCTCTTATATATGATACACCTATATATGCACTGTCAAAGATACTTGTCTTTGAGTGAAGATTTAAGGTGATAAGACATATAAATAACTGCAACTTGAATCTGTACTGAAGCTCAGTATTTGACACAGAGTTCATGTTCACTGCTGTAATAGCTAATAATGATTAATATAATAACTAGAATATTGGCCATATTATATTTACATTACCAAAGTGATATGACTTTAGTCTCATGAACAACATCAGCTAATTCTTATTTACTAATTAATCTTGAAATGACTGTTCAGTACAGAAATGAAGCCCAAAAATCATGTTTTACTGTCCTGTGGTCTCAGCCTCAGATACTTATCAAATCACACAAAGCTCATGTAGAAACAAACAAACAAATGAACAAAATATGTTCTCCCTCATTTCTGTCAAACCAAGTTGTATGACACGTTTCCAGCGGTTAGTATCACGGTTGCTAGGCAACCTGGGAAGCGCGACGGAGACTAGACCGTCCCATACAGACAAACTTGCCGTTTATTTTGCAAATCGAGCTCAACACTGCCCCTAGCGTCCTGGAGCACTTCCGTTGTGTTTTGGAATTTGCATGTGTTTTTGAGTTTGCAAGTGTTTTGGAATTTGTACGTGTTTTGGAATTTGTACGTGTTTTGGATTTTGCAAGTGTTTTGGAGTTTGTACGTGTTTTGAGTTTGCAAGTGTTTTGGAATTTGTACGTGTTTTGGAATTTGTACGTGTTTTGGAATTTGTACGTGTTTTGGATTTTGCAAGTGTTTTGGAGTTTGTACGTGTTTTGGGTTTTGCAAGTGTTTTGGAGTTTGTACGTGTTTTGGAGTTTGTACGTGTTTTGGAATTTGCATGTGTTTTTTAGTTTGCAAGTGTTTTGGATTTTGTACGTGTTTTGGAATTTGCATGTGTTTTTTAGTTTGCAAGTGTTTTGGAATTTGCATGTGTTTTTTAGTTTGCAAGTGTTTTGGAGTTTGTACGTGTTTTGGAATTTGCATGTGTTTTTTAGTTTGCAAGTGTTTTGGAATTTGTACGTGTTTTGGAATTTGCATGTGTTTTGGAATTTGTACGTGTTTTGGAATTTGTACGTGTTTTGGATTTTGCAAGTGTTTTGGAGTTTGTACGTGTTTTGGAATTTGTACGTGTTTTGGAATTTGTACGTGTTTTGGATTTTGCAAGTGTTTTGGAATTTGTACGTGTTTTGGAATTTGTATGTGTTTTGGAATTTGTACGTGTTTTGGATTTTGCAAGTGTTTTGGAGTTTGTACGTGTTTTGGGTTTTGCAAGTGTTTTGGAGTTTGTACGTGTTTTGGAGTTTGTACGTGTTTTGGAGTTTGTACGTGTTTTGGAATTTGCATGTGTTTTTTAGTTTGCAAGTGTTTTGGATTTTGTACGTGTTTTGGAATTTGCATGTGTTTTTTAGTTTGCAAGTGTTTTGGAATTTGCATGTGTTTTTTAGTTTGCAAGTGTTTTGGAGTTTGTACGTGTTTTGGAATTTGCATGTGTTTTTTAGTTTGCAAGTGTTTTGGAATTTGTACGTGTTTTGGAATTTGCATGTGTTTTTTAGTTTGCAAGTGTTTTGGGTTTTGCAAGTGTTTTGGAGTTTGTACGTGTTTTGGAATTTGCAAGTGTTTTGGAGTTTGTACGTGTTTTGGGTTTTGCAAGTGTTTTGGAGTTTGTACGTGTTTTGGAGTTTGTACGTGTTTTGGAATTTGCATGTGTTTTTTAGTTTGCAAGTGTTTTGGATTTTGTACGTGTTTTGGAATTTGCATGTGTTTTTTAGTTTGCAAGTGTTTTGGAATTTGCATGTGTTTTTTAGTTTGCAAGTGTTTTGGAGTTTGTACGTGTTTTGGAATTTGCATGTGTTTTTTAGTTTGCAAGTGTTTTGGATTTTGCAAGTGTTTTGGAATTTGTACGTGTTTTGGAATTTGCATGTGTTTTTTAGTTTGCAAGTGTTTTGGGTTTTGCAAGTGTTTTGGAGTTTGTACGTGTTTTGGGTTTTGCAAGTGTTTTGGATTTTGCAAGTGTTTTGGAGTTTGTACGTGTTTTGGAGTTTGCGTGTGTTCTTTAGTTTGCAAGTGTTTTGGATTTTGCATGTGTTTTGGAATTTGCATGTGTTTTGGAGTTTGTACGTGCTTTGTCTCTAGGGGCCACCGTACATCAGTCACATGATCACATTTAACCAATGATCGCCCTTGACGGCAGAACGCGCTGGTTACGAGCCGGGAACGAGCTCACAAAGAGCACGCGCATTTTTTGCGGTCCGGAGCTGCAGGAGAAACACAAGTTAACTCAGAGACACAGACTTACTATATTTCTTCCATACAGACTGATGCCACAAAACCAGTAAGTAGGTGTACAGCGTACACTGTAGTGTGTAGCACCCAGGAGTATTATCTTATTACGTACACGTTGGTAAGCTGTCTTGTTGCAACTGACAAACGAGCGTGCTGTGTGTGCAACAGCGCGACAAACATTACCTGTCCTTTTATTAACTGCACAAGTAGTGCTGGTCATAGCTGCTGGCTACCTGTGTAAGGCTGTCATGGGTCTGTAGCTCTGTCACCGTTTTAGGGAACATATTTAGTTTTAAAGTATTTAGAACATATTTAGTTTTAAAGTAAGTTTCCGGGCTTTTCCTGCCTTTCTGGAGGGATTATATTTCACTAAAAAACGATCTAATATTCATGTCCACATAATAATTATTATAATTATAATATATTAAAAAACACACGCTGTATTTTAAAGAACATACATTAAGAAGCAGATTATATTAGATTTATATTTTAAATAAGACAAAAGTTGGATTTTACAGCAGTAAAATGATTGTATCTCTACAGTTTAAAAATGTAATAAGCTTTGCCCTGCACAGAGTGGATAGTGAAACAAATGGAATCATCATAAATACATTATTTTATATTTATTACTCCCCCTCCTCTTTGCTTTATTATTGTAGCTCTAGTAATAAATAATAATGTAAGGATTCTGGATCAGCACCATAGTATATACAGTATTCTGAAGAAGGTCTAAAATGTCACTTTGTGTGTGTGCATGTGTGTGTTTTATTTAGATGGATTTTTAAAAAAAATATTACTCATGATATAACATTGTCCAGACATGCCTGGTAAGGACATGAGGAGGAAACAGAGCTGTGTGAGGCTACTAAAGGCAGTGCTATAACATTTTTCTCTCATCATTTTATTGTAGATTAAGTGCTGGAGTTGTTAGGTGTGGATGATTAAATTATAGTTTATTGCAATAGCAAGTTGTGCCTTGTTCTCACATAGCAAGTGGAGAGTGATATATGAAAAGATGGGATGGAAGGAAGAAGAGAAGCAAAGAGTGATTCACAGGCAGAGCCTAAGCGCTGTCACCAATCTTTGCATTTAGTTATTATCTCATGACACTTGTTTAATCAGCTACCATCTCTCCTATGGACTTTTTAATGTCTACAGTCTCAGATCAACACAGCCCTGCCCTCCAGCACTATCCACAGCAACCCCTCAACAGCAACATTGTACCCATCAGGTAAAACATCGGCTACATTTGCTTTGCCTTGTTGCCCATATTAGATTCTTGATGAATGTGTGTTGTTGTTATTCAGCCTGGCTCAATGTGCCCCTTTTTAGCTTTAAGCACCCGCCCCTTTAAACCTCTCTGCACGGCCCTGGCTCAGAGCACTGGGCTGTGCAGTTCGGGATCGCTGTCCCGATGTCTCTTCTTTTTCTTTTTCTTCTTCATTTCCGCAGCTCTGTCTGAATCTCCGTCAGAACTTCTACGGGATGACAGAGAACCAATCACATTGTTTAACAAAACCAAGATCTCAAGCTTTACGGCCAGCCTAAGACAGAAAAAGTGACCCATTATCAATAAAATGATGAAAATTCTTTCCGTTTTTAAGAAAATATTAATACTGATAGTGAGCTTTAACCCCATATTATTTTCAAAAAAAATCTAGCTTAAAACAAACAAACACATTTCCTTCTGTTTTCATTAAAGGATCGAGAGAAAGATGGCAATACTCACCCACTCTCACGGTGTCTGTCTTTATCCTTTGATTTCTTCTTTTTCTTACTCTTTTTGTGTTTTTTAGTGTGGCGGGCCTCAGAGCTGTCGTCCCTGTCTTTGCTGAGAGTCCTCTTGCGATTTTGAACCTCTTTGTCTGGAGAGGAAAGGCGAGCTCTTGAACTTGTTTGTTTCTGGTGCTGTAGAAGGTGAGAAATTTCCTTCCTTTGAGGAGTAATTTTCTCTCTCTTTGCCATTACTCTTATCCTCAATTGTCCAGGAGTCTTTACTATCCTGCAACCACCTCCGACTGCCACGAGACTCCTCTCGGTGGGAGTAACCATATCCCCTTCGCTCATGGTCAATGTCCTCTCTTGACCGGTAGCGGTAGTAATGGTTAGAGCATTTTTTTTTTTTTTTTTTTTTTTTTTAAAAATAAATAGGACAGGGGGAGTGAATGAGAGAAAGAGGGGGAGAGAAAGAAAGAAACCCAAAGGGGAGAAGAGACGGTGAGAAGGGGGGGGAAGAGAGAGAGAAAAAAAAAAAAAGAACTCCTGGGTCACCTGTATGGAGAAAAAGAAAAAAAACAAACAAACAAAAAAAACAAACAGAGGAGACAGCAAACAACAAAGAGCAACATAATAATAGAGAAAACAAAGCACCATCACAATAAACTAGCTAGTCATAGATATCAATATTTACTAAATAATAAACGATATTGTGCAGCACGCAAGATAGACAGCGCACAGTGTGCTTTGAGGCAGCAGCCAAGAAAGCTTTAGTCCGCGTCTGTGAATACCCATGTGTGCATACCTGTGTGGATCAGCATGCTTGCATTCCAAAGGTTTCTCCATGTAATGATCTGCTAGGGAGTGTGGGGGGGCCACAGCCCCGTCCTCCAGGGTGTGAAGCGGGTATGGAGGAGATCAAAACTCCAGACATCCAGAGGCCCCCAGAACACAAGAGACCATGGAAGACCAACAGATGACAAAGGATGAACTGAAGCTCTGCCATCACGTAATGTCGCATACTGCTGTTTCTGATGTCATTTAAAAAAAAAAAAAAGTATGGTTAGAGCACCTGTCGCGATCACGCTCCCGAGGGTGCTGGAAGGTTCGCTCCCGGTGACGATCGGCCTCCCATTCCCTGTAGTAACGTCCAGAAAGGGGGAAACAATCCCTGTACTGGCGGTGGTGACTGTCTTTGTAGTCCCGTCTGTACCGGTGACGATCAACGTCGCTTTCTCGTTCGTGACTCCTATCCCTGTAGTGTTTTTCTCTATCTCTGCCAGAGCTAGAGTACAGTCTTTTCCTGTCTCGGGAAGATCGTTTTTCATTGCAACTAGAACTAGGCTTGGACTGATACTTGGACTGATACTGCTCCTTTAGTATTTAGTCCTTCAGTCCCTGTTGTTGCACATTTTGCGACAACACTGCCTTTTTGTCCAGCTTCTTTCTCTGTCTGGAATATGAGCATAGGCAACACAACCAAATACTTTCATATGGCTAATGTCTGGGTTTTTTTTCATACCATCTCTGATAGGGTGTTTCGTTCTTTAAAGCAGATGTTGGGAGCTTATTCTGTATGTAAGCTGCAGTAGCAACAGCTTCTGCCCAGAATGTGTTTGGCAACTTTGCATGTGACAGCATGCTTCTAGCTGATTCCACTAGAGTTCTGTTTTTTCTCTCTGCAACACCATTTTGCTGTGGTGTGTGTGGTACAGTCATTTCATGGTGGATGCCTTGAGCTTTCAAATATTCTTGAAACTCTTTAGATGTGTATTCCCCACCATTGTCAGTTCTGAGTCTTATTACTCCCTGTCCACATTCATTTGAGAAGGTTCTTTCAAGCTCTTTGAACTTGCTCAGGACTTCTGTTTTTTCTCTTATGAAATACACTTTACAACATCTGGAGTAGTCATCAATGAAAGTCACAAAGTACTTTTTTCCTCCTACCCAGATAGCAAGGAAACATTGAAACAATGTTGAGTCAATATCAGGTGATGTCATTGAATCAACGTTGAAGTGTGACGTTGACCTAACGTCACTCTTGCACCCTTTTTTAACGTTGAAACGTCAGGTTTTGATGTTGAATCAATGTTGAAACCTGACATTGATTCAACGTTATATTTTCTAATACTGTTGACATTGAAACAATGTCAGATTCTGATATTGAAACACTGTTGAGCTATGGTGTTGATTTTCCACCTCTTTCGCACAGTTGCTTTTTATTAAAACAACAGTTAAATCATGACTGGAAATCTACCTCTCTTTATAGGTATTTTAACCAATACTAAACTACTGCATGTTTCCATCAATACTTAAACCACCTAAACACATAATTGTACTTATTCCTCAAATTGGACACCCTTTTAAAAAAAAAAAAAAAAAACCAAATGTCTCACAATGTATCATGTCAATATTAATATCCTAAAATAAGAAAGCATTGCATGTGATGTAACAGAGAAAAAACTAAACAAAAAAAGGTCAATAGGCATGTTTCGTTTGCTAAATACTTTATTAAAAGACAGTTTCCTATTTACATTTATATGTTTCACAGAAGTTTGTAATTTTTTACTCTGGGATGGGGATGCATGATGTGCGTCCTGCACCACCCAAACGATCTGGGGCGTATCGGAGCCATTTCTGCACTGCTTGTGCAAAGACAAACTCGGACATAGAGTTTGCCCCTAACTGCTGCGTCAGGCCATCTAGGACAAAAATACACACACACACACACACACACACACACACACACACACACACACACACACAAACAAAAAAAGTGAATTAGAGCACATGAATAAGCTCTTGTTAACTGTCTTTAAAACAAAATAAACATGGGGTCCTCGGGCTGTACAAACTACAACCCGAGGACTAAACAAGCCAAAGACCAAAGACTCCATCTCCAGATTAACCGGACATGAAAGTCTTGTTATTAAGAAGGACAAAGTAATATAGCAAAAAAACAGTAAAACTTACCAAATATGCATTTGCAGAGCGCTGTATCTTTAAATGCCCTTTTTTGCTTTGTCTGGTCCTTGGTTTTTTTCCCTGCCCAGTTTAGTACCGAGGCCAGCTCGTTTGTAATGGCATAAGCCATTACACGGCGGACTCGCACCTCCAGTGTGGTCCCTCCAATCAAGGTAAAGCGTCTCACCTATAGACACATTTTAAGAGATGGAATTAGCGTGTCTCATGTCTTTAATGTGTATGCAAGTGCTTGTGTGTTTAATCAACAGGCCGTTGTTTTGTATTTAAATCACATCTGACAGCTATTACACTTTATAGTTACAAAGTGTACATAACCTTTATATACTTACCATTGCCTTATTTGCCTCTTGTGATTGAAGAGGTGCCTCTGCATTGTTTAGCTCCTCAATGTTGTGCAAGGGCAAATCCAGAGGCAGTACCCCAGCATCTACCGATTCATTGCAGCCGGTATTGCGGATGGCTCTGACCTCCTCACGGAGTTCGTTAACAGCTCTTGTCAGGTCTGACAGAAAAAGATAATTTTTTTTAAGTATTTAAGAATACAGACAACTTGTCAAAAGTTTCCTTGTGTCACACACAGATATGTACAAAGACACCAGACAGTATTTTATTACCTGGTATTGTCACTCGAGGCGCCTGGGGAAACCGTTTTTTTGTGGGCTGCTCATCCTCTGAGTCACTATATGTGTACAGGGGATTTGGTCTAAAGAAAAAAAGTTGAAAACGGTCATAAGTAATTACAAATGTGCTTTTGGAATATTAATTCCTAAAGTTACAGTTTGATTTATAACAACACACACAGGAAACGGAGATGTGCAAGAAGGTACAGTATACAAGGAATTTTTGAAGTGCACAAGTGTACACGGCTTTGCATCTATAAAAAGTTTACAAGCTTCCACTTTTTGGACTATATTATGTGGTGATATTGCAGTAAGGAAGCACCACAGATATGTATAAAAGACAAGATCATAAATTCTTAGCAATCAAAGATATGTTTGTGAAATAAAAAAAGTTTTACTTGTGCTTTCTTTTATGACTGGCCTGAGTTTCAGCTTCGGACTGAAGGTCAGACGTATCACAGTGTTCACTTAGATATTTCTGAAGACTGCGTTCTGCTTCGTGAAATGTGTCTGGAAGTACAAACACAATGTATGGCCAGACATAAATTAGGACACGAAAAACTTGTTATTGTTACATTTATACAACACCAATCCAGATGATACCCACCATGGCTTATTAGAAGTCGGACTGGTGCATAGGTGAGCCATGTTGCACCAGGATGAACTCTCCTCTTTACTGTGGCGTGGATCCTGAATGTGTCTCACGAGGATATGGAGGCTATGACAATTTCTCCCCATTTATCCATGAACTAGGGACTATTTCTGTACCACCAGTGCTGAACTGCACAATGCACCAGTCTTTCATTTTTATCTTTTTTTAAAATTTGGAGTCCTTTTTTGCCCTGTCTAGGATAAACAGGAAACAGATAATTACAATATATTTCATAGTCACTACAAAACTTGATCTATTGATTGAACTAAATAATAAATAATAGCTTAAAATGTATATAGGCAACAATTACAAGCAAACCCGATAAGACAAACTTTTTTTTTTTTTAAACATACAACTGCGTGTGTATATGTAAGCATTTAAACACTGAAGATAATAAAATTAACAGTATTTTGTCTAAGTCTGCCATTGTAGGAATTCATGGCACCGAGACAAAAACTTGGCGCACAGTGTGGCATCAAAATAGGCGCACACCTTTGACGCTGCGTTTTCTCAGTCTTCCTTTGTCCACACGTAAATGCTAAAACGGAGTTTTCGAAAATATCCGCCCTGGCAGGCATCTTTAAAAAAATCTCAGTTTTCAGTTGATGAAAACGCAGTTTACGTGTGGACAAAAGGTGCAAACGCAAGGTAGGTGAGCGTGCAGCGTAGAGTTTGAATTGAGTGCGAATCGAAGTGGGTGCTCTCCAATCATTAAAAGTAACAAAGTCATTGAACACATTTATACAGTTACTTTTACGTTTATCAATCATATATCACAGATTTACAATTTTTTGTAGTACTATTCTAAAAAGCAACTACAGAGCGAAAGTCTGGGTCAAGCGCCGAGGCGACGGCAAGAACAAAGGAACCCTCGAAGCGTTAAAGCTAGCTTTGTAAGGGAATATAACGGAAAAGTATGAAACGAAAATGTTTTCTTTGTTGATAGACTTTGTTTGCAGTGCAATTTATTTGTTGCCGGATTGTAAGCTGAAAGTAGACAAAATTTCGGGCTCCCACATTTTATCCGAAACTTTACATTAACAAGTTTGTTTGTTTGTTTTTTACTGTTATTCAAATGCAAC
The DNA here is from genome assembly GCF_057382095.1 of Aulonocara sp. 'chitande type north' Nkhata Bay. Taxonomy (NCBI): domain Eukaryota; kingdom Metazoa; phylum Chordata; class Actinopteri; order Cichliformes; family Cichlidae; genus Aulonocara; species Aulonocara sp. 'chitande type north' Nkhata Bay. The sequence goes on along the minus strand of NC_141354.1, from coordinate 26,921,366 downwards.
CATGGAAATAACGAATAGAACAAAAGTCATTCATTCTTACCTTATACTAATCGTGGTGCAGGCCAGTGCAGTGCATGAACTGATGCCTTCTCCGGTCAATTCCGCTGAGAGTAAATCTAATGTCCCGCTCTACTGTACAAGACAATGGTTACCTGGAGGGACGTACCAATGTGATAGGGGTGCTGCGGAATAGTCCAAGTGGTAGCAGCTTTAATTTCCCGCTCAACCATAAATTGATGATTTTTCAACGTGATTGTTGTCACCTTGTCAACTATAAATAGATCAACAATCAACGATGACAGAACAACAGTGAATCAATGTTATTTCAATGTCAGTGTCAGGTTTCATCAGTATTTCAAATCAAATCAAATCAAATCACTTTTATTGTCACATCACATGTGCAGGCACACTGGCACAGCACATGCGAGTGAAATTCTTGTGTGCGAGCCCCACAAGCAACAGAGATGTGCAAACACAACAACACAAACGAGCAAAATACAAGAATGGCTAATCTGAAACTAATAAATATATGTACAATATATAATAGTGTATGCATTTCTGGATGTGTATACTAAATATTTTCCTACGTGTGTGTGTGTGTGTATACACATTTTTACAAATTAAATAGTAAAAAAAAAATATATATATATATATATATATATATAAAATATACAGAGGTTTGTAGTTGGATATTGTGCAAAACAAGTGGCATTTATATACAGTATGTAGTGCATAATGTTGAAGTTCCAGTAGTGAAGCTGAGGTGTCTATGAAGTGTTCAGCAGTCTGATGGCCTGGTGGAAAAAGCTGTCTCTCAGTCTGCTGGTACGGGACCGGATGCTGCAGAACCTCCTTCCTGATGGAAGCAGTCTGAACAGTTTATGGCTGGGGTGACTGGAGTCCTTGATGATCCTCCCCGCTTTCCTCAGGCAGCGCTTCCTGTAGATGTCTTGGAGGGAGGGAAGCTCACCTCCAATTATCCGTTCAGAGCACCGCACTACTCGCTGGAGAGCTTTGCAGTTGTAGGCGGTGCTGTTGCCATACCAGGTGGTGATGCATCCAGTGAGGATGCTCTCAATGGCACAGTGATAGAAGGTCCTGAGGATGCGGGGGCTCATGCCGAATCTTTTCAGTCTCCTGAGAAAGAAGAGGCGCTGCTGCGCCTTCTTCACTGTTTTGTTTGTGTGTACTGACCACGTAAGATCCTCAGCCAGATGTACTCCAAGGAACCGGAAGCTGCTCACTCTCTCCACAGCAGCGCCGTTGATGGTGATGGGGGTGTGTACTTCTCTGCACCTCCGGAAGTCCACTATCAACTCCTTTGTCTTTGCGACGTTGAGGGTGAGATGGTTGTCTTGACACCAGTGGGTCAGGGCGCTGACCTCCTCCCTGTAAGCCGTCTCATCACCGTTGGTGATAAGACCCACCACTGTAGTGTCATCCGCAAACTTCACAATGATGTTGGAGTTGCTAGTGGCTGTGCAGTCGTAGGTGTAGAGTGAGTACAGGAGAGGGCTCAGTACACACCCCGGTGGAGCACCAGTGTTCAGTGTGATGGGGGATGAGGTGATGCTGCCCAGTCTGACCACCTGGCGTCTGTCAGACAGGAAGCTAAGGATCCAGCTGCAGAGGGAGCTGCTCAGTCCTAGATCCTGCAGTTTCCTGTCCAGCTTCGAGGGAACGATGGTGTTGAATGCTGAGCTGTAATCTACAAACAGCATTCTCACATACGTGTCTCTCTTCTCCAGGTGTGACAGGGCAGTATGTAGTGTCAGGGCTATGGCATCATCAGTGGACCTGTTGTGGTGGTATGCGAACTGTAGAGGGTCCAGTGAGTCTGGTAGTGCAGAGCAGATGAAGTCCCTGACCAGCTTCTCGAAGCATTTGCTCACGATGGGGGTCAGGGCTACAGGTCGCCAGTCGTTCAATGAGGAGATGGTGGAGGATTTGGGTACAGGGACGATGGTGGCCATTTTGAAGCAGGCTGGGACTACAGACAGAGAGAGGGAAAGGTTGAAGATGTGTGTGAACACTCCAGCCAGCTGAGCCGCGCATGACTTGAGGACGCGGCCGGGAATCCCGTCCGGACCAGTAGCTTTGCGCGCGTTCACCTTCCTGAAGCACTTCCGCACATCCTCCTCAGACACAGTGTGCACACTGACGTCATCCGCGGTGCGCACACTGTCCGGTCTCATGGTGTTTGCTGTGTCGAATCTAGCGTAGAATACGTTTTCAATGTTGTTTCAACATTGGTTTTGTGTTGATATTTCAATCCTGACGATTCTGATGGTTCAGATGGAAAATCAACATCTGTTCAATGTCTCCTTGCTATCTGGGTAGTGACTCAGTTTAAAAACGACCACAAACGTCACTATGCACTAATTGCAACTTGCGTTTTGTTCGTATTTCTCCCACTGATTTGTAAGGTTTTCTTGATAATTTGCCCTCAACACAAGCTTCACAAAAAATGTCCTCCTCTTCATTTGTAAGGCTAACTCCTTTTACCAAGTTTTTTACTCTTTTCAGATTTGTAGTGTGACCTAGGCGCTGATGCCACATACTTGCTGGAACTGAAGCAGTTGACGCTCCATGACAGGTTGTGCAGTTTCCCTCAATATCCAGCTGATACAAGCCGTCAGATCTTTGTGTTCCCATTCTATGGAGAGCTCCATTCTTTCCTCTTATGTAGCAATGAGTCCTTTTGAACTTCACTGTGTTTCCCTTCTTGGCAGCAGCTCCCACTGAGAAAAGGTTCATTGATAACTTGGGAACATACAGCACATCATACATTGTGGCATCTTTTCCATTACTAACTCTGAATGACATTTTCATTGTTATGTTGCCCAGACCTAAAGCCTCAACTACTCTGCCATCACTGAGTTTTACTGTTTGTGGTTCTGAAAACTCTTGGTAGTTCTGTAGAGCTTCTTTATTCCATGTCATGTGTTTTGACACTCCTGAATCAATTAACCATTCTTCTTGTTGTGCATCACTTTTACATGACTCATTTACAACAAAAGCTCCCTCAAATGAGTCCTCTTTGTCCTTATACACCACGCTTTTAGCCTTGTGGGCCTTGTATTTCTTTTTAATGCTTGGACAATCACGCTTGATATGTCCTTCCTTCCCATATTTGTAACATCTCCATGAGTCGGAGCTGTTTGCTCCCACTGTTTTTGATCCACTCTGTTCATTTCTATGCATCTGAGATGATATCGCTGATACACTACTGGACACAGTGGTGTTGTCAGTAAGCACTCGCTTTTGTTCCTCATTTATCAAGGCTTGTTGAACAAACTGTAGTGTCAGACTGTCCATCTTTGTCTCCAAAGCAGTAACAACAGTTGCATAGCTGGGTGGCAAACTACCTAGTAGTGATGGGTCGTTCGCGAACGAAATGGCTCTTAGAGCCGGCTCTTTGACGTGAACGACGCGAGCCGGCTCCTTATCGCGAGCCGTCACGTGGGTTTTTTTTTTTTTTTTCTTTCTCTCAGCCTCTCTCTCGCACTTTTTTTCCCGCTTCACTCTGCACGCGAGCCTTGTGCTTTACGCTGGGCAGAGGGGGGAGGGGCGGTAGTTACACTCAGTAGCACAGGAACAGAGCCAGAGAGAGAGAAAGAGAGGCAGGGACAACAACATTAGAAAGGTATAGTAATCATCCACAACTATTTTCGGTTGCAGATGATAAAGGATTGAGAAAGTTTATTCATGCAGGTCCATATGACAGAGAATATGCATGTTCTTTTAGTTTTCATATTATAATTTATATTTAATTGTGTTGTGGTTTGCAGTGTTTTGTGTTCTTTTCACTTTAAATTTGTGAAAGGAAAAAGCTGAAAATTTAAATAGTTAAAACTTGAAATGTGAATAGTTGATTTTTGTATTATATGATTTATTTATTACATTTTATGTGGAGTGAATAAATAAAAGTATATTTACGGTGGCCCCTAGAGACAAAGCACATACAAACTTCAAATCACGTACGAACTCTGAAGTAGAGCAGGGCGATATGGCCAAAAATATTTATCACGATATATATTTGAAAATTTGCGATAACGATATAATTGATGCGAGACAAAATACAACTCCACAACATTACTAGCGCAAAAAGACAACCTTACATTTATATTCACTTAAACAAGAAGCTGGTTTTTATGTACATTAAAGCTTTATAAAAATGTAACAGTACAAATGCAAATTCCTTGCTGAAAGTTTAACCAAAAGGCATTTCCACTAGAAATGGGCTGACATGTCCTGAGCATAACCATGTATAATATCCACTTAAGTTAAAAAGAGGTGCTTTGCAACATTAAACTGCAGTGTGCAGTACGCATTTTTCGGACCATAAGGTGCACGGGATTATAAGGCACATTAAGCGAAACAAAGCAGTCAGATAAATCAAACTTTATTAAACTCATTCTTCTTGCTTCCTCCATTTCTGTACCATTGATTCCTTAATGTTGAATTCTCTGGCAGCTGCTCTATTCCCATGTTGTTGCAGTATATTAATGACTAACCTCGTATTGTGGATGGATTATCTCAGTTGTTCTCCTGACTGAAGTTTGGTCCGTTTACAGCATCCTGCCATGCGATTGCATTTGTCTCTAACCATGAAGAACCTTCACGTTAACTTTTATAAGTGGAAAAGTGTTAGTGTTCGTCCTCCAGCTTCACTGTTTATGTTATGCTAACATAGCTGTGTCGCTAGCGATCACGTAGCACATCATTATATACCAGCTAGCCCAACTTCAGTAGCCCTACAAACGTCACTGCTGTTTAGTTTCCTGTCTTCATTTATGTTGCAAGTGATAGCAGAGGTGTACGTTTGATTTTTTTCAGAAATCTCTCAGTCAGAACATGCAATATCATGCTTAGGTAACTAGCGAAACTAGCGAGCTAACTTCCGCTAGCTTCCTGCTAACTTCTAACTCCGTTAAATGTAATAACTTTTGTTTTCATGGATGCCTGGAAGTTAAACTTCATAGTTACACCTGGTAAAGCAGCAATGCTGATCGTTTTATTAAAGATGAAAGAATTTAGACAGTTTTTAACTCTAAGTGATGCTGCAGTGTTGTTTGACCTGAAGAATACGGAGTTTAGGACCCAGATTACTCCCAGATTTAAGAGCATCTTAGTCCGACAAATACGACAATAACAACGGCCGCTTGCATGTTCTGCAAAAAAATGTGCTTTGTTGTGTATCTGACGGACAAACACCAAGCCAGTTCCACATCACGGAAGTTGCACCATTTTTACAAACCAATTCTGGATCATCTGTTTCACTCAACAATCGGCCATGTGTGTATGAAAACAAAGGCACTGCGCATGCGCGTTTTACTCCCATTCTATCGCGATATTTCATTTTCCTATCGTTGCCTAACATTATACCGGTATTACCGTGAACGGTATAATATGGCCCAGCCCTACTCTGAAGCATGTACAAACTCCAAAACACGTAAAAACACGTACAAACTCCAAAACACGTAAAAACTCCAAAACACGTAAAAACACGTACAAACTCCGAAGCACGTAAAAACTCAGAAGCATATAAAAACTCAGAAGCACATAAAAACTCAAAACACGTACAAAAGACAACAGAAGTGCTCCAGGATGCTGGGCGCAGTGTTGAGCCTTTGTTATCTTGTGGCTACACAAGCCAGCAAGTACCAACGACCGGATTTGGTGTGTGGTAATAACAGGTAAATTAACTTTTTTTTAAATTATTTGAATATATATATGAGTGCCTGTGTATAAATACACAAACAATACACACATGCTTTCAATTGTGTAATTTAAGTGATCTAGTAGCTCTGCTTTGGAAGTTCAGTTCATGCTAGAAATGTGTTTTGGAGTTTGTACGTGTTTTGTCTCTAGGGGCCACCGCATATATTTATATATAAACATATATATAAATAAAACCACTTTTTACGTTAGTAATTCCTTTTGTGCATAATTTTATATTATTGTTAATAATAAATTAATTAAAGCAACAAAACAACCTGAAGAGCCGGTTCGGAGCCGAAAGAGCCGGCTCTTTTTAGTGAGCCGAACCGAAAGAGCCGGATCTCTAAAAAGAGCCGGAAATCCCATCACTACTACCTAGAAGGGTGACAATTAGGGCTGGGACAACGCGTCGACGTAATCGATTACGTCGACGCAAAAAATACGTCGACGTAAAAAAATCTGCGTCGATGCGTCGTCACTTTCAAAAAAAGACATGGCGGCAGCGAGTAGCGGAATCATGAGTGAGGCAGTTGCAGTCAACTTAAATCACTCCACCCGAACACGCAGTTCTACAGTATGGGGATATTTTAACAGAAAAGGAAGTGATTCAGTCGTTTGCCGGCTTTGTGAGGTGGAAATGGCCTATCATAAAAGCACGACGGCTATGCACCAGCACCTCAAACGACGGCATCCAGGAGCAGCTTCTGCAAAGGACAAACCACCGTAAGTTTTCAACTTTTTTACTAACGCTAGTTTTTACCCGTTAATTCATCCAGACCCCCCCCCCCCCCCGTAGACGTACACTCACTCATACACACAGATAAACACCCAACCTCCGTAAATGCAAAACTCATTTAAGCTGCTGAGCAGTAACATATAGCAGCTGCTGTTGTTATTGGTTTTTTTTTTTGTGGCCCATGCTGGCAAAATGAGTCTGAATGCACGCAGGCTGATTATCAGAATCGGCGAAAGACAAAAATGTGAGACAGCGAATTGGCCGCAGGAGAAATGTTAACAAGGATAATGCACCACCTGCTAAACGTAGCCGTCGTGGACACTGTTACAACATTGTTAAAGTGCTTGAAAAAGCAAAATGACAATGAACTCTTGATTTGTCAAATTTAATGTGTTTCATCCTATTTGAATGCTGTTTTTATACATTATGCTTCTCCAGCTTGATCTTATAAGTCAAAGTTATGCCATCTAATGACTAGAAAGCAGTGCACCAGTAAAGGTGCCATCAGCTATGGCTGTTTAAACATTATCTTTTCCAGCCATCATGATTACTGCATATCATATGTTCAACATTGGGGATTATTATTAACCTCTTACTGTTATGCTATGAAAGCACATGGCATAACAGTGTGTGTGTATCTATCTATCTAGCTCAACCAGATCCTTATCAAATTATTTTGATATTATGCTTTCCATATAATTATTTTGTAATTATTCGAATTCATCTGTGTGCTGTGTGTGATTTATGATTTCAGGAATAAACAGAAAAGTCTGGAGGACTACTGTCAGAGAAGAAGTACACCATGCACCCCCCAGGAGGTGGCTGTACTTACTGAGAGCGTCTTAGCTATGATTTTAAAAGACAAGAGACCACTTGCTGTGGGTGAGGGATTCAAAGAAATGCTGACCACTTTCCAACCAGGTTACACTCTGCCGTCTAGGCGTCATTTTACAAGCATGATGGAGAGAAAGTATGAAACTTCAGTGGAGAAACTAAGGAATGAACTAAAAAAAGCCACATCCAAAATCTCCCTTACCACTGATGCTTGGACAAGTCTGGTCACAGAGTCCTACTTAGGGGAAACTTGTCATTTCATTATTTGTTCAAAGATGCCATTGCTGCTGTTTGTATATTATAAATTTTTTGCTATGATTTCCTTTGTTATATTTGTTTTGCAAAACATTTAATTTTTTGTTAAAAACAGAAGATTGTAGTACAATGTTATTGTGGATTTTGTTTTGTGAAGGAAGAGCACTTTTTGGCAGAAAGCAAAGTGAATATTACATTTTGTTTGTTTAAAGACACCATTGTTGCTATTTATTTGAAATGTTTTGTTAACTTTTCCTTAATTTTATATATGTTTGCACATTTCATTTCTTGTTAAATGCTATCTCTATTGTATTGATTGTATGACCTCTACAACTTTATTTTGCAATTTTTTAATTTTTTATTAAAAGGTCTTCAAATGAATAGATTTGTGTTTTTCATTTATATACATAAATTAATAAATGTGAAATTGCTATACAAGTCAAATAATGGGGAAAAAAATCGTTAATCGAATCGAATCGGATTGAAAAATGAATCGTTAGATTAATCGATGCATCGAAAAATTAATCGCTAGATTCATCGATTAGGAAAATAATCGTTTTGCCCAGCCCTAGTGACAATTTGATCTTCCTCTTCAATTACAGAACCTATTGCCCCTAGCTGATCAGTAAGTTCCTTCATCCTCTTTAAATGATCATTGAGATGTTCTCCTTCCTTCATTTCACACCGGAAGTACTTCTTCAGAAATAGCTTGTTAGCAACAGTATCTCTTTCAAACTGTGCTTTTAGCATCTCCCATGCTTCTTTGGGGGTCTTACAGTTTGTTATCAAGTACAATTGGGGTGTACTTACATTCAGTACCAGCACTGAAAATGCCTTTTCTTTCTTCCGTTCAAATTCAGCTCGTGCTTGGGCATTAGCATCCGCAGCTAACTGCTCCGTCTCCTGTACCATACCCCACAGTCCTTTTGCCTTCAACAGGTGCTCCAGTTGAAATTTCCACGTTGCCCAATTCTCCGGTCCGCTCAGCTTGTCAATAAACAGTCTATCTTCCATTGTGAATCCCACAATTCTGTTTATGACTCCCAAAAGAAACGTGTTAGCAGCTTCCCTTGGCGACCTCTGGGCCCATAACCTGATGTTTTTAACGAACACCTTTTGAGTGTAATGCACAGACACACCAACAGAGGGCAGTAATATCCCTTCAACATACATTGTAAAATTACTATTACAACACATTTATCTTGTGGTAGATCCTTGGCTTCATCCTTGCTTACGCTAACTTTCTGTCGAGCTGCAGAGGCCCCACTGGTGCTTTGAGAGCAGCCCGGCTGAGGGGGTAAGGCTGCAGGGTTGCCATCTTGCCCAGAAGAAGAATGAGCGGAAGCAGATTCTTTAGCTGCAACAGAAGGGGTAGTTGTAGCAGTAGCTGAGGGTGAAGCGCTAACGGCAGAGGATTCTGTACAGTGAGGCAGGGGTTCAGATGGAGTTTTACCCCTTGTGACAGGAGTGGAGAAATCCTGGCTTTCATTAGCAGCAGGATGAATGCTCTGAGAAGAACTAGCCTGGGATGAGGCATCTTTGCTGGAAAAATAAAATACAAAAGCAATATGAGCAATGCTTTGTCACACTGGCAGAGAGGAAAGTCTGCACAGTTTTAAGATCACTCCTCTAAACTTAAAAATTTAAATGCATAAAATGGACAGCAGAGCAATAATTTTTTTTTAGTTCAGTGTTAGGCTTACTTTGGTTGGCTATGGTCATTGCCTATTCCATTAGCAACAGGAGCCGTAGACGTCAAACTGCCATGATTACTGCCAGAGATCTGATGTGGCCAAAATAAATAAAAGAAATATTAATATAATATAATATTAACCATGACAAAGCATCAACATTATAACATTAGGTTATAATAATACATTTTCTACAAGAAAAGTGGGAATAAACATGTCTACATTATTAAATAATGATGGGAAAAGTTCTACTGAAGGAATAAGCCTAGAATGTTTAAAAATACCGATGTTTACTCACTTGATGTAGAAGAGGACATATGCCTGCTGGTTGAGAACGGTCCTAATGTCACTGACTGACACGGACGAGTCATTCATCTGAAACCACTGCAAATTGCTGGCCTGTGAGACAGAATGAGAGAGATGTGACACAGCAGATTCAGTTTCTGAATTGAATTTGAGCTAAAAAGAAGAATCTTATGGTTATATAGGGGTCTTTTTTTTTTTTTTCTTTCTTTCAATGCATACAAAGTATTTTTCTCTGTTTGCATTCAGTTTTCTGCTTAAATGTGTTGTTTATGGTGTGTGTTTGTTTGTACTAAGCAACAGCAGCATTCAAACAGATTCGGGCACAGCCAGTACCTTAATATAGCAGAAATAGTGTCCAGCATGACAACTCAATCCAGAGTGAACCAGCACAGCATACAGCCTGTAGAGCTGGGGCTCCCCGTGGGACTGAGACATGAAGGGCCGCAGATCCAGATGCTCCAAATACTTCACATCCTGATGACCACCACACAAAGAATTTCAAACATTACATGCAAATATCCTGTTTTATAATAAAACAAAGCATCTGTCATGTATCTTTATGACTTAAGCAGACACTATTGGCCATTTGACTTTGTGATTTTGCCTCCACTGAAGTCTGCAAAGCGTTTGAGTGAGAGGGTGAGCACATTGGCGCTGCGATGGATTGTGAATCTTTTTGAGGCCGTTACCATTTTTTTGCACCTGAAGGAAACAAACATTCATCATGGTTTGGCATCTCTTTGACTTACTTGGTGCATTTGTAAGCATTTTCGCCATCCAGCTGTTCTGGCTTGACAAACTGCTTCAGAGCTTTGGAGACATTTGGAGCAGTCTATATGAACAGAGAGAGAGAGGAAAAACCTCACACTCCATAATGCAGAGAATACATAGTAGCAACGTCACTTTGAATGTTGTCCAATTACCTTAATTTCCAGAGTGATATCCAGAAAAGGGTCAAATGTATCTGAGACAGCTTTGCAGTTTAAACGTTTAACAGAAACAGAAATCAGTGCTATGAGTATCACACAAGCTGTAAGACATAAAAAGACAAATAAAAGAAAAATAAATCAAACCTTAAAAAACAGTGACTTACCTCTGGATCTTAGGTACCCGCCAAACACTTGATGGATGAAAGAGGTTGCCTGCGTTTGCCTGTCCAATCTATAATAAAAAGATAAAGCACAAAAGTTAACTAATAAGGACAGTGCAACAATTAACTGATTGACCATTTATTTTTTAGCATTTTGGAACCAGACGATCACTTTACAGTATTCAAGTAGCAGAAAAGACAATAGGAGGAATTGGAGCACGATTAATTACTTAAGAGGCCATCTGCTGCTACACGGGAAGAATTGATTTGATGAGAATTGACACTTTAGGTTCTTAAAAAAATAAATTAATTAATAAATTATTTTTAGGAGTCTAACAAGAAGCACAACACTCAGCCCAGTGCATCTGTTAAACGTGTAGTTTTGGTTAAATGTGCACATAGACTTCGAAGCTCTATAGTAACACATAGAAAAACCTGGATTTTCTGAATTTTGCTGCTGCAATAATAGCACGAATGCCATTAGGGTGAATAAGAGATGACCTGAGGGGTTGAGTGCTCCTGCTCAAACTGCTTACCCTGTTGGCTCAGAAGAAATCTATCTGATTGTTAAGTAATGACGTGACGAGTCCTACTTCCGGGCCTAAAGTAGTCTGCGTTTAATATGGCTTTTGTATTGTTAACATGTTTAATGTTTTGTATTTTCTTCTATTTGATCTCAAAAAGCTCCTAAAACAGTCAGTGATCCCCGTTGACCTCCCTCGGCTTTTATTACCGCTAATCATTTATTTAAGCTCAGTTTTTAAAACCTTAGGATGTAACTACAGCCCAGCCCATGCAGCAGTATATGAATGACTAACCTCGTATTGTGGATGGATTATCTCAGTTGTTCTCCTGGCTGAAGTTTGGTCCTTTTACAGCATCCTGCCATGCGATTACATTTGTTCCTGACCACCGAGAACACTCACGTTAACTTTTATCGAGTGGAAAAAAAGTTAGCTTGTTTATATTATGCTAACATAGCTGTGTCGCTAGCGGTCACGTAGCACATCATTATATACCAGCTAGCCCAACTTCAGTAACCCTACAAACGTCACTGCTGTTTAGTTTTCTGTCTTCATTTATGTTGGAAGTGATAGCAGAGCTGTACGTTTTAATTTGTTTCCAAAACCAAATTTGTGTTTTGGAATTTGCATGTGTTTTTTAGTTTGCAAGTGTTTTGGATTTTGCAAGTGTTTTGGAATTTGTACGTGTTTTGGAGTTTGTACGTGTTTTTTAGTTTGCAAGTGTTTTGGATTTTGCAAGTGTTTTGGAGTCTGTACGTGTTTTGGAGTTTGCATGTGTTTTTTAGTTTGCAAGTGTTTTGGATTTTGCAAGTGTTTTGGAGTCTGTACGTGTTTTGGAGTTTGCATGTGTTTTTTAGTTTGCAAGTGTTTTGGATTTTGCATGTGTTTTGGAGTTTGTACGTGTTTTGGAGTTTGCATGTGTTTTTTAGTTTGCAAGTGTTTTGGAGTTTGCATGTGTTTTGGAATTTGCAAGTGTTTTGGAGTTTGCAAGTGTTTTGGAGTTTGTACGTGCTTTGTCTCTAGGGGCCACCGTACTTTCTAGTATCAGCTGATGTTTGAAACATGAAGATGAAACCAGGAGATGTCCTTACTGAATCATCAGAGCTGAACAGATGATGGAGAAACAGGTTTACCTTTTAGGTGACATGAATGAGTTGAAGGGAAGTTATGAACTGTTTCTGAGAGACAAATAACACCAGGATCCTTTTCTACAGCTGACAGCTGGCAACTGTGCAGGGGCGGGTCTAGCAAAACTTTGTCAGGGGGGCCAGGTAGGGCATTAACAGGGAATCTTACAACCAAAGTTTTCATCTGATGTAAAATGTATAGAAATCATACATATACTAACAAGACAGTGTACATCACTGTTACAACAGCGTTTGTTTTCATTCAAAGGCTTTATGGCTTTTCCTATAATACCTGGCCAATTTTATGTTTCTTTAAGCAAGTTCTTCATGACTGAGCCAAGTGTCCTCTTTTTTGGAAATCAAAATATGGTCACCCTACTTTAGATGCCACTAAAAGCGAAAACATTTAAAGCAGGGGTCCCCAATCCCAGTCCACAAGGGCCGGTGTCCCTGCAGGTTTTAGATCTCACCCTGGGTCAACACACCTGAATCACATTGATTAGTTCATTACCAGGCCTCTGGAGAACTTCAAGAGGTCATTTAGCCATTTACATCAGCTGTGATGGATCAAGCACACATCTAAAACCTGCAGGGACACCGGCCCTTGCGGACTGGGATTGGGGACCCCGATTTAAAGTGTCGGCTTTTTAAAAATGAAACCTTAATAAAATATATGAGAGACATGGTGCCCGAACATATAGTTTGAACCTCGATAAGCTAGTTTTCTTTATCACAATATCATTCTGTGACATTATTGTGGAGAAATTTTGATCCACTCTTCTACACTCCACAATATTGCTTCAGTTCACCAAGGACCTGTACAGTTTGAGATGTAGACATCAGGTGTTTTGCCGTTTTTTCTGAACATTGCACCATTTGGCGTTGGGATAAATTTGCTGGGAAATCCTCTCCTGAGAGGTGTAGCATTTTGTTAACACACACCTGAGTGCTCTATGCTGACGCTCAGTCATATATCAGGCCCGGGATAAAGACAACATATGTTCTGTTTTTAATTATTAGTCTCTTCTAAGTCTAAAAAGGGAAACCCTTCTTAAACAGGAAGAGTAGTGGAGGTACCAAGGAAATATAAAATATAGGGTTCTAAAATATAATTTATTTCACATAAAAACCGTCGAGCTGCTCAGTCCCTCCCGACATAGTCCTTAAGTCTGTGACGTACCGCCGCTGCCACCTGACGTCTCTCCCCAAAGCGTTTCTCCCCATCCACAAATCCACAAATCAGTGGAAGTGTGGGAGGTGTTCTAACAAAAGTTTTCTGAGACGTGACCAGAGGGAAGAAAACTATTTAGAAATTGTGGAAAAGTTTGAAGTCAGTATGTATGTATGTATGACCCATGGCTATTGAGCGCTGAAAATCAGAAGCCTTTGTCACATAAGCAAGAATGAAAAAGAAACACTGAAAGTAGTAAGAAGGGTGAGGAACAAGTCCACTGTATGTGATCTGTTTCAGCGAGGGAGTTCATGTTAACATTTAACATGCTAACTGAGCAAGAGGAACTGACCTGAAAGATAGGATCATCGCCAACCTGGAAACTTGGACCCTCGGTAGCCGGTTACCAAGATTATGTGAAGTAATCTTGTAGAAGTAACCACCACCCTCTGAGGGTCTACTAGAGGAGGTCAATACAGCACTACAGACAATCGAGGAATCCAGTATGGAGGCACTAATCATGGCAACACAGAAACAAGCTCTAAGGACAAGATCCACAGAGGCTGGGGTCTATCACACCAGGCAAGACCCCAGGTGCAGGCTGTGTTAAGATGCCTCTGAGACAATCCAGCACATAACAGGAGGGTGTAAGATGCTAGCAGGCAGGGCATACATGTAAAGCTATAACCAAGTGGTCAGCGTAGTACACAGGACCATCTGTGGAGTGTATGGCCTGGAAGTCCTGAGGTCAAAATGGGTGGTCAAGAATGACTGAGCTAAGATTCTGTGGGACTCCTAGATACAGACGGACAAAATGTTGGTGGCTAACCAATCGGACATAGTGGTGGTAGACAAGCGAAGAAGAGCCCAGGAACAACACCTGAGATCTCTGTCCAGAAGACTGCAGTCCTAGGAACAGCTAAGATTCTGTGCAGGACCCGTAAGCTCCTGAGCTTGAAGGATAGATCGAATATATATTTAAAACTTGGTATATAAGGCTTTGATAGATGTCTTATTGAGACGTTGGATGTCTACAAGACTGAGTCAACTGCTTTTAAAATAAAGTTGTGTTTTTACTGTATTACCTGTACTGTGTTTCTGAAATCTGGCCCCTGACATATTCCCTTCATGAAATAATAATTAATAAAATCTAAAACTAATAGAAACTGAACTAAAACGAAACATTTTCAAAAAAAAAGAAAAAAGAAGCTAAACTGAAATGAGAAAACTCACTCTAAAAACTAACTGAAACTAAACTCAATAAAAGCGAGTCTAGAGAAAATAAAAACAAATTTATTACAAATACAGACGTCCTGTATAAGAAGGGCCAGAGTCGACCCCACCTGCTGAGGAGACTGAGGTCCTTCGGAGTCTGCTGGACTCTGTTAAGACCATTCTATGATACTCTGGTAGCATCTGCCTTTTTCTTTGCAGTGGCCTGCTGAGGGAGCGGATGCACGGACAGGGACAGGAGCAGGATTGACAAACTGGTGCAGAGGTCTAGCTCTGTGCTGGGATGTGCTCTGGAGTCTGTGGAGGTGGCGAGAGGAGGATGTTAGTAAAGCTGACATCCATCATGAACAACCCACATCACCCTCTGCATGAATCTGTGAGTGTGCTGAGCAGTTCCTTTAGTGAGAGACTGAAATACCCTTGCTGCAGGAAGGAGCGCTTTCACAGATCATTCATCCCAACAGCAACTCCTCAATCACAATGTCATGAGTCACTGGACATTGTTGACATCCACGGTCACACTTCATGCATGTGTATCATCCATATGTATATTTATTGTGTACATGTGTGTGTGCGTGTACATGTTTATACTTTTAGATATCTATTACTTACATAGTAATAGTAACAACTCTCTATCCATAATCACGTACAGTGTATGCTACTGTTGGATATAGTGTTTACTTATTTTGTATTTTTTGTACTTTTCTTCTGCCATCTGTACCTGAGCTGAGGTAACACAAATTTCCTCACCGTAGGATCATTAAAGTCTTATGTTAAGATTACAAAACTATAAGACCTAAGACCTTGAGCTTGTCATCCACAGGCCTAGTTTGAGTTTTCAATCCTATGGAGATGACACAAGCTTTACAGCTCTTTAACCTCAGTAACAATCTTAAACTCAACTTCCTGTGTTTCTATGTTGCTAAATATGAATAAGAGTGACGTAATAGTTGTCAGCTTAATCTGGCATCTAGCACACTCACAGCTACATACCTGAGCTCTATGTCTATAAAGCTGTATAGTTTTAAAAACCTCAGTATAAATAAGCATGTCAGTTCAGGTGTCAAGTTTTGTTTCACACAGTTAAAGAGACTTAGTAAAATTAACTCAAACGAAAAGAAATCTAGAGTCAGTACATACTATTGAATCTCATACACCATCTTGATTGAAAAATCCAGCAGCCACACATAGTAACATTGTGTGGTTTTTCTAAAATGTTTTGTTATATTAATTATGTTTCTCTTTCTTTGAGTTACCTGGGTTTGGGCGGTGGCTGTTTCCTGTCTGGGCAAAAGGCGTGGCTGAGGACTCTGGGGACAAAATGCCTGCTCAGCAGGACCAACCATGGGCTTACCAGGAGCAGGGGTGTTTAGGGTTTAGTTAGGTTATTCTGTGCTTAGTGTGTGTTTTTGTTTTCCCCCCTATTGTGTTCAAATGGTTTGGCCAAATCATTATAAAAGCTACCCTCATTAGGTCAGTTTGTGAGTTAAGTTGTGTCTCACTTTGTTTTTTAAGTTTTTGGAAATTACTTTTTGTAGAGTTATATTTAGTTGACCTGTTTTATGGGCCTGCTAAGTATGGTTTTGAATTTTGTTAATTTTGGACTTTTTGAGGGTTAAAATAAAGAAAACCCTTTTTGAAGATATTTTTTTGCCTGTGTCCTCTTTGCTTTGGCAGGGTACAGGGTACACTATATCACTGCCTGTGGAAATGTGAAGAGATCCAAAAATTTTGGAGCTCTGTGTTAAAATATATCTCTCAGATCACAACTTCTCCTGTACCTAGGGTTGCCAACTCCCTGAAAAATAAATAAGGGACACCTCGTGGCCAGGGCCGGGCGACCCAGTTGTCTTCACCCTTCCCAGTGTGGTGAATTTTCTAGCTCTTTTTTTGTGTGTGAAATTATTTTTTTAACCATTTGACTTGAAGTTGATTTAAGTAGATGCATATTCTTTGTGATATGAACACATGTGAAACAAATGATCATTTAGCCATTTATTTTTAGCTCAAAATGACAACATTAACACAGTAAAACAGGTCTCTTTCTTAAACAGAAGCCTGTCATGCTTAACTTTTGAGAATATAAGTAAATCTTTCTTTAAAAGCACTCTGTCCTGCTTAACTTAAAATAATAGAAAACAATAGAAAGAAAAATATTCTTGTAACAGTGCACATTTAGTGCATTTAGTACAATTGGCTTCAGTTGAGGTATTATTTCAGCTTTTCTAATGCTAATCAGCTGCTCCTGTTTGTAAACCCGCTTGTTCCCATGATTACGCATCATAACTCATCATCATTATTCATCTATGTATTACTTTTATGTATTAGTCATCAATTTGTTGTAATCATCTATCCTTGCAGTTGTTTATTACACAAAATAAATTATATTATCACACTTCTGGCCACATAGCGCTGATATTCACTGCACATGCCCATATTAACTTTTTCCAGCCAGGTGTTTTCCTTTTCCCATTCTTCCCTTTCTCTGAGGGGAACAAACATTGCTGCTCTAATGCTGGGCTCACACTGTGCGATTTTTGGCCCATTTTGAGCCGATTTTTGAGTGATCGGACCGATTTTGGCCTTCATCGTGCGTCGTGTAGTATACGTGGGGTAACGAGAAGTGATTAACACCTCACGACCAGCTCCCGATCATCAATCGCTCGTGAGCCGCTCACACTGCTCGCGCGCAAACGTAAACGTTGGTGAAAAAGATGGAGCAGCACGGCTGTGCAGCGTGTGATCTGGACACAAGCGATGGAGGCACAACTTGTAGAACTTTGGAAAGCTCATCCGAGCCTTTTCGATGTGGCATCACAAAATTATCACGACCACAACAACCGTGAAAATAGTTGGATTTACACTACTGCTCAATCACAGCTGCCTGATCAATGTTTTTCATTAGCAATTTAGCAAAGTTGATGGTAGTGGTGGTGTGTCTGTGTGAGTGAAAGACAGAGAGAGAGAGCGACAGATTTTCTGTTATAACCTTCATGTTATGGAGGCACAGTGTGAGCACTCAGGTCGCATCAGAGCATCGGGCGGTATAGTGTGAGAGTACATCGTGACCTACCAACTTCTAACCCCTGCGAGTCAATCGTGCAGTTTGAGCAGGAGCTGAATAACGTGACTGAAAAAAATCGCACAGTGTTTGCCCAGCTTTAGGTGTACTGTCATCCGAGACTTGCACCGCAGAGTCGGCGTTTGTTCCCCTGTTGGCCATGCTTCTTGTTGTGGTCATCTGTTGTCTTCCGGTATTTTCTCCGCAAGCGACCTTTCCTCGACCAATGAGATGAGCGGTAATCTGAATTGTCATACTCGAATTGTCATAAGTGTGCTGTCAGCTCATTGGTCACAAAGCAGGAGAGGGGCTGGGAATTATGTTTTCAAACAAAGTGTTAATTCCATAAACATTTATAGACTACTTTTGATTCTCACTGTATTACGGGACAAAGTGCGTCCCTTATTAGCTCAATACGGGACGTGTACTTTTGTTTCGAAATACGGGACAATTCCGTATTTTAAGGGACGGTTGGCAACCCTACCTGTACCGCTTTGCCCCAAGTTATGCATTTTAGGCTTGTATCCAGATGACTGTACCCTGTCTTGTGAGGAAAGAAAAATGGTCGATCTTTGTTTGTTACAGGCCAAACGCTGTATCGCCTTATGCTGGAAGAATGTTGGTTGCCCCTCTTTTAACCACTGGTTAAATAACTTAACATCGAGTTTAGCTCTTGAGAAACTGACCTATATTGTTAGAAAGAAGGCTTCTGAATTTTACAACATCTGGAAGATATTTTTGGATCTACTGAGGAGTGGGGATGTGGGGGGGGGGGGGGGGGGGGCGTGGGGATGTGGGGGCGGTGAGTGAATAAGACAACTAGATAATGGATAATGTCTGACTTGCTGTTGGGAATATACTATGTAACCTATATTATGATTTTTTTTTTTTTTTTAAATTGTATTTATTTGTATGGTTTAATTTATTTAACTATGCATTTATTTGGAACCTTTTAGGATTAACACTTCAATTATCGTTATTACTATTATTATTATTATTAGTGTTGTTATTATTATTTTAATGACTGCCATACGTTCATTTTATGTTGGTGTTGATACTGTTGAAAAAACAAAAACATACGTTTAAAAAAAAAAAACAAAAAAAAAAACTGCATAGAGTCAGCTACTTTTTTTTTGGATAAACCAAACATTTTATTGAGAATTGTCACAACGGGAAGTATCAAGAAACACTCCTGTACAACATCCTTCTTAATCCTCCTCCTCATCGTCAGCTCCTCCAGCTCCACCCTGGCCCTTCTTGGCGTTCTTTCTCTTGACGCGGCCTGGGCGTCCACCGCCGTACGGAGACCTAAGGGAAAAGTCGATGTGCTTCTGGCTGTCCAGGCGAACCACAAAAGAGGGGATATTCACCACCTGCTTGCGCACACTGCCAAGACAGACAATAAAGGGAGGACTTTAGAAAATGTTGATGCATCTTCCAGCTGCACTTAAGAGTTGTCTTTGCAGTTTAAAAGCTGAAAAAGCTTTCAGGGTGGGAAAAGTGTGAATCTTTAATATTTTACATGTATAATTTACTGCAGGCTTCATTGACGAGGAATTCTTGACACCACAGGAAATCTGAACTTATGACTTAAATCATCAGCCTGAGTACTTCATATCCAATGCTGTAGTGAATACTACAATTGCCCGAGGTGCAATCCCCCATACCTTACCTGACGGCCACAACACCGTGGCACTGTCTGCGCCCTCGGCGGCAGGATTGGCTCTGGGCAATGTCTACTGACAAGGTATACGGTTTTGATACCGAATTGACCTTGATGAAAATCTTAACTGTTGTCAACAGGGTGTGTTACAGGTTGGTGGTCCTCTGATGGAAGAGGAAGCATCGACAGGTTCTCATGAGTCCATCAAAAAAACCAAAACAAAACAAAAAAAACCCCACTGAGCCCGTTATGTGTTGCTTTGAGCTTACCGAATGTGCCTCTGGCGGATAAGGACACGAGCGTGGTGGATGCTCTTGGCAAGTCCAAGCTTGAAGACCTGTGTCTGAAGCCTCCTCTCCAAGAAATCCTCGACCTTCAGGCCCAGGATATAATCGAGCTTCATCTTACCCTCATCGAGCACACCGATTCTCACCAGACGCCTGAGCAAAGCGTTACCTGGAAAACCACACGTATACACAAAACGTCATTTAAACATACAACCACAGAGACGTACTCAAAAATCTATGCAGAGCAGAAATATTGGCCTCATTGACGAGGAATTCGTGACACCATGGTGAAGTCTGACACTTTATATATTTAAATCATCGGCCAACACAAACCAGCTTCAACTCATCCTACCCACCTTCAAACAGACGCTTTGGGTCCTTCTCATCCAGAGTGAGCAGCTCTCTGGCAGCCTTGCGGATCTTGGCAAGGGTGAACTTGACCCTCCACACCTCACGCTTGTTCCTCAGCCCATACTCGCCTTAAAGGGAGATGAAACGCCGTAATCAGTTTAGTATACCTCATTAAAGGGTATGCCTTGAAATATATATATGGACGGAAGTTATGAAAATGAAAACATACCAATGAGTTTCAACTCCTGGTCGAGACGGGACTTCTCGAAGGGGCGGCGGGGGGTGACATATGTCTTACGACAAACCCAGCTTCTGGCAACGGGCATGATGGCTTATAAGTGCCTGCAAAACCAAGAAATTACAATGAGGGGGACGCTACATATAAGATTTATACCATTTTACACTTTTAATAGGTTATTCAAGGTTGACATGTTATTTGAATCTTGTGCACAGAAGACATTTTAAAGGCAAACATTATGCACGTTCAGCAATAACTCGTTACAATTTACAACTAAGACAATCAAGTCAACCTCAAAAAGTAGAGTCAGTTTAATTAAGCCAAATAGGCTCTCCATCTGTCAGTCTAGTTCCGTTTTTCAAAGCGTTTACTGAATAATTAAAAAAAAAGACATTAACTTTTTACCAGGCTAAAGGGACCTACAACCGTCACTATTACTTCCATGCTTCAACTGTATCGGTCAGATTTGCCACACGATCGTACGGTTTATGAAGACAAGGGTAATGTGTAAGGACCGAATTGACTAGAAACACTGATACATCGGATGCGCTTCATTAAATGTTTCTGAAACTACAATAAATCGCGTATAAACGTTTAACAGACCGGGCATCCGTAAGACTAGGCCGCAGCTACACCGCACCACGTTGTTTAATGTTAGCAGCTAGCATTAGCTTAAGCGCTTTTCGTTTAAAAACGCTTTAAAAAAAACATGCAGGTCTTCAATCGGCACAGGCATAAGTTTAGTTTCATGTCCTATGACTGTTTTTCAACGTGGAGGTCCAAATACACTCGGTTTGTATTGCTGGTAAGGATGAGGATGGTAACCGTACCTGTCTCGCTCAGGCTCGCGCAGTAAAGAGGAAGTTAAAGGAAGTCCATAATCATTTATAGGGCCTGCGAGCACACTACATATCCCATGATGCCTCTCACCGCCCAAACGGAAGTCGGGCCCGCTGGGTTTGTCGCTCTCTGTTGGTCAAAGCGAAGAGCACAACCTGAACACATGGAAGAAGTTAAGATGAAGTTTGTTTATGCGCTTGAATCACGAACAGGCCTCATGTTATTACATAGATGGTATAACACACAGCTTCAATGTGCACAGAGAGGCGGGAAAGGCCTGCTTCTTTCACTCTGCACAGAGGTTTGACTGAGTGGTCACAGATCTCCTCTTACAAAGTGAGAGTGAGGGAGGTAAGGTGGTAAACTCAGAGAGAAGGACATGGGTGACTATTTATATAACTCTGAAATGGGACCCTGACCATGTGTTTCTGTCTGTCAGGCTGCATGATCAACTGATGGACACACAGAAGCTCACTGGCTTTCTCTTTCACTGCTCTAAATCCCATCTTTTCCGGGTGTTTTGGGGGTTTCCCTTGTGTTTTCTTGCTTGACTTCATTTTCGAGGTGAAGCAAAAGTCTTAAGCGTGGTCTTTTTTTCCCACCTCCCTCACTTTCTTGGAGTTTCTGTTTCCTTCATTTGGGATTTTTCCTCCCTTTTTAAAAAAAAATTCCAGCCTGATCGCCTGCTCTTCTGTGTGTACATCAACCCTTCCTTTCCCCCTGCTCTCCTTTTCCTCCCATTTTCCTCCGTTCCTCATCTCCTCGTGTGTCGTTTTTGGGCTATGCTCTCCTCACCCACTGTGATCCTCCAGCCTTATGGACTCCCCGTCTACCCACAGGCAACCACATGCTACCCCAGCATAGTTCAGGTAAACTTCTTGATTTACACTGTGGCCAGACATTATCACATAAATACTGAGATTTTCCCCCCTAGGGAACATCCCTGAAATCATCTACTGGGGAACTATAACTTTATGCAACAAAATAATATTATTTATTATTACAATTCTTAATCTCAATGTCAGTTATTTTGCATTTCTAGAGCTCTGGTTGTTATTTATTCTTTTATTCACCCAAATACTCACATTAAGAAATATAATCAAATAATTGGACATTTAAATCAGCACCTTTGTATGATTTTGCTTAATGATTAAACTAAAAAGATCTTATTCCTATTACCAGACAAAATCCCTGTATTTTGTAAAACTTAAAACATTTTCCAGTGAGCAGAAGAAGCCAAAAGGCCCTAAGTCACAGTTTAATCTAATTCAGTCTATCGATGCATTGCTTAATATGCAACAGGATCTGTGTGAAGTGTGCTAGTTGTGAAATGTCTTATTTATTCACTAGTAAGGACATATTAGTGGTTATCTTTAGTCCACCAGCAAGTGTCCCTGACATGCCACTAATGCCACAGCTCATTTAGTATCTCTCTACCTTGTCTCTGTGCTTCACACCAGCTGTATTTTTAGCCCTCCTCTCCTGAGCAGATAATCACAGGAAGAGGGTCTGTCACCTGTCTTTTGTCCTGTAGTGAGCTGTGCTTAAGATAAATGTGTGAAACCAGCCTGTTGTGCATTTAAATGTTGAATATTAGGCTCCTCCGGGGTAACCTTGACTTATTTCATAAGATTCAGAGAGCTGTTTATGGAAAACAGATGCAGAGAGAATTGTTATTTGAAGGTGACTGGCACTGAAGTAAATAGTCTGAAGCCCCAGCTAGATCTTCCAAGATTCAAGAACTTTATTGTCAGTGCAACAATATACACAGTATACAGCGTACCGAAATGCTCGAATCCTTCACTTCAATCCAGCAATTGTTCCCTTTTTAAAAGTGTCATATTTCCAAGTGCTGGGGAAATTCCTTTATGACTGATGTGGAGCATCTGTTTTAACACAACATTTGGCAGCTTGTAAAACTCCTCTCTCCTCATTATCAGCAATCTTTTCTTCTTCTTTTTTTTTTTATCAGCAATATAAACAAAAAGGCTGTCGTGTCGCTCAATAGGAGGAACCGGGATGTGCAGAATGTGCAGATGGATGGATGAAAAAAAGGAATATTGTGTTACACTTTAATAAGCTACATGTTGCTAACATTTGTAACTCAGCCAGCACCAAAAGGCCACATCTGCAGTCAGCTTCGTCTTGTGTAAATCCCATGGCAACTGTCCCAGCAAGCACCTGGCTCCGAGCCGTCGACCTCTGACCGGAAGCCAGCAGCTGAGGAAGGAGACGAGCGAGAGAGGGGGAACAAATGGCAATGATAATAAAAAACAAGCCCGTGAGGAGTCTCATGTTGAGACTGTGGTGCTGAATCAGACACAGTGGCTGGTTAGTTAGTTAGTCTGTAAGGTGGGGGGAGAGTTGACAGTGATATCTAACAGATGCATTTTCTTCGCTCAACATCGCTTTTATATCTCGGAGGAGGGTCGGAGCAGCTAGATCGTCGTTTCTTCTGATAAGTAGGACAGAGTGCAGGTGCAAGTTGTGTCAACATATTTGGAAACATGTTCCAGCTCCAGTGCGAGAGTTAAGAACGGCCTCAGAGTTGGACGGCGCCTCAATACCTATCTTTCAGCTCTGGTTCAAACTTAAATATTTCTCTTGAATAATGAGTAAGAGCTGCAGATGAATCATCTCCATCAACTTTTCCTCATTCAGTAATTATCAGGGTGAAGCCTGCTTGAATGTCAAATCTGGTTTGTTGAGAGTGCACACTTTATTAAAAATCCTCCTCCAAACCAACAGAGAGTGGTCAAATGAAATCCTCCAAGCCAACAAGAGTCTGCCTGACAACCATTTCCTTGCTTATACAACCAGTTTAACAGCCAGCAGAGCTATGCCAGCCATTATGAGCTGGCGTGGGATAGAGTTTTTTTTAATCGTGACTCCTTTAAATCCTGAAGGCAGCTGACACACTTGTGGCATTTTGCTTGTAAGGTAACTCAGGGTATCCTCTGATCCAGTGATTAAGTGAAAGTATCAGTGCTCTAATAGAAATATTCCCAGTTACTGTGGGGGAATCCTCACAAATGTGAGGATTTTCCAGGATTGTCTTCCAGAATAAATGTTCTTAGATTTGTGAAGTCGTATCCGGAAGCCAAGACAAAATAATTTCATCTGAACATTGTGCTGCAGCATTATTGTACATCTTTAAATGAGGACTGTCCACCATCAGAATGAACATACGGGCTCTATACATTATCTTCATGATCAGCACAAACCTTCATGTGGTTGAAACATATCATGTCACATGTGTCTGAAGTATTAAGATGGAAAAGTTTAGAGTACGAACAGCTCCAATAGTAAGAATCTGCCACTCAGTGTTACTGTTGCGATGAAGTCCTTGGAAAGTTTTCCCTCCTGTAAGAACTCCCTGTCTCCTGAAAGTCTGAGAAGGCCCGTCACAGATATCTCATCTGTTTATACAAGAACTGTTGTGTTAAATGCTTCAGCTGGAAGTCCTAACACAAGATATAAAGCAATAAATCAGAAAGTTTAAATACACATATAACAGTACAGAAGGCGGCATATATACAACATATATGTAGACAGTCAGTGTGAAGAGGTGAGGCTGCACAGACTGTGTTTCTTAGTCTCCTGGTGTGTGACACGTGGACTCATATCTCCTGCCAGACGTTGTCAGGGAGTGCAGACTGTCATGTTGATGTGGTGGGATCTTTAACACTATTGAATCACTGATGCATCTCGGCCTTCCTGAAGCATGGCTGGGTCCAAAACGAGGCGGCGGTAGGTTTATAGTATAAAGCAAGCTCAACATCAGAAATTCAAGTGTAAGCAGTATAAGTATGCTGTAGTCTGACAGCTGGGTAAATGTGTTCACTTTGTTGTTTTTTCTGTTGTGTGGTCATGTTGTAGTAAGATCAGCGAAGCACTTCACTCGCACCCAACCCAAACATTGATGTCATTATTGTGCTTGTGAAGTCCTCTGTTTCTTAAAAGGCAACTGAGCCACTCCACACAACACAAAGAGAAGTAGATGTTCATGAAAATGTCTCTGAGGTAATAAAACCGTGTCTGTCAGGGCCGATATTCTCGGAGGCGACATTTAGCACGATGCACCCTCAGCAGGAGCACACACATTCATAAATACTTAATCCTGGGGGGGAAGCTCCGTACGCTTTCTGTGTTCATGAGTAGGTTAGAGGGGCCCTCTGGGCTCTTTGTGGGAGCAACAAGGTGACTGAAAGTTACAGATGTCCACAGCTGGTGTGGAACACCTCCCCCACCCACAGCCACCCCCCACCCCCGGTCACTTTTCCTCTAGCAATCATTTGATGATTGGTGGATGGGTAGAACTTATGGTGCGGTGGGCGGGTGGTCAGCTGGCATTAAAAATGCGGCAGTTGTTAGACAATGCATCAGAGATCGAGGAATGCAGTAAGGGGGTAAGACCGCTTTTATTTCTCTGCTTTTTACCTCACTTGAATGGAAACTGCGCAGGAGTTTCCTCCAAACCACTGCTTACACTTGGTTTGGAGGAGGTCCTGTTTTCCTGTTTAATCTTGTTTTTCTCATTAAAGGTAGTTTGTTACGCATTTAAAAAAAAAAAAAGTTTTTAAGTAAACAGTTGTTTAATTAAAATGGATATTAGAGATTCTAAAGTCTATGAGACTTAAAACATACCTGTGGCTGTTGAATCTGATGAGATTCCAATAATTTTACATGACATTGTACTACATAAAGTCAACATTTTGGACATAAATATTGTTTTCAAGTGCCAAATCTGTCATTTGTAATGGGAAAAACAGAAAGAGTTAAATTTAACAATGAGCTCCACGTTTGGCATTAAGAATGAATCAGTTATTACAATTGTGAGAAATGTCTTAATATTAGAGATGTTTTTAATTATATCTATACTTGGATGTTGCTTTGGATAAGCAAAAAGAAATGTAGTGTTTAGGACTGGTCATCAGATGTATTTTTCAAGGATAATTTACTATTTCTTTATTACCACACACAAAAAACAAACTCACAAAAGGCAGTTATTTAAAAAAGAATAGGTAAATATATAAGGTAATTTATAGTGACCTCTTCCAAACACTGCAACCTACCAGTAAGCTTATTTAGCTTTGTATTTTGTCTTACTATTACTGTTAAAAACATCTTTTGCTATGGTTATTATTATCAGATTATTTAAGAGATTTCACAGCATTTTACTCCTTCTGACAGTTAAACTGATGTGTAAAATTGGGTGGAACAATCATTTATTGTGGTATTTGTGTATCTGTCATCTTCATTAAAGATCACAGTGTCACTGCAGCGTGTTTATGCAGTTTGTTTTATTGTAAAAACAGAAGATCAACAACAACATCTTGTGTTTCGTTTGTTTACATCTACGCTGTCATATTCTGGCATGAGTGGCTCATTCGTCTCCCTCTTCCTCTTTTCCTCAGGGGGCCCCCACTCAGGAGGCTGCCCCAGGCAGCGCAGACCCTGCCCTGCCTCAGGTCTATGCCCCGCCTCCCTCTTACCCCCCACCAGGTCAAGGTCCCCCAACATCCGCCAGCAGACTGGCAACTCTCGACTTTAGCTCTGCACATCCGAGCTCAGAGTACCAGGAACATCCCCAGCTCAGAGTCTATCAGGGCCCTCAGCACGATGGGGGCGACTCTCTGACATCTGGCAACACGGTAAGAGCGGTCTGTGACAAATGTTGATGTTCCAGGCCAATAAAACATGATCGTCAGTAAGTCGACAGGTAGCACTTTCACATGTTCTGCAGAGCAACAGGCCCAGATAGGGTTTCCTTCTATATTTAGAGCCCCATGTCCACCGCGGTGTCCTTGTATGGAAATGCCTGTCACCCTCTGTGGAGCAAAATGTCGAGGCAGCTGATAAGGGATTTATTGATGAAAATAAATGCCCACTTTTCCTTTCTCCCTCCCCCAGGTCTCATTTAAGTGTCAATAAAACTGATCACCTTTCCAGATCGCCGCTCGAACTTTGTGCTGATACTTACAGTTTACAGTTTAAGCTATCTGAAGGATGTTTATAAAGTCCATGTCAGGCTTTTGTGATTTGTCTGATGAAATCATTTCTGGTACAGGATAAACAATGATTACATCTTTAAAAATGTATCAACAAATGGTTTTTGAAACTAAAGAGAATTTTTAATAGATAATTTGTGTCTTCATTCTGCTACTGCGATAAGATTATTTCAACCTGTTTACCATCAAATTTGCTTTACATATTCTTTTAAAAACCAAATTAATCTTTTATTAAATCAACGGAAGAAACCTGCATTATAATTTTATCCTCAGTTGAATCTAAAGTCATTGCTCTGCAGCTGTTCCTGGCTGGTTGCGTAGATAACCCTCGTGTTTATTACCTCAAATGTTTCAGTGTAATCTTGCCGGTGGTGTGGCAGCAGTGTCCTTTACTCATACTGGCAGTTACCACACTGATGAATTTCACTGACACCCTGTGGTCTCTGGTTGCTGCTGATCTCTTTCTGTGTGTGGCCTGCACCACTTCAGCATCGGTGCACTGTGGGAGCGTCTTTAATTTCCATTTATATTGTAAGATAAAGACCCTACAATAACAGAGAACACATTAATGCACAAACAGGTCACACTGGCCTCAGTCTTTATGAGCTGCCTGATGTTTCCTCTTGATTTTGAATGAAATAACTTGATAAAACGATGAGGAATTGTTGTTACAACAGGCTACTAATCTGCTGGAATCTTATGGAAATTGTAATAAACTATATTATACAATTACACAGTTCAGAACTTGAGGGACTCTCTAGAATTTCCATCTTGTGCTGCCATCAGGTTAAAATCAAAGTGATTTTTTTGTTAGCCTACTTGCAGAATAATGACCACCAGTAAGCTGTAGGCTACTTGCATTATTCCTAATTAGCAATTTGAATTCAATTTCAAGCTCATTTACAATAACAAATTCACAATAACAGTTGCCTCAAGGGCCTTAATACTGTAAGCTAAAAACCCTGCAATATGAGAGGGAAAAAACCTTTTTAGCAGGAAGAGACAGCCAGCAGAACCAGGCTTTACAGTTTAAAAGCAAAATTTACCATGCCACTCTCACTGAATTGATTAAAAAAACAGCAACACACACGAGAGAAAGTTTGTCTTTTTTAAATAATGTAATATTTTGACTCACACTGCCTGCAGAGACCTATTGTCACTTCCCAGGTCTGTAATTGAAAAAAACGTATTTATTATTTTATTTTGAAAAAACTTATCTTAACCATGTAAAGCCTGAAATAAATATTACCCTTAAAATTAGAAGCCATCTATGTCCACTGTAAGCGACCATCTTTGAACAGGGGCAATGGTTTACGACACCATCTATAATCCAGTTTTGAGTTCCCTCCCCAGAAGCCTTAGCGCCCACTCACACCCTGGGCCATCTGACCTCAGGAAATCGCATGATAAGGTGGGGCCAGGTTTCACAATGAGCTCACCTGAAACTCTGGCTGATTGGGACCCACACCCGTTTTCACACCTTGGTTCATGTGATTAGAGGATCATCAGGGGGTCCTTTTGTCCCTCTTTGGGGGTCACTCCCACTGGGTTTAAATCTGGGACTCTCCACCATTTGACCTTAGAACTGAAGAAGCTTCTCGGATGAGAGGTGAAACGTCTTCAAGCAACTTAAAGAAGTCCAGACGCTTTTCTTTGCAAGCTCCTTTGACTACCCTTAAAATTCTATTTTCTAAAAACTGGATTGTTTAGTAAACATCCTGACAAAATATAAAAAATATATTTTATTTTTTTAGTGCATCAGTGTTTGATTCATCGGGCTGTGATTGCAGCCATTCCCCAACTCTGTGAATGGTACTCATGACCATTGATCATTCGTCCTTGATCAGTGGTTGTTGATCAATGACAATTTGCATATTAATGCTCAAGGAACTGACATCACAGCCCACTGTTTATTCAGTGGTGCTAGTTTCAGTCATTATACAAATGTACTGTTTATAAGGTTGGGGAAACCTGCAGTCAGCTGAGACTGAAGAAGTCACCTGGATGAGTGACGAAACGTTTCTCCCACTGAAAACGGTTCATCCAGATGAACAGAACCAACCTTTTGGGACCTTGCAGAAGTGGTTACTTGAAGATGTGATTTCACCTTGGAACAGGTTTAAATATTCTTAACGGATTAGCAGATTTTTTTTTTCTTATTCATGAAGACATGAGTTATGTGGTCAGAGATGTGTGTGACTGTTTTGTTTTTGCAGTGCAGAAGTCTCCTTCAGACATGGAAACATCTACTCTGACACACGCAGAGCCGTCTGATCTGTGTGGCAGGTCAGCTCTGTGTCCTGCTTCTCCCTTCCTCCTCTCATAAATGGTGTTTTATGGCCCCGTTTATATATTTTATCACTAGAGTCCCAGACATACTCGGGTCCGTGATGATTTTCGGGGAAAGTTGAGACGTCGCCACGGAGGGAGGGGGTCAAAAAGGGGGGGGCGGGGTGAGGCTGACCGGATGATTCCCCCCCCTTTCCCCCGTCTGAAATATCGCTCAGGTCCAGAACTCAATCCTGCATCGTGACAATGACACCACCACCCAACTCAACCCTCTGTACCTCTGTCCCCCCCCCCCTCCACTCTGGCCTGTATGTGCGTGTGTGTGGGTCTGCTGTCTACAGTTGAAGCCACATCGAGCCAGTGTAGTGTACACCAGTAGTAGCCTGTGTGCATTTATATGTCTGTATGAATGTGTTTCTGTACCTCTCTCTGTCTGTCTCCTTCTTATTAATGATGCCCCCTGACGAACGACTTTAACCTTTGGCAAAAAAGCAGCACCGTGACCCCCCACCCCACCCGTCCCCCACTGACCCTTCAGTTTTAAACTCTGTCCCCTTTCTGTGCACCTTCTTTGCCTTGTTTACTGAAGCCTTTTTCACTCCTTATCTGCCTCGTGGTACTAGACTGCTAATACTCAGGGCTTGGGAGTGTAATCTTATTTCCATTAGAGTAGCACATCTCCCAGTAATTTTTCTTTTTCGCGTTAATTTTTGTGCTCCCTGCTCCTCCTCTTCCTTTTGTTTCTTGCTGCTGAAGCTCACTGGTTTTAGTTTGTTGCCCTTTTTTGCAGATTTTCTTTCAAATCTATATATTTTTAACCACTTTTCTTGCAATGGTTGAACAATGCTGGTTGGCCAACACACCTGCACACACATATATATATATATGCACATACATGCACACACACTAGCATCGTGGTGCATTGTGGGATAGTGAATGTTTTGGTTTTGGCACATTAGTTCTTGAATTTTTCTGCATGGGGCAGTTTATATAAGTTAATCTAGCACAGGTATGTCTTTAATACTAAGGTAAAACAAGTAGTTGTTAGAGCCACTGTGGGAAACTTTGAGTTAGAGTCTGAAAACAGCTTAAAACAACTTCTCACTCTTCACGACGGCTGGAATGAGCAGTTTTAATACCAGACATTTGGCGTTTATTGTTAGCGTCACTGTCCTAATCTCCTACAGGCATGTATTCAACGACGCCTCACTAAACTGGAGCCCCTTCCACGCCTCCTTACATTTGCTTGAGAAGGTTCACTGGTTGCTGAATGCTGGTTGAACTTGGTTTGGTTCACTTGATCTCATGAAAGTGATCTTTGAGCTTTAATGCCATGTGATGCTTACGCAACTGGAGTTTTTACCTAAACATGAAATTCTCTGGAACATGTTGAATTTGTTGAATTTACTTTGTTGTTTGTTTGTTTTTCTCTTTTCCTTCTTTGCTTTTCTACTGATGCCCTCTCCCAATTTTTCTTCACATCTGTCCCACCTCATTCACACCCTCTCCATCTTTTGTTTTCCATCTTTTTTTGTTCTTCCCGTCCATTCTTCCTCTATCCACTTGCTTGCCTCCTCCTCTTCCTCTGCCTCCTTGTCCTGTTTCGTGCTTTCTCACTGTCAGGAGGACTCTTTGGTCCCCGTGACCTCTGACCCCCAGTCTCTCAGTGTGTCCGTGTCATCGGGGGGCGGGGCAGGAAGCGGTAGCGAGGAAGAGGGGTCAGGTAAAACCCAACCGAAACGCCTCCATGTCTCGAACATCCCCTTTCGCTTTAGAGACCCAGACCTCCGCCAGATGTTTGGGGTATGACAGTCACCTCGTTTCTGAGCTTCACACATACACAGAGCCCATGTTTTCATGTTGAATCCAACAATTTCCACTCTGTGAAAATTGCTCTGACACTTTCAGCAATTTGGCAAGATCCTCGATGTAGAGATTATCTTCAATGAGAGGGGGTCAAAGGTGAGCAGCTCAGAAATATGATCAGTGCTTTTAAACCAACGTGGGAATCATTCATCAGTAAACATATAACCGTGCAAACACACAGGGCTTTGGATTCGTCACTTTCGAGAATGCTACCGAGGCTGACAGAGCAAGAGAAAAGCTGAACGGGACAATTGTGGAAGGGAGGAAGATCGAGGTAAAGCGAGATTTCCCCATTTCTTTTTTAAAACTAGAAAACAAACATGCAGTTTTGTTTTACCCAGAGAGAGAAAAAAAATGGCCACCTCACTATAAATGTATTTATGACCCTGTAACTTCCCTTGGACATTATACCTAAGTGATATTTATTGATCACATGGCTGGAAATCACGCAGCTTTTGTGTTGTAGGTTTAACTTTCTGATTCCATGATTATCCTTATTATTTTATCCCCAGGTTAATAATGCCACTGCACGAGTAGTTACCAAGAAACCCCAAGCGCCTCTCGTGAACGGTGAAATCTCAAGTAAGAAACTTCTCATTAATATTTGGGTCCTGACTAATCTTTGGAGCTTGTTTTTAATAGAGGCCTTGTTTTTGCAGCTTCCGGTTGGAAGATCAACCCAGTCATGGGGGCCATGTACGCACCTGAGCTCTATACAGGTAACTAAAGGTTTCCCTCTTTCATGCTGACATATTGCTCTGAAGAGATGATCAGCACTGCCATTTCACTCCTCCTGCTACTTTTTTTCCTCTCCTCTATTTTAGTTGCCAGTTTTCCGTACCCTGTAGCGACTCCTACGCTGGCCTACCGCGGTTCAGCGCTGCGTGGTCGGGGTCGAGCTGTCTACAACACAATTCGCTCCACTGCAACCACACCTGCTGCTGTCCCCACCTACCCTGGGTAAGACTCTGAGCACCGGTGTCGGCTTTATATCCAATTACTTTCATTTTGATAATGTTTTATTCTTTTTTTTTCAGGGTTGTGTATCAGGATGGACTGTATGGAGCAGAAGTCTATGTACGCAGCTGAACTCTACTCATATCTTTACTTTTTTAATCAGTCAATCAGTTGCTGCTGCTTTATTGTTGCTTCATCTTTCCCATGCAGGGCGGATACCCTGCAGCATACAGAGTGGCTCAGTCAGCATCTGCTGCCACAGCGACCTACAGTGATGGGTAAACAGACAAACAATGTACACAAAGATGAATGTTCTTGCTCATTCTGATGCTGTGTTTGAGCTTCAGCAGTACCACTGAGCAGCTGTGTGCCTAATAGTATATACCGCTTTTACCTGAGCAGAAACACAAAACCTATTTGGAGCATTTCGGCTATTCCCATGAAAATGTCTTCCTACCTACACAGAGCTCACTCTTTGAACTCAAACTTGGCTTTTGTAACTTTTATCAAGATAAACACAGCTTTTGAAAATATTCTGCCTTGTGCCAGGAAGTAAAGATCTGGATTTTCTCAAACAGTCAGGAATTTATCTTGTAACATTTACTGTGAGTGGACACAGTATGTAAAATAAAAAACCTCATTTTTTTGTTCCTGTGTAGCTCAAAGATCCCACCTGAGATTACGTTCTTGTTTTTATCTCAAGGATTTTATGGGCCTGGTTAAGCAGCTTTAAATTAACCAATAACACACAAACTGCTAGTAGAAGAAGAAGCTTTCAACTGCTCCCTTAGTCACAAGGGGTCGTCACAGTGGGCAGATCCACATGTTTGTTTTGGCAGATTTTTATGCCGGATGGCCTTCCAAACACAACCTCAAAGGGATGTGTGGCTCTTCCAAGGATAACAATATCATAATAACACCCAAAGTACTGTTTTTGTAAGATACTTCAGATATTATTCAGTACCAAATGTGCTTTTGATTGGTTTCCATCACATAACTTATTACAGTGCTGGATGCTCACATTAATCATGGCAGAATATTCACATAATGTAAAAAAATTCACATATATGCCTGACTTCAGTTGGCTTTCATTAATCATAAAGAATTTGCAGAATTTCATTTGCAGATAAATTAATAAGAAACAAAGTTTAATTGGAGTCGTGATATTATTATTTTTTTAAACAGATATGGACGGGTTTACGCTCCAGAGGCCTATCACCACTCAGTCGGACCAACAACGTATGGGGTCGGTACAATGGTGAGCAGCTATCAGAGTAAACAGAGCTTAATCTGAGAAATACATCACGGTGGTTAACTTGCACCTTTCACCCTACTACTGTCAACAGGCCAGTTTGTACAGAGGAGGATACAACCGCTTCACCCCCTACTGAGGCCCGGTGAAGGGCGGGGTCGTCGGGCATCTCTGTTGAACTTTGGGACACTGCAGGGCAGATTACAATAATCCTTAAAAACAACCTCGGAAATGTGGCACACGTGGTGTCACCTCCTGTCTCCATCACAACCTCTCTTCGGGAGACTAAACAGACTGAAGGTTAAAATACTGTAGGACCCACTTACCATCCGCTCTGCTGGAGAATACGTAGGAGACGCTGTCGCTTGAAACCTTTTAATGCTTTGCTTTTTTTTTTTTTTTTGGATAAGTGGTTAAAAAAATACTGTGAGATTCTTGTGTTTAATAATTTGGGATTTTTTTTTCAGGGGTCAAACTGTGCAAAAAACATTTTGTACAATTTTAAATGATTTATTTTTGTTGGCATTTATCTACTGAGTGTGTGTGTGTGTGTGTGTGTGTGTGTGTGTGTGTGTGTGTGTGTGTGTGTGTGTGTGCGGGAATGTCTGTGAGTTTCAACATCAAGAGAGCGATTTGGCTGCGACACTGATATTGCAACTAAAAGCACAGAAATAATGTTTATCAGCTGGACTTATTTTTATTTCTAACAATCTACCTCTAAATCTACATGTTTAGCTTTTCATACAGCCGTTACATTTAATCCTTGTTTGCAGTTTCTTGAGTCCTTTCCTACCTTTCTGTTCATAAATACTAACACAGTGTAGTTTCTGTTTTCTGGCTTCACTCCTTGCTACCTTGCTTGAGCTTTGATGACCGGAGGGTCACTGTCCTGTATTTTCTCCCTCTTTTCTCCTTCATTACTGCTAAATGACTTCTTTTCTTGTATCAGTTAGTTCTTCTTGGCTTTGTTTTACTCTATTCTGCTTTGTTTGATGTTTACCTCTGAATAAATCAGACTTTTTTCTCCTCTATCTCTTCTGTTCTTTATTCTGCTTCTCCTCACTCCCTGGGTTTCTGGTTTTTCTTCTGTGGCAACGCAACATTACATCGACAAGGCTATAGAAAAAAAAACCCCAAACAAACCCTTCTTTTATTTTCTTTGTGTGATTTCACTGCTTACTGTTTAGTTGCATCATTCTCATATTTTTCCCTCCTCCTTCTAACACTCAGTGCCAGTATTCATGCTCTACATGTATGAAAACCATCCTGGGCCTGTTTTCTATTTTCTGCACATTCTAAACTTCCAGATTATTGGCCTTTGTTTCATTTCCTTTGTAAGTTTCACCTCATGTGATAGATCAGCAATGCATTTTAATCTTTTCTTATTAAGTCTTATAAGTGTTTTATGCAACAACTTCTTTACTCCACGTTTGTTTCCTCGTGTGAATTTCTTCTGTACCGTTTCGCTGCTCTGCTTCTGCCTTTTTTCTTCTTAGTAGTATTTCTTTTAGCGTTTAGTCTTTTTCGTTTGCCAGCTTTCTTGCTATTTTTAAACTGAACTGTCCTTTGCCATTATATGCCTTTTGCTGTTTGCATGACAAAATGATTTTTTTTCCTGCTGCACTTTCTACATCTTTAACCTTCCACACTAACTTTTTTCCAGCTGCTCTCAAGGATTTTTAATCTGTGTTGGTTAAAGTAAAAACTATCACCATATGAATGAACATTAAACCATCGTGCTTCGTCTGCTAGCTGATCTGCTTTATCACAGATGCCATCATTCAACATCTTCATAATAAACTGTTTGCAAGCAACTCTGTGCTCCACTGAACTGCTAGATTTCAATCAACTCCAGCAAAAACAAAAGACAGTATGTGCTCTCTGTATTTTTTTTTTTTTTATTAGAAGTCTTTCCAAAAGATATGTACACAATATTTACAAAATGGCAGTTTATCCTATCAGATCTATGTAGCCATGGGAATGAGGGATAGGGAGGGCACATTACAGATAGACCTTCAGCTTCAGTTGTTAAAGTGCTGCAACACAAACTATTAAAAGCACTGCAGACAGGATACAATACTTACTAGTGAGAGTTGCACACGGCAGTCACAAACATACCCAACATAAGAGGAAAAAAAAGGGTAAGAATGACAAAAGAGAAATACTGGTTAGAGAGTCAGGGGAGAGGAGAGAGGTTGAAACATCATGCAGGGAGGAGTGAAGAAGAGAAAGTGAGAAGATTCTACAAAAAACTAGTTAAAAAAAGAAAAAAAAAAGAAAAAGAAATGAACAAAGGTGGAGGGAAAGAGGGAGATGGGAGTTCTTCAAGGGTCAAAAAAGCAGTTACAAAGACTGATGGAGGTATACACCAACATAGGAGCAAAATACACAAAAATTGGGAGGGGTGGGGTATTAAATGAAAATGTGTACATTAGTTATCTGGATGATTTTTCTATGTAAAGACAAACATCCTGGGCTGTTTCAGTGCTGAAAATCTGAGACATCAGATGTATAGAATACAAGCCTGCATTAAATTAAAAAAAAAAAAAAAATTCTTACATCATTTCAGAAGAGTCACTGCTTAGCATGTGAACACAAACCTATAAACTTTATACTTGAAAAAAAAAAAGAAAAGGTGTTGGTGAGTTTTAGGTCACTATGTTCTGCATGTCCAGACATTTTATTCAATGCCAATTCAACTCTCAAGCAGCCTGCCAGTAT
This sequence comes from Aulonocara sp. 'chitande type north' Nkhata Bay, assembly GCF_057382095.1. Taxonomy (NCBI): domain Eukaryota; kingdom Metazoa; phylum Chordata; class Actinopteri; order Cichliformes; family Cichlidae; genus Aulonocara; species Aulonocara sp. 'chitande type north' Nkhata Bay. The sequence goes on along the minus strand of NC_141354.1, from coordinate 26,885,139 downwards.
AACAAACAAAAGCTAAAACATTTCTAATCAGTGGAGAGAAAAAAAATCCAACCTAACTAAATATGAAAAGTCTTATCAACAAACAACTATGCAAATGCATCTGGACACGCAGAACCCCACAGCACAAGGAAAACACGACTCGAGAGCTTTGTTTTTAAAAACTAGAACAGGTACGATGTTGCACACAAAACCATTTTAAATAAGGGCTAGCAGCAAATCCCATTAGCAGCATTTCAACATTTTCAACTTTTCATTATGCGATGCTCCCCTGTGTTTTATGAGCTGTATGGCTTCAACTCAGGCGGGTCAAACCGAGACAGTGCTCACAATTCACTCTCTCCGGCAGGCATCTGGAGGAGTTTCGCCCACTTATCCCTCCGTGTGCTCCTGCAATGCAGCAGCCTTGCAAGCTGAAGGACGAGAAGTCTGGCGGCATGTGGGAGGAGGGTTTAAGGAGTGAGGGGAGGGGGGGCAGTAAGGAGGATAGGGGAGTAAGGTAAATGAAGGGAGGGGGGGGGGGGAAGAAAGGAAACATGTTGAGATCTTTGTCATTACAAAACATATGCTGAAATCAAAGGTCAACAACGAACACATCTAAAATATATATATGATCCAGGGTCACACGTGATTCATCGACATGATTGGTCAGGAGGCAAGGTTTTAGCCACATTGGTCTGATTTGTCACTGAATATATACGAAACCAGCAGGAACCAATCAGAGAGCACAAAACAGGAAAATGTGGCACAAAACCTAAAGGGAAAAATTTCAACAACTTATTTTTCCTTCTTTTTTGGACCAATGGAGTCTGAGCATCGAGCCAAAATTGGATTTGACAACCTGTGCAACTGTGTTCAGGCTGCACTTGGAAACAGCGCTAACTGACATTTCTCCGATATAGCCACACTGAGATCACTGCATACAATCAAATTCTACTTTTTTTTTTTTTTTAACATATTCACAAATTTGTTCAATAGTTGTATGAACAAAGAAAAAACAAACAAAAAACATTCACACTTACCCATGTGTGAACAAAAAACAAAAACAAAAAACCTACACGGTGTACTAAAAAGAAATCACATCAATTATCATACAGTATTTACAAAGTATACTCTGTTAATAAGTAAACGTGGAGGTTTTACATTAAGCCTGAATCCATTCCTGTTCTTATCAATCAAAACAGGATTAAATACTCAATGTCAGACTCAATGTTCCTACAGCGGTTAATACTGATATTAATTTAGAAGAAAAAAAAAAGAAAAGAAAAAAAAAAAAGGAGGAACAATGTTGACCACCTACACGTTTTCAGCACAACTCAATTAGGACCAGATGCTTTGCTGGTGAAAAGCAACACATGGATTATTTTCCTCACACTTAGGAGCTGATCAATCACCATTTTCAGCGTAACTGAATTTCCCCACTCATTGTCTAAAGGGTTGTTAATATACCATCAATATTACTAAACTGGGTCCTAAAAAGCACAAAGTACAGAGAATCAACTCCACGGCCACTTAGAGAGCTTGTTTTTATCTTGTTTTGTTTTTTTAAATACTAAACTGAGGCTCCCATTTCAAACCTTTTGTTAAAAATTTCATATCTTCTGGGGAAAAAAATGGACATAAAAGCACTTCTCTGGACTCAAACTACTTCTTTATTTCACTGCTGTCTGTACCACTTTAAATTCATGTTTTGATTGCAATACTCAGAGACAGCAGCTTCCATCTGTGTAGTAAAAATTCTGGGATTTTAGGATATTGTTTAATTTTTTAATGACACGTGGACTGTCCAAAAATCATTACGAAGTATATAATTTAAAAAATAAAATTCTGATTCCACCGCCATAATTTTTTTTCCTTTTGCACAAGAGAATGCCAAATACTGATAAGTGATAAACCCACAAGATGTAAAACAAGTTGGGAAAAAACAAAAAAACAAACAAAAACTTGAGGCAACATCTCTGTTGTGCGGTCATCCACCTCCTTCCAGAAGAGTCCCTTTCTCTTACCAGCCTTGCGTGTAGTATACAAACCACTTTTTAAGCCTTCCTGAAGAAGCTGCAGGTCTTCCTTTGATGCTCCACCTCAAAAAAAAAAAACCCAACTAACTTTCAGCTACATCCAAGGTGTCAGCTGTGACGTCACCATTATTTTCTGAGGAACAGCTGGTGAGGATACAGAGGTGCACTGCTGCATTTGACAGGGTGAGCTGGACACCAGGTGCTGGTAGGAACTTCTACCTGAGGGTGATGGAAGCAGAACTGCACTCTGCCTGGGGCTACTCTGGAACATGAAGCTCAGCTTCCAGGTCATGGAACTTGATCTTGATGAGGAACACTTATCCGTTACAAAGTCAATGCGTATCCGAGACTTGTTTAAGTGCTGATCGACCAATTCATAAACATGAGCAGTGGATGAATAATACTAAATCAGGAACGGGACTTTAGACTTCAGTTTCTTTCACAGACCTTGTAGAGACAAATGGGAGGAACAGCCAGCTGTAGATTTGAGGAGGAAACTAGATGCGGGAAGGGCATACAAACCACCTCTTCTTTCAGGTAAATTGCTGGCATCTCTGAGTCTGTAAGAATAAAGCTAGACTTGACTTGATTTTGCAGGTCTGACTTCAGACAGTGAAGAGCTGGATGCATGACTTGAAAAGCCGTTTCCCTTTTGGTAAAAGTTGAATCTTCTGGTCTTTGAGCTGCTGACTTGGGAAGGAAAAGACATAACAACACTGTTAGCGTTGAAATCTGAAGGTGGTAACGGAACAGGAACCGTGATCTGGTTCTGTGACTTCTCAGTCACTAAGACTACTTGATCTCAGGTCTAATCTGTTCCCTCACTTATGTGGCATCATAAATGTAATGAGATGGGCTAAACTTAGAATATGTGAGTGACAGTATGTGCAGTTCTGTGCATTTTCAGAACAGTTCTTAGTGTCAGAAAAACAGATCTGCATTTTTTGGCCTGACAGAGTAATACACTAGCCAGCATCTTTCTATATGGGTGTTAGTCTGCCACTGCTCTTATCTGAACTCGCTGTGGTATCTGAAGTGCAGTGCATTGAATATGTAAGGATCCATGATGGTCCCTTAGCCACTCCTTTCACTGTGCTACCCTTCCACCCCTCTCAGGAGGCAGCCAAAGAGGCTGTGCTGGTTTTGCAGTCTATTTTTTGGGGATCAGAAGGCGTGAATGTGACTCCTAGCCCGGTTAAAAAGGCCATACAGGAGTCTAAACAAGAGAAGGCTAAGGTGGACTGCACACACTGCACTGGCAAGTCGGGTCTGAACCTGTGGACAGAGAAAATAGGCAAACGGGTCAGGAAACTGGTCAGCAATGAAGCAGCTAAAATTTACAATTAGCATGTTACTGGAGCATAACTTACGTTTTGACCATGGCCCTAAGTGCTGCCTTTCTTTCACGCTCTACAAACTTGTCAATGAGATATGAAGCCATACGCGGGGCTTCCAGGTAGAGCTTAAAGAACCGGTGATAGTTTCCTAATGCCCAAGCTGCACGAAGTGAGAGGGCATGAGCCACACAATCATCTGCCCGTAGTGCTGCGGTCAAATACACCAACTCAGTGGTTAGATCTGCAGGGGGAAGATGAATAAATGGCCAGTGTCAGAAACTGAGACAGAGAAACTTGTAAATATAGTTAAAACAAAACAACAACAAAAAAAATCCCACAATGTTCAGTGCAGTGGTGAAGACTTCCAAAAAGATCTGAGCATACCTCCAGAGTTTTTAGTAAAGATGTAATACAGCAATCTATATGCTGTAAATTCTCCAATGTTCTCTGAGGGATTGTCCTTATACAGGGCCTTCAGCTGGGTCTGGCACTGGTTGAACTCTTCATGGTCTCCCTAAAATAAATAAATAAACAGATAAGCATTCAACCAGTTTAAAACAAAAACACTTTATTACTTTTAAGTAGTCTGTAATTACTGAGGAACAACAGATTCACCTTTTCTAGAGCTATCCGTGCATGACACTCGTACACTTCCACTGTGAATTCAGTACGAATTCCTTGAACCTAGGTGCAGGTAAGAGGAATAAAATCAATGAATGAACGAATAAAATAACAAAGACATCAATTAACTTTGAAAAAATAAATAGCATTTCAGGACAACCAACCGTTAGGTCCTGTCGTATGGACTTCATCTGCTCACAGGCATATGTATAGTCCTGGTTTGTTTTCCAGTGGGCTTTCACAGCCTGCAAAGATTTTCTCAGCACCTAGAATGACAGTTAAACCATTTAAAGCCTGAATCTTGATGCCCTGTGATGCAGGGATTTAGGAGTATGTACATGTAGTGCACAGATTCAGTTCCCCTTCCTCTGTCCTTGGGAGATTTTCCTTCAATATTGTAAGAAAAAAAAATCCTTATTCAAGAATATATTTCAAAAGAATTCCTTGTTCTCTTGACAAAATGATTTTATAATGCAAGTGGACATTGTATCTGAATTTAAAAGCAAAATGCACAAGTAGAATGAGATTAAAAAAAAACCAAAAAAAAAAAACCTTGACACTTACATGCACTGGGCGCACAGTGGAGGGGTCAGGGGCACAGGTGAGCCTCAGGTAGTGCTTGGTGATGTCCTGACATGTTCCCACAATGGGGCAGTCCTCCCAACTAAGGCCCTCTTGTGTTCCATCAGGCAGGTCCAGGGCATTGATGGAGAGAACCAGAGGCTCTGAGCGAAGCTGTTTTTGGAAACGGGCTGCTCGGCTCTGCTTCTTAGCTTCTCTGTTGGGATCGTGGAAATCCAAACCAGCACTGCCACCTTTCCTCTTCTTTCCAACAGCTGAATCCTCCATGTTTCTGGGGAAAAGGTGGTATACTAACTATCAGCACCATAAAGCAACTTAAAAAGACAAAACAAAAATGTTTTCTTTCTGCTAAACAACGATACAAGACTTTATAAATTTACCGTCTTCCTCTTCCTTTTCCACCTCTTCCTCGTCCTCTCTCACCACCTCCACGCCCTCTATCCCGATCATTGCCACGACCACGCCCTCCTTTCTGACCTCGCCTTGAAAGCTGAGGTCGGAGGTCACTGCAGATGCTGCTATCTGACTGCGAGTCAGAATCACTGGCAGGAAACAAACAGGAGAACATTTGAGCTGGGAGCATGCAGGAAAACTACAATAACCAAAGAGAGGAGGAGAAATGGTTCCATACCTGCGTCTGTGCCTTTGGTTGCTGCGGTCCCTGTGCCGGCTGTGCGAAGGTGATGGTGAGCGGGAGGAGGAATTGGATGAACTAGAAGTTGGACTCCTTTGAGAAAAGATATTCCTGTAGTTGCCCAATCTGTGTCCAATACCTCTGCCTCTTGAAGCTCCAGCCACTGTGCTTCCACCACAGCCAACTGAGGTATCGGTTGTCCTCTGAGGTGCAATGCTTTCCCAACGAGACTGCTTAACCTTTAACCTAAAAAAGGAGAAGAGAAAGATGAATACAGTTTGAATGCAAAACAAAAAACAAAAGCAGAACTCCAATGCCTAAAGTAGTTACAACCACAACCTACTACTGAACTCACTCTGGCAGTGGCTCACGGGTCCAATCAATGGTGTAAGCAGAGCCATCTTTTAAGCGGTCCTGTAGAACTTCTTTCAGCACCTTCTCCGTACGATCTTTGTCTTCCTCTGTCTCACAAGCTGTGAAACAACGCTGCACATATTCCTTCATGGCTTGCGGCCAGTCCTGCGGTCTGGAGGAGAAGCATTTACATTTAAAGTCATCAAGTCATTCCCACATCAAGAATTACTGTAGACAGAGCAGTTTTCTCACCGTGCCTGAGGACCTCCAGGTGCAGCACTGGCAGTAGCAGGAGATGAAGGTGCTGGATTCAACCCCGGGGGCTGTTCGCCTGGAGGGAAAGCCTGATTGGAAACTGGGGATACCTGATAGGTCCTCTTGGGAATATTGAACTTCACAGAAGTTGTGCCAGGTGCCTCTACAAGATGTAAAAATCATAGAATTGTAACTGAAACTCACTCTCATAATAGCAATAGCAACTTATTCCTTTACATATTTTTGAATTTGGATGAACACTGCTAGACTGATCACCACAAACACTTAGTCTCCTACTCTATTTCTGCATTTAATGGCCTAACAAGTTTTTAACTTGTTTGAATATGGTGCATCTACACACTGCACTTGAATACAATGAAAAGAGGGGGATAGAATGAAAACAAAAGCAGCAACACATCCATTAAACTCTGTAATAAATCAATAAAGTTAACATTAGGAATGTAAGCTTCCCAGCAAGACAATAAACCTTACGTTTCATGCGGTGCCAGAGTTGCTGTCCTTGCTTCTGGTTTTTGTTCTTGTTGGCTTCTCCTCTGCCCAGTCCAGCTGCATACTGAGCAGGCTGTTGTTGCTGCTGGGAATTATTCTGAGATGCCTGATAGGCATTCTGAGCCTGGAAGTTTTGTCCATAGTTAGGCCTTCCCTGTGAATGATTGTAGACTTGCATCTGGTTGGGGTCTCCAGGTGGGTATGTCATACTGTTGTTGGTATTGTAAGAAGTTTGTGATGGGGGAGGGGGGTACTGGGAGTTGGGTGGTGGGGGAATGGGAGGGGGTGGTGGAGGAGGGGGGTTTTCTGAGGTGGTTGGGCTCTGGGGTGGTTGAGGAGTAGCAGGGGGAGGTGGTTGAGGTTGAGTTGGGGAGGTGTAGCTGGGGGACTGATCTTCCATTCCAGGCACTGGGGGAGGCTGTAAAAAGACAGAAAAACCTGTTTCAGCACTACAACAAAAATGAAACTTTGCAAGCATAAGCAAGCTACACATGCATCTGGAGAATAAACGCAATACTTCAAAAAAACCATATAACCTGTAACACTACTACAGCTTCAGTGGTGCCTGAATATGTGCTTATTTTTCAGGTTTCTTAATCCCAGATAAGTATCATGAATCATATTAATCATTTCTACATATAAATATTCTGCTTTACTAAGAAAATGTAGATTTTGTACCTGTCCATTAGACGTAGGAGTTCCTGGGTAAGGCCCTGGGGGTACACCATACTGATTTGGAGGATAGGCACCACCATACTGGAAATTCAGAAAAGGACATTTTATAATATTTCTCACTTTAAATTCAGTTTTTGTAAAAAGTGTAACTGTACAAAACTTCTCCAAATGAAAGCAGCAGTGCTCATATCTTTACTTACTGGCCCCATGGGGTAGTAGTAGTTATAAGAGTATGTATATCCAGGATAGTGTTGCTGAGTTTGCTGGTACCACGGATAGTACTGCTGCTGCTGCATAGCAGCAGAGTCAGTTGCTGCTGGTTGGAATTGGCCAGCCTGAAATAACAGACAAACGCAACATAGCTTCAGTGTTACCACCAGGAACTGAGAAAACATAGTCCAACACAGACAGCAATTATAGTGCAGTGTGAACATAAAACTTCACCTTTGTGAAACCAATAAAACAGTTGATAAGACACTTTAAAAAGGTTAATACCTGGGGTCTGTACTACAAGAAAGCTTCATCATACATAAGACATCTTTATGTTGTCTAGTTTTAATAAGACCATTATTCAAGTAGGATTGTGCTACTGGATGAATACTGTGGCCATTACTGTTTCTAGGGAGCAATATTTTTATTTAATTTTGGGAATTTAACAGCCTGCATCTTTGAGAATTCTTTCTGTAAATAATTAATCCGAAGAGCAATAAAAGAAGGTACTAAAAGGAACTGGCAGCAGGAGTTGAGCCAGCTATGATTTTGTTAGTTGGTGCAGTCAAGCCCCAAGGAAAGCTGTAAAACATCTGCAAATGCAGAAGCCAACAATATATTCTAATATATCATTAACAACACATAAGTCAGACTAGAACTACAATCTAGTATTGCTTATCTCATGTTTTTGCTATGTGTAGAAAGTATTTCTATATATACACACAACATAAACACAAACTCACAGTTAAATCTGATTAGGTCAGTAAGTAGGAGGTTTCAGTGCTTTAACTGCTGTGAACAATATAATTAGGTCATTATCAGTGATCACCACTGTAACCCTAAAAACCTAGGACATCCTTGCTAGTATTCAAGCTAATCCCCCATTCTTCTTCACAGAATCCCCCCCCCCCCCCTTCAATTGGCACTCTAGACTTACTTTTCAATCATTTTATTTACACAAGGATTGTCCTGCATATGAAGAAAAAACCCCCAAAAAAAACAAAAAAAAAAAAACATGGAAGGTTTTGGCCTCCCCCCAATGGAGGATCAATAAGACTGACAAAAACTAAAATGCTAAAATGGATTTTACTTTACTCATCCTTACATACATTTCTGGTTTTTGAAACAGCCACAAATTACATGATAATAGTCTCAAGTGACAAACTCATGTTAAGTCTGAATGGTACTTGTGGCCATTGACCAATGATCATGAAACTGAACTCACAGCCTATTGTTAGGCACTAGATTTGGTCATTATGCAAATGTGCTGTTTATAAGGTGGGGGAAACCTGCATTCAGCAGAGACTGAGGAAGTCACTTGGATGAGTGACAAAACATTTGTCCTCATGAAAATGCGACAGAATCAACTTTCCGGATTTTCTTTACATGGATGACTGAGCATGCAACAAGATATAAAATAACTATTAAACACTTTGGTTTAACTAAAATAACAGCCTTGTAACTCTTCAAGAGCTGCACTACACTAAAACTGAAAAATAAAATTGTTTTATTAAGTGAAATCAAGTCACAACAACAGTTGCCTCAAGGCAATTTATATTGCAAGGTGAAGACCATAAAATAATGGGTGTATGGTCCAGCTGCTAGTACATCTTCCTTCGCAGCCTGGTTGAACTCGAACTTGTGATTTTTGTCTAAAGCAATAAAACAAGTTTGTAGCTTTCAAATTCACAAGAAAAAATATCCTTGCATATTTTGCAAATATTAAGCTTGTTGGAGGATGTTCAAGTGGCTCGCTTTGTAGGTGCTAGATCACTGGAGGCTGTCATGCAGCTCAGGCTCTCAAGACGTGCCTGGAGCTTGTCTCACTGATGTTCACTAGGGAATATAACTGCATGAGATTGCTAAGGCAATATCAGAATATGAATATTCTAATATTTTTGTATCATACAGAAATTTATATAGCTATAATGGAGACTATATGATATGGTACAGGTATATTCAGGTGTAACAAACAGACTGCACAAAAAGACAAACCTCTGCAGCGGTCCTGTTAGGTTGTGTAGTCTTAGCAGAGGTCTGACTCTTGCTGATGGATGCTAATGCTTGTCTTGCCTTCTCCCATTCAGGATTTTCATGGACTTGGCCGTCTGCAGCAGCACCATAGGACCTGCCATCAACAAAAGGTCAAGTATCAAGTCTATTCTAGTGATCAGAACACATGATCAAACCCATTTAATCAGCAGAAAAACAGAAGTAAGCCCAATTACCGTCTGCAATAAGATTTATATTCGTTTAGACAACTGCTCGCTTCAGAAAATAGATTGAAGGCCTACTTGACGATTACTATTGTGCTCAAAATGTTGACCATTTAATCATTACCCGTTTACACAACAAGTCTACCCTCCCTCTGTTAACACCGGATATCTATCAGCTAATTAGATCATCTCAAGCAGATGATTAAATCATTACGTTTAAAGCAACAGCTAACAGCCAAAACAGCTGATGAATTAAGGCCTACCCTAAAACTGCAACTGTCGCTTGCTAACATCAACGTACAACATTAGAGTGAGGTGCAACAAACCCTGGCGTTCAATCAAAAATATTACATGTTCACAAATAATGTATAAAAAAAACAAGCATCTTAACAAATCACCTTTCTGCTAACTACTCCAACGGCCTGCTAGTACTTGCCAACACCCTGGCCTAAGCTAACATCCTTCCCACGAATTTAAGATTAGGGTATAAATACCTATTTCAGTCATACATTAAAGCAAGTTAACCTAAAATCACAATCTGTTCAAAGAGTGTTGCCTACCAGTTAGTTGTAGGGGCTGCTTGTGTCGTGTTGGCCGCCATTTCGCTATGTTTAGCGTTAGAAAGCTAACGCAGGGAAAGTTGTCTGCCAGCTAAGCTAGCAGGTTGGCTAACGGCGTTAGCGTTAGCTTTTCCGCTGTAGAATGTAAACAAGATGAAGTCCGAGGCGAGGGCCAACGGTCCGGTTAGAAGAAGAACAGCCGGTCGACCTCGAACAACACTGCCTAACTAAATATATCACACTTAAATATACTTCTGCAAGATGTCCCAATTAAGAAAATAGCATAAATTTCATCTTATTTCGTCCCTCGTTCGTTGACGACCAACTTCATCTGACCGCACAGTGGAGATACAAAATGGCAGCTAGGCGAAACCTGCCAAGTCACGTGACACCTTGCTGTTTTGTTATTGGTTGAATTTTCCAAGAGTAACGCCTTGCAGTGCTGAGCACACGGAACGTTTTTCTCTATCCTCTATCAACTACACCAATCAAACCTTAAACCGGATTATGGTTAGACTCTCATTTTAATTCTTTACGAAACTGTGAATTTTAGTATCGATCCGCCACCACGTAAATACCAATAACAGATACTTTTAGCCCATAAAGGTAGCTTATGTTGGGACGAGCAGTGTGTCAAATTCTGAATACGTTTTAATAATTCACGTAAGGTAGTTAATGCAGCAAAACATATATTTCAGCTTTTCATGTATTTTAAAACGGTTTGTTTGGGGGGGGGGGGCTGAAATATAAATGGGCCTATTTTAAAGCACTTTTTATTAACTTCTATTGATTAAATGTATTAGAGGCTATAAATACAATAGATGTAAGCGTCAACACAAGAAGTTGAGACATTTTTCACAGTATCTGTCCATCTCCACTCCACTCCATACACATCAGTCTGTCACCAGAGTCAGTAGGTCTCAGGGGTCCATTACAGTCACTGACTTCAACAATGAGTTATACTTATTCATATAGTTTGGTAATGAAAACATAAACATCCATTTTACCAACTGGATGTTAGTGTGAGCTCAGTATAATTATTCAGTTAACAGTAGTTTAGTCCTTCTGCAACCATCATGCTGAGGGGAAGTACCCCTCGTGTCGCTTTGAAACTATAAATAGGTCATTCATGAGCTTGCACGCAGGTTTTAAAGCATGAGCCTATCGAAAACTGCAAAACAAATGAAATGGAAACCTGTTGAGGACATTGTGGTGACTTCAGTGATCCCACTTTTGCAGAAAAGTCTCTCCTATTTGTCTCTGTAATCTAACAGATATTTCTGCACTACAACTGTGGCAACATTTTTCTGTGAGTGTACTACAGTCAAAGTCGGTTACCCGTCGAGTTCACATGGCCTGCTGCCACCCTGAGTGGGTGAAGTATGTGAGGGTGGTGCAGGGCATGTATGAGGACAGCAGATTACATTTGCTGATTACAACAGGGATCTGCTCCGAGTTATTGTTTGCAGTGGTGATGGTCAAACCTACTGTGATGTGTGGTTTGGAGGTGGTGTCATTAACACAAAGACAGCTGGAGTTGGCAGAGTTAAAGAACAAGCACATCAGAGGGACAGCTCAGGCAAAACTGGACTGGATGTACCGGACAAAGGATGCTGAATACAGAGCTGCCAGGCAGGAGGAAAAGAGGAAGGCCACAGTGAAGACACGTAATGAAGGAGGACATGCAGGGGGTACGTGTGACCGAGGAGGAGGCAGAGGTGGCGACCCCTAAAGGGAGCATCTGAAAGAAGAAGTCATCGCTAATATCAATCAACAATTACTTATACAGAGCCCCCAAATGAATCCTATTATCAGCACCAGTGTCAGTTTTTATTCACGACATTCAACAAGTTTCACCACAGTTGACCATGTCTGGCAATGAGTAATGAGGGCAGCTCTTATTTTAATCAATGATGGGCAACAGTAGCTATTTTTTTTTACAGTTCTCATGATCCATTTTTCCCCTTTGACTTCCCGTGAAGCACACACAGCTGCAGGATGTGTGTTTGTGCTAGTGTGAGTACTACTGAGGGGAGGCGAGTCATTTCCTGCCTTAGTCGTTTCCAGAAATCCCCCCACCACTACACACACACACACACACACACACACACACACACATTTTTCAGAAATGGTCATTCAAGAGAGTCTTTAGAAGACTCTCTTGAATGACCATTTCTGAAAATCATCATACAAGTCAGCATACAATGAAGTCGTGATGTGTGTTAAAGGAGAAATCATGGGGTTAATCTTGGGGGCATGATGCTATCAAACATTAAACTCTGATAAGGAAAGAAAGACATGCTGCTGCGTTGCTTTTATTGTTGACACATTAAGTAAAAAAAACAGAAGTGCTCCTTTTCATCTTAAATGTAAAGTAAAAAGTAGGCCTTCAACGAGTAATCTCATTTTAAGGGTGTAGCTTTTGAAAACAAATACCTCACTTCTCATTTCTCACGGTGAAGGAAAATGTGCCTAAGGCTGAGTGAGCAGCTCGTTGGCTACATCATCACCAAACTATGTTTGGCATTTGTGACGAGAAATCACTCACAATGACTCAGTAACTGGTCCTATTGTATGAATACCTTGCTGTGGTAATGTTTCTGTTTGCTTTTACCCAGGGGAGGAAGTCTGATACTATCCTAAAAAGCATCTCTGCTCTACTCCCGTTGTCGGCCCAAAGTCAGGGTTTGTCTGGCCTTTTTTTTTATTTTAAAAAGATGAATCCTGACTTAGTGCACATGTAAATGATGTGGTTAGCTATGTGAAGTAATTATAAGGTGGAAACCCTTCAAAAATATGAGTGTGTCAACCGGCCTGTGTGACTGCATTCCTTTGGAAACATAATTGCAGGTATTCTGTCCACCCTACATCATTCAGCATGACATCAAAATTGTTTGCTGCTTGTGTAGCTCAACTGAGTTAAAACAGTGTGCAAGATGTCAACACAGCACAGAGAAGGTAAAACTGAGGTGCTGTTTGTCTAGGAATTGAAGCATTTTAGCAATCTTGGACAAGTTTTTTTTGATAAAGTTGTACAATTTTTAATTGGTCAACAGAGCACTACAGCAGCATATGTCACACTTACATTGATAAATAAGAGCTTTTAATCTTAAATCAGGGAATATGAAGACAGCTCTGTCTATTAATTGGATTGTGTTGTGTTCATGAGTAATTTCTGATTTCTCTAGAAAGAACTGCCACATTTTTTATTAATCCTCATCTTAAAATGAAGCCAAACAAGTGCACTACTTAGATGATGCTTTGTTTCTCTGCTTATCAAACCCAATTAATCCCAAATAGCTAGGAGAAATGAAATATGGAAACAACAAATAAGAGCTGGAGTCTGGTGAGGTTGAGATGGTTGGGGTTGAGTGGTAAAGGTTGGAAAGTTGGACAGTAGAGAGTAAGATGAGAAAAGACTTAAGATGTGCCCAAAGTTGGGAAAATACTGTGCTATAACAGCCAAAAATAAAACACAATCCATAACCCAAGAACTGAAATCAGTAAATATAGAGCTAAATTAGAAAAAATTCAATATGACGAAAAGAATCTCAATAAGGGGAAAAAAATAATAAACTGTTAAAAAATAATAAAGAAATAAATAAAACAAATGACCTTAATCAAATAGAAAAAAAGTGAAATAAAACAAAATAAACAAGCTAATAACTAAAGATCTTTTGTATACAGTGTATATAGTCTTATATAGCACAAAACACAATAAATGTAAAAAAAAAAAAAAAAAAAAGATAAAACGATTATTTCGTTCATATTTTTTATATTATACATTTCTATTTTATTTTAATAGTAAATAAAGCTACAGAAGCAATTTGCTAGCTATTAAAAAGTTAGGTGGTCCTTCAAGTAAAATGAGAAGAAACGAAACCCAATGTGTGGTTAGTGAGCAGGACTCTGTTTTTTTTTTTTTTCTTTAGCAGTATTTACATTTTGGCAACATTCCCTTAAAAAGATCAAACACACGCACACCTCGTGACAGGAGCCATTCGTTACATTTGTAACTAAACTCACTCATTCACAGAAACTCTGAATCAGTTTAACTGTGAACACAAACCGGGCAGCAGACAGGTCACGTTCGTGGGTCTGGTTTATATTTAACACTGTGCGATAGAGTCGTCAGCACTTTGATCCAGCTCGCTCCAATAACTGGCGCGTCACTTCCTCAGCCCGTGCCCATCCCTTTGGAGGAAAAAAAAAGAAAAAGAAAACTCACACAGGCGGACGACGGCGAGAAAAAAGAGCGAGGGAAAAGTTGAGAGGGAAGCGAAAGCGAAAAGCCAGATGAAAAAGCTGGAGAGTGGAGAGGGAGCCAACCAAAGACCAGAGTTCACGCTTTAAAGTAAGTTTTTTTCTAAATACTTTACATGTTTTGGTGGCGCCCACACTCAGTTGATAAGCTGAGTTTTACATTGATCCACACGCTTCTCTGATTGGTTTATCAATAGCCGCATCTCCCTTTACCAATACTTCTTAGAGCTGTATATTTATCTAAAGAACATTTACTTTGAATTGTTATTGGAAAACTTTGAGGGTTGGGCTTACAGGCCTGCAGCCCCCTCCCCTGCTAAACCCATAACTACAGCCAAACGTGGAGACTGGCTTCAGTCAGAGTGTATAACATGTTATAAAGGTGACTCGAGAGATTAACAAATATAATGTGCAGTAATGGCTAGCGCTTATTCCATTAATTAGCCCTTCTTTTTAATTAAATAATGTTATAATGATCTCAGCAGGAGCAGGGTTTAATCTAATGTCCACCGGTTGTTTTTAACTTAGAGATCTACTTTTGTAGAAACTGTTTAACCGTGGTTTTGTCTACAAACACCCCTGAGGGCAGAGAAAAGTATGTGCTAACTTTGCATAGTGTTCTTCAAGTACAAGTCTCAGCATGGCCTTCACAGCTGCACCAGTGCCAAAACGCTCACTGGTTTCCCACAATATTGCACAACATGGTGGATTTTCAGACTGGCCTGTCCTATCACTGGAGCCCTCCATTGTACATGTGCTTTTTTAACTTTTTGTTCATTCACTAGTTGTTGTTCTTTTTGTGTCTTCATTCAGGAAGTGCTGTCATAACAAAACAATTGAATAATTCATCCTTCCTTTTAATTTTTGCCTTCTTCCTTCCTTTACCTGCCTTTCTTCACAGTCATGCCACTCCACAAATCATCCCGGGCCTCTCGCCTGGACCCTACCATGATCTCAGCCCCGCTGGGTGATTTTCGTCACACGATGCACATCGGCAGGGGAGGAGACGCCTTTGGCGATACCTCTTTCCTGTCCACTCTTGGCCCGAGTTCACCCAAACCTGACCCGGCGAGTCCTGGGATTGTTTCTTCTTCCTACCACAGTGATCTTAATGCAGATGCACCAGAAAGCCTGCAGAACAATGAGCTTCGGCACTCTGACTCAGTGTCTTCATTAAACCTGGACCTAGACCTGGACCTGGGTCCATCTATGCTTGGAGATGTACTAGGCGTAATGGATGGTTTGGGGCTCCACTCTAATCAGGAGGTAGTGGAAACAAAGCAGGGGAAAGGGGCTGCGGCGATGTCTGTGAACAGGCAGAGAGAGCTGAATGGGAAGAACTTGGCAGAGCATGACGGAATCCAGGTGGAAGACAGCAGGATACCAGATGTGAACGGGATGAAGCTAAAGGGGTTACGACCAAAGGTGAGATTCAGCGATAAACGGGAGGAGATCATTCGTCAGGCATCGGAAGAGGAAGAAAGTCAAGGGTTTGACTTCCAGGAAGAGGATCAGGATCTGGAAGCATGTAATAGCCCAGTGAGGAGTGAGAGCGAGAAAGGCAAAAGTCCAGCTGATGGAGGTGAAATTGAGTTCACCAATCACAATGCAGATTTGCCGCCCAGTCCTGCCTCGTCACAAAGCTCCGAGTATGAAGGGGTCACCCCATTGGACAGGAGGAGGGTTGGCAGCTGCCATTCAGAGACTGATTCAGAGGAGGAGGAGGAGGTGGATGAAGAAGGACGAGGCTACACATTTGAAGATGAGTTTGATGATGAAATCGGTTTATAGGGGATAAACTACACCAACAAATCTTTGCTGTCAAGTAAATCAAATATACTGTATTTTCCTTATTTCATCATTCCTCCACCAAGGACATACCATGTGTGACCAAAGATGTTGATTTGGCCGTGAACCAGATTACGCAAAAAATACAAAGCTGAATGTTATTAAACTTTGCGGAGAGTTGGAACACGAGCAAAGGACATACCAAATGTGGATCCAGATGACCTCGTTTCAAATTACAGAACAGGATGCTGGCCTTGGTGGAGGACTGCGTTCTCAGAGTACCTTTCTTTTTCGGTAGCTTTTGAATGGGAGGTTTAAATACGATATATCTGACTTCAAACTGGATTTTTCAGAACTTAATGAGACGATGTTGCTCAACTGGAAAAGACATTGTTTTTATCTACCAGGGTAACAGATTTGCAGAAGACTTGATATTTGATCAGAAGAAAAAAAAAAATCAGTGAGCCGTTTTGGTAATGAAAGTGAAAAGTTTGCGACACTTTGATTTCTTTTCATTCTTGGACGTTTTTGCTTTAGAAATCAAAGCTCAGCGGAAAGTTTGATTGAAGCTAAATTAAACTGCATCGTTAATTAATTTCTTTTGTCTTTGATGTCTTTAAAGGGAGCTATACACTTACATTATTGTACCCTGTGATATACGAGTGTCTTACTACATATTCATCATATTGCATGTTTATTAAAGTCTTTGAAAAGGTCTTCAAAGGGTTGCGAGAGACGGCGTCTATAAATAATTACTGTGAATGTGTCACATTCCAAATCTTACAACGGCTCAGACCAAATGCGACTTGATATCAAAGTGCAGTTATTAGCACAGCTGTTCCTTTAAGGCCGTGGGGCTGGGTTAACACTAAAATGCAAAGACAATCATGTGATTTTAAATCAGGAGCAGCAGTGGAATTGCTATTTTTTTGCTTTTTTGTTGTTGTTGTGTTACTTCATAATGCTGTAAAAGGGAAATACCATTCAACTCATGCTGAAAATGCTGGTTAACACATTCGTTAGCCTGTGGTTTCACAAAGATTACAGTGAAAAGAATAAAGCGACTTCAAAAAGATAGAAACCAGCCTCGGCTTTTGTTTCAAGGAAAGTTGCTGAAAAGCTAAATGCCTGAGATCCAACTATACCAGGTAGCTGCTGGTGAGAGTGAAATTTCACACACATTAATACTGAAATAAACCTGTTTCATTTTATCATTTTCATAATGATTCCATTTATATTAAAGGTTAGAGATGTTTGACAGGAAACTCATTTTTTCCTTTAGCAATTCAAAAAGTAAATGACAGAGCAGTCAAGTTATCAAAAATTTATTTTAAGCATGCAAGTGATGCCTTAAAAAGTTCAAAAGTCTGTAAACATACAGGCTGAAAGTTAAACGGGACCATAATGTGGTGCCTTTGTTGGAAAATAAATGTCAAAGAGCTGAATTATTACATACACAGCTTATTTATATACATTACAACCTTCTTAGTGCTTGTTACACATGTATCAGTCATGTAAATGCAAAACTATCCATTTGTCTCTAAAACGCACAAACGCTACACGGATATCGTCCTGAACACGTTGAATCCCGACAGAGCCGTGGAGACCATCATGCCCGGCATCTGCGGGTGCCAGTGGATCTCCTTGATCTCAGACTGACCCTGGTGCAGGAACAGCAGCTGAGGGGGAAGGTCCCTGACCGCCTCCACCCTGGCGCCCACGTCGCACGACTCCACAGACAGATCCCACTGGCTGACGATGTCGTCGGCGCCCGAGGCGGCGAACACGCTCGAGTCCACGGGGTTCCACTCCACCGAGGTGATGGGAGCGCTGTGTTGCTTGAAGTTGGCCACGGGACGCCCGGTCTACAGGAACAGGAGAGCAGTGAGGTGTGACAGCTGTTCATACAGTTTCAGCTCAGTGGGGTTTCACTCTGAAAACATACTAGGAGCAACCACTGAACAGAGCAGTTACTGTCATGCTTCAGGCCTGCTTGAAGAACAAAAGGACTGGGTGTGCATCAGAAGGGTGATCTGTGCTCATGTTTTTACCGATGTACACAGAGGTGTCTAAACTCGTCATTATGGGGGAAAGGGTTAAATATGTCGCTCATACGGTGCAACTAGGACTTTGTGTACTGTGAAAGTCTCATTCAGCTCTCTGTAATAAATCATGTAAATGTTTTTTCACCAAATATATTAAAATAGTTTCCTGATTTAGAAGGGAGGCAACAGCTAAAGCTATTATTGTTACACAACTGTACAACTAATGTTAGGTGGGGCCGGAACACTAAGAGGTGAGACAATCTGACAGCACAAGCCTAAAGATTGTTTTCCATTTAACACTAATCGTGGGTCACAGTGACATGTTGGCACACTGATAATAGCTCTGTTATTGTGAGTGCAATGTGTGTTTAATTAGACTTACATAATTATCTTTAGATGTATTGCCTCCATTTATTCTTTTGTACCTTAAACTGTCGCAGATCCCACACTTTCAGGAGTCCATCGTCCCCTCCTGACAGGAGGAATGGTTCGCTCCTGTTCCAGCTGATTACATTGATGTCCGATGAGTGAGCTTCATTGGCTGAGAGCATTGAATTGGGCGGGGCACGGATGTCCCAGATCCGAATAGACTGATCCACTGAACAAGATGCAAAAACCTGGTGAAAGAGAGTCCAGTTACTTTAAAAGTTTACTTTACAATAACTATTAACACAATAAGATCCAACAGCCTTCACAAACAAGGAACTATTTCCTTTTAAGAATTTACTAGGGGAGGGCTCTGGTGGGCTTTGCATGCTTAATGATCCTTACTGCAGCAAGAAATTTTAGACAAGACTGTACAAGTTGAAAAGCCCTGAGAATCCAAAATAAATAAAGAATACTTTCATAAATGCAAACACCCAGTCTTATAGGACGAACATCGACATGTCACAAACTGGTTTGGTGACTAACTGCTGCGCTAAGACTGGCGTAATTTACATAGTTTGGGCTGTAATTTGTTATGTCACAACTCTGTGGTGCCACACAGCAAGTGTTACCATATTCTATTTTTACCACGTGCCATTTAACAGCAAGTTTCCATAATTCTGCTCCGTGACCGCACCCAATTTTTTCAACGAATTACCCACACATCACCAGGGACTTAACCTTAGTGGAAGATACCTAGAAATGTATAGACATCACAATTCTTAAGATTCAGAACAGACACTCCTACTATTGTTACCGCTGCGGTTAAGGGTGCAACAAGCCAGCAAGCACAATCTGCCAAAGTTTGTGCCACTACGTCACCGTTGGTGTACAAACATACTGTAGCTTCTGTAGGCGACCACTGCAGATCTTCCACAGACTTTGTGTGGGAGCTGAAAGGTCGCTGGTCAATCTGCCAGGAAGTCCCCCCCTCCCGCGGCTCCCACACGTGGATGTTTTTCTTGCAGTCCCCGCTGACAAGCCGACCTGTCAACAAAACACAAAACAATTAACATTTTAATCTTTGACAGACATCTATTCAATTCTTTATCTCAGTCAATCGCAGCTTTCAAAGACATTCAAATACATGCAAATAAAAACAACCCGTTTACATGTTTAAGAGGAATTTGTGTTCTTCTTTGTCGGCACTTTAAGGTGGATTTCCTTCCAGCGTTATTCTTATAAAAGCCCACACTGGCATCTTTTCACTAAAACTACTGCACGTTTTTAATCGTAGCTGATCCCTCTCTGACGTATACACCGGTGTCAGCCCTGCAGTGGACAATACTTTTCTGATTCCCGATGACAGGTTTGCACGGGCAGACACAGTTAAGAACATGGGAACAAAAATATCTTGCACAAGGTGGAGACTGTTTTTATCATGTCAATCAGATAACGAAGTAGTCCAGGTGCAATCAGGGACATGGCTGCTTGCACAAAACAATGTTGCCACACAGGGTGAGCTGTTTTGCTTTTCTTTTGTTTTTTCACATCTGTATAGCAGTCTTACAGGATAAGCCTCACATACCAGGTACTTTAGGCGACCAGTCAATTGCAAAGCCTTCAGTCATGTGCCCTGAGAAACTGAAGAGCGCTGCTGCCTCCTTCTGCTGTTTGATGAATGCAGCCATAGCAGCAGAACTGTGGACGGCCTCCAGCTGGGATCGGAGATCAAAGATTTCCACCTGTCCCTTGTCTGACCACACAGCGGCTAATGACTGCTCTCCAACCTGAGTCACCTGGACGCCAAGAAGCAAAATTAGTCGAATCATCAGAGAATTAAGAAAAACTGATGCACAAGATACTGATTTTATTTACTTATAAACGTCTACATACCCTGACTCTGTTAATCCCCCCATAGTGGGGCATCATGGCCAGTTCCATCTGTGGTTTCTTTTCTTCATCCTCCTCCTCTTCATCACTTTCGTCATCGCTGCTCTCTTCCTCCTCTTTGTCCTTCTCTGTTCCATGAAGGTTATACATGCGCATGACCAAAAGTCTGCCAAAAAAAACAAAACAATTAATTAACAATTAATTTATTAGCATTGATTTCTGGGACATACCCCAGTCCAAACAGAAAAATCAAACTATCCTGCATCAGTGTGCTTCATCTTTGAGTGCTTGAGATTTTCCAATAACCTTTAATTGACCACTGAAGTCTCCACCGAAAGGAGACCTTTCAGGGGAACAGTACGAGAGCTGACATCAGAACAAAACTGAAACTGTGCATCACAGGAAAATCCAAACAACAAACAAATAAAAACAACATTGTGGTGTGGTCTATAGTGAAGAGAGTCAATGCTTTAATGTTAGCATCCAAAAGAATCTTCCTTTAGACATTAAAGAGTTTGCTTTTCTCTGCTATAAACGACACATTTGGTAATGATAACAATAAACATGTACAACAGGAAAAATGGGAAAATAAGGGGAATTTAACATTACTACACATGGAAACGTGGCAATAATGCGATGATTTTGGATGAAAGGACACCTCCTGGGGACACCTGCACAAAGCAGCTTTTTAAATAAGGAATGAAGTTGTTGGAGGTCTTAAATTTAAAGAAATTAAAATCATTTTCAAGTTTTAGTCTTGCCCACTACTCCTGCAATACTGGTCTAATGTAAAAACATCCATCCTCTAATCTAATTAGAGGTCTTGAACCTGAACGAATGTGTTTCTCCTCCTGGCATCCAAGCAGGGATCTTTCACAGGTATTACTTATTGTTACTTATTAAGGTTAATTATGGTTATTTTTGTCTTCTTTCAGCTGCTCCCTTTAGGGGTCGCCACAGCACATCTGCCTCCATCTCTGGCTTCCTCCTCTGTCTCATTAGCCGTCTGCATGTCCTCCTTCACTACATCCGTGAACCTTTTTCTGTGGTCTTCCTCTTTTCCTCCTGCCTGGCAGTTTAGCACCCTCGCTTGTACCTTTCCTTCTTTTTCATTGCCTTCAAGCAGACCTTCCTTACTCCTCCTCCTTTTTCTTTGCCCAGCAGTAGCACAATTTCCTCCAGCTGCCTGTCATTAACCCGGACCTTGACCGGGCCAGTACATAAAAAGCTCTCTTGATAATCTGCATATTTGATTTTCTGAATGCCGTTCCTGATGCAACCCTTAGCCTTTATTCGAGCTTGGGATCAGCACTTGCAGTAACCTGGCTTGTGGCCCACCGTGTCTGGCATTGGTATTCTTTTATTGTTGTATGAATGAGAAAGTGTGAGTGAACAGAGTTTCTACAACATCTACACGTTTGTTTTTATCCCACACTGTGATCAAACTATAGTCAGACTATAGATGACCAACTTAATCTGCTACATAAACTCATTGTCTTAGGACAACTTTGCCATGAATTAGGATAAAAATGCAACTACAAATACCTGTGTTCAGCTCTACTGCTCGGCACATGGCTGCAGCAGAGCTGAGCTGCTGTCGCTTCTAAATGTGGTGAAGCTTAATGCCTGCTTTCAGCTTTTTGAACTCTTTAACTCTCCCTACTCAATACTCCAGAGTAAACAGACCAAGTGCTCACTTTGTGCTACTGATTAGCTGTGTTACAGTGATGTGACTTTTAAAATTAGAGTAAGCCAGCCTTTATTCTGTGAACTGTCCTAGTAATAATAGGGAGAAAAATGGAATATTAATTGTGGCCTCACGGCTAGAAGGTTCAGGGATTTGAACTTCCAACAGACTGGGTGGCGCCGCTCTGTGTTTTCTTTTAGCTCACTTTCTCCTACAGTCGAGCGGCTTACAGTTAACTGGTGACTTAAAGCTGGGTGTGAATATGAGCATGAATAGGTGTCTGTCTCTGTAGCTTACACAGCTAAAAAAACAAAACCACGGAAGTGCCAAAAACTACAGGTGCTCAAACAGTCGCTTCAGGCTAGCCAAAGCATTAAAATGCCCAAATCCAGCCATGAAGCTACCGTGGTTACATCCTGGTCTCTGCAGCCAATCTCTCCCATTATAACAGCTGTACAGGAGTGTGTGTTAATTTAATAACTCACCGACTTGGATTTCATTTGGATGTTTTTCATAACTCTGACTCCCAGCTGTGCCAGGATCAAGCAGCTGCAGCCAGCTGCTGTGTGCCAAACTTGTTCGTGCCCTTTGGCATATTTTTAATAGAACAATCCGCTGTGTGGTATTGAGTGTCCAACAACTGTATGCTTCATTTTTAGGGAGAAAAATTCTAGTATTTGGAACAAATTAGTAGTAAACACATTTAAACCCGCAGGTCTCACAATTCCCCAGCTTGGATAAACTGGAAAGTTACCTCAGGACATCCGGGCTAAAAGCTATACCAAATCAGCATGCATACTCAGACCCCTTGGGAAAAAGGGAGCGGCTCAAAGTACCCAATTAGTAATAATATGGAATTATATTTGTCTGGGAGGGTTGCACACAAATGGATGCAGCTTCCTAACCAAGCTTTTTAGAATTAGTGGAAAACAGTCCAGTCCAACCTCTCACGCAAAAATGAATACGTCCCACTGCAAAAGTGCTTCCCTCTGCTTATGGTTTTTGTACTTGCTCTTGTTAAATTTCAAAAATATCCTTTTGTAATCACTTTACTTAATTAGTCTTGCTCTTAAATAATATTTGCAAGCCATTATTTTATCCTCTGGTGCTGTGTTTGCTCATTTTAACTTTGCCTAAATGTTGTTATGCAACTGCCATCTGAATGCGTCTGCTACGAATAAATATGCATTTAAAAACTGGGGGGATGGGGGGAGTTTATGGGTTTAACTTGCCTCTTGCACAATGTCAGCTGGATAAAATTACTCCAGGCCAAACATGACAGATCACTCTAAAATATATTTGTGAAACTAACCACTGACACCAGTTTAAACGACCAAAATAAACACACGGAGGTGCAGGACATCCGGCGTTATTGAGCAGGACCTTTAAAAATGGTGCTTTCGGATTAAATGCTGAGTGCCGACAGTAATGAAGGTGTGGGTTAAAGGTCAGTGGTCCTGTACCTGTTCTTCAGAGCCGTGTCCGCCTGCGTGCCCGCACAGAGCAGCATGGACAGGGGAAACTGCTCCCTGCTGTCTCCATCTCCATCCCTTAAGATGTCGAAGCTCAGGCATGGAGCACCTGAACATAAACAACAAGGTAACTTAAGCCCAGAGATCCCACATGGTGGAAGCGTGAACTTCATTGGGAGTAATGATGACTTTAACTTGCCTGTCTGGCACTCGTGATACATGCGGTACGCGGAGCGGTCCATCTCCAGCTCCTCCCCGGGCTCAAGCGGCTCGATCCCGGGCACGTACACTTTCTTCTCCTCCTCTCCCTCTGCCCCTTCCTCTTCCATTTCCACCCCTTCGTCCTCATCGCTGCCTGCTTCGTCCATCTCCTCCATCTCGTTTTCCTCCACGGCGTGCTCACCGGGCGCAGACATCTTGGCAGAGGCACGGTGTGGCGTACTTCCGGTGCAGGCAGCGGCCACGTGGTTTAAACGCCGCTCACCCTCCTCACCAGCGGCGCCCCTCTCTCCCTGTTTACGGGAATTCAGCTGACCTCTTTGGCAAAAGAGCCCCTGTTGCCAGGAAAGACCAGGCTTGCAATTGTTTGTCTCACACTGTAAGCCCTGAGGATCACGTGAACATTATTAGCGTGGACACTGTTAGCGTTAGCTACATGGCAAATGTTCTGTCTCCTCCCTGGAAGATAATTAGCCTTTTGCTTAAGAACATTTGGGATCGTGTCCATGCACCGATCAGTAAAGAGTCTTCACCTCTGAGTCATGATTGTGTGATTTAATGAGATTTATTTGAATGTGCTGTATTACATCTTACGCAGCACAGCCTGGTACTGGCAGGGGGCTCAGCAGCCCCTGCACCACTAATGGGAAGTCAGGCTTTGACTCACAGCTACTCACTGGCAATAATTTATAGATAGTTTTGCACTCACTGTATCAGGGTGTTGGGAAACTGCCATAAAAGCTGCTATGCTAAATTCATAAGAATACTTGGGCAATTTCTCTTATACACGTTTGTCTAAGCATGTGTTTCTTTCTTTTACATTTGTGTTTGAATTTCATTATTAAAATTGTGCCAGAGATTCTCTTGAAACCTTCTCTGCTCTTTTAACAAACACTCACATTTAAGAGATTGTGAAACTACTCGGGGGGTTCTGTCAGGACGAAGGTGTTTCTTTCACGTGTAGCTGAGTACAAGTAGAGACAAGTGCTCTTTTATCGAGGTCTTTGACAAGAGCCTTAACATCCCGGGCTGTTCTACCACACATTCCTCTGTCATCTGCAACTGATCTCTTAGACTTTTTAGTTATTTAATTTTTTTTTAAACTAAAGCTGCAGAATATATTTGAAGAGTTTCCAGACAAAGGCTGCCTCTTTACAAGAGAATCTACGGTTGAGTTCACACGAATGCAGACTCTTGCAGTTGGAATGCAAGATTAAACACAAAACGTAATCTCTTAAAAGCAGCAGGGAGAAAACTGTAAACATATAACTCCGACTGATTAAATACTTTGCTGCTGCAAATAGCAGGACCACACTGCAAAGTTACAAATGCAAATTGGGCAAGAATTGTACCTGTGATTGCTCTGCAACTGTAGTTTTATTAATGTCATAAGTTAGTGCTGATCATAGGCTACAGTATCATTATGCAGGCATTACAGCTGTAATTGGCAGTGCACTGATTTTAACAACTTCATAAACTGTTGAGTTTTTCAGTGTGCCACAGTGCATAATCATTTTTTACAAATGTGGAGAGAAATGACAGTATTTACCTCTAAAATGTGGCGTAAAAGTGTATTTAAATGAAAAAAAAAAAGTAAATATGTATATCCCAACACTTAAGCACATTTACTTAAGTAGTCTAACTGCAAATGTACATTCAAAATACTGTAATAAATATAACACAGACTTTGGATACTGGCAAGTTACACCAAAAGCTAACGATGCATATATCTAAATGTCTTTAATTTATTTTTCTGTACAAAAGTAAATACATATACATCCATTTGTAAACAGTGGCAGGCAATGCCCATTAGCAAGAAGAACATAAACCATAGATAGCTTGCTCTAAATAGTGATGCTATTGGATTACATCTGCGATATCACCTCTTACAGAGCACTGTTGGACGGCGAGACTGGTGGTTTGCTCTAATTTTGTGCATCAGATGTAACACTTGAGTTTCACAAAGCTTACCACACCGAAACACAGAGACAAAAACTTAAGAAAACAGTCATCAGTGCCTATAAAGATATATATAAGACCCTTTTTGACAACTATGGTAGCAAACACCAGTAGAGTCTTAATAATAAGGAGCTCCAAACAAATGCAGAATATGATGGGGGAACCCCACTGGACAGTGGCGGTGTGTCTATAATCCTGCCAGATTTCATATTGTCTACCGCTCTAGTGGTTAAAAGTCTGGCCCTTGATGGGCTGTAGTCCTTCCTTTCAACAGACGGTGGCAAGTTGGGCAGGGTGCATGTTTCAATTGAAGGTGGGCACCCAATTTGAATCCACCGGCTAAAAAGTTCTGATGTTAACTTTAGGAGTTCTTCTGGAGAGGAAGACACCAAGGAGAACTGGGATAAGTCTGTCTCCTCCCGAAACATCTGCAGCAAGGAAACAAGGAAGAGAGATCAGTATTATCAAGACAACAAATCTGACTAACAAAGTCATGTTTGAAACAGCTACTTGATACTGAAGCGAGCAATGTCACGACAAGAAAAAGAGAATACGTACTTCCATGTTTCTGTTCTTGCTAATAATTTTATCCAGTGTCCGTGTAAGTTCCACAACAAGAGAGTGATTTAAGTGTTCCTCCCAGAGGTTTGTCAGGAACACTTGCCAAGAATCATGGAGGACATACGCAGCAGGGAACACGCAACACTGCGAGGAAAAACAGAGCAACACAATAACCCCAAAATTAGGACTAGCATGTAAAACACATGACAAATCACCGCAAGAACCACACAAGTAACCGTGTTACGAGAGAGGCTGGAGGCCACTTGGGACAACAGACTGTTATTAAACAGAGCATGTGACTTGTTATAGTGGAAGACGACCAAAGAAAAAAAGCAAGTAATTATTCTCTTTAAAAAAAAACCCAAGTGGGCTTCAGGAGAAGGTTAAAATGAACAGGATATATAAGATCTATATGAGCACTTCCTATATAAACAACTCACCGGATCGGTGTCACAGAGCATGTGTCTTGTATATCGATGTACCACATAGTAATCCTTAGGAAACACTGTGCGCTGAAGGAGGGAGAAAAGAGGCAAAGATGAGAAGCCAGATACCCAGAAGGACCACACAGGTCTATATGGACATAGAAGTAAATATTTAGAAACGAAGTAAAGAGAGTTTCACTTACAAAGCCTGCTGAACTCGAATCGATGGTCCCTTTGATATTTTTCACACCTTCCAGGTCAAACTCACATCCACCACATGGGGCAGTTAGTAATGACAGCAACAGTAGAACTGTTGGAGACATGATAAGAGCGAAAGCCACAGAAAACAAGTCACATAATTGCTGGAAACTTTCTGTGGTTTGTAGCTTGTTCAAAGTGCATAGCTACTAAAAAGAACATGACATCATTTCCTGTGTAAATTAGCCATTTCTTTCTTTTTAAAAAAAAAGAAAACAGCAGGAGACACTGGGCTACGATTGCAACATCTCTAATTTAATTAGGGCACCAGAAATGGCTGTGATGTTTCAAAGTGGCGCAAAAAAACCAACTTTGATTCACCATTTAAATCTCACTATGCATTAACCAGGACTGCTGTTTCACTATAATCCCACAGACATTTAAAAAGGGTGAAAAACAGACAAAAATTTAACATGAAAATAATAGTTTCTCACCTCGCAGTGTCATCGTTTTATCTTGACTGCATGTCCATTTCTCTTGTTGACAGCAGTGACTCTGCAGGCAAGCTTCACTGTCACTCTGTAAAAGGCGAAGCTTCCTCCTGTGGTTTTTTTACAGGTCTTTGAAAGAGCAGGCTTCTGTCTCTTCTTCTTCACTGCTTGATATTTAGTCTTCCTGTTCACATCCCTCAGATCATCCCCTTCTCTTTACTTAGGGTCCTTTGGTACTTTCCATGCACATGCCCCACTTGTCACCTCACATCGACATGCTCTCTCACTTTGGGTTTTCCCACTTGAAGCCAGGGTGGCTGCAGCCTTTCACTTTGAAAGCCTTGTTTTTCTATTTCCCTTTCTAAATCTTTTCTCCTTTCCCTTTCTCACTACTGACCTAGAATTTTCCTGGCCACTCTGTCTCTGTCCCTTAAAAGTGGTTAATGAATAAAGTGCCAGAGCTGACCTCTTCCCCTGGATTTCTCCCTATCCCTCTGTATCCTACTCAGACACAGGCACAGCTCAAAGTGAAAGTGCTCCGCTCAATTCTCCCTTTATGCGTCGGCCACTCCCACAGGCACACGTTTTACCTCACTATTGACTGACCCGTCTCCCTCCCTTCTGCTTCCCACATTCCCCAACACCCCCCCACCCCCATCCTCCCGCTCCCACCCCCATCCTCCCGCTCCCAACCAGGGCCGAAGAGGCTTAGTTATGCAGTCAGAGCATATGCTTTTCATTTGGATTCTTCCCCACACCTCTCTGCCTGTTGATTCTATCAGTCGCTGTCCCGTAAGTCAGTGCGCAGTATCATCCCATTAAGTCATTCATTAACAGTCAGTTTCTTTTAGAAATAAGGATCACATTCATTACATTCCTCGAAGAGCTAACGAGAAAGATTGCAACACTGAATTGCCAGAAGATGCAAGTCATCCCAACATGACTGCTTTCTTTAGTCATTAATGTTAAAATTGGCTTTACAGAGTTGTATGGTATGATTGTGATGATAGCTGTGCACAGCTGTCATCATCCTGTCTGTAAAGCGTTGTTTTGTGGCCTCAGGTTACGCAAAGCATCACGTTGGTTTGGGATATCAGTCAGATGTCAACAGGAGTTGATTAATGATGAAAGGAAGGAAGTCGTTATTCTTCATGTTTGTTGGATCATAAGCCAAACGACAGAGGAAAATTTCCCAGAGAGGTATCTCTACTGACAGGAAAAGGAAACCAGATAGCCGCAGCAAGCGAGGGCTCCATATTCCCCAAGGCATGACTAAATCAAAACCTCTTTACTTATGCTACGTTTATAATGATTGATATAAATATCTAGTCAGAGTGCCGTCTTCCTGGTTCATACTGCATTTAAAATTCAGAGGGAAGTAAATACGCAGAAAATTTGTGAAGCTGCTGCAGATGAAGTCCACACATGTCGGAGCCTAACTCAACAAATGAAATCCAGATTTAATAAAAACAAAAGAAGTGCATTCCTTTAAATAGGAAAAAAAACCTAGTCACTCCAATATATGCAAACTCACTTTTTCCTTCATAATTAGGACTAAAACACAAGTTTGAAACTTAAAATTTTGGGGTCATGAAATTTTTTTTCAAAAACATCCTCCAACTTAAATAAAGCCACATTTTACTGAGTAAAGTCTGCGAGCTTCAGCACATCAACAGGCTCATATAACTGGCATGGAAAAAACAAAAGCAGATCAGAGTGACTGGTTCATTAAAAACCCCAAATCCTGCCGATGTGGTCATCTGTCCCGGGTCCTTGTTAGGCAACACTTTTTGTATGTTTCAGGACTTGGGGGAAAATTTTTTCTTTAAAAGTGCTGTCTTACACCACTTAAAGCTTGCTCGCAGGAAGACCTTCAAACGAGTGGGAGGTGATGGAGAAACAAAAGGTCTCCACCTCCGCTTCACTTTCCCTCCCATTTTCTTTCTATTCACCACAAGGTGGAGCCAACCATGGGTCGAGAAAGGATGTCAGGCTCAAAGTTTACATTGGTTTTATTTTATTTTAAAACACCAGCAGGAGTAAACAAAGTGCAAAGTCTTTTTTTGTAATAAGCTAAGCTTTACATATCTGTATAAAAAGGTCTCCTATAAGAGTTCCCTTTGACAAATAAAAGCCCTCATGCATTATCCAAACTGATTCTACTTGTTTAGTGAGCAAGATAATCATCATCGTTAGATACACAACAGTTACTGAAAACAACCATAATTGACGAGCGAAACCCTTTGTGTCATCCGTTCACAGTCCTGTCATTAAATGACAAGAATGTGGGTAAGAAAACCCCCCAAAACTAAACAAATTAATAAAAGAAAACAAAACAAAACAAGGGGAACGTCAAAGAAATGGCATTCCCCCTCATTTCAGCTCCCCTTTCTTTATCCTAATCTCCTCCTCCTCCTCTTCTTTGTCACTGGCTGGGGCTCCTCTCCCCTCCTCGGACAGCTGTCATTAAATGGCTCTTGTATGTTTTGCTAAGTCCAGTCATCCAGTACTTGAGCAGCCTGACGTTGTCCTCTTCCCCGGGCCCCGTAGCACCGAGGAGTGCCAGAACCTTCTGCGTGTCCTCTCTTCCTCGACCGTCCACTTTGGAGAACTTGAACAGCACTTTGACTTTACTGAAAAAACAAATAGATCACACTTAAGACTAATTATGCCTTCCTGAAGAAGACAGAATTCGGAAACACCAAGTTTCCGGTGGGAATCTTTGTGTGGAACGCCCTCTCAATAAGACTTCCCACTTGGAAATATCCTAAGTTAGCAATCCAAGATGGCAGTACTGAATGTAAACAACAGTAAAATTATAAACTTTTAATCTGTACTGCAAGTGTTGTGTGTTTTTGACTCATTAAATAGTGAGCAGTGATCGAGCTCTATCCATTAATGTGTTTTTCCCTGTTTCTCCCTGAATGGCTCTACCTTAATGAGAACCTAAACAAATTCTGTTTTTGCTGGCTTTTTGTAAAATGCGCTGTTCCGACATCCGAGTTCTGAAGTATCTGGAACGTGGCATAAAGGAGCTTTACTCACTTCATCCACTCCTCCTTCAAACACAGCAGGCAGTGAGACACAACATCCACCGACAGGTTCTCATTGCACAGAGCGACCTCCAGCTTGTTCAGTAATGCTGGACCTGGAGAAAGAGGACAAAGATTTAGTCAGTGGAAGAACCATGTGGGAAAGTTGAGGAAAAAAAAAAAAAAAAAGAGTCAAGCAAAAAAAATTAAAAACTCTTAGTAGGTGATTGGTTGAACTATTTGTGTATAACCGTCTGCTGTGAGAAAACGTCAACAAATCAGACTGACGAACCACAGGATGCAGAGAGCGCGAAAAGGAAAAACAGGCCGTGGTCTGAGTAGCTTTATGAGCTTGCAAGCAGTCGCTGCAACCAGCTACGCAGAAAATGTTTTGCTGTTTACTCGAACGGTTACTCATTCTCATGTTTTAGGTTTCTGTAGCTTTGAAGTTTATAATTTGGATTTAGTTTTTGACCCTTTCTCAGGTATGCTGGTATGTTTGTTGCTTTTGTGTATTCTGCTGTGTGTGTGTGTGTTCCTATATAGTCAGAACCCTTTAAAGGAGGGGTGTCAAACTCGTTTCACAATGCAGGCGACATACAGCCTACTTTGATCTTAAACTCCCCTCTCTGTCAGCGCGAAGAAGTTTAACTTCACGTTTAATCCTGGTATATGTTGGTATAAGTTTTATGACATGATCAAGTAATGGGGCCCTATTTTTGTAAAGGAATCGAGTGTTAAGAAAAAAAGGCTAGAAATTTCTATAATAGATAGTGATTAATGGGAACTTTTTTCATTTACGTTTTACTGAATTAATAGGAATTTATTAGTAGGAATTGCTGTAAAAAACTATGTTCGGTGCACCTGTAAAACCTAAAACACACCTGTAGCCGTGACCTTCTGACTCTAAGTTCATCACAGAGCTCTGATTTGCCCAGAACCAGTTTGGTTTGTCTGCTGGCACAAAGTCTGAAGACGTGTGAGATGGATTCTCTGATATATATTCTGTGGGAAACAGCTAGTTTCTGTTTTCGATGCAAATTCTTTATTTTTTTTTAATGGATTCCTTAATGCTCTTGCTGTGCTTGAGCATTTTTCTACTTTCACTTTAACAGCTGCTCTGACTTAAACAAGGGTTAATGAATCAGGAGGGGAAAAAAATCTGTCCTTTTCACTGATACAGAGTCAGATGATGATAAATGTAAATTTGTAATCTCTATAAATAGATTCTACATATAAAGACGTCTATTTGTAATCTGCTTTTAGTCCATGTGGTATCGATCAATTAGGCTAGAGCAGGCTGGGGTTACATGGCTGTAAGCTTTCTGTGTGAAGAGCAAAGGAAGGATGGCATTTGTCAAGATGGAAACCTGAAAACATCGGCTGCCGTAGAAAATGAAGCTTTTTATTATCGGTCTTTTAATTTACCTGACTTTTTGTAAAGAATGAGCAAAAAGCACAGAAAGAAAGCAACGAACAGAAAAACGCCGACTACACAGGAAGCCGTGAAAAAAACCTTTGGCCTCAGAGGATTAATCAGCAGACAAGCCGATGGGTTCCCAGACTGTAAATTGTGTAACGCTAACAGAGGCAACAAACATGCAGCAAATTAAATCAAGACTGATGTACTCACCCCTGTCTATAGGTTGCGTGTTGGCACTGGTGATGGTGAACTGATAAAGCGAGCTGATGTCGTCTTCTCTTACAGCTGGGATGTGACAGCTTCTCTCTGAGGTGACGTCCACGAGCACTGTAAACTCTGAAGAGCAAATCGAAGCAAAATTATTACAGTTTAATCTGCAAATACACATCTACAGTTTTTGACAGAGAATCTCACACAGCGATCTACAAATCTCAAAGAGCTTCTTGCACCTGAGGAGCTGACGTGAGCTGGAATAGGCACATCGGGGCAGAGACCCAGAAAGTTGCACTTGTAGGCCTCCTCGTACTGAGAGCTGTATGGCACGGAGCGCACACAGCCTACCGGGAGCAAAGACTAATGGGAAAATAGAGAAGTGAGTTAATGGCCGTGATGATACACTGTTTGATCTGGCTAACATTCACACAGCCTCGCTGTCTCTGCTTACTCATTAATGCTATAAGTGATGCTTTTCTGACAACTACTAAAGAACTGTGGTAAAGTAACACAAACATTACAGTATGAACTTGTCTTAAAATTATATACTGATAACATTAAAAATTTATCTTTCAAGTATTCAAATGGAAAATAACCACAAAGAAAACCCCAGGAGAGCATGTAGTCGCAAAAGAAAAGGTCAAAACTGTGCAATAACAACAGCATTACACCCTCACACAAATAGTAGGTGCGCTCCCCTGCCCCAAAAGTTCATGTTTACCCATATTATAATACAACGCTCTATCTACAAAGGCCACACCACTGGAGCAGAGTACCTTTAGCACTGTAAAAGCTGACTGGATGAGAACTGGATCTGCACCTCTCCATATGACCTGATTTCCCATGAGCACGTGCCAGGCTAGCTGTCGAAAGTCAGGAGCCCCGAGGACCTGCCGAACGAACCACAATGTTTACCAAGCAACAGCTCACAGACATAGTGTAGGAGCTATTTTTTTAACCAATATGCATCACTTTACCATATAAATGATTGTAAAAACACGTATTTTTCTTTATTCAATCTCAGTTTTCTATCGCTGTTCATGATTAAGTTGGGTATACATTAGCAAACTACAAATGTGCTTAAGTTCACCTGTCTCAAATGCCTCAGTGACCTAAATTTTGGACCAGGTAATTCATCCAGTTTTGTATCATCGCTCAGGAAGTTGTGGGCCAGCTCGGTCTCTGACAGGTGTCTCTGCGTCTTTGAAGCACCTCCTTCTGCTCCCTCCCAGCAGCTCATTTCCTCCTCTTGCTCTTTAAAACACATGACATTAAAAAACAGAAAAAGCAAATGCTTTCAAGCAAAGGTTCATTACAAATGTGGGGAATTTCCGTAGGAAACTGTGATAAACGGCGGTTCATACACCACACGAGTCATACCTACACAACTATCATCATAGTGCACACATGAGGATAGCTACCCACTGTTTCCAAAACAAAAAAAACAGACTCTGTTAGTAACACCTATGACCTGCACTGCATAGCGACCACATTACTAAGTACAGTGTTTCAACTACTTGGTAACACAAATATCCGGCCAACTCACATGATAGCAACCCTGTTCATTTATTCATGTAGTCATGGTCAACATGACCTGCTGACGTTTAAAGTGATCATCATAATGGGGAAGAAAGGTGATTTATGAGACTTTCAATGTTGCATGGTGGGCTGTGGCCTGATCTTAGCAGTTCAGAAACTGCTGATGTTCCCACACAACCACACAGAGTTTACAGAGAATGGAAAAAAAAGAAGAAAATACCCAGTAAAGAAAAAAGAAAAAAAAAAGAGAAAAGAAAATATACAGTAAGGAGCAGTTCTCTAGGTGAAAATGCCTTGTTGACATCAGAGGAGAATCACCAAAACTGGACAACTTCCAATTGGAAACTTGGAAAAATACTGCCTAGTGATGAGTCTCACTTTCCGCTGCAATATTCAGATAGTAGGGTCAGAATAAATAACATGAATCCATCCTGTCTTTCATCAACAGTTCAGGCAGCTGCTTGTGGTTTGGCCCACATTTTTTGGATTCTTAGTACCAATAAAGAACCATTTAATTGCCACAGCTAAGATCGGTATTGTTTACTTATTGTTATAAATGCATTGTCATAAATCTGAAGATACTGTGTGATGTTGTCATGTCATTATGAACCAAAATCTCTGAGGAATGATTCCAGCACCTTGATGAATCTTTGTCACAAATAATTAAAGCACTTCTAAAGGTAAAACAGGACTCAACCATCTCCTAGCAAAGTCTATGTAATGAGTGTCCATTTGGTGTATAAATGAACAGATTCTTGGTCAAATGACCCAGAATAGGATTTAAAATTACAGAGCTAATACTGTCAGAGAAAGTTTCACTGTAAATGTTGGGTTTCTTTTTTTGTACATGATATTACTGAATACTGACTGGAATTGTGTAAACTCTCTGGAAAGTTGGGATGCTTTAGTGAATCACTGTTTTTCTGGCGTCTCTCCACAGACTTGTCTGGTGATTCACACTTTCACCAGAGCTTTCTCAGTCAGATGATAACAACCATAAGCATGTTGTTCAAACTAAGGACATGCTGTCATGAGTTTAGGTTAATTTAGGAACAAAATGAACCTTACCACATCTAAAAGAAGTGGTTTTTAAACTTTTTCACACACGTTCCACTTCAGAAGCTGAGTCAAGGTGACACTGCACATTTTTTTAAACCAATCATCAACAAGAAAAAAAGATGCACGTTGAATTTTGTTTAAAAGCTTCAGCAATTTACATCAGAAATCTCCTTTTCGCCTATTTTCCTTTTAAATGCATTTTTTTCAACTTCATATTTTTCAACTGGTTTTCTGAGCCCCACCTGTGGGACCTCAGAGAACCACAAGAATTTGCTGGTTAGATTATCCTTCTGCACTGGAACACAGTTCATGTTCCAGGGTAGAATAATTGCACAGCCAACATCTTTAATGACTTTAAAAAATAAGAATTGGGTGCACCAGTTTGGCTATAACTGGTGCACCCAATTCTTATTTGGCTATTCACTGTTGCGCTGAAGGTTCTACAAAGTCTTTACTTGCCAAGCCCTATTAATTTTCTCTCGTTGCCAGCATAAAGAGATTTGTTTGACAGCACTCATTGGATGAACCACTACTCAGAACAATGGGAAAGTCAAAGGAACTCAGGGAAGATCTAAGAAGAAGAACTGCAGATTTACACAAGCTGGGACGGTCTCTTGGATCCATTCTAACCAACAGATCAGAAAATACACAGATTCGAAGGTTATCAGTTAAAACCATTGTACGCAAGTACAAATTATTCAGATATGTCACCACTTTACCAGGTTCTGTAAGAAGACCCATACTGTCACCGTCAGTTGATACTGGAAGACTTGAGCCAGGAAGCACCAAGGCTCAAGTCTGCCTTGAAATGTCAAGCATTGTGCTGTAAGACCTTTTGACTGACAGTCAAATAATAAGTTGTACAAAGTGGATAGGATAATGAAGAAGGATGACTAACTCCACACAGTTGGTATTCCCACAGGATAAACACATCAAACCTGGTTTTGGAAGGGATAAAGCAGGCTAACACTAAGCATCTGAAATGACCTTCCCAAAGCCCTGACCTCACTCAGAAAATCTGTGGACTATGCTTATAAGCTGAGCTGATTCAACAAACCAACAAATCTAAATGAACTCTGCCAAGAAGATGGGTCAACTACCCAGCCCCCAAAATATGCCAGATACTTATTGAGCAATTAAGGTGCAACTTCCTAAGGAACATTAAACCAAATTTTAGAGGGAGTGTATGTATACTTTTGACACTGTGTGGATTCGAGAAAATCCCAAATAAATTCAATCTTGTACATTCAGTTCTTGCTTTTTAAAGTCATTAAAGATGTCATTCCACTGTGGAAAAAATAACAGTTCAAACGAATCATTTAAAGCCCAAAATTACTATGAGATTCATGTTCATGATGAGTGTATGCAAACTTCTGATCACAACTGTATATGCATAAATAAATATCACGCCTCTTAATCGAGGTCAATGCATCTACCCGTTTGTCTCTCTATGAGCACCAGAGTGTCCTCGGTGGGGGCTCCTTCCAGGAGCTTCTCCGTCAGACGGCTACCACAAGCTTTAAGTAACCTGGAAGTGAGGTGAGACCACTCATTAGCCGGGTGAGAGACTGACTGGAAAAAGAAGAACAGTTTCTTTGAACCTAATGACTCACCAGCTAAAGGAGGAGTGCAGGCTGGCCCAGAGGTTAGGATGCTGGGTGAGCGAAGTCAGCGATCGGGCTGCATTGCCGCTCCTTTGGTGTGGAAAAACTGCAGGTGAAAATGCACTGTTCATCCTCACAGCTCGCTGGGGACAAACTCCCTGTTCATTGTCAAACACCTAATGGAAAGGACAGTCCAAAGACATCAGAAGCACTAATAAGTCTGCTGAGTTTATTATGTTTATATACGTGCTCTACCTTTAGAGCTGTGCTCTGCAGACTCTGTATAGTAAGCTTCAGGTGACGCAGCAGGAAAGGCCAGGAGTTTATAAGGTAGATTCTGTCCATGGCTACCATAACAATACTGTACCAACGCTGGAAGCCTCTAGCGAGACTGTCTTTGATAAAGAAGGTGTGTGAGAACACAAATCCATGTTGCTCGTCTCCAAAAAAAATGGGCCCTTCACGTCCGGGACACACCTGACACCAAAACAAACAGAAAACATAACGAAGTATATCAGTAATCAGCCGATTAAAGCCCACAGACAACACCCACATAAACATGTCACTAATTACCTCACAGCTGAGACTGCGTACGCAAGCCTGTCGGACCACGCTGAAAAGCTGGGGCTGTCTGGGGTGCTGGTGACTAAGGAAGCGGATGCCTGTTTCATCATCAATGCTAACAAAGCCCGGGTGAGATGCAGGCAAGGATCGGCAACCCTACGAGACAAAGAAAAAAGGAAATCAGTACTTTAAGGCTGAAAATTAATGAAGGAACAAATAAAGCGAGGGATCCAAGCATCTGATAAAGTCACAGTCAGGCCCCTTCTACTCACCTCACACATTTCTTTCTGTGTGGCTGAGCTGTTGGCCTTCATGGTTAGACCTTCACCATCACGGTCACCATCTCGGTCCCCTGGCATTTGGGCACCTACCTGGGATGAAGGGGATGGGGAAGGCGGGTGTAGTGCCTCAGTGCAGAACAGGGTTCGAGGGCCATGGAGCTCACAGAAGTGACAGAGAGCCACCAGAGCATTCATCTGAAAGAACAAGACAAGTTTTCATATGTTTACTGTGCTAAAGATGTCTGATTTAGATCAGGACACCTACATCTAGTTCTGGTTAATCACTGACGTTACCAGATTACACTGGGGTTAAAATACGGGTACAAGTGGCAGTATGAGACGGTCTTACCTTCAGTGCAGAACCACGTTCAACAAATGACTGGTGACACTTCACAAAGAGGTATTCATTGGACGTAGTGTTCAAAAAGCCGTGCCGTTAAAAAAATAACAGCGCCGTGAAACAAAATCAAATCTTCATCGAGCCTGTATTTTAAAAAGCCATCGTTCCTAACATTTTAATTGAGGCTTTCTACACTTTTTTGTCCTTTGTGTAGCTGTCAGCAGGCAACAAAAACAGACCTCGTCACATGATGCAGAGTCACGCGCTCCGGCACAAGTGACGCGTGGCTGCCAACTGCTGCTCATTTTCTCAGTTTTATCCGTCGAATCAAAAACATCTTTAATGCTTTACCAGTGACGCGAAAGCACGCGAACATATTTAAGAGTTTTTCGACTTTTCTGTGTTCCAATATCAGGCTTTATGTACGACAAACGAGCCATTCCTCGGCAAACGAAAAAGTGGAACTACATTACCCATAACCCAATCTGGTATAACAAACATGGGGTTAAAGGGCAATAAAAAAAAAGTCGGAACTGTTTTCATTGAAGGTTTGTGTACTACAAGGTATGTTCCGGTTGATTTATAAGCGTATATATGGTTTGATTATGCTATCTTAGCAGACTAGCTGGTTTATTAGCTTTTCTTTTAACACTGTACAACGTTAATCCGTCACTTCCGCATTAAAACATGAAATTTTTATAGGTGTGTCACTCTTAAGTAGTCAACAAAGAGATAACTTGCACACAGTGAGTGACACGGCAGATTTTTCTGACTTTTAAATCTCAGATCTTAGGATGGCTTCAGGTGGATCAGGAGTTCCCCCCACCGACCCGACTGACACACCGAGTCCACAGGCAGGGGTCCCCGCTGACTCTCAGAGTGGCAAAGACACCCCAAAAGCCAAAGGAGGTAAATCAGTTTCGCACATTTACTATATGTAATCTAAAGTGAGTCTGTGAAAGCTTCTAAGGTGGTTTGAAACACATCTTGTTATTAGACATGTACAGTAAAACCCTGCTGGTTGACTCATATGATTACACCAGCTTATTATTTTCCTAGTAATCCACTTATAAATCATATTGTTCAGCCTGTGGTGTGAGTTCTGGCCAGGTCTTAGTTTTGTAATCGCGTGGCCGGATCCTCTTATCATCAGAAGGGGGGCTGAAGGATGGAGTCCAGTACTGTATTGAACTGTTTCCTACATTTTTCACGTCCTGCTGGGCCACTCTGCTTAGCTGGAAATGTTTCAGGATTGACTGACTCTGATCTGCCCGCTTCTGCTCCCACTCGGAACTCAGCGGACTAATCTGTGGATTAACTTTATTTATACTAAAGAATTTCAAAGTTGTAATGTTTAATTTTATGCTTAGACATTTACTTATAGGCATTCAATTTAAGAGAGTTGAAAACTCTCCCAAAACTTGTGGCTGATCCAGACAACCATCTCCCTTTCTAATAAATAACTCAGAGCTAATAAGTAAAGTATTTGTGTCATGAGTCACGTCCATTTCTCCTGTCTCTAAATAGTATTGCAGGATGCGTGTTATTTGGGTGTAAAGGCAACTTCGTCATGTACAGCATACTTGGCTGACATTTGAGTCCTCTGAGTTGAGTCACTGCCACCTGTCATATGATAATACTCAGTGGAAGTGGACTGGAGATGGACTGTACACATCATTTTCTCCATGCCTCTTTCTCACTCATTTATTTATGACACAGCATGGTAACGGGAATGATAAGAGGGTTTTCTAATAAATGGACAGACGATAAGGAATCCTTTTTCCAGATGTCTGTGTGAGTGACACAGATTGATGCGGAAGCTCATATAAGGCATCAGCCAAAATGTAAACACACGCAGAAGCAAACGGTGAAAATCTACATGAACAAAAATCAGAAAGAAAAGTACTGCACAGCTCTCATGGCTGATCTGACAGGTGCTCATCGGTGGTAGCAGTAGAAAAAACAAAATCCAAGAGAACTTGCTCAGTATTATGTGGTGCAAGGATAATCATATACAGTAAAAGCCCTGTGGTACTTCATCAGGATCTCAGATTTCTTTCTTCCATTTTACTTTAAGAATGAACTTAAAACTTGTAATTTTACCAGAGGCCAAAGTGGCTCATTTGTTTTCTATGGTTACAATTACACCACATAATTTTACAAATTTTTCATGGATTTTGTTCTAAGTAGAAACATACTACATCTTCTGAAAGTATGGTATAAGTAGCACATGTGTGATCTGATATTGTTCATTTATCAATCATATCGCTTTGCTGAACACTTTAACTTAACAGCGACTACAGTCTAATAGATGAAGATAGTTTCACTGATAGTGAAAACTACTATAAACTAACAGGGTGTAAATTTCCTCTGTTTTACAGCTGGGATCAATGTGAAGAAATACAATCTTAGAACTCGCAGTTTTTGGAAGTTGGACTTTTTGTAGGATTCAGCGTAGCCCATGACCCAGTCACACAGGGTCAGCAAGGAAGTACATTTGGGTAGTGATGTTGTTTCTTATGAAACTCACTTGTTTTAACTTTAAAATACCATCACCTCTGTGGCAAATTTGGCAGAATTCTTGTGAACTTGCAGACTGACACCAGCCACACTGTCTTTTTTTAGAGATCTAAAGAGGGGCACAGCATTTTTTACAGCTACAATTTAAAAAAAAAAAAAAAAAGATTCATAACATAAATCTAAGTCAGTTATGCTAATAAATTATGCAGCAATCTTAGCAGAAGATTACAAGTTTCTCACATTGACTTTTTTGGCCTGTGAAAATGAACAAGGGGCCTGGGTAAAAGTCAGCTCTACGGTTCTAGTGGTCCAATGGCGAAAAACATTATTTTGAGTACTGCCTTATTGTAGCAAAGATGGGTACCTAAAATTACGAGTGACCATAAAAGATGTAACATGCCTTGGGACTGCTTTAAACAAAACCTGTTGATCTCTGCTGCCATTACATTGTTTTTTTCTGACATAGTTTGAATGCAGAAGAAAGGATGAAATGCTGCATGACTTCTGTTCAGTGTTATTAAACGTTGGCTCTTTTTATTTTTAACCTTTTGTTCTGTCTCTCCCTCTGGTGCCCTGTCTTTCAGAGTCAGCAGAATGTTGCAAGGATGGAGCCAAAGTGTGCCAGTTTTTCCGGATAGGAAAATGTCATTTTGGCCTCAGATGCCGTTTAGCTCACAGGTTTGCTCTCCTTACTTTATTCAGAAAAGTCATCAGAAGCATAAATGAGGATTTATAGTTTTTTCCAGATCATTTCTTGGCATCTTGTGGATTTATTTTCAAAATTAACACAAAAGACTTTGGAAATTATTGTAGAATAGCTGCTGTTTATCTTCAGATCACAGATGTTAGAAGCTTGGTTTGGAGACAGAGAGACATGGATGTAAATATCTTTGGAATGACCTTTTGTCTGCATTTTTTTTTTTTATCTGCAGGACAGTTGGCTAGATATGATGAATACTCTCACTGATGAAATTTCTGTCTCAATCTCCTTGTCTCTGCATTTTTTCCACTGCCGCTCTCTTTCTTAGTGACCCATTACAGGATGATTCAGGGGCTCTGTGTCCTGGTGTGGATGAAAAA
The DNA here is from genome assembly GCF_057382095.1 of Aulonocara sp. 'chitande type north' Nkhata Bay. NCBI lineage: Eukaryota > Metazoa > Chordata > Actinopteri > Cichliformes > Cichlidae > Aulonocara > Aulonocara sp. 'chitande type north' Nkhata Bay. The sequence continues at coordinate 26,844,148 of NC_141354.1, read as the reverse complement.
CAGGAAGAAGAAAAACACAAGAACAAGAAGGGCAGTGTGAATAAAGTGCCAAAGCCAAAACACAACGAGAGAAGAGGTGACTCCGCATTTATTTAACTTTCTGTGAGATCATACTTCCATGAGACCAATTACGCTTTATACTCTTGGAACTTGTCCGTTCACTTTTTTTTAACTGTTTCTCTTCAGCAGAGGTGAACAAAAAGCCTCGTATGCGCACAGCAGATGAAGTGATCTCCCGGATCCTGTGGGACCCATCGGTGGATGCATCAGAATTTGTAGTGGGCTATGTGGATCGATTCCTCGGCGTGCTGGAGCGCCCCTTCTGTGACTTCAACTGGGAGACCAACCCATGTGACTGTGATTACACTGTTGAGCTGGCCCTGCCCAGACACAGGATCCAGTACTTCACTTACAGAGGGCACCGTGTCTGGGACCGCCACACCAGGACTGACCGAGTTTTCGGTTCCACAGGTCAATCTCTGGCTCCCCCCTTTGGAGGGGAAGAGGAAGTAAGAGGTAGGAGAAGCAGCTTTGGTGCTGCCAGACCTTACATGTGACCACATGCATTCTGCAAGATGACTGAATGTTACGTTTTGTTTTAGAAGAAAATACAGCAGCGCTTGAAACAACTAACGAGCAGCCACCTGCAGAGGAAGAGAAGCCGAATGAGACAAATATTCACACCCCTGAGTCTGCACCACCACCACCACCAGAGTGTACAGGAAACACTTCTCAGGAACAACAGGAGTCACGAGGACCATGTGTTGTGGAGGAGGCTGCAGATAGGTCTGGTGTTCGTGTTGCTCGTTTAAATATAACTCAGAACAGATCTTAAGTAAAAGAACCCCCACCCCCCCCCCCCCCACCCCCCCCAAAATCATTGTTAGCATCTACACATTGTTTTCCCAAATCACTTTGTGCTAAATGTTAAAACACTTAAAATGAGAAAGATGCTTGAGGATCTTCAGCATCAGTGATTTGAGGCAGAATATAAGGGTGGGGGTATATTATAGTAAGAAATTTAAATCAGACCGTTTCTGATTGGAGCATTCAAATGGCATGTTACTATCTAGAGGTCTGAGGACCTCCACCCACATCTCTTTCACTCACACCTCTGCATCAGGAAGACGAGAATAAGAGAAAAGCTGTGTGTGTGTGTATGTGTTAGTCCCCATAGGGAAATAGTTCCTCTGCATTTAACCCATTTACCCAGTGAAGCAGTGGGCAGCCACCAATGCAGCGCCCGGGGAGCAGTGTGTAGGGACGGTACCTTGCTCAGGGGTACCTCAGGGTAGCCGTTCAGTGGAGTCGAACCCCCGACCTTCCGATCATGGGGCCACCACTCTACCTACTGAGCTATCCCTGCTGAGAAATGCACTCCAGTTATAGCTTGCCTTCCTCAAATAACAACCTCATTCAGGCTTTTGTGACACATGTTAGGTATGTAACAAGCTGTAAGAGAATGAAAAGAACTTGCAATTAGAAGTTAGAGAATGGATTTTTCAAAATGTGTGTTTACAGCTGGCTCTTTATTGATTTTGCTCACCTGCTTTGATTCCAGACATCAGGTTTCAGCAGATCAGAGTTCCTCAACCGAAGAGGAGGCACCGGGTGTAAAAGAGGAGGGTGAGGGGGAGATTCTGCCAGAATGGGAGGAAAGCTGGGAAGGCCATGAAGACTGTATAGTGAGTACAGCACATCTCACCGTGAAATCTTGCTTTTACACTGTATGTTATGTTATTTGAATGTTCCCTTTCTACTACAGAGTTATCCTGCAGCCCAACAAGTTAGCAAGAATCCATCTGTACCTCTGGAGCAGAGAGAAGAGAAGCGTGGTGGTCGCCCCCCTAAGAAGAGACCCACACACTTCATCACCTTCCGGGCCAACACTCCTGCCATCCTCTCCTGTTTCCAGCAGTTGCAGAAGGAGCTCACCTCCCTCATACCTTCCTCTGCTCCTCACTGGCAAACCGCCTCCAGCCTTCACGTCACCCTGTGCCTCCTGGTGCTGCACAGCCCCGCTGAGGTGGCGGCTGCTGGGGAGATCCTCCAACGGTTTGCACAACTGGACCGAAACCCGCCGGTAGCTGTGACCTTTCCTGTGAAGCTGAAACATTTCAATGGGAAGGTGCTGTACGTGAGTCCTCAGCCTCAGCTCCACCTACAGCAGCTCAACAGCGGTCTGCAGGAGGCCTACAGGAAAGAGGGTTTTCTTCACAGGGACTCCTACAACCCACGCTACCACCTCAGCCTGGCCAGGGTACTGGACAGGGAGGCCGAGAGGATATTTGAAGGTGTGGGGGACCTGAGGGTGGGGAAGGGCTTAAACTTTGGGCGTCTGCCAGTTAACACCTTACACCTTTGTGCCATGGGCGGCTCTAAAGTAGACGGTTTTTATGAGAGGGTGTGCACGGTAACACTTCGATGATAAAGAAGTCTGATTTGCAGACATTACTGGGTGCAATAAGCCACGCCTTTAAGGTGTCGCGGATAAATACAACAAAATAAAACTAGTACCGGTACCGAAAAAAAGAAGATTTATTCATAACACACGTGAAAAGACCCAGGAAAACCGAGTTAACGATAAAAACGATAACAAAATAACGCTGAAAACCGATTAAAAACCCTCAAAACCATACATTTCATACCTGAGCCTCAACTCTCGCGGCCCGGTACCAAACGACTCACGGACCGGTACCGGTCCGAGGCCCGGGGGTTGGGGACCGCTGTGTTAAGGTACTAAATCTCATGTTTCATATTTCTAGATGAGATATAGAGGAAAGAAAAGGGCGGGGATGGGCTGTAAACATCACTAAAGCTTAAAACAACATCCTGGCTACAATACAACATATAAATAATTAATCCACAATTTAAAAAAAAAACTGCTTAAGGTGCTGAAGTTTTTAGAGCAGCAGTCCATTTTAAAAATGTTAGCTCCGGTTCTTTTAGCCATGGATCTTTACTGCACAGTTTTCATGTTATAGTGTCCTCAGTGTCATCAGCCTGCTTAAATTCTGGTTCACTGGTGAATTCAGTGGTTGTGATGTTTTATTTGTTACAGCTAATCATATTTGGGGAAAATCCAGAAACGAATCCATAATTGTTTAATAATCAATAAGCCAAATAATGTTTTGCTTGGAGAGCCTTTTTTATGTAGAGACAGTAAAAACCATGAAGAACTGTTTGTGCAAACATGAGCTGGAGCTCAATAATATTTATGTCTAATTGACTCGGGACCATGAGTTTGATAATATCAATATTGTTTTTATTTCTATGAAGAACTTTAAGAATGTTTTAATTGGTCATCTGTGTTTCTTGGTGCAGAAATGCTTGTTATACTTTATATCTGATGGGCCTAATGATTGGGGTTAACTTTGACCTGTAAGCATGCTTAATTTACACTGTTTTACTACTGCACAGACAATAAATTTGAAGCTGATTATGGACACATAAAGTGTTCTTTTTATAGGCCTGAATAATTGCTGTTCATAATTCAGGGACTTGTACAATGGGTTTTATATGAATGTTGCATGGACTGCACTCCAACAGAATGATCCCTTTGTACTCTTTTTACAAATGATTATGACCACTAGATTATCATGTGGATTAAATAATGAATTGGTTATTTTAAAGTCGTGTGAGTGGTGAGGTGCCAGCGCCGTTATAAATGCCTTCATTGTGGTGCCGAGGATGTGGAAACGCTCCCTGAGCTGAAATCTTACATGCATCCCTTTCTGCTCCCCCTTCTTCTTCCTCCCAGATACATAAACACTATACATAGACTATATGAGTCAGTGAGTATGCTCTCTGGCTCTCAATCGTGTCTGCACTCCCTCCCTTGCATTATCTCCCTTCCCCCACTCTTTTTCAGTGACACAGAAAAACTAACGCCGCCCCCTCCCTCTTTGCTCGCCTGCTTCTGCCCCCCTTACTCCAGTGGCAGACAACACCGTACTCTTTTTTTTTTTTTTTTTTTTTTTTTTAACTCGTTCTCGCTGCAACATTATGTCGTCAATTTGCATTTTCTCAGTCCAATCCCCCCCACCCGCGACCCAACTGAACATCTCCATCCGTGCACTCCCATCACTTGTGTCACGTTGTTGCACATTCTCCGCTGCCTCCCAGTCTCTGAATCACTGTTGATGTTGTCCTGCAGCCTCCGCTGAAAACTGGTTTTGCCTACAAATCCATTGCATGCCGCTTTGCCCCTCTCTGTTCATTGTTCACTCCATCTCTGGCTCCCTCCCTCTTTCTCTCAGCATCACTCCCTGGGAACCCACTTTTTTTTTTCTTCTACTCAGTATTTCATGTTGCCTTTCTCTGCATCTCCCACTCCCCGTTTTCTTCTCAGTGTGCCTCTCTTCCCCCATTTTTCTGTGCATCTCTTCCTCTCATTAGCCCTCATCAGACTGAGAGAGGAGTTCACTATTGTGTATCCAGCGTGTGAGTGGATTTCTAAAAATCTCTTTTTCCTGATTTGTTTAGTGCACACAGTTGGCCGGCAGCTTTGCATTTTTACTCTTTCTCTTGTTAATCTGGTCAGGGTTCAGTCTGGTGCTCTGGAGAGAGATTGGTCAGGTTGATGTTGGGGGTGGTCGGCATTAGAAGTGCGCCCCAGCTATGAAGTCAGCGAGGGGTTAGACTCCGCTAATCCGCGTTAACAGATTAATTATCTTTGGGTAATATCGTGTCACTGCGGTGTTGTGAAGTCGCTCGGGTGTTAGGCTATGAAGGGCTACAGTGCAACGATAAAGAGTCCCTTAGGGGTGTCTCCTCAATCTTAATCCCCCTTTCTCTCTCTCCCCCTCTCTCTCTCTCTCTCCCTCTCTCCATCTATCTCACTCTCTCCCACTCTCACTCACTCGCGCTCACTCAGAGATCCTCTCCCATCCATCAACACAAGCACCTCTCTACTGTCATCAGACGACCAGACACTTCTCGGCCATTTAATATTTAAATAACTACCAGAATTGCCGTCTTCATTTTTGTGCTTTTTGTCATATTTTTGGCATGTCTCCAAGCCATTTTTTCAGGATGATGTTTTCTCAAGAGCATCAGGCGGTGATGGCTGGCAGTATACCTCTCTGAGTGGTTAAATATTTCACGGACGCCGGCAGAGAGAAGAGACAGAAGGAGAGAGAAACCTCCCAACACAACCGACAGAGGTAAGAGACTGACCCCTCTCTTTGCCGATTACTGGCTTAATTGCTGATGTACATGCAGAGATTGGCCAATTAAAAATGTACATTATGCCAAATCACAGTGTTTTCCCAATTTGGGCTCACGCTTATCTTGGCAAATATGATTAATGGATGATCATGACACCATTAGACTGTGTTGCCAAAGGAGATCCATGCTTATCTTTTCCAACCATGACACTTAATATGGGTCTGCTGCCTATCAGAGTAATGTGAAAATGCTGTAATGAGTTTTATTGCAGTTTCTCAGGGAAATCCAATGTTTTTTCCACCTAATTGGAGTTTCATATGACTTGGAGCTTATCTTTTTTCATGATTTTCACCATCTGCAGGATGATTTACTGTCATCAGTGGGAACAAACTGTCTCACCCTCAACTTCATGCCATGCTGGACCCCTCGCACACATCACAGCTTTGATTTGCACTGACTTTCTGAGTACGAGCTGCACTCGCTTACCTTCGGTCAGCTGACTTTGAAGGTTCATTGTTGCAGCTGAACATTAATTTTGAACATAGATGTGAGGTAGAAATTTATTTTGAGGTTTGACTGTCCCTCGGCTTTTACATGGGCGAGAGATTCAACTATACAGAGATGTTACTGAATTTCTTCTGGCTGATGAAGTGTCAAGAGGGGGTTTTTTTTAATGTTGTCTCATAAATTCTGGTTATCAAGGTTGGTTTTAAGAAGCTCCACGCACAGGCTGTTATGTGAACGATAACAGGTTTTATGAGCCCAGACTGCAAACGAGCATAGTTCCAGCAGCAAGCCAACAGCATTATTTATATCTTGTGATTCAAAGAGATGTAGCCTCATAAAAAAAAGAAAAGGTGCAGAATGATTTTCCTCGTGCTAAAGATGATCCTAAATTCAGCTGACAGAAGATGCTTCAGCCTTATTCCCATTAGCTGCCTCACAAAATGGCCCTTTTTAAAAAAAATTCAGACATCATGGAGTCTTGTATAAACCAACTGACTACATCATCTGTGTTTTCTGAGCTCTGCACAGACAGAAGACAACACATTTGTTCTCCTGCTTTGTTTTCTTTTTATTTATTTAGTTAGTTAGTTAGTTATCTCTCAGAGCTCAGAGCCATGGTGAGAATCTGTGGTTTTCCTCCATCTCTTTCATTGTCTTTCGTGTTCTTTCCTTCTCCTTTTTTCATCTTTTCTCTCCACCAACTGTGCCTAAAATCACATTTATTTGCCTTCAGTTACGCAATGGTAGCTGGCATAATAACAAGCTGGCAGGAAACATCATGTCAACTTGAGGGTTTTTATCTATGACAACTGCTGAGTAACTGGAGCTCCTCCTGGACTGTAACCACCCCCCACCCCTTCCCGTTAAACTTCCATCAGCGCCTCGTTAGGTGTTCCTCTACTTTTTGGGTTGCAGCAGAATCCTACCTGAACTTTGACCAGACATCTATCATAACTGTGCATTTCCTCTTTCTCTCACCCTGACCGGCTTAATTTTGTGCATGAATTGATCCAGATAGCTGCGCTCTCAGGCTATTGACTCATATCTCTTTACCATTAACTATTCAGCAATGGCATTTATGTGAGGTTTTCTGCTTCTGTTACCACTGATGGGCCTCACAGTGACATTCACTGCATTGTTGTTCGTCAAAGGAAGTGCTTTTCCACGCTGACCCACTTCTCATCAGGTTCTCCTTTGATGTTGAATTAGTCCTTTACTTGTTATGGATCTCAAAGAGCTTTTACCCTCAAAGTCTGATAAATGCATCTCATAGACATGCTTCAATATAGATAACCTAATAAACACACTTAAGATAAATGGTACAGTAGGAAACGTAATACTGGATGACTTACTACAGAAGTCTGTTTACACTGCTGATTTGTGTTGGATGGATGTAGTTCTCACAGTGTGTGAACCATTATGTTCAGCACAGTTTTAATAAGGGAAATGGAGTGTTGGCTGTGATTTGATTTGTGACAGTTGGGCTGCTGGAACCATTAAGGTGAACAGGCTTATTGTAATGGGCTTAGAGAAGCCCTGTCTGCCCCGTGGGTGAGCCGTTAACTCGTTCTGGGCCGCAAAAATCTGAATGGCCAAACTGTTCGGGCTTTGAATGTGACATGTGGCAAAATCCAAACTTTTATCACGCACAGTATTTAGTACAGTTATGTGCAGTGGCTTGTAAGAACCAGAGCCACTGTGTGGGTGACTCAATAGGGAGAGTGAAAAAAGTCTCTCTTAAGTAGAACATTGTGCTAGCTGAAGCTACTGGACAAATCACAGTGGCTTTAAAACATAGAAATCCAACACAGGCCATCAGTTCAGGGTCTCTTTTGTTATTGAATAGTGATTAGAGGCAGAGTTGTATCGGTCTGTGATATCAGCATTGAGCTGCTCTGTATAGCCTCTATATTTAAGTGACAGTGCTGTTGTTGTGAATGGTTGTCTCTCCTGCCGCCTAAAAATGCTCCTTTGTCGAACAGTAAAGCTCTGACGGTCTCTTAATCTGGGCAGCCGGTATCAGAAGCCTACCAGACTCTGTCTTGCCCTCTGTTCCATCTCTGCTCCTTTATTGTAATGAGTATTCCAGTGTGTGTTTTAGCTAACCGGATTTGCCCTTTGTATTTACCCTACTTTCACCCCCTCCCCTTGACCAGCTTTAGTAAGATGCGCTGAACAGTGGGGGAGATGGTCAAGAATTGTGCAGCCTTTTCTCTTTCATAGCCTTCACTGTACCTTGTCTGCGGTTTTTCTTTACTTTGTACTCCAGAAAACACACTTTAGAGACCCCGAACTATACGTTCCCTGCATGCAGAGGCTTGTCACATACTACTATTCATTATATTAGAGAAAGGAATGGCATAAATAACAATGTTATCTATATTTCTTTAAGTCAGTGCATTTAAATCTAATTGTATTTGCTTTTTGATCGTATTTTATACTTTATTCAATATTACAAGTGGAGAGAGACAAAATAAATGTGAGGAAAGAGAGTCAGTATGCATGAAAGTCTAGTCTGCCAGATATTGAACCAGGGAGTCAGCGCTGACCGAATTTATGCCCATGTGGTCTGTGGCTAACCAAACAACTGCCAGTTGGCCCTATGAAAGATCTCTTTCTTTGCAACTAGGCAAAAAAATTAAGAAAATTTGATTTCATCTCTAAATATTTTTGTCACAAAACTCCACATATTTTAAGTTTTTTTTTTTTTCTTAATTTATTTCGATCATGTAAACAATATTCAAAGTTTATTTAGCAAAGAAAAGAAGAGAAAAAAATGCTATACATATTAAAGCTAATGCATTTCAATATTGCTTCAACTGTTACAGATCAAAAAAACTAGTGGGAGGAAGTACACATTTATTTAATCCCACCAGTTTAAGATGTTATAAAACACAGAAAGATCTCCTGATCATGTATTAATGGAATTATTTAACATTTAATTTGATCAATAGACCAGTGAAACTAACAAAACAATGTTTTAAACTTAAAGATAAAAGGTAAAAAAGGGAAAGTTGCCAACAAAATAGTAACATTTTAAAAATCTTTAGCAAAGCTTAAAAACTAATCAACAAAATTATAAAAGTGTAATAAAACTGCAACAATTAAAAACCAATAAGAGCAATGGTTAGGAGGTAATTAAGAGCAACACAAATGATGAGGCACCTTAAGCAAAAGCAACACCAGAAACATACGTTTCTTTAAAAAAAGTAGAATATCTCGGATGCTGAGACTGATTGTGTCACAGCTTGGAATCACAGCTGCTTTGGACTGATCGAGTTTTCTACTCATCTCAGGCAATTGTTTGTCATGAAGTCTAGTTATCACCTGCAAATGATGCTTGAAGACATTAATAGTAACCTCTCTTTCCTCTCAGCTTCACCTTGTGCTCAGGAAGACCTTCATCCCTCCTGAACCTCTTTCCTCTCTTCCATTCTTCACATCCTGGTTATTCTGACCCCTCTTTCTTGCCTCCTATAGGGTGGAGGAGGGGACTGGTGGCACCAGAAAACGGCTACCATGACTACGGTACCCAGCTATAACCCTTCGCTGTGGGTGAGAATATGTCACGCCCTGCCCCGGCTGGACTTCTCCATGCAGATGAGGGACAACGTCTTTGTCCCTGTCAGCTGGGAGTACCAGCAGGTAACCGACACCTGCCACATGCTGTGCTGTGGCTGTCCAGCCTGAGGTGCCAGATCGCATAATAATTACAGCCCTGTTACTCAATTTGCAGTTGCAGATACAATTGATATTTTACTACAACTTGTGGCACATTGGGCTATAAATTGTTCCACAAATTTCTACATGTCAGAGCAACCTGTAGCAATATGATAATGGCATTTACAGGCCTTTAAAAGCATAATTATTGGTGCAGTATGTCAGATCTTGTCATTCCTCATTTCTATACCTTGATTTTGATGCTTTAATCCTCCTTTTGAACCATACCGATTGGAGCTATTTTATGCAATTTGGTATCAGGTAGTGCAAGATATTCAACATGGCGGGAACCCGCTGGAAGGTTTCCACAGCTGCTATTGTGCTCATGGTCCTGTTTGTGCTGTAAAATGCAAGGTTCATCCCTCTCTTCCAGCAAGCGCTCATGCAAGCGCTCCAGCTAGCCATGTCTCACAGTGTTTGTGACTTCTCTGCGGTACAAAGAGGAGGTGGAGGGGGGGACTCAAATTATCCTGCAGAACAGAAAGACAAAAGAAACTGAAAGTGCTCAGAGAGAGGGAATGAGTAATGCAAGGAGGTTTTCCGAATAGAAAGCCGGGCAGAGAGAGAGAGCGAGAGAGACAGAGAGAGGGAAGGCAAAGTGAGTGAGTGAGAGTGGGAACGAGAGAGACTGGCAGTGAATGTATTTAAGTAGGTCACAGATTATTAATAGAGATTCAGTGGTGTGGATAGAAAGAAAGAGAGGGGGGAGAGAAAGAGAGTGGGAACGAGTGAGAACGTGGGGAAAGAGGGATTGGGGGAGTGGAGCGAAGGGGACGGGCTTCAGAGGACATGAGGTGAGAATGGAGGGAAGGTGGAGGAATGGGGCAGATGGATGGAGGATAATACTGTAGATATGTGGCTGATATGTGGCTTCAGCTGTGTTGATTTCATGACGTGAAGCCTGATGAAAAGCAAAAGGCTGAAATGGCTCAGTGACATTAGAATCCAGCAGGGTGCACAGACTGATGGGCATTCAGGGGTAAAAATCTTTGAAACAAGTTGCATTAATCCTGTGGGGTATGCATTATATGTGTCTGTATCCTTGATTTATATCCTCACACCTTTTTTATAACCATCTCCTGCTGTTAGTGGAGGCAGGACAATCTGACAAGCACTGAAATTTAACAGGATTAGTCAGTATTCTTGTAAAAATGGAATCAAAGTGCCATTTTTCTTTTCTTTTTTTTATATTCACTGACTCATCCTCTGATATTTTCCCCCTCCTCTTCCTTTTTTCAGACTTTGCTGGTTTTGTCCAGTTTATCAGCCATCGCTCTTGTTATCTCCCTATTGGTGGTTCTCTCCTTCCTCATACACTACTGCTGCTGTCACCGTGGTGACCGGAACGAAGGATCAGAAGAAGAGGAGGAGGATGAGGATGGCAGCACGGGTCACGGTTACAGTGGGAAGAAGGGGCGGGGAATCTGCTGTGTCACGTGGGTGGCGGTGGCGGCTGTCACGCTCTGCTGGTGAGAAAGAGTTTTTAGACGTTACTGTACTTCCTGGCAAATGTACACACGACGCCTTTTGGCAGTAGTTGAAGAAGTATTCAGATGTTTTTCTCAAACAGAACCAATCACACTCATTTCTGGCTCATTATTTTTTATCTATAGACTCCTCTAGAGTCAGTTTGCATCAGTCACAGCTCAAACCAATATCTATCAAAAACTGGGCCTTGGTGCAGCCCTCCAGTTCATCCTCTCATTGAAAAAGTAATTTTATCTCAGGGCACCTTCCCTTTAGCTCTTTACCTCCTGAATGCTTCAGAGTAACCCTTGAAGCTCTTTTCGAACTAAACAGTTTCTGTCAGAGTGAGGGTGGTCTCTGCCTTTGCAGCTACCTTTGAAAAACCCAGAAACTATTTTAATGGATATCAAACCACATCTTTATTGATATGGGTTAGTCATCATCCATGCACCTGTCTGCCTATCCCTCTTCTTTCATCTATACCCATCCATCCATCCATCCATCCATCCATCCATCCATCCATCCATCCATCCATCCATCCATCCATCCATCCAATATTTAATTTACATCAAATAATTGCACAGAGCCAAGTTGCATACCTACATAGTCATTCATTCATTTTTGATGCATCATAATTTTTCATTAACTACATTTTAGAGAGAAATAATTCACAACAGTTAACTCTACTTTTTAATTATAATTGGAGATAAAAACACATAACTGCTTTGTACGTTTCATCGATACGTTTATGGAGTCTAAAACATGTTTTTCAACCATCTAAAAATACAGCAGGATGGAAATTATACTTGAAGTTAAATTTGTGTTGATAGTATATAGATCAGCACACTTGGGTCAAACCAGAATTAATCTGTAATATTTCTTTTGGTTTTTAAACCATAATGTTTTAACCATCATGAACCCAAAGCTTTTTAAGACTAAAGAATGCAAAAAACAATTTCACAGCTATTTAATTATAAACACACGCTAGGATATCCTATCAGCCACTCCAACAGTAAACCACTCTCTGATTCATTGCCTATTTAACTGTGAATTTGACCATAATTTGTAATCATGCTCTATTAAAGAAGACTTGAAAATATCTATTGAGACCATAAAGTTGTCAGGAAAGTTCCTGAGGTGTTAAATTAATTTAGGATTAGGGTAATATTCTCACAGTCTTAAATAATATTGGGCTGCTGCCACGTAGATCGCCTCCTGCAGGCCATCAGAAACAATGCAGATTTATAGTGCTTGTGCATTGGCCTCAATTTGTAGGGAAAACATCCACTTCTATGCAGTATATCAAATTGCCTTAAATATGATAAAATAAACTAGAAAACTGCAATGAAGCTCCCCGTGGAATTAAACTTATTGTATTAAATGTACTTTGCTTTCCAACAGCAGTGAAGCTGTGAATCACAAGCTGTCACCTCCATCATCTCCATCGTCATGTGTTCTTTCCGTCTCTCACTCAGTCACTGATGTGTTTATAATAAAGACTGGCCCAGACAGCAGCTGACAGTCATGTGACGTTGCTGTTTCCCAACCACAGGGCAACAATTGCACTGTTAGCTGTGTGTGTTTTGGCATTAAAGTGTGTTTGTGGATGATCTCAGCTCTCCCACCTACGGTACAGCAGTCATTTACCCACCGGTGTTCCCTGCAGCTCCGGTGACCATGCAGTCATCAAGTCAGTACATTGTGTTCACTGTATATTGCACAAAATTGCTGCCTGACATCTGTCCAAAGCACTGCAGTTTAACGGAAGTGTGAGTCACTCAGAGTAAGCTCTGCTCCCCATCAGACATTTTAAGTCTGAAGCTCCATCCCAGCTGCATAAGAAAATTATAGTGCCATTTAAAGCTTCAGCAGCACTTGTTATTATATTCCAGTCCATTGCCTGCCTAGTTATATACACTGAGACTACATCACAGGAAATAATGTGCTGCCGATTTGATTTCGGCTGCTTTAATGATTTCAGCACATGCAGACTGTAGGTGTTTGAGTTGGTTCGTGTCTCCCCCTTATGGAGCATAATGTGATGTCATAGTCATCGTCTCCTCTGATGCTCAATAAGGCTCTCTGTGCTGGACTGAATGAAGAAATTGTGCTGCGGTTTACTGTTAACAAATATTTATTGTCCTCCTGTTTTCTCCAGATGGTAACCTTTAGCCTCCAGTATGAAACAAGCGTGTGTCATTTTTAAAATGCAGCTGCATTAGACAGCATTTAGGTTTGACAGTTTGAAATGCAAAGCACACACAGACACAGGCGCACATTCCTTCTCCCCCCCCCCCCCCTCCGCTTTCTAATCTGGGTCACATACTTTGTGGGAGATTGGGTCATACCATTCCTCTTGGGTTTGAGGGGATTTGATGAACATCTGGCCTGGGCCTTAATCTGAATATTTGAATAACAGAGAAATGTGTAAACACGTCGCTATGTTTTACATTTTGAATATTTTCCTTGCCGATGCTGTGAGTCATCTTTTTTCTCCCATCAACTGTTTATTCCATCCCCTGCTCACCACTGATGGTATGCTCACCCAGAGCGCACATATGACATCCTCACCAGCTCTATCTCCTCCTGTCACATTCATTTAAAATGTACATCCACGCTGAATTAAACATTACATTTATGCCTCTGCTATCTGTTCTCCTGTCCCCCTCTTTCTCTCTCCCTGTCACCCTCCCACAATGTTTTCATGTTCCCCCCCCTCCCTCTCTCACGCAGTGTTGCCATAGGCATCGGTTTCTATGGCAACAGTGAGGCTAATGATGGGATGTATCAGTTGACCTCGTCTCTTCTCACAGCCAATTATACGCTAGCTTCCATCGATTTGCTGGTGAGTGGTGCTCTCTGCAAGTAAAATGTCATGCAAAGTATCTACCCTGTATGACTGTGTGTGTGTGTGAGAGAGAGAGACAGAGTGTGAGAGAGAGGAAGACAGATGGGCTGAATTTGTTCATCAGGTCTGCAGAGAGGGAAAGAAAATCAGATACAAACTTCTGCTTCATTGATCTCTGTGGTCAGACAGTGGTTTATGTGTCAAACTACTAAATGGCACAGGCCAGCAAATCTGTGCATATTACACATGAATTAGAGAAGATATACTCTATTCATTGTAAATGTTGGCTCAATTGAAAGCCTATAACAAAATTACTTTAATAAGTACATTAAATTGCATTTTATAGTTCAATACAACACAGCATGGCTAACTGCATAAAAGAAAGAAACTCAACAAAGCTGAAAAAATAAGGTCAATTGAAACAAGGAGTTAAATACTTAAATAAACTATTACATTAAAAAAAAGCAATCCATTTAAATGAATAGTGTAGTGCACAGTGCAATAACGTGGTGTGAGAGTGCAGATTTATGTTTACATGAGAGAACGGATTACTCTCTGTAAAGCAGATTTGCTGCATTGCATGAGAAATACCACTGCATGATGCAAAGAATATACATGAAGAGTTACATCAGCTCTTAAACTAACACCTGAGAAACTGTAGGAAGATATGGAAAAAATATACATACAATATGTGGTACAAAAAATGAGACAATCGACCACACTTCTAATAATTACACACTTGAAATTGTTTAGAGAAGTAGTGAAAAAAGTTAAGAGAAAGATACTTTATTCAATCTACTCCTAACCTTCAACGAATTATTCTTTATAAGCAGTGTTTCTAGTGATGATTGATATGATCAGTGGAATAATATTTGGCCATATTTTACTACTGAAAAAAAGAAACCCTGAATTGAACCTCAAAATTAAAACGTTTTGCAAAAGTGAAGCGAAGTTTCAAGGCTTACAAAATCTGTTGATTTTGGTTAAAAAATAAAACTGAGTTTTCCTCAAATTGGAGAATTCAGGTTTGTTTATGAATTCAGGTTTGTTTCCCAAATTACCTCCAGGCTCAGAATCACTGCATGATCAGAGAAACTACAACACCCCCAAAGAGCTATATCTCAGACTCTACAGGCATCAGATAGCATGTTAAATGTTGAAGTTGGTGGTAGTACAATTAGAAAAAGACTGCACAGGTGTGGCTTGTTTGGAGGGTTGCAGTAGAAAGTCTTTTCATGAGGTTAGGTTTGCAAAGTTGAATCTCAACAAACCACAAGACTCGTGGAACAATGTCCTTTGGATGAGACCAAAGTGGGGATGTTAGAGAATACAAAGTAATTGATTCAATAATTAATAAAAAAAAAAATCAAATTTCTGCAGTAACTTTAAAAACTCTTTTTTGCGAATCACTAACATGACAGCTTTCCTCCACCACTAGAAACATAATGCAAACTATTCCTACAGTTGCCTCAACCTTTGCACAAAGACTTTTAGGGATAAACTATGTTGATGTGATGTTTCATTCTTTATTAGGGCAGTACTGTACTGCAGGAAGTAGTGCTTTTGTAAAGTAAGGCTGGGGCATCAGTTCACCCTACAGCAAGATGACGTCCCAAAAACATTAGGTAAGGATAAGGATGATG
The DNA here is from genome assembly GCF_057382095.1 of Aulonocara sp. 'chitande type north' Nkhata Bay. Classification (NCBI taxonomy): domain Eukaryota; kingdom Metazoa; phylum Chordata; class Actinopteri; order Cichliformes; family Cichlidae; genus Aulonocara; species Aulonocara sp. 'chitande type north' Nkhata Bay. Next base: position 26,828,794 of record NC_141354.1, on the reverse strand, counting down.
AAAGAGCAGCACGGTCTCCAAATTAAACTCCAACTTCTGCAGCGTATCACTGCTAACGGGATGAAAACCACAACCGTCCCGAAAAGACCTTAAAATATGGAGACAGAGACATAAAGATAGCAAACACATATGAGAAGTAGTGAAGTATTCAGAAGTTTGATAAGTGTAAATTTGCATTATAGACTATGAGAGCCATTCTGAGGCGCCGAGGATGTCCAACATCTTTAGCTCTCTGTTTCCTACACCAGGATTTTATGACCCTATGAGCATCATCAAGCTCACTTTGTGGTTTCAGTCCTACTTTACTCCCCTCACATTCCTCCTTCCTCCCTCAAGATTTCAGACACAATTACTGGACTTCAGCTGTCTATCTCTGGACCACTGGCCTCGATGGAGGAGTTATTTACTGGCAGCAAACCCTTCCTGGTTTCGACGCGGAACTGCCGGAGGTTATCTGAGAACGTCATCAACCTCCTCTCCTCCATCTCCCTGGCTCGGTCCAGCATTGACACTGGGCTGGGGAATGACAGCGGTATCAGCGGGGCGTCCATCACGCCTCTGACCCCGGTACCGCCCTCTGTGGCGCCTACAGTGGTGCCTAACAGCGGCTTAATGGCCAGCCCCTTCTCACCTGGCTGGGCGGCCAACACACTGATGGTCAATGAGGACTACAGGTAAGGCTGGACAGTTCAGGATAATATAAATTAATAATACAGTTTATCAGTTTGAATGACTGATCTATTATTCATGCAGCATTTTCACGCGGTGAAAAGAAGCAGTTCTTACACCAGTTCAAATACCAAACTAGTGCTTTTACAGCCTGAGATAATGTGACAATGTGAGCTTTTGTTTTTTTTTTACTTGTTTATGAGAGAATTATTTGTTACAGTTAGAAAAGCCCATGAGATTTATACCCAGTGCTTTAAAAATAGAAATTAACAGCTACCTTTCAGGTTACCTTGTCAGGGTCGGAAGGTGTTTATGTATTTCTGCAAAAACCTCTTTGCCTTACAAACTTCCACATGTACAAGCTGTCTGCAAACACAGCCACACTCTTATTCCTACGATGCTGTGAGAGGCTGCCAGACGTCCTGCCCCAGCCCCTCATAAATGTTGCATGTTTATTAAGATGTGCTTGTTGATGTAATGCCATTTCCCCCCCAGTTATGTTATGTTGACGGGCTGCTTTTATATTCCATATTGGAAACATTTCAGTTGATAAATAAAAGCTAACAAGTATATCCTAGCTTAGATAAATAACGTCAGTCAAGTAATAATAATGTCCTCATAAACAAAGCAGATTGTTCCCTTGTTGCAGGGAGAGGGGAAGGAAAGTTCAAGCTCTATGGGCTCAAAATGTGGTCATAAATATTTTGTACTTGTAAAAAAGATTTGTATGTGTAAAAAAGATTTGTGTGTGCGTAAAAAAGATTTGTATGTGTAAAAAAGATTTGTATGTGTAAAAAGAATTTGTGTGTGCGTAAAAAAGATTTGTATGTGTAAAAAAGATTTGTGTGTGCGTAAAAAAGATTTGTGTGTGCGTAAAAAAGATTTGTGTGTGCGTAAAAAAGATTTGTGTGTGCGTAAAAAAGATTTGTGTGTGCGTAAAAAAGATTTGTATGTGTAAAAAAGATTTGTGTGTGGACTTAGAAAAAAAACCCCTGCAAGTTACAAGTACGGATTTTTGACCCTATTTTTCTACCCTTCATCTGATTGGTCAATGTCATGTCAATCACACATGTAACAATCCAATCAGAGAACAGATGGGTTAGGCTGTCAGAGGGGCGCTTTTTTTGAACTGCAGGTCCTTGAAGGGTGATACCGTTTGAAGCTGGAGGATCGCTATATAAATATCCGATAGCAGCTAGGTCCCCTAACTTTCAGTAGCTGTTGAAAGGAAAAAGTTGTGGTATATCAGTGGTTAGAAATAACATTATTACTTTAGGATTAGTTTAACACAAAGTCAGGGCTGACCCAGGACCATTGCTGTGAGTCACAGTGCGCAGCATAAAAGTCCTTTCACATCGGATGCAGGATACGCTGCTAATGCTAACTAAAAGCAAAGGATCCAGAATTTGTTACGCTGGCTGCTGGGCTCTGTGGGTTTTTGCAGCTGCTCTACCTGTACTAGATGCACCTGCTCCTTGTCTTTTCTATCTCTGACTTTATGTCCTCTACAAGAGTTTGTTTTTTTTGCTAGTTCTTCAAATGTTCAATAAAAACATGTATGCTAATTCATAACGAAGAAAGCTTTGTAATGAAGACTGTCATTTCCAAAACACTGCCCGCCCCCACCCCGCGGTCCGCAGCGCTGTTGAAAAGGCTGTGGAAGTCCCTGTATTAAACACGTAGACCTGTGACATAAAAATCACCAAACTCGGACAACCACAGACTGTTTTCCTTCGTGGTGATGAAGGAAAACGCTGGGTTGGCATGTAAAAGGGCATTTATTCCCTTCAAAGACCTGCAGTTCAAAAAAAGCGCCCCTCGACAGCCAAACCCATCTGTTCTCTGATTGGATTGTTACATTTGTGATTGACATGACATTGACCAATCAGATGAAGGGAAGAAAAATAGGGTCAAAAATCCATACTTGTAACTTGCAGGGGTTTTTTTTCTAAGTCCACACACAAATCTTTTTTACGCACACACAAATCTTTTTTACACATACAAATCTTTTTTACGCACACACAAATCTTTTTTACGCACACACAAATCTTTTTTACGCACACGCAAATCTTTTTTACGCACACGCAAATCTTTTTTACGCACACACAAATCTTTTTTACACATACAAATCTTTTTTACGCACACGCAAATTCTTTTTACACATACAAATCTTTTTTACGCACACACAAATCTTTTTTACACATACAAATCTTTTTTACAAGTACAAAATATTTATGACCACATTTTGAGCCCATAAAGCTCCTCCTGACTCATTTTACACAGGCAGCAGTTTTGATTCTGGGAACAATTGCTGGTGACTGAATGTTTATCCAAGATCAGGCGGAAGAATCAAAATGTGATCAGATCTGCCCGTTGGTGATTTGGGGAAAAGACACATACATTGGTTAAATTATTATATTTTATTTTTCAAAGAGCATTTTTCTTTCGCCCTCAAAAATTGGTCAAATAAAAGTGAAAATCACTTTTATTTATTTCTTGATCAACTTATAATTCATGTCCCCAGTAAAACCAGGACTTTTAAATTAAAAACTAGATATTAAATGCAACTAGCTCCATCGCAAGTAAACAAGTTCATAAAGCATAATTACTTTACCAGGAAGATAAAAAAACATTTCCACATGGTTTTTTCTAGTTGTAAACACTATTGTAAACACTGCTGCCGCATTTACCCCCCCATTGTTGAGGCAAACTCATCATGGCCAGAGGATTCAAAATCCATAAAAACATTGCAATTGCTACTAAAAAAAAAAACCTAAGAAAACAGAAATTTGCTTTCAGAAACTGTGGGATTAATGGGCACAACATAGCAGTTGTGCTATGATAGTAAGATGTGATGTTTTCTATTAAGTAGCTTGTATGCAAGTATGGATTGATGATAAATGGTGATGGATATGTACAGACATGTAGAAAGGTATAGAGATGGATAGAAAATAGATGGGTGGATCATGGGTAGATAGGTAGGGTGTGAATCTATGGATGGATGGATGGAAAGATGATAGATTGATATATATAAATAGACAGATGTAGGTACATGAATGTATAAATGGGTAGATATGGGTGGATGGATAGATGGATATCCCATATTAGAAAAATGTTGATTGGACTTTAAGTAAAATTTTGGTCAAGTTGCTGTTAAGCAAGGATTGATATTGTAATTAACACACAGTAATATGTGTGTGTGTTGTAGGTGGCTGTCTTATGTGTTGCTGCTGCTCCTTGACCTCATAGTTTGTCTGTTCATCCTGCTGGGACTCGCCAAACAAGCCCGTTGGCTGCTCATCCTGTGAGTACACACACATTTGTATCTTTAGACACATACCACACAAAAACTGGATTGATGGCAATGGGTGTCCTCTTGGTTGAAGAGTTTCTGTCCCCCCCCCCATCCACAGGATGACAGTGCTGGCTTGGCTGGCCCTCTTCCTAAGCTGGGGCTCCCTGGGTTTGGAGACAGCCACTGTGGTGGTGAGTAGACTCAGTAAAACTGCGATACAGGCTGGCTATAGCGGAGAGAAGAGAGCTTTAGGAGGCCGACCCCTGATGGCAAGCCAAAGTAATGTGCATATATGTGCTTATGTGTGAATTCTGTGCCTATTGTGCTAAACTGTGAAAAGACCTGCCTCCTAGGGAACGCTGCAGTCATTGCAGAGGACCAAGGAGGCAGGAAAATGGGGCAGAGATTAAAGATTCAATGTGCGTGTGCACAAGTGCGTTTGCGAACAAAGTGTGTTTATGCAGCAAAGTGCGTGTTTTACATGCAAGTGTGTTTGCAAGTGTGTGGGTTGTTGGCTTCAAGAAGTAAAGATAGAGAAGTGCTTTCAACAAGAGTGAGGAGGGGAGAGGAGGAGCAGGAGAGTGCATCTTGAGATCACTTTTAGAGCGAGAGCAAGCCGAAGTAAGTGATAGAGAGAGACAGAGAGTGGGGAAACCGTCAACTTGCGAAGGCATTTGGCTCCACAAGTCTTTACAGTGAGCATACAAAAAAATTTGTACTGTAAAATAAAGTTTTAAATGGACAGTGTTTGCCTGAAGGTCTACTTTCCACTTGTATAGAAAATGCATCAATGTGCCATTTGTTATCATCAGCAGTCGAGCCACAGTTTTAGATGGTGACATTTACCAGCAACAAAGAGCATAAAGAGCATTTTTATGTCCAAAACAGAGGGCTGTCCATATGAACTATTTCTCTTTTAAAAGTGCCCATTCTCTTTGAAGAGGAGACTTTGTTGGTGTGCGTGTGAAAAAAGAGTAAAGGGTGGGTGTTTTTCTGCATGGCTGCTCAGTTTAAGAGTCTCAGTGTCATGTGGGGCTGCTGGGAGATGTCCCAAGGCCTGTGGGTCCACACAGGGCTGCTCTGTCCCTGGTCACTGACAGGGAAACAATAGGCCAGCTGTGGGCCTCTCAACCTTATTCTGGCCAACATCGTCGCTTTCTCATTCCGTCAGCAGACTCCCTGTGTGGCTCTTGCACCCTCTTCTGGTCGGGCGATCTCAGGCTGAGAGAGTTTGTGGGAGTACACTCTCTGAACCGAAGTGCGCCAACCTCAAAAACACAGATGATATTAAAAAAGAAGCTAAATGAAAGAGTGATCTAACAGCAGAAGAGGAGCGCGTGGGAGGAGGGGGGTGTCGATATTTGCTGCTGTGTTGTCCAATGCTGTCAGTTATCTGTAGAGACAAGTATGTCAGTTGGTCACTGTGTCTACAAATGTTTTCCTATCTGATCATTTCTCTTCCACCTCACCTCTTCCTCACTCTCGCTATCCTCCTGTCATCCTCTCTCACTCTCCCCGTCACTCTCGCCAGGCTCTCAGTGACTTCTGCTCAGATCCAAACGCGTTTGTCCTTAACTCCACCCACTTCAACAGTGGGACCAGCTCAGGTACAGATTCCCTCTCTGAGCAACACTTTCTGGAAAATCTAGTTGTTTTCCATGCCTGCCATGCACTTGATTTACCCCCTGCCCCAAATGTGCTTTTGCTAGCAGAATCCAATATAATGACAGATGACTGTTTCCGCATTTTTTCCTATTGTGCATTGATCTTTTGTACACTGCTGTTTTGTTGGCCACCCAGACGTGTTGGATTATTACCTGACCTGCAACAGGCGCATGAACAGTCCATTCCAGCAGGTAATGCCACCTCTGCCAGTCAGCGTATTACATTTGTAGGCATTTGCTGATTCTCTTACCCAGAGTGATTCAAAGGGAGTGAGCAGATAGTATGTCAAAGTTTCTGAAGGGCAGTTGGAGGGGAAAAATAAAACTGAGGACAGGATGCACAGCTGTTGCTACGTGTCCTGTCCTTAAATTATTTAGTCCCTCGACAAGTAGCTACACTCTCAGCACATTAATGTTATGTTTGAGAAACAATGCCAAATAAAACCTCTGATTTCCACTGACTATATTGACTTGTTGGCTTTAGCTGCTGACCCAGTCACAGAGGGCACTCTCAAACATTCACACACATCTCTCCAGTCTGGACAGAAATGCTCTCACACAGTTCCCCAAAGCTGAGGTATGTGCACTACTTACTTTTATGAAATACTACATTTTCTGCACGTGGACCGCCTCCTCGGTGGTTTTCTCACATTCTGGAATTTCTATGTCGTTGCAGAAATCACTCAGGGATGTTCAACAGATACTCAACTCAACAGAGGGCAACTTTCATCAGCTGGTGGCACTACTGAACTGCCGGGGTCTGAATAAGGTGATCAGAAGAACTCGGCACTGCTCGCTACTGTGCTGCTCTGTTCTCATTTATTCATTTCTGTATTTTTCTGCCATTTTATTTTAGGACTACATTGACTCACTGAAAGGCCTGTGCTATGATGGGATGGAGGGATTGCTCTACCTCTCCCTTTACTCTTTTCTCTCTGCTCTGGCCTTCACTGCCATCCTCTGCTCTCTACCTGGTGCCTGGAGGAGCTTCCCCAGGTGAGAAAAAAAATCAGTAAAGTGCACGTCTCCAGTGTAACACAATAGAAATGTGGGGTATAAATACTGACACTGAAAGCACAAGTAAAAGTAGGACATTGTTGTTATGTCTTTAAGAACTGGTCTTTAGTAGAAGTTATTTACATTTGTCTGATTCACAGTGTTGTCATTCAGTTTTGCCTATTTTGCCTAGTAATGCATTTCCTCTAGAAGTGTTTCTCTGTAGCAGATATTGCTGTTTAATATTTGAAGCATGAAACATCTTGCAGTTTATTCTCCTGCTAAATAAAACCTGATTTTTATTTATTTACTTTTGTGCAGATAGGTTCAGTTTAGTATTTTTGTGCTTAGCAAGCCTACAGGAGCAGGGGTGGGTGGATGGTGGAAGTGGTAGCTGGTTTTCTCTGAATACATGAAATCCATTTGGAGCATTACCTATTACAATTCCATTCAGTTCAGTTTTATTTATATAGCACCGAATCACAGCATCAGTTGCCTCGAGGTGCTTTATAATGTAAGGTAAAGAACAATGATACAGAGAAAACCCCAGCAGTCACACAACCCCCTGCTAGAAAGGACTTGGCGACAGTGGGAAGGAAAAACTCCCTTTTAAGAACCATAAAAGTAGACAGGGTCTGTCTCCTGAATCCCAACTGAGAGCTGGTTCCACAGAACAGGGGTCTGAAAGCTGAAGGCTCTGCCTCCCATTGAACTTTTAAATACTCCAGGAACCACAAGTAAACCTGCATGCTGAGAGCGAAGTGCTCTAATAGAGTGACACGGTACTATGAAGTCTTTAAGATGAGATGGGGCCTGATTATTCAAGATCTTGTATGTGAGAGAAATATTTTAAATTCCTTTCTAGATTTAACAGAGAGTCAATGAGGAGAAGCCAATATGGGAGAAATATGCTCTCTCTTTCTAGTCCCTGTCAGTACTGTCGCTGCAGCATTTTTGGATCAACTAAAGGCTTTTCAGGGAGTTTGTAGGACATCCTGCTAATAACGAATCACAGTAGTCCAGCCTAGAAGACATAAATGCTTCTAAAGTTCTTCAGGATCGCAAGATGAGAGAATTAGATGTCTTTTTAAATTCAAAACAGAATCCAGTAGCTTGGTATCGTCATATTTTTGCTCTTTTTCTCTCTTTCATGGTCGCCGACAGTGAATCAGAGGAGTACGAAGACTCAGACAGCGAGAGTGAGGACCCCTTCACTTCCCATCAGGCACGTAGACAGACGTCCTCGGGGTCTCAGCGAGGGGCCATGGCCCCCTTCTATAATTACCCAGGGGCAGGGTGGACACCCCCCTTTTCTAGCGCGCCGCCCCTCCCGTGAGTAACACAGACACACAGACACACAGACAGACAGACAGAGAGAACGCACACGCGCACACACACACACCCTAAAATTATTATTTTTTAAATACAAGAGGAGGAAGTTGCTGAAACAGATGTTTCTGTTTCAACATCTGGATCCATGAAAAGCTTTTTACACTGGTGTCTCCCCCCGAGCCCCAGACTGTAAAAGTCCAAGAAAATATAAAACAAAAGAGTAAATTCAGAGACTGGCGGAGCACTGTTTTTGTTTTTGTGCAGACACATAGTCTTTTTGCTGAAGTGTGAAATCCTTCAGAACATTATTACAGCACAGTTATAGCTATACTGATGAGTGCAGGACAGTCAGCCAGGTTCAAACTCTCCTGCCTTACACACATGCACACACAGGATTAGGCTGAATCCACAGAGCTGTCAGGTTAAGCACATGCATTGCAGACAGACACACAGACAGGTCATTATGGACTACAGCGTAGGCAGAGAAACAGACACAACTCCAGAGGTCTGTCTGTCTGTGTGTCTGTCTATTCGTCTGTCGAGTGTTTCGGGACAGACGACGTAGGCCACTCGGTCATTTCACAGATCTCGTCTCAAATGGCGTCCTGTCTCCTAAACAGCAGTGCGCTGCTGCTGTGTTGGGTGGGGGGCAGGGTGTCATTGACGAGGATGCGCTCGTAAAAACTCCGGCGGTGTGAGGCTCAGGTTGACTATAGGTAACCCCTCCCACACACACCCTCCTGCATCACTCTCATCTCTCACCTCATTGTGGTGTCCAAACCCCTCAGATTATTATCTCTCTCTCTCTGTCCTGCTCCTTTTTTTTCTTCATAATTCCTCCTGCTTCCCGATTAGTTCTCTCTATATGGAGGACCAAAGCAGCCAAAATAAAATAAGCATAAAGAAGTAAATAAACTACTCGGAAAATCAATGATTATACAAAAGGAATATTTAAGAGAAATGTAGGCATGAACAAATGTATAAATGCAAGAGAAATTCATGTTTTTTTAAATTGGTTAAATAAATGAAAAGTACATAATAGAAATATGAACATCAATTTGTGTCGCATTTTGTAAATTAATCGGTGTCTACATTTCTTTTTCTTTTTTTTTATTATTATACTCATATATTTACTTCCTTATTTATATTTGTTTTTGGCTGTTTTAGTCCTCTGCATATCTTCAATTTTCTCATCTTACTTTGTTTTGACCCCCCTCCCTTTACTCCTTTATGCAAAAATCAAAGTATAGTTAGTGCTACTAATTTTACTTACTATCCTAATGCAGTGGATCGTCTTGACTCCATATGTGATATTAACACACAAATACAAAGATACATAGAAACTCAGCTAAATACAGTCCACTCCTCTTAAATGGAAGCTCAGGACTGCTTTAAAAGCTTTCTGGGTTTTATCGTGCAGATAAACAAATTCATTAGCAAAGCAACATAACGGCTGAAATGCAGCTGGCGATTCATACCCAGTCCTAAATGCCTGTAATTGCAGATTATTGTGCAAATCCTGTTGTGCACCAGTCATCAGGAGTGGACTGTACAGCTGCTGCTGGTGCTCACAGTGTCCTGCCTGAGTGCCAGTAGTACTAATAGCTCTGCTGAGTGCTGTGTTGTCTGCACTATTTCTCTAAACGTTCTTTCTCCTTTTTTCCTTTTACCTGTCCGTGGGTCTCGTCATCCTGCGGTCCTCTCCCCACCCCCCTTCTGTCTGTCTCAATGTGTCTCACCCCTTCTTTCCCTCTCTTCTTTATCCTCTATTCGTCTTCTCCCGCTCTCTTCTGTCCTTGTCTCTTTCTATCTCTATACAGGACTCCAAACGTTTCCTCCAATGGCAACCCTGGCTATGAGAGCCTACCCTTGACTGACAGGCAGTCCCCACCCCCCTCTGTGAGTTCCTCTGTACCTGTGACACCATCGCACTCTGTGCCATTTTTTTCATTGCTGTTAGTGCTCACGCTCGCTTTGATAACGAGTAGCAAACGGACTAACGTGATTCACTTTTACTTCAACAGTTTAAAACCTTTAAAAAGTGCAAAGCATATCAGGAAGAACATTTGTCCATTTTGACAACAAAAACTATCAACACTGGGAAAGGAAATGAACTAAAACCAATTTACAAGTTTTTTCTGGTTATTTTAAAGCACATAGGAAAGTTTCAGGTTATGATACTGTCAGAGACACTGCATGACTTTAATAGCGTCTCCCCCTCATATGTGACCTCCTGAACACCTTTATCTGTCAAGGAAGACCAGGAGATGCAGATCAAGGTGCCACAAAAATCTACTAAGTGACCTTGATCACGACAAGTTAGTCATGCTCAGCAGTTTTACAATGTTTTAACAAGGTTTCAGCTTAAGTTATAGAGCGCACAGAGTACAGACTTGCAATCTCTACCATCATATAACCTTGCTCTAACAGGTGAACAGACTTTCAATTTTATGACAGCAAAAGTAATTCTTTGAAAATTCAAATCAGACTCCATCTTCCTGGCAAAAGCTGTAAGATAGGGTTGAAAGTCCAGGTGGCATGATACGGGCTTATTTTGCAGCTACAGGACCTGGACACCTTCCAAACACAGAGTCAACCATTGAACTCTGTGTAACAATGTACTCCAGAGTCAAATGTGAGGCCATCTGTCAGGCAGCTAAAGCTTGGCCCAAATTCTGTCATGCAACAGGACAATGATCCCAAGCACAGCAGCACATCTGAATGAACAGAAAAAAACGAAAGAATCTGGGTGGTGCATGGTCAAAATCCAGACCTAGGCCTGACTGAAATTATGTGGAGAAGAGTGGGGCAAAATGGCTCCATAATGATGTGAGGGAACAATAAAGTCATGCAGAAAGAGCTGTTAAAAGTGCTTCTACAAGCTGCTTTATTATTACTTGACTGACGTTTATCATGGTACTTGAACGCTTTCCTTTGTACATGACTGTATGACTCGATTTCAACAAGTGAGCAAGCTTTCACTTTCATAATGACAGCTTGAGCAATTCTTTGATGTTTCGGCAGACTTCAGCTTCTGAGAAATGCTGTAAAATGCACCGGGAACAATGCCAGTCAAGATTTTGCTAAATAAAAAAGAACATATTTGGATTTATAGTCTAGTTTGCTTCTGAGGAAAGAATGAAGTAAAACAGCAACATTTACTTTAGACCATCAGTTTGAGGGCCAGCCAATCTGCCACACGTATATATACCAGAGGACAAAATCAGCTGCCTAAAGGCTAAAAGAGCTGAAAATAAAACGGTGATGCTTTAAATGAGCGTAATAGGTGCCGTGTTCTGCTTTGGATGAGCCAATGTTCACATGAATGAATAACAAACTATTTTTTTTTCTCTTTTACTTTCTCTCCCTGAAACTTCGGACCATCTTGACCTCTCGTCTGTTGAACCCCGTCCTGTTCTCTGGAAGCGCAGTACTCTCCCAGCATGCTGACTGGTTACGGGGGAAATCAATCACACCCCAACCCCGCCCATTCGAGGAACCTGTATTCACGTTGATTATTATTATTTTTTGTTAGGAAATGTATAGAAAAAAAATGTTTAGTTTTCTTATGAATGGACACTTTAATGAAATGAAAAAGAAACTAATCTAAATAAAATGAATGCTAGGTGTCAAAGTGCGTAACGTCAGTACCACTGAGTATTATCATTATTACTAGTATTATTATTATTAAAAGCAAAAGATACAACCGACAGTGATTCTGCTGCTTGGTTATGCTTTAAACCAAGTGTGCTTGGCCTAAATTCCTCCCTCCCTTTTGTCCAAACTGTGTAAACTGTGGTGAGCCAAGTCAGAATGGTATTGACGTTACTACGTTGTAGTTTTATATTCTTAAATGTATCTGTACCACCACTTTATTTTCGAGTTTTTATATAAATATTGTTGTAGAAAAGCACTGGCACGTAGCAACAAGACACATTTTTTTCTGTGAATGGTTATGCAGTTCCTTCACTTGGTATGATTTTTTTTTTTTTTAATTACTTTTTATAGGTGGCGATTCTGTATTTTCCTCGTATTACCTTATGGTACTCTGTATATCTCTCACTGTCTGTAATATCTGAATAATCATGAATCTTTGCTCTTTAAAAAAAAACAAAAAAAATCAAAAAAACTTGAGGGCTGCCGTGACTCTGTTTTAATGACGGAACGGAGAACCGCCACTCAATCGCTGAGGGTGGAGAACTAGAAATCCCATGCCATGACAGCAGGTACATAGCAATATGATTCTTGCTACTGGTGCTGCAGTAGCCCTACCATAACTAGCAATAATAACTATGTATAGCGTTGGATTTCTGAGATCTCTCCAAGAAGTTTTTGTGTATATATGGTACCGGTGTGAGATTTCATCGAATCCCTCCCTCTCTGACCCCGTTAACCCTTGAATTGAGTTTGTATGGTTATCAATGCTCCTTTTGAATGGCATCCTTTTACACTCGAGAGTCTAATATAAATAAAAATAACTTCAATAACCCGACACTGGTCCTCATCTTCATGTCAACACAATGCCAAGAAAACACACACACACACAGACTTGTACTTAAAACAAAAGGTCAATGTTTAATATAAATTTAAATATTATTCACCTCTGAGCTTAGGTTTATGTGTAAGTTATTCACTAGTGTGTATCAGAGACAGCGCTCCTATTCTTTCAGATATGCATAGATCACTAGGGGAGACAAAACACAAGTGTAGCGCCTACATACAGTCATGTGTCCAGTGTTTTTGCAGGTTTTCAAGATTAGTGAACTTAACACTGCTCTGTACCCCAAACCTGGATTCACTCACTAACTCTTCGTGATATCAGCTACTTTACTCTTCGCATCATCTCCCTGGGTCCTGTGGCTTCCTCACAAAGTCCAAAAACATGCATAGGGTTAAGTTATTTGACTCTAAATGTACTGTCAGTGTAAATGGTCGTGTTTCTCTGTCTTGGCCATGCAACATACTGGCAACATGACCAAGGTGTACCCTGCCTCTCACCCTGTGACCACCCTAACTACCCCAACCTTGAACTGGATAAACAGAAGAAAAATGGACTGATGGAGCTTCTTCAGCGTGTGGCTTGTACAACTTTACCACACAACTATAACACAGCTGTGGTCAGAGGTTTACATCCACTAATGGAAAGGCCTTCCCAAAACCTACTGAAAATTTATGGACTATGCTTAAACACTGTCTCTGTGCCTGATTTAAATTAACTCCATATCTGCCAGGATGAGTGGTCAACTATTCAGCCAGAAGCTTCCAAAAGAGTCTGGCTGAGGTGCAAAATGCCAGGAGAAATTTAACCAAATATTAGTGTGGGTGTATGCAGATATTTAACCCTGTGTGGTTTAGAGAAAATCCAGTTTCAAACCTGCACAGCCAATTCTTGTTTTTAAAAAAAGTCATTAAAGACGTATGCTGTACAATCATTCCACCCTGGAAAAAAAATGTTCAAAGAAAGCATTAAAAGCCCCAAATTGTCATAACATTCGTGCCCACGAAGAGTGTGTGTAAACTTCTGATCACAACTGTGTAACTAGACTAAAAAGAACGCAAGAAGTCAAGTAAATGGATGAACACATGCAAAGACACTGGCGCAGTCTTCTGGTGCCTCTTTAAGGCGATGCATTCAAGGCTCCTGTGCCTGCATGAGTGCTAACAAAGACAAACAGTGCAAATAACTCAAACGCTGCAGTGCATAGAAGGTTAATAACAAGGGTGAAGGAAGAGATGGCGCTCCTTCACAATCAACGCATTCTGGCATAACCATAACGCATGAAGGACATAACAAACTGGATCTAAGACAACAGTATCCTAAGTGGCGAATTCATCCTGATAGCATTTTAAGTAATCAAATTTTTCCAGTTACCAAAAACACAGTAACATTTCACAATCAGGGCCGTTTCAGAAAGCCGGTTTAGTGCAAACTCTGAGTAAGTATACCCTGAGTTAACGAAAACTCTGGGTTTTCGGTTTCACAAAGCGAGTTTAGATTAATTCTGAGTGAGTTACTATGACGACACACTCCGTGAAGCTAACCTGCCCCCTAGCAGGTTTACTTCAACTAACCCTGACTTTCTCCGCCTCTTTGTCGGAAACCTGACTGTAGGAAGTGTCAGACATGGCGTGCCCCTTCCTTGAAGAGCCAGTAGATGTTGAAGCCCAAATTCTCCGCAGAGCTCTCCGCCGGGAGAGAGTGATTAGAGCGCATTCGGACATTTTATCATTTCCTGATGATTTTCTGTGTGAACGTTACCGTTTTTCAGCACAATCTATAATTTATTTGAATAACATCCTCAGGCCTAATATTGCTCATGTGACACATCGCGGACATTCTCTCAGTTCTGTACATATTATTTGTATTGCACTTCGGTTTTTTGCAAACGCGAGCTTTCTGTATAATATTGGTGACGCTGAGCACGTTTCCAAGGCTACCGTCTGTCGGGCAGTCAGGAATGTTACAGTTGCACTGAAACGTCTCCTGTACTCGTCTGTGGTGTTCCCCGGTCATAGACCCACAAGATTTATCAAAGAGGGATGCCACAAAATTGCAGGTAGCAGGATGAACAAAACTTAATACATGATGTGGTGATACTTGAACTACTACTTAAATTTTACATTTATTTCCAGGGTTCCCAGGCGTGATTGGCTGTATAGATGGCACTCACATTCCAATCATTGCTCCTTCAGTAAATGAAGGAGACTATGTGAACAGGAAGTCTTTCCACAGCATTAATGTGCAGGTACATAGTTCCCTGTAGCATGTCAAACTAACAAATTATTTCATTATAGTAGGGGAGACCGGGGATAGTTGTAACGTGGGTCAGTTGTAACACTTCCAATTTCTCCAATCAGGGCTAAGTTTCAAATGATGTGACTCATCCTGTGCATGCCCAACTCAGTTCTGCTATCACATGTGAAAAGTCAGCACATTTTGTCAAACACAGACAATTTAACATGAAAAAAAGTAATTTGTATGCCAAAAAGTAAGTTTTTCTACTTTATTTCAATGTTTAATAGCATTATCTGCTTTGCAGTTAAACTCATCAAATTTAAATTGTATGTCTATGGGGATATATTCTGTGTAGGTCTTTAGAGCTAGTGTTTTAGCCGTTGGCTGTAATGTTAGCTAGTTCATGGCTATAGGAGTCTGGGTCAGTTGTAACAATAATGCAGATGTTACAACTTACCACACTATTACTTTAACTTATATTAAACAAGTTGGGGCAGCGACATCAGCAGAGAGAGGTTCACTGGTCACATTTGTATATGCGGTTAATGCCATTGGCAACACAATTACTTCACTGTTTGTGTTCCCCACACATACTGTACATTATGCAGACCACTGTGTCAGAGATGGACCAGTAGGAAGTACTGGTAGTGGAAATAAGTCAGGATGGATGCACGAAACAGATTTCCTCATCTTTCTGAAGCACTTTGCAAACCACACCAAGGTAAGCCAGGATAAAAAGTAATGGAATTGCGATGCTGGTGAACAACTACATTTTTTCAGCTTCATTGTTATGTTTAAAATTGGTGCAAGAGTTGTAGGTTATAATGCCCACTGAGCCAATGGGACCAAACTCAAGGAAGACCAACCAAAATTAATGAAATATTCAGCTGCAGAAAATTCCATAATTTGTCTTTTTTGGGGGGTTGGAATATGTTCAAAAGTTAGATTTCTGCATTCTGTCACACACACACATAGCTACATAAATGGATGTAAGTGCATTCATGTGTTGAATAAACAAAGATTACATGTTAATGTTTTGTTAGTACCCTTATTTCATTGTGTTACATTTTACCCCAGGATATGTTACAACTAACCCAGACTATGGGGTTAATTGTAACATTTCACTCCTTGTGTTTGAGGCCATACCATGCAATGGGTAATTGTGCTGCAGAGAAAATAGCTGCACTATTTAATAGCCGACACATGTAAATACTTTGCATTAAATTTTGAATCCACTACCTTAAAAGAGCTCCAATTTACAGACAGAAATGTCAAAAATGTTACAACTATCCCCGGTCTCCCCTAATGGATGCTAATTTGTGTTCTCTGCACTGTGAAGATCATATGTGATGCTTCCAACATTATCACAAATGTGGAAGCCAACTGCTCAGCCTCTGTGAGTGGTGGTGGTGGAGGACCCCCACCTGTTTTTCGGGCCTCTGCTTTTTTTTCTGTTGGCTATAACGGGTCACATTTGAGCATACAGAATAAGCAAATATGTACTTGTAATGTGCTCAGATAATTTCAATAAGTGCTTACAGAGGGGAAATTAATGTAGCCTCTAACTGCAATTGATTTACATCGGACAAACAGACCAAGCACTATGGCTCATAATACAATTCCAAGCATGACATCCCAGTGTATTTCAGACCCAGCAACACGCTCAGACAGAAACTGGTTCACCCGAAAGACAAAACGCCAAAACACAAACTTAACAATGTGGTGTATGCTGTACAGTGCAGCGAG
The DNA here is from genome assembly GCF_057382095.1 of Aulonocara sp. 'chitande type north' Nkhata Bay. NCBI lineage: Eukaryota > Metazoa > Chordata > Actinopteri > Cichliformes > Cichlidae > Aulonocara > Aulonocara sp. 'chitande type north' Nkhata Bay. Next base: position 26,812,356 of record NC_141354.1, on the reverse strand, counting down.
GAATGCTCAGACCTCTACATTGGAGAAACCAAACAGCCACTTCACAAGCGCATGGCACAACACAGAAGAGCCACCTCCACAGGACAAGACTCAGCAGTCCATCTGCATCTTAAGGATAAAGGACACTCTTTCAAGGATGCCAATGTTCACATTTTGGACAGATGGTTTGAAAGAGGAGTGAAAGAAGCCATCTTTGTCCACTGTGAGCGACCATCTTTGAACAGAGGCGGGGGTTTACGACACCAACTCTCTGCCATCTATAATCCAGTTTTGAGATCCCTTCCCAGACGCCTTAACGCCCACTCACATCCTGGGCCATCTGACCTCAGGAATTCGCATGATAAGGTGGGGCCAGGTTTCACAATGAACACACCCGAAACTCTGGCTGATTGGGACCCACGCCCAGTTTCCCACCTCGGCTCAGGCGATTAGAGGATCATCAGGGGGTCCTTTTGTCCCTCTGTGGGGGGTCACTCCCACTAGGTTTATATCTGGGACTCTCCACCATTTGACCTTAGAACTGAAGAAGCTTCTCGGATGAGAGGTGAAACGTCTTCAAGCAACTTAAAGAAGTCCAGACGCTTTTCTTTGCAAGCTCCTTTGAATACAATTACACCTTACCTGTTTGGACTATATTTTTATATTTCATTTTTACTTGCTGCCAGGAACGTTTGGGGCCTGTTGGGTTGCACCTGCGCTCAAATCACATCACAAAATAAAATGTATGAAATAAAAAATAAAATGAAATATAATAAAATAACGTGTTAAATGGGTGGAAATCCCTAGATCAATGTTTAAATTAACACTCACGCATTGACTCTGTCGGCTTTGTTTTGCCATGCATGCTCCCTTTGTTTTGCAGCTGAGGCTGTGTTACTTTTTTCCGCGGAATTTGCATGTTATCGGCATATGCTGCCATCAGAATTTCGGCCTCAAGCGCTGTAAAATACATTGACCGCGCCTTCTTTCCTTCCGTCTCCATGGTGACTCGCTTAATCTGTGCTCCACTAATCAGGGCTTTATGTATCCTCGTGCGCGCGCTTAACTTGGGGTTAAAGCAACTCCGCGTTGACTGAACTAATTGTTATCAGCCTTTCTGAAACCGAATATTCCGAGTTGGACAGTTCGGGGTTACTCAACCCTGAGTATCGTTTTTCACTCTGAGTTTTCTAAACCGGCTTCCTGAAATAGGGCCCAGGTCACAACAAAAGTGTCATAAACTAGCACACGTTTGCCTCTAACCTGCAACTTTGTCAACTCAAAGAGTTAAAACAAAAAGTACAAGAGTATAGTTGACGTTGCAGATAGATGGGTCATACCAGAGCAATGGTTTTCTTTTTTAAGCCGTTACAATGAAGCAGTTCTTCATTTCAGGATTAAATGCCCACCTATACTTCTCTTTGGAATTTGTATGTTTGTGTAGATATTAAATGTATTTTAGTGCATTCCCTGAAGATATTTTTTAACGAGGTGTTTGCTTCTCTCTTTCAAAATGTCTTTCATTTCCCCAGAGGAGGGTTCCCCCCCCCACGCTTTGCAAAGTTATATTCTGTCCCAAGGCATCACTTCTTGCTGTCAGCGTTCAGCCACGAGCCGTCCTCCTCCACCTCCCGTCGGACAACGAGCAGCATCTCTGCCACGTCCTGAGAAAGCTGTTCAGTGAGAAATGTGCTGAAACAGAAGCGAAGAGAGAGAAGGTTAGAAGAACAGACAGTGGGGATTTTAATAGAGCACAGTGTCCTAACACAAAACAAACAATGAGCTAACCCCCACTCCCATGTGACCAGTCACATGGTATGACTCACTCAATGAGTTCAAACAGCACACCAAAGCCAAGTTTAGATCGAAGTCAGAGCAGAATCACTCACACAGAGATTACGTCTCTGCTCCTGAGAGTCCGGGAAACATTGGACGTATACGTGCGCAATTCTTACCGCAGCTCTGCTTCTCCGCCGATGCAGACCGGACTCTTCAGCTTAGAGTCCAGGTTGTAGTACTGTCCGCTAACTTGCCGAACTGCGAGCCAATGCCGCCGCCGGAGCGGGAGGGACACAATCCCCAAAGATACTCGTGATGGGACATTCAGAATAAAGCCTTGGACCTTTGACATACAGAGGTTCTCAACTTCCCTGCAGTTTGAAAGAGGGGAGAAAGAAATCACTAAATCAGCCACTTTGAGATAGTCTTACTTAACCAGTTATTACGCGCAGTGCATCTCAGGGCGTTTTTCATTATGAATGACCTCGACCCGGATAGCCTACTTCTGCAGCACTTACTGAGTCTGTAAATCTATCAAAGCACAAAATTCATTTTCACATGTAGCTGCGGTTTGGTAAGACTGCCAATATGCTTTTTATGTGTAATCCAACAACGCCTCAGGGTTACATCACAAGTGGTTTAAAATTAAGATGTTGTTTTAAGGGAAAAAAAAAAACACCATCTGTGTCTGAAAATAGTCTCAAGAATTCCCTTTTATTACAACAGCCTGGCACTAAGAGCTGATCTCAATATTCTGGATCCCGTTGCAGTATACAGTCCCAGCCACTTTATTAGGTACACCTTGCTAAAACTAGGTTGGTTGGTTGTAATCTCAGTTCCCTTTGTGGCCCCCGGTCTAGTCTTCTGATACTGTATCCCATCTGCTTCAAGGTTTGACATGTTGCACATTCAGAAATGGTGTTCTGCCCTGGAGATGGTTTCTTGGGAAAATCCCAGAAGATCAGCAGTTTCGGAAATAAACAGACCCGTCCATCTGGCACCAACAACCGTGCTACGTTCAAAATCACTTTAAATCATCTTTCTTCCCCATTCTGATGCCCAGTTTAAACTTTAGCAGGTCATCCTGACTGTGTTTTGATGGCTAAATTCCTAAACGAAATGAGTTGCTTCCATGTAATTGTCTAATTGGATATTTTTATTAACAACCAGCTGTATAGGTATGGCTTAAAAAAAGCGACTGTGAGATTAAGTAAAGGAGAAAGGTAGAACAAACAGCCTGGAGACATAGTGTAAATGAAAAAGTAAATTTCAAATTTAACACCAACATTATGAGCACAGAGGCGGGACCTCTACACAAAATGACTTTCTCATTTCACAGACTTCAGTGTGACTCACTTACCTGCGTTTGTCCCACCACACCGCAGCCAACTCCCGGCTCTGTAGTGCCGCCATGATGACGTTGACATCATAGTTTCCCGTCCCTAACACCGACCGATGTGGGTTCACAACACACTGTGGAGCCAGCCTGCCACAAGAGAAAAAAGGCAGAGTTTTAAAAAACCAAATGTTATACTGCATCTTCTTTACAAAACTGTTTAGATTTGTTTTACTTTCTTGCATATAAATATCATCACAATGCATAACTGTTGTCCCAAAACAACCACACCGATATGAAAAAGCTGTGTTTTTGTGGGGTTGGGGTTGAGCTGCTCTGCATTCAAATAAATGTTGTTTGTCAAAAGCCACAGAGATCATGACTCATCTGGCCTCATGTTCAATTAAGCTAATGGCTGCTGACATACATGCCAGCCTCACTGAAAAACAATGGTTTCTGCTACACGGACAGCACCCACTGCTCAGTCTTTCCCCACAAAAACTTAATGTTAAATTTTCCCAACAGTGAATGTAAAAACAACAACAAACACCCACACACTTCTGATCAAATTAAAGCTTTTGTTAAGAATAAATGTTTGGCATTTTTCACTTTTAGGTGGAAGACATGATGGCTGAATGAGGGAATTCAGTAATTTCTGCTTGAGTCTTGGAGTTCCCAGTAAAAGCCTTGCTCGGCACTGCCAAAACTGAAGCTAAACATGAAAACCTGTCATGTTCAGCATCTCACACACGCCTTAGAAGATAAAAGCAGCTGCTGCATTGCAGAAAAATGGTAGTCTGTTCACAGGGTAAACAAATGATGGAGTATTGTCTGGAATGTTGAGGTTATAAACTGGTCAAATCATTGGTGAGTTTAGCAGATGGATCGTTTGAATGCTGTCGCTGGTTTGTGTACAGATTTCCGTACACCGTCACGTCACCCAGAGGCTCCCCTACCTTTTGCATATATCGTCGGCTGTCTCTTTGGTAAACACCCGCTCCTGGAGCACGTTGTTGAGTGCGTGAATTGCGCACAGCTCCAATCGTTGCTTCTCATGAAACACCTCTCCTTCGCTCATACTAAAGCTTCACAGACAAACGAGAAGTCTCGTTAATTAACTGTCATGTTACATCTGCTAGCTAGCAGTTTGTAGCCCATTCAGGCTAGCGGCTGCTCGCTGTAAAAGAAGCTGAAAAATCTGAGTATACACTGTGTTTATGACTGCTGGCAGTTTGGAAAAACATCGCCCCGATAAACTATTATTAATCAACAATAGCTAAACGAAGCTACCAACCTGCTGATAAAGCGATGCCCCGTTTAAATGATGATGGAGCCTGACAGCTACATCCAGAAACCGGAAGCTGAGCCTTTGTTGTTGAGGTGGTGTTGGGGTTTTTTTGTCGTCCGTATGCGTCCCTCACAGCAGGGCTGGAAACCCCGCCAGTTTAACAGTCTAATTATGCTGAATAGAGGAAAGTAATAATAATGGCAGGATTAACTCATCTTTAACTCACCAATGGTGTCACACACACACACACTTCTTCCCCGCGTCTAATCACTGAGCTGATGCTGCAGCGCCCCCTAGTGACGAGCCTGATTACTGCTGACTGCGGTGATACAGACTGAAGTTGATGAAGTGAGCTAAGCCTCGAATAAAAATAAAAAACTATATTCTAGGAAAAATATAACTAAACTAAATGAAATTAAGTTGTACAACCACCAAACTGAAATAAACGAAATAAATAAATAAATAAAAATATGTAGGAAATAAGATAAGATAAGATAAGATAAGATAAGATAAGATAAGATAAGATAAGATAAGATAAGATAAGAAAATTTTTTATTAATCCCTCGGGTGGGTTCCTCTGGGAAATTCGGTTTCCAAAAGCACAGCACCGACAGAAGTTACAGTTACAGAATATTATATATATATATATATATATATATATACACACACACACACACACACATATATAAATACAGAGACATATATAAATAAAATATACGAAGGGGATAAATAGGAATAAAAATAAAAATACAAGTGAATTGCACATTTCAAGTATTGAGGTCTATTGAACCATTGACTATTAACAAAAGTATTGCACAAGGTATTGCACAGTGAGGTGAAGAGGCACTACAGCTTAGTTGTTCCCCCCTCCTTTGTCCACCTGTTTCCCCTCCCTCTCCCCTCCAGAGAGGAGTTAAACATTTTGATGGCGTGTGGGACAAAGGAAATGTTGTTTTCAAAGCCTGCCCGACTAAGGCTTTGATGCATTGTTTGGTGAGACTTGAGATTTCTACATGACTGCCTTATTCTATTCTGAAATAGTGGACAATGATGTTTGCAGACGACATTGTGATTTGTAGTAAAAACCAGGAGTAGGGCGAAGAGCTGAAGAAAGTCAGTAGAAGCATGACTAAACTAGACTAGACTAGACAGGTGAAAAGGTAAAGTTTCAAGGAGCAGAGGTTGCAACGTTGGATGAGTTTAAATACCTGGAGTCACATCCAAGACAACAAACAGTGCATAAGAGAGGTTAAGAACAGGCAGGGTTAAGTGGTTGGAAACAAGTGTGGGGGGTGATTTGTGACAGAAGGATAGCAGCAAGAGTGAAAAAAATGGCTTACAAGATGGTTGTGACACCTGCTGTGATGTCTAGTTTGGAGACGGTGCCACCGACAAAAAAACAGGAGCCTGAGCTGGAGAGAGAAGGCTCAAATGGTTTGGGGATGTGCTGTGGAAAGATGGTGGATGCATTGGACAAAGGATGTTGAATGTGCAGCTGCCAGGCAGAAGGAAAAGAGGAAGTCCACCAAGAAGATTCATGGATGTCGTGAAGGAGGGCATGCAGGGTTGGTGTGTCACAGGAGGATGTTAGGGGCAGGGTAAAATGGAGGCAGATGATCTGATGTGGCGACCCCTAAAGGAAGGAGTCGAAAAATGTATATATTCTGAAATTATTAGCAAATTATTATTAGCTCTTAATAAATATTCTCCATAGTATAATAATAAAGTTAGAACTTAAAACAATTAAAACAGAAGCAAGTAAATCCATAAACTGAAAACTGTAAATTTTCAAATTTACATTATTACAGAAAAATGTTAAATCTGTCTGTTTTTTTATTGAGATAAATGTAATTATTTGCATTCCTGAACAGGAAAAGATTTAATGGATAGATATTGCACTTGAATAATTTCTTAAAGAAGTCCAGTGTGGGAAAACTAATTCTGTTTAATGTGTGTCTAATAGATAACAAAATATTTTTTAGTTTTAAACAGATTTTATGACAAGTAATCTAATAGATTTGTTAATTACTGTAACGGTTAGGGTGACAAAGCTTTGTCTTACTGTAGAGGCTAAGCCTACGCTTGAAGCCACTGAGGTATTTGTTGACAGGGATGACGCGCGATTTCACTGGTATGCATGAATATATTAAACTTGATACAGTCCAATAACTCCAGCCTTACTCATCTTGTCCTTTAGATTCTTTATTTCCACAATTTAACATAGCAGCACAGCGGTCACAAACTGTTTGCCTTCTTCCGATCAACAACACACCTGCTGCTAATTACCTGTGTCTACCTTAAATACATTCACCATACCAAAAAACTCAAAAAGTGACCTCTAGCGGCATACATAAGGTATCAACCCCAAAATTTCATAAATTATGGCAGTGTTTTGGAATCACTTAAAAGATCTCTCTAAACTTGATTATAAACAGTGGGACAATTTTGGCAAAAAGGTCAAGATTTGGTCACGATGACCTGTCTGATCGAGCATCAGTATGCGGAAAAATACGGTGGCCCCTAGAGACAAAGCACGTACAAACTCCAAAACACTTGCGAACTCCAAAACACTTGCAAATTCCAAACACTTTGGATTTTGCATGTGTTTTGGAGTTTGTACGTGTTTTGGAGTTTGCAAGTGTTTTTTAGTTTGCAAGTGTTTTGGAGTTTGCAAGTGTTTTGGAGTTTGCAAGTGTTTTTTAGTTTGCAAGTGTTTTGGAGTTTGCAAGTGTTTTTTAGTTTGGAAGTGTTTTGGAGTTTGCAAGTGTTTTTTAGTTTGGAAGTGTTTTGGAGTTTGCAAGTGTTTTTTAGTTTGCAAGTGTTTTGGAGTTTGCAAGTGTTTTTTAGTTTGGAAGTGTTTTGGAGTTTGCAAGTGTTTTTTAGTTTGGAAGTGTTTTGGAGTTTGCAAGTGTTTTTTAGTTTGGAAGTGTTTTGGAGTTTGCATGTGTTTTGGAGTTTGCAAGTGCTTTTTAGTTTGCAAGTGTTTTGGATTTTGCAAGTGTTTTGGAGTTTGCAAATGTTTTTTAGTTTGCAAGTGTTTTGGAGTTTGTACGTGCTTTGTCTCTAGGGGCCACCGTAGAAAAAGGGTGATTTAAGTGACTTTGAACATGGTATTGAACATTGATTGGTGGTGTGGTGTCAGACAGACTGGTCTGAGTATTTCAGAAACTGCTGATCTACTGGGATTTTCCCACACAACCATCTGTAGGGTTACAGAGGATCCTAAAAAAGAGAAAATATCTAGTGATCGACACTTCTCAAATGCTCAAATGTCAGGGGTCAGAGGAGAACGGCCAGACTTTTTCAAGCACATGGGAAAGCAATAGCAACTCAACAAAAGCATGCAGAAGAGCATTTCTGAAAGCACAACATGCTTAAAGCTACAGGGCTACAATCATACTGGGTGCCACTCCTGCCAGGTAAGAACGGGAAACCAAGGCTATGTCCACACGTACACGGGTATTTTTGAAAACGGAGATTTTCTGTTTTCGTTTTAAAAAATAATCCCGTCCACACGTAAACGCAGAAATGAAGGAAAATGCTGCTAGGAACATGCCAAAGCAACAGGTGGCGATATATTCCTAACCGTGTAGAAATGTTGGCCAATCAGAAGTCTAGAAGCCTCGGTGGGAAATAGTAAACAAGGATGGGGCATAGAAGCAGAACCCAGTCATATGTGTGGAGGGACAGTAACTGTGTGTGTATATGTAAGCATTTAAACACTGCAGAGAGTACAATTAACAGTAACAGTATGGTAGAAATTAATTTCACCGAAACAATAACGTGGCGCACAGTGTGACGTCAAAAAAGGCGCACACCTTTGACGCTGCGCTTTCTGTCCACACGTAAATGCAAAAACGGAGTTTTCAAAAATATCCACCCTGGCAGGAGTTTTTAAAAATCTCCGTTTTCAGTGACCAAAAACGCCGTTTACGTGTGGAGGAAAGGTGCAAACGCAGAGAAAAATCTGCGTTTTCAAAAATACCCGTGTACGTACGTCCACATGTTCAGTGACTGAAAACGTTTCGGTCACTGAAAACGGAGATTTTTAAAAACTTCTGCCAGGGTGGATATTTTCAAAAACTCAGTTTTTGCATTTACGTGTGGACGGAGAAAACGCAGCGTCAAAGATGTGCGCATTTTTTGACGTCACACTGTGCGCCACGTTATTGTTTCGGTGTAATGAATTTCTATAATAGCGGATGTAGACAAAATACTGTTACTGTTAATTTTACTCTCTGCAGTGTTTAAATGCTTACATATACACATACAGTTACTGTCCCTCCACACATACGACTCAGTTCTGCTTCTATGCGCCATCTTTGTTTACTCTTTCCCACCCAGGCTTATTGACTTCTGATTGGCCAACATTTCTACACGGATAGGAATATAGCGCCACCTGCTGCTTTGGCATGTTCCTAGCAGCGTTTTCCTTCGTTTTTGGCTTTTATGTGTGGACGGAATTTTTTTTATAAACGAAAACGTTTTCAAAAGGAGAGGCTATGCGTTTTCGTTTGAAAACGCATGGTTTTCTCTCCCGTCCACACTGAGACGGCGTTTTCGCTCATGGAAAATGCAGCGTTTTGAAAACGCTCTCGAAAACACCTACATTTGAAAACGGTGTTTTGGTGTGGCAGTGCGGACAGCCAAAACTGAGACTTTCTAAAACGATGATGCATGTTAGTCATATGATGCAGTCGTGTGACCAATTAAACTAAGATAGCGGAGGGAATTCTACAGCAATTGTTTTGTTTGCTCTCAATTTTGACAGCCCTATTAAAGATTAATATGAGGCTGTATATGCTCCAGATAGCTTTTCTTCAAATTCTTTAACTCTCACTCGCGTTTTGCAACTTTGCACCTTTGTGTTACTTACAGCAACAACTCCACCTCATTGTTAGTCCATTTAAAAAACGCTGTGCTTTTCCTCAACATTTTGTAGCAATGTTTCAAAGAGCTGGAAAGTAAATAAGCAGCAGACAGAAATAAGGCAGGTCAATCTTCTTGCGCTTCACGTATGCGCAGTACTGGAACGTAAGCGTTTTCAGTCGTTTCAATGTGGACGTGCAACGCTGTGAAAACGACTGAAAAACGCATGGACGCAGAGCGTTTTCAGATGAAAACGCCGTTTTCAGATCTATCCGGCCTAGTGTGGACGTAGCAGGCTCACAATGATTGGACAATCAAATACTGGAAAATGTTGCCCAGTTTGTGAGTCTTGATTTCTGCTATAACATTAAACATGAAAGTACACATCCATCCTGCCTTGTCCCAGTGGTTAGGGCTACTGCTGGTGTTGTAATAGTGTGAGGATATTTTCTTGGCCAATTTTGGGTAACAACTGAGCCTACCTGTGATTATGTCCATCCCCTCATGACCACGGTGTGCATATTTTTTGATGGCTGCTTCCAACAGGATAATACACCATGTCACAAACCTCAAATCATCTCAAACTGGTGTCTTGAACAAGAAAATTAGTTTACTGTCCTCAAATGTCCTCCACAGCCAGTTTACCTCCAGTTTACCTCAGTCTAATAGAGCACCTTTGGGCTGTGGTGGAAAGGCATATTCACATCATGGATGTGCAGCCAACAAATCTGTTTCTACTGTGTGATGCTATCGTGTCAATCTGAACCAAAATTTCTGAGGAATGTTTCCAGCACCTTGTTGAATGTCATAAAGAATTAAAATAGTTCTGAAACCAAAAACGGCTCCAGAGCAGTACTAACAAGGCGTAGGTCACCTAAAAGAGGGTCTGATGAATAAATGTTAATTGTGTTGTTATTTTTGGTGGTGTGTTGCTCAGGCACGTTTCTGTACTACACGAATACGAAAAAAAATGAGTGTAATTTAATCCAGTTATTGTTATTGCCAATTAGAGTGAACTTAATTAACCAACATTAAAATAAATCTATCATACAACGTAACAAAAGTGACCCCGCTTATCAAGTTAAGTATTTATCTATTGAATAAATTAGGCTGGCTGGTTTAAACAGTAGGCGTTTCTTAATTTTGGTGTTCAATGTAGCTGGTGCTGATCTTTCAGTATCGATTAGATTTGTGAGTTTTTCAAATGGACCTATCGCTGGCGTGTATCAGATGTACTTTTCACTCTATGTGGCTGATAGGGCTTTTTGATGTGACGCAGCTCTATCGATGCATTTCGATTGGTCTGTCTCTTCTGACGTTTCACACCACTGTGCCGGTCATTGGTCTGTGCTTTAAGGTTCAATTGAGGATCGTATTTTTGTTCCTGTGTCAACGTAGAGAAGAAAAGAAGAACGGCGATCATCAGCCAGTCGGCTAAGTTTTCATCGAATATAGTTTTTCACTCCTCTAAGCTCTATTAGAAACGGTTCTTTATATCTGACACCAGCCAGACACCCACCACCCAAGCAGAGCTCCTTTTTGAAGATGGTAAGATCAACCTCTTAGCTAACAGCTAATGGGAGACACTGCTAGCTCTAACCGATTTTAGCTGTCGATTTTTTTTCTTTCGATTTTTATGGGCGGTTGTGTCTATTTGTTGAAAGTTAATGCGTTTATTAAAGTCTTCAGATGTATATTGGTGTAATTAATAAGTACCTTTATACACAATAGAAACTATTACCACTAAACCAAAAGCTTCTTTAACACGAAATCTAATCGAGGCATTTGCTAGGCTAGGTATGCTAACGGTAACATAAAGTTAACATTGCCCGTCGACTGTTTAACTGGTATTAATTATCTACTGCTGTGCCTTTAAAGCATACTTCAAGTTGATCAAGTTATAACTCATCTGACTTCTCTGAGGATGCTTAACGTGGTGCGGGGACCGCTGGCTCGATGATGAAACCGTAGCTCCCCCAGAGGAGCTCCAGCTCATGTTCATTACGTAAATACGTGTTAAAATTAGGAAGATAATGACTGGCAAGCGCAGATTACAGAGAAAAGCTTGTGTAAAATGACAGCAGATCCGCAGCGGAAAATGTAGATGGTCTCAGGTGGTGCCGATGATAGATTTTTTTTCTTCTGCCATATGGCCGATCGACACATTATTAAAATGTGTGGAACGAAATCATCAAAGCCATACAAAAAAATATGTTTTAGTGTGTAATGAGTCGATACCTACCTACATAATAAACATTTTGATAATATGTTAAATTTACTTCACTCACACTCGCTGTATATTAAAGAAAAGGTGTCCAGTGTGCTAACAGACCAACATGTTGAGGCAGTGTCATATTTATTTGTTAGTCAAAGTTTAGGAAAGTAAACACGTGGTTGTAAAATGTGTACATCTACAGAGACAAAGGTTTTTGCAGCAAGCCAAAAACGAAGTGTGAAATAAATATTTGAGTAGACTGAAATACAAAAAAAAAAGTGAAAATCAGAATGTAGAGGAAATAGCCTTAGGTTTAGCCACTTTGGTTGTCAACATAAACTGCCTAATGCTGAAACTAAATATTTTCAAAGATTAAAAATGAACTAAAATGAGCGAACCCATTCTGGAAATTAAATGAATGCTTAGAAATAAAAAGTCAAAACATGTGAAAAATATAAACTAGTGGGCTTTTTTTTAAAGTCCCAAAGTCAGCTGAAATAACACTGAATAATATGGGACAGTTGTTGCTATAGAAAAGGAAAATAAATTTACATTGTACAAACTATCACATAACAAATGGGGAGGGGGGGGATGTAATGAAATGTGCTTCATTTTTTTTCTGGACTTCTTGATGTCAAAACTGCATAATTTGTTTAAGTCTAGTTCTCAGCATTAGTAACATGTCCCAGTGTCCTACACAAAGATATTCTTTTCTTTTTTTCTGAATCTGGTGATCCTATATTTGTTGATTTTTTTTTTTTTTTTTTTTTTTTTTTTTTTTTTTTTTTCCTTTCTCTTCTCTTTTTCAGCTGCTTTGGCTTACATGCTTTAAATGTAAAACTTTATCTTAACAGTACCTGAGGTGAAGTTACAGCCTTCATTTTTCCTCATTCTTAGTAAGAGTACAGCTTGGTCATTCCTGTTAGCGCTGTGGCTAAACTATTGTTATGTCTCTCCAGAACTCCAATGTGGAGAATTTGCCCCCTCATGTTCTTCGCTTGGTCTACAAAGAAGTTTCAGCTTTAGCAGCAGATCCACCCGAGGGCATTAAGATTTATCCCAGCGAAGAAGACATAACAGAGCTTCACACAGCAATAGAGGGACCAGGTAAGGATTATGATATAGTGTCATCACTTCACACTTAGAGCAGGACCGACACAACTCTTGGGAGTAAACTCACCAAGTGAGTATTTGCAGTATGGTCTTTTCATAATTTAGGGCTTTAGATTTGCAAAAGTTTCTTTAAGATCTCTAGTTTGAACCAGATTTGTTGAGTTTGTCCTGACTCAAAATATTTTATCATAGAAGATCAGTACAGAGCATTTCGTATTTCATTAAATAGACAAATTGTCAGAGACTGATGAGTAAAATAAACTTAATGAAATCCATACTAATTGTATTACTTCTGTCCTTGAATAACTAATGTGGAAATTTATTTTCAAAACCAGCGATAAAATATCCTAGTTTAGTCACCTTGCAGCTTGTATTTTCAAGGGTTTTTTGTGTATTCTTAAATATATTATCTCTCAGGGTTTTTCCTGCATGCAAACATTTCTAGGTTTCTAACAAAAATATTTTAGCCCATTTTCTTTTTAGGCTGTATTTTATTTCCTTCAACATTACATGCATTCTTGTTTTTGAAAATGTCCAGAAATAAATTCAGATTTCTGTTAAGTAAGGTGACAGACACTCGCCGCCTTCACTGTGTGCCAGTCAGTTGTGCCAGTGTGTTATAGTCATTAATCAAAGGGTCACCAGTGTCCAGGAAAAACCCCGAGTTCTGCGTCATGTTCGCAGCAAACTGTGCATTTACAGTGTGTTAGTTACTTCACCACTTCACATCCAGAAAAACAGCTTCAAACAATAATATTTAAAGGCTGAGAGTTTCTTATTGATAGCCAACTTTGTATTATCAGCTCAAGGTAATAACATGACTGGTGATGACTGAGCTGAGTCAGCTGTCTGCTCCATGATTTTTAGGTATTATTGAAGCTTAAATGGAAGCCATCAGCTTTGATGGAATCTTTTACTATCTGTACATAATTTAGTCTTTGTGCTGTTAATTTGTAGAATAATAAATCCTCAAGGCCTGTTTTACATTTCTATTCCCCCCTTCGTGGAGCTTTCAAAATTTATGCTGTTGTGTAATCACTTAAATTATGGGTTTTGTGGGTGTTGTTAATATCATGAGACACATAAGTCACTTTAAACTATCATGATATCTTGCCACTATGCACTCATTGCTTCAGATGTTATTTTTAAGTAGGTCTTGAAGAGCCAGACACTTGTCCACATTTTCTACTCCTCCACAGAGCTCCGTCGCGGCATCAGTTTCATTTATTGGGCACTGACATTTATATCTGATTTCAGATCAGGTAATTCATTATGTTAAAGCAGCAGTACAGTGTGTTTCATAATGTCAAATTTTTGTTGTTGCTACTTGGCATACCTGGTTAAAAGCTGAAGCGTACACAGACAGATGGTGATGATGGTCAAACAAGAAATATCAGATCAAATATCAGATTATTTCATTGGAAACTGATAGAAGTTAAATGCAGGAAATTGACTTAAGAGCAAGTGACAAGGATTTGAAATGGCCTCGTAAACTTCCTTACTCTTCTCTCGCGAAAGAATATTGTGTTTATTTCACTTTGTTACCACTGATGACAGGATAATATTCGATTATTTTTGTACACAAATCTCCTGTTCCCTAAAAAGTCTCCTCGCTTTAAGAAACCTGTCTAACAGATGGTAAGATTAAATCTTCGATGCTGGCGCAGTTTTCATTCTGGAACCTTTTATTTTATTTTTTTTAAAACCAAGACTAGGTGTCAAGGAAAAGTGTCAGGTGGTATTTCTTCGGCTTTGAAATATTTGCTGTTATGTGGCAGATTTGAAATGATAGTTAATGTGCTCTGTGACTGACTGACTTGTATGCGCTGAATGTGTTGTCAGAGGACTCGGTTGCAGCTCTGTGACCCTCTTTTTCTGGATGAAGTTTGGCAGAGTCAGGACATAATGTTCATGTGATGAATTCTTTATACTTCAACAGAGGGAACTCCATTTGCTGGTGGCATTTTCCGAATGCGTCTGGTCCTCGGGAAGGACTTCCCTGCGGTTCCACCCAAAGGGTATTTCCTGACCAAGATTTTTCACCCCAACGTGGGTCATAAGGGAGAGATCTGTGTCAACGTGCTGAAGAGGGACTGGAAGGCAGAACTCGGCCTCAAACATGTCTTACTGGTAAGAAGGATGATCTGTGTGTTTGTTTCAGTATCGCTTGTGTTGAGGCCACTAATTTCACATCTCTTTCCTTCACTTTCCTACAGACAATCAAGTGTCTTCTAATCCATCCGAACCCAGAATCGGCTCTGAACGAAGAGGCCGGCCGCTTGCTGTTAGAGGACTATGCTGAGTACGAGTCCCGGGCCCGCCTGCTCACAGAGATCCACGCCATGGGCGGCACTTCTGGGGCACCTCAGGATCCTAATGACGGCCCCCAGCCAAAGAAGCATGCAGGTGACCCGATGAAGAGAGCGGGACCCAGTGCGGCGTCTGTGCCAGCAGCTTTGGGTAATGGAGCCAATGGAGCCAGCACCACCACCAGCAATAGCAACAGTAGTAGTAGCACTAATAATGTAGCAGGGAAGAAGAAAGCAGATAAAAAGCGTGCGTTGAGGCGACTTTAATACCTCCATAGAAATTCTCAGTGGGTGTGTGTGTGTGTGTGTGTGCGCGCGCGTGTGTTTGTGTGAATGTGGGAGAGTAAATTTAAATATTGAAGTATACTGATGATGTTTTTGTTCCCTTTGACTCTTTATACCCTGAAAATCCAGACTTCTCACTTTGTACTTATACCTTATTCTTTGTCTTTCCATCACTCTGTCTTGTCCAGTTGGTGTCACGGGTTTAATTCTTCCCATACCTGAAGACGGTGACAAATTGTTGCTTTTCTGAAATGAAAGAATACACTTTCAGTCTAAAAAAAAAAACAAAAAAAAACATCATGCCATCAGTTGTGATTTTCCTTTGGCCTACTGTGAATGAATGATACTTAATGCGATTCACTGTGCAAACCACGGCCTCTGATGTCTGTCCATTAATGAGATATAGCTCCTGTCGTCTCAGACTTAATAGCAGCCATTTTTTTTTTTTAAAGCATTTCTTGGTAAAAGCAACTGTGATGGTACTGTGTACTGCACAGCCTGACTCATTGTCGAGTCTGAACCACGATGCTACCTTAAAGTCAGGTTTTTAAATTCAGCTCAAAGGAAATGATGGAAGAAGGCGCTAAAATTATGCAACGTCCAAATTGTATTCTTCGTTTTGTGATCCAATTTAGGTAAAGGTGTAAAGGTATGGATTGTTTCAAGTAAAGGAAGTCTGCTGTTTTTTGTTTTGTTTTTCTGACTTTTTAAAACTGTTTCACTGACCAGTATTTTCAAAAGCTGTTTTTAATCGACACGTCCATATTCAGCTGTCTTGTGGTTGTGTGTGAAGATGTAGCTCAGTGGCTGTAAGGGAACAGGGTAGATGGCATGCGCATGCCACCTCAACTGTTCTCTGTATTTAGGCATACTGTGGTGTGACTCGCTTCAACTACCCCTGCCTCCTAACAAAAGCAGCATGTCCTCTCAGATGCACCGCACGCCGACCAGCCGCGTGGAGTACCAGAGATGACAAGTGCCTAGTTTGAACCAACTTGCCCCTCCATCCGTGGCAACTGCAGGGTTTCTCGGGCAAATTTTCTTTCCGTTCTTAAATGCATGCGGGGCCTACATTTCCCAAGGAAACACACTGAAGCGCTGTTTTAATTTGGATGGAAAAGGTGCCTCTGAAACTCCTGTTACTGTGCACACTGTCTGGCTGGATATCTTGTGTCCATTTTAAATTATTTAAATTAATAAAATGTTGAAATACCAGAAGTGAAATGGAAAATCAACTCCTGTTTGTGTTTTTTCTTTGGTCCTCTTCTGTCAAGCGATGTTGAAATTAATGCTAAGAACAAATGCAAATGAGGCTTTTCTAGTGACGCGTATTAGCACATTTTGTTTAGTGGTCTCCTGTTCTGCAGTGATGGAATAACCATTATGAGGAAAAACGAGTAATTGCATCCACCCCAGCAAACCAGTGAGTTGAAGTGCACCCGATAGAGCGTCTTTGGGCCATCTAATGAAGGGCTCCACTGGCCTCTGCTGCCAACATGCAGCAGCCCACCCACCTGTGTAGAAATAGCAGCCTGCCATGCAGGTAATTATCAGACCCTTCATAGACACCTGGGGCTCCGTGTAACCCTTTACACCTTCCTCAAGACCCGTTTTGGAAGTGCTTACCTCCTTCAACACCTGGTATAAACATCCATGCAGTGAAAACCCACACCGTGCTATTAATCATAAACACAGTTTCACTGAAGATTTTGACGTGTGTGAGATATAAGATAAGATAAGATAGAACTTTATTAATCCCTCGGGTGGGTTCCTCTGGGAAATTCGACTTCCAAAAAAAAGCACAGCAACGACCGAAGTTACAGTTACAGAATTGTTATATATATACACACACACACACACATATATATAAATACAGAGACAAATATAAATATACAAAGGGGATAAATAGAATAAATAGGAATAAAAAATAAAAATACAAGTGAATTGCACATTTCAAGTATTGAGGTTGTTAAAGGTTCAAAATTGAGGAGGGAGAGTACAAACCACCCTTGGTCCAGAAGCTCTTGGTCAAACAATGATTTTAATGACTACACACGTGTGGGAAGAACACTCTGTGCACAGACAGCAAGTGATCTTCGACTTAATCAAAGCACAAACAATTATTTTATAACATCAGGGTTTGTTTACTGACGCCCCTTCATGCGTCACAGATACATTTTATACATACGTCAAATCAACACCACAATGACTTTTAAGACAGAACATCATCTTCTATTTTCATGGCCGGCACTTCCTTTCTACCTTTCAGTTCCTCTTTCTTGCCGAGACGGCAAGGACGGTTCCTCTTTTACCGAGACACTTTCGCAGTTCCAATCCAGACATGACTAATCTCTCTCTCCTCTAAATAAATCTAACTCATGTGTGTGTGTCACGACCTCACATGCTCTCTGTGTCACCTCTTCACCTGTTGCACTTCTGACCTTTCACTAGACCAGAGGCTCACTGAGACTATGTGTATGTCTTCTACTAAATAAATGTTTTAACCAAGAACCTCTACTAAAACCTTAATATGAAATGACCTGATATATAAGTGTTTTGTAAGCATGTATTGCAATTCCTTCTATGTTCTAGTTTTCCCTCAGCATGTATCACCTGAACAGTCACGTCAGTGAAGCTTAAGACCTTTAAAGAACCTGAACATCAACTCAAATAAGCACAGATATGCATTGTGTACACAATAGTTATAACTGCATCTGAAATACAAAATTAACATCACCATAAACATCTTAAGGCCATCTTAAAGCTATCTGTTACATTGTCAAAGCAATGATCATTTTGAATAACCTAGTAATTCAAATGGCCTCGTCTGGCCTGCTCCTCAAAATAACTGTCTGCTTTCACTTCTGCAAACAACTTCCTGTCAGCCTGCAACTCAGTCTTTCTGAAAGAGACACTGTTTAAACCTCTGAATGCAATATCCATGCTGCAGATTATATTCTTAATGCAATGGTACTGTTGATAATTATTTAACAATAGCAGTAAAATAATTTCCCTGCTCCACAAGGTCTATTGAACCATTGACTATTTACAAAAAGTATTGCACAAAAGGTATTGCACAGTGAGGTGAAGAGGCACTACAGCTTAGTTGTTCCCCCCTCCTTTGTCCTCCTGTTTCCCCTCCCTCTCCCCTCCAGAGAGGAGTTAAACAGTCTGATGGCGTGTGGGACAAAGGAGTTTTTAAGTCTGTTAGTTCTTGTCTTGGGGAGAAGCAACCTGTCACTGAACAGACTCTTCTGATTGTTTATGGCCGTGTGCAGAGGATGCCCAGCATTGTCCATAATGTCCAGCAGTTTCTTTGATGTCCTTTTCTCTGCCACTGTCACCAGAGTGTCCAGCTTCATGCCGACCACAGAGCCAGCCTTCCTGATCAGTTTCTCCAGCCTGGGTGAGTCCTCCTTTGCTGTGCTGCTCCCCCAGCACACCACAGCATAGAAAAGTACTCCAGCAACCACCATATGTAGTCTGGGTCAGATGTAATATGAATGCATGCTGGTGTTTCTGTCACATAAGTGCGTGACTCATCCTGTAGGCCTGATGTGCAGTCAGTGATTTCATTTATTTGGAGGATAATCGTCGGGGGATCAACCCTAAACCCGGTTTCATTCATGCGTGGTGGTGATCTCAGAGGATCGCGAGGTTTGTAAGACGGCGCAAACACTTGCAAACCTACCGTTACCTCTCATCCAACTATCCTCTTTTTCTTCTCTGGATTTCCACCTGCCCGGCTCGTCCTACACTCACAGAAATCAAGACTTGTCAGTGTAGGTTTGAGTCTAATTGACAGTTTCGTTCACGCTTCAGTGTTAAGGCTTTTGCGCCAATCCTCTCCCCTTCCCCGTTTTCATCGCTTTCATAATTGCCACCAACATAATGACACAGTTGCTGTGGCAACCATGTCTGTGTCTCTCTTCTCTCTCTCTCTCTTTCTCTCACACACACGTACACAAACACACTTTGGATCTTCCCCTCACTTTACCGGCTGCTTTAAATTTTGCAAGTTTTCTTCCGTTTTTTCGGAGAGGCTTTTATACATTCTTTTTTTCATTCGTTATATTTTTTTTTACTTCTTCGGGAAGAACATCAGTCAAATCCCTGGTCGACATTTTTTTCCCCGTTTATGTTTATTTATTATTTTTATCAGAGCCAGTAAAACGTATGCAGGCCTTCAGGGGCGCGCAACTAAAGATGGAAATTAAATGGAGGAGAGTAAAGATGAACGCCACCAGTTGAATGGGCCTATTGACCATCAGCGCCGAGCGGAGCGCGGAGTCTCATCAGCGCCTGTCTGACCGGCCAATCACAGCGTCCCCCCCCCCCACTGGTGGACCTCCGTGAGGCCAGTCGCAGTTTAGGCGGTGTAACCTATAGGCTATCGCGTGGAGACGATTAACTGAACCAGTCTTAGTCAGTTTCTAGATGGAGAAAGTGAGCCTGGCGGATATTTTGTTGGTGAAAAGCTTCACATTTTTGCGCACCTGACATGCGAATCCGGCTACTTTGCGTGCTGTCCGGGATAGTTACTCTGCAGGCTAACTTGTGCCGCACACCAGGCGGAAATTTCCGACGTAGTGTGTAGATGAAGTGCTTTGTCACATGTATCAGAAAATCTCAGAACATCTCGTTGTTCACCGACTCTCTCTCCCCTCCTCTCCCGCTCGCGTCCCCCCCCCCCCCCCCCCCCTTCGTCTTTCCGCCGTCATGATGGATTATCAATAGCCTGATGGAGACACAACAAGCGCGATCGAGATTTGCTGCACTTCTAAAACACACGGGCAATTAAAATAAGTGGCGCATCCAGCAACAGTTCACCATCTTCTGCTACAATAACAGGCTGCCATCTGAGAAACCGCTGAGATACAGTGCGCAGGCTCTTCCAGCGCTCCTCTTCAGCATCAAACCCCCCAGAGCAGCGCACAGGTAAGGCACGACATTATGCACCTTTTATTAATGCAACGCCAATTACGGAATTGCAATCAAAGCTGATTGATAAGTGCTCTGTGTGTTTGTGCGTGCATGAAAATTGAGTTTGGCATCAGTTTAGACGCATCCGCTGACCTGGAGGCTGTCAAACAAAAACATTTGAATGAAATCTGCGCCACACAAAACATCTGCGGGCTTTATTCCGCGAACACCTCTTTTCCCCCACCTCTTAATCACTTTAATCGACAAGTGGCAGCAAACTGCGACATTATAACCATATTGGTATTAAGAACACTGATATCACACGCACACACCGACTCATCCAGCCGGACTACACACACACCGGCACGGATACACCCACGCACTCTTAGCCTACTGATAGATGCAAGTCATGTCCATAACCCGCATGCTTGTTTGTTGCAAGTTGCAACTTATTAACACAATGAAGGATGTAGTGTAGTCTGAGGAGTCTGTCCACATCCGTTCGTCTGATGCAAAGTAAATGCGCAGCATATATTCGCCGGTGAGACCAAAAGCAGCCGCTGCTCCGCGCGGCTTTCGCTGCAATTAGACGTCTTTTTGCGCACACGCAACACACGACTTGTTTGCGCGATTTCTCCCCCCTCCCCCTAAAGGATTCACACCACAGTGCGTTTTGCAACAGCACGTCTAGAGGAAAAAAAAGGGGCCATTTTGTTTGATTTTTTTCAACAAACACCTGTTGAAATGATTGCATGCCCAGCCGTTTGCACAGCTCCTGCAGTGAAAGAGGCCCCAAGGTTCGTTTGCTTTGACACACTGACAAATCTAGGAATTTGGAGTTGTAAGTGATTGAGTTGTCCTCCCTCCTGTGGCCATGCAAGTCAGGGCTGCTTCCTCACACATGTGAATGTGTGCCTTTCACCCCTTTGGTACAGTTCTTCCTCTCTCCCTCCCTCTCTGCTGCATTGCTTCAGCACCACACTATACAGACATCTAGAGGACCAGATTTATGAATAATAGCAGGGGGGGATTGTTTTTGTTTTTTTGCCATGGATCAGTCTTCTGTAGTTTAAATACATTCAGGGTGAAAATTTCAATGTTGGGCATCTGCATATGCACGTTTAGCAGGAGCGGTTTAAGGATTTGGTCAAAAAATCCTCATGAAGTGGAATGATTGAGAGCAGAGCACAGACATTACGGTGACGGGAGAGTTGGGCAGCGTTGGCGGATGACGGTGCGAGGCATCAGGTGTCATCGTGTTGAGAAGGAGACGTGCAGATGTGACTTTGAAATCTGGTTTGGCTAATGGGTGTAGATTGGATTCTACCTCCCTTCTCTTTCACTGCCTCTTTCACTCACACACAGACAGAGCTGCAGTGCTATTCTGAGAGAGTTAGCTGCCTCAACCCACGCACAGAATCTGAGAAAGAGAGAAAGGCAGAAAGAGGAAAAGGAGGGGAGCAAGAGGAATAAAGGAGAGAGGCAGAGACCGACTACGAGGGGGTTTACAGAATGCCAGCTTTATTCTCTCACATGCATGCATGTACACACTCGCACAGTAAAGGCTTTCTTTACTGTTTCACATTCTTTCCCTCTTACTCTTCCAACAGCGGTTGATTTGCAGTTCTGATTAGCACTTCTCTTCTCCTCTTGCGTGTGGCATGGACTGTGTTTGCAGATCTGTTTGGTGGTGCTGTTTGTGTGATGTGTTGTATTGGTAAGTGCTGGGAGAAATGTACTTGATTCTGTGCCACCCACACACCGCCCTCCCACTCATGGTCGTCTCTGCATCTATACCTCTGGCTCTTCCCGCTCGCCACAGTCTCTTTGCTCATTTAAATCCCTACCCTGCATTTATCCCTCTGCTCCCGTTCTCTATCACTGGCTTTTCAGGAGAGTGTTCCTCCTGCAACCAAACAGGCACACTAAAACACACGCACACACACTTGCAGCTTTCCACGATGCACATAGCGCATTTAATAAAAATAACTGTGGTGTGCGTGTGTGTACCCAAAATGATCACACACACTCACAAAGAGGGTCAGTAAGTGTGGAGAAGAGGTTGCAGAGCTGCTTTCTAATCTAATGTCTCTCATTTGTATTGCAGTGGACATTTGGCCAACGATTTTCCAGATTTGTCCGTACGTAAACCCGAAGACAGTTGTGGAAATCAAGCAGAACGCTTAGAAACGACAAGAAGGGGGGGGGAAAAAATCACCCGGAGAACTCCTTTGGAACATTAGTCAGTGGGAGAGCTGCTGTGCTTCGTGTTTCTCATTTTTCCTCCACTGAACTCTCCTCACAAGGTTAGAGGAGCATGTAACTGAAACAAGTGGAGCCCTCGGTGATTTCAGCATTCTGTCTCCCCCATCTGTGCCTACATTCTCTGCTACAGATAGGGACATTTTGATAATTACATATAATTATAATTTCTGTGGGAGACAGATCTGCCTCTGTCTATTATTGCCAACACCTCCAACACAATAACTTCACACATTTACATATTTCTCCACAAAAGTGATATTCTTTCAACATCGGAGACAAATCAGGAATAATTTTACTTAGAGAGACATGTCACACGGAGAAGCAATGTGCCATTCACTTCATATCTAATTAGCGACACAGTTGAGTGACACGGGCAACATTTTGTGCCTACAAGCTGAAGGCAGAGCACTTAAAATCATGACATTTGCCTCATTTGTGCAATGTATTTTACAGGCTGGGAGTCGTTTCTTTGCTTTATGATTACTCCCAATTTTCAGTGCTTGCGGTCTTCTAGCACTTAACCAGAGCCATTCTCATTATCACCCACAGCCCAGTCACAGTAACGGTCCGTGCCAGGCGAGTACTGAGCACAATAATCCAGCCATAGAAAAGACTGAGATAAAGTACACAGTGTATCTATAGATGTGATGGGTGCCGAGAACAGGCTAACGTGGAGATAATGCGGTACTCTATAGAAACTAGGCCACACTAATGGACAGTATTTATCAGTGGTGCAGTCATTTATTTCCATTTAATTGTTTACTATGGCAAAAAGTGCCGAATATATAAAAACAAAATAGATTTAATATCTTTTTCCTTTTTTTTCCCCCCCAGAAAGGATTTGCTTACAGGTTAAACAAGTGCCATTTCTGAATGTACGTAGTGCCAGGCTGTAAAAGGAATGAAGAGAACAGATAAACTTGTTTACATTTAACAAAAAACTGGCCATAGTCTATTCTTTAAGTGCCATCAGCGCAGGAATGTACAGGAATGCCATATTCTATTAAAAATACTTGCTCCTAACTTTGTGGTTGCAAAGCGTAATTTCACCCCTGGTAGTAAATGAGATGTTTGTTCTTTTGTTCAGTAGGGCATGTAGGATGAGGCATTAAGGACTAAAAGCATGAAGATTGTTTTCAATCTGTGCTTTTTACAAAACTGCATCCATTTGAGTGTTCTCGAATCGAGAGGGGTTTTTAGAGGGCAAGAGATGAAGTCATTACACTTTCAGAGCTCCCTTCTAACAGGAAATTAAAAACATTTTAATACCATTATCACCAATTATTGAAACTTACAAAAACATTTTGATACTGTTTGTACAGTTTTTTTATTTTTATTGTTCCCGACCTTTTCTATTATTATAACACCTTATAAATACGAACAACACAAAAAATTTCAGATTTCATCAGCCAGCATTAGTGAATGAAACTCCAGTACCCAGTACATGCTGAATGCATCACATGCCATTTTAGTGGGTTAAACTGCAGAAGCGGATACACCGTTGCAACTGCATTGACTCAATAAAAAAAAAATAGATGTCTTAGTCATGTAAAAATGCCGCCCACCACCAATCTCCGAGTCCTCGCTGTCTCCCTCCTCTCCCTCCTCACTGCCCCTCTTGCTACCGTCGTGGAGGCCTCTCCGTCCCCACCTCCTCAGCACCTAGACCGATCAGGGAGACCGTTCACGGAGGAGCCCGACACTGGTTCCAGCTCCTCGCTCATACTCCTCGCCATCCAGGCCAACCTCAGGCCAGCTGCTCTCCAAGGAAGGACAAAAACTCCAGAAACGCTCCCAGAAACCGCAGAGGAAGTTCTAGAGACTCCTCCGAGACCCCTGCCCCAGGTAATGTTCCCCAAGAATGTAACTTCAGCAGAGGCCCTCGCACCTCCTTTTCTAGGTGCAGCCAAGGGGCCACCTGTAATGGATGTATGGGTGGATGGATGCAGAGGATATTACGATGTAATGGGACACTTTGACAGCGCTTTCAACTGTTCCAAGGACACATTCATCTATTGCTGCGGAACCTGCCACTACCGCTTCTGCTGTCCAGACCGAAGTCGCCAACTGGACCAGGACAACTGTAAAAACTACGACTCTCCGGACTGGGCCAAGCCACAGACGGAGCCCATGATTACACCAGATGACTTAGGTGACCCAGACTTTGATCCACTGAAGCAGCAGAGCCACAACACGGGCTTTGTCATCGGTGGCGTGGTTGTGTTTATGGTGGCTGTCGCAGTAGGCATCAAGGTGGTCTTCAACAAGGTGCAACAGGAAGCCAACCAAAGGGACCTGAACATGCCCAGGTGAGGCTTACACGTTTTTTTTTTGTTTTTTTTTTAATTTCATCACACCTCATTGCTGAATTCAGTACTTCATTTTGATGTATGAATATTGTAATGAAATTAGGTTTTCAGGACTCCATAAATGGCCTACATTCATCATTCTGGGCCCAGAAAAATGTTATTAGTCATCAGCTGAAACATATTTGATCTTCATCGAGTGACTGCTGCGGAAATCGTGGCTGTTTTGATTTCCTCTTGGCTTTCTTATCTCATATATGGGCCGTCGTCTTGGCAATAAAGATGGGTCTTTTGGTGTTTTTACTAGTTGCATCAGTCATGGAAGATGACAGTTGTAGACCAAAACGAAGTGTTGGTTGATCCCCTCAGGGAAGCCCTGCATGTTATTTTGGTTTCACATTTTCCATATTTATTCATCATTGTACTTAAATTAACCGCACAGTTAACTGGTGATTATAACCGGTGTAAACCCTAATGTCCGACCACAAGATTAACATTCACATTTATTTATATTTAAGCATTCATCCTCACATAGATGGCTGATATGTTGCTTATTTGCAATCCAAAAACAGCATTCATGGGAGGAAGAATTTAGTGCCTATACCCTGTTGCCATTTTTATCTCATGTTTCCTTTATTGCTTTTTTTATGGCATCTTTAGAGCTCTGGTGGACATGTTGCGGCACCAGTCGAGCCCAGTCCAGCAGGATGAGAGAAACAACAGCGTGGCTCTGGCTGTAGGAGATGGCCAGGGGACACTGGGGAGACCGCCGAAAAATCTCTACGCCCCCGGGCTGCCCAGCAAAGACAACAGATGTGAGAGTCTAGGGCTCGTAGCGCGTTAGTGAATAGCACGATCAGAGGTGCACTTTTGTAACAGCATCCTCTCTTTATGCAGAGGCACTTTGTGCTCGTCACGTCTGTAAATGGATGCAGCTTTTTTTTTCTGTGTTCCTCCATCAAGATGTCTTTATGAGAGAGAATAAATTAAGAATTTTCAGTAGTGATGTGCTAAAAAATGAATCTTTAACCTCGGTAATTTCTCTGCGAGGGCCATGGTCATTTATAAATGATTCTTTTGGGGTCCTCTGTGTCTCTAATTCTCCACTTCAATATTAAAGTAGTTAATTGCACAAGAATGTGGAGATGGGTGCTTATGTGATCATGTGAAAATGAATTGATTTAGGTAGATACGCACGTAAAGTTTCCTTATTCCTTTTAGTTGAAGACACCGCTCAACTGCCTGACATCCATTTTGTGAGCTGATTACTTCATGTTCTTTTCACTTACAGTGGGCAATTTGCAACACAATTTCATCCACTCATCAGGCTCCAGTCCCAAGCACACTGCAACTATCGGTAAGGCAGCTGATGAAAGCCGGGCTCCCATGTAAATTGCATGTAATCACTTGGATGCTTCATTTACTTCATTCAGCTTCGTTTGGAGCTCAAAAGTAGACTCATTCATTTCAACAATAATAATGATTATCATATTTTTGGTTGCTTGTGTTAGTGCTGAAAGCAAGTTCAAATCTGTCGCTTTCAGTGAATGTTAGAAGATTCACACTCTGCTATGTGCATCGCGCTATATCCAGAGGAGCAAATCTCATTTAACACACCGTCGTCTTCTCCCTTTGGTCTCTGCAGAACGCACACCTCGGATGAACAATGCTCAGCTGGCAGCTGGAGGCACCCTGCTCTCCAGTAAGCACAACAACACCAAATCGCAGCCTTCCTTCCACCACTCCCTGCACAACCTGGCCCAGCTGCCGCCCTCGTACGAGAGCGCCACCAAGCCTGAGCTCAACAGATACTCCTCACTCAAACGGCTCGGTGAGTATCGCGCTTTTCCAGGAATGAGACATGTTCCGTCTAAGCTGCGCTCCCCTTATGCTGCTTTTTCTGCAGCTGTTTCGTAAGTGCTGAAGCAGAGCGACACTCTTGACACGGGTGCTGTGAAATGCACGATGCATCATTATGTGCTCATGCTATTTACTGTGGTGATAAACAATTCAGAGAACTTTTGTTTGGCTTGCAGAGAAAGGTCTTGACGAGTACTCATCTGGGTACTGCACCACCAAGCGCCGGCCTCACACAGCCCAGCCGGCCCTGCAGTCGTCTCAGCACCACCTCCACTGGGGTGGAGACTACACCCTCAGCGGGCGAGGGACCCTCCCCAGACATGCGGCTCGGCCCTGGATCCCACCGCCACCTTCTGGCATGCCTGCTTCACCCACTCCCAATCCTTACCCTTTGGATCCCCCAGAGCCCCAGCACAACCCCAACTACGACACTCTCTCCAAGCCTCCGAGAAAAGTTAAGTCCACCGACCAGCTGCTCAACATGGGTGATGTCCCTGGAAACACCGGGACTCTGTCCCGGCTCTCCAAGAACCAGCAACACCAGTACTACAAAGCCATGGCTGCCTCCAATAAGAACTCCAACACGCAGACGCTCACCAGGAAGACCCAGGACAGACAGGACAGGCAGGACAGGCAGGAGAGACAGGAACGGCTGCTCATGTCCCCAGACCATTTGGAGGAGAGGATGGGCGTTGGTGGGATGGGTGTTGTAGATCCGTACGCCCACACGGGAAGCGGGATCGTCCCCACCCTGCCTCGCCAGCAGAAGGCCCAGTCCCAGCAGAACGTCTGTGCAACGCCTTCCCTCGACCGGCACCACATGATCAAGATGAACTCTCATCCCACGTCCGGACGGGAGCAGGAGAGGACCACGCCTATGACGGGGCACATGAGCGGGGGCATGGGCTGGGCTGGGGAGGGGCCCGGAACCGGAGTAGTCATGGGAACGGGAACACTAGGAGGCCACAGCGCCCGGAGGATGGCTTTCGCAGCAAAACGGCAGAACACAATTGAGCAGCTACATTTCATTCCCGGAGGGGGCGGTGGGGGGTCAGCAGGGAGCGGGGGAGGAGGCAGTCAGGGGATCAGGACGGGGAGTAAAAATGAGGTGACGGTGTGAGGTCAGTGCCTAATGTAGAGTTTAGATTAAAGGGACAGGAATATATCACCCTTCTGCATTTAACTATTAGACATTCAGCTACAAGAAATACAACTAGAAGTATAAAGTATTGTAACAGTATAATGTGTTTAGGCTATTCAAATTAGTGTTATCTTGTAATTAAATAGCTTAAATATGACTTACTTATAAAAACTAAAAATTAGGTAGGGGACATCTGTTCCAGTTATGTGATAGCCTACATCAGCCATATTTTGTATCTGAATTTGCCGCATTGCCATATACAGAGGTGCCATTACTTGTAGAAGGACTGACTGGGAGGGTGAAATAAAACCAACAGAAATGCCGTTCATACTTTAGTTTTTATATATTTTTTTCAAAAAGTACTCAGGAGCCATATTAGATAGGAAACCAGATGATATTAATGAAAAAACAGGGTAAAGGAAGCGGAGGCCTGTGTGGAATATCCTGTCACAGAATTTCAAAGAACTGAGCCAACTACCTGGACTGCCACTCCGCTCGGTCCTCACCGACGAAGATTTATTAAACTGACTCTCAGACGAGGAGCCCGGTGGACCGGACGAGGCTGAATGATGAACTGTGCGCCTGTTGAACTCTTCTGCACCGACCTCGTGCTGACTTAGTGAGACAGAACTGATTTTTTCTTTCTTGCTTCCTGTATAACCTAGAGGACAAGACGGGCTCTGTTTCTGAGCGACACGCAGCAGTCTGACACAACGCCACCACCCGACAGGAACTGAGGACGTATCCACATTACTGATCTGATTCCATGGGTTGCCTACTTTTCCATGTGACCTTAGATTAAACCTCCAGAGGAACTCACAATCTCATTACTGTTACACTACGGGAGCGTAAGCTGATATAAGATTATGGGTGAGTTTTTCTCAATGTTTTCATCTATAGATCAGGACCTACCTGTTTGAAAAAAATAAAAACAACGGGCTACCAAATATTATAGAGCCATCAGTCACGGCGTTCCAAAAATTCTTGACATACACATACAAAATCAAGAGATAAAAGAACAGACGTATGTGTTCAGTTTACCAATAAAGAGGCAACTCGCTCTAACGAAGAGCAGAGGCTTCTCCACAGAGCACAAACGATAGACCATGACGCAGAGGTTGCACTTACACAACTGTCCTTACAAGCCATTTATGGAGATACAAAGAAAATCCCACACAGGAAGCTGGTCTGACAATCACCATTTAATTATTATCACCAGGTGACAAGTTATTAAAAAGTCAGCAACATTTTGTACAGACAGAAGGATTGGCTTCAGAGCAAGCCGAAACCCTCAGAGTCAAGAGCGAGGGCGACCTGAGGTCCTCTCCTGAGCGGCTCCAGTGTGCCATACAAGAGACTCGGATGGTTAGGAAGCCCTTCCCATCTTCAAGACAAAGACCTTGCTGTATCATAACGCACTTCAGCCAGTATGAAAAAAAAAAACAGAAACGGAAAAAAAAAATCTTCATCAATAACAACGCTTTTCAATACTAAGGGCTATCCTATATACTGTAGTATGTGATATCTGTGGTCCATATAAAATGCTATCTCTTTCTATTGATTTTGTGTTGATATTGTCATGATGTATTAAGTATTAATGTGTACAAAAAAACAAGAGAAATTTAAGCACAGTTCAACGAGAATCAGAGACTAAACTTTGCACAAATCTAGCCCCTGATATTTGCACCAGATACAAGCACACTTTGTATCGTGTCCTCAAGGTTTACATTCTGTACAAGCACGGCTGAACGTGTGACCAATCAATGGAAGGTATTATACTGAGAGAGGATTTTCTTTTTTCTTTTGCTTTTTTTAAACAGAAATCGTCGGTAATAACGCCGATCAAAGAACGAACTTGCACCGGCTTTCTTTTCTTTTTTCTTTTTCTTTGTGTTCAGTCATGTGGAAAAGCTACAGAGATGAAATGCTGATAAACAGAAACACATTTGGACAATCTTCCT
This sequence comes from Aulonocara sp. 'chitande type north' Nkhata Bay, assembly GCF_057382095.1. Lineage (NCBI taxonomy): Eukaryota > Metazoa > Chordata > Actinopteri > Cichliformes > Cichlidae > Aulonocara > Aulonocara sp. 'chitande type north' Nkhata Bay. The sequence goes on along the minus strand of NC_141354.1, from coordinate 26,782,727 downwards.
ACACACAGTGCTAAATGTAGTTGTTATGAATATGATGGAGTGTTATTATTAATAATTATTATAACTGTTATGGTTATTATTAACAATTATCTTACGATGTGATGTTCTTTTACTTGGTGGGATTTAAGTGTTTATTGTTTTTAGATAACTAGCATTCTCGCGACTAGTTGGTTTTTCATACATCTGGTCATAAACTCGAGTTTTTAAGACATTCCAAATCTTGATGCATGCCAGCTCCATTTCATTGAGAGGCATTTTTACAGGATGCCTGGATTTTAGGGTCATTGATGCCTTTATGGCCATTTTTCCAGCTGTATGTACTGTGCCTAGACATCGGCCTTATGACTTCTTGATCTTAAGTGATTACTTAGGTTTCCACTCTGGTATTGAATAATCTGCAGCCTTCTAAACGTACGCGTAGATGACGGCGAGGGATAGATGAGTTTGGGATGGGCCAGAAGTGATTTTAACATCACACGCAGTCTGCTGTCTCCTCTGCGGCAGCCTGCCCCAGTAACTTAAAAATGGGTTGTACACGCTGAACCCATGATGCCATAATGTATGTATGTATCGAATGAATGTTTATTACACAGGTTGGAGACAAAACAGGCGTCTAATGGAAACCTGATTGCTTTGAGTGCAGTGTCTTTTTCAGGGAAATAGGACAGGTGACATACAGTAGTGTTAGACTTTTTTAATAGAGCCACAAAAGGTCTGTAGCAAAGTCTGTAATATCTCACAAGCCATATCCATCGAAGCTCATTATCACAATTTTATAAATGGTTAATCTAATTTGTGCAAGTATTGTATTTTGTATAGCTAGTACAATCAGAATATTTTAAGTGATCTCTTCGGCATTAATTTGAAGATTCAGAAAAATTCTGTGTTAGTATTTAATGATCTGTACAGTGCCAAACTCATAACATTTTGTTGTCTTTTTATCGTCACACCCTCCTAGATGGCCACAGGGGTTATTTACTTTTTTCACAGAGGAGAGCGAATAGACAGCCGAGTGAAGCTGAAAAGCTCCTTTTCAGAAGGAAATGAATGAATATGGTGTGTGTTTTTAGCCATTATGAATTCATTTAGAGTGCGGATTCTTTAATGGCCATCTGAAGCGGACAGGGACAGTGTCCAGTATTGGGGGAAAAAAAACAATTCATGGATTAATTTTGACGCCTATAAATTTCGAAACGACCCTTTTGTTATTGTTTAATGCATTGATCCCCTTGGATACGACAGTGACTTACAAAGAATTTGTATAATAAAGTTGGTGGGAAAAAAAACTGTGATTCTTTTCTTGCGTTAATGCTCGTCTTTTCAACTCTTCTGTCTGGGTGAATTCAGGACTTCACCTGCACCATACTTTAAAGTGCTTCCCAACTTTTTCTTTTGTCATTAAATCATAAGAAAAAAAAAACTCCATTCCCAGTCATCTCAGCATGGGACATGTTAAAGATGAGCAGCATTCAGTTTCCTTGTAAATACATTAACACCGTAAACCGAGTTATCAGCATCGCACTTGGGTTTCAAATGATACTTTATTAATCCCCGAGGTAAACATTGTTCCTCTGCATTTCAAAGCACTTCATAATACCTACAAACACCCTCGAGTGCCTGTTTTCTCAAACCTATTTAAGACTTGGCAATATATCACATTGACGTGTGTGCTCACTGGGTGCACAATGAAATCATATCTAAGCCAAGGTGTGAATAATGAGCTCTGTAGTTTAGATAAACGAGCTACTTTTCAGTTGTTTTCAGAGCTCTTACCTGCACGAACGTCTTAATAGTGCAATATAAAAACAGTCTCCGACGATGAAAATGTCAAGTGTGTTATTATCATAAACAATATCTGCTCTGACATATTTACAGTATTGCACTATATATTATATAACTGCGACAGATTATTGTTTCTCACGTAAAATCTTCATGTAACTAGTAACCTGATCAAATCTAGTGGAGTAGAAATAAAACACTGCTATGGAAGCTTGCTTCTGTCACTGAAGTGTATTTATTTATTGATTTGTAACAATCTGTGAGTCAAACTTTTAGGATAATAACCAGATCTGACACCAGTGGCTTGCTCAGCATCAGTATGTTAATAAATATGGGTTATCGTAACAGTAATCATAAGGCAAACTGGTGTTTTATAAGGAGTCAAACTAAAAGCGCCTCCTATATTTGGAAAAAAAAGGCCCTTTTAGTGTTCAGTAGGTTAGTGAGCACACAGACTGGTTGTATAATAAAATCCCATATCATCTGCCTGTGAGATGTTATATAAGTTGCAGTATGGCTATGCAGTGCTACTGGGAGCGGACAACTGCACTTTTAAATAAAATGAAAAAGGTGGAATTGTTTTCGTATAATTTACAGCTCGAGATCGTCTGGGCTGCAAAGTTATATCACTGCTGGACGTGCTGGATTCCTATGGTGAAACAAGGGCTCCGCAGCTCATATTTAAAACCTCCTGTGAATACATTTATTGCACTGAGATGTATGAAGGGGCAGATAACAGCCACCGTGCTGACACAGAAATAATTCTTGCAGGGGCTACACAAGAGGGCACAAAAATGATTATGTTTGATTTAAGCACTATCTGCCTCTGATGCGTCAGAGTCGTAGTTTGCACATTTCACCACCAGGAGGTTCAGTGGCTCCAGGATGAGCTGTGCAAGAAGGCTTTGCTCAGACTGTAACTCACCCTTAAAGCTATTTCTGTTGCTTTACACGGGACTGACAAAAACAAAACACAGAACATAATATCATCTGACTGTTTGTAGATATCAGTAAATGCACTGCCCAAAATGTCCAACGCCTCTCAAAACTCATATTAACACACCATAAACAAGTACCTGTGAAAAGGTTTGAACACTGTGACTCACTCATTTTTCTTCCTTTATTTTTACTGTTTCCAAAAACAGTTACATGTGCATATTAGGTATGCAGGAATGAAAAGAAACAAAAATATGTTTCATATTTTGTTTACATCTTCAAAGTTTCAAAGTCACTACTGTTTGTCTTTATCAGTTTTTTCACATTTGGCTATGTCTGCTTCAGATCATCACCTGGAGGCTTTGCAGGTGTTGAAAGCATTCCCACTGGTGGCTTTTCAGGTGCCATTCAATTAATTCCAAAGCATCTCAGCTAGTTTTAGGTCACATGACTGTAGAGGTCATCTCATGGGCCACCCAATCACTGTTCATGGTCAAACAGACCTTGTAGAGCCTGCACGTGTGATCTGAATCACTCTATTTAAAAGATATTTAAATTATAGTTCCACTCCTTCAAAATTTAGTGAGAAAACTACTCATACAGATATTTTCTGTTTCCATTGTTCTTTATGTCCAGTCCTCTTGTTGCTTGTCCCAAGCAATTCTCTTAATTGCTCTCCTTCAGCAGTAGTTTCTGTGGAGCAATTTATCTCTAATTCACGCAAAGAGTTGATGCTGATGTGGTTTTCCTACTTCAGCACTGGGAACCATTGATGTGGGATCTAATCTGAGGTGGTGTTAATTGGTGACTTCTCAGGTTGGTAACTCTAATGAGCTTTGCTGCTCCAACAGACTCAACAGCTCTTGCTCTTCTTCCTCTTTGATGGGGAGATTCACATAAAAGACAGTTTCTTCACAGCGGTTGATGGTTTTTGCAACTGCGATCGAAACTTGCAGAGTTAAAAAATAGATTCTCTTTACTAAGCTGAGTCATAATACGGACTTCTACAGTACTCACATGACGACATTTGCTGTATATGAGCTCTATCTCAGCACAGCACACCTGATGATCTCGAATACACAAAGATGGCAAGAAAAAGATAACCTGAAAACACATCCAATAATGTCTGAAGCTAACTACAGTGCATTTTGTAGCACTATGTACTGTAGTGTATTCTGTGACATATGTCAACCTGAGTCATTTCAGTTTTAATCTGCACTGCAACAGCAAACATTGTAAAAACAGTAAAAAATATATATTGTTTCCTATAAATGATGAGAAGTTAACGAGGAGCTAGATAAATTTACATTAATATCTAAACTGCAAACACTGATCATAAGAGATTCTTTGCTCAGTTTTAACAGAGAGGCGTGAAATTACTCACCCCTCTTGTGACTTGGATAACTGAATCAATTGAAAAGAATAATAAAATGATTATTTAGTCTGAGGATGTGCTTCCTAAGTCACTGTTTTGCACAGATTTGGTAACTACTAAACATTATTAAATAGCTTAGTTACCCCCGACCTATTGTTGGCAATCAAACACTGAACTGTGTTGTGCAGATTTGTTGTTGAGATAGAGGGAAAAAATGCCTTTAAGACGTATTTACTCAGTATACAGTCAGTTATTTGACTCTGCCAAGCTTACAGCTGCAGATCTATTAAACTGCAAGCTGACTGTATTGAATTACATTACATTTTAATTATATAGTGCCAAATCACAACAACAATTAACTCAAAATGCTTTATATTTTTAAGGTAAAGATGGTACAATAATACAATAAAATACAGAGACAACCCCAACAATCACATAATTCCCTATGAGCAAGTGCTTTGGCGACAATGGGATGGAAAAACTCACTTTTAACAGGAAGAAACCTCCAGCAGAGGAGTGTGTAAACACATAGTGAGTGAAGAAAGTGACTGAAGGAGAAACACTCATGGTGCATCATGGAAATCCCCCAGCAGCCTAGACCTATTTCAGCGTAACTAATGGAGGATTCAGGATCCAGCCCTAAATATATGCTTCATTAAAGAGGAAAGCTTTAAGCCTGATCTTAATAGTAGCAATAGTGTGGGGCCTGAAAGCTGAAGCTGAGTTCTACTTTTAAACACCCTAAGAATCACAAATAAGCCTGGAATCTGAGAGCAAAGTATTTAAAGAACCACCTCTTGCAGGTATTAATCATCAGCAGCAGTACAGCTTTTATACACCTTAATACACATCCAGACAAATTAGGTAAAACACTGGACTGCTCCTGTTAGGGGTCGCCACTTCAGTTCACCTCCCTCCATCTTACCCTAACCCTAGCATCCCCTTCTGTCACCCTCTACATTTGTATAGAAATATAGAAAATTAAAAGCATTTCTAAATCCTGACAAATGATTTTAAATACAGCTTAGTCCAAAAAACTAAATGTGTGAATGTTTAGCGTTTCTGTAGAGTCACTCTAATCTGTAATCCACATGTTTTTGAGACTGCACTTAAGTTTTCTATATATTTGTGTGTTTTTTTTAATGGTTCATTAATGTGAATGTGCACTCGTTTTAAAAAAAATTTTCAAAAAAGATACATGCCAAGATTTATACCGTTAACAAAAAGTAAGCAGAAAAATAAAATGATGTGGGAACAAACGTTTTAGTTTCATCCATCCACCTGTGGCTGTAGATCTTGAGATGGAGTACATCATCTACCAATCAGAGGGCTGTTGGTTTGACAGCTCTCCCACTCTGCAGGTTAGTTGATGTTAAAAGTGCTTTGGTGTAGAAAAAGCCTGTGTGTGAATGAGGCTTGCAGTAAGATAATGCTTTGAGTGCTCAAATAGAGCAGAAAAGCATTACATAAGTACCGGCTCATTTACCATCTTCTTAACCGCTCATCCAATTTTAAGGTTGCAGGACAGCTGGAGAAAAATCCACAAAATCATAGCAGCTTAAATCACCAGTGGGAAAATATTTTTTTTAATTTCACTTAATTTTATATATTTTCAATGCCCTGTGTAGCATAACATAATAACTATTTCTAGGCCTCCAAGGCATGCATATTGGAGCTTGGGGGGGGGGGGGGGTAAAGTGCTTCACGGATACTGATAACTTGTAATACAATGACACAGGGTCTGTACCCTGATGTAGCAGGCAATGTGAAAATGCTCATCTTTTAGCCCAGCATGCAACCAAAGGTGCTGAATCCGCTGTGAGCCCTAAACCGCCGTCTGTGAGCCCCGCTGCTGCTACCCGGAAATATTACAAGGGCCGGAAAGGACCAATGTTAAGGGAGCACACGTCACTCACTTTTACCCAAAAATATTATCACCGAGCATCCTAATTTTTCTCGGCCGCCGAAACATCAAGCAAAAGCTCACTGACAGCGCAACATGTCGTAATCAAATGGCGAGGAGGCGGCTGCGGTACCCGTCGGCGTCGATTTCTTGGGGGGAACTGTGCAAGCGTTCACCCAGCTCAGCATCAGTGAAAATGGCTCTGGCTAACGACTGGAAAACAGCACGCAGAAATGGAAGCGGACGATAGCTAGCTAGGCGGTTAGAAGAAGGCGTGACAGGCCTCATCCGTCTGCAACTGTGCCCTGCAACTGGATGCGTAGGTAAACATTTGCCGATTATAGGTTACGCAGATGTATATGCTAACGCTAGCATCACAGTGTTAACGGCAGTCGGCGTGCCTGTATTTTTGTGGTTTAAAATGACGGCTAACATTAGCGGTCGGTCGGTTATGTGGTTTTGTAGACTGCGTGTGTGTGGCAGCAAACAGCTAAACACGCCGAGCCAGTGTAAAATACGATGCTAAGGAGAACCGTGAAGTTTTGCATGCAAGCGCTTCCAATGTTTTCTCTCTGTGTGTGTGTGTGTGTGTGTGTGTGTGTTTTTTTTCTTCTTCCCCGCACTTTCCTCCAAATGTTAGCCAATACTATTTCAGGATGCCACCTCAAGTGCATCCGTTATAACTGGCGCCTGTAACGGACTGCTAATGTTTACACTGTACAGCGTCACTGTGTTAATTTGAGCATTTTCTGCCCTTCTTTACAGGATTGCCGAGGTGCATTATAAAATGAGAGGCAGTCAAATGTGCGATAGATTATCTTCCTCATCTGCCCGGGGAGCTCACTCCCCTCTAGCTTCATCGCATCAATTAGAGGAAACGGTAAGATTTTTTTAAGAGGTGAGCAAAGTGAGTGAATCTGCCGTAGACAGTTCATGTTAAGCCATCCAAGTATTCGGATAAATTGGAACAACTTCATACTATTTTTTTTATTGCAACGTCCATTTATGCCTACTTGTTTTAATAAGCCATGCAGATTGTGCCCATGCTTGTTGGTAGTGGAGGTTAGATTGGTTTAAGTTTATTGCTGCCCGAGGCACAAGAAAATCACATAAAGCGTAAAGAAGTAAAAATAAAAGTGCTAATAAGAAATATATGTATGTATCTGCAGATCAGCCACCCTGTTGATCTGTATTAAGGTACTATACACCTACTGTTGCTGTGTAATTACATCCATCATACCTGCTCAGGTAATTGATCATTACTATTAATCTTTTTAAAAACATTCCTTATGTATATTATAACCTGCTCATGGACCTTTAAGATTAAAACTAACATTTGAATTGTGTGATAATTGACACAATAACATTAAAATATCTAAGTCAGCATTGTTGGTTTTGTACATTTTGGGGCTAAAACGTGCATGACTTATTGCCAAATTTGAATGAAAATTTTATTTTTTTGCAAGGCAGTTTTATTTGCATTTAAATGATGGAATAGTTTAATGTTGGAAAGTGAAGTCTTGATAATTGGCTAACAGGCTCCCATGTGTCTAATGATTCAAGTTATACAGAAACTTATCTTTAAAAGGATTCTTAAGAGTGAATAACCTCATTAAATTAATTTGTATCTAATTTGCATCTTTGAAGTTTCTCTTATCACAAGGATTGAGTTCTACTGAAAACCCTGAAACCTTCTGAAATGCAGCCATGAGAACAAGAGCGATTTAATGAGTCGTACTAGTCCTGTGAAAAACTAAGTACACCCTTACTGTATCCATAGGAATTAAGAGGGTAAGAAGCTGTAAAAGCAGACATTTTGGCAGTTTTCTGGTCTGTCATTCAGGTGTGTGTTTACACATTGCCTGGTGGAAAACAAACACAGAGTATCAGCACAGACACCTCATACCAGCTGTCACGCACAGTGGTGAAGGGTTGAAGATTTGGGTTTGTTTTTCATGTACAAAACTTGGAGACCTTGCAGCCATTCAGTTGATGAACTCCTCCTCTGTATACCAAAGTATTCTAGAGTCACACGTGAGGCCACCTGTCCTTGGCTGAAATTGGGTCTTGCAGCACGATGATGATCCCAAGCACACCAGCTTAAAAAGGAAGGAATCAAGGCGTTGCAATTAGGGCTGCCACAAACGATTATTTTGATAGTCGACTAGTCACCGATTATTTTTGCGATTAGTCGACTATTAAACATTTATTTTGTGACCCAGAAAGAATAATAAGAGTAATATTAAAACTAACTAGCTGCCGCCATTGATGGAAACTGAGCAAGGCCACGCTATGAATTCTGGGATAGGTTGGGCTACGAAGTATACACCGACCCATCCTTCAAATCTGGGGAAATGAAGGGCGCATTTGTCAGCCGCATTTGTTGGAGTCTTCGAATTTGTACAGTCTTCGTCGTGTCGCTGTAACGTAATTGGCCTACAAATGCGGGCACAGGAGGATGCAGTTCCTAAATTTGGACACAGCTACGTTACCGGACACTGCGTCTTCTTCTTCGGGGTTTAATGGCAGCTGGCATCCTAGTACATGCAGTGCTGCCATCTTCTGTTTCAGTCTGTTATTACACTCTTAAATCCTACTACTTATTCCTGCGTCTTTTGGAATCTTACAAAGCTTCAAACGACGCGTCAGTGATTTTGATAGCCGACATAATCGTGACTAGTCGACTAATCGTGGCAGCCCTAGTTGCAATTGCCCAAAGTCCAGAGCTCAACATGATTGAAATGCTGTGGCACAACTTCAAGAGAGCTGTGCTTAAATGAATGCCCACAAACCTTAAATAAACCGAAGCCATATTGTAATAAAGATTGTGCTGAAATTTCTCCACAATAATGTGAGAGACTGATGAGCGCATACTGATGATTACTTAAAGTTATTACTGTTAAAGGTGGCACCACAAGCTACTGAATCATGTTGTGTACTCAGTTTTACATTTGACTGTACGTTTACAATAAACGCCGTCTCGTGTTTTCTTGCACTATGTAAAAGAGATTGCAATGCGAAAACTGTTACTGAAGTTGTAAATTCTTACAGAACACATGGTAAAATATAGCAAGAAGTGGCTAGTGTCTAAGTAGTGTAGGTTAAAAGTAATGCAAAATGTCTTTCTTGTTTCACCACTGGTGGAGAGAAGTCACTTTACTCAAGTAGTCAGTAAAAATAACATATAATCCGTGTCATGTAAGGCTTTAAGAAGTCAAAACAACCAGTTTTTACACACAGACACACCTGCTCTTAACCAGAACCAAGAAATCTGCTGTGTGATGTGGTTTTTCGTGGAACACTGCCACATGTCTCTCTCTCTCTCTACATCTTCCTGAGTAACTGTTGTTATTAGAGAGACGCAAATGCTGCATTCATAATGTAAAACACACGAGATTCTTCACAAACTGCTGCAGCATGTTAGGGTTAAAGGGTTAGATAAAAATCTGCCTAGTTTCATACCGTGCACCTGTAAGCATAGACACTAAAAATGCTTAAAAAATAACTTTGTCTTCTGTAGCAATTATGAGTCTAATAATAAAGGAATTGGCCTTTATGCAGCAATTCTAGTTGTGCTGCAGTCCACAAGAACTACATACCGGTAAGTCATTACAAATTGTAAAATGTTTAATGTATTTAATAGTTTGCTCAGTAGCTGTGAAATGCTAAGCTTGATTTGTTAATTGATTCTTTTCCTAATACCAGTAGAAACCTTCACTTTTCCAGCCTAACAGCAGTAGTTGTATATTGGTCACATCTCAACTAAATGTTTCCATTTATAAGAAGTATTCACTTTAGGTATAAATGCCATATTTATTAAAAGTAAAGGCTACTTAAAGTCAGGTTGGTGGGTTGTGTCATCCTCACTATAGTCTGTGTATTGCTGCAGTTTAATTTGAGGCTGAGATTTAAGCATGTACAAATTCACCTCAATAAATTAAAGGACTGTTATAGAAGGGGCATAAGTGAATTTTAAATACATTTATAGACTGTGTAGTAATGCTATGACTTTCACTCCTGTTTGATTTTGTGTTTTCAGCTGTAGGAACTTCTTGGCTGAACACCGATGAGGAATCTTGCTTAGGTGAAGGAGCGCAGTAAAGGAAACAAGAAGTCGTCATTTGAACTGCTTCTCAATAAAAACTATTCTAAGCAAGTTTTAAAATTAGGTGGATCTTATCTACCTGCCAAAAGACACGTTTTACCGTCTGATCATCAGATTGTCGTCTCGGCTACCCCTCTCAGTTTGGAAGTAGTGCGTGGGCAGTGGATGATCAACAGAGAGTAGCAGCACCAGACCTAAACAATCTGGAGAGACGAACTTTTAGTTTTAAGCTATCATTTAAGTATTTCTTGAAAAAGAAGTTGTAGGTTAGTTTCACCCTTAGGGTTAAGTTTGTCTTTCACCAGTCAGTGGTGGGATCATTTTCGCCGCCCCTAGTGCTGGAGGTTTGGCACCTGCATCCCCATGTGCCAGTGAGTGGGAAATGTTCCAATTTGGAAAATACAATCTGGACATTATAGAGATGTTAAGTGGGCACCAGGCCCACCAATTCAAAGGCCTTGGTTTAGATCGGCAACTACAGCATCAGCAGCAAGTGCAGCTTCACCAGCATCAACTCCAGCAGCAGCAGCAGCAGCAGGCTGAGTCCCCTGGAGCTCTTCTGTCTGGACTTGGCTTGGGCCCCCTGCAGGGGTCTAGAGGTAACGCCTTTTCTGATTCTGCCTCCATTTTTGCCAAGATGAGTGCCCCTCCTCCCCCACCTTTACAACAACAGCCTTCCTCATCTCAGAGCTCTCGTTCAAAGTCAAGCAAGATGAGCAGCAGCAGCTCAAGCCATTCTTCAGGCTATCCACAGTTCCTGCGCTCTTTCCACCCGTCTGAGGCAGCACTAGCACAGGAGCAGTTACACCCAGGTGTAGGCCGCTTTGAGCACTTTGCTGGGGGAAGTAGCAGTAGTGGGAGCGCTGGGGGATTAGGAGGATTAGTAACATCAGCACCTCCACCCCCCCCTCCTCTGCATCCCGGCCTCTCTGTCCCCCAGGCATCACCTGGCCCCTCCTCTTCTTCTCCTTCCCCTTCAACCTCTGTGGCAACCTCTAATAACCCTTCTAGCAGCAGTGCAGTCAGCTCATTGGGACACCAGTTGGTTGGGGCCCAGTCTGATGCACGGAGCCTTCATCAACAGTTTAGTTGCATGTTAGCCGCTAATCAGTATTTTCTTTCTGGGGTGCCTGCTAATGCTAGTTTAGAACAGTTTCTTGTTCAACAGGGAACTCATAACCATTTAGGCATTGGCTTAAGTCAGACAGGCGGGGAGCCTAGTACTAGCCTTGCTCCGCCTCCTGCTTTGCACTCTTCTCACACTCATGGCCACTCTACTCCCCAGCCACAGCAGACTCCACAGCAACCACCCCAGCAGCACCAGCTTCCACCGCACACCCTTTCTCATCCTCACTCTCATTCTCATCCTCATCACCCTCTCCACCCAGGCTCTCAGCCCTCATCGCTGGGCGGCTTTGACTTCCAGGGCATTCCTGTACTATCGTCAAATCAGATAGCTTCTCTGATGCAGCAGGAAGCAGGTTTGCCCCTACCTTTGCCGCTTCATTTATCTTTGTCTAAGGATGACGGTAAAGGGGAAAGCAGCGGAGGTGGAAGTAGTAATAGCAGCAGCAGTAGCAGTAGGAGGAAGAAAGCTATGGCCGGCTATTTGCCACAGAGAAAATCTGACAACAGTAGTAGCAGTAGCAACCATGGGCACAGTAGCCACAGTGGTAATCCCAGCACTAGTAGTAACGGGGGGCTAAATCATGGTCAGCCGCCAGCTTTAATTGGGAGCGGGGTGGGTATGTCAAACATGGGTGGAGAACCGTCATCCCTGCTTGCCTCATCATCTTCATCCTCATCAGTAGTTTCTTCTTCCTCCTCCTCTGCTCCGTCTTCCACTGCTGCCTCAGTACTGGTTACTAATGATTCTCACCTTTCTAAATCTGATAACCAGAGCTCAATGCAACCCAACACCACAGAGTCTGACACAGAGCCAGTTTATAGCTGTGGAGAGTGTGGCAAAAGCTTCCCTCAACTTTCAAGCCTTCGCAGGCATATGCGCATGCATGAGCCAACCGCAGCAGGTACTAGCAATACTGCCACTACTGGCCCAAACCCTGTTCACATAAAAACACAGTCTGATCCAAGCCTTCCCCATTCGACCCAAGAACCTCCCCAACCCTCTTCCAATTCTTGTTCTAGCCCAAACAAAATATTTCATTGCCCTGATTGTGGCAAAGGCTTTAAGAAAAAAGGGCATCTCCTGCAACATGGTGTTATACACTCGTCAGCCCGCCCATATGGCTGCTCCACCTGCTCTCGGGCTTTTAATCGTAGAGAGTCACTGACACGGCATGAGAAGATACATGAGGAAAAGCCATTCCGATGTCCCGCCTGTGGTCGTGCCTTCCGTGAGAGCACCTCTCTACTCAACCATGCTGCCTCAGGCACCTGCGGCAAGCCAGGTAGGGGACCCAAACAACGGGGCAGCAAGACAGGAACTGATGGTGAGGACAGAGTCGAGGGAGGGGGTGGAGGAGGTAATGGAGGAGGGGGAACTTATCAAAGCAATAGAGGGGTTATTTATGGGAAAACTGAGGAAGAGGATGGTGTAATCATTGTGAGGGAAGGAGAACCAAAATCAGGTTTAGGATGTGATGGTCTGTTTCATTCTGGAAGGGGAGGGAATTCAAATGACAGGGACAGAGCAGATGGTAAATACCCCACTGACTACTCTCGGAATCGTTACACAGGCTACCATGATGACCACCGTTCTCAAGGTAATCCATCTCCATGCTACTCTGGTGCCTCCCCATGTGGAAGTGGGATGGCGGGCCCAGCTCTGAGAAAGGCACCCCTGGCGCCAACACTGCATCCACATTCACAGACCCACAACCAGCACCACCATCCGCAGCAACAGCCCCACCTGCCCCTCTCTTCTCTACTGGATGACTCAGAAGATGATGTCACTAGCTCTGTGAATAATGCAATCTCTGCTATAACAGCAGCTAGTAACAGTGGAAATAGAGGGGATGACAGGGGAGACATCATAGGAGGTCTGCTAGGTGGTCTTGGTTTAGGACCTCTGGGCTCACCTTCATCCACATCTGGTATGGATAAGAATTTCAGAGGTGGTGGGAGTCAAGAGGCTATGACCAGCAACCCGCAGAATCCTACTGCCAAACCAAAACGTCCCCGCAAACCAAGAGCTAAGAAAGATCCTGCAGCTGGCGGACAGCCCCCCAAACGTAGGCAGTACACCCCCAGAATGGGCCCCAGTGGGCTCCCACGCACTCACCTCTGTAGTGTCTGTGGTAAGGGATTTGCACGCCGCGAGACCCTGCGCAGGCACGATCGCATCCACACAGGAGAGAAGCCCCATCACTGCACTGTTTGTGGGAAGTATTTCAGAGAAGCTTTCCACCTCAGCAAGCATCAAACAGTCCACTCCGGGGCAAAGAATTACAAATGCAGCATCTGTGGGAAAGAGTTTGGTTACTCCCAGAGCCTCAGGAGGCACAGTAAACTCCACCAGAAAGGGGAGATGGAAGAGGTGCCCACCACACCGGCTCCAGAGAACCTTAACAGCTTTAACCCAAATCCTCAATGTAGCGTGGCCCAAGACCGGAGCCAGAACCAAGCACCAAGCACCTCCTCCTATTATCCCTACTCCCAAGACGTCAAGCCTCAAGACACCAACCCCCAGCCGCAGCCTCCTCCCCCACCCCAACCACAGCCCCCGCCGCCACCTCGACTCTACACCTGCGCTATATGCTGGAAGTCGTTCCGTCACCACTTTCACTTGACTGCCCATCACCAGACGGTCCATGAAGGTGGGGGTGAAAAGCTCTTCTGCTGTGAGGTGTGTGGGAAGGCGTTTGCTTACTCTAACAGCCTCACTCGACACAAGCAGTCTCAGCATGGCATGACCCGCCCTGAACAGTCTAACCCACAAGAAAGCAACAGTGGGTCTGGAGACAACCGAGGTGGGAGTGATGTTAATCAGTCAACCTCTGAGAGTGAGGCTGCCACGAATGCACTGCTTCAGATGGCACCTTCCAACGAAGGCCACGGAGGGCAAAGTCTAAGTGTTGTCACTCATAGCCACCAACAAGCACCCCCACAGCCACCAGTTGGTTATTCTCCCCTCTTTTATGATGCTGCAGCTACTCAGTCTTCTGCCTCTGCGGCACCAGCTTACTCTCAGCCACTTCCTCCCAACTCTACAGTCATGCCCCCGCAACACCCGCATTCTCCAGCCGGAGTTAAAGGAGAACACATATATCCAGCTGGATCCCGTAGCCGAACTCTTCACACCACGGCCCCGTTCCAGCCCCTCACGGAACTGCCCTCCACTGAACATCATCATCTGCATCACCATCATCATCACTCCCACCATCATCCCCATCATCAGTCAGGCACCCAGCCCCACCAAACCCTCGACTGCGACGTCCAGTCGTCACACGATGACATGAGACGACACAAGAAGAAGAAAAAAAAGTCCAACAGGAGAGATTGGAAGGGAAATAAATGGGAATCTCAAGATTTAGTCAGATTTGATGAAATCAAACGAAAGAGAAAGATCAGTTGTACAATAAGAGGGCAGTTGAATAAAAAACAAGGCTCTCTTCGTTTGACAATTAGGCGAGGAGGAGGATCAGGTGGTGGTGGGTATAAGCTTGTCAACACTGGTGGAATGAAAGTGCAGATCCTGTCATCTCTCAAAGTTCCTGTGAAACGTTTTGGCTGTCCAATATGCCCCAATTCTGTGTTTTCCCGTAAAGCGGGGCTGCTTGTCCACATGGCAGTTAAACACCCACAAAAAGCCTTGAGCACTCAGGAGCGACTTAGGTGCAGTGTGTGTGGGAAGCAGTCTTACAGGCCTTTGGCAGTCTTCATTCATCGGGCTTCCCACCGTGCCAGAGGGACTTTCTCCTGCCGACGCTGCTCAGCTCGCTTTTGGAACGCTACCCTTCTTCACAGGCACAAAGTGTCCTGCCGCCGCAGGGCTAAAGGACTGCAGAGGGGAGATGCTAAGAGGCTGAAGCTTTCAAAAAGACCGGGAGAAAGACAGACCCGTGAGGGTCATGAGGAGATGCCATTCCTACAGGGACCATACAGATACTGAGCTTCCTGGTTTCTGAAGAGAGTGGCATACAAGAGGGATGTTTCAGTTCTAAAATAGGAAGTGAGAGAAAAAAAAGGGACTTGAAAAGGCATCTGCTGCCTTAAGGAAAATTTGCCTCGTGTCTCTGTTGCATCTACTCTGCTGACTATTAGAATGAGTGTGTTAACAACTACTGTAGAGTGTCCTATAAAATATCTCCAGAAATTCTTCCAGATTATGTTGGAAGGTGTTTTCAAAGACGTGACTGTTTCCATAGGATCATTAATTAACCCCTTAAGTGCATTGACACTATGCTTGGCTGACACTGTGCAGTTACTAGAGCAGTTTAGGTGAAATGACCTGCTAATGTATCTCTTACCCATAACTAGAAGCCCCGCTACACCTCTTGCTGTATGATAAACGTCTCTGCTGTGTATTTTGTCTTGTTGTTGTTCAATTAGAGGCTCTGAGGATTTTTTAAAAATGTAAAGTGCATTTATTAGGAGTAGGGACACGGGGACAAAGACCTTTGTTGATAGTTTGTCAGTGCATGTTTGTTCTCTGGTCAAGTTTTTTGCTGAGGTTGTGAAATCACTCCTACAGTATGTGATGGTTTATTCAGTATATCCCCAGAAGTTTGTAGTGTAAACCTGATTTGAAAGTTGCTCTATATTCCCTAGTGATTTAATCACACATAGATAAAATGTCAACGTTGCTGGTAATTAGCATTACAAGGACCCCTCTCCTGCCAAAATGACGAAAAACTTACAAGAAGCCTTGCTTATGATGTTCACTTTACTTCATTTATTTGAGATCTTCCTAGCTTTTATACCAAGAGATTGAAAACAGGTTAAACAAGTGGACTGTAACACATGTTTATCTCATGTTATTTGTATGCTCTTTTTAGCAGTGATTATTTCTACAGTACTTCACGGTGTGTTAAAACAAGGACCTATCATGATAGAAACAAATGTAATATTCCATGTATTTATGTGTGTAACCCAATCAGTCTTCATGCCAATCTTATACTTACCCCTTCTACCTTTTTACTTTTTGCTGAGCTGCAATCATATTCTTACTGTTAAGCCTTGTTTTTTTTTCTTTTAAAGAAAAATAAGTTCAAAATACATCTTGTCACTTTATTCACACATATGAAATGTTCATACCCCTGTCAAGCCTTGTTTTTTTTCTTCTTCTAAAGAAAAATAATAGTTTTAGTAGATTTCTATCACATTATTTACTGAGAAGTCAGTAGTTGATTATATTTCAGCAATGAATAAACCTTAAGTGTAATTATTTGTTTTCCTTTCATTTCTGATTCAGAGTTACTCACTGCAATATCCAGGAAATGGTAAAAACTGCTAGTTATCGAACATGAGCGAGTTGTTTCTGAAAGGGCATGTAAAGTGCATTTATGACTTGATGTGAAAGTCAAGGATGACGTTCACATGAATCTTTGGATTAAGTGGTTATCAGCATGTAGGTACACTAATAAAGCTCATTGAAGTGCTTAGACTTACTAATGTTATCAGCCAAGTTCCTCCAGGATGAAGAATGTTTTTTACTGATCAAAGCTTGCACATATGACTGTTGTGGGGAGAAAAAAACAAAAAGAAAACTCACTTCTGGCTCCACAAGATGGCAGTAAGCAACTCATTTATGGTGTGCTCTTGGCCTGGTGGGGATGAGTGTGGCAGTCACATGGATTTTACAGCGATAGGGGGTGGACTGGAGACGCTGGTGCTGTGTAGCTGTCTGCTCCAGATTAATGAAACAAAAAAGATTGTTGTAGCGACCAGATTCAGTAACCCATAGTTAATTTAAAAGCACCTTTTCCCCTCTGGAAATTAATGTGGTTTATAAGCAGATTTCTGTGCATTCTGTGCATTTAATTTTGCATAAATTGTCCCCAGAGATATATATATATATATATTTTAATTTAAGAACTCTTTAAGTGTTGTGAGGTTTAATTCATGCTGATGATCTGGCTTGCTTGCAGACACAAAAAATGATGATTCATCCACTCTGATATTTTTTATGTGGGGGTGACACGTGGTTATAATCTTGGGAGAACACAGCTGGACAAGACTGGAGTCTGATAGGTTAATTCGGAAAAATAATCATTAAAAAAAAGGGACTCTCGGGACAGGGCTGAACACAGGGCTGCCTCCTCCTCCTCCAGTGCTCCTGCCTCCAGTTGCATTCACTTATTTATTTTCAGGGCATATTGTTCAAATGCAATTACTCAATGCGTCTTTTGTATGCTGGTCTGTCTGTAATCTATTTACGTCAACTTCTGCATGTCTAACTCTGGAGGAAAAAAATCAAAGGGGATGAATTCCTGCTGCACGCATTGTTTTGCATGTGCTTTTCAACTTGTACAGTAGACAAGACAACCCTCGCGCTTTTTTTGTATTTCGAGCTGCTCGGTCTCACGCGGCAGTAGCATGCACCGGGAGGGAATCCGAGCGGGCGGGCTTGTCCGACCTATTTCTGCCCAATCGGCTCCGGCGCAAGGGCGGAGCAGCAGCTCTCCGCGGGCCTATCAGTGCCCGAGCTGTGAGCAGACGGGCCTAGTCTCCGCGTGCCTCATACACGTGAGCCTGAGCTGCTATTGTACGCCGGCAGGCAACGTGCAGAAGCGTTCCTCTCGCCTGAAAAAACGGCGCACTCACGTTTTCCGTGGATTACAAGGAAGCTGGAAAAGTCATGCAGCAGTGCCTGAATATTAGAGAAAGCCAAATTATGCTCCAACGGAGAGCGCGAGCCTAAGCGCCATTAACCCCCAGCTTACAGCACAGTTAGCTGTTTCTCATGGTTTCTTTCCCATCACCATGGTGACGCTGAGACTAATTTACATATTTCCTGCTTCTTGTTTGATTTTTATTTTTTTTTACAAAAATAATTGTGGTTGTACCTGTCGGGAAAAACAACACAACCTGCTGCTCCCCTCGATGTGTGGCACGAGGGGTAGGTGTGTCCTCATAAATAATTTAGGCGAAAATTGAGAGATCGGTTAAAGCCGGGCCCCGCCCCTCTCTCGAGGTGTGACGTCACGTGAACTGCCCGTGTCCATTCCAGCTGAGAGAAAGAGAAACGGGAGGAGGAGGAGTACGTCGCGCGGCCCAAACACAGATCCGAGCCCGTGCGCCCGTGACTGGATCCACCGGATGGAAAAAAAAAAGTACAGACAGAAAGAGGAAACGACCCCCTCCAGCCTCTCCAACCACCCCCTCCCCACCGAGGGACAGCAGAGCGCGACAGCAGAGAAGCAGCAATACAACTTGTCATCTGACCACGTACAGCTCGCGTCGCTGGCTGTTTTTTTTTAATGCTCCTCTTTCTCCACGACAGTTTTGTTTTGACGGAGGAAGTCTCTCTCTGCGATCTTCTTTCATTATTATAAGTATTTCTTTTTAAATTACCGCACCACTAACTCGGGATATCGCTCTTCAAGTTTTTACTGTAATATTTTTTCTTGTGCGTGCAAAGTGTGTGTGCGGAATTTTCACGCCTTTGCAGTTTTATTATGGACAGTATTCCTAATCAGATGGTCTGACTGTCCCTCCCACACTGTTCTCCGAGAATAACAGCTTCATCTACAACATCCAAAGGCAATGGAGTACTTCGAGGAAAATATTTTTGCAGGGAAATAAAGAACTCTTTATATCTACAAGTGAAAGGTAAGAGTTTGCGTGTGTAATTTAAACTTTCTGACATAATGCCATGCCAATGTCATGACTGTAATTACAATATAACAGATGCTCTATTCTGCATAGATAAGTCTCAAAACTACCTTTTTGTATTTGCCCACCACCCCACCCCTCCTGTGCTCACAGCCACAGTCATCCAGCCTGCTTGTCCCATTGGTAGGTACTCCTGTCAGCTCGCCTAGCCCTTTCAAGTGCCCCAGGTGTGTTTCTGCGACCCGTCTGGTCCAGGATGTCCAGGCAACTCTCCCAGCTTCCGACCCCAGACCTCCCAGCTGGGGCAAGCCCACAGTTTGGAAGCTGTACTCAACCTGGAGGCTCCCTGACAGGGGGGCACCTCAACTCTATGGCAGGTCTGAAATCCCTCCTGCAGCACCCCATGAAAGGAGACCAGCGTTTAAAGAACTCATGCGATTCGAAAGGTGAGACCCTTCTGTGAATTTAATTAATAAAAGGTCAAAGTGTTGCTTTATCAGCATAATCTGCCTTCTTCTCTACGCAGTGGAAAAGCATGGATAAATCTTTTCCATCCACTATTACTGTTGTATAAAAATATGTACCACTATTAGTAATTTTTCATATGTAAAGGCCACAAAGGTTTCATGCCCCAGGACATGTGCTCAGGATGACTCCTCAGTGACCATGGCCAGATGAGCTGAATTATAATCCCTGATGCAACTTCAAATTAGGATCTAGATTACACTGGGTGATAACATGCTTTGGTTTAGCTGTAAATCTAAACCCATACAAGCATGCGTTCTGGGTGCGTTTTCTCTGCCATATGTATCCCTGGCTATTGTGAGATTTGTTCTGGAGTTTGTGTATACGTTATGACAGCAAATCGGTTTTGGCTGTTGGTTAATGCTGCAATTCAGCTACCATCTGGGCCCATCTGTGTTTCTGTGTGTGATTGTATGAGAGATAGGCGGAGAAGGGGATTTTGTAGAAGTGCCATTTAGTTCTGTGCAAATATGAAGAGCTGATTTTTAGCATAAAGCAGCCGAAGCGTGAACTATCCCAAGGCCACCTTCTTGTCCACTGAAACCTGTTAAAGTGACACCAAAAGTAAGCATCGTCATCTTTATATTCCACTAATAAGTCTGCTTTTTATTCCCATCTGGCAGACAAAGACAGACTGGACCTCGATGAGGACTCCTTGGGAGTGTGCCCAATGAGGAATGGAAGTGGAATAGTCAACAGTAATAGCAGTAATGGCTGTGGAGGAGGTGGAAATGGAGGAGGAAACTTCAACCAGTTCCTGGGGCCTCTTTTGTGGGATCGCACTGTGCCTGCGGATGGGGGCCTCTTCCAGCTTCAGTATATGGACTTGGAGGAGTTTCTAACTGAAAATGGAATGGGCAGCATGCACAACAACAATAACAACAACAGCTCCTGTTCAGCCCAGATTCCCTCACAGAGCCCGCAGTCAGCTGTGCCCAACCAGAGCTCCCAGTGCCTACCACCCTCATCCCCACCTGGATCTTCATCCTCACCACCTTCTACCTCTTCTTCTCCATCTCTCATCGGTCTGGAGGTGGCTCAGCCACAGAATCTTCCAGGAGGAACTGACTGCCTGCATGGTGAGTTGACTAATATCGACTAGTTTGTTATGGCCAGTGCAGAGACTGGTTATTATCTAGGGATTGTCAAGATCACCTCACAGCAACAGTCGTGGAAAATGGTTTCCAAGCTTTTCAGAGTTGACAAAGTTTCACCTGCTGCTGGTCGACTAGCAGACCTTTCGGTTTAATAACAATAGTTGTGATGTAAACAGGGTTATGTGGAGTGTGGGCTAATGATTCAGGACTTCAACTGTTCTTGCTTCACAGTGACTATCATGGCAATCAAACATTTCGCTGTCCTGTGGGGTCAAGCTGAGGCCGTGAGATCACATGGTTATGTAAACAAAGTAAGCTTTAAAAAGAAAACAGAGTTTAAAATTTGCACCTTAACCATGAAACCATGACCATTTGGTTGCATGGCTGCAAGGTAAAAACTGATTGGGAGAAAAACAAAAAGCTGAAGAGCAGTGAAGAACTTGAAAAAAAAATAGGTAAAGCAAAATAAGGAGTCCTGAGCTATTTGATGAATCAACTTCATAGCTATGACAAGAGAGTTTGGTGTAGTTTGGCATGTGATCTGTGCACTGCAGTGTACAACACAATCAGCATTCACTCCCGGCCAATAATGATTGTGAAGCAGGGTCAAAACAGTACACAGAGAGAGAGAGAGAGAGAGAGAGAGAGAGAGAGACAGCAGTGTGTGTGGAGTGTTTGCGGTTGCGTGTCTTTAAATCTCTCCCCACTTCACACGCCACAGCCATGTGCACGCGTCATTACACGTGCAGAGGCTGGGAGTACTGGAGTGAGAGAACTAGAGGCAGGGCCAGCAGACGTGTAGGAGGAGTCCACAGAGGAGAAGGAGGGGGGGGGGGGGACAACAGGAAGAGTTTCCCTGTGCCTGCTGGACTTCACACCGAACATATGATCACCAATGAATGACAATAAGTGCACTGATATCAAGAGGGGAGCTTTATACTTTATGGGATCTTGACTGAAGACCTTTAATTCACTCCTTCAGTTACAAAGCACTCGTTCATAAACTCCGATAAGACATTTATACTGCATGATAAAGGCTTGTGCATTTTGATCAATGTCCCTTTGTTTAAAGTCTTATAATTACGTCTAGATGCTATTTGCCTCCTTTTAATGCTAAACTGCAACATCACAAATGTACTCACAAAATATCAGACGGCCTAACGATGAACAATTATTAGGTAACCAAGGAGAATGACCCCTGTTTACCTTCGCAACGGTTTTGGGCTTTCTTGGAATGCTGTTGTACAAGTTCTGGAAAGTGTGAGGGCACATGTCGGGCCATGTAATCAAAAATGAAATCCTGCTGTTATTTAACGGTGGAAACATGTGAACGAAAAATGCACCAAATCTCCTTGGCAAATCTGCGTTCCAGAGCTGCCCGAAAGTCAGAGGTGAGAGGTAGCAGTAAACTGCAGGGTCTTTAGGTTTTCACTCCAACAAAGCACCACAACAGGTGGTGGCACTACCTAGTTCCTGCTGTTGGGTTTAAGCAGCACGACACTCGGTTAACCATATCCACAAGAGCTTTCAGCAATACGTAGATCTGACTGCTGATTGTGCCCCGGTGCATCTACCACTTTAAATAGTTTTATTATAGTACGGAGGCATTGCCAAGGGAGTGTGAGTGAACAGTGTTCACCTGGTGTCAAAATATGGCCTCACATTACCTGTCTATTATATAGCCATTACTCATGCTGTAGGTTCTGTTATACTACAGATCCACAGGTAATATAGTTAGCAGCTGGCAGCACATACAGACCAACAACCTGCTGGCTTGTTTTTTTTATTAAACTACATTAAATATTCATTATATTCACCCTGGGTTTGATATTTGTCCATATTTGGGAGGCTGCAGTGCTGTGTTAAGTAGATACCTTGTTAGGTATCCAGCTAACACATAGAGGAGCTTTGAGTCAAGTTGACATCTCTGTTAAATTGCCTCACTTGCATGTGGACAGGCTTATACATTCACAACAAGGATGATGACTGAGCTGTCTGGATTCACATAGAAGTTTAATGGAGGCTTGTGCTCTTTGAAAGAAAAGCCAGTCGAGTAAGGTGCATTGGCCCTACAGGGGGGTGGGCTGGCACATCACCCTATACCGGCCCCACTTAAAGAAACTGGATTGGAGAGGAGGGAGAACACATTATATAACATTTCCGCTTATAGATTTTTCTATCTGCATTTGTTCTGGTTGTGAGCTTTGGTCCACAAGTACATTTTCAGCAGTTCATGTGATAAAACTTGTCAAGGTTATGCTTTGGGCCAAGAGGTTTTGTGTAGTGGTGATTGTGTGTTATATATTCTTAAAGCCTGTGGACCAGAGGATTCACATCAAGACTGTGGTTATGTCTTTATTTTATCAGTAGCACACTCAGTGGGACATATAAAGAACTAATTTAATGTTAGTTTCCCATTATCGACAGATGCATAATAAATTATACAGATGGGTAAGAAATGAAGAGGAAATCTGCACCCATTTCTGACATGGCACAGCTTTTCTGAGAGGTTACCTTTATCTCATGATGAAGTCTTTCCACCCTGATAAAAAGATAGATAGTACCTCCATCCATAGAGGTTAAAAGATCAGTAATCAGATCTCAACAAAGTGAACACTTGTTTAAAAATAATGAAATGCTTTCCTCCATTACTGACAAAACAAATAAGGGTAAATATTGAAGAAAAAAAAGTTTCCACTCCCCCATTAGTGTATTAAAGATGTGGGTAATCTGTGCCAAGGTGCATTGAAGCTATGTTTTTGGCACAAGATGGCTAAAATCTTACTGAGACAGCTAGCATTGGCTTTCAATTAATTAATTTAGGTATTGCTTTAAACAGCTTGTTGCTTAGTTACATCCACAAATCTGTGCACTAAATATTTGTAGATTACATGATTGAATTATATTGCATTTGCTATTGTAGTATACTTTAAACATTACCTTGACTATGAAATCTTTTATCTGCCAGTGAAAGCTCACTGAATACCAGCCAACTCTTGGTTAAGGCCAAAGCAATGTTTGTTTTTATTAACAATGTAGCTCTCTGCTGCCATCTGGTGGTTATCATGGAGTGCTGCATATTGTTTTTTTTATTTTTGTGGCTGATCTGTCAAAAAGTGTCAAAACGTCTTCCACTAAAACTGTCAAAGTGTTTAGTGTACTTAGGTTTATCTTCTTTTTAATTCTAGGGAGTCAAAGGAGAATGAATGACTCCTGTGAGTCACCCTCTTCTTCCTCTTCATCCTCCTGTCCGCCTCTGCTCACACCCACTGGGAATGGGCCAGATGTGATTGGAATGTTTGACATGGATTCTTCAGACATGGCTATGTCCAACACGTCGGAAGAGCAGAACTATGATCCGCGAAGGCACTCCTTCAGCGAGGATGAGCTCAAGCCCCAGCCAATGATCAAGAAGGCACGCAAGATCCTGGTACCCGATAACATGAAGGTGAGGCTGCTGAGGTATTCACAGCATTGATGCAAGTGGCTTACATGCAGTTTATGCCCTGAGACTGAAGTAGTTTGAAAGCAGATAAATAGTAATTAAATCGGTTATTTTAAAAATTTGTATCGAATGATTTTAATGTCATAAAATAGTGAAAATGCCATCTAGATTTACCAGAGATAAAGCCTTGAGAGTCTCAAATGGTTAATACACTGTCCACATTGTTTGAGATTCATTTATCCGATGACTAATGGGGCAATTATCCAGCTATGATCATGGAAAATGATCAGTTGAGGAAAATACTGGCGAGAGCTAAGCTGTTTACCTGATATATTTATTTTTATCAGAAATGAGCACACGCCTGGGTCTGCATTTATATTTTACATTGTTAGCGCTTCAGTTTAATGAAAACGGTGTAAAAGGCAGAACAGTTTCACAATGAGGGCATCCGATAATGGACAAGCAACAAACACAGGAGCTGCAAAATAAAAACAGAGATTACATAAACAAAAAGCCCAGTATAAGTTATAAGATTGATGACTTGTAACTGAGTATAAAGAATCATAAACTGTGCAAATCCTCACTCTGTAGTTTATGGAAGTCCATAAAATATTCTACAGCCAGAAAAAAGACAGCAATTCAGTTTTTAGCAGCTGTGTGTGGCACATGCAGGTTGTTTGCTTACTTTATTTGCTGTCAGACAGTAACCAGTAACCAAATTCTGAGGATGTGGTATGCAAATAAACAACAACGACAAAGAAGTGTCTTTTCATTGCCAAACACCCACATAGCTGTAGAAGTTAAGCTAGAAAAAACACTACACACTTCTTAAGAAACAAATCAGAACATTCACTGATTCTTTTCTTTATACATTTTATACCTAATAATCGTGAAATTCCCCAATAAAAATAAGTGGATTGCATTGGTGGATGCTGAATAATCCATATGTGCTGTTTTTTTTCTTCGGTCCTTTTGTAGGATGAGAAGTACTGGAGCAGGAGGCACAAAAACAATGAAGCGGCAAAGCGCTCCCGGGACGCCCGCCGTCTCAAGGAGAACCAGATATCAGTGCGCGCCGCCTACCTGGAGCGAGAGAACGCCGCCCTCCGACAGGAAGTGGCCGAGATGAGGAAGGAACTGGGCCGGTGTCGTAACATACTTAGTAAATACGAAAACCGTCTCGCTGACCAGTGATGGCAGCGCGGAGAAGAATTAGGACGAGGAGAAATATAAGCTGGATTCAATCTAAGACTCTGAATTTCTGGGGTAACCTGATGGACATAAAGGGGGTCAAGCTGATTATGATTATAATGATGATGATGATGATGTTGATGATGAATGTATAAGACGAGGAGAAGGTTTGTGCATTGAAGCTCAGGTGTCTTGTTTCGTTGAGGTGTCGGCTCTTAAAAGTGGCGGACAGAGAGAATAATTTAACAGATGAAAGATGTGACTTTTAAGAGTTTTGTTATTGGAGAATTGTATATTTTTATAATACTTCAGAAAAATTAGAGGGAGAGCAAATTACAGAATAATTTTGTATATTTTCTACATGATGGGGACACAGAGATGGGGGAAAGCTGCGGTAAATATCTTTTTATCATAGTTGAGTCAGGAGATGCTTAACAGGTTGTCAGCCATCGATGATTTTGTTTTTGTTTTTTTGTGTTTATAATTATAGCCAGGATGCAGCAGCAGGGTTGAGAAGGCATGTAACAATTGTAATATAGAGAGCAAAATTATCTTAAAGACGTGTAGTTCGACATTTTGTGGATTTTATTCAAGCACTTAATTTGTTTCCTTTTATGTTTCTGTCACTGGGGATGCTTGAGGGAGACAGAATGAGAGACACTATGTATACAGCCCAGCTCTATCCTCTTGGCCAGTCTCGTATATTATTTTCTATTAGAACAACGTCACCCCCCTTCCCCCTTCTAACAATATTAGCTCTTTTTACCTTGGTTTTAACTTTATGAGACTGGTACATCTTCCTCTAGCCCATATTTCTGTGTATTGCTCTTTTACTTTTTCACTATCCCAGTGGAAGTGCTTTCAATCTGCTCTGGTGTTTTTAGATATTTCCCGAGCCTGTGGAAGCCTGTTGTGATGCCCTGGGTAACTCTGCTCCTCTTCATCCTCTCTTTGAATTGCTCCCCTGTTTCTATATCCGATGTCTCTATTTCTGTCTGCTCCCACTTGCAGGCAGTCCTTTGACAGTTATGTGCAAACTCTTCCCAATGCATTTTGTCTTTGTGACTCTCTTGCACCTGAAAGGTGCACAGAGCAGTTCAATCTCAGTGTTGTAACATATTCTGCAGTAGTAATCAATCGTCCCTGTAAAAACACACGTTGTTACTTTACTGAACACACTTTAATTAGCATTATTACAGGGGTGTGGTGGGGGGAAGGGAGGGGAATTGTTGTGTATATTGGATAGGCCTCTACTATTTTGTGTATTTGATGTATTCCAGGAGATGGGTTGAGTACCCCCATTGAGTGGAATGTGTTAATTTCTCAGATTTCTGGGAGAAATAAAAGCCAAAATGTTGATCCTATGTCGATCCACGAAACTTGTTGCTATTTAGTGCTTTTTCAATCCTGTTATTGCTCCTTCCTTTTTACTGTATCTATGAACTTCTCTGTGTACCCAACAACACCTACACAGGGGCATGGTACACTATGTTATGTTCCCTGGGGGAGGGACGACTAGTAATAGTGTGATTTTAATCCTCCAATGACCATGATGAGTAGTTACCATTACAACTATTATTATTGTTATGATTATTATGATTATCCCTCTTATTGTTGTTGTTCTGTATTATTGAATGTTTTTTTTTCTTTCTTTGGATGATCTGTTGCACCTTGAAACATCTTTGA
This sequence comes from Aulonocara sp. 'chitande type north' Nkhata Bay, assembly GCF_057382095.1. Classification (NCBI taxonomy): domain Eukaryota; kingdom Metazoa; phylum Chordata; class Actinopteri; order Cichliformes; family Cichlidae; genus Aulonocara; species Aulonocara sp. 'chitande type north' Nkhata Bay. Next base: position 26,755,946 of record NC_141354.1, on the reverse strand, counting down.
TCTTCAGTGTTCCTCAGAAAGACTTTTCAAATGGAAAAACAAAACAAAACAACCCCAGTCTCGGCTATTTGCACCTGTCTTCGGACCCACATCTATCCACTTCTTCTACAGAGACTTCTGTTTTCTTTGACCGGGGATTTCACAAACGTGGCTCAGTAACTTGAACATGATGTTCACTCAGACCAACTTGACCTTTCATCATGACCGTTTTCTCACCTGTGCATGGACTGTGCACACTACTGATGCGCTCCTTGTTGGTTTATCTGCCTTTATCACCTCATTCAGTGATTGTTTGCTCTCCTAACAGGATTTTAGTCTCCTGTATCTTCACCGATGTGGTTGATAACTCTTATAGTGACTCTTAACTGATCAACTGCCCTGCTGCATCAGTAGTGTCGATGATGCCCAGCCCACCAGTCAGTGCTGGTTGTTTGGATGTAGTATGAGATTTCCTCCCCCCCCCCCCCCCCCCCCCAAAAAAAAAAAAAAAAACACAAATAAAAGATTGTTCTCATTAATCACTGCGCTGTTTGTGGTTGCTTCCAAGTAATCCAGAATTGAATCAAAGCCCAGTTTTGAAGGCAAGACGACAAAGGTTAAAAATTCAGGGTTTTTTTTACTTAAGCTGATAACCAGACTGTGATACGTGGTGAAATGCACCATGTTGTTTTGATATCCTCCCTGTTTGTTCACATTGTGTACATTCCTTAATTGGCAAAACAGTTCAAATACCAAGTCTTGCCCAACTGAGGCAGTTCTGGTTCCTGTAAATAAATTTAAAGAGTGTTTTATGCATTTTATAATTAAATGCACACTACGTTTAAGAGACTGAGTTAGAGTATATAAGGTAAGATAATGTAAAAAAGTTTATATGATGGGCTATGCGTAAGATAAAGCATTAAAAAAGCCACACTGACCTACTTTGGTGCTCACACACACACACACATATATATTGCATTCAATATATAAAGTCAAATCTATCAGTTTCTTCCTTTTATAGCATTTCCTGTTTGTTAATTCTCTGTGTGGACAGTAGTTATGCATATGTCACCCCCTTTATCTGTTGTCTCAACAGAAATGGGTGAAAGGTCCTTCAGAGTGGAATTTTCCTCACTTTTCTCCTCCTCAACACGAACCAGATGTGTGCTCCTGGGCTGTACCCTCTCTCTCTCCACTTCTCCCTCTCTTTCTCTTTGGACCTCTCCCTCTTTCTCCCCCTCTCCCACCCTTTGTTCCCCCCTTCCTTAAAAATGCTGCATCTGCGTGTCCCTTGCTCATATCCTCGCTCCAAAGATGGACCGTGCACTGCTGCTGCTGTCCATGTGGGCTCTGACTGGAACCGTATCCCTGCAGGATTCAGGTAAGCCCTCCATCACTTTCACCTGGAAGAGCACTGATCCCTGCATACACAGTTAACGCAGCTGGACTGAATGCTCTTTAGTGATGCCATTAGGATTTTCCCTGAAATGCTTCATCTTTCTCTAAGTTGTAGTTTGAAATTTAGGTGAGCACATAGCTCGGATACAGACGTACGCAATTAGTCAGTTGGAAAGTGGCAAATGTTGGTCATAGTGTACTAATTAAGAAACTAAGATTTTATTTTAATGTTTATTTTGTATGTATATTTTGCACATAGCCTACATCATAAATGTATGGCTTTCTAGTCAGTAGTTAATGATTGCAAAGCTGTTTTGGATCATTGTTTACCTTCACATGAACAGTTCCAAGTCTTCCATAATACTGGCCTGCATTTCATAGTGACTAATTAGTTATATAATATCATAGGTGCTAAATATGTATGCCATGTCTGGAACGATCATGTGCTGCGCATTCATGTTTTTTGTGTGCACATGTGCTTTTGAGCAGAGTGAATACAGCAGCGCACACATTTTCATTCTGAGAATCGAAAAATGGGGCACCGAGTTTGTTTCCCCCACATCCCCTCCCCTTTCCGTCTCAAATGACAAGGTCATGTTGATGTTTATGTACAGTAATTCACTGTGGTTTTTATGATGTATGACACGGAATTGCATGAATTGCATTTTAGATAAAGTTTCTCACACAAACACACTCACTTTTCAGTGAAGAACAAGATTGATAGCTGAAAGGCACAGAGCAGCAAAGCCCGCCATCGAAAAACCTCTTCGTTCTGCAACCTGGGTGGCAAGTGTTTGCCCGGCCACCCACACTGAATTTGCTTTCCTTCACAGAGAAAACAGAGCAGAATTGGCAAACAAAATCTCTTTACGACACAGCGTTTGTCTTTTTTTCCCTTTTTTTTATGGGGGGCCATGAATGAAATAGGAGTAAACAAAGGGGCAATTACTGTGTAACAGTGTGTGGGTATCACAACAGGGTCATGTCCGGAGAGGCTTGTGGGAGAGGAGGGAAGGAGGATGTGTCCACGACCCTGCAAAGCTGACAGTGACTGTGGCAGCAAACGCCAGTGTCTGTGTGACGGCCAGTGTGGTCTCAGCTGTGTGGCTCCAGGTAACTATTTGTATGCATGTGTGCTGTCAGTTCTCACTTTGAAAAGCATTGTGGGCTCAGCTATTAAAAAGGTGTGTGTGTGTGTGTGTGTGTGTGTGTGTGTGTGTGTGTGTGTGTGTGTGTGTGTGTGTGCGTGCAAATGCGTACGCATACGCAGCTGTGCCAACATACATCAGTGTGTGTGTGTTTCTTGATGGAAAATAAAATAAAAGCCTTATGCCAGTGCTGAACAGAAGCTTTTTATTATGCTTCTGTGCTGTAAAAGGGAGCACTGTGCGTGTATCCAGACTCATTATACAGCCTCATTTGTGCTCTTTTCATTTGTCTCCTGCACATTCTCTGAATTGTTTTGTTCCCTGCCTCTTGTTTTCTCTCCTCTCTCTGGACCATCTCTTTCATCCTCAGGTCGTACTTGTCCCTGGCCTCTACCCCACAGCGAAAATGCAGAAGCTCGCCTCCTCTCTCCCACTCACTCCTTTTCTGCCCTGCTTGAAGTGCGCTGCAAGCCAGGATTCACATTGCCCAGCGGCATGGATGCCACTATTCGCCGTTGTCAGGGTGACCGACAGTGGAGTGGCGATGAGCCCATCTGCACAGGTAGGTTTGAGGTCACGGGAAAATGTTCTTTGGTTCGGGTTTCTTCCTGACAGGTAGTGGTCAGCTGGAGGTCTATGCAGTGAACACACACAGCTGTTTGTGGGTGTATATGTGAGACGAGAAATCCAGAAACCCCTCTGTGATTTGTGTCAACGTAGACATTACACAACTGGGACCTATTCTCCCCATCACCATAGCAACCAGAGCCTCGGTTATTCAGAGCGGGTCTGAAGATTTTACCATTGAACTGTCGAGAACTTTAAAAAGGAGACAAAAGCTGAATACACAGCTGTGTCTGTGCATGCATACAGTATGTCTTACATGTTTCTTATCTTAAATACAAAGAATATGCATTTCAAAAAATATGTGTGCAAGAACATATACGTGTGCAACATTTAGAGGTAAACAAGTTCAACACAAAGATACACAAGCATGTTTTATTTGTTTTTTAGAAAACAAAAATGTAGAACGTCCCAGAGCATCGCAAGCTGCCTTTTTTACTTCATGGGTCATGTTGAATAATCCCAACATTTGGATTCTTTCGTAAGATTCATAAATGCCACGTTACATGTAAGGGCAAATAATCTGGAATTTATGGACCAACTCAGAAAGTGGAAGAATTACAACTGTTTACTTACTGACATTTGAATTAGTGGCAAAACATAGTGTTACAGAAAAACAGTGTGAGCGAGTCATTAAAGCAGATGAGAAAACACCAGAGAAAGAATTCAAGCTAGATAGAGATAATATTGCTAATCAGCTAGTGAGCCTTCTAGATGGATCATACATTTCTTATCACTCATTAGTTATTGTGTTACTGTGTTAGATGATGGTACAAAACACACCCGCATGTTCTGCAGGGTTCTCTGGCTTCCTCCCACAGTCCAAAGACACACAGTTCGTGGGGTTAGGTTAATGGAAAAACTCTAAATTGCCCAACGTGAGTGCAAATGGTTGTCTGTGTCTATGTGTTAGCCCTGCAACAGACTGGCAACCTGTCTAGGTTGTACCCTGCCTTTTGCCCTAAGACAGCTGGGATAGGCTCCAGACCCCCACGACCCTGAAAAGGATAAGTGGAAGATAATGGATGGATAAATAAAACTAATGGCAGCCTCTGTAGGAATCTTGCATTTATATAGCCTTCTAAACTAAATCAGAAACACTTAATGTCAAAATATTACATCAGCAATGTTGAACTGCCATGACAGAAATGGAGAAGCACACAACTGCCAACAAAGAAACATTTTATTTTTAATAAAAGAAACATAAAGAAAGAATAAAAACTAGCTATGGTGTATGAAGTCAGTCCTGTTGGGGGTGGAGGCAACATTATTTAGTGCAAGAAAACAAACTAAGGAGCAATTACAACCAAAAACAGCCTCTTACAAAGGAGAGACACAGTAATTGAGCTCTGAGGGCTTTTACAGATCATTGGCACACTGGGCTCAGGTGTTTCCAGTGATGCTAATTGGGAACAAACCACACCTCCTCTCCAGTACCTGCTGGAAGGATCTGCCACACAGAAAGCAGAAAGGTAGGCAGTGTATTTGGTGCTATAAACAGATGATTCCCTGTTTCCTCCGCTGAGATTTATCTTTTATTTATTTATTTTTTTGCCACGCAGAGCTGAGTCAAAATTTAAAGTTATTATCTCAAAAATGTCTATTTCCTCAGTGGTGAGTCAATACGTCACAAATTTGAGATAATAACCTGAAATTTTAACTTATAGATGACAATTTATTTATTACAGTGGCTTCCATAGCAACAGGACTACCATACACAAGAGCTGAGATGAAAATGTGCTCACTATAGCAGACTTGCTTCTTGTCTGCAGCTCATGTGTGTGTTTTTGGAAACTGTGTTTGTAACATTATTTGCTTGTTTCAGTTGTATTTATGCTGCTGCTGAACTAGAGGGCAAGATGCAGTCTACATATGGTCAAAATTATAATGTAAGGCTAGACAAAATAAACCTACCACAAAAACCAACAAGGCAAAAAAGACTAATTACGGCCTGAAAGTGTAATCACGCATAAACACAGGTTCAACTAAAACTTTGCTCATGCTGTGTTTAAAGATATAGGTTGGTACTAGATCTATAATAAACATGTGACCAGCGTATTGGAAACAGAAAGGCATTTATATAGTACTCTTCTGGTCTTACTGACCACTTAAAGCGTTTTAGACTGCAAGCCACATTTAACCATACATTTGAAACCTAACATGCCTGTCTTTGCTCTGTGGGAGGAAGACAGCGTCCTTGGAGGGAACCCACGCAGACACACAGAGAACATGCAAACTCTGCACAGAAAAGCCTCGGGAAGGTTTGAACCCAGAACCTTCTTGTGCTAAGGCGAGCGTGCTAACAACAGAGAAAGAGCGAGAGGGAAGAACAAATGTCAATTCAAAGAGAGCAAGTTCAAAGGCCTTCGATTTGTGTTAATTTACAACCAAAGTGCTTCTCTGCCCCAAGGTAACCGTGTTGTTCGAATCAGGCTTGTGAGCGGCAATGTAAACTGACAACAGACTCCAGAGTTTATAAAAAATACATTGCTTATTTAAATTATTACATATCCAAAGTTAAAACCCAGAAGACAGGGTGTTAAAAAGCAAACCCACTTGAAGACTACTGCACTGCCACTGCAAGCACTGTGGGCTGCAGATATTTTATGTTTCTGTCTCATGAAATATAGAAAAATAAGCGTTGATTCTGAATTGAATTCAAACAAAAGGCATCCTCACTACTTCACCTCTATAAAGTTGCAGCGTGCAACATAAGGTTCTTCTTAGTATCTCCCCAGACCTGATCAGTACTATTGCTTAGGTCAACCTGTCAACGCTCATGATAACAATGTAATTCAGCTTTAAAGGTCTGAGGCCTGTTACATTCATCGCCCACCTGCAGCTACATGCTTTCCTAGAAATCCTCAACCCTGCTGCGTTTCAGTCTCACCCTCAGGATTTTTTCACCAATTCAGAGATGAAATAAGGATACAATTCTCAGCTCGCTCGTAGAGTATCCTCCTTCTGAGAGACAGGCAGAAGGTAGGTGGGTTTAGAGCGTGTGAGAGTGTTTGTATTGTGTGTCCTTTGCATGTGTGTTAGAGTGTGAGCCGAGCTCCTTCGTGCCTGCTGAGAGGCAGTGGGCGGCAGATCACTGTCAAAGTGGCACGGAGCTGCGTGCACGCTGCGCCAGCGAGAGCGAGTGTGAATGCGGGTCTGATGTGAGTGAGGGTGTGCGTTTAACAACACGTAGAGAGGTAGATGTGTGTGTGTGTGTCCAAGCATTACTCATGCTGGGGACATGCCTTCCTTATGGGGACAAAAATCAAATCAATGCATTTGAAATCAATCTAGTTTAACATATAAATGTGAGGGGTAGAGTAAGGTTGGGTTTAGGTCAGGATTAGGCAAATAGTAGTCATAGTTGAGGTTGAAATAAGTCTCCAGGAAATTAATGTGTCAATGCGCTGTGAAGTCAGATACACGACTGTGTTTGTGTGTGCTTGTGTGTGTGGGCGACAGATTACAGTCTGAAAGCTCTCTTGCTCACGCTGCTCGAGGCCTTTCTGTTCCCAGTTCTCTTCTCCTCTGCTCTTTCTTCTCATCCTCTTTTCCTCTCATCTCTTTCTCCTCTCATCCGCTTCCATCCGAGGCCTCTGATAAGGTCTCTCTCTACAATAGGAGCCAAGGACAAGTGTGCAGCTCTAGGCTTTTCAGCTTGTGTTGTGTGGATATGTCTCTGTGTATATTTTTATTGGAAAAAAACCCCATAGTATAAAGAGGTCTAAAGTATATGGGAACCGTGGTGTACCGTTACATCTTTCATCTCGGTCTAATTGGTGCATATTTAGCGCTGTTTCGTTGAATAAAAAATAAAAAAAAACATCACAGTTTTACAGTTTTTAGAAGATGAATTTGGTATACCTGCTTTATAGCACTTTGGTGCTGCAGCCTGTGTGGGTGGCAGCGGTACAAGGTAGGAGCAGGGCGGTATGTGAAAACAGAACTCTGCTTCGGGCTCTCAACTGCAGCCAAACAGAGTCGTAACTCTCCCTCTCCCATAGGTCCCTTTACATTCTCACATTAACGTTTCTCGGTTTCAGATACCAAGATAGCCCTCGGGCGAGCGCTGTCTCTACCTTTCAAAGCCGTGTTCAGTTTTGAAACCCCGCGCTTGATGCAGCTCAGGTCACTCCAGCCTCTCTCCAAGCACCACTCTTGATATTTATATTTCCACAAGCGTGAGGCACTCAAACATCTAGGAATGAACAATGCCAGGTGTTATACAATCACAGTTAGAGCTGTGAGCTCGGGGACGTGCGGGGCGGCGTTTCACCTGCTTGTCGAACTTTGATTTATTATCTAAGAAGGCCTGTTTCAACTTGAATAAAACAAGACACTGTGTCAAACGCCTCTGTGGGTCACAAACTATATGGAAACCTTGGTTAACACAAGTCAAATGAGATGACATGATGGCTGGTCCTGCTCTCTGTTTTTCTTCCTGTTTCATTTCCTTCAGGTTTTTTCTTGATTTTCTTCACACATGGGACGAGTTTGCATTCAGGGCTTTTTGTCACAGCGGCTCCTTAAGACGCAGATATTTTAACCCAAACTACCATCTTTTCCTAAAACTAGCTATTAGGTCGTCATTGCCCAAAACTAACCAAACTATACTCTGATAGCAAACTCTGATAGTAGATTTTACCTTTCTTATCACATCTATGTCACTCAATCGAGGGCTTTTTTGGGGTCATTGTGAGTCATTATTATCATTCACTTAATATACTTAATGTCTTGGAAACAAATGCATGAGGACATGTATGCTATTGAATGCTTTACTCTTGCAATGACTGCAGTTTTGTGCACTTTTGTGCAGTCTGATCTTTAGATGTTTATATGTACTCCTGCAGTCTGTAATGCCTGTGATTATAGTTAGTTAGCAGATGAATGGAGTAGAGTAGACTGGGTCTTTTCTGCCACTGAAAAATCCTGCAACAACAACACAATAATAATATTAATGTTTTTCCTAAAAAGTGCAATATTTGCCAATGAAGTGTAGTTCAGAGTCAGCGTACCAGTAGATACAGAAAAGAAACTGCATTTGGAGAATGACAAAGGTGACTGTGTGTATTTTGACTTTGTACACTGACTTACCATTTTGTGGTTACATCTTGCTAGTACTGAGCTGGACCCCCTTTAACCTTCAAAGCTGCCTTAATCCTTCGTGGCATAGATTTATCAAGGTGCTGGAAAGATTCCTCAGAGATTTTGGTCCATATTGACGTGACAGCATCCCACTGTTGCTGCAGCAATAAAGGGATGGACATGGTTAGCAACAATACTTTGGTATACTTTGGCATTTAAAGGATATCCCTCTGGAACATCATACCCCCACCACCAGCCCGAACTGCTGATACAAGGCAAGAAATGTTGCGGCAAGAATCGAGACTCATCAGATCAGGCAACATTTTTTTTCCAGTCTTCTACAGTCCAGCGTTGGTGAGCCTGAGTGAACTGAAGGCACAGTTTCCTCTTCTTAGGTAACAGGAGCAGTATATGTTATGGCTGCTGTAGCTCAACGCTGTGCGTTGAGAGAGGCTCTTCTGCATATCTTAGTTGTAACACGTGGTTATTTGAGTTACTGTTGTTCTACAATCAGCTTGAACTATTCTCCTCTGACCGTTGGCATCAACAAGACATTTTCACCCAGAGAACTGGCTACGAGTGGATATTTTCTCTTTTTCAGATCATTCTCTGTAAACTCTAGAGATGGTTATGGTGGAAAATCACAGTAGATCAGCAGTTTCTGAAATAAACAGACCAGATACAGAGTCACTTGAGACACCTTTCATATTCTGATGCTCCATTTCAACTTCAGGAGGTCGACACGATCATGTCTATATGATCAAATGCACTGGCTTACTGCCATGTGATTGGCTGATTACATATTTGCATTATCAAACCGGTGAACTGATGTACCTAATGAAGTGGCCAGTGAGTGTATTTTATAGATAGCATGTTTAACCTGCCATTCACTGCCTCTTGTCTTCTTTGACTATCAGAGTCACCTGAACTTGCTGCTGTCCAGACTTGCCCTCTGCCCGAGGAAGTGACCAACACCTTCAGCATTCAGGGAGACGCTGCTGTAGGAACATCCATCCGCTACAGCTGCCTGTCTGGGTGAGGGCAGGGTTAACGTTGAGTGTGAATGTGCGGGGGTCTCAAAACTTGAAATGCCACAGAGATGGAAATGGAGGAAGTGAGAGAACGGAGACGGAGTGTGAAGAAGAGGGAGGGAGTGAAGGGAAGGCTTGAATACAGCAGAGGTGTGATGAGCAATGAATGGCAGGGAATTCATTTTGATCTCCCAGCTGACGATCTCTCCATTGAGCTAACTAGGTCATTACAGTCTAATCTTGTATTGACTCCCCTTTACGCACTGACTCATCTCACAGGATAAGATGAGCCTGAGTGGATGTGTCAGCCAGAGAACTGTGCACACAAAATTTAGTCACTCTCACAGAGAGACGGTGGAAAAAGGAAACATTTACACCTTTTTCTCCATCACATTTAGTCAGTACTGTACATGTCGCACCACCGTCTGTCTCCATCACTCTTTCCTTTTTCTCCTGCAGGGCGGATATAGTGGGGAGCAGGGAAAATTTCTGCCAGGAGAATCAGACCTGGCAGTATCCTCACCCGATCTGTAAAAGTAAGTGTACAGGGCGTCCTGTGCTGACTAACCATCATGTGTGAACATGCATGTGTGCTACGTTTTCTTCACTCTTAGTGTAACTTCATCCATTTTTTTAGCAGGTTAGCAGAAAATGCTTGGGTAGCGAATGATCAAACTGAGTCTAAATATAACATCAGCTCAGAAATGGTTTGTTTTTCCATCATTTGTAGCATGCATGCATTTCTGAGAGCTGATATTTAAGAAATACTGAATCAGAGAAGCCAGACAGAAACACACAGACACTCTCAGGCATGCATCTTTCAGGAGCTACTGCTCCGTTTTGCAGTGCTTCTCTGCCATCGTGTGGTCAAACCTGGGATTTCATGGCCTGTTTAACAGAAATGGAAAATTCTTTGAGGATAGTTCTCGAATCAGGCCAACGGGAGTACGGCTGGGCCTGTCATTTATTAAAACATGTTAAAGATAAGAGCGAGGTTACTTCAGTGGAGTTTCAAGGTTTTAAACAATGATGAAAAATTGAGCAACTGTGCATTTGTCCTGTGAAATAGTAACTCTGCTCCTGTGTTTTAAATGTCAGCAAACCTTCTGATTAAGTTTACTGATAAACCTGCTTTCTTCAATAGAAGTGTACTGCCAGCCTCCTACAGAGGTGGAGCAGGGCTATGTAGTGGCTGTCCAAAAGACTGAGTATGAAGTGGGCTTTGACATCCACTACCTGTGCAAAAAGAACTTCCTCCTGGATGGACCCCAGATGATCACCTGTCTGTCCAATGGCAGCTGGAGTGCGCCGCCCCCGCACTGTAGAGGTGAGGAACGATCCAATCTAATATCCGGACTATTTAACAAAGCTGAAGTAAAATGTAGAGAGACACCTTTGCATAAAGTCCTAGAAACTCAAATAAATGTGCACCTACACACGGCAATTAATAAACACAGCATTATGTGTCTGATACTTTCATACCTTGTTGGTCACCCTCACAGCTCGTTGTCTCATTCCTGCCGAGCGAAGCCGCGTGATGATTGGTGGCGTGAAACGCTGGCCGTTTGATGTTACAGATGCCATGGTTCCCCACGGGGAAAACGTGACGTTCTTCTGCAAACATTCTCGTAAGCAATGCAGCTTCACCGCAACCCAGACCTGCTTTAATGGAAAGCTGCAGACACCAGCCTGCTACCTTGGTAAACCTGCACCAGCCGCCGTGCCCGGTTCTTTGTCACGTGTAACTAACATCTGTAACGCCATGAAGTGTTTCTAATAGTTGTGCAATCTTATCGTTCTTCAGAGCCAACGTGGCTGCAGTATAAACTCTTTCCTCATCGGCTGGTCTCGGAAATTGAAGCATGCGAGCCCGGCGACGTGGAGTAATGACCTGCACGTCTGATCTCGACCCACCCAGCGCTCATGACAGACACTGTGCCACAATTCGAGCACTTCCAAAACACACGCCCTCCGTACACCTCCTCCCTGACCGCTCTGCAGCTTCTCTGTAACCATCAGAGCTACAGTTAGTTAGATGCAGGGACTATTTTTTTTGATTTCACAGCTTTTGTGGATCAGCAGCCTAAGATGTCTTTCTTTTGGCCTCACGGGGTTTCACCACTGCTCTCAACTTTCCTCTCTTTGCCCTGAATACTATTCAACTGCAGGCATAACTGTGAAGTAATTCAACCAAATTGTGCCATAGATGCAATCTATATGTAATCATGACTGTGTGTGTGTATAATACAGTAGTACCAGCTATACCCCTGACGATACCTTCATGTAGCCTAATTCATAATGACTCGACTCTGTGATGTTTCACTGTGTGATCTTTTTTCTTCTGTTGAGCCCGACGCATCAAGTCTCAAAGCTTGTAAGTTTTTAACATGAGAGATTTGAAATAAAATATTGTCAAAATGCTTTGCTCTCCAGCTCTTTGATGGCAAATAAAACCCTCCTGTGTGATTCCACTTTACCTCTCCTGCTTTGCCCCCTTCTCTTTGATTCTTGGGAGCACAGAGAGCCTTTCTTTGCAGGCTGCAGGTTCAACAGTACTCATAGGCTGAACATGGCTACTGGTCGGACCCGGTAGGCTGCGACACCATAGCAACTCCCCTTGACCCCTCCCTCCCACAGCATTCGCAGCATCACCCTTTACACTGCACAGTCATATTTGGTCCTCCGGAAATATCCACAGCTTGGGTAAGCCAGTCCCTATGCAGCGAGAGTATGGGTGGAGTATAGTTTAAAATCCAGTTTTTAAATGTATCGAAAGCGTGTCCGGCACAACACCGGCTCTGACAGCACGGCTGGAATAAATGACAGCTCACCGGGAAAGTTTGTCCTAAAGCTGCGCTCGCGGTATCTCGGACCCTCGGCTCTAAAATGGCTGGCTGTGGGTCCGAGGAAGCTCCGGTGCAAGGGGAAGGATCCGCTCCACGCCACGACTGTGTGTAAATATACATGGGGGGGTTTTTCTACTCCGACGCGCGCGTTTGCGACAGCGTTGTCCCAGGTCCGAGAGCCGTCAGGGCGCACACGCGGAATAATAATAACGTTGGCATTTCGGACCTAGGACTGTGCGTAATGGCGTCCTCCGCGGATAGTTCTTCTCGGTTTATAAGCAGAAAGGGGGTAGAACAGGCTGGTTCTTGCGAGCTTAACCGGGTATGAATAATGTTCTGATGCGAATTTTATAATGGAAGGTTTCATCATGTATGATGAATGTGGACGGAAGAAGTGTAAGCCAGGAAATGAAATTTCACTCGCATCATTCGGACCCTTCTGTACTCCGGTGCGTTTTTTTTTCATTATCGGTGATCCGTCGTTAGGAATTGTGAGCTAAGATTTGGGATCATGTAAAGTGACAGCACGTTTGCTGTTGAGGAAGAGGGTCATACGAGTCGTTCATCGTTTCGGCCCGAGGATTTAGGTTGAATAGTCTGCACGCTGCTTATAATATCACAGCACTAGTGGGTTTGGGCATTTCGCACTAAAGTTGACCCCAATAATCCCCAGACTTCCTTCTTCTTCTTCTCCCATCCAGCCAACTAAGGATATTTATTTAATAATCTTCCTCTCCTGGTATAAGCAAAAGGCTATAATTAAAATGCACATTTTCTTTATTATAATTGTCCTTATTTTAGTGTCTAATCTATTATTTTACTTTTATTTAAAAGAAATATAACTAGGTATGCCCCAAAATGGATTCTCAGTTGGCTTCAGTCCTGACCAGTGGCAGCCTGGATGTCCAAAATGGCAGCCAGTGTGGAGAGGGATCAGGGCCAGTGACAGAGACTTTATTGGACCCAAAGGACGAAACTGCATACAGTACTGTACCAGGTAACCTCCAGCCATGCCCTGTCATGGCAGCAGTGACCATCAGGCAAGATGCTCTATCAATCAATGGGAAAAAGCCAGAGGTGGGCGGGACTTATGAGCCAGCCTCTCAGGAAACAACTAAGATTGGTGGGCTCAGACAGCCAATTACAGTAAAGTCTGGAGTGCCTGTTTTGCACAGCCAGCCAATAAGAATCAAAATTGTTGTCCCTCCACGGTGCAAGAAGCCAATCACAAACTCTGCTATCAGCCTGACCAAAGACTTTGCTCTCTCAGAATTTCAGGGACCCGTGTTGGTCTCTGCTGAATCACAGAAGAAACGTGAAATCTGTGTGCCAGCTGTTAAAAATGAAGGAGAAATCATGGAAGTTACTTACCAGAAGACTGAAGAAGAAGCCGAAGCATTTCCTGAGACAGAAGCAGAGAAACGGGATAAATTGTGTAAAGACCGAGACATTTTGGATGTTAAAATTGTCCACATTGATGGGTCGGAAACTCCTTTTACTGCTAATACAGTTAAGTTTTTAAGTCAGCCGAGGATTAAAGAGGAAACTACAGAGAAGGAAATTCAGAAAAATGTTCCTTTAATTTTGCGAGAAATGGACTTGAAGTGTTGCAAAACATTCAATGAGGTTGAAACGGAGGAGCAGACAGAACCTCTGGACCTGAGTTTGCCCAAGAAAAGGGAGAGCCGAGAGAGGCGATATGGGCGTTTCTTGGATGACTCGGGCTGTGAGAGCTCTCTGATCATGGAGGTGGATGAATATGAGGGAGAAGGAGACAGAGACATAGTAGAAGAGGACGATGAGGGATGCGGCACAGATACTCTTGAAGATGCTCTTCTGTCTCCCTCTTTCTTTTCTACCTCTGTTTTGACCTCTCTCTCTTCGATAGACTGTGACACTGAAAATCTTCTTCTCATCGATGACCAGGGAATTCCGTATATGCTCAATCCGGATGGACTCAAAGTGCCACAAGTCAATGCTTCCAGGGTGGAGGATTCTCAGTCTGATCATGCTAATTCAGAAGAAGCAGAAGGAAAGGAGTCGTCGCTTTTGGCACCGTTAGCAGGTCCCAGCCAAAGTACAGATAATGCCCTAAATGCACCTTCTGGTGATTTTTACCCCTCGCCACCCCCTATCAGTGATTCTTCATCACTAGGTGATGATCAGGATAAAGCTCCAGAAGTCTTCACAAGTTTGATTACAAACGCAAACCCTTCAGTGGCTGCAGAGCCGAGCGTTAAAGCTGTTCAGGATGCCAGCTCTGTTTTGTCCCCTTCCTCTGGGATATCAGTCCCCACCCAACCCATTCAACTTGTCGCAAATCCTGCAGGCAATGCTCCTGTTCTCCTCCTGTCCTCCTCTTCTCACCTCTCCTCGGCTTCACTCGGTCTCTCTCTTCCCCTTTCAGTTACTCAGACTTCACATGGTGCTTCCACTCCCGTGTTTCTTCTCCTTTCCTCTGTACCTTCTTCCTCTGGTGAGTCCACCGCTACCTCCACCCCTATTGCTGTCCTCGACTCCTCGACCGGCCAGCTGTCCCAGATTACGGCCGCAGCTCCGGTCTCCCTTCCTCTGTCCTCTGGTCAGGTTAGCACATTGGGATCGCCTCTTCCTACACTGTCTCACCCTGTCATCAGACTCAGCCCCAATAACCCCCCTGTCATCCTGTCTGGCGTGAATAACATAAATTCTGGCTCCGTTCTTACGTCTCTCACTGTCCCTTCATCCACTATTGCTCTTCAGGATGACCACAGCTCAGTTCCTCTTATTCAAACTCAGATCACTTACTCTGAATCAAACCCTGGAAATGAAGCCATATCTGCTCAAGAGGTCTCCAATGAAAACAACAAGCCATCAAATTTTACAGCATCGTCTCCGAGACCGCCGTCTGCTAGTTTGACCTATGACTCTTTATCTCAGCCCGCCTCAGAATTAGACGCCCAATCACCTGACTCCAAATCAGACCTTCACTCTGAACATTTACCTCTGGATGACCATCTTTATTTCTCTAACACGGCTGCTCCTACCTCCCCTTCTATCGGACCTATCCTACCCCCTGGTAAACTTGACCCGCTAGATCCACTCTCTCCAGAGCAGTCACCCAACACCGCGGGCTCCCGAAGGGTGCTGTACTGCCAGCTGTGCCCGAGGGTCTTCTTTTACCTCTCCGACCTTGAGCGCCATGCCATTACCCATTCGCAGAAGAAGCCTCATGTTTGCCAGCAATGCGGCAAAGCCTTCAAACGCTCCAGCCATCTGCAGGTCAGCACAAGCTAATCATAACCATCATTTCATCCTAAAGACAAGTAATAACAAATGAATATGTTGGCCACTTGGGAGCAGCAAAAACAAACTTTAATATGTGTGTAAATGTGCAAATATTGTTCATGAACAATTAGCTGATTTATTCGAAAAGTACCAGCCACACTCCTGGAGACAAACCTGACATTGGTGCATTGACCTGCTTGGTACTAAACCACAGATGAAAGCTAGTCAGTTTAATAATATCAATACAGTACACCACAAAACTCTGGAGCCACTCCTCATTTCTTTATGTTATGCTAGGAAAATGGGTACAGAGATTTACTGAAACATGTGCAAACATGCAGCATATAAGGAAAAACAAAAAATTATTATTTGGTATCACTACCTTTATTCTTCAAAGTTTTCCAGGCTTCTTTAAGGACATTCAAAGCTTTTTGGGGGGATGTTGGCTGCCCTTGTTCTGTTCTCTGTAACAACAACAACAATAACTTTATTTGTATAGAACCTTTTAAAACACACAGTTCCAAAGTGCTTCATAGTTTGAATAAAACCAAGTATACATGTTCCAGCATATGGACACACAGTCAAACACACTCATTCTTACAAAAACACATCAAATGTGAACTATGGCCAAAAATAATGGGACGATAATTAAGGGGAAACTAACTATAATAATGACTTCTCCTGATTGGCTGATGAAGGGCGTTCCAACAACCTTAAAAGCTTGATCTTCTCCGGATTTAACATAAGTGTACGGAACAGGTAAGAAACCCTGATCATGTGATCGGAGAGGCCAACTGCTGTTAAAAGGTCTCAGTAGTTCTGCTGCAGGAGCGCAGCCACGCAGGGCGTTATATGTTACTGATAAACGTTTAGAATTCATTTGATTTTCCGTGAAGGGAAGCAAGAGTAGGGGTGATGTGTGAGTGGCAGCACACTTTTGAAAGCAGAATGCACTCCTTTCATTATGTTTAGTCCCCAGCACCTTCATTACTGTGGGCTGCCCACACTAAGCCAAGGGGGGCCCACAGTGGGGCTTATTGTAGGTCTGCAGCCTACCCACAGTATGCACACACTCCAGATGTGAGATGCCCCACTGGGACATTGCCGCCACCAACTTGTATGGCGTGTCGACCTGAATGCATCTCTCTCACACACATGCACAAAAGCTACAAGCCCACTGTCCGGCTCTTTGAGGTAACATCAGTAAAATCTGCAAACAAAATATCTGACATTCTCACTTAAAAAATAATTAGAAGTTATAGTTAAGTCTCAAAATAGCTGGCAGTCAGTTTTATTGTCCAAGCAGTTGTTTTAGCTCCTCTGTCATCAAACACCTGACATCTTACCCTCTTTCTAGGTGAAATATCAAACTTAGTCAAGCTGCTGCTCATCTACACACTTATGTAGAAGTTAAGCAGTAGCTATGGAGTTGATATTTAGAGATTTCTGCTTCAAATACCAGCGCCTGCTGAGGCAGACATTATCAGATATACTAAAAACTCACACAGTGAGCTAAAAGAGCCAACGAAGCACTACGAAGATGAGAGCAAACACCGAAGGAACAGCTCACCTCTAAATCAAATACACATACGTTCCTCTGGACCTGTACTGCTTTTTATTTATCTAGATCGTTTTGGTGTGACTTACCGAGTTGTATTCCACTGAATATAATGGAACTACAGTAAATAGACTTTGCCTTGTGGGGCTCAAAGCACCAAAGATGTATAAAAACCTCAGCAGTCATGCTTCTTTTTCAAAATTATGGGCTGATTATTCCAAAATGCTTGTTATGAGCATTTTCATGAAGGAACTGTTATAATTCCTGCTCGTGTCAGCATGACAGACTGTAAACATTAATGGCTTCACCCCCCACCAGCTGAGATATAATTTTAGTCAGCTGTTTGCTTCTTTTGGTTGGCAGATGTAGACAGCAGAAAGAAAATAGTTTTACATGAAATTTCTCATGTATTTTTTTTTTCAGTTTGATGGTTTGAGAACCACAAGGCCCTTTAGTTCGTTATTGGTAAAAAGAAAGCAGACATCTCTACAGAGGATAGCTCCAGAATACAGCAAAATAAAAATAAACAACATTACAGACCAGAGGAAAAGATTCTTGGGCTGTGATAGTTCATTTTTGCTTCACCGCCTCCCACAAGCCCTTTTACTTGCATATAAATGTCACTTAAAATGTTGTTTATATGCCTTTGAGTAATCATTTGGATGTTCGTCTCTCGTTTTAAACAGAGACACAAGCACATCCACACAGGCCAGAGGAACTTTGTGTGCCCCATCTGTGCCAAGCGCTTCAGGGAGGCAGGTGAGCTCCAGCGCCATCAAAGGGTGCACACCGGAGAGAAGCCCTACCAATGCCAGCTTTGCCACACGCGCTTTGCCGAGCGCAACACCCTCCGGCGGCACACCAAACGCAAGCACCCCTACCACCAAGTAGCCATGGAAATGCTTAACGAGAGAAGAGACAGAGGAGGCAGCCGAGGAGACGGAGGAGGCGGTGGTGTGTCAGGAGTCCAGGAGGAAGAGGAGAGTGCTGAATGGTACAGCTCCACTGTGTCTAATTTGGATAACTCAGAGTCTGAGGTGGAAACGTAACACTTTAAAGTAAAGGGAGTTAGGGGAGAAGTGCTGTTGATGATATCTAACTACAGTTAGACTCTGATCTTTTCTTTTTATTGACTAAGAATCAAAGAAGGGAGCACTTTCATATTTATTGTTTTTAATGTTAATTTATTTATATGAATGTATATTATTCCCATTCCATTTAAAGGGCCAAAACACAGCCTTCAAAGTCAGATGTGACTTTGAATTAAGGGAAAACTCATTCTTGAAGTCATGTTTTCTTTGTGTGTGTGTGTGTGTGTGTGTGTGTGTGTGTGTGTGTGTGTGTGTGTGTGTGTGTGGGAATTCATAACATTAATTAAAACGCTAACAAGTCCTCATGAAGTTGCGTTCCCATGCAATCCACGATGAAACCCTAAAGTGCTCGAAAAAGAAAGATAGCTTATGAACTAAACAATCCTCTGCTCTAGTCGTGTATATAAAGAGTACTACTTGTAAGAGCTGCACTTCTGCACTATCTCATATGAAAGATATAATCTTTCCTACCGTCAGACACACTGTGAGGAATTTGCACTCGTTTTCTTTGAACTCAAAAGTTATTTTTTTTACATTGTGTATGAAAACGCTTACTTTTAATTTCGTTGCCGCTGTTGATCTTCTGTATTTAATCCACATCCTGTAAGAGTTTGACCAAATGTTTTTTGAGTTATTCTAATATAAACTCTATATTCAATTTTGTTTTTGTTTAAATTTTGAATATTGTTAATTTATTGGTATTAAATTTTCACAAAGCTAACTCTCTGTTTCTGCTCTTTCTTTTCCTCCACTTTAAATAGTATAAACAGACTGTATTTACATATCGCTCCCACTGTTTTGAGCTGCTGTATAGAGTGTGTTTCTGTGTAAGGACACTGTGACCTGCAGGCTGGAGGAGCTGGAGATCAAACCACAGTTCTGCTTGCTGAGCTCCAGCTGCCCCGTTTTTCAAAAACAAAAAAAAGCAACAACAAAAAAAAATCCTTTTTATGTGTGAAGCTACAACACAAAACCAAAATACACCCATTAAATTATAATCTGCTAACACAATTTTAATATATAAACTATTACAATTGAGCGTTACATGCAGACTTTTGCCAAAAACGAAACAAAAAAACTCTACATTGTATTAATTTCTCTAATATTTTACTAATTATAATACATTATAGCAGAAAGACATAACCCCATCCTCTCTCTGTGCTTGTTGCGATTTAGATACAAGTTTCAAGCGTCACAGTTTTCATCACAGTGATAATAAAACTGTCGCTTCCAGTTAAACTAAGTCTGGTTGAAGTCGGGTGATAAATGCAATCCATTTTGATCACAGTTCCATGAACTTATCCTGCTGCGCTTTTAGGGAAAAGGAGAATATTCCCATTAAGTTTGAACTAATCCTCAGTTCGTGTCTGATCACTTTTTTGTCAGAGAAGAACGGCTTTTACCCTCCTACAGGTAGTACTCTCATTCAGTATTTGCCTTCTTTAGTTTGGATCTTTGTGCCGAGGCGCTTAAATTCACTGTCAGAACATCAAATGGATTTCACTCTAAAATAGCCTGAGTTTTGAACACTCCCAGAATAAATGGCAATGATTACCCACTGATGAGCCACATATCCTCCAACAATTCCTTCCTACACCTTGGTGCTTTCTCGGGGCAGCGCTAATAAAAAAAATCTTAGAATGTTTTTCCACTCAAATGGCCTCCAGGGATATGAAAAGCATAATTCCCCAATAGTTTCCCATTCTTCTGCAGATACAACTATTTCCACTTCACTTTTCCATTCGTCTGTATGACTTTGGATGCTTACTTCTAAGAATTGCAAAGCCTCGATATTATTTTATATCTGCTTTCTTGTTTGTTTGTTGATAGGAAGACATTCAATATATCGGTTTCTGCTTGTTTCTCAGCCCCTCCTTATGATTTAATTTAACCTCTCCAAACCATAATTTCTCTGTGTATAAAGCAACAGTAGGCTGTTAGGTCTTTACTAGTCCATACTTTAACTGGCATCTTTTGGGGGGTAAAATCTGAGTCATTATGTTTTATTTCTCTCTCTAAGTCACATTTTTGATTACTTTCTGGCAAAATCTAAAGGCCAACTTTATTCTGGTGGTTTTAAAAAAAAAAAAAAAAAAGTTCACTTTTTAGTTTCCTTTCTGCTAGCATAGCTCGTACTAGAGGTCCTAAAGTTTTACTGTTCTCTATCTCCTTCCACCTTGCTTTGTAGGGAGTTATTTTAGCTCAAGAGGTAAAGCTGGTGGTATGAAGGTTGATAGTTCGGTCCTTGGCTGCTTCAGTCTGCATGCTAAAGTCGCTCTCCGATGCATCCACTGGGGTATGAATGTTAGACAGAAAGCTCTTAAGCATAGAAAAAAGTGCTTGTATGAATGGATGAATGAGGCATGGTGTATAAAATGCTTTGAGTGCTCAGATAGAGTAGAAAAGCACCATATAAGAACCAGACCATTTATCACATTGTGGATTGCACAACACAGCCTCACCTTTCAAGTCTTTACACAGCATGAAGTTATTCTTCTTCTTAATTTGATCCATTTTTGCCAGCTTAATCGCCACAGAGGAGATTTACATGATTTCCTATGATTAAGGAAAAAACAAAACATTAAGATTCGTGGATCTGCTTGGGTGTGCAGGCTGACCACTTGGACAGCCTCCAGGGAGTAATTGAGTTTGGAAGCCGGGCCTCTGTTTTTTGCACTCTCTCAATTTTCTGCTCCATTTAAGCCATGGAGCCTAAGAGAGGTAAGCTGGAGATAAGTTATTAAATACTGTATCGCTCAAATGACCTGACTGGGTCGTCATGGGCGTCCCATTCTTCATTTCTACGCCGGCCATTGTGCTGTTTGAGCAGCGTTGGCCTCCTGAAAGGCTTGTGCTGAGCACCATTGTGTTTTAGTTTAGGAAATTCACTTTCACAGAGGGTCAGTGGAAGGAGAAAGGTGTGCAGAGTGTGAGGATCAAAGGTTAACTGAGGAGTTTATTAAGAGTGGTTAATGTACTCCTGTGAAATGCCCTGTGCTTGCAGATAGCCGAGCATTAAAAAGCAGATATTTTAGCTTTACCTCTTTGAATTTTTTTAATTACAAGGAGACTTTAGGGATGTGTAAAAACTGAATATGGTATTAATACCACTTTATTACCATATTTTCAGCAGGAATTGCACTGCTATCAGTGCAGCTTCAGTTTACAATTTTCAAGTTTGTCTTAAAACAATGCTAACAAACCCCATTCGCACTGTGGGTTAGGACTGTAAGTAACTGTAATTGCTCCCCTTGTTCATGCCTGTGAGAGGATCCCTCTTAATGGCACTTCAGTGTAGAGATGGGGAACAAAATCCACAATCAGAGCTCGCTGTAAGAGCTCTGACATTAGGCTGAATTTAATACGACTCAGAAATCTAAATTTTAATGAAAGAGGTGGCTTACAGTATCTTCAGGAACCAAATTCTCTCTTTGTATTACTACTTTTCTGCCAAAGGCCAACAAGGACACACTGCCTATGGAAGCTAAAGTGTTAAAACCTTTTAACTAGAGCAAACATCATCTGGATTTGTACAAATTCATGCTGAGGAAGCCTCATATTTTAGAGTTTTAGAGGTCAGTTTTGCACAAAAGAGGACCGTGCTTTGTACTCCATCTCTTCTGCTTGCCTAATATCGAGAAGCAATGACTTCAGTGCCAGTATGGACAGGAAGAATGATTACAGGCAGACAGACAGACTGGAAAAATACGAACCTGAATTAAGGGAACACTTAAATCACACATCAAATCTTGATGAATGAAGTACTCAAGTTGAACATTTTTACTTACATACATTTCTCAATAATCAAATAATGATTGTCCTTGGAAACCAAAATTAAAAAACTTTTTTAACACTGGTAAAATTTTTCATGTGTTCATTTATTAGTCATTTCATTAGGCACACCTTGATATTCCCGTTTGCCTGTCGAAATGTCTTCATGACACAGATTCAACAAGGTGCTGGAAACATTCCTCAGATATTTTGCTCCATGTTGACATGACCGCATCACACAGCTGCTTTCCATCACATCTCAAATGTGCTCTATTGGACTGAGATCCGGTGACTGTAGAGGCCATCTGAATATCTGGACATGGTCAGGAACAATACTCAGGTGTTTAAATAGAAAATATCCTCCACACTATTGCACCAGCAGCAGCAGCACTCTGAACTACAAGGCTACAACGCTCTATTCATATCTTTGTGTTGTTTAGATCAAATTCTAATAAATATAACCCCCCCGGTCACCTAACAGCTCCTCACTTTTTTGTTGAAGAAGCCAATTGAAGTACTGCTTACCTACTGTGAAGGTCACTTCGAGCGTTCACTTAAATCGGTGGCCTCCTATCAGAACGAGAAAGAACAACACAAAACAGATTCGAGCCCTTTAATTGACACCACTGGGCTGTTGCGTTGCTGAGCTCACAAGGTCCTCAGCGCGCGATGGAGATGATGAATATTCAACCAGTTGAATGTGTGAGCTCAGCAGTCCAGCTGGAGATGTGTGTGCACTGTACAGTATGCGCGCTTCTCTGTGTGTGCTGGCTGCTAACTATCCAGATTGCACCGAGCTTCAAAGTGCAGTGACTGACAGACAGATGGATGATAGACAGACGGAGGACAGGAATCTGTAGAGTCCGTGTTTGAAATTTCCTTGTGTGTGTGTGGCTGTGTTTGTGCTGCGTGAAGTGGAACGGGCAGCAGGCCTTCTGAGTGGCACAAGGCACATCGCCAAGTGATTGAAGTGATAAAGGTAGAGGAGGAGTGGAGAGACGGACTAGAATAGATCCAATGATGAACGACCAGGGAGAGACAGCAGATGTAATGAAGTGAGCTCGGCGTGTGTGTCTCAGCTTTTTATTCCCTTTGATACATTTGGCACTTTGATATGTTTGTTGTATATCTGCTCTGTTGCATCACAGACAGCCCATTATTGTCACTGAGAGCCAAAATGATGTAGAGCTAAACAAACCATGAAAGCTTTTTTTCTTTTTAGTCCAATGTATATGACTGTCATTGCACAGTTCAGCCACGCGGGGGCACACTTACACTTAGGATGTGCTGCACGTCTGGCTCGTTCTCTATGTCAAGCCTCTCAAATGGTGGAGAGATACTTACACCAGGGTGAAAGGCAGAAGACAGCGACTCTCTTGAGAGCTGCATCACTCAAGCTCTGCAAATATAACAGACTGAGGAGGCGGTTACGACTAAAGTATGAAATCAGTGAATGAATTTTACAAGCCAAATGATAGACAAAGTGAGTTTTTAGCTCATTAGCCACATAAAAAAGATGGGTAAGCCCAGAAAAGCACAGAGAAATATGATATCAAGAGGGAAGGGTTAACAGCGTGCAAGCTAATTCGCTCACCAGACACAGTGTAGGATTAACACTGTGGAGTCTGTCTGTGCATATGTGTGTGTGTGTGACAGAGAAGGAGGGTAACAGGTGTTAATCAGAGAGGGAGTCCCTGCTGCAGAGCAGAGGGTGAAGCTGCGATGGGGGGGAACCAGAGGAAAAAGCAATTACATCACCTTTCCTACAATAACATGGCACGCTGTCAGTGTTTATATATATGTGTATGTGTGTGTCGGAGCAGTGTGTAAAATGCTTTTTGCAGGGCATGAGAGGAAAAGCTGCCAAAGGTGAGATTTTATAATGATGACAAACACAGACGTACTGTGCAAATGGCACCTGAAAGAGCGCTCTGTCTATAACCATCTATTAAATTAAGGTTCCCATTCATTTTGTCTTCCATTAGTTGTTCCATTTTGTTCCATGGCAACCGTAATTGGCCCATGCAGTGCTATCTCTGCTCCGTGTTCTCTGATTAGTGGATCTCCGTGCTGGTGTCTTTCTCTCCTTATCAGATAAAAAGAGCTTTAACCCACTGTCTCCCTGTCACCACACTTCCTGTCCTCACCAGTAAGACTTCCGTCATGTGTGTCGGCCTCCTTTCCTCACCAACTTTTACCCGTCGCCTCCGCCTCTCTACCTCCCCTCTCTGCCTCCCTTCCTCTCCATGACCTGCTGAACCAGCACACACCCGTCTGTCTGTCAAAAGGACTGAACAGGTGTCTCTGCTTCTCCCCCCCTCCCCTCTGCAGCATTAGCCACACATATACATGCATACACACACGTATGTATACATGTGTAGACATCATGCACGCACTGGCAAACACTGCTTGTTTTTGAGGTAAAACTTGACTGGTTTTGCTGGAACCACACTGTATAGTGTATGCTGACGGTCACTAACTTACTGACCTGTGACTCTCTGTGCTGTGTTTCATACACACACACTCACACACTTGCACACTTGCACATACACAGAACAGTAAATCACTTTAGGGGGGGGGTGACCTAAAGGTGTCTTGACAGGAGCATATGAGCCTGCAGCCGTGCACGACTTGAAGAGAGTCCAAAACACTCTTCTTCTAGCTGCTTTATAATAAACTGTCCCCCCTTTCTTAAAGAAATCCTGCTTACACTTTTCTATCATCACATCATGCGACAGTCCAGCTCCTAACATTAAATCGACTGCTCTATCCTCTTCTATGTTAAAGTCAAGTGCCACAAACACAGAAGTACTTATTGTCCTGTAATCTGTTCCTCACTCTTTCAGTCTGCAGATGTCAAGGGGGTAAATTGCTCCAAGCAAAAAGAGAGGGGTGGGGGGGTTGGTGGGGGTGAGGTCACTGCAGGGGAGGGGTGAAGTTTGACAGTCGCTCACAGTTGGCACTGATGATCCAGGATGCTTTGGGGCAGACGGGGGGGAGAGGGGCAGAGAGAGCGAGGCAGAGGTAGAGACGGTGAACTTCTATCGGAAGGAGGACGAAGGAACCGCAGATCCTTTCCCTCCTTGCGTTTCACCTTCAGGAAAAAAACCCAAAAAACTAAGGATATGAAAAGAACATGAAAGAAAGAAATCGTCATTAAACGCACTACGAAGTTCTCTCTTTCCCTCTCTTCCTCCATCTCGCACCTCTCTCAATTTAATCTTAAATCCACTCCAATTTCCCCCGAGGGACTCAATTCTCTCTTTTCCTGTAAGTATTCTCTTTCATTCTCTTGCTTTTATTCTCTGTGACTCAGCACCCTGCTGTGAAACAATGCCTGTGCCAGACGTGAAATCTCAATCAATTGCTTGTTATTTGATTGCATTAATGAACGAGAGGCCTTCTTTTGGACTCTTTAGGCTGTAAATAAGTGAAGTGTGTGCATTTATCGGATTGGGAATAGGAAGAGCTCTGCGGTGATTTAGTATGCATAACCTCAGCTATTCCAGAGTGTGTGTGTGTGTGTGTGTGGTTTTGTTTGTGTGTGTGTTTGTAGAGTCCCTTCAAACAGGCTTCCTTTGGGTGTTTTGTGGCTGGCCAGTTCAAATCAATATTGTTAATAGGTTGTGTGTGTATGTGCACTAATGCAGCTCATGTAGATTCCCAGCTCTCTCTCTATTTCAGAGTCAGCTCATCTTCCTTTTAGTGGAAGGCACATTTTTGGCCTGCCGTCCCCGGCGCCATGCTGTAGGTGTTGCGAGTTCGTGTTTGTCCGTCGCAATCAGTGTCCTCCAGCCCTGACGTCCAAGTATCTGCTGGGGTTTCTGTCTCCCTCACTCACGTGAACTCGACTTTTTCTCCTAGTCTTCCTCGTCTGGCTCCTTGCCCTGTCTCTCTCTAAAAGCCTCCCATCTGTTTAATTCTCTGTGTCGTTAGTTCTGTCTCTGTGGGTGGGCCTTGTGACTCTCTGTGTGATTGACAGGCTGTCTATAGGGAGGCCTGCTGTTGCCAGAGCGGCTAACCATAAAGTTCAGTCTGCCTGTAGGTCTGAGAAGCTTTTCGTCTCTATTTCCTCCTCAATGTATCTTCGCTATGCTTTGTGTGCCTCTATCAATATTGGTTTGTGTCTATCAGTGGATTAACAAGCATCTGTCTGCCTCTCTCCTCTGCTTCCTCCACTCTTCTGCATTCCCAACAGTGAGAGACAGAAGGAGAGGAGTCCATTCCTCCTGGTAGGGTGACGCCAGGAATTTCCTCTTTCTCTCTGCTCCACTTCCTCTCTCGTGCCCCCATCGTCTCCCCCCCCCCCCTTCCACCATGACACTGCTGGCCTCCGAGAGGTCGCTTCTCATCCGGAACAAGTTCCGCTCAGGTGAGGATTTGAGCTCATGCCAATTAAAGGAGAGAAGGACTCGTTTTCCCACAACAATGGCTTTTCATCTCAGGCGCACATGCATGATCATCAATATTTTGAGTTGAAATGTCTGCGAAGATTATTGGCAAGTCAGTCACACTGTTGATCATGTGATCAATCCAGTGAAGGTTATTGATCATGGCGAATGGATTTAGTGATCGCTCCCTACAGACAGACATATGGAGATGTCTTGAACAGAAGTAAATCCGCTGACCCCGAGGATAAAGATCTCTGAACGTTACTGTCTGACACTTCAATCAGGAAACGGGCTGGTTTGTTGTGCTTATGGAAGAAAAACTGACTGTGGGTCTTTACCAGAAAAGTCCTCATTATTTGAAGGTTCTGCAAACCAGATTTAAAATCTATGTCTTATTAATAATTCAAACAATCAGACCTCACCTATAACCCCCCCCCCCCCCCCCCCCCGAGTTACAATTATTATTATAATTATTATTATGTTAAAAATGTAACAGTGAAAAGCTCAGCTAAGCTGCTTCACCTTGATGGTGAGTGTGGTTTGATCAGATCTGAATGACAACTGTAAAGCAGCAAAAGCAAACGACCCCACAATTATCCTCAGATGTTGGTTCTAATATTGCTAAAGTAGGAAGAGGTGTACCAAACCTTTTGTCTGACTCTCGTCCACATCAAATCAGCCATTAAGGGTTTGCACAAAAGCAGAAATCCCAAACATAAAATAGGCACAAATGGCGCGAGTTTAAAGGAGAATGATGTCTTCATGCATTCCTACCAAAATGTAAATATCATTGTCAGTGATAGGTGTGATAATAACCTAACAGTGAACCGTTCAGGAGGCAGCCAGCAGTCTGTGACAAACAGCATTAGGCAACCCTTCCCAAGCTACACGATGCTAGTTTCCCCAACAAGTTGCAGCGGCTGCTGCTGAGTTCCCACGCAGCTGTCGTAAACGGCTGGCAAAATAGAACGGCGAGAAAATGACACAGACAGTCCCCTAGGTGTGCAAACACCTGCTGGAAAACGCGATTCTATAAGCAGCTGCTCTGTCAGAAAGCGTATATGCACATAGCTGAGCTGGAGGAATATATTTTATCTACCACTATATCCAACTTGTTGATCCCTTTGTCAGCTAGCATTATGATTGCACTTAATTCGAACTTGGACGTGCACGTATTAGATGATGACATCCAACTGAATAGAATAACAGCGATTATTTATAGCTTGTAGCCACTTGAAACAAAGCATCTGATAACTCTTTGTCTTTGTTTTTCACAGCTTTAAAGCTGTCGGCTCTTCATCTGGAGCGTCCCTGCAGAAATTTTTAAAGATTTTAAGACAATTACTGACTTTTTGGTGCAAAAAGGGAAAATGTATTATATTATATTTATTTGGCCCTTCAGGAACAGTTAAACTACCTTAACACTGCTTCCCTATCCTGTTTTAAACCCAGGGGACTGATACATAAGGCTGCTTTAAATACAGATCTTGAAACCTTTTAAATTTTAGAGTTAGAAAGGCAGGAAAGAGCAGGAAGAGTATAGTTAGCAGCACATATGAGAGTGATGTGAGGGGGAGGGCATGCATGAGAGGCTTGTGGAGAGAACGGGACAGCTGAAGGGGGGGATGGGACCAACAGAAATAGACATACTGAGAGATAAATAGTTATTGCCCTCCACCCCCCCCTCGAGCAGTCCTCTCCTACCCTCCCCTTGTCAGGTCTCTCAGGTCTCAATGCTTGCTGAAATGTATCATGCGAGGTGGGGGGTGGGGACTTTGTGTCACGGGCACAGCCCTTCCGTGCTTCACCTGTTTGTGTGTGTATGTTAATATGTGCGTGCCAGCATTCAAGGAGATATATAATCTACAAGCACTGCAAAGTCATGGGGTAACATGAGTTTGAAGGCCATATCATTTAACAGTGAGCGTGCTGTCTAGCATTGCTTAACTCCGAGCTTCCTACGTCAGTCTGATTTCTTATTCTTATTCCAATTTTGCCTTCAATGAAATGAAACTAATGTACTGTTCCATCAGTGTAATACTTAATCATTTTCTTGGTAACACAGCTCAATCTTGTCTTTCAGTCCTGCAGCTGAGGATTCAGAACCGAAGGCTGAGTGAAATCAATGCAGACTCAGGTTAGTCTACGTGTATCATTAACATTGTGATTGATCCATTACACTATGACTGCAGGGTGCATTTCATATTAATGATCTTCAAGTCACTTCTTTTCAGTGGAAGGCGATTGCTCATTGATTTGCCCAGTTTTTTAAATTTTTTTCTTTTTAGATTTTACTATACTGACCTTTTCGTTTTTTGTAACAGCAAAATGGTTGGATTAATGCTGAATTTATTTATTTATATATTAAAAAAAACTTTTTTTGTACATGAATCTACAAAACTCAATAAGGCTCTAGGTTTGATCTGCAGTAATCAGAAATCTAGAAACGTGAATAAGTAAATAAGTAAACAAGTAAACATTGACTTCACATAGGATATGAAACCCACCCTCTTAGGTTAAAGTCCTCAGTTTAACCGTTTGTTTTACCAGATCTTGGTTTCACAGATTTTCTTTATACTACTCGCCTGATTTGTCTAAAAAACAACAACAAAACAAAATAAATAAATCAACACACACACATATATATATATTTTAGGTATTTCTTAGCCTTTAGACAAACTGGTGACCTGACCTGGCTGTAACCTGCCTTTCACCTCATTATGGTTAGGCTAGGCTCGAGCCCTCCCCTTGGATAAGCAATTAATCAGATGAATGGGTTTGGTTTTCTAAAGCCTGAAAACACAGTTAAAAGGACGTGTGAGCATTTAGTTCCCACTCAGACCTTTTAAATTACAATATATTGAAAGGGTAGTTTTTTGCTACCTTACTTTTAATATTGTTGTATTTTAGATGAATAATCTCAGCATTACCCAAAAAATGGATAAAATAAGAAAAAAAGTATTTTTTATACCATAAACAAAATAAAAATAAAATATACTAGCTACTTTACTAAATACACCTTGCTAGTACTGGGTTGAAATGGTCAGCAACAATACTCAGGTAGTCTGTGGGATTTAAACAATGCTCTGTTGCTATTTAGCTCAAAAGTGGGCCAAGAAAACATCCTCCACACCATTACACGACCACCAGCAGTCTGAACCACTGAGACGTGTCAGGATGGATCCATACTTTCATGTTGTTTATGCCAAATTCTGATCCTATCATCTGAATGTGGCAGCAGAAATTGAGACCCAGAGAACTGCCACTCACAGGATAGTTTCTGCTTTTCAGACCAGTATCTGTAAACTATAGAGATGGTTCTGCAGTAAAATCCCAGCAGATCAGCAGTTTCTGAAAGACTCACACCAGCTCATCACAGACTTCCTCATTCTGATGGTCAGTTTGAACTTACAAAGGAAGCTCATACGCATTTAGTTGCTGCCATGCCATTAGATCATTAAATATTTGCATTAGCATGCAGCTGAGTATGTGTACCTAAAAAGTAGCTGGTGAATGTAGATATTACTCCATATGTAAAAGCACATTTTTATTTTTACTTTAAAAAGTCTATTGCTGTCAGTAGATATGCACTTTATTAGAAAGGGGAAAAGTTCACACGCTGAAGACATGAGGATAAATATATAAAGCTGGAACAATCAACAATCATTATCTGAAGATGTGAGCATAAATAAATTGTGTCATGCACAGAATTCAAAGTGCCGAGTGCAGAAATGTATTAAAAAGCAGACAAAAACAATCCCCATCCGACAGGCAGGCACCTTGCTTCACTTCCCTCCTGGCTGCAGGTTACTCCGTTTTTGATGCCTGCCAACACAAAAGAGTGTCTGAGATGCTTCATGCTGTAACTTGGAAGGATCATTTGAAAGCTGACGCTGCTTTGTTGATGCACCCCATCACCTGAGTTTCTATTCTTCTAGGCTACTGTTCTCTGAAATAGTCTAATATGAGAGTTTGGATTAAGAAAAACAAATTATCTTTTTTTTTAAAACTCTGCTTTTCCACATTTCATCTTTAACTGCATGTCTGTCTGATTGGAACAGGGCTGAAATCCACGTGCCCGCCTCAAAAAGCTGAGAAAGACCAGAGTGAAGCTCTGGTGAGTTGAATACTGTCTCTTTTTATAAAAAATTAATTTCTCACACTTCACACCAAACTGATTTTGAAGCATCCAACACATTTGAACCCTCTAAATATCTTTATGAATCTTGGTTGGTGATTATATTAGTAAGAGTCCAAATGTCAGGTTACTGCTGTGAGTTCATAAGAAATATAATTCATGATTAAGTCTCTTCTCAACTAAAGAAAACTAATTTGCACTAGTTTCAATAGAAAGTCTCCCAAAACCTTGCAATAATCCTGGTGTAATAATATGTCATTAGGCTGCACTGACAATAAAGTTTTATTCAACTTTCCTCTGGGCCTTGGCTGTTGGTTTGACCCTCTGTTTCCTGATGCAGCGTCTAACTGATGACGGTGCCACTCAGAAGTTGCCTCCTGGTGGTCTGAATGCTGAAACTGCACAAGGTGATACCATGCCCACAGTAACGTTGCTGTCTCCTCCTTGCTTTGCTCTGTATGCTCCCAGCGTAGCTCACTGTAACACACTTCCCCTCCTGTCCATTTCTCTCGGTCTGCGTTATATCATATCTGTGCTGTTCTCCGCTCCCCGTCGTACAGTAGTAGTAGTAGTGCAAAGATGTGAAGTGTGTAAATCTCACAAAGGGCTTTGTGTTTCATCAGCTGTCAGCGAGACTGAAATGTGACCTTGTAGCACACTTTAACGCTGCTCCACATGCAGCCGGCAGGACATATCAGGGATTGACAGCACGTGATAAACCTGTCAATCCAGGAATCAGAGTCATCATTTTCGGCTATTACTGAGATCTCCCTCTCTCATCATGCCACTCACCTCCTTCTCCTCTAATCTGCCTTTTAATTTTAAAACACTATGATTATAGCATCTGGCTTTTCAAAATGTATAATTTCCTTAATAGTCCTTCTGTGACATTTTAAAAATGTGTGATTGCGTGCGTGTGTGTGTTGCCTTCATTTCCAAGGGAATACATTTCCCCATGGGCAGGCGTGTTTACTTGTTTTTGATGCCTCTGCTGCTTTGAATCGGGACTGATCGCCTGTGGCAAAGCTGTTGCGCACGCTCACGTTGCATATGTTCTGAAATCCTGTTGCTTCTCTTTCTCCTATCTTGCCTCTTTCCACTGATCTCCCATCTGTCCCGTTCTCCTCATTTATCTGCACCATCCCTCCCACTTTCTCCCACCCGTAGAGCGGACTGCGTGTGGGGCCCACAGGCAGAAGAAAGCTCGCCAGGCGCAGGACCTCACTGAGAGGATCCAGCGCCCGCCTGGACCTGTGGAGCAGCAGCTCGAACGCACGCCGCCTCCGGAGAACGGTGAGTCAACGCGCATCTGCATGAACCACCACACACTTCCCCCCCCCCAGCCTTGTCTTTTGACCTTACTTCCATTTGCTTTTCATTTCCTCAGGTCCTGCCTCCTTCCCTCTGACTGCTGATGTCTTCGAAGATGACATCTCCTCCTCATCCTCACCCACGGAGCAGCACAGCACTCACCAATCACCAGCTTTTTCTTCATTGCCGAGGCTCTCAGGTGACCAATTACTGAGCGACTGCTCGGCTCTGGTCCCGACCCTTAACCACGGTCCCTGTCATGCTCAGGTGAAGGAATGGCACTAAGTATATAGTTTTAATAAAAACACACATATTTTGGAAAAAATGTCTAATATGAGCTCTCAGTTATAACCACGGACAAACATATTAAAGCATATATTCAGTAGCTGTTGAGTTTATAAATAGCTTCATATGTCAGCTCTAATAATCTGATACTCTGCCTTCAGTCTGGTTTGGCAGTGCTCCCGGGAACCGAGGGCATCAGACAACCTATGAGCGTAAAGCTGAGTGACTCAAACTCCATGGCAACGACTGGGAGGCCGACTGGGATGTATCTGACCTCTCAGACCACACCCCTGCTGCCAAAGGTAAGCTGGGGTTAATGCATGCTCCTCCACATACAAACCCCGCTGCTTTAAGCTACATGAAAACAAAAGAAGAAAAGCCGTGCACATCTTGGCGCTGAAAAAGGACGGTTTGTGGAAAAGTCACATTTCTGAACTTCCGAGTTGCTGTCTTAAATTCTTAAACTATCACAAGCCACAAAACTAAATGCATGACATAGCATGAGAAAAAAGCTCATTTTAAAAATACTCTAAACCTTATGCAATTCATGCATCTCCAACAGTTTGTACTCCATAAAGGACACATGCTGAGCAGCTGTCATGGACGCTTTCCTTTTTTCTTCTATGTTCTGTTTTCGGTTGCTCTCATTCACAGCAGATCATCTGTTTCCATTTCTTCCAATCTTCTGCATCTTTGTCTGCATCTCCTTCTGTCACGCCAACCACCTGCGTGTCCTCTCTCATCCATAAACCTCTCTGCCTCCGCCTTTCTCCTACTAACCCAGCTCCTCCAGCTTTCCCAATATTCCTCCGACGGTGTACCCAGTATCTCCCCTCTGAAAGTGTCCAGACCAACTTAATCTCACCTCTCTTGCTTTGTCCTTGAACCATTCAAACTAAGCTGTCCCTCTGATGTACTCACTTTTTAAAATCCTGTCCATCTTTGTCACTCCAAATGCAAATCTCAGCACTTTTAATTCACGCGCCTCTGGCTACGCCTCACATGTAACAGCTGGTCTCACGAGCATCTTGTAAACTTTCACCCTTGCTGGTACACTTCTAGCTGTCATATATACCACAGATCTTTACTGTATGTGGGAATGGATGTAATAAAACATCCACAGAGAGGGGGAGACATAAACTGCATCATTGTTAAAACATTAACCCTTCTCTACGCTTTGACCCTAAAAGTCTAAATCATGGACTTTGACCTCAGACCAATTTCATAATTGAATAACCTGGATCATGTCGCTAATATTGCTACTTTTCATGTAATACTCTCTGGTTATATTGTTTCTCTTTTGTGTTCTTTAGTTTTTACCACTTTCAAAATTTCTAACAATGATACATAAGTGTAAAAAACACTTACCTTCTGCATGCTCTGAAAAGATAAGTGTAAAAATGTGCATTTTGCTACATAGAGCTAACAAAAATCCTACGTGGGTGCTATTTGGTGAGTTGATTATTTTCTGTGTATGTAAAATTTTCATCCAGGAAACAGTGTTTACGTCTTACGCCTGTGTGTATGTGCTTGCTGTAGTTGTACTCACAGCAGGTGTACAACGTGAGAGATAAAAGACAAATGTAGAGGTCTTTCACCTAACAGGATGGTCACTCCTGTGAAACAATGCTCTGCTGTAAACTGCTCTGCATTCATTAATGTCAATTTGCACTTCTGGAGGACCTCAGTGTTTGCCCCAGAGGTTAACGCATTCACACATGAGCAGCTTGGTTATATGTCGGAGCCTGCGCATGCTGTCATCTGGGGGATTTGTGAGGCATTTATGCATTTCATGTAGCTTTTCTTAACTGCTATCTCTGTTTTATTATTGGAAAGCACTTTGGTTAACTTTGTTGTTTTTAAAAGTGCTATATAAATAAAGTTGGATTGGATTGTAGCGTGCAGCTAATGATGTCATATGTCAAATGACTCATTTGTTTTTTTTTTTTTTTACTCTTATATGGTTTAAAGTGTTCTTGAAATAACTCACAAGTTTTCTAAATGCGTCTTTATAGACAGCTCGGCCTCCCAACAACCCCTGCACCTCAACTCTGCCTCACTCCCTTAACTTCACCCATCTCCCCCGTCCACGGAAACCGCGGGACACCAAGCCCAAAATGAGGAAACTCAAATATCATCAGTACATTCCTCCAGACCAGAGAGGAGGGGCTGGGACCGGAGGTACCAATATAATTGGTTTACTTAAACAGCAACACTCATTCATCAGATCAAGGTTTGCTCAGGTGATAAAGTGATTGAGTTTAGCCAGAATATTTACGTATTTTCAGGGGTGGGAGCCAAACAGAAGAGCCCTAACCCTACCCAGTCTTTAGACCCAGCCTATTCTGATCTTCTGAAACAGCAGCAGGTCTTCCTTCAGCTTCAAATCCTCCAGAACCAGCAGCAGCAGCAGCAGCAACAACCACAAGAACAGATCACTGTTGTACCCAGGTACACAAACAGATTAGTGGGTGACACAGTGTTGGGTATTTTATTATGATCCTACTTAGCTGATCTTTACTTGAGTTCATGCTCCTGTCGTTCTTTTAGTGGGGAATCTGGTGATCTGAAGTCTTCGGGAGCCATACCACAGAATCCCCAACCTGTTCCTGCTACAACCAATCACACCCCTACGGACACAAACCCTCCATCAAAGCCTGAGCTTCTCCCTGCTAATCTGGTTGATTTAACAGTAAGAAAATCATGTTTATCAGAGAACAGAGACGCTAAAATGGCTTAAAATGTTTGAGAAATGATCCACAATTAAAGGAAACCAAGTACCTACACTAGTATCTTTCCAATAGTCCAATAATTGCCTCCATTTCTTCTTCCTCAGGTGTCAGAGTTACGGCAGCAGCTGCGTAAGCGCGGCCTTCCTGTCTCCGGCACAAAGCCTGCCCTATTGCAGCGACTTCGTCCTTTCCAGCTTCCCAGTGCTTGCCTCACCCTGGCTCCCCTCTGTCAGCTGGGTACCAGCCCGGAGCCACTCACCCCCTGCCCCTCATTGCCATCCAGCCAGAGCCCTGGCTCCAGCTCCAGCTCTGGGCTAGACTCGCCCAGCAGCAGCCCGAACCAGCAGCTTTACATCCAGGATAGGGCAATTCCTAATGGGATTCTCAGCAGCGCTCCAAATAGAGTTCCAAATGGAATTCTAAACACTGTCCCAAACGGTTTCACAAATGCTGCATCAGTCAGTTTGGCGGGGGAACCGTGCAGTCTCACCAACACGGTCTTCTTAGCTCCTGCCAGCACTGCCTCGGGAACTCCAAGTCCCAGTCTTCCCATGTCATCCTCCTCACCCCTACAGTGTGGGACTCCCTGGAGAACTGAGAAGGAGCAGCAGCGGCAGCAGCAACAGCAGCAGGAGCTGAGTGTGGAGCTGGAGATGAGGGAGAGAATGAGGAGCAGGCCAAGAGACCGCTCCACATGTTCCGGCAATGAGGTGAGGACAGACAGACTCAGATTTCTGGTGTGACAGATGTTGATACGAGAAATGATCATTTAATGATGTGACTGCTTTATAAAAATCTTTTTCCACTAGTCTTGTGGAGGATCCCTCCATCCGTTCCTGCAACAGGACCTGGGATGCTCTAGAGGGAAGCAAGAAACAGATGCACACGCAGAGGTGTTGTTTACACGGGTAAACATACAAAACAGAGCACACATGTCCTGGATAAATGGGTATAAATTATTCTGCACAGTGGCACACTAAACAGCCTTCCATCTAGGAGCATTTCTCAAACATGCAAACATGCGCATACGCCACCTGTCAAACAATTTATCTCTTCTTTCTAATCAGGTGTTTTGCTGCCAGCCCTGTGATGCAATTGGCAATGACTTTGAACTGCCAGTGCAGATTACAGCAAGTCCTATTCAGACCTTACCCTCTGTTCGCAGCTTGGAGGAAGAGCTACAGGAGGCTATCCAGAAAGCACAGGTCAGGAGTCTTTGGATGAACAGGAGATCACAAGGAGTATCTTTTGTTCTGTAAAATGAAGTATTTCTCCTTTTCTTTGGCTAACAGATGGACCCTCGGCAGTCCATTGATGACATTCTAGATGAGCCTATTGCTTCTGTCGGTCAGTCTCACACAATTAATAAAGAATTCCTTTTCACTAACACTCGGATTGCTTTCATCGTCTAATTCCTTGTACTGGCTCTCTTTCAGACTCCGTCAATGTGTCTGACCATAAATCTCCTGCCCACTCAGCCCGTTCTCCTTCTCCTCTTCAAAATGATCAGTCCCAGGCTTCCCAGCAGCACCACAAGGACGACAACTCCCTGCTTTCACCTCTTTGCTCCTCTCTCTTGTTGGAGCTTCCTCCATCCCCTGCTGTAATAAACCCGAGCCAGGTAGTCCCACTTCCTCCTCCACCGCCCATCTGTACCTCCCCATTGCCATCCACCAGGAGGTCCCAGAAACGGCGGGCTCCAACACCGTTCGACGCTGCTGACTGGCTTGAAACGCTGTCGTCTGGCCTCCGCCCTCTGACCCCCCCAGCAGCCCCCTTTGTCGAGCCAGACTTGAGCCTGGATTCAGATCTAAATGTCAATCGAGTGCTGGACCTGATGATAGAGCAGTGGTGAGGACTTGCGAGGGGTGATCGCTCGTTATTTGTCAGTTCAGCTGTAAAAGTCACCAGCTCCACGCAATGTCGAGAGCTGGATTCATTGCAGCGATCGGATCCAGCAGCTTTGACGGGACAATGAGAACACAAACACATGCGCACACTTTCACCCTATGCACACTCGTAGCGTTTTTTAAAAGCACTTGGGCTCAGCCAGAAATGGCAAACAAGCCACACATCTGTGGATTGACACACTCCACAGCACAATGTTTGCAGTGCAAAACAAAAGAAAACCTGGTGGCATATTAATTTAAACATGCTTCCTGGCTGTGCTGGGAGAATGTCATTTCTGACTTATCTCCAAAACCCGTTGTCGGATTGGGTTGAGTATGGCCCCTGGTGTTGACTCAGTCATTGAGTCCTAGCCATTCATAAAGCCCATTCAGAGTGTGTAAAAGCCAGGCAGAGCGCACAGCTTGTGTGTGGCTCCAGACCTTGACCCCGATGCCAGACACACAGTCGGCATGCAGAGGGAGAAAGCTGGCAGAAGCCACACACAGGAAGTGTGAGTACATGCTTGTGTGAAAGTGTGATCTGTGTGTGTGTGTATATGTGCGCTTTCCATATGACTGACTGTGCGAGTGCACACATGGCTGCTCTTGGCTGTATGTGTCCACATACAATGCTTCCAGGTGTATTTATCAGCATCCGAGCCAAAGCACTTGTAGTTATTTGTTTGTTTGCGATTAAGTGTGCCTGCTTGTGTGTGGCATGACAGATCTGTGAGAGGATACACGTGAAGAACACAGAAGAGAGGCCGCGGATTTACAGTAAGTGTCCACTTCCTAAAGCAGACATTTAATTGTGGTCCCTCTGCCAGCGGGCAGTAACTCCAGTGTAGTTATCCTGTGTAATCATCAGAACAACCACATTACCTTGTTTAAGCCGCCATCCTCCAGGAGAGCAATCAGGAAGCCACCCCAAAAATAGTCCCCGTACAAATGCACCAATCAGCCGAGTGAGACTTTCCTCATCACTTTGCAAAAACAGGTGGTCATTTTGTTCCCTGATTAACCCCCAACAGTGTCTGGCCTGCTCCTCGGTGATTATCCTGCTACTAGCAAAAGCCAGATTTAGCACAATTTATAACCCAACACCAAGGCCACACCTGTTCACTTACTGCAAATGAATTCCTCCAATTTATTGCTAAGAATATTAAATGTTTGGTGCATATTTCAATATACAAATGGACCATTAATATTAAGAGAAAATGTATTGTAGCGTTAGCACAAAATACTGTGTTTTAGGGATGAAACATATCACGCGACCAGGTGAGCCTGTCAGTCGGAGCCAATACGCACATTTTCTTACGGGTGACAGTAATCTTAGCTCAAACTTCTACACGATTTACTGGTCGTGCAGTAGTGGGTACATTATTTGTTTGCATAATACACTTTCAGTGAGTTACGTCCATTCTCAACCCCACTTACCATAATGATATTAATGAAAAAAAAATCTGACAGAGGTTATCTGCCATTAACCTCTGCTGTACCAGATGAATGTAATTCAGATACACGATCCCATCTACATAAATTTATTCTAGGCCCTTAATTGGCTGCATGTCCCATCAATCACTTTGGAGAGCTCTGATTGTCTAATTCCTGTCTAGAGCATTTTGATTATTTGATAAATGACGCAGAGTTCTTCTTTTATGTTATCATTATATCTAAAAAACGCATTTGTTCCCTTCAATGAAAGTGAAGCAGTGAGTGCAATTTGATTCATGTAGAGGGCACAGAAACTCGAAGTCTAACTTCATACTACTGTACGTTCTTGTCTTGTTGTTTCTATGTAGGCAATGTGTTGTTGTGGCTTGTCTTCCTCTTATTGTAGTGATAAAGCCAGCCACAGTGAGTTATTGGGATAAGATAATCTGTGCATTGGCAAACCTTCAGCTCAGTGCAACAGCTTTATGCTGAAGCAGTTCTTGTACAGCTTTCAGCAAAGAGACTATGAAAATGCAGCTAAATGTGGATGGATGGCTATGATAATCATAGCGATCAATAAGCATTGCCTGCTGCAAAGAAAAAAAAGAAAAAAGAAACGAAAAAATAGATTGGCAGGAGAGTAAGATGCTACCTCCTGTGACTTCCTCCGCTTTAGGGCTGACAACAGTCTTTTCCCTGTTTCTTATTTACTTCCGATCGTTGGTGCAGACTTTCCTGAAACACCCCAGAGACTGTTGACTAATTTAATTAAGCCAAAGTTTAATAATTCTGTTTTAAACTGAGTTAAAAACGTTGACTGAAAGCACTGGAGTGTTTCAGGTAACTGTGGTTTAGTTGCTGCTATAAATACCTTATTCTGAAAATGTGAGACAAAACAAAATGTTTTTGCTTGTACGTCTATTTGTAACTTATTTGTGCAAATGTTTCTCTCCACAATGTATTTAAAAGCATTACAAAAATTAAAGTCTTAATAGATTTACTATGTGCCTCCTCTTTCTTTCATCCCTGGGCAGGAAGTTAAGTGATGTAGCACACTGAGAGAATTAACAAATGGATGAAGAAAGAACTACTGATCACTGTCCCAAATTACGTCTTATCAAATATTGATGACCACAAAGTAAATTAAATATTCATTTGTGCCAATATGCATCTTAAATATCCATGAAACCTCACTAACACCCACATAGTTCCATAGTTAATCTTCAAAATGGCACAGTATTATAATCCTGAAGAACAATAATATGCTTTCAAATGAAAAGCTGCAGAAGTGATAACGTATGATCTCCGATTACTGATCAGCACGACAGCGATATTATATCGAAAGTATTAAAATGAGGATCAGTCTCTTCATTCATAGACAGACAGGAATACAACACACAATTTCTTTGGCCCAGCTCTTTAAAGCTGCATATGTTGATAAGTTTAACCCTACCGCAGACATGCCACAAAGAGAAGAAAGAAGACGAGACAATCTACTCTCTGTTTGACTTATCCACCCAGGGGTGAGAGTGTGTTTTCACAGGGGTAATACTCCAAAGCTGTGACCAGGGTGTAATGAGGGATTCGCTGTAATGGCCCCTCTAGCCGTTCCACATCACTTCCTCCTCGTTCCTCCCTTGCAATAACTGCTTCCTGCATGATTTCATGGAAATTAAAGGGAGAAAGGTGTGTTTCATATGTAAAGCAGGTAGCTCTTGCCGAGACGTGTGGATTCTCTCGCTCCCACCATCTCTCCCTCTCACTTCCTTACCCCCTTATTTCTCGTCTCCTGGGTCGGGGCTGGGTAGGCTTTGATCACTGGCAGAGGGTCGCTATGGTTTGATTTCTGTTGTGCTCCTCTGAGAGTTTTGCTCTGCTATTATAAACCATGTGAGAGAAGACAGGGGGCAGCTACTTTAGCCTGTGTATCACTGAGCGAATCATAATCATGCATACAATATAAGGCAGAACGAGGGCATGCTACCAGATAAAGCAATACATGAGATGTAAAATCAATCAAATCTTTTTACTGAGTGAGCTGTGTGGTTACAAGAGACTTATTAAAGCTGTGCAACAACATAAAGTCCTTCTTCCAATCCCTGGCATCATGTAGATGCCATAAACAAATCCCCTTAACCTACAGTAACTGCCACAAGGTAGCAGAAATAAAATAACACTGATATGTTATCACCTTTATAGGCTATCTAAACTTTCCAATTTATACATCCAATAAATTTCTGGTGAATGTAAGCCTAATATTTACATGCATATTAGCTGATAAAGGATGCACAGTGCTCTGTACAATGGTCACAGCGTATGTTTGCAGCAGGTAGTGTGCATGGTATATACCTCAATAAAAACCACTACATGAACTCAAGTAATTTTAGAACGTCTCAGAAGGTTACTGGGTTTAAATCTGATGGCTGGTCAGGATGTATTTGGACTTTACATGATCTCTCAGGGTTCTCCAAATAGATGCATGTAGGGGTTCTCCAAATAGATGCATGTAGGGAAACTGGTGATTGTAAACTGGACGTAGGTATGAGTGTGCCTGTCTCTCTGTGACCCCACCCTGTTCTCACCATGACCCTGAACTGGTTGAGAAAATGGATTAGATGTCTGACACAACCAAAAGCACGACAGCAAGATCTCGCATTAGATCAGCGCACGCAACAGACGGGATGCATATTTTATTGGTGCAGTCCTTTCAACAAATTAAAGACATGGTACAACAGTATGATTACATTAAATCTCTAAACATTGTGGCTTTGAAACACATGATTTACAACAATTAAAACAGGCTGACCCAACTAAAGGAACAGAAACAGATTCCTGGTTTTAGGCTTTGATGTACAGCTTCATCTAAGCCGCCTGGTGTAAAGCATGTTTTCTTTTTCTCTCTCAGACTGCTTCTACAAGTGCATGAACAAAAATAAAAACATCTGAATGTATAATTTCCTCATGGGATGAAAAAAAAAAACACGGGAATTTGGTGAAACCACTACAGAAATCTTGTTTTCTGTTGCAAAAACCAGTGAATTATTACTGCTGCTCTGCCCTGAGGAGGAAATATTTGAAAAATTCAGATGTTGTGCTCTTGTGCTGTTCTCTCTGTCATTAGAAGGTACACATAATGGTTGAGGGAGGGGATGACCAGATATCACTATCTTGCCACATAATTACAATATTTGTCTAAATTGCAATTGTATAATTAGTATTATTCATAAAAGAGGAAGGACCGAGAGAAGATGTGGGTCGATTCGTGACGATAAACTGCCTCTACGAACAGGCTGCTGTTGAGGAATGATTGTTCTTCTTGTGTTCAGAATAACTAATTTCCTTGTAGTTCTCTGTTGAACTGTATCTAACTGGTTCATTTACACCTCCTCATGAAATTTGTTATCTCACAGTACAGCCGACCAATATGGAACATGCCCTTCAGCATTGCTAATCATAAAATTACGGCTGTGGGAATTTTACATTCACACTGCTGCCTGACTGCTAATGCATACGACCGTGTTTCTGTGCTAAAATACTGCTAAAGGGACATGCATATGATATTTCAAAAGACATGGCAGGATGCGGCGTTATCCTCTGAAGGAAGGATGCCCCGAAACTGTTTAAAGTAGCCTGCATCTGTGTCTGTAACCAGGGGCTTCTGCAGCTTTCCAGCACTACCACACATCAAACTGCAGGGCTGGTTAAGCCGAGCAGAGCTACCGCTCGTCTTTGTTTAAAACTGTGTGAGATGGGGAAGGCTAATTGGACTAATTAGCACCAAAACAAGGCTTGACGGAACAGTCTTTCTGTACCACAGATGTTGTGCCTCTTTTTAGTTTAAAAAAAGATGCAGGAAGAAAAGAGGCTCACTTTCAAGGCTAAGCCGGTGTGCCATTTTTAAGCCCTGTGCCGTTACAACAACGCTGGGAAGGCAGTTTTTGATGTACCGATGCTTAAAACTGACCCTTGCCACGATAGCGGGAGCCTTGGGAACTCCAGCCGAGTTTCTTGACAGACCGGGTTGAGCCTCTCTAACCCCTGTGGAATGCAAGCTTTGCCAAATTTACACCTTTCTTGTGTGAACTGTCTGGTTTTACGGTTACCCTAAAAATGTTTGAAGTTCCCAACTGCAGTCCCAACACCCCGAGGCTTCATGAAGACTCAGAAAACTGCAGCGCTCTGCCTCAACATAGAGACAAAAACAGTGAAGTCTTGCAACACCTTGAATTCCATAAACAGTCAGTGTGTTTTGCAGAACTGTGCTCAGGATCAGATGAAGAACATGAGAAACATCTGAAGACTTTGTGCCTCATTTGCATCATTCGACACTGCAGAGTTTCACATTATCCTCATGAAGTGACTCCACGGTGCAGCTTATGTCGTCTTTACCAACACAAAAGTAACCCAGAGGCTTTTTTTTTTTTTTTTTGCCTGTCCCATTTGGCTCTTTTGCCATCAGAATTATTGTCTAAAGGCGAAGAAAGATGCCCAACGGATTTACTTTACCAGAGGCTTTTTTGCTAAATCTCCCTATCTTGAAAGTCTTACGAGATTGCTGGAAGGTTTATGGGATAGTCTATTTTTAATTATAGTAGTTTGTACTAGTATTAAGACTTAGAAGCTTTTGTAGATTTAAATATGTTCATCTGTTTAAAAAAAAGAAAATGAAAAAAGAGGCTCATTTCAGTGTTTACAGGGTCATAAAATACTACATTTACAGAATAACCAGTTCAATCTGATAAAAATGCATAAAAAGTTTGCTCCAAAATAAGCTTTTCAAAAGCTTCTTCTCCTTGAAAGTCCAACCAAATTGCTTTTGCAGAGTTCTCCCAGAGATTTCAAGGTTTTAAAAGTCTTTGAGTGCCACAACTTTCTTGTATAATGTGCAGTATCTGGTATAACAACCTACAGTAGGAGTACTTTGTTAAATAGAGTTTAATGCATCAGTTTACAGGTTTAACACAACATGTCAATATCTGTGCCTTTTTATTTCACCAAAATATCTTTATCTTTGTGCCACTGATTCAACAATATGGGAAACATTTACCAGATTTTGGTCCACACTGACATTACACCATCACACAGTTGCTGCAGAATTCCCTCACACTGGGTGTTTAGTTCTTAACAGATGTTATTTTAATGATTCACTATATTAGGGACAAGTCATTCCAAAGTAAGGCCTTCTGTAAAGCAGCAATGCAGTGCTAAATTCACTAATCACACTACAGTAACTAATCTAACTCTCCAATCATTTGCACTGTGCGGGAGAACAATAAATAAAGGCAAAAAATTAAATAATCAAACTTGCTCTTTTTCTGTGCTTGTTGAAAAAATACGAATATTATGCCTGCTTGCTGTTTTCCTGCACCAAAGGACGAGAAGGTGACGGTAAAGGGCAAACTGCACCTTACCCACATACAACTGCTGCTAACACATCGGCTCTCTGCAATCAACCGCAAAGATAACGTGCTAACACAAGGCTAGCAGCTAGCAAACCTGAACCCAGTGTAAATGAGTTTGAATATTGACCACAGCCGAGGCAAGCATCCAGAACTTGAGCTTCAACAGGTAAGAAAGAAAAAGCACTGAGGCGTGGGAGCGTTGTGGCCTCCATTTCTACCTGTTTGTCCAGCAGAATCATCGCTGTGACCTTTTTTTGTGCAGTGTTTATTAGGATAGAGATATGCTTACACTGTTAGCTGGTTATTATGTAACAAAGCATCTCAGGTCATGTGGCCAAGTAGCACAAGTAGTCTAATATAGTGTAATTAATTACTTTCTCCAGGGAGTAATTAAATGACGTAATTCATTGCGGCAACAATGAGTAATACATCACTTTTCTGAGTAATGATCCCAACACTATTTATAATACGCAGTATTTAGTTAATGGCATGTTTCTTTTGCCTGAAAGCAATGCCTGACTATAGATGGTGTAACATTTGAGGCAGCATTCAAGCACAGTTGGTTAATCAAGTCTTCTTATTTTCTGTGTTTTTGGTTTTTAAAAAGGTCATTAAAGAACTTTTTTTGGATACATAAACTAATTACTGTAGCAAAAACCAAAGCCTGATAGACATTCTCATTTGAAAGCACTCACATGCACCACCTTTTTAAATGCTGTGAAGGTAATTGTTACTTAAAATTACTTACACCGGTCACTTAAACTACAAGTATAACTTTTAACCACCAATTGTTACACCTGTTTTACTGTACCTAAATATTAAATATCATTAGGAACTGAAAATTATATCCTAAATTCTGAAAATCTACACGGTGAATGTGATAAATGGCACACCACCGGTGCAGTAATGCCTTTTAAATCTTGCCAAGAGGCCCACATCTCTTCAGTGAAGACTGAATACCATACTGTATTGTGGTTCTGGGACAGTGTTAAGCTCAGGAGAAGAAAGGCTTCACAGCTCGGCTGTGTTTGTGTCAATGGCCATCTTTAGCATCCAGGTATGAAGCAAGTTCTGTAAAACAAGAAGAAACTACAGGTGATTTTGTTTCCTAAGCAACAGCTAAAGCATGCAAACAGGTTCTGACATTTTAAAAAAATCTTATTTTAGCAGCTTTGACATGAAAAAAAAAATTATTATCTCTGCACAAATTACCTTAGTACTGCATCTCATCACAAGTGATTTCCAGCTTCACTTCAGTGTTAAGGTCCTTCCTGTCAAGTTGCTCTGCATAACAATTATGCTAATTTTAGAAACCTGGTCATGAGTGTCAGTTTTGTCCAAATTAAAATCCAAATTTAA
The DNA here is from genome assembly GCF_057382095.1 of Aulonocara sp. 'chitande type north' Nkhata Bay. Taxonomy (NCBI): domain Eukaryota; kingdom Metazoa; phylum Chordata; class Actinopteri; order Cichliformes; family Cichlidae; genus Aulonocara; species Aulonocara sp. 'chitande type north' Nkhata Bay. The sequence goes on along the minus strand of NC_141354.1, from coordinate 26,711,207 downwards.
TCGTGCACTTTTTTAAAAACCTTCATAATGAAGAGCAAAGAAATATCTGTAAAGTCAGATAAAAAGAAATCACATCAAGGAGCATTCAGAACCAATTTTTCCTTGTCAGTGTGTATGTGACTGAGTTTAACTGTGTGTGATGAGCTAGATCTCAGTGAATCTGAGAAGGTGTGACACTTGCCAAGTAATGCAGTCATTAAAATCTCTTCCAGCTGTTCATGAAAATGTGCACTGACTGGACACTTTATTACAACTTGATAGTCTTGGACCCCGTTTTGCCTTTAGAGCTGCCTTAACTCTTCGTGGCACAGATTCAACAATGAGCTGGAAACATTCCTCCGAGATTTTGGTCCATGTTGACATGATAGGATCATGCATGCTGCAGATTTGTAAGCTGCACATCCATGATTGTGATTTTTCCATTTCACCATACTAAGGGAGGCTGTGGAGTTTGAACAATGTTTAGTTGAATCTGTGTGGATGTTAGCCTCAGTTTCCTGTTCTTAGCTGAAATGAGTGGCATCAAGTTTTTATGTATCTGCATACCTTGGTTGTAATGAGTAGTTATTTGAGTTACTTCCTATCAGCTCACAACAATCTGGAAATTCTCCTGACCTCTGACATCAAGAAGGCATTTTCACCCAGAACTGCTGCTCACTGGATATTTTCTCTTTTTCGGACCATTCTCTGTAACCCTACAGATGGTTGTGTGGGAAAATCCCAGTAGATGAGCAGTTTCTGAAATACTCAGACTACCCCGCCTGACACAAACAATCATGCCCTGTTCGGTTTGAACTTCAGCGAGCTGCTTTGGCCATGCCTAAATGCCAGTCATTGCATAGAGTTGCCATGTGGCTGATTATATATTTGTGTTAACGGTTGAACTAGTATACCTAATAAAGTGGCTGGTGAGTGTGTGTAATAATCCTTCTGCTTTTTGCTTTGTGGGTTTGCAAGAACTCGGCTTTCTGCATTCTATCAGAGGATTAGATCATTTTTTTTGTCCTGTCCGCTCTAATTTATTGTGTTGTCCAGCGTGCTAATGAATGTCTAGCACCATTGGGGGCTGTAACTATTGTTTTGACAGTCTTGACATGTCACATCTGTGTGTAAATTTATAGCACAACCAGGCTTTTCTCAGCCATTTATCCCGTGAAATCAGATCACTTTCAAGGCATCTGTTTTCCCGGAGGAATCATTCCAGTAGTGCAAATATGTATAGATACAGAGTAGCACCACAAAACTGTCTGTGTAAATCAGACGTATAGTTGGGCTACATGACAGGACATAAAGGACACATTGCACCACGGTGTCGAATAATATACAAACCTCTTTTTGCAGGACATGGGGTGAAATTACAAAAGGCAGGACTGACACAAAATGATCCAAACCCTTCTGTGCACTTTGTTAAACTGCCTGCACCTGAACTGTAGATTCATCCTCTTGAGAGTTATTGCCTTGTTGAAGCAAGATTACAGCCAAATCAGATAAAACAAAGCCTGTGCCACGAGCGGCCCTGTGTGTTGAGCGAGTGTGTATTTATCTGTGAGTATTTGTACCTGCAAAGGACACAGCTGAGTTCCAGAGCAGGATGTGTACTACACCTCACCGATTCGTGTTTGAGGCCGAGTGTCAATGACAAGCTCACCTCACACACTCAGCCTCTGTGCAGCTGCAGAGTAACGCAGCCCAACCTTGCCTTATTTGCCAGCATTGTTATAATGAAAAATACATGCCGTGGTGGGGGGTCGTGCATGTTTGTGCGCTCGTTTGAGTGCGAGTGCATGTATGCGTGCGTCTGTTTGAGTGCTGGTAGGTGTGTTATACCTGTGGCCACGCGTCGTCCATGTTAATGAGGATATAAGGGCTCCTGTTCCTCAAGGTTACCCACACCACAGGGATTTCATACCTCCTGCTTCCTCATTCCATATGCTATGAATACATCAGTGGACACCCACAGATTAAATTGATCTAAATACATATGGGTTTCTATTTGTGCGAATAGATACATGTATACCCACATGTGTGTTTGACACACTCTAATTTTATTATATCTATAAAAAAATTTCAGACATTCGGACTCTCGGATGAAGTGGTTAAAGTTTGGTGGTCAAATGTCAAAGGTTATGATCACAGTAAGCTCAAAAAATATTTTTATGGATATACATTTATTAGTGCTGGGGGAATAAATCCATACAGTGTAGTATCGTAATACTTTGCACTGTTACACCCACCGGAAATATTGATATTTTATTAGATATTAGATACAGAGAAAACTTCGTCTCAAATGAAAAAGCGTCCAACACTGGAAACACTTAGCTTGCTAATTAGCAAGCTAATGCTAATTAGCAAGCTAATGGCTCAACAATTAGGACTGCAACATCCTTCCATCTAAAAAAACTAAAATAAAATCATTGACTGCCTGGTGATTGTAATAGATGATTTTACGTTATGCAGCCGATTTCAGCTTGTGGTGACTAAATGGTTGCCCAGAACTTGAGGGTGTTGCACACTCACTGCCACATTTGAGCTCGCCGGGTAGAAAGCTGCAATCACTCTCAGAGAGACGGTTGAAGCTTTGCAATAATTGCTGCTAATTTATAAATGCAGGAGTTTGAATGAGTCTTTGCAATTGGACGAAACATGAGAGGACTCGACCAAACTGGCTGTCTGCTGGTTGTCTGTCAAGAGTGTATATCCCCAAATATGAAACTATTCTTTAGCACCAGGTTACATAGCATGCAGAAACAATTATGTGACAGTGTTGCTATGAAGTGTTCAGTTGCCAACTGGGACTTAGAAAACATCCTGGCATTGCTTCGTCCATTCCACAGTCGCTGCTCTATGGCTGCCTCTTTAAGCCCTGCAGAACGCTTCCAAGGAGAGATTGCCATGCTTGAGCTAATCTCAGAACCCAGAACCAAATCTTTCGCTGTGGCAAGCTACTGGTTGTCTGTCAGGAGAGATTCTGCTCCCTCTACCTTCACATCCGAACTGACCAGGCATGACCTCCTCCCCTTCAACCGAAGACCCATCTAAAGCCAAGAGTCTCTCCTGCCTTTGTCACTGTGTCTCTTCAAAACGCTGTAATCCAAATTGATAGGAGGGATGAGGAAGGCCTTAAATGGATGCCGAAAAAACCTTTTCCAACTTTTGAATTGTTTTTCCACTCAGCTCTCTCAGTTTCTTGTGGACATAACTGGAGCAGAGGGTGCTCAACAAGACAGTTTCCAGTGGTGCTGCTGTCAAAGTTGTATAATGTACAGAGCAGCAGCAAGTGAGTGTGTTACATTGTGCTCTCTGTTTGATTGCCCTCTTTCTACAGGTATGGTAGACTGCAGGTTCAGTTCGGGAACTGTCTGTTTTGGGGATTCGTTTTATTGGTCAAGCACACTTGAGCTGAACAGGCTGTGTCTCGCAGCTCATGTATCTGTGGTGTGTATTTGAAGGGAGTTTTTCCCTCGTGACTGTGACAGTCTGATTAGGAAGTACTGGATACATTTGTTCAGGAGCTGTTCTGCGTTGGTTTATCATGTTAAGAGGATGCGAGCGGGATTGATAGCGGCGAGGTAACCAGTGGACACCAGGTTACTCTCCCGCATATGGAGCTATTTTCTCAGCTTAGGAATTTTGTTGTGTGAAGATTGAACAAGAAATTTGGTCCAAGAATGAGGCTGATGTGTCCATATTGCTGATGCACAAGAAATGCTGGAGCAAAGAAATATTGAGTTTTTAGCTTCCAGCTGCATTCATACAAATGTATCCATCATTCAGTCAGCGGGAGGGGGAGGACTGCATGCAGAGACATTATATGGGAGGCATTATTTCTCACTACTGGATAACAGAGTCTGTTTCACAAAAGCAGATCTTAGGTGGTGAGTAACCGGCCCTACAGAGACATGGATTATGTGAACTGTGGACTTTGACGCATCTCTACCCCCTAGTCTCTTCACATACTAACATGATGCACACGCTGCCCGCTGTCCTTAAACTTTGCAGCATTTATTTTTCTGTCCGTCCCACACGACTCAAGCAGGGCTCACTTTTTCACACCTCTCTCCAATCGCCCGTTCATCAGTGTAAAATACCTCACCCCTGCAGACAGAGACAGATGGAGGGAGCAGCACCAGCCCCCTGCTCAGCTCCAGTGATTTATGCCACAGTAGCAAAGACACACATGCACGCACACACACACCTATGCATCCACACATACTGTATGCATGTGATCATACATCAGCAGATGAGGTCGAATGCATGAATATACACACACACACACACACTCAGAGCTGAATGCATGACGGCACCTGTCTTGTGTTAATGCTAAATGCCACAACTCGAGGGCTTTTTAAAAGGACATGTGCATCTTTGAAGCAGTGGCAACAGAGTCTGACATCATTTGTCCCTTTCTATGACAGTTAAAGAGGAACAGGCTGCAAGCACATTCTTCCTCCTTATTCCTCCTGACTGAGGTGTCAGACCATAAAAAGCTATGTTATACTCGGCGGCAACACTTCACTGCTAGATGGAATATCGGGCTCTCTTTCTATTAAATGCCAAGCGAGCAAACAGAGTGAATTTTTAAGGGCAGATAATGAGCATATAACGCTGCAGCAGAAAAAGAGTGAGAGGAAGCAGTCAGCTGTTTGTGTGTTTGTTTATGCTGTGTTGTGGTCTGGGGCTCGGAGCTGTTATGCTGTTGCAACAAGGACATGGTTGCTGTACATGAGGCAACGATTTGCGAGTAAGGTCATTGCAGTCCTCTTCTCATCACCCCTCCCTCCAACCATGCACACGCACATATGCAGACGCGCACACAGGCACCTTTATATTATAAAGTAGCAGTCGGCAGACAAGTAGAATAGAGGAGATGTGAGCTGATGGTGGAGTGAAGTGAGGTAAAATGGCAAGAAGCGAGGTCGAGCAGTGGTAGAGGGGAAATCGTTTATACTGCAGCCCAGGTAAGGGTGACCTGTTTGTCTCTGTCGACCTCCGCTACTCCCCTGATGTCTCTATAATAGACCCGTGAAGCACGCAAGCACGACAACACAATGCAACCGCCCATAGTAACAGAGGCCCAGAGGCACACTTAAGCGCCGTTCCACCATGATAACTTTGGGGAATTCAGAGAAATTTCAGCTAATGAATTTAAAATCACCATTTGCAAAATACCAAACTCTCTGGGGTTGCTTTGACTGATACAGCATGCATTTCAAAGTAGCTAATGGCATGGCTTTACTGGTTATAATATCAGCCTGTTAGTTGGTTATTTACTTTGTTTGGTTAGTTGGTCGACCACTTTGGTTTGGAAATAACTAAAAATAGATACCATGCTTAGACTACCGTGACATTTGCTGTCTCCAGATGATGTGTGTATTTTTCTCCAACTCAGTGTGACAACAAGCTATTGGCTGGACCAGGCTGAACTTTGACTTTGTTGATTCTGTGACCTTTAATCTGGCACCAACGTGAGGTTGACATTTAGAGTATTTAGTTAAATGTCTTATGCACTAACAACCAAAGACATGCATGTTAGGTTGATTGGTTATTCTAAATTGGTAGTAAGGTGTGGATGTTGGCGTGGTTTGCTGTCTCTCTGTGTTAGTCCTGTGATGGGCTAGTAATGATAAAGTCACACTAAGGAAAATAGTGGTTGGCGACTACTGCACAATGAACATGAATTCTTGTTGCCTTTGAAATGGTTGCTTCAATGACAGGAGCATGACTTGTCTTAACTTCCTGTTAGTTGCCATCTTCAAAGTGTCTTTGGAGTGTCAAAATGGCAACAAAACAGAGTCAGTTTGCAGTTTGCATAGGGTTAAGTTGGGAGTTATACACAATATGTTTGTGATAACTTTTAAAATGCACATCAGTTGCAAATCTGTTACAACACAAATATTAACCAGAAATACGAAAATTCCTCCACAGATGGCGACATAGTTGCTGCAGGATGGTGATTTAACTACAAAATGACATAGACGGTCAACAACCGTGTTTGCATTTAGCAATACAACCCGAAAAGCTTTATGTCCCCCCGTTGCTCTCAGTCCCTAAATCACGACTCACATCATGCAATCTACTTCATTGGTGGTCTTTAAATCCAGGTTAAAAACTCTTTTTTATTCGCTGGCTTTTGACTGAGTGGGTAACTGGCACTGTTGTTTTATTGTTATGTATTTATTGTATTTATTGTTCTTATTCTACTGTTTATAGTTCTACCGTACGGCACTTTGGACAGCCTTGTGTTGTTTTTAAGGTGCTGTATAAATAAATTATGGTACTTTATGGTATGGAATACCATAAACCAGTTTGCAACAAATTGCAATGTTTCCCATTTCACAAAGTGACACGTTGCAGAAAAGTTGCACCCACTGGTGCAGCTGCCTGCGATTGGTCTCAGTTGACAGTAAATTGAAGGAAACCCCCAGACAGCCCCAGATTTTTTTTTGTTGTTGTCGCAAAGAGGTTTCCATTTAACTCTAATATGACTGAGCCATAACCAGGTTCCACTAATAATTTGATGCAGGTTAAGTGGAGTTAGTTTTTGGACTAGATTAGATCAATGGTAATATGTGACTCTTCACCAGATTAACACTTGAACTGGATTAATACTTTTTTATTTATGACCACAAAAGCTGCCAACAGTCCCCTCAGCTGTATTTTGTTTAGAACCTACAAGTAACAGCTAGCATGCTGACAAGCTAAGCAGAAATGGTGAACATGTCAGAACTGTCACATTATTTGCGCTAAACAACAGCATGTCAGCGTGAATACAGTGTAAATACAGCATCACGGAGTTGCTAGTAGAGCTGCACACTCGAAGTCTTGTTTCCCATTAATGGCTGTCCAAACACAGATGTTGCTACATCCTGTCAAAAATATGTCTATTTAGCCAAACAGCAGAATTTTTTTTTTTTGCAAAAAACATCACTGACATGTTTGTCAACCATCAAAGAGCAGAAGCTTTTGCACCATTGTTCAGTGACTGCAAAGAGGGGAATGCACCGTAGAGTAAAAATGCCGACACTCTATGACAAACAAACGCCACAGACTGTTGACTTATAACTATCTAAGAGTATCCAGCAGTGGGTTTTTCCTTAAGGCAGTAGCTATAGATCTAGCTGGAACTTGAAATCAAAGTAAGCCAGGCAGCCAGGTGTTTTTGATTTGTTTCTCTGCCCACTTCCTCCTCCCGTTTCTCATTTTTATCATTGTCCTCTCCACATGATACCCACCCCACACCCCCCCGCAATGAAATCATCTCAGTGAAGATCCATTTTATTACTTTGATTCTGAAATAACACAGAGCGCAGTGGCAAAGTTGAAAATGAGCACAGATGACAAGTAGAAAAAGACAGAGGGTGAGAAGCAAGAAAGGCGAGGAGGAAAGCTTGGCCTGGAGCTATGGAAAGTTGTAATAGATGTTATGTGAGCAGCAGGAGAATAAAAAGCATGTGGGCGTTTATATGGAATTAAGATTTGGGTAGTCATTACCATATTGTCTAAGACTTTGGTGCTTTTTATAAGCCTGCATTAGTTTTTCTCGAATTACATCTACAAATAACACACCCAGGTATACAGTTACACACTTCAAAGAACAATAGGCAATAGGGGGAAGTAATCATAAGAAATATATATCTATATATAAAATGTAGTGTGGCTAAAATACAGTGTGTGAGAGAAGAACTCTGCCAGCCTTTTACAGAGAAATGAAAAAAGTTAGTCCACCCTTTAGCTCCAGACAAAACCAGGCCAAAAGCTTAACCCTGCAGATCCACAACAAAAGAAAGAAGGTCTCTGTTTATCAGCCGGCGAGTTCAGCTAGAAACAGCAAGTAAAGACACTGACCCTACAAAAGTGCCAGCTGCAGTGTTATACTAATCCTGGTGGTAATCGAGACTGAAGTGACAGCTGGCCTGGAAAAATGAAAGGTTTCTTCTACACTGGTGTTCAGGTCGAGTAGCGCCTCACTGTCACCCGGAGCTGTCACCTGAAAACTAATGAGCTGCCGCCACGAATCTGCCCATGTCCCACTTTACTGTCAGTTACGAGCAACATGTCACCCTGATGTGTAAGTCAGACACACAAGACAAAGAACACAAATACAAAAAAGATAAACGCAGTATAATTCAGTATATTGTTGATAGATGTTTGCTTTCACATGCAAATCTTTTTGGAAATGTGCTTGTTTTTGTTTTTTTGGGTGACAGAAACAGATATGGTTCCTCCGGTTTTCCCTCTTTGTGCTCAGCTAAGCCGGTGCTGGTCGTAGTTTCATATTTATTGCAGAAAGTCAACTGTAAATCTCTCAGAAAGAAAAATAAAAGTTTAACAAAACTTTTAAGTGAGGGGACATGAAAGGTTGGATTGGACTGAAATTTATTTACTGCTGTTTTGTGCTTGTTGCTCTTAGTGATAAATTACCTTTGTAAGGTCACCGAGTAGCAAACTGCGTGCTACCTACAATCATAGACTGTATTTAAAAGATGGATGTTTCCACTCTGACATCACTCTTTGATTTGTCAAGCTCTGAACTGTTGACTTTAATGTCACGGCCCTCTCTGTCATGTTTTTTTATACCAGACACAAGAGAGTGGAGGATTTAACTGAGACACAATTCCAGCGATGTGTTCATGTTGCAGCCCTCAAATTATTTAGTGTCTGTTTTACAAAATAGACATTAGTTCATTTTAATAAGACTTCGAAATGAGCAAAAAATGCAGGTTGAAAGCATTACTGTGTTGGCTCTAGTTTCATTTATTTATTTAAACCTGAGTCCTGTGCCAGTCAGTGGGATTTGAGGTTTAGCACGGTAACTTTTCAGTTGTTAGTTTTACTTCCTTTTATAATGTCTTAATTAGTTTCAGCTGTGTCTTGGTTCACCCTCCTTGTGTACTGTGCTCTTCTCTGCATGCAAGGAATTTTTTTTTGTTTTGTTTTTTTAAAGAGCATCCAACGTCTTTGTCTTTCCCAGTAGAGCATTAGTAAGAAAAGTAGATTCTTAACAAGTTTATTCCTGATTCATCTATTTATACCTGTTGACCTTGTGTCGAATTTTTTTTGCCTGAACATGTGTTTACATTTTGATTTGTATATTTTTTTCTTGTTGTCAGACAGTTAAACCCTAATGTAACCTGTCAGATTTTCCTGTGTTAATGACAGAGCTGTGAATACTGATCGGTCTGTTAACATCCAGAGTCAGCTTCTTTGTCAGCTTCCTGGCTTCGGATAGGCTCGACTTCATGAATATAGGAGGTCTCTTCTAGTCTTACTGACTAAAGCGTACACATATTCAAACAGAGCCTTTAATACTTTTCCTTTGACACAAATTAGTCTCCAGCACCTTTTGCTCCTTTCAGTGTGGATTATGTGTTTAACCCCTTCATATTTTTGTATCAAAATCTGTCTTTCTGCTGCCAGCAGACCAGGCCATGCTTGTTATTGGTCAGATGTTGCCAACACGACCACTCTCATGAAAGCACTCATAGCTGGATTGGGAAACCCTGGATTGACTTATTGAGTTGATAACCACCTCTGTGTGACCACTTACCCTGATTGCGGTCGTTAGCGTAAGTAGAGCCAGATAACGAGAAGACTTCCTGCATATGTTTAACTTGCTTTATCGTACAGGCCACTAGATGAACAAGGCGTCCAATATTATGTGATTCAAACAAGTCGTGTTACTACAAAATATGTTTGTAATCAACTGCACAGTGACTCTCGGCAGCAATTTCTGATCGATACTGTCACAGCTAAGGTTTCCTTTGATTTAGATACCGAATTAGTTATTTATATGTAGTTAGAACATATTGATGCTGTAAATGGAAAGCAAACCTGTGTTAGACAACAGTATACAATGCAAATGCTTCATTGTGAGTACAGGTAATTATTTAAGACTTTCATGGTACCTGCTAGGGCTGGGCCATATCATACCGTGCGTATCACGGTAATACCGGTATAATGTTAGGCAATGATAAGAAAATGAAATATCGCGATGGAATATGAGTAAAACGTGCATGCACAGTACCTTTGTTTACATACGCACATGGCGGAAAAAGCATGGCGGCGACGCAGAATGAGAAGGGCGAAAGTGGATCGTTGAATGAAACGGATGAACCAGAATTGGTTTGTAAAAATGCTGCAACTTCAGTGGTGTGGGACTGGTTTAGCTTTCATCCATCTGATACACAACAAAGCACTATTTTTGGTAGAGCATGCTAGCGGGCCGTCGTTATTACCGTGTTTTTCGGAAAATACGGCACACTTAAAATCAATTCTTTGATTTTTCTGAAAAATCGACAGTGCCCCTGTCACGGTCCTGGGTCTTATGACCCAGTGTTTTGAGTTTCAGTTCTTTTGATGTTCATAGTGTATGTTTAAGCTTATCAGGTTTCCTAAGTTTATTTGTTATCATGCCTAAGTGTTTCTAGTTCTTATTATTTCCCCCTCGTGTTCCAACTATGTTAAATCTCCCTTGCCCTTCGTGTGTTTCATGTCTGTTGTCTTATGTTGTTATGTCTGCCTCTCATGTTCCTGTTTAATTTTGGAGAGATCTCGTGTTTTTATATTATGGATTATGTTTTGAGTCCTTTGTGGTACTGTTTCGTGTTTCCCTAGATCTCAGTTATGGTTATCTTAGGTTTTGCTCTTTGGCTTCGTCATATGGCTTCCCTGTGTTCCATGTTATGTCCACTGTGATGGTTTTGTACCATATTTCAGGTTCCTATATTCTGTCTCCCCAGTTGCTGTTAAGTTTGCATGTTTAGAATTCAGTCAGTGTGTTTCCTGTTTTACTTTGAAGGTCCATGTCTCATGTGAGTGTTTCTAGTTTTGCTTCCCTTGCCTCGTCCTGCTTTATTACCCTCAGCTGTTCCTCCATGTGTTCCCACTTCCCCTAATCACCTCCTGTGTATTTAAGTCCTCTGTTTTCAGTGTGTGATTGTCAGGTCGTCTGTTGTCCACGCCATGTTTCCCATGCCATGCTTCCAAGTTTCTTGCCTAGGTTTTTCTTATTGTTTGTTTAGATTTCCCAGTTTAGGTTTGTTAATTTTGCTTCAGTTTGCCTTGCCCTTTGTTTGTACCTTTTTTTCCAGCCATATTAAACGGCTCGCTTTTTGTTAGCATTCAAGTTTTGTTCCCTGTTCCTTGGAGTCTGCATTTTGGGTCCTTTTTCAATTCATACAGTCTGCCCTCGCCAGACTGTGACAGCCCCTTATAACCCTGTGTGCCTTATGTATGAATTCTGGTTGTGTTTACTGACCTCGAACAGTTTTTATGTTGTACACGGCGCTCGAAAATCTGTCAGAAATGTTTTAGTACGACTTTCGTAAGCTATGAAGCCGCACCGCTTGATGGATTGTTGGAACATTACAGCTACCGGAGGCAGGAGCCTCGCAGAGTAATACGTACTGTGCTTCAACATAATATTACCGTATTGTGTGTGTATAACCTCTTTTTAAGTTTTGTGGATATTTTACATGGTTATGTTGAGGATATGTCGGCCAATTTCCACTGGAAATGTCTTTTGGTTAAACTGTCAGCAAGGAATTTGCATTTGCACTGTTAAATTTTTATATAACTTTAATGCACATAAAAAAACAGCTGCTTGTTTAAGTGAAAATACATTGATGGGGTTTTTTGCACTAATAAAGTTGTGGAGTTGTAAAGTATTTTGTCTAGTGTCAATTATATCGTCAGTTTATATCGTTATCGCAAATTTTCAAATGTATATGGTGATAAATATTTTTTGGCCATATTGCCCTGCCCTATACAAAAATATAGCTTGGTGCTAATGAGAAATAGCTGCAGATCAAATTTAGTCCATTTCTAAGCCAGATGTTTCGTCTCTATGACAGAAAGCTTCTCAGTTTTAAAACAAAAACGTGTTTTTCCTTGAGCCCACTGTTTGAAGCATCTTTTGTTTCACAGGAGTACAGCACTTTTTCTGTAGTGTCTCTGAAGCATCTCTTGCTTTACATTAATCTTGTCTTCTGGAGTTTCTTTACAGTAATGGTGGTTTATTGTTCTTTCAGCTTATGAAGTGTCTCCTGCCATTTGTTTACAATGTTGTTCTTTGAAAAACCCAAAGAAAAAAAAACGTTATTGTTTGTATGTACATGCTGCAGGAAAAATGTAATTCTACCTTTGTAGATCAATAAAAACCATTGTATTCTAATGTATTCCACTCACTATTCTAATCTATCCTTTCCCATTAGCAAACATATGGGCATGCTGACTGCAATGGCTGTTATGTAATTAATAGTCATGGCGGTGCAATTAAAATTGGGAGACTTTATGCGCTTGCTGATTAAGATATTTAAAGCATGAAGTACCCAAGGCTCTTATTTTTGTGCAAGTTTCTGCTGCGTATCTTCTTGTTTATACTCGTTCGTCTTTTGTTTCCTCGAGCAAATGTGTGTTTGTGTGAGAAATGAGTGCTGCCTCTGTGTTTATGAGTGAGGCAAGCGTATGTATGCGGCGGGGAACAGTTTTTAACACTTATCCTTGACTTTTCCTTTACCTGCATGCAATTAATTACTGCCCGGAATAACGGCCCTGGGATCAGCTGCTGCTGCACTAATGAAAACACATCAGTGTAAATGCAAGGCCAGCCGGAGTGTTGTCGTGCGGCGCTTTGAGACCCTGCACCGCCATCCATTTGCAATGACAATCATTATCGCGTGAAAGCAGTGGTCTCCAACTCTATTGCAGAGGGATTGTGTGTGTTCACAGTCCCACAGTAATCCATATTCACTTTCTTAATTGGCTCAATTAGTTCACTCAGATACTGTATGAATTTTACACTCTGCCTATCCCCAGATAAAGTCCAGTTAACGTATTACTGGGCAGAGGTTACAAATTGGGTTCCCAGTGGTAAGGCTTAATACGCGGAGGATTTAAAGTCTTTTAGGTGGTTGAGTGAGCTAAAAACTGTATTGCTTACACTGTAATGAGGGAACGCAAGCATCTTGGCCTCACCGTTTAATCTCATGGGAGTCGCATACCCATGGGAATTCACACACAGAAGCACACTCACATGACATATCAAACAATGATAGCAACACAATGGGAGGTAAATATGCTTATGATAACATTGATGGAGACCCTTTGATTCACTTAACATCCATTCTGTGGAGAATATATATCTTTTCAAACCTCGTGCTCACACACACACAACCACAATAAGACTTTATCAAGTCAGTGTTGGTGTGTGGATGAAGTTAGTCATGTTAAACGGTAAAGCTTAATGTTTATTCTCGTTTAATGTCTGAGTAAGTTACTGCAAGGTCGGGAAATGGGAAACAAATGAGGTCGTTTATCGATAACTTCAAATCACGGTGATATGCACTCATCTAACCGTAACTGTCATCCGCCTACCCGAACATTACCCCAACCTTAAAACATGACATCACAGGGGCTTGCTTTTTGCCCTTCGTGTTGAGTACGCACATTATGTCCCCACAACATGAGTAAAATGTCACGGGGGCTCGTGCACACACCACGACGTCAGACAAATGAGGCAGTTGCATTACTGTCTGTGTAGCGTATGGAGGGCGTGTATCGATCTGGAGCAGAAGCTCGTTCATCAGTGTGGTTAAGCAAAATACCATTAAGGCTCAGGAGAAATTGTGTACACACATGGCCTGCAACCCCACACAAGCTTTTTATGCTTTTCTTTGTCAGAAACAAACCGCTGCTCAAACTGCTTTCCCATTTCCCGTTCCTTTAGCCCTGTTTCAAGGCTCCACAAAACCGAATCTGCGGGACGGCGGTGGTGCGGCTCTGGAGAACGTCGCGTATTTCTTCGACCGTGCTGCTTGTGGGGTCTGACAGGTGAACTGGGAACGGCTGGGTGATTCAGCACTACAGGGTCAGGATCTATGATAATGCACCACAGGGAACATTTCCATAAAATGAGCCCAGTACATCTTCTTTAGAGGCCCTCTTGAGGAATGAAGATGAGGACACACAGATAAAGAGAGGTGAAAGAAATAAGATCAAGGGAGATTTCGAGAATGGGGAAGCAAGCATAAAGGAGTAGGATGGAGGAGAGCTCTGACGATGGTAATAATGAGAGAGAAAATTTAATGGGAAACACAAAGAAGTGAGAGAGACAGAGGTGATGTTAGTGCAGTGCACCCAGAAGTTTGTGCTCCCTCTGCAGTGCTTGTGAACCCTCCTAGCTGTGGTGAGCACTTGTGCTTTCATATCAGCCCCCTGCTGCAACTGTAAAAAGAGACAATAGGGAGCAAGATTTTTTTTTTTTTTGTGTGTATGTACTTACGTGTTTGTGTGTATATGTGACAGCACGTCTGCAGCACTTTGTTGGGAATCTAATAACAAATTGTCATGCTGGCTCTTGATTTGTATGGGTAAAAAGAAGCCATAATGAGCCCCATAATGCGAGCTATTTGGCGTGCCATTCAAAGCAAGCTGCCATGTCTGTCAATCAGGGGAACTTTCAAGTCTCTCCATGACAAGCCTGGCTTTTGTCCTGAAGTCTTGAATAATAAAGTGCAAAGCTCTCCAGCGAGTAGTGCGGTGCTCTGAACGGATAATTGGAGGTGAGCTTCCCTCCCTCCAAGACATCTACAGGAAGCGGTGCCTGAGGAAAGCGGGGAGGATCATCAAGGACTCCAGTCACCCCAGCCATAAACTGTTCAGACTGCTTCCATCAGGAAGGAGGTTCTGCAGCATCCGGTCCCGTACCAGCAGACTGAGAGACAGCTTTTTCCATCAGGCCATCAGACTGCTGAACACGTCATAGACACCTCAGCTTCACTACTGGAACTTCAACATTATGCACTCCACACTGTATATAAATGCCACTTGTTTTGCACATATTCAACTCTGTATATTTTATATATTTTATTATTATTATTATTATTTTATTTTATTTTTTTACTATTTAATTTGTAAAAATGTGTATACACACACACACACACACACACACACACACACGTAGGAAAATATTTAGTATACACATCCAGAAATGCATACACTATTATATATTGTACATATATTTATTAGTTTCAGGTTGGCCATTCTTGTATTTTGCTCGTTTGTGTTGTTGTGTTTGCACATCTCTGTTGCTTGTGGGGCTCGCACACAAGAATTTCACTCGCATGTGCTGTGCCAGTGTGCCTGCACATGTGATGTGACAATAAAAAGTGATTTGATTTGATTTGATTTAAAGTGACAATGAAATGACAAGACGTGCGCACACACCCACCTCATCTGTGAAACAATCAGGATTCTGTGGCGTCTTGCAGCGGGGAAAACGTCTGGACTGAGCGCGTGATTATTTTCACGTCCGCTGCTGCTCGAGCTGGTTCCACATGGCACACGCGTGTGAAATTGGTGAGTAGATTACATGCGCGGTCTGTGATATACCAGCGGCTGATCAATACTGATCAAACATGGCTGATAATGTGCGGATTGAGTCCATTATTTTTGTTTAAACATGACACAGCTGAGTCATCACATTAGAGAGAATTTGTATTTATTAATCAGAGCTGTTATAAAAGACTATACAGTGTAACATCTATATGATTTTCCATCTGATTCTATTTAAACATCCAGTAATTTTACAAAAAAAAGGCAACAGCAGTACGTAACACTTTATCATACAACTTACATCTATTCAGTTTTCATAATTATACCCAGTGACAAGAACCCATTCTCCCTTTAAATGCACATGAGCTAATAATGTTATAAATGCTCACCCCGTTGATACATAATTGAAGTTTAGCTCGCGTTTGGCCCAACACGCAGCTAAGCGATCAAGGAACCAATACAATGCCTCACTACCTTCTGTCAATACACTTGGTCTGACCTATTGGCTGAGGTGGGGAGGGGGAGCTGATCCATTGCATTGACAGCCCACCCTCCTTCTCTCATGCTCTCTCATTAGATCCACTCTATTAAACTCCTTATGCATCTGTCTGTACGCTCCTGGTTGGGGGCTCGGAAACAATCGGAGAGCCCTGCTGGGGGTCCTGCACTCCACTTTAACCGAGGAACTGAGAGAAAGTGCTGAAATGCACCGTGTTTACAATCTGTCGAGGACACTTGAAGGTTATTTGTGGAAAATGTCTGAGTAGACACAAGGCGCTTGTGTGTTCTTGTGCATCTGAGCGGCATTCTGTAACATACTTCATATCAACAAAGTAAAAAGTAATGAATAATTCTTAGGTGGTGCTGGAGGATTAGTTTAGTATTTTGGGAACTGCTCTGTGCTCCTTTTTGGCAGAGAGTTAGATGAAGAGATCGATACTAGAAACTGTAGCCAGCAGCCAGTTAGTTTAGCTTAACACAAAGACAGAAAACAGAAAGAACATCAAGCTCGGCTCTCTCCAAAAGTAACAAAATCTCCCTACCAACATTTCTACAGCTCACAATTTTTTTTCTTAAAGTCATACAAAAACAACAGTGAAGTACTTTTTCCCTGAGCTAGAACCGGTAACTTAAGGCAAAAAAGAAGAAGAAGGTATTGATATCATACTCTGCTCCAGAAAGCAACAAAGCATTTTCCCAAAAAACGGTGTCTGTTGGATCATGTTGCTGTTTGCATATGGGTGTGTTCATATTTGAGAGATGACATCACATGACTCTGGTGAATGTTGACACTGTATTTGAGTTGTGTTTGCACTGTGCAAGGTGTGTGTGTGTGTGTGTGTGTGAGAGCGAGAGAGAGAAAGAGAGAGAGGCGTCATTCGGGGGTTGAGTTCAGGCGAATGGGACTGTGTGTCACGTGGGAGGGGTCAGGTACGGCTGCAGTGGTCACTCCCATCTTCTTAAGGCTGCGCTCATCTGTCACAGAGATGGAGCGAGAAAACGCAGGACGAGGGACGAGCCCTGAATCTGAGACACACAGATACATCCACTTTTACATGTGGCAAGAAAGAAGTTAAAGAGAGGAAAAAAATCAGAAGGAAAAAGGGAAAACTGTGAGCGTATTTAGGATCTTAAATTTCTGCTACTTGATTCTCCCCTGCTGTCATTCAGCTCACAGACTTGCCTTTTCATTCAATTGACTTGAGTAAATGACATCAGTTTACTTTTATTACACCAGATGAATGAAATGAAAACAATTCCTCAGTCTGTGCAGATCTGCATGCAGTGGCAGCTTTCAGCCTGTAGGGGGGCCACGGCAGTGGAGCAGGCTGCAGCAGGTTGAGCAATGACTGCAGATTTGTTGCAGCTTGATGTGTCTCATCATAACGCACAGAGGGAGAGAAGGAGAGAGAGCGCAGGCAGCAAGATGCTACAGGCCATATTGGGAATTTTACCTTTGATATCTCCCACAGCCAACCGAGGTTCACCAGACTAACCAGCAGGTGGCAGGTTGACACCCCCCCCCCACACACACACACACACATACACAATACCCACACATTCGCGCGCACACACACGTACCCACACCATATGCCCAGGCACATACCCCCACCAGGTCTGACATTTGCAGCTAAGTGCTGCAATGGTCGGTTATTTATGTTGAGAGGGCTCGTGATGGTGAGAGTTCAGCAGGTGGCTGCATTACACTGTTTATCAGACAGACGCAGTGGCATTATCACTTCATGAGCCTTCTTACCCAACCCCCCCCCCGCCCCGAACCTGGCACACACACACACACACACACACACACACACACACACACACACACACACACAGGCACGCACTACATCTGTCTTTCTGTCGTCCTTTTCTGGGCATACACCCTCTGTCTCTCCCTCCTCACTGCTCCTTGTGTTGTGAAATGCCTCCTGACTGCTCTTCCTTTCCCATTTTTCTCCCACAGATGTACTCCAGCCATCTGGGTACTTGTAGGGCACAGCGAAGGCACTAGTGGTGCAACCAATATCTGTTCAAGCATGCCAGTATTACATGGTTATTTATTCATAGTGTTTGCAGTTTGCTGACAGCATCTAATACCATACCAGGCTAAAAAAAAATACCTGAAAACAGCCAATGTACATCTCTTGCCTATTACGGTGTGAAATTAATAATTGTAGAGCACAAATATACATTTCAAACTTCCTGTTCCCTTTTTTTTCACTTACATCTATTCCTCCATCTCCACTCCTCTCATATCTACCTCTATTATCCCCCCCCTCCGCCTTCTCGTCTCTCCTCCTCTGTGGTATTTCAGTACAGTGCAGGTCAGATGCTGAGAACTCACCTGTGCTATTCTGGCTGCATTTGACTTTGCTGTTGGTCTTCTCTTGCATCGTCCGCTCGTACTCTCTCACCTCCTCCAAACAGAGCCCTGTGGGGAAAACAGTGCATAAACACAGGCGTGCATTGAGTGGAAGATACATATTTAATTTAACAGGCTGTAGATCGAGGGTAAAACAACAGCAAAGTACAAGTACAAGTGCGCTGCTCAGAATAGATTATCTCGTATCTGTAAAATATAAAATTTAGCAGTTTACTGTAATTTTGACCCACCGTGCCATTCGTCTATCCATGCCACTGCCTGCCGGTGGCCAACCAGGAGAATGTCTCGTATGTTCTGCAATTACACAGAAAACAAAAACCTGTTATGGGAAGGAAATGTAATTAAAAAGCTACAGCTGTTGTGTGTAGTCGTGTGTGAAATGCTGCTTTTAGAATGATTTTACAGCAGATCAGTGTCAAAATCACGACAGTGCCTTTGTGTAATTAATTCAAACATATGAGATTACGGCTGAGATAGATGAGGATTTATTTAATAAGGAGGCTGGGGCGGGTGGATTTGGCTCTGGTTGTAGAGGTTGTTGCTCAATCGTGGTTGGTGGCTCAGTCGCTGGACCTTTTATGTGCCAAAGTGTCCTTGGGCACGACACTGAACCTTAAGTTGCTTCCAGTGGCTGGCCATCTTCCACAGCAGATCCCGTGGCATTGTTGTGTGTGAATAAAAGTGGTCCATCATGCCTAGCTAAGGACTCATTTAAATATTAGTTGCTCATTGATTGTATTGAATTTATTTGCATTCATCAACAGTTTGCAAGTAGTTGCAGCGACCAACTTCTGCAACCTTTGGGTGACCAAATGCTAGAAGTAGCTGCTTGCAACCACTTTTAGTCACTCAGGTGATTGCTCAGGATCTTGTTTCCAAACAATCGCAGTCCGAATCAGAGCAACTGCGACCTCTCTAATCGTGAAGGTTTGCAAAGGAATGAACACAGATGGATTGCCAACCTCGTTGCAATCAACCTAACTTAGTCCTCTGCAATAAGTGCACCTAGTTTGTGATGCATTTCTTTGCGCCAGGGGACTCAGTTCTGGTTACATTGCTACATAAAAGCGAGGTTTCAGAGCACCTATGTCATTTTGATCTTAAATCACTGTCATCGCAGCAAGTATGCGACCGTTTTTGGAGGAGTTTTTTGCTTTTTCTGTCCCTAAATCTATGAGGCTTTTGCTCTTGATGTAAGTAGTTAATGTTAATGTATGTTATTGGGAATTTCTGTGTATGTAGACAATTAATTTTTGTTTGGTAATGCTGTTCTGCATAGTGTGACTGTAGCATAAGGTTAAAAGACTATGAGTGCAGCGCATTTACTATTAGTTTGATCTGTTTTGCTCGGCTTTGTAAAAAAAATAGAGCCACAATCCAAACACTCTTGCTCCTCACTGACAGCGTTGGGGTGGGTTAAAAGGCATTATTGCTAGTTTAGCTGCTGGTGCTTCTGCTTTCTTTTCACGCTTCATTGCTTTGCCTCATTGCAGAGGATAAATGTTGTGAAAGTGTTTTTTTTTTCTTCCCACCAGCTGTACAACTTCTTCCCCTAACTTGCAACTATGCTTTGTTAAAAGTGGAAAAACAGATGTTTTCTTACCGTTTTGTATAATATAATACAGATCAGAGGTCATTTGACGCCAGCAGCCTTCTTGCCGTTAATGCTGGTAATTATGCTAATGTCTTAAAATGAATGTGGTAGTGATTTATTTGTGTCACAATGCAACACATGGCACATTCATATAATAAATGACCGAATGGCATTGAAGAAGATTGTGATGTCTCCTTGACGCAGTCACGTTACAATAGCAATGGAATGAACATAAAGGGAAAGAGTTCGATCTTACTCGATGTATGAACTCCTCCGTCCTGGTCTGGAAGCCGTAGACCTCAAAGCTGCACTCCACCCTCTTATAGGAGCACATGACAGGTTTGTGGCTGTCCCTCCAGCCCTTCTCCAGAGGTCCTCGGCCAGTTTTACTTGACTGCCACAGACTCAGGTCCTTTACAGAGTAAACAGTGTGTTATAAAAGCTGTGTCTGCAGAAACTGTGACAATATCTGTGTGTGGAGGAGCCAGCAGCATGTTGCACAACACATTGCACAAGAGGAGTGTGATAACACACATTATGAATCTGATGAAAGTATGATGGGCAAGTGTTTGTGTTTGTGATCTTTTATTTCACCTTGTCACTTAATATAATTGATTGGTGTGCTTGTGTAACATGCACATGTAAAGATGTGTTAAACCTTGGAGGAGAGACAATGAAAATAAGCAGTGATGCAGAGGTGTTTGTGTGGGGTGTGTGTAACTGATTTATTTAGAAGCAGAAACAAAAGGCAGTAAAGTAAAAAAAAAAAAATAGGTATGTGTTTTTGTCTTAGTGGATCATTGTTTGTATATTAAGCACTATGCATTATGAGCCATTATCACTTAAAAGACAATATTTTGAGTTGGATGTGACTTAAATGTCTGTTTGAGTAGTCTTAGCTTAATATAAAGTCAGGAAGTGGGAAAATCAGCACAGGAAAAACAAAACAACAACAAAGCCCCACTAGTTTAAGTAATCAACAATCTGATCAATGCAAAATGCAGATAATAAAATGACACATCAAGTTAGAGAAAATTTTAGACTGTTCCACAGCAGGAAACAAGCATATAGATCATTTGCATGAGCTGTTGTTCTGACCTATAGCTGTGGGTTTAAGTGGATCTAGCGGTCATATGAAGAAATGCATGCAGAATGCATTTTTTAGATATGGCATGTCTTGGCACATAGAAACAAAGTTTCATATCACCTCTTTAGTGCTGCTTCAAAGGATTTATCTTTTCCATCACTGTTATCAAGTTTCTTTGTTGCAACATGTGAAAAATTCTCCCCGCCTGAGACTCAAACTTCAGTCACTAAAGTGTTTTATTTGCCTTTTTGCGTAAAGTTTCTTGGCTTTGAGAGTAGAAATGCCCATATATGTTGATTCCCCCAGACAAACTAATATGATTTTTGGGTGGAGTTTTTCAGTTGGTTGCATGCTTGCCATTAATTAAAAATGATGTAATTCATATTTATTGAAAAGGGCATACATAAATGGAAATACAGGATCGACCTGCTTCTTGTTCTGTTTTCTTCAATAATGTTGAGGTCCGGGCAGGAGGCCAATCGATGAACACTAGTGTTTAATTGTTGTTTTTAATTCAGGTAAGCTTCAACTGCATTGGAGCATGTGTGTTTGAGTTCACTGAAGCTGTTGCCAGTCAGACACATTATGGATGGTACTACACAGTGGATTAAGATCTGATAGGACTTATCATCGTTCACAGTTCCATCAGTTTTGATAAGATGCCCAACACCACTGACTGAAATGCAGCCTAAACCATGACAGCGCCTTCACCGTGTTTTACAGATGGCTGACACCAACCTCTCTCCTAATCTGCTTCATACATATCAACGACAGCTTCATCCAAATTTGGATTCATCACTCCACCAGACCTGTTGCCACTGATTTTGGAATACCTCAGCCTTTTCTCTCTGTTTTCACTTCATGCAAAATATTATTTCATGCCTTTCAAACTGTGATGTCTTTGGTATTTTTCATGGATTCAACTAAAGAAATGTGACCAAATTGACAGACTGCTAGTAACAAAGTGCCTAAAGATGCAATTTAAAACCGGTTCTTTGCTAAATTGTCTATTATGTGTAGACACAACACTGATTCATTCCTCGAGGTTGGTGCCTTTTTATGCTTGAATGATTCATAGTTCAGTGTTAAATGGTTGAAGAGAAAAAAAATACCTCTGAAAATGGTCCTGTGCAAGGACTGGACTGAGAATTAGTGAAAAAGCAGCCAAAATCCAAAGCAAAGTTAGTGGGTATATGTTTGAATTAAGTAAGCTTACAGTTTTGGCTACTTGTCATTAAACCAAGTCTCCTATTTATTTTTTCACTAAATGCTGAACTATTCTTGGAAAGCAATCACATAGTTTTCCATTTGGAAGAGAAAGAAAATCAGAAAAAACAACTTTTTTTTGTTCACAGTCATTTGTTTGCACCTCTGTGAAGCATATGTCCATGTTTGTGGGTTTTTTGCCAGTGCAGTGAGTACCTCTGATTCTTTGTAGTGCTTTTCAGGGATGGGGTCACTCAGGATATCCAGGAAACACACATTCTCTGCTGGGGTTGGCTTGTCCCCAAACACCTACATCCAAACAGATGGGGGAGGTCACACAGTTAAATGACAGCAGACGCACATACACCCACCCGTAGTGTCACACATGTACAGTCACTCACTCGGCATAGAGCGGGACTAAGAGAAGATGAGTAACAGTGTAGAAAACGGAGGTCACACACCATAACACCCCTCACTATATCCCACCCGGAGGCTTTTGGAGCAAATCACACTGGTGCAAACAGAGGAGCGAACAGATAGAGAGCAGAGGCGGGGGATGAGGGGAAAAAAACAAGGACATATGAGGGGTATTAAAAGAGAGGGGGGGAAAAAGTTATGAGAGCCACGTACACTTTTCCTTGAGAGAATGGAAGAAACCTGGAGAGAGAGGGAGAAAGAGACGAGACTGCACTTTTATCTGACCTTGTTTAAAATTTGCTCTAATGCCGCACTGGAGTTGTTCATTTCACAGCTGAAAACTAACAAATAAGAAAAACCTGGGGTAAAATAATAGCCTGCTACGCTCCTGCGGTGTTGTTGTTAGTCTGTGTCTTCACAAGGTCTTGCTCCCTTTTATGGAATGTGTTGTGTTAGCTGCGTGTTTGTGTTGCCTTCTACAAGTTGCTTGGGGTTTTCTCACGGTGTCGTAACGATTGTCAATTGAATTGTATAAACACCATAACTGTTATAAGGACATGCAAGAAAAAATCTATTCATATATATGAGGCCCTGAAAGCTTAAAATTTGGGGGATTTTTTTAAAAAAAGAGGGGAAAAAAAAATAAGTGTTCAGCATTGATAGTTCAGAGCAAAAAGGTTCTTGCTCCAAAACTCCTGATTGGAGGTCCTTCTGTGTACTACTTGTGCCTCTGTGTATTTTCTTTAGGTGGTCTTTAGGTGGCATGTTAGGCTAAATCAGGTGTGGCTGTTAGCCAAGGTGTTGTCTCCTTTCCTTGTGATTGATTGGCAGCCTGTCCAGGGTGGACCCCGCCTCTTGCTCACTGTCATCTGGAATAGGCTCCAAACTCCAGAAAATGAGCGGATGCGGTCCAAATTGGTATTTTGTTAGCTCAAATTGTATGCACTGCTTTGTAGAAGGATTGTATTTTATAATCTCTCCGCATGCTTTGTATGTAAAGCCTGATTTGTAAAGCATACACTTAGGTGGGTGAATAAGTGCAGCTGAGTAAAAAGTATGATATTTCCCTTGGAAATGTGGAAGTACACTAACAGCAGGGGTTAAAGTGAGCGGGAACGATCTGGAGTAAATAAGTAAATAAGTCTGATTGGCAGTTTCATACATAATAAAGTCCAGCAAGCTCATTTTCCGGGTGCTGCAGCCTGGCGTTCCTTCCAGCTGCGGCCATGGAGCTACTCAGTCAAGAAATAAGAAAGTAATGTCACCCCACGATCCCGCCTCCTCACTCAGCATCCTTTCTTTCCATTCTCATTCCTGCCCTCCCTGCATGCGTGCACATGTTGATAGTGTTAGGTTCACTTAAATCTAAGTGTCTTCAACACCTTGGTAACGCTAGACAAGTGTAGCGTTACCAAGCTAGACAAGTGTAGCAGGCGTAAAAGGAGTTGCTTTTCCCCCCCAAAGCAGCAGATCATTTCAAATGCAGCCTTTCAAATGGGGCTCAACAAATATGACCAAACACACAAGCTGTTTTCAATATGCAGCCTGGCCATCTGTCTTACTCGCTACTGGGAGAGTATCTGTACTTTGCAGTTAGAAAGAGTGGCAGAAAGAGAAAGTGTCAAATTATTTCTAGGATAAAATCTGCTCAGTAAATGAATTTGAACTGGAATAAATTTAATGCTCGCATAAATAGTTCCTTTCATTCAGTTCTTTTAATCAGGCTGTGGGTATTTAGACTACGTGATGTGTAGTTAAAGTTATCTGACTAATGATATTTAGAAATGATACTAAATGAAATGGTAATTGTTTTTGTGTTATTCAGAGGCTGTGTGAGAATACAAACGAGTTCAAGCTCGTGCACTGAGAGCTGTACTGAGTTGGTATGTTTACTGTTACAACAGTTAGGTCAGGTCAGTAGTTCTCAAACTCGAGTTTGCAATAGTGGCGTAGAGGACGAGGAAAAATATGGAGAGAAGCTGACTTAAATAAATAAAATTTAAAATAAATAAACATATTTTTGTTTCTGAAGCTGGGCATGCTAGACAAACTTTCAGAATCAGTGGTTTACGGTGGCATTCGTCTGTTCACATTTCCTTCTAGACAACATATCTAAGAGTTGCTCCACATGTAATGGATTAATCCCAGAGTAACTAGATGAAGCACTATGAAAGGAAGATGCTAAAGTAATGTAAATACTTAAACTTATACTACCATAAACAGCATAAAACGTGGACGTAGCTTCAAGGTCGGAAAAATTAAGCCAACACTTTAAGTGCCTCAACCGTGCGTCCTATCTGAAGGCCACTAGATGATGATAGCTGTGGTTTTAAAAGAGGACTTCCAGTCCTTTTAGAAGTCAATACAAAGACAGCTTCTCTAAACACTTTTCTGCTGAATTCAAGGGTTCGGCCTCTCATTCTGGGTCATATTATATTAAAAAAAGGATCAGGTGGTTTAACAGGCAGACCCCGCCCCTCCACGTCACATCTGTCTGTTGCAAGATGGCAACAGTGGAAACGCTCATGTTGAGGCTTCAAAGCAAGACACCAGAAAACGGTGGGTGATGTCAGGGTAGCTACATCCGTCTCTTATGCTGTCTGTAGTGGTTTATAAAGGGGAAATATTTCAGTGAGAAGGTGGTAGAGACCAAAAACTGAGCAAAACTGAGTGATTAATTGATCACATACACCAGTTAGCCATGCAGCGACACGACTAATTGGCTGATAGCGTTGCTCTGTAATCTTTGATGTGTAAATAAACAGCTGTTTGCTAACAAATTACCAACTTAAAAGATTAAGGCATCTCAATTTGTTCCCCCTAGTGTATAAAACACATGTCAGTGTGCATGTATGTGGTTGCCACTCAAACAGCAATGGGACTGTTTGGAGTAAACTCGTGTAACCTGAAACTACATGACATAAAACTAGATTCACTGGATGCACAGCCCAAGAAACAACTCTTGGATCTATGCATTTTTTGTTTTGTTTTTTTTGGTTCTCCTGTCTTGACTTTTCTCAATTACACCAGGCAAACACAAGTGCCAGACAGAGCTGCAAATGCTGGTGACTTTCTGTCTGTGTGTGTCTTTGCGTGCCTTGGACAAAATGCATCGTGGCAGCCATGATCAGCACACTGCATGTCTGGTTAATAGATCTGCCAATACTGCGTTTCGTGGCTTGCTTGTTTTCCTTGTAATGGGCGCATCAATTTGATGAACATTTTTGTAGTGCTGCAGAGAAAATTGCAATTTCTCTCCAGACCCTTGTCGTTCTCCTCCCCCTCATCTCTAATCACTCTATTTTTCTCACCTCTCACAACCCCCCTCTTACAATACTCACGTTATCGTTATCACCATTGTTGTTCTCGAATCTTGTCTCAATACGGATGCTGAACTTGGGGAGGAATGATACCTACAGGGTGACAAAGAGGAAAAATGGGGGGTGGAGGGTTGAGGGGCAGAGATAGTGTGAAAGCAGGCTGCAGATTAGATCCTCTGATACTGGAAAGAGATGAGCTCTGTTGCATTCATGTACAGTAAATGATGTGTGAGAATACTTACTGAGTACTCTGCAGCACCGGGGACATTCAATATAGATGGGAAGAAAACAGCATAAGTAACTCGTATGCTTGAACATGAAATTGCGCCCACACACATGCAATTTACCACAAGGGAATACATGCATACATAGTTATGAACATTTGATGTCACTTGAAAAAGCATCTGTTTTCAGTAAACAAGCTTTGTATAATGTATTGAGGTTAAAATAACTCTGTGTTTAACACAAAGAAAGGCAAACACGCACCTGTGATGGTGTATGGGTAGAAGTTCCAGGCCTTCTCCGTAACGTAGAAAAATCGAGGGACAAATGCTTTTACCCAAGATGGCAGTTTACTGAAAGCAAAGAAAGAAGGATCACCGTTGCAGAGTGTAAGAGCAGGAGAGATTATGAAGGGAGAGACGGAGAGATCCTGAGTGGGTCTTGTGCCGTTTATAGCCAGATTACCTGTAGGCTACTCTCACCACAGCATTCATTTGTATGACTCATTCTCAATTACACCTGTGGTGATGAACTGTTACTGTAGCTTCTAGGTCCCATGTCAGAACATGATTGAAGTAGAATACAGTGTGTGCGTGTGTGTGTGTGTGTGTGTGTGTGTGTGTGCGTGCGTGTGTGTGTGAAGAGAGAAAGAGCATGCGTGTGTTCTTACATATCTTTACTAATGAAGACCAAATGTCCTACAAGCACATAAAGATTAGAAAAATCCTCCACAGTGTGAACACGTCTTTACTTCTTTGAGAGTTTATTTTAGGATTAGGCCTTGGGTTTGTAGTGGTGATTGGAATAAGAGCTGAGGTTACATGAGGGTAATGAGTGAGGTTATTTCAGGGTTAGGAAGTGAATTTAGAGTTAGGAGATTTATGTTATATTTGAGACTGGGCTTTCATTATGAGCACAATTAACTGATGGGCTGTCAGCCTGAGCACAGAGAAAAGTACATGGACACAATACTCTCTCGCAGAGCAGCATTATTAAACCTTTTTACTTGTAGCAGTGCAAACACACTTAATCATGTAGGAAAAATCAACTCCTATTTAAGGTTTATAATCAGTGTGCAGCCTGTGGCTGGTTTATAACTCTTATCACTCACAGGGTGTGAAATACTCCGTTTTGTAAACAGAGCAACAATTTCACCTCTGACTCATCATTTATGGGACCGCTTGGTTTCACAATGAAGCACACTGATTAACTGTATTTTCAGAATATAGTGTTAATATTAATGTGCTATTATACTGGGTATATTGCAACTGAAATTGCAGTCTCATGGCTCAGACACTCCAAGAGTAAAAGGACAAAACCTCAGTGTGACTAGAAACAAATCAGTTGCCCTTTGATTTGGTGACCAATTGCAAATAGCTGCAGTGAACACTTTGATTGGAGGCAGCTTGTCTCCAACCAACTGCAGTCCAACTCAGATTGCCTGCAGTCTTAGACAAATTGGATTAAGTTTGCAAATAGTTGGAGTTGAGTTTATAGTTGAGCTCTAAATGCAGACATGTTACCGACATGTAGCAATCAGTTTGAGTAAGTCTGCGCTGATGAGTGATCTGTGACAAATTTAGTTGCCGTAAGGGACTTGACTCAAGTGACTGCCGACTGAATGTCCTGCAGCAACGTCACTTTTAGGGAGGAATTTCTGAATCTCTGTTTCACATCCCCAGAGTTGTGCAATATTAAGTACTTAGATGAACTATTTAATCTTAGATGAACTATTTAATCTACGTACTTAATATTAGTTTCTGTTCGACTGGATTTTCTGCGTATGTAGATAGCAGCAGATGCCAACAACTTTGTTTTTTTGGTAATTTATTAGTTATTTGCCGTATTGTAATGAGCAGATTCATTAAAATTAAAATTAATCTAAAATTAAAATGCCAAATAAAATGAGCAGATTCTCTTGGCTGATAAACTTACTAACCGACCTTCTTATTTTTCAAACATGACCATGAATTACATCCCAGTACTTGAAAGCACCGATGCCAGTGGGCACTGCAATGCCAGTGGGCACTGCAATGCCAGTAGCTTTGGATAAAATGGCAGCATGTGACACCCTGGGATGTCTGTATAGTTTTAAGTGGAGGAAAAAAACAGGGCAATACCATGCTAATAAATTATGGTATGAAAGTTGTCACAAATACATTGTAGCACTAGCTTGACATTTTGGGAAATGTCAGTTCTGCTTACCAAAAATGGGATGCTGGCAGCGTACATGCCCAGATCCAAGCCAATAGGCCGGGCATTTTACCCATTTAAAGTTTGAGAATATGTTTATATAATTTAACGACCCCTTATCATTCGCTTTACCAGATAAAAATGCAAAGCTTGAATGCCAACTATTCTGGGGGAATCATCATTGGGAGCCAAGTACTTGGTGGTTCAATTAGTTTTTTCCCCATATATCCTGTTAGATGACAGATTTGCATGTGAAGACCACTGCAGGCCTCCGGTGGAGTTTCCTCTGGCTTTAGCCTGACCAATCATCAGTTCTTTTGTGGTGAAGAGTTGTATGATAAGAAAAACACTCTCAGTATGTGTATAAAACATGAAGTGACACCCACCTAAAAAGATCAGAGAGGAATAAAAGACTGGATATGGTGGAAACAGTAAGTCTCATTCCATCCACAGGCAATAAATTTCACCTACCAGCACTAATTAACTCACTGTCTGGCTTGCTGAATCAACACTGTTGTATAAAAACAGTAGATTTAGTTTTTATTGGAGGTTTTGCAGTCCAAAGTTTAAAAAAAAACAAAGAACTTGCATAACAGTCAACTGACGTGACTTTATGTTTGAGCTAAACACTGTATCATATAATAATTAAGAGTTTATTTCCCAAAATGTTACATAAATACTTAAAAAAAAGGTTTACAATGTTCTGTTATGTACTCAAGACTACACTCTATAAACATTCACATCTATGTCCTGTAAAAATATGCATATAGACAAGTTACATATTAACACCTGCAGTCACAATAGCTATCGATGGCTTTCGCTTTATTCTGTAATTTTCTTTCCTGTTTTTGTCTTTTTTCCCCTACGTGTAAATAATATTTGTCTTATGTAAATATTGTCACTTCTTTCTTACAATAACAGAGTTCTGATAGACCACTTAGAAAAGCTTACCAGGGGTTAAACACATCCATTATTTGAGTGTAAGAACTTGGAGGTAATTATCTGTAGTTTTTCTACGTGTGGTTATACTGTGACTAGACTCTGACTGCCAACAAACTTTGTCAACTCTACAAAGAAAATTTAATGAGAGGCTAAATCTTCCCACATACCCTGCAATTACCAGCACCGGGATGATGTGCACGAGTTATGCCCAGCTAGAGAACTTTACTTACGTAATCCAGTGTTTACTGACCTCACGGTACAGTAATATTTCCACTTATACCTCAGCATGTCTAGACAAAGGGTGTTTGGACTTTGTAAACAGGCAGGTCGCAATGCACGCTGGGTGTTACTGTGTGTTTCGTGTAACTTGGATTGCTGAGATGTGAAGCTTTGCAGCGCAGCGATCAGAACACGGCAATCAGTTATTCTAATGGCCTGTCATGTGTACATCATTAGTGCAACAACACAATCAAAGAGTTTAATTGTACCTGCTGAGGTAGATTCGTTTCTCGGTCAGCTGCCCCGCTCCGTACTTGGGGTGATTATCTGGCTCATTCCTCACCACCTCCACCCCCTCTCCCCCACCACTCTGCTCACAGCTGTGCTTACTGATCATGTACAACTGCCCAATCCTGTACTGGAGCCCGAGGAGAGGTTTAGGATGAGGTTTATGGCGGAGAGGACGGGGATGGCGTGAAGAGAAAAGAGAGAGAGAGAGAAATGTGGTGAGAAAATGGTAACCACAAAGCAAAAATCTCCCTCGTCCTCCTCCTGCTAATCCTCAAGATGCCATCCAAAGGGACACATTTAGAGTGCGGCCTTAGTTGAATTAACCAAGTGTTTGTTGACTGTGGTCATCCTTCGTTTAAACACACAGGTCCTCACGTTCATCTACCATAAACATGTAGCCTTTGAAATAACTCACACATTTATGCTTCATTTTTTTGCAAACAAACAAAATAAATATGAATTTGCCGTGAACTCAAAGCCATATCCAAATAACAGGCACTGCTGCTTGAGTCAGTTCTCAGAGGTTTTGCAGCTGTAGCCTCTCTCGTCTCTCGGTCTGGTACTGGAGTAAATTTTAATCCCATTTTTAGTCTCTTTTTTACATTTAAATTACTTCAACATTTATTCTACACATACATTTGAACCATAATAAGGAACTGCATCTTTACTGCTGCATTTAACTAAATCGCAAAGTGCACATTCGATTTTACTCTTCACTCCTCTCTGTGTATCATTATCCAACTGTTGCTCGAGCAGCTGTAGTTGCTCTTCAGAAAAGTTGTATTCTTAATCTGAACTTTTTGGGAATATTTTAAAGACTGGAAT
Source organism: Aulonocara sp. 'chitande type north' Nkhata Bay (assembly GCF_057382095.1). Classification (NCBI taxonomy): domain Eukaryota; kingdom Metazoa; phylum Chordata; class Actinopteri; order Cichliformes; family Cichlidae; genus Aulonocara; species Aulonocara sp. 'chitande type north' Nkhata Bay. The sequence continues at coordinate 26,680,674 of NC_141354.1, read as the reverse complement.
TGGCATTTAAGCTGAAGGAGGGCAGACCAAATTTCTCATGGAGCATAATAATGGATATGAGGACTTAAATAAGAAAAAAATTCATCCATAACAAATCAATACAATGCAGGTCCCATTGAAGAAAATGTAATACCCATCTGCCACTAAGAGGAAGTAATGAGAATGATGGCAGAAAATCCTCCTGGCAGCAGGTTCACCCTGGTTGCTGAGTCCGGTTTTGTCTCGACAGGCACTTACTCAGGGCTGCTTAGGCACAGGCTTTGTATTTGCTCTTCATTTTTCAAATCTTAGCCACTTGCTGTGTATAAAGATTTCCCTAAAGTTCCATTTCAGATATCAAAAAATTAATTTGGCTAGTGAGAGTGATTGCCTAGTGTCTAAATTAGGGGAAGGGACTTTGTTCTCTGCTGCAGCCCCAGTTTGTGCACGCTGATGAGGGAGTATTTTGTGTTAGTTAGTCTAAAGAGGACAAGGGCTTTGGGCATCTGGAGTATCTCCTCGTTTAGCTAAGCCTGATACAATCAGTGTATTTAAAAAAAATCTCTCACAATAATTCTTTTCATTTCTTGCAGTGCTGCTGCTGCTGCTGTTGGTCGTTCTCATCTTCTCTCCCTAATCTTGTTTCTATTTGCATTTTTCTGTTTGCTGCAGTTGTAAATCACTTGGTAAACTTTTGTTTATAAAGTTATGAAAAAGCTGAGAAATTGTGCCATAAAGCGCTTCGCTGTTCTGCTGTGACCACCATAATGCAATTCATTTTGTTGCCCTATATTGCTGTGGCACTAAAGCATTATTCTAATTAAAAGCAGAAACAGAAAGATTGGGAGGAAGAGAGAAAGAGGACGGCAGACATCAGATTGCCATCCTTCACTGTGCTTTGCTGACATCATGTGACACTCCTCCTTCTTGTTCCAATTACTGTGGAACGTCAACATTCAATATTTACTTCTTGGATATTCATGGGACTTAATTAATCATAGTGATGGGTGCTTTAACACCATCTTAAAGCCAGCAGACCGCAGGACAGAGAGCTCCTCCCACACAAGTTATGAATCTTTTCCCCCTGTTTTAGGAAAAACAAGGAAGTGGAAAGTATCTTTCTTTCCTTAAATCACTACATACAGGTCAGGAGGGATCGTTGTCAGCTCTGGGAATGTGTTTCCTCTTACTGTTTCGTTTTTACAGCCCAGGATTTGCTTTACAAGAAATGTCGTCAGACTACAAATACAACGCATTATCAGGACAATGCCATGATTCATGATTAAAATATTTACCAGCTTTTGTCTTTGATCGTCAACTAGCAAAACACAACGACAACAATGACAATTAAGGGTGGAAAATTTGTGTTCAACGTTTCCCAGTGGCGATTTACACTTTATGCACTTTATTAGATACACCTGTTTAACTGGTCCTTAAAACAAATATTGAATCAGCCAATCACATAAGAGCAACTCAGTGCATTTAGAAATGTAGAAATTGTCAAGACGAACATCAGAATGAGGAAAATAGTTGAAGCAAGTGACTTTGAATCTTGCACGGTTGTTGGTGCCAGTTTTTCCTGAACTGATGATCTACTGGGACTTTCCCCCATAGTGATCTGTAGGGTTTACAAGAAATGGCCCAGTGAAGAGCATCTCTCCTGCATATGAACGCACAACATGAACCCTCAAGCTGACGGCCTAGTTTCAGAATACCACTATATTGGCATACTATAGGCCCCTTTGTACCAACTGAGCATTGTTTTAATGTGGCAGCATGCCCGACCTTGCTGATCCCTTTATGAGCACAGTTTATCTATCTTCTAATGCCTGCTTCCAGCAGTACAATGCACTATATTATTGTATTAGCCCTTTATTTATCCAGGTAAAAATCTCATTGAGATTAAAAATCTCATTTCCAAGAGAGACCTGGCACCACGGCAGCAAAAATCCAAAACACATGCGGCACATAATAACATAACAACATATCACAGAACTGAGATCATCTCTCAGTGGTTTCTTGAACATGACACTCTACACAAATGACCTTCACAGTCATTGTCATGTGTTGGATGGGGAGATTCTCATCATGAACGTGAGCCGACAAATCTGCAGGAACTGTGTGACGCTGTCATGTCGATATGGACCCAAATCTGTTTTTCTGAGGCTTTTCTGAATCTACGCTATGAAGAATTAAGGTCATAATTCTTGGAGTTAAGGCAAAAATTACCTGAGAAACATCTTGACATATTTTTTTTTTCTTAAAAAAAACCCCAAACATATTACCTCAACATGCACTTTGGTTTATACTGCATATGTGTCTGTATTTATTTGACCCTGACTCTCAGCTCTGCACACAATTTGCTATGTACCCAGACCCAGTGTATGTGTACAAATGTCACATAAAAGATTTTTATCTTATCTTTATCTTTATCTTCAAAGTTAAAAATGTCACATTGATTCATTGCTGTAAAGCAATAAACATACAATCTTCTGAGAAGTCTGAATATTTTTTATGGGGCGCTGCATGTTCCTGTGACACTGCCTTTTTCATACACACCTCTGTGAGAGGTGTCTCTCAAATAAGGATACTATTTGTATTATAAGTGCATTAATACCGTACTTCAGTGGAGTATTTGAGTAAACGTGCAAAAAAAGTTACTTTCCACCATGAAGCCTTATTTAGTCTGCACTCTCATACAGTGGTGCTAGGCAGCATAAGATTAACAGTACCCTAGTGTAAGGGCTTTGGTGAGGGAGAGCCAGTGGGGGGGGCAATCAGTTTTCATACACCCCTAAATGGTTGTAAAACCTCACAGACCCAAATAGCAACAAACAAAATTATGATCGCTGTGAGCGTGAATCCTGTTTCCAACATTTCATGAAACAAGATTTGTGGTTGAAAGCAGCAATGCTGAAAACACAGACAAAGGGCACGCTTGAGTGAGGCCTTCTTTTCTGTAGCGACTGAGAGTCGTTAACAAGTTTGAACACTGCAGTTTCCTCCCTGCCAAGAGAATAACCAAGACCACAGAGACACAAAAGCCCGTGTTCCTCACTTTCAGATGAAGTTTTTTTTTCAGATACAAGTTTGTAATTTATTTAACCACAAACGTGAGTGACAGTTTGCACACTGCAGAACTCCAATTTTCTTATTCATTACATCTCGTAGCGTGTGACGTTTCGTGAACCATCTGCTTTTCATCAGACAGTAGAAACACAGGTCAGCAGGCAGTAATGTAATAATCAGACAGTGTCTTACATAGGACAAGCCTTCATACGTATCGCTTTGGCGTGAATCAGAAAAAAATTGGAAACAATCCCAGCAACAAATAGAAGAAAAAGATATACATCGTGTCTCAAGCAATATCTAACAATAAAATGACTGAAACAAATGGTTAGATTACAATTTGATTTCTTTAATTAACTAAATATAGATGGTGCAGTGCTCTGTGTATCCCTTCTGTTCTACAGCAAGTGTCTGGGTTAATTTGGCTGAATACTTTAATGGGGACATATAATTAAGAAGAGTTTGAGAACCATTGCTCCAAGTTATTTTTAGCATGTGCCTGTGGAAGAAATAGAAAGTGAATCAACAACAGAACCGACACACCTACCTACCACCTGAGCCACTATCACCTGCCGCCTGTTTCTTTTCTTTGACAAAAGCAACACGGAACATTCTTTGCCACGGTGCGGGTGTGCTGTGCATGTCACACTTGAAAATCTGCTCACTTTAATAGTGGAGCAAAGGTTGCGGTCTGTTGCGTGGTTCCTATTATGATTTGATACCTCCTCAAATAAACTGCAGTTAAACTCACATTACACTTAAGCGAAAGAGGATTTGCTGCAAGCTCGAGTTCTGTGTGCCCTGTCCTGATACTGTAAATCCTATTTTGGACTGCTATTTGTCACTGTCATTGTTGTGGTAACAGGTAGAAGTAAGCCGGTTGGGGGTAGTGGAGACGACAAGGACATTTCTTTTTGAAGGGCACTTTAGCGCATAACAACCTCGTCCGCTCACCTTTTCCCTCTCCAGCAGGATCTCTTTGTTTTTCCACCCGCAGGCCAAATGCCTTTAAGTTGGGATCTTAACCAGTCTGACTAGTTTGAGCTTGGAGCGCTCAAGCAAATGTAGAACGTGTAGTGCTGTCCAGGTGTTGTACGCTTGACTCATCGCTCTATCCCAATGTGGAAAAAGCTCCCACAGGGCAGCTGCGGGGGGGTCTCAGTGCTGTGTTGGCATTTTGTCTTATCAGTACGTTCACACCTTCACGATTACAAGTAAACAATAAGAAAAAAAAGACCAAACAAAACATTGCCGCAGTTAAAATAACCCCCAAATTTTTGCTTTTCACTTTTAAGTGGTGGGAATTGTGTGTGTAAAAGCGTGGGAAAGACAAACACACTTACCTCATCCACGGTCAGTGGCATGCATATGCGGTACTCTTTCATCAACATGGTGCTGATACCGGGAGAAGTTTTTTTGGGGGGAAGTAAACAGTGGGATCGTGCTTGAGTTTGTCTATCTCAGCTGACTCGGTTGCATAGTAGACAAACTCAGGCAGGCAACACACCACCACAGTGACCTCTTTTTTTTTTTTTTTTTTGGTGACGCTCTTCTTCTTTTGTTTTTGCTGATGTCAGTAAACCGTGGAGTTAAGTCCAGTGTTCTCTGTCAATGAGTGTCTGCAGTTTTCTTACTTTCCCTCCCTCGCTCACTCCTCAGAGCCTCGTCTCTCCCTTCTTGTTTCGCTTCCTCAATTTAATCTCCTGGACTTTTTTTTTTAAACTGCTGTCTCTCACTTTTTTCTCGCTACTCCCTCCTTTTCTTCCTCTTCTCGGCTGCACCTTCGCTTTGCTGTTTCTCTCTCGCTCTCTCTTTCTTAATTTCTGTTTCTTTTCTTTCTGCTGCAGTGAAAAAGTAGTAATTAGTGCTGAGGTAAGATGTAAACCTACTATCAACAGCTCTGCCTGTCCTTTCCCCTCCGTCCCTGTCTGTGCTTTGTTTAATTCCTCCTCGTGTGTAACCTTGCTGTCTGCTCGGTGCTCCTCCCTATCCACTCAGCCACACTCCGCTGCTTTCAGTTTCTCACAAATTCCTTTGCGGCTCCCCTCCTTATCTTTTCTTTTTCCCTCTCCCTCCCCCTTCTCTCCCTCTCCCATAGTATCCACTCCCCGCCCACTATACTTTACCACCTCTTCACCTGCATCACCCCCATCCTCCCCTCCCTGCCTCAGATCCTTATCTGTTCTTTCTTCTCTGTGGCCAAAACTGCTGTAAGCAATAACACTCGCATCTTTCCATATCTGGCACCTGTGCTAGTCCAAATTTGAAGCACATTTCTTAAACTCTTACCCCCAGCTTCCTCCACTCAGGTTATGACAGCACTCAGGTTATATGAATGGCCGACACTGAGGGGTAGCTAGACAGGGCCATTGGTTTAAGTATTCCCAAAGCCATGAGAGCTTCCATTAAGCTCAGTGGCAGACCCGCTTACATTGTATTACCTCATGACCTTCAGCTGGGTTTAATTGAATCCGTGTTTGGTCACTGAATAGTGAAATCGAAGCAGTCATAATTTTTCGTCCGTGCCCATCCGTGACCCACAGCCTGCTCTCTTTTTAAATGAGCGAGAACTGACGGTGGTTGCCAAGTCCAACCCCAAAAAGAAATAAGAAAAGCAGGTGTTTTGTTTCTCGGGGTCAATCTGACAGGGGGCAAAACCAATAACCGGCTTCTAGATTCCTCCTCTCAGGTGGAATTCGCCTGCTTTTCTTAGTGTGCCCCGAGACAGGGCCGGAGTGGCTCTGTTCTCCACATGTCTTCGCTATCATCCGCTTTGCAGTGAAAGAGCAGTGAAAACAAATTCCTAGTGGGGTTCACTCCTATCTTATCAGATCAGTGTTTAGAGAAGGGAAGCCACTTCAGAGAGCTAAGGTGTGCTTTGCTCATCTCTGCCTTGATTTTTTTTATTTTTTTCCCCCCACATTCCACACAGAGCTCTGACAGCACATGCGTTGCTACAGTTTAAAAGGATGATCGCTGGTGACAGATGTGTGCATTCAGCAGTTGATCCAGTTACTTTACTTTGATTATTTAACCGTTGTTTGGGGGTTGTTGGGGAACTGTGGTGACGATGGATGACACATGTGTTTACTGTAGTCTAGGCTTACTGTAGTCTAGGCTTCTTTGAAAAATTTGAATCAGAGTTGGATGTGTTTACTGCACAGTTCAGTAAACATCATTTCCTGCCATCTCTCTTAAGAGAGACGACAGGAAATGATGGAAAGACATGCAAAAAAATGCCCAATTTAGACTGTATAAATGATAGATATCGCTCCTGGAGTCTGAAAAGTGAAGCCAGCATGAGTGTTTTAAAACATGTCTTCTTGGCAATGGCCAGCAGGGGGCGACTCCTTTTGTTGCAAAAAGACCTCTCATTTGAAAGAGGTCGACTTTTACAGGCTTAATCAATAGCTTCAGGCTATGGTAAATGCATTTTAAGTTCTTCTTGTTAAAGTTGGAAAGGGAGGCAAATTTATTGGCAAAGGACTTCAACCACAAGCCAACGAGTATCCGATTTAATGACAGGACTTATTTAGAGGAGACAGCGTGGTTCTGTGGTGGTCCTATTCAGAGCGTAGCTGTTTACTGTCACCAGGGGTGGAGTGGCAGAAACAAGCAGTCTGTGGGCTCCTCTTGCTTGTGCTTTTGTTGGTTAGGCAACACACAGTCCCATGAAAAAGTTGTATTCCCTTCTTTATTTTTTTTGCATGTGTGTCACACAAAGCTATCTAAACCTACCTGGCCCTCTGTGAAAAGTAACTGCCCTCCTCACCCCCAATTGCACCCACCTCTGAATGGCCAAGAGAAAATATAATGAAGGCTTTGGAGTGGCCAAGGCAAAGTCCAGACTTAACTCAGATTGAGATGCTTTGGCGTGACCTTAAACAGGCTGTTCATGCTGGAAAACCCCCCAATGTGGCCGAATTAAAACAATTCTGCAAAGAAGAGTGGGCCAACATTTCCCCACAGTGATGCAAAAGACTCATTGTCAGTTAGGCTTGATTGCAGTTCTTGTTGTCAAGGGTGGCACAACCAGTTATTACTTTTTACGTACAGCCAGGCTGGTTTGGACAGCTTTTCCCTTTAACAAATTAAATCATCATTTAAAAACTTTATTTTTTACTCAGGTTATCTTTGTCTAATATTAAAGTTTGTTTGATATGAAACGTGAAAATGTGGCAAATATATTTTAAAAAAATCAATTCAGGGCAAATATTTTTCTTGTACTGCACTGTTCACTGGAGCTGACATCTGTGCTTCTCATACTGTATTTTCAAAGTTTTACACACTTTTAACATTCATGGTTTCCAACCAATCGCCATTGTTATCCACATCAAGCTTTGCGCTAGTGGTTTCCACTAGCATGTCCATGTAAGGTTGCATGTGTATGCTTTATGTAGGTAAATACCCAGGCACAGGCACAACTGCGAAACCATAAATTCACCATAATCAGTGGTTTGCTAGTCTTTATTTTATCTCATGTGTGATCATGAAGGATACTTTGACCAGAGAAAACCATCTAATCCATAACAATGTGCATTTATACTTGATATTAATAAACCTGGAATCTGCTTCAACTGTGATAACATCTCTATAAGCAAATTATTTGGACAAGGCTGGTGGAGTCAAAACACAGTAGCTGCTGCCTGAAGTACGATTCATAGTACTGCATTTTTGGCCATTTGCGTAGGTATTTGTCTATGCAGAGTTAAGGATGCAACCTACACAGACTTGCTTTTATACTTTCCTCCCTCCAAAAAACCAAATGTGTTAGCTAGCAGTGATGGTCAAATGATGATTATTTAAAATGTTGGCTGGAACAGGAAGTGAGTAACTACACTTCACTATGAAAAGCACTACGAGAAGTGTAACCAGTCACCTCATTTGACACTTTTTAAAACTCTGCTTCACTGCACTACAAAAAGGTTTCTTGTCTTTTATGACCCTCTGTGTGTTTTTGTTGAAAGCGACCAACAACAGCACAAATATGAACAAGAATAACAAGAAAATCACGGCGGTTTACTTACTCCTGGAAACGTTTACTGGAAATCTTAAGCAAACAGGGAGGGGTGAAAGTTAAATAACAGCTCAACCTGGGAGCATGTGGTCCCAGTTTATTACAATCACACCAGATTACAATTTAATTCATTCAACCTCCACCTCTGTGGTTTGACTGAGTCAGTACTGGTTAAATCACAGTGCACTGTGTGTGGATTTATAACTGTTTAAAAGGTTGTTTTTGTGCGAGGTCCATTAAATAAGATGCTTCCAACCCCAAGATAACCTTTATCTAATGTATAACCCTTGAATGTGTTCAGAGAAATTTCCCTACACACTTCCAGCTCCCCTGAGCACATTCACATATTTTTACTTGTTTCCATTTTCACTGCCAGTAGCAATGCTAATGTGACATAACAGTAACTGACAGTTGATATAACAACAAGTGGAAACGTAGGATTTAGGATCTTGTGGTCAGACCTGTGTGTTTGCATGTCTCATGGGTTTCATGATGACTGTGGTATTGGAAAAGCAGAGTTTCCACCAGGAAAGTTGAATATTAAATGTGTATACCATTACACTAATATTTAATAGCAGAGCTGTGTTGGTGCACTTCTCCAATTGTGGTCTTCATTGTTTGCCATTCTGTTTCTTCATTTTCTCTCTGTGATGCTTGACTGTGTGTGGATGCTCAGGGATGCAAGTAGAGAGGAAATGTCAGCGAAAATATCACTTCGATGGGTGACCATCTCGCTATATTTCCCCTCATTGCATATGTGCTGAACACAGGCCAAGCGACCCCTGACAACCTTGGTTGCTAGGGGGAAATAAGTAAAATCCCCAATTGGCTAGTCTGTGAAATCAATTGCTAAAGCCCCAGTCACGCCGGTCAGTGACTCTCTGGCAACCTCTGGTTGCTAGGGAAAAATTTGTACACCCCAACTGGTTGGCGAGTGATTGCTGTTTGCTGGCAGTGAAATTGTTCCAAAGAGGAAGACGGTGCTGCTCCAACATTCTCCGCTCATTTGCCATGGTCGCCACTAGTTTACATGGAAGACGTCACTCGTCTGATTTGTCAGTAGCTTTCTGAGTGGTAGTGAAACTGGCAAGTGTGGCATATATGTTCACCCATTCGAAGTAAAACTTGTGCTTTTTTGAAATATTGGTTGCGCCAGTGAGGCACCACGTTTATGTTACAGGTAAACATTTGGCTTTGTGTCACTTTTTTTTTCAGGTTTCAGCATCATCTTTGCGAACTATTTCACCAGCTTCTACTTCATCAACCAATCAGGGATGCAGATTTTTTCCTAGTGACCGGAAGTTGCCGCAGGGTTGTCGATTGATCTCTGGCTTGGTGACTGAGGCTTTACACAGTGTTTTTGAATTTTTAAATATATTTTTGAATGTGGTAGTTGGTCATGCTGCGATTATGTCTACACCATACACTTAAAAGGTTCCTCTTCAGGGTTTCTTCTTCTCTGGATTCTGCAGTGTGGACACCCAAAACAGGAAATAACTTCCAAGGGTTAGGAACTGTGGAAATAACTTGTTTTTTTATTTGATTTAATTTAAATGAATTTGTTTTATATTACAGTATTATGCTTGGAAATAGAATAAACAAAATAAAGTATTGTTTGTTGTATGTATGTTAGAGCACAAGGCTAACTCACTTACATCTGTGATAAACTCTAATTTGTCTTTTAGCACTGATTAATGAAGTTCTTTTGAAGCGTCACAGTACTTGACCTGAGTTTCACCTGACTGAAACATTTTAAAAGATTTCTTCTGGTCAGAGCTGCCCGTCTTTATTTCCTGTCCTGCAGCATGAAGGAGCAGGTGCCAATGAAATTGGAAGGGACTTCATCATCGTGCTCTCGCCTATCAAGTCCCCTCACGTCATTTCATGAAAAATAAATGGGTGCATTTAAAAACTGGTGAGCCGTTCTTTGACCTCCATGTTTCCTGTTCTGATTGTCTTTGTGTGTGTGTGTGTGTGTGTGTGTGTGTGCGTGCGCTAGGGAGACAATGTGTGTGTGTGTGTGGCTATGTGAGGACACAATGGTGAGCAGTATGGATCAGTATTAAGCTGAAAAACTGGTGGGCCAGCTGCCATCGCTGCATTACGGGCTCTTCAATCTCTCGGTGTGGTCACAAGACAAGGTCAGAGGTTCTCTGGTGTGTCCCTCACCCCCAGAGCGTGTGAATGATGGACCCCTCGTGCCCAGCCAGTTTTAGCGGTGGATTACTCTTTCAAAGAGCTGATACACTGCAGCTTTTTCATCTCAATGTGGGGTGGAAGGTGAGGCTTTAAAATGAAGTTTGACTGGTTTATGAGCTCCGTGTTGTACAGTTACGAAGTGCGGTAAGTACCAGAATCTCTGCATGAGTGTGTCCAGATCCTCTGCCTGCCTTCCTTCTCTCCATTATCACGACAAGCCCGCTGGACGCCTCTGATCTCTGTTTTGGTCCAATCATCAAAAACCTGAAGTATTTAGGTCAGACTTTAGCCTAGCAAAGAGACAAGAGGAGAAAAATAACTGTGAGAAAAATAGAAAGTACACATACCATTAATGCCCTCTGTTCAGAGAGTCTCTCAAAGCAAAAACACCGCCAGATGCAGCCGCACAGCAGACAAAAAGCAGGCTAGTTATTTGTCCTAAAATCTTTGTGCTGTGATGTTATAATGTGTGTTTTTTTTGTGTAGTGCATGTGGGGCCTTTGTATGTTTTTTTTGGTGTCTTGCTCACTCCTCTGTGTTAAGATGTAAGTCTAGTCTTAATCTCCTTGTAGCTGAGTATCAGGCTGGTGCTAAGACATTGATTGGGCTTCCTCCTTAATTGATACCACTGGAGGACCGCCCGCCAGGGAAATGTGGTTTCTGTGTGTGTGTGTGTGTGTGTGTGTATGTGGAGTTTCTGGTGTTTTAGAAGCTAGAAGCGAATTCCCCGGTGACCTCGATGAAACAGAGCGCTCACCTATCCTTATCGAATCCTAATCTTGAAATACATGTGCACACCAGTGAGTAAGATGGCTTCTTATCCAACATCGTTAGGGCTCCAGATAGGGTTTCAGGACAAGCCAATGAGTACAGCAGCCCAGCATGATAACTTGGCACAAGAAATTGTATGAGTGTCATCATTAATTCCTCCAAACACTCACACACTTACACATATTGCACCCTTATAACAAGTGGTAAATAAATAGAAAAAACAAGTTTCACAGTAAGGTGTAATGTCCACACATGCCACCAGAATACCTTAACTGGCAGTTAGCACTGATTCTACAAGTACACTATATCCTTGTAATAATAACTTTATTAGTTATTATTACAATGTGATAATAACTGACAATAGAGTTACAAAATGCTTTGCAGTTCAGATTAAAGCTTCACGTTGAAGATAAATGAACATGTAAAAAAAATACTAACTATTCTAACTATGTGTTTTCTTTTTATTGTTCTTTGTTTTTAATTGCAGTGCTTTTCTTGTAACGTGTATGCTTTTTTGTTTCCAGTTTGGAATGTGGTGCTTTTTGGCTATTGTAAAGACTTTTGAGACTCTAGTGGGTTAAAAGTGTTGTATAAGTAAACAATGCATGCTTGCTTTCTATGGATGGGTACATTCCTATCCCGGAAGACTTCACTCCCATCAGGATAGGAATGTTTCATCAAAGGACGAAGGTGAAACTGTTCCTTCTAAAGGCACGAACACACCACCAAAATGTCCACACAACACGACAAAGATGACCAATCCCCTCCCTGCAGGGGTGAAGTGACTGTTAGCATTCACCTTTAATTTGTAACCCATTTGCATTTATGTTATCACACACAGGCTTCTCCTTTAAAATCAAGTATTGAGTAATTAGATTTATGTGTATAAAAAAAGAATAATTAATTTGCAGCTTTACTCCTTGTCCATGAACTCAGCAGTATAGATTGAATTGCACACATTCAGTCTATACATTGCTGAAAGTATTTTCCCCAATGAATTATGGATGTTATTTGAAAATGTTCAGTGTTCTTAAATGTCATCATTAAGCAGAACAAGGAGCAGCATCGCCAGCTCATATCCACAGAGGAGAGCGAAAATGTGTTTTTGTCTCTGCAGAGTTTGTGTGCGTGTGAAGAAAAAGATAAAAGATCCAGATCTATTCTATAGCTTGCATTATTCCTTTGTGTATTTGTGAGTCAGAGGGAGGAGGGTGGGGGGAGGAGAGACAATTCTTATGTGCATTGGAGGCAGCCAGAAGCTAGTGTGTATCTAAAGGCGTTCAGAGCAGGGATGATCAGAGGTTGCGAGCCCAACACATTCATCAGGGCTCTCCACAGGGACAGAAGTTAAGGCATGCCACTGAGACGAATAAAAATGCTGCGGACCAAAAAGAAATGAAATAATTTATTCCAGGAATGGAGTGGAGGGGATTTGGAGACAAGTGTGTGTGGAAGGGGAAGGGCAAGGGAATGGATTAAGGCTGTGTTCAGTGTCTGCATGAGATAGAGGCTAGCGCTGTGGCCCTGCACTTTTTCCTATTCCACACACTGCTCTGAAAGGAAATTCAATTGCCACTTTCCCTCACTTTCTGCTGGGTTTGTGGGACAGAGAGAAAGGGAGAGAGGGATGGACTCAATGACTGAATGCAAAGTAAAAGCACGCATATAGAGTAATTTGCAAGGTGGGGGAATTTACAGAAAGATGAAAAGGCATCTCGAGCTTTATTAAAGACATGACAATGCTCTATGGCCCTTGCACATTACTCTACCAAACCCCTTCTCCAGTGTTTGTTTATCGCATGTAACCAGCCCCCCATCATGCAATTTTACGCTCAATTTTATAGCATATACTCTCACCAGTACTATACAATTTAGTGGTTTCTTAACAACTGTTGAATGCAGCACTGTGTGGAAATTTCAGCTTATTCCCTGTGGCTCAAGATCTGTTTGTTTAATGACATCTATGCCAGATGGAGGAACTTACCAGTCACACTGAGAGAAAACAACAGAACTGGATATTTAAGAAGAAAGAAAAATAAAGCAACAAAAACAATAAAACTGAATGTGAATTGGTGAACAAGGCAAAGAAAATATTTTACCAGAGGATCAGCCCTCAAATACTGCAAGGTGTTTGAGGGCTGATCCTCTGTCATGTGGCCTGCATGAACATGCCAAATTCAATTTCAGGTAGAGTATACTGCCAGTCTAAACCACTCCTCTGAGACACTAAGCCTTCTCACTACTCCTCAATCTCTCACTGCTTGTGGTATTCCCCCATCTTGGATATACATTATGGCATGCCTATGTTTCAGTAGAAATAACTGTCTTGCTGCAGAACATATCAAAGATATCCAAACCTGTAGTCTATGTAATAAACTGCAGTTTGAATTAGCTGAGGTTAGATTCCAGTCATTTATTTGCCTGTGTGTCTGCAAGTGCTGAAAGGAGGTTGGGTTGTTAACGTCCTCCTTCTGGCATTGATTAAACCCCCAAAAACTCATTACATATTCTTTTCCATAAAATTATCCTTTCACGGGGGTGGTTGTGGCTCAGGTGGTCAAGCACGTTGTCCACTAATACTAGGGTTAGCGTTTTGGTCCCTGACCATTGGGAGGCACTGGCTTGTGTTAGTGTGTGGGGGGGAGTGTGAATGGGTAAATGAGAAATATATTTTAAAGAGCTATAAAAGCATGGCTTATTCACAATTTAAAAAGCTTTAATTGCAACAATAATCTTTTGCTTCATGAAGTATAGTGTGTCTATATTATGGCAGCCTCTGTTTCTGCATTGTAAAGCTCCACGGTTGTGTGGTGTGCAGTTTTAAAGTGCTTTGTAAAACCTAGTTAAGGTTATAAAGAGCTACAGCAGAGCTGAAATTGAAAAAAAAAAATACATAGACGTTATGAGCTCTGGAGCTGACTAATGGCCACTAATAATACATTGCTTGTGCTGAAAAGTTCATTCTGCAGGTTAATACTGATTCACTAGCTTTGTTACAAGTGAAACCTGAGGCGGACTGAATTGGATGCAAACCCCTGAGACTGAAAAAGGATGCAGTGTGAAAAATTTGCAGTTCCCAGAGTAACCGCTCGAGGCTGGCTCCAAAAGCAGGTGCAGATCTGATATCTCCTCTTCGTGTTGTTCCCACATCATTTTAATAATGTTGGTCCAGGATTAATATTGCAACTGAAAAGTCACATTGTTGTGATGTCATAGCTTTGAAATGTGGAGGACAAAGAAAAAAATGCCTTTGCTTATATAAAACTCAGTTCTGGAACAAATGGTAAGTATTTAGGTGTTTTCTTCATTCTTTTATAAAATATAATAAATATATTATACTAACTTAGGTTTGCTGTTATTATTAGCTAAATTTTGGTTACCCGTGTTGGTTTGCTAGTGATTGTTTTTTATAGCAATAGCTAATTGGCTAATGCTAACTCAATGGTCAGACAATATCACTGGTCAGTAGCAATGCTGATCTTGGACGAGCTTTATTAAGATGATGGGTATATTAGATCAGATTTGTCATTTTGTCCTGCAGTTTTTGGGTTATCCTCGGGGGAAATTTTAGACGCAGTTCTATTTTTTGGTTTTCCTTTAAAATAGTTTTTCACGGGCCAAAATGAGCATTCCACCTAATGTCAACAATATTGCTAGCATTAGCTGATAACGTACCAGCTCTAACCTCTTACTCCTGCTTTCACAAAGAACACAATGGCTGTGGAGAAATACGTCAGCCAATTGTCAGCTTAATATAATGCAATTTCATTAGTGAGAGTTTGGTGATGGCATGTTCACTAAAGCTTTTACTTTTACTTTTGGCTGCTGCCTTCTCACAACAGGTCGCCATAGCAGGTAGTTTCAGCTTACTCAGACATCCTACCCGATGCAACCCATAAGGTGATTTGTGTCACCGGCTGGTATTGAACCAGCAACCTTTTGCTTGCTAAGTAGATGTACATGACTACATGAGTTTACATAATTCTCTAACTGTTCTAAAATTCACGGTTGTGTATCCTAGCTGTCACAGGGTGAAAGAAAGGGTGCTCCCTGGGCAGGTTACAGAACAGGGAGCGAGTCATTCAAACTCACATTTACACCTGCAGACATTTCATCACAACCCCCTGTTAACCTAACGTGCACATCTTTGGACAAGGGGAGGAAGCCGGAGTACCCAAAGAGGACCCAAACAGGCAAACTCCACACAAACGCCAGCCGGAATCCAGATTTGAACCAGGAACGCTCTTGCTGGGAGGCAACAGTACTAACCGTTGCACAACTGGGCTTCCCCGTAACATAACTCACCCCTAATGTTTTTTTATTAAAAATACTAATTGGTAAAAATTATGTTATAATATTCAAACAATTCACCACCTGGCACACACGTGAATTATTTTCTCCAATCCATGTTTCTCCCTGCTTTCACTTGGAACTAGGAAATCAAATTCATTTCCTAGAAATCTTGTAATCCCTAAATGACAAATCTTACAGAACTGGCTTGGCGACAAATTTCTTGCCAGTGGAAAGTAAAAACAACTCTTGTATGAACACGCTCCTTGTGGGTAGGAAGAATCTTAAGTAGAGTTTGTTAGGCTTATTGTGTTGGCTGTTAATCTGCAGGCCAGCCATGTTTGTTTATCACTTGTCTTCTGGGTTGGATTTTCAATAAAACAGCCACAGATGTTGGATCTTCCTAACAGCACATAAATGCAAAACAGTGGTATTCAGATGCAGTGCTTACTTATCTAGTATAATTACCATACTCAAATACTACATTAACAAGTCCTCGATTGAAAATGTTTTTAAAAAGCATCATGACAGTGGCATGTGTGAAATATTAAATGTAAAAGTACTCAGTGAAGGAAATATACAAAAAACAAACAAGCATATTAATGCATAAAAAAATAAAGTGTCAAATGCTGACAGCTGGAGTCATGCACGCGTTCTGGCATGAAAAATGGTGATATGATGACAACATTTCCAATTAATATTTTGCCATTCATTTAAGGAATTAATACCCGAATCTTTTTTTTAACATATGCTATTAGTTTATTAAAAACAGAAGCAAATGTGAGAACATCTTTGGAGAAAATAATCTTAAATGATAACTCTTATTCACCTTTACAATATTTCATCGGGCATTCAGTCACCATTTCTGATGTTACCACTAAATAAACAGTGCAATGCAAAAGTCTTGCAAAAATTGATCCAACCCTCATTTATTTATATCTTGCTAGGAAAATGGAAAACGGATGTTGCAATCTACTGAAATGTGCAAACATCCATGGAAATACAGAATTTAAGGCAAAAACAAATTTTGTACAATACTAACGAGTTGAAAGTCAATATTTGGTGTGACCGTCTTTATTCTCCAACACAGCCTGAACTCCTTCAGGCAGCTTTCTTATAATTTCTTTAATTAGTCTTCAGGAATAGTTTTTCAGGCTTCCTGAAGGACATTCAAAGCTCATTTTTGGATGTTTGCTGCCTTTTCTTCCATTATAGGTCAACATGATGCCTCAATAAGGTTGAGGTCTGGGCTTTGGGGAGACAAGTCCATGACTGATAGTGCTCCACTATTTGTGTTTGGCATTATTTTCACGTCATTTTCATTACCAATTAGACACTTTCCAGATGGTATTGCCTGATGGGTCAGCATCTGATGCTACTTTTCTGTGTTCATAATTCAATCAGTTTTAACAAGATCTCCAACACCAGTGGCTGAAAAGCAGCTCCAAACCATGACTGAGCCTCCACCGTGTTTCACAGATGGCTGTAGACACTCACTGCTGCACCTCTGTCATGACCTTTGTACATATTGATGACAGTTTGAACCATCACTTTTTGATTTTCAACTCAGTTCTTGTGTAGTTTGGCATACCTCAGTGTTTTCTCCCTGTTTGCCTTCCTTAAAAACGGCTCCTTTACAGCCACCTTTCCCTTCCACTGAGACCATTTGTCATGAGGCTTCAGTGAACAGTAGCTGGATCAACTGAAGGATCAGATGCTTCTCTCAGCTCCTGTGTCAGGTCTTTGCTGGATTTTTTTTACACTATTTCTTAAGGACGTTACTTTGCAGTACTACTACTATAGATACAGGCCTGCTAATTCTTTTGTTCTCTACTCGTCTAATTTCCTGATATTTTCCTAATATTTTAAGGGCATGATATGCCAAGTTCAGCAAATAGCTCTCTTGAAACCACTTTGTTGGTACAAAGTATTATTTTATGCCTGTCAAACAGTCTTATCTTCAGCATTTTCTATAGATTTGACCATTATTAAGTCTAATCTAATCTATGACTGAATGATTCATAGGTTAGTGTTAAGTGGTTTAAAAAACAGGATTGGACTGAAAAGTGACCAAGGTTTGAAAGACCTTCATAAAGCCTGGAGAACTACTCAAGACCACTTTAACTATGTACAGGAAAGTCTGGCTCCTTAGAAGCAAGATAAAAAGAGATAAAGGGGAGCTCGAGACTTTTGCACAGCACTACATTTAGTAAATCTCTAGCTTAGAAGAAAAATTTTTCTAAAAATTTAAAGACTTTTGTGTCATGGTGGAAATATACATTTCAAATAATGTGTTTATGCACATCTATGCACAGCTTGACGTTTGTAGTTATTTCTATCCCATAACAGTTCTGTATATTATTCCGTACTTCGACTTTTTGCAAATGAAAACAGACAGCATACTGATGACTTAATAAAATGCACTGTGTTAAATTAATTACCCAACAGAATATAAAGAAATATATATTAGCTTCTCATTAGCAAACAACAGGAAAATGCTGCTCACACTTTAATTACATAAGTGATGATGTAATGTGTAATACATAGTAAGGCACTTTAAATGCGTTTTTAGCACTGGATCTTTGATATTTTACATCTGTTTTGTCACAATATGTTTTATTTATGCAATAAATACATAAACTAGTATTTTTTATGTTGTATCAGGAAAACTTTGCCTAATTAAGGACCCAAATACTTCCTTCACCACAGATGTTTTTAAACTGATAAACTGTAGACATGGACAGAAACAGAAAGAACACAATACATATAAGGTGGGACAACAAGTAAGAACTGGCTTACTGGGTTGTGTCTGATGTGTGCACGTGAGCATTTCTGTGTGCATGCTTGCACCCCACAGTATTTGACAAGGAGTCTCATCTGAGGGAGGAGGAAGAAGGGACAAGAAAATAAGTAAGCTGGTACTATTACTGCCATCTTTGTCATCTCCATCATAATTACAAATGACCTTGTCATGTCAGTCGGGGGAGGAAGTACGTCAGCCACCAGCAGAAACGGTTAACCATGCCTGGTGAACAATAGCTCTTGAGTTGTCTTTATCTCTTAAGATAATCACCATTGGTATGTTTCCTGTTCTTTTACTGACATATTTTACATGTATATAGCCTCGCAACTGCTAGATGACCGACAAAAGATATTCTGTTTTTGTGGCTCAGGTGGTAGTTTGATCCCTGGCTCCTTCAGCCTTTGTGTTGTTTTATCCTTGAACAAGATACACTAAATCTAATGAATCTTGAAGGTTTAAAAGTGCTTAGGCAAAGAAAAAAAACAAGTTTTTGTTAAGGAGTGAATGAGCCTTGTAGTAAGAAAGCACGTTAAAAGCTTAAATTGAGTAGAAAAGCACTGTGTAAGAGTCCATTTTCTTTATTTTTTACATCAAAGCAGCTGACCCATGGATTCACAATAGTTTGGGTTTCCTAATCGGACAGATTGATAATCAATTGTTATGGGAAGAGCCTGACCTAGTGGGTTTGATCCATTTCAAACCTCTAAAGAGGTTTGTAAAATGTTTTTACCATTATGAAAGTAAGAAATGTCCATTTTTAAATAGTTTTTGAAGAAAACAAATAGAATTTAAGGAGGAATCTTGTCATGGAGTCCACCATACTGAAGGCAATTTCATCCTTGCGCTTCTCTGCATCTGTACACAAACTATATGTGTATTTGTTTGTGTTTTTGCAAGAGAGAGAGACTGTAAGAGAACGAGGGAGAGAAAACCTTACTGTTTGATTGTTAGCTCAGAGCTAAACAGATGCGTAAATAGAGATAGGAGAACCTAGTCACATCAGATTACAGCAAACAGCAAAAATCAAACTGTCTCTCACACTCTCACTCTCCAGCACACAAACACACATATGCAGTCACAGACAGTAGTCGTACCCTGGAAAACAAACAGACATCAGCAAAGCAATGTGCCTCGATTGTGCATCCAGCCTTTATTCGTCACAAGCGGAGAACGTGTTCCTATACTGTAACTATCCAGTGAACGCATTCAGAAAGCGTGGGTCTTTGTTTGCTACAGAAGCATGCCGACGCGCATTGAGGAATAAATACAGTGATGATGCATACCATCACATGCCTCATAAACCCTAATGTTACCACTCGAACATCTCCGTAGACCCCAGGCAAAACGGAGAGCCCACCACAGGGACAGGGGGAAAGAGCGAGAGAGAGAGGAGCGCACGAGCGAGCTGTGATGATGAATTGATTGATGAATTGATTGATGAATGCATGTGGCAAATACAGATAACAAGAGGAATATGAAGAGCACAGCAGCTGGTTCACCTTCCCCCCCCCCCCCCCCCCCCCCCCCCCCTGTAGCAGAAAATAGGAATAGCTGATGTGTATCTAGCCTATTAATACCATGACAGCGACAGTGAACGCACCACTAAACCAGATATGGCTCTCTTATCGCAAATCGTATGGCCTAGGAACAGTGGCCACCAGTCTTTCTATACCATCTGGAGCCTAATCACTGGGATGGGACAAACAGATCAGCTTCATCGCCTAACATCCTAACCTTTATTGCCATATGGAACGTGCCCTTAAACTGACTACACATCAGTGTGCATGTAGATTAACGAGCAGTGGTTTATGTTCCTAATTGTTTGTCCCCAGCGCAGCATCGCTCCATCACAAAACATACCGAGTGGAAACAACGTGGTGGGCACTGGTGTGCGTGGAGGTGGACTGCGCATGCTTGTGTTTGTGGACTTAGCTTTATGATATCAGCAGATGTCTCAGAGAAGTATCTGTCAGTATTTGCAGATTAATCAGTTAGTAATCACCATAAGTGGGAAGATAATAAATAAAACTAACTTAATTGCCATCCAGGTAATTTGGATGAACATGTGTCTCTTTTCCTAATTTTACGTGTAGAAAATCAGCTTCTTCACCACCAAAATAAAAATCGAATTTTTCTTTTATTTCAACAGCAGCGAAATTAGTTTTGTGTTTATTTCCCAAATTTTTATCTCTGAGTTTTCTGTCTCGGTGTCAAGAGGTAATGTTTTTCCTAATGAAGTTTAGTCTGTGTGAAAACATTTTGCAGCTCCTAATGACGACACAGCTTCTGGAAATAGATTCTGTCTCAACATTTTTCTTTCGCTCTCTTTTTTAAAATGTTGTGATTAACAAAAAGTAGATTTTTCTGTTTGGAATATTTTTGGATTTTTTTTTTTTTTTTGGAACTTACATCTTGAGATAATAAAAAAACACTTTACCAACAAAATCTTTTTTTCATGCACATTTGTGATGATGACTGTGTGATGCAGTATCTTTAAGACTGATTGCTCAAAGTCTGATAAAGGACTTTGAGCCTCTAGACATTTGTCTGAGTCTGCATCTGCACAACTGCAGTTTGTGTGCACACAGATAATTTTCAAATTGATGATGACTCAATTGGAAGCGAGGAGTACCTTCATTTACTAAGCTGCAATACTCGAATACATCAATACAAAGAGACTCCTTCTCTCTTTCTGTGGTTTCTTTTACATGCATGTCTACTTTTTTCCCCACAATCTCAAAGTCTGCTGGAAAGGTTAAACTCCTATCACAGCACCATTTCCAGAGCGATCTGAGACTAACTATTGATTAATGCTGATTTGACATTACACACAGATGAGGACAACACCACCTTCTACATTTAACAAATTAATTTTTGGGAGAGAGAGGACTGTAAATAAAAGAGGGAGTAATTTAGTTTATTATTTACCCCACTGTTTCATTTGCATTTCTCTTTGCAAACGGTTGTGAAAAGTTACTTTAATATAAATGTGTAATTTCAGCTCTTAGGCCTAACTCGGCTGCAGCGTTATGATCCTACTGCATGCGTCTTGATCCTCCGCAAGCCGCTCACACATGGTCGCTGACATGCTACTGTAGTAAATTTCTCATTCACATGCACGCTTGCGCACGCGCGCACACACATTTAAACACACACTCCATGCAATGCAAAGACGCACCAGGCAGGATGACACTCACATGTGGATCCACAAACGCTGGTGTGGCGCCTCCGTTTTGCTTGGAGAAGCAGAAAGAGGCGATAGGAGGCAGGAGGGAGGGGGAAAAAAAGGCAGGACGGCGAGGGAGGGATGCAGGGAGGCAGCCGGTGATGGATGGATGGAGGGAGGGAGAGAGGGAGGGGAAATGCGGAGGGACGCAAGGGAGGTGGCGATGGTGGTGGTGGGGCAATGAGAGGGCTGAGTGGTTCTAGTAAATATTTATATTGCATTATGATACGCGCGACAGTGAAAGAGGGAGACGGGGAAGGCAGAGAAAGGGGGGATATATAGAGCGTCCATCCCTTTATTAATTTTATTCCGGACCGCTAAGTTTAGCATTCAACACGTGTCGCCAGTGATGGAGAGAGGGAGGGAGGGGGGGAGAAATCGAGAGAGAAAGGGGGGAGAGAGAGAGGTTGACGGTTGCTAGGTGACGGGGCGCATATACTGAATTTTAACAAAAGATCGGGGAAAGAGGGAGAGCTGGAGAGGGAGAGAGAGAGAGAGGAGAGGAGAGAGGGAGGGAGAGGAAAAGAGAGAGATCGGAGAAATTGAATACATGTAGAACATATATATATTTAGATATATATTTTCACAGCGCGCGTGTCTGTGTGTGTGTGAGTGTGTGTGTGAGTGTGTGAGTGTGTGTGTGTGGCGGCGGCGGCGGCGGCGAGAGGGGGACACCCGCAAAACGGATACCTCAAAAAGGAAGGATGTGAAAAAGGATGGAGGGACCCAGGAAAAGAGGGGGGACAGGCTGCTGAAAAACAGTAAGTACATTTATTTTAATGATATTTGCAATGCGGAGGCATCTTTTCTTTTTCTTTTTTTTTCGCTGCTTCACTCCACGCACACAGACTCTGTGCTGCTGCTTAGATTAATTGCGGCTCGGGCAGTGAGAGGGTGCTACGCGTCATTGAGACGGGGATAGCGGGCTCGGGTGTCGGCATGTCGGGTGCGGACGCCGGTGATGGAGAGATGGATGGATGGATGGAGATGTGGAAACGGCCGGCGCACCGGGGCTTTGACCCCTCTGTCATTGCTGCGCCTGAGAACTCACAAGCACCTTAACGCATATGTTCCTTACAGCAGATGGGATAGGTAGTCTAATGACACACACAGACACACACGCACACACAGTTTACCGGTAGTTCAATTAATCATATGGACTAAACCTTTAGGCTATGATTTTGTCTGCCAGGAAATTTCTGTGCATTATTAATAAAGACAGAGTTTGGGTTCCGTTTAAGTCTTCAAACACCGGCGCTGGCTGCAGTTTCCCCCTCACTTTGCTGCGGATGTATTAATTGAGGCGATCATATCTGTTGATGCTCATTTTGTCGGGCTGCGTGGTCAGTGTCAGTGCGTGCTTGTGTTTGTGTGTGAGTGAGCGCGTCTGCTCGCTCGTCTTGCACAGCTATAGCGCTAAGCCCGCAAGATTGCCGATCAGTTTTGCCTCTTGATCTATTTATATCCCGATACGCTGAATATTTGGGCGTATGGCAGCGCGCAGTTATCCCTCTGTTGCCACCGAGGAATCTTCCCCCAACAGGCTGACTTGCCTCAAACATTCTCAGACAGCTGGAACAGGCGGTTTTTTCCTCTCTCTCTGCTTTTTTTTCTTTCTTTGCCCAGCTGCGTAAAGGAGTATGTGAGAGATTTCACTCTGTATGTACATTTTCTGCACCTCTTTGGGTGCCCAAATAACTTTTGTTTTTGCCTTATGGTACTTTAATAGAGTGAATAACAGGCACAACCAACACCATCATCATCATCGGTCATTTTCTAGAAAAAAAAATAGGCCTTGGCCCAAAGAGACCACCAATGGAGAAGCTCATGCTGTTGACCTGTAAAACGGAGAGGCACAGTGTTGCTTCTATTACAGATTTGCTGCAGTGTTTGAGAGTGGCAATGCATTGTGAGGCCAACATTTATCCAGATGGAAATTGGAATTAATGTGTTTGTTTTCCCCTGTTTCTGTGGGGTGTTTGGTCTCCCCCCCCCCCCGCGGCCCTCACCCCTTCACTCTCTCAGCTGAATTCTGTAGCTGATATCCATTTCAATCAGCTCTTTCACCCACAGGTGACGTGCTCGGTACAGTTTATCACTTTGCCTCACAAACCCTGTGAAATCTACGCACAGGCGTACTGCAGCAGTGTGCTGCCTGCACTGCTGCCCGTAAAGTGTTGCTTTCAGTGTCAGTAGAGCCCCCCTTCTCTGACGATCTGTCGTACAGTTGCCCAGAGAGAGCTGTACTGTACCAGCTGTGAGTAGGGGCAGGCAGGAGGGGAGGGGACGAGGATGAGAGAGACAGCAGGTGTGGAGGGGCAGAGAGAGGAACAAGGATGAGAGGTGTGAGGACAAGGGGGAGGGGGGTGGAGGAGGGATGTGAGCGGGAGAACTGGGCGAGAGATTGGGAAGGCAGGAAAACGAGGTGGAGAGTAAGAGAAGGAGTTGGTTGGAACTGAATCTCGGGGGGGGGGGGGGGGGGGGTGTAGTTGGAAAAGCACATGAGAAGAGATGAGGAGAAGCAATAGAGTCAACATTTGTGTGCTTGTTTTCTTCAGCCCATGCTCTTCATCAATTTCATCTCATTGATTCTTTGACTCTGGCGCAGAAAACCTTCAAGCTTAGCTCAGTCCCTGCTTCGTTTGTCTCCCCCCAGTCCCCCGTTCCCTATCGCCTCCATCCTTTCCATCAAAACTCTCACCTCTGCAACCTGTAACTTCCGCTGCAAGGTTTCCTGTTCCTTTTCCCCCCTTCCTTCTGCCCGCCCTTATATCATTTGCTCAACGCAACGTTAGTGGATGGTTTCCTCAATTCTGCCGCCCACCCAAACCCCTCTCCCAGCGTCTGCACACGTGGCACCCAGTGTTCTTTTTAAGGTAAAGCTCGTTAGCACAGAACATCAATTAGTCTTTAACGAGATCAGAGGCCGCTGTTTTGGAGCGATTACTGTACTCTCCTCTCTCAGTCTTCTCCTTTGGACACTTCTTTGGGTTGTATTGATAAACGTGTTGCATATTCACTTTGGCCTGCAGCAGTGCAGCTCAGAATTTAATACATGTGGTTGGGAGTGGGCTGTGAGATGTCCTTTTTTGATGAATTATCTGACTGTCTTGTGCTATTTTCATTTGAAAACCCTTCGTTGGCTTACTCACAGCAATAAATAAATCAAACTCATTAAGGACAAATCTGTATTTTCCTACGATAACACCTCTGACTGGTGCTCATTAAACAAATCCATATAATTTCAGGAAAGAATGCCCTCCATTGAAATCAGCAGGGAACACAATTTATCAAACTGACTCTTCTCTACAGTTTAAATTGATCTAAAGTGTAAAATTGGATACTACAGTCGTCAAGCTTTTAATGCCTAAAATCACTTAAAACATTTTTTTTTATTAATGATACAGGTGTTTAGAAATTAAATGATGTTCTGTTATGGCTTAAAAAAGAAACTGCCACTCAACACAAGACTTACAACTAAAAGTAAATTTAATAAATCTGAATCTTTTCAGGAAGTGCCATTGTGAAATTCTGCATAGTTATAGCTGAGATAATAAATTAACTGCCTGCACAAAAAATAATAAGACATCTTAAAATTTCTATCATTTTAGACCTTTTAAAGCAAAAACACATTTTTAAAAAATCCAAAATGTTCTCGCTTCAGCTTGTCCAGTGTCTTTTCTTCCTTCATTGAAATTCTGGGTATTTAAAGACAGTAACACACGTCACACTGGACAGGGAAGTTTATAAATCATTAATGAAGGAGTCAGGCTTCATTAATGAAGCTACAAATAGGTACATTTAGTAGAGGATGCTTATTTATGGTTTTATTTCTAGCAAAATTTTTACATTTCCATTTAAAATCAGGAAAAAAGAGGAGTATAGTAGTAATTCTAATATATTCAAATTTAATCTGCGTCTGCTAATCAGATTTAACAAAACAACCTTTTTGGTAAAATCAGTGCAGGTACCTCAAATTTCTGCTGATTAGCTCCGTTACAGCTGCCAAGCTATCAGTGACAACTCAACCAATCTACTAGTAATTAGCTATACAAGTAACATTATGATGCACTTGATTGTGACAAGTGTGAGGAAAAAAACAAAAATCATCTGGTTAACCATGTTTTAGAGAGCGACGTCTCCCAGAATAAGGTATTTGGATAAACGTGTAAATGAATTAGTAGCTGTTGATGGAAGTGGTGCAAATATAGCTTTCAATATGATTTAAAATAACTGGAAAATCCAATACAGTAGTACAGTATCAAATCCTTTATGCTGATAGAGCTACATTTAGTAGAGTGACTTCAGAGGTGCATTCAAATACCTGGACTATATCACCTGTATAGTCACCTAACAAACAGATGGGAAGTAGAATCAAATGGACAGGTGGACAGGCTGGCTGACAGACACACTGATAAACAAAATCACACAGACACACACAAAACTGAGGGACATTTAGCGTGCACTCCTTGCACAGTGTTGTCTAACAGGTGTGTGCACACACTCAAGCAGGCATGCACACACACACAAACCTGAGCCAGAGCCCCGCGGCTTGTTTTGGGAATACAAGTCTGGAGGCAGAAAGCAGGCACACAGCTTCACATGGCTGCATGCAATACACAGGCACACAAACTCTCAAAAAGTACATTCAGGGAGAGACCCATGGGTATGCAGTCAGACACACACGCACACACACACACCAAAGCATACCCCAGAAATACACACAAAAGGAATACTGGCACTCAAACAGACACAAACACACAGTTTTGGATGAGAGAGGACCTTGGCCACGAGATGCGCACATTTATACACTGTATATATACACTTGTGTGCACACTGCATTGAGACACATGCGCACACACTGACAGACACAAAGAGGAAAGGCAGGACGAAGAAAAGTAATGAAAGAAAATAAAGAGATGTGCAGGAATGTTTTGCGGAGCGCAGCGTTTTGCAGCAATGTGGTGCGATCCTTCATGGTGATGGATGGGGCAGGAAATGACAGCATAAGTGGTTATTAAAAAGAGGAAATGGGGGCATTTATAAAAAACTACGTTAGGCTGTGTCTGCAGTCCATGTCTCGAGTCATCCCGAGCTATTGTGTCATGCCTTCGGATCTGTGAGTCTTCCCCGAGCTGCATGCGGAGCGAGCTTTGTTAAAACTCAATGTCATTCTCCTTTCAAAGAACTCAGGAGCTGGCATTTATAGTAGACTTTGTACAGTGTGCGATTTACAAGGTGCAGGTCCCAGGTGCGAAGTCAAACTTGTTTTATTGTCTTATCACTTCATATAAAAATAGCTTTGCACTATTTTTATGTTAAGTTTGAATGTGAAATTCCTCCATAAACAGGTGCCAACCATACAGCTGCTGAAAATGCAAATATGTGTGTTTGCACCTGAGTGGAATTTGCACAGTGTGTTATCTACAGTACAACAAGGAGGGGAAGACAAGGAAGGAAGAGGGAATGTCAGCGCAGAGATGGAGAAAAGGCTCTGATGAAGATAGTTTGATGTTGCTGTGCTGTTTTAATGTGCCTCATCTCTGCATAAATAGCTCCAGCTTCTAAAACTGGCCTTGTGATTTGAGACAGTTCTACAGACTCTCTCCTGCTTTTTTTTTCGTTTTTTTGACACTGAAAAGAGTGAAATGTACAACGTGCACAGATGCTGTTAGCCTAACTCAGGA
Source organism: Aulonocara sp. 'chitande type north' Nkhata Bay (assembly GCF_057382095.1). Classification (NCBI taxonomy): domain Eukaryota; kingdom Metazoa; phylum Chordata; class Actinopteri; order Cichliformes; family Cichlidae; genus Aulonocara; species Aulonocara sp. 'chitande type north' Nkhata Bay. The sequence continues at coordinate 26,653,633 of NC_141354.1, read as the reverse complement.
TTACAATTAATTTGTTTTCATTTCAGGTTGCGATTTTTCATTATTCCTCCCGAATATTTTCTCACATCGAAGTCCTCTTTAGTCTATCTCTAAAGGTAATTAGGACCGAATGCCTTCTATTCAATTATGTAATTGCAATTTGAATCTGATGTGTCAAACGAGCCAATAAACCACCGTGTCCTTAAGCTACCCTTGTTCGGACTCATCAGGGCGATTGTTATTTGATCTGTCCTGTGGTGAACTGTGGCATATACTCTATAAAAGACTGCAGCTTTGGGAAAAGAGGGACACTTGTTCACACATTTTGCATGGAGCAGTATAGGAGACGGAAAGGAAATCAATTCTTGGCACTATATGCTCCATGTCATCTACACCCAAATATTAAGTCAGCTTTTTGCAGCTCCTATCATGAACTGTCCGGGGCAATGTCACTTTGTGAAGACTAGTTTTTGTGAGTATGTGTGTGGATCAGTGTTCACTGTTATGCTGTCGTTAGCTTTTAATTTGACTCAGTATCATCACTGACTCGACAAAGATGAATCATCAGTCATATGTTAGTCATGCCATAATGGTGGAAAAAGTGGGTAATGCGATTTTTATTAGAACCTTTCCACTCAGACCAGATGAATCACATTAAGACTAGTTTTTCTTTTTCTTGTGATAAAACACACTTTCACGTGAATGCTGTTTTAACACCTAGAGGGTGTTGAAGACACTCCCCAGTGGCAGTGGCCTCCTCCAGAAGGATAAAGTGCTCTGCCACAACACTAAGGGTCAGAGTTACTAAATTGGGCAACATAGCGCAATCCCCAAATAGCACTGATAGATGTGGTTAGCTTTACAGGTTATTCACAAATGTTGTCCTGTTTTCTAATCAGAGGTGCGGTCAATTAATTTCAATACCAAAAATAAGCTTTAACTATTGGTGCAATTAGGGTCATCCGCACAAACCTCTGAGTTCCCACCTTTTACACACAATCTTGTCACTGCGCTCTCTTTATAATACAGAGAGTGCTTCTTTTTGTATATCTGGCACTCAGAGTGGTCAGGATTGTTGTGAGGAACATGTTGAAGAGCCCAAGGCACTAACCCGAACTCCAAACTCTCCAAATACCCAATCTGATCAAGCATCAGTGGGATGTGCCATCTCTGGGTCCCATCTTTCAGTTGTGTTTTGCTGGCATGATAAAAACCTGCATGATATTGGCTGAAACTTTATTGTTGTGGGTTAATGGTGTTATTTATTTACATGTAAATTAGGCCCTGTCACACAGGTCTTGAGAGTCACACAGATCACTAGGAAAAAATGTATATTCCCTGACTGTTTGGTGAATAATTGCTGAAAGCTCATGGCAGTCACTGTGAAATCGATTGCTGAAGCCAAACGCCCAGTCGCTAGGTGAAACTGGTCAGAAAGAAGAATATGGTGCACCACAGAAAACATCACTGCGATCGCTTTGCTCACTTGCAGGTTGCTCGTACTTTGCAAAGTCCGAGCTGACTTCCAAGCTACTCATCGAGTGCTTGTGCAAAGTGAGACGTAAACTGCAAATGAAGACTATTTGCTTTCTAAGTCAACGTTGTGCCTTTTGAAACATGTCGGTTGCAGCAAAAGGGGTTGCCTTTCACTTTTGCAAGCTTTACCTGCACGGTGAGTGATTGCAGACAAGTCGCACTGTGCACATGATGGGCTGCTGTGGCAGAGACCAAAGCCACCACAGGGAGGTTTTTTCCTTCTTGGGGTTTTTTCTCCTCTAATAGCAAAAGCACAGCTGTCAGAAATTTTTGATATCTCATGACATGAACCGTTTTCTCACTGCTTATAATTGCATTCTGTAAACGATAATATGAAATCTGCTGAAAAAGCTGTGGCCATCTCAGCCCACTGAGCACATCTCTGATGAGATACCACAGCTTCATATGTCAGGATTTTAAAAAAATGGAGAAGACAGACATTTCATATTTGTTACTGTGAAGCAAACATCATAGCATTAGTGAACTCCAAGGGTGAAGAGAACACAGCGGGGCTCTGACATCCCCTTCACTAACCTCTCACCACCTCTTATTATTGAAAATCACCCTGAGTCCTGATTCAGGCTTCTGCGGTAGGTAGGCAGGTAACTTTTGCAGTTAGTGAGGTTTGGTTAATTGGTGATTCTAAACTGGTCATAGGTTTGAATGCGGGTGTGAATGGATGTGTGTCTCTCTGAGTTGCGACAGACCGGTGATCTGTCCAGGGTGTACCCTGCCTCTCGCCCAGTGGCAGCTAGGATAGGCTCCAGGCCCCCTGTGACCATGATAAGGATAAGCGGAAGAGAAGGGATAGATGGATGGATTCCGGTGTTGGGTTCAGAGGGGTTTGCGGTTACGTCGTAGGTTGCGGCATAGATTTCCCACTGAAGCTATAAATCAGACCCTGAAAACGTTTGCTGGTCTCGATCTTTATATTCTTCTCCCCTTGCTGGTTAGGGTTGCTCTGTCTGCGTCGGAGTACATTTCCTGATCCACCAATGTTCAGACGATAGGCTGACAGAAGTGTTGCTAACACCTTTGGTTATGAGCGTGGGTGGAGCCAGATGTGCTGTGAATGCAGCTCAGACCTGCATCCAATATTGTTACGCGGCTTCAAATTCATGCAGAAGGAATCCAGCTTGATTCAGCAACATTTGGCACCTTCCTTGGAATGAGACGAGCTTAATATTTCTCCCACTTTAAATTTTCCTAAACATTTGGACGCCTGTGTAAGTGTCACAGACGAGCTATACACAGTCACCCGTACGTGCAAACCTTGAGCACGCTCGCCTGCTTGTGCAACTGTGTGCGTTGGCACTTGCCTGTGTGTGACCTTGTACAAAGACACAATAGTTATCAGTGAAGGTTTCCCACACCGGTTTAATCTGTTTATCCCCAGAATAAGATTGTGAATCATTACTATGCAGAGCCAGGTGCTTTTTTCTGCTGTGAGTCTTGAGCAGCTTCCTAGTTTGTAGTTGTTAAAGAATGTTTCACCTTACAGGTCCTGAAGGGCTGCTGTGTCGGCTGCTTTTCATCTTGCTCTTTTAATTAGTGACTGATTTAGATCTGGCTAGGTGATCCCAGTGTCTGGCCAATCAATGAGGGAATTAATGGAAGCAAAGCAACAGTGTGGGTTTGCGACTACTGGTTCGAGTTAGAGTGGGAAAATAATCTGTTTAGCTTCAATCCTTAAAAACGTGGTATTTGTTCAATGCTTTAATGCGATGCCACTAAATGGCGAATATTCCGAGGCTTATGTCGACTGCCTCATCACGTATGCTGTGACTCCTTCATCCATTTTGTTCCTAATTTCAGTCTCAGTGCTTGTTAAAAACATCAATCAGTCAAGCATTTCATTCATGAATGTACAGTATGTTATGTAAATGCTCAGTATGAATGCATTTTTATTATTAGATGCATTGATAGTGCTCTAATATTGAAGCTATTTTCCCTAGACCGAAAGCCCTCGGAGTTTCTGGATGCAGGTTGTGCAGTGAGAATTTATTCCTTTTAAAAACAAACGTAATAAGATAATCCCCCAGGCTGTGCGTTGTAAGCACATCTTAAGAGATTTGAGGGGGGGGGGAGGAACTACAAAAACAATTTATATGTACATTAGAAGGAGTAAATTATATGATATCATAGTCAACCTGGGAAAAGAAGGGAGGGCCAGGCACCAGCACTGCAGTCCTTTGCTGCCTTTTGTGTTGGGAAAATGAAATACCTTTGCTCCTTTTACCAGCATTAGCACTGGACATATAAGCTATGTAGTCTCCCTACAAAACCATTTTTCATTCATTCAAGTAAAGCTAGTATAGGCCATTTAGACTTATTGAAATAATGCTTTGTAAGGTACAAATTCCAGCTGCAAGCTCCCCAGACGCTGGCCTTTCCACATGAAAGTTTATGACCTCGCTGGTATTTATGTCTGAAAACTCATGAGAGTAGTAGATCATTTGTTGCCGATGTTTACTGAATGGATGTGTTGGTTGTGAGTTTGAGGGAGGGAGAAGATAAAATAGAGAATAGAGAATATTTCTGTTCATCATTCATACACAAATTGATTTTGTTTATGCAGACTGTGCAGCTCAAAGCACTCTGTGTGTGAGCTTGAAATGCCCCGAGGATTAAATGAATGACGGGGTTGAAAGATAACACATACACACACACACACACACAAGATAGTTGTGTTTTCATCACTTCTTAGGACATAGCACTGACTTATTTGCTGTACATGTACCCTTAACCTAAACCTAAGTACTACTTGGACAAAACATAATTCTTAAACTAAGGATTTATGTTAGGAGGACATGCTTTTTATCCCGAAAAGTGAGGCAGGATCTTCAAAATATGACCATGTAAACAGATTTATGTGCCTGTAGCTTGACTTATAAAACACACACACACACACACACACACACACACACACACACACACACACACACACACACACAAAACCAAAGAGAGAGAGGGGGAAAGCAAGAGAGTGTGGATAATTTAAGATGCCTAGGCTTTATTACAGAGAAAAATTAAAGGCCATGAATTTTATCAGCTGATTTTTCCTCTCAGGTTACGTGAGTTCATTTTTTTCTGAGCATTACAGCAATTACCCGGCATGTGCAGGTTCATAATAAGCAAAATCAAAAGGCATTCTCCACTAAGGTAATTATACACTCTGTCCTGAATGGTGCGAGTTAGAAAGATGAGATGTGGATAATGTCAAATATTTCAATAATGATCATCCGTAATGGATGTGATTTTCCCGTCACTGCTTTGTGTGTCTGGTGTGCCAGAAACCACAGAGACATTTTCCTTTTTGTTAAAAAACGAGGTCAGTGAATTGTTAGTGCAACACTGAGGCAGGGTCCAAGGTCAGCTCCATCTCATTTCCATCAATCCATAGAGGGACGAGAAACAAGGAGTGTTCTCCCATTCAAGTAATGAAAGTTATCCCCTCAATGTACAGAAGTGGAGCCCAATTAATTGACACTGTCTCTTGGCAGGAGAGTTTAATCCGAAACGTAAAAAAAAGAAAAGAAGAAAAAAGCCTGAATTAAAGGCAAGATCCTCTGAACCTCGGAGTGAGGTGCATTTTGTACGACCACATGGAAGCTTGAAATGTCAGAATAAAATGCCGTCTTGCTGTGAAGAAACATCAAAGTGAGATGTCAAGGTGACTGTTTCATTTTGTTCTTCCAAAGGGTTACGAAATATGAAAAGGACATGTGGAGACTACCTGCCAGAAACAAATGTTTGGCATGAAGAGCCAAGGGGAGATTTTGCTTTCCCATCTCACATAGTGCTGCAGCTTATATGAAATAATATCATATACAGTATATAAATTTGCATTTTGTGGGAAGACAAAGTAGAGCGGCGGCCTTGAGACTTAATATCGAAGAGTTTCTTTTTATTTGATAAAGAGGCAAACTCGATTTATTTTGCATCTTCTATATCACCTAACCTTAAATTTAAACAATCCATATGCAAAGCTGTCTCATAACAGAAGCAACATATTGTGATTTGTCTTTCCTCTTTGAGGACCTGCTGAGCTGATAGATGCCTGTGTGATTTTTTTTCCTTGAATGGCTTATGATAGTCACAGCTCTGCAAGTCCAAGCAGGGCAGCTGTGGCTGCAGCAAGCTTTACTACTGCTGTTTACAGCCATGCAGTAGAAACACACAGAGCACTGTACGCCCTACTGCTGCACGCTGAGCTTCTTGTCGATCACTCTGCACACTATGCATAATGGGAACAAGAGCCGCTCGCCTGCATGGTGGCTCTTCTACTCGACAGGGATCAAAGAGAAAGAGAGCGATAGGGACGGAGAGAAATGGGAGAGAGGAAGTAAGTGAGGGAGGGAGGGGAGGAAGCAGAGAGTGAAAGAAGCGCTGGACAAAGACGTGCGTGAAGGGAAAGAATGGGGAGCAATAGAGGAAAACAGAGGGAAAGGAGAGAGGGCAGGAGAGTCGGTTACAGTGGCATGCTGCAGAGTGAGGTGGTAGAGAGACTGAATGAATGAATGAATGAATGAATGAATGAATGAGAGGATGAATGAGAGGATGAATGAATGAACGAGTAAAACACCAAAAAATCCAAACGTGACTTAGTGAGACAGACTGAGTGAGGGAGTGTGTGTGTGTGTGTGTTAAGTGAGAGTGCATGAGTGAGTGGATGAACAAGTGCAGCAGGACAGAGAGGGAGGGGGGAAGGGAAAGAGAGAGAGAGAGAGGGTGCGATATTGGGAAGGGGGGAAAGAGAGGGAGAGAGGATCTGTTCCGTCAGAGAGGACACACTCCAGTGGCTGTGATTGAAGTATGGGCCAATTAACACGAGGAGCATTGAGCTCCAGCTGCACTCTTCTCTTCATTCCTCCGCTCCCACACACTGCCATATTATCCCCCACAACACACACACACATTGATACACTCACATATATGCACACTATGGACACCACACTGTGCTGGCACTTTATCTTATCTTTTAGTACAGTAGAGCTATGTACCAAAGAAAATTATTGAGGCTACACATGGCCGTTTTCTCAAGTACACTGTCGGGCTTAAATGTGGACAAATGAAAAAAAAGGAGATGAATTGAGTCTTCATCTTCATGAATGTGTGTTTCTTAACCTAGGCACTTAGAGCGAGAAGCTGCAATCTCTTCTAATAGAGTATAGCACAGTATTTATTAGATTGCATATATTTCAGATATGTTTTCTTGTGTGTGTTGGCTGTGGAAAATGGCCTAAGCTGATTCAGTGCAGCTCGTGCCACAGGCAGCTGAGAGCAGGTCCATTACTCTGCGTGACAGCAAGGAATGAGCAGCAGAGCCTCATTGTGGGCTAAACACAACGCTGAACACCGCACTTCCGCAACTCCACACTGCACAAACTCCAGACTACTCAAACTCCCATCCCCGCTCACGTTTCCCAGCAGATCCGATGCAGCGCGCGGTCTGGCACGCTGCCTCCATTGGAGTTCAGTGTGAAAGGGGCTCAGAGAAGTGTGGATGCCAGCAACTGACATCTACCCAAGAGCTCCCCACCTCTCTCAGGACGTGCTCTTCTACAGTCACCGCAGGCGCTCGAGCATACAGGAGAAGGGGGAGTAGGTGATCTTAAACATTGTGATTGTTTCCCTACCATCGCACTGACACCAAGAATCAATTTCATTTTTGTGTTCAGAGGCTATACAAGTTTTTTGGTCCCTTTAGCTTTGGCAGGAGTAATATAGGCTTCGCTGTTCTCCTTTATAGAAGGATGTACTGTACCTTCAAAGCTGATTTGCCTTCCGCTGCACAAAGCTGCAAACCTATTTTGATATTTCACAGACCAGGGAGAGAGTTTTCGCATAAGCTGCACATACACTCGCCATTAATTCCTATAAGTAATGATTTGAAATGGCAGCAAGCGCATTATGCAGAGTAAATCAAATGTTTAAGCAGAAATATGATAAGATGTGTTTTGATTGTGAAGTACTGGCTGGCAATTTTGGAAGAGAAAGACGAGACTGGCTTGCCTGTGTGAATGTTTTCTCTCTCATCTTCTTGATTAGCTGTCTCTGTCGGCCTAAGAATATGCTCTGCTCTTAAGTACCCGGTAAATATTCCTGAAGGTGTTTTTAGTTTGCTTCTAAGAGTCACTGGCATGTACGCTGGCTGTCTATGGTGCTGTAAATGCCACTTTCTTTGTTTAAAAAGACAAACTAAACAGCCTCAGCAGAAAAAAAATTATAATAATTAAACTGTAGCTACAGTAAGCGGCTTATTACAAGATTGATTGACAAACGGAGAGATCAACACTGCACAGTGCACATAGTTTTAATGGAGCCGCTGATGTAATGATTTAGAGAGCTTATAATGATTGAGGGGCCGTGATGAATTTAAAGTTGTGGTTAGGTAAAAAAATAAAAAATAAAAAAAATCAAAGGAAGCACTTTTCCATAAATTCAGATTTTCCGTTACATATTTATTGCATCTGCAGATGACAGACAAGGTCCAGGCAGTTCACCTAATAACGCACACGTGTTTAAGAAACGACTCTACAATAATAGATAACTTGCCTTTAATGACTTTCAGTAAGAAACAGAAATCTATACACCTTTTGATTAAGTGATCCCACGTAAAGCAATCCCTGGATTGTGGGCAGCCTCTTGCCAAGTACATTTGGAGTATCCAGCGCTTGTCTGGAGGAAGCTCCAGGGGACTGAAGAGGATGGTTTTTAAAATTAGGGGGGGCATACTAAAATGGAAGAGAATAAAAAGCATTTTAACTAAAGATTAATTTACGTTAGAAAATCAAATGGAACTGTAATCTCTCACTCGTTCTCTCCCACTCCTTCTCATTCCTCGCGTGTGTGTTAAATGTAAGCCTGCTTTTTTTATTCAGTCTGCAAAATTTCACAGATCGTAGGAAAATAATGAACTTATAGTAAGATATATTTAAATGAGGATTTATTTATAATTAACTTTATTGAAGCACGCCCCAGTGAGATGTTGCAATTTGCACTTTTGATAACGGGCAGAGTGTGCTGTAAGAAATGTGGATGCTGAATGTAGTAATGCGCTGTTCGCGCTTCCAGCGAGGCTCACCGAAGGTGGAATAGCACACACTGGTTGTGCAGTGCAACGTAAACACCTCGTGAGACTGAAATACGGTGACAGCCCTATACAGTTATTGGCTGTGAGCTCGGCACCGTAGAATACATCTTCTCCAAATGAAATGATGTACTGTATTCCTGCAGTTCCATCTCTGGCGTTCTCATTTTCTACCTTTCTGCCCGTCTCCGTATGTCCTTTCCTACCGCAGCTTCCTTACATCAAAAAACACAGAAACCAAACCAAAAAAAGAGGAAAAAAACCCAACAAAGCCCTGTTTTCCTACCTCTCCTCTTCATTATTAGCTCCTCCTTTTCCCTTTCTTCTACTAACAAGTTTGTCTCCCCCTATCTCTCCACATCTCCATCTCTTTTTCTCACCCATTTCTATCAGCCTCCCTTATTCACCCTCTCATCCCACTCTCGCTCTCTCTCATTCTTCCTTTTTCTCTCTACTTCCCCACCACACACACCCTGTCACTCAAAACAGAAGGTTTGGCAGTACATTTGCCTAGGCCAGACACGTATACACATCCCAGTGATCAATATTTCTTTTCCTGCTACTCTCCCCTGTCATATTTTACACCACCTCCAACCTCCCCACCCACCTTCGCCCTCCCCTCTCCCCCGCCACCGTGTGGCCTGCTCCTCCACACAGTCTCTCGCTCAGTACATCCTAAGTCATATGCTCCGAATATTTACAGTACTTTTCATTCCTATTCATTGCACAGCTCTCTCTTGTGGCTGCTCCCTATCTTGCATTCCTCCGGTCCTTCTTTTTCTTCACTGCTGTCTTTTTTTATCCAAAAGACTGATCAGGGTCAAAGAATCGGCAGACTGTGACAAAGAGAGGCGAGTCGGATGAAGACAGAGCAAACAACATAGAGGGGAGGATAGGCCAAACAGAGGCACAGAGAGTTACTGTAGAGAGAAGATTATGTCAGAAGGCCCCTGCTAATCAATGCAACTGTGCCTGGTACCTGAAGCCATGAAAAACTGGGAGAAGAGACGGGAATGTAAAAACGGCAGAGCACAAGAGAGTGGGCTGAAAGTGAGGAGGACGTGGGGAAAGGGATGGAGGAGGGAGGGAAGGAGGGCAGCTGGCACCAGGAGCAAATTGAAAATGATTTGCTGTGTTTTTTCTCTTTTTTTTAGTGAGAGTGTGCGTGTGTGCACATATTAACCCTGCTATCTCCCAGGTAGTCATTATCTTTCTGTGTGGCTGTTTGCGTGGATGTGAGCGCGTACAGCCATGCATACTGCATTAACCCTCATATCTCTCTATCATTAAGGTGCTCTACAGGCGCAGTGCTGCTATGAATTTATCTCAGGAATGTTTGTGTGGCTTCAAACGCTTGCATGCTTGTGTATGCGCGTGGACGCGGTTGCGCGTGAGGGCGAGTGTGTTTACAGTTATCTTAATTGTTGTTATCATTCATGCAGCACAATAACCACCTCCGCCCCAATCTTTGTCTCTGTCTGCTATTAACTCTCTCTCCCTCTCACCCACCTTTTCTCTAACGGCCAGTTTCTATTTTTCCTCTTATTGTTCCTCCTCAGCCTGCAGCCTAAATAGCACCCATTTCATCTTCTCTCTGTCTTCCTTTCTTCTCCGTCCTTCATTGTTTTGTTTTTTTTTCTTATCCTGCATCTTTCGTCCAGTATTTTCTTCAACCAAGACTAACTTTCATTACCTCATGATTGGATTCAGAATTTGTTTCCCAGTTGACTGTATGAAGTCTCTGATCACTTTCTCTCTCTTTTTCTCCCCCGTTCTTTCTTCTACAACTCTTACTTAGTGTGTCCTTCTTACCCTCTTCTTTTCTTCAGTTTTTCTTTATTCTCTAATTTGATTTGATGTCCTCTGTATTGGACATGATAGAAAAGTCTAACTTAATGTCTTCGCTCTTGCTTTTTTCCTTCTTCTTTACCTCCCTTTTTTTTTCTTCTCCTTGCTGTCTCTCTTTCTTTCAGGCACCCTCTCTTAGTGCGATATATATCTGCCTCCCCCCCTCGGCAGGTTGCCATGGTCGCCATACCTACTCTCTCTCTCCTATTGGTCCTGGCAGAGTGGGCAGGTCTGGTGGACGCCTCCCCCCACCTCCTGCTCCGGCCGAGTCCGCGGGAGCGTGATGCAGGGGCCATGATGAACTTCAACATCGCCGTGATCCACGCCGGTGCGACAGTGCAGGCGGAGGCGGCGGTGGCGGGGCCTGGGGGAAGGGTGCTCTATCCCGGCTTTGGCCGGGTCTACGGCTCCCTGGGGGAGAGCGTGGTCACCCAGTGGGGCTCTGCTAACGTCATCTGGCTACAGGTTAGACACTGTCTCCTCTATCTAGTGCTTGTTCAGCTTTACTTGAAGGAGGGGAATAACAATGACGATCCATTATTCATAATCACTCATTATTTTAGCTGAATAGGCAGCACATTGCTGCTGTGTGTATAGGCCCTGCTGAATGAGCAGGGAGCTCTGCTCCTTGACCACAACTTGTATGAGGAGCCAGACATGCCATGAATACTACAGACACCTTCTTTGTGACTAAGGCAAAGTCAAGACACACTGACCCACTCTCTTTTTCTCTCTGTCTGTCTTCGTTCCTCCCTTCATCTTGCAGGTGAATGACAGTAGTCCTAAGACAGTACTGTCCCAGCTGTGTGAGCTGCTGGCGGCGCGGCCCCTGCAGGGTCTGGTTTATGAAGAGGAGAGGCCCCCTCGCACAGCTTGGGGACCTTTGGCCCCCATGCTGGAGTTTGTCTCTGCACAAACAGGACTGCCCATAGTGGCTGTAGGAGGGGGAGCGGGGCTGGGGAGGATGCCACAGGTAGGAGGAGGGAGGTTGTAATTGGGGTAGGTGAGGAGGTGTTTGCGACTTGAGTGTGTGTGAGATGAAGTTAGGAGAGAATTAAAAAAAAATATATATATATGTATGTATACAAGAGGCCAGTGTCCCAGATTGTGTAGCTGCAATTGTGAGAAAAAGCAGGTAAAACAATCTTAGTATGATGTGTCGCACACTGAAGCATCTCGGATTGACGGGATTTTTAATGGACTATAAAGGGAAAACTGCTATCCCCATAACAACAATGTCACAACTTTGCACATCCTGTTTGTGAAGAAAAGGTGCCAGGGAAGTGCCTGCGGGATGGAGGGCAAGCTGAAGGTCAGGGTCACTGATCTGCAGAAACTTTACAGTGTTTGATCTGTAAATGGCACCAACTGGGGCTATTGCTATGCCTGTGATGTTTTGGGGAGGGAAGCAGTGAGTAGACACGAGTGTGTATGTCAGTGAGTAAGGATGTGTCTGCAGACTGTACATTTTTTTTGAATTACATGATTGTGTATGCATCAGAGAAAACTAGTGCCAAATTTCATCACCAAACAAGGGGGGGAAGAAATAAAAAGCAGTGCATTTGTGCTTACAAATAACTGTTTTAACCATTTACTCTTGAGGAATTAAATTGTAGCACTTTGATGAACTTCCTTTGAAGCTGTACCCTCGCCTAATCCTCATTCCCTCCCACCTCCTGCACAGACTTTTTAGAAACACTCCCTTCTGGATGTCATAGGAGAATTCGTGCAACAATCCAAGCTGTTTTAGCCCTGCGGCGGAGCGATTGCTGCTGCTCTGTAACAACTACAAGCCCCGTGATGCCTCGATGTTGTGCATAAAGATGGAGCAGTCCAGGGCATTGTAGTTCTTTTTAGTGAAAATGTTGTTTGTTAGTTACTCATGCTAGTGCAGCTACAGTTTAGACACAGAGGGGGAATTTTAAAGTGAGATTTTTAACCACATCTGCCACTATCTTCCCCAAATTAGGAATCAGGTTCCGTCTTTCTCCAGTTCAGCTCCTCTACCGCACTCCAATTAGAAGTCATCTTTGAGGTGTTGGAGGAGTACGACTGGACCTCCTTTTCCGTGGTGTCCACGCGCCACCACGGCTACCGGGATTTCCTGTCTGTGGTGGAGGGCCTAACGGACGGCTCGTTCATCGGATGGGAGAAGAAGAGCGTGGTGATCCTGAACGTGACCGACGACCCTGGGGGGGCACGCACACGCAGGCTGCTGAAGGAGAACGAGGCGCAGGTGAGACAGGGGGGAGGGAGGAGGGAGAGGGGGAGGAAAGGGGAGGAAGTGCTGCAACTATCATTGGGGGCCCCCCTTTCTGACAGGTGGCTTCCCAGCTTTTTCCTTCCTTCTTCATCTCTCCCTCTGTCCCTTCACGTCTCTCTCTCCCCTCTCTCCTCTATCCCTCTGTTCTTCTCTTCCCCTCCCGTCTTGCCAAAGCATAAAGAGTTCATCGGTACAACGAAAAACCACGAGTCGGTCTGACTTTGCCGACTGGCTTTTGTGTGGCATTGTATGTTCTGTGGTGATGCGGAGCGCTGAAGAAATCCAGCACTTATCATACAGTTTTCACCCGTTTTCCTTTTAAGAAGCTTTAAGGTTAAAAAAGTTGCCAAATGTCTTATGTCGTGTTCTTTTTTTTTTGGTGTTTTCGGCCTGTCATACTCGTTACTGTATGAATAGAAACTGGATTGTAAAAAAAAAAAGAAGATAAACAGGACTGTTCATCGTCTTAAAAAAACAATATTTAGCCGCACAGAATGAGTTTGTAATGAGCGATCAGTTAGTGCGCAGCTGCTTGTTGGAAGAAAATGACCGTAACCGATTTTCTTTTTTTCCTTTTTCTAATTCATAATTCATCCATTAACAAGCTGATGCTACACAATTGCTTCCCATTATGTAACTCTCACTCTCTTTATTTTGGCTTAAACTTAAACTGGCTTTAACTTAAAATATCCAAATATTACAAGAAAATCAATCAATTCTAAAGCTTATGCTTCAAATTTTCTTTGACTTATTAATCTCGACCAGGATGATTTGTGGTTTTGCTTTGTACTTCTGACACGTTTCATTCCTTTGTACTGTATGCTTGCCCCTTCTTACCTTCTTTCATACATCCACTTTCATCACACTGTCTTTCACTCACATTTTTTTATACCACCAACCTCTCTTAAGCCCCCTTTTAACCCCCATGATCCTCCTGTTCAGATTTGTTACTAATGTCCGTGTTCTTATGCCTACCCCACCTCCCCTTCAAAGCTCCCTTTCTCCCTCTCTGCCTCCCCTCCTGTGCTTCTTTGCCTGGAGACAAGCTCAGTCTCCTCTGCCGCTTTGCTTTTCACCTCCATCTCTGTATGGCTACCACTCATTCAGTCGCACATCCCTCCTGCTGCACGTCTTCCTGGCCACAGACTCTGCTTACCGTTGGCTCGGTTTAGTCTGGGTCTCAATGTCATCGCTAATGTCCCAGAATGGCTACTGCAGCTCTGCGTGTGTGTGTGTGCGCGTGTGCATTTGTGTCTGTAAGTGTGTGCATGTGTATTGGATTCCTTAGGCTCCACTCAGCTGGTGTCACTGTTAATCTAACATACCGCCTGCGGCGAGTTGCCTATACGGAGAGCTTGCTTTTTAACCTTGCTTTTCATGACAGCTCCCTTGTTTTAGCTTTTCTCTATTGCTAATAAATGCTCGTGATTGGCTAGTGATGTATGTGTTTGCATTGCATGCTCTCTTCTCTCTCTCTCTCTCTCTCTCTTTCTCTGCGCTACATTTATGATAATGTCTTCCACATTGTAGATGGCCCCTTGCAGGTCTGGGTCAATTTCAGCTCGGCTCTCTCGCTGTCTTTCATTTGTCCCATTCCTCTTCCAGCTTCTGCTTTGTCAGTGTTTCTTCTGCTCCTTCTGTCTTCATCTCGCTCTTTTTGTCTGTTTTGTGTTTCTCATCCTCATTTCCTATCTTTAGATATTGTGTGTCTTTTTTTAACAGCTGATTTCATCCTTCCTTCTCAATTAAGTCTCCCAATCTCTGTCTTCCACCCTCTGTCTCCCTCCTCCTCCTCCTCCTCTGTCACTCTCATTCCCTGGCTAATTCACTGGAGGTTTATTGGCATACGGGCAGGATTGTTTTGCCAAGCCATTACAGTTCAAAATTCAATGAAGGCGCAATTCTCAAAATGTGCTTTCAGTCTGTTTCCCTGACACCCCCTCCTATTGCATGAAAGAGTTGTCTTTCTCTTTTTTGCCCTTCAATTCTGCTTTGTCTCTTTTTTTCAAGCTGTAGTTTTATTTTTGGTTTCCTCATTTATTCTAAACACTTCACTTCTTTTTTGGTATTTGCCCTCACCTTCTTTCTCTGACTTCCTGCTTCCAGATGCTACTTCCTCTCTCCACTTCCTTCTCTCTCCAGTTTCCCAGTAACCCCTTAAAAACCCTGTCAATTTCAACCCTCCTTACCTCAGCATTTGCAGCAGGGCGCTCATCCCATGTTACTTCTGTCTAGCTTTAATATTTTTTTCTCTCTTTCTTCCCAGCCCCACTCAATCATCCAAACCCTTCTTTCACAAACATCTCTTATCTCTCCAGGCACTGATTTCACCAAAATATCATCCTTTGCTTTTCTTCTCTAACCCTCCTTCCCCCCTTTTTGATCTCCAAGGACTGACTATTCTCTGACTATCCTCCTCATCCGCTCACTTTGCCCTGGTTGTCTCCCGTTGTCTTTCTCTATCCTGTTTTTTAATAACATGTCAGAGCTTAACCTCTTCCCCCTTGTTTTCCCTCAGGTGTGTTTGGACTTTAACCGCCACCCCTCCTCCTCCTCCTCTTCTAGATCCCCACCTCTTCCTTGCCGCTTCTCTGCTCCACCGCTTAGAGTTGTTTGATTTTTTTTCCTTTCCTTGTTTTACTTCTGTTTTTATTAACCATAAATGTAACTTGTTTCATTAGGCCTAAGCTCATCAAGCACTGACCTTTACTGCTACGCACCTCTTAGCACACATCACATGCTGCCCTGCAGTCTTCCCTCTTTTTAGAGCGCCTGCATCCCTCTTGAAGTCTAACACCCGACTTCCATGCACCTTATCACATCAGCTTACAGCTATCACTCCTCTTACCTCATCCAGCATCCTTGTTATTTGCTGATATGGCCTTTTTATCAAACCTCCTCCCCTCCCATTCAGGTACACCTCTTCTCCGGCTCTATCTTTCTCCCCTTACTTCTCCCACCCTCTGTCTCTCTCCACGTCTCCCCTTTCCCCTCCTTATCTCACTAGTGTGTATGTGTGTGTGTGTCTCCCCTCGTCCCTGTTCCCTCCCTGCCTTCCTGCTGTCCTCCAGGTACGTTTGCTGTACTGCTCCCAGGAGGAGGCTGAGCTGGTTTTCCGAGCTGCCTGGGCCGCAGGTCAAGCCGGAGCCTCGCACATGTGGTTTGCTGTGGGACCAGCCCTCTCCGGTTTGGGCATGGAAAACCTGCCCCGGGCTTTATTTGCTGTACGGCCTCAGGGCTGGAGGGACGAGCCCCGCCGAAGGATCGCTCGCGGTGTGTCGGTGCTGACTCATGGGGCAGTGGCAATGCGAAAGGAATACGGAACCACGGGCGGGCCAAACTTTGTCACCAACTGCATGACGGATGCCAATCAGACCCAGAGGCTGCGAGGCAGGATGAGGTGAGAGAGATATCGGGGAAAGAGTGAAGCTCTAGAGAAATGAGGAGGGAAGGAGGAGAAATATTAGGTTGGAGGGTAAAACACAGCTGGCAAGCTCCAGACAAAATCTTTGAAATAGGAAGGAACAGAAATAGAGATGGAACATGGTTTAGTCTATGAAAGGAGGTCTGGTTCTTCGCCAGAATGAGCTGGAAGATATATGGGTGGAGCTGGTAAATTCAGTGTCAGAGAGCAGGCACAAAAGGGATATCTGAATTTGGAGCTGGCTATCATCCATGCAAAATAGATGTTGTTGGTGCGTGTAGTTGTGAGTTGGCGAAATTACCACAGCATCTGTAGCAAGCAGACCATGTCTCATGTATATTAATGAACTAGCTTTAATATATTCCTCGTAGGCTGTACAAACGCACAAGCAGCACACTCTTAACAGGTATCTCAGGTGGCTGTGGTTACCCCGGTTCATATATAACACCAGTCATTCTCACTCTATGTGCACATTGAACACAATATTGTATGGAGAGAGTACTCTAAGTAGTTTTCAAACATGAAATTGATTAGTTTATTTGCTGTAATTTTTTTGTAAATGATCCTCAGCACAAACGGTGAGGCAATTATTGGGAAATGATTAATGGATTCTCCTCTGTTTGTTTATAAATTATGTCTAGGAACAGAGCAGAAAGATGTTTTCGTTTCTATTTTTTTTGCACTGCTACCTGCTGTTCACTGTCTGCAACTACAAGCTGCTGTTCCATATGAAGCTTTCTGTCATGCATTACAGAAAAAAAAAAGAAAAGCTCTCATATTTTGTGTTTTGAAGCCAGCAAGATGACATAAGGAGACAATTAGAAAGCCTGTCCTGCGTGATTACCAGACAAACTATAGAGCCCGCAGCCGATGCCGAGAGCAGCAGTTGTTTGACTTCAAAGATCCTGACAATTCTGTGTGTCTGATCATTCGTCTGTACATTTGATTAACAGACAAGCCCTGACTGTCACCACAGAGGATCTGTGATTTAGTTTCAAGTGAGAGCAGGGCAGGCATTCTGTTGCATCAAACACAAGTGACGTTTCTTTTCTCCTCATATCTTTAAGATGAATGTTAATTCATTCGCTGATATTATGCGCTTTCTGTCCTCTCCCCTTCTGCCGCTCTTCAATGCAGATATTTCAGCAACATCACGCTTGGTGGTCGAGATTACTCTTTTAATAGTGACGGTTACCTGGCCAACCCCTTCCTGGACGTCATCTCGTGGACACCTGGACGTGGATGGGAAGATGTAAGGACATGACATAACTTCTTTGAATCTTTTATTTGCAGATTTATTGAGGTGTAAAAGGATAATTAGTTTTTTGTTGACAGTCTTGAGACTACAAGTAGGGAACAAAACAAAAGCTCTTAGCTGCTGACCCCCAGAGCAACCTTTTTTTGCTGATTTGAGCAAAATGAATAATATCTCTACAGTATGCGAGCAAGTAGAAGAGATTCACGTTCGAGTAATAGGCACATAAACTTGACAGTGAAGATATGCAGGTCACAAAGGTGCATGCTCATGTGAAGTTCAGGATTTCGCTGTTGGTGCCTCAGGAGAGAGAAGCTGGCTGCTGCTGCTGACCATCTGACTGCGCTTTGTGAATGTGCACACTTGCTGTACTCTGCCTGTTTGGTTAATGCTGCTTATTCAGTTCATTTCATGGTTACAGTGCATTCACGTAATACCACAAACAAGATTGCACACACACACACACACGCACGAACGGACACACTTATTACTCTGTAATGATTGGAGCATTGACAAACATCTAATCATCCTCAAGTTTGATGATTATAATTTTTTGAATTCACCTATTAAGCAAAACATGCACGCTCTCCAGCTTCTAAAATGAAATTTCCTGCTTTTTTATATATATATATATCACTTTAAACTGAACATTTCTCATGTTTTTTTGTTTGGTTTTCTTTGGTTTGACCAATAAGCAACAATGGCCTCCCCCCATGACCACAGGGAGGCCATATTATTTGATCATTTTACTGAAATTGCTTCAAAAGGCACCAATAGAGCTCCAGTTTAGCGACTTGAATTAGCTGTTTTGAAGTTGTTGGAAAGGGGCATGGAAACATATCGCCATGGGAGTTTATGAGGATTGACTTGAGTGGCCGCTGGTGGCAAAGGTTTTATTCTTGGACTCTAAAGGAGCAGTGTTGCATGATTCATGTTTCAAAATAATCCCTATTTATCTTCAACATGGTCTGCAGTCCCACAGTTCATCCACTGTCTGAAACAAGCTGCTTTAGCTCCCTTTCCTTTAAGCCATCGTTCTGTTTGCCCCATAAAGAACAGACACTGATGAGCACCACCTCGTTCACTTGCTGGTGTGTCGGCTCGGGAAACAAACTGTAAACCTACCAAAAAATACCAATTCCATTCCACAAAAAACTGTAACTTTGCAAATCCGTTCCCAGCTGTTAGTTTATATTTGAGCATGAATCTAATGAAAATTAAGATTGGACTGCAGCAAAAACATTTCAGTATTTAATCATGAGCTCCTTTTTTGGAATAAATAAATGGACTCACCTGACACTTTATTAGTTACATCTTTCTGGTGCCAGGTGTGTTGGCTCTTGAACTGTTTTAATACTTTGTGGCATAGATTCATCAAAGTGCTGGAACCATTTCTCTGAGATTTTGCTTCATGTTATGATGATGTTGCTGCAGATTGGATGTGCATTCATGAGCTCACATTCCTATTGGATTGAGATCGTCATATTCAAGAATCTACTTTGGAGATTATTTAAGCTTTGGGACGTAGCTTGTTATCAGAAGATGGGCACACTGTGCTCCCCATGGTCAGCAACAATACTCAGGTAGGCTGTGGTGTTTAAATGATCCTCAGTTGGCGTCCAACCCTTGCCAAGAGAGTATCCCCTATATTCTCACACCACCAAAGGCCTGAACCATTGGTACAAGGCAGGATGGGTCCAATGCTTTCATGTTGTTTATGCCAAATTGTGACGCTACCACCCAAACGTGGCAATCAAAACTCATCAGAGCAGTCTTCTATTGTCTAATTTTGATGAGAATGTGTAAATTGTAGCGTCACTTTCCTGTTGTTAGCTGACAGGAGTGGTCTTCTGCTGCTGTAGCCCATCTGCTCCAAGGTTCAGTCTGTTGTATCTTCAGATGTGCTGTTCTGCATATTTTGGTTGTAGCAAGTAGGTACTTGAGTTACTGTTGCCTTCCTATTAGCCCGAAGCAGTTTGGCCATTCTCCTCTGACCTCTGGCATCAACGAGGTATTTTCACCCAGAGAACTGCTGCTCACTGGATATATTTTCTCTTTTTTTGGACTATTCTCTGTAAACCCTAGAGATGTTTGTGTGGGAAATCCCAGTAGATGAGCAGTTTCTGCTCACCAGCCTTTCTGGCACCAACAACCATGACACATTCAAAGTCACTCAAGTCACTTTTCTTCCTCATTCTGATGCTTAGTTTAAATTTCAGCAGGTCGTCTCGACCATGCCTACGTCCCTAAATGCACTGAGATACTGTCATGTGATTGGCTGATTAGATATTTGCAGGAGTTGTTGAGCTAGTGTACCCTAATAAAGTGGATAGTGAGTGTATGTAGCTGATGACTGATGTTTCTATGTGTCTGCATACGATCATACTTGAGATTGAACATTTTTATACACGTAGTAACAGCTGCAATTATAGAATTATCAGAATTATAAGGTTCAGTAAAGCTACACTGAAATATTCCCATTGTTTTTACAGAAAGTATATTAACAGGCTATTCAGTATGATCATTAAGATCAACATTTCAGTGATATGTTAATTATATCTCGCCATTCTCACTCACTATTCCCCTAGATGAAACGCTTTGTCTTTTATCTTTAATGAAGCTAAAATCCAGCTGTATACTGAGCTTTGTGAACAAACAAAGCTCAGTATACAGTCTGTGCAACTTTTGTCTGTTGATGGCCTTAAAAAAAGAAACGACATCTTAAGTTAAATGTAAAGTATTCTAGCTGATGAATTATTTTTTTTTTATTTTTTTATTTTTTTTGCTTAACCTCCAAAACTCATGAGTACTTCAGAGCGGTGAACAAACTTTTCAAGTTAGACTAGAACTGTGTGCCCGACAGGAGTGTAATTAAAATATCCTCAATCTTTAATGTCATCCAGGTCCTAGAGTAGAAGAAATTGACTGTTTAGAGCAATCCTAATAGTGTTTATATATGTGTAAATTTATATATGTATAAGAGAAAATAAGTAGAACTATAAGAGAATTTTATTCAAATGAAAATGCAGTTAAACATGTTTATTTACTTTATTCTTTGTCCATTCACAGAAATCGATTTCTTGATGTTGTTTAGACTAATAGTTGCTGATTTGTTTTTGTTTTTTTCTAAAATAAAGTGAAAATCAGACTTAAATAGTCCTGAAGGTTTCTGGGCTTCATCTGCATCTGATTGTAGCCTCACCATTGTTTTGTGTGCACATCTACCGAGCACCTGTACGCCTGGCGTGTCATGCATATTCTATAAAACAGCATTTGTTCAGGAATCCTTAATACGAAGCCTTGTCACCTGTTGGGGATGTTTTCCCTTTAATGCGCTGGGATTTTCCCCTCGTCAGTGTCAGAGGAGAGAGAGCGAGGCTCATTTTCACACACACACACACCTGCCTTTCTTTCCCACACTGCACATGCATAAAGACACAAAAATCTCAGAACATTAATTCTGCGACTGGATTCAATTCTGCACAAATACAAACAGCAATGCACCAACATACGCTTACACACAACCACAAATACACACATTGGTGGTTCTCAGCCTCCTGCTGGTTTTAACAGCCCACCAGAGTCCAGTCTCAGCATGTCGTAACATGCTGACTCCTGCCATATCCCTCAAATCCCTTTCAATTAGAAGCTCCTGCGCTGGTCCTTCGACTCTGTGCAAACGCAGGGTGCGAAACTCGCCCACATACACACATGCTTAGAGCTCACATGCAGACATCTACATATGTGCACACAAATGAGAGAGCATAGAGTATGCCTACACCCTTCTTGCACAATCCTTATTACACACACACACACACCCTCAATAAGGATAAGACGCCTGCATCTGCCTATTATGCACATCCACGCTGTTGGCTCTCCCTGAATATTTAATGTTCTCTTTACAATGACTGCACCATTACCTAGAGCATGGGAGCACCCAGCTTAGTACGCTGAAACACTGCAGACTAGTACTGAAGGTTGTCCAGCTTTTGCGCGGCTCGTTTCACATATGAGAAAAGCACAGAGAGACAGATTACTAGAATGAACCTTTATTAATGACAATCAGAACTGCTAAAGAAGAAGGTTTGAGTTTAAAGTGGCTCCCAGTTCCCGAACTTATGAATATATTCAGCAATTTTCATTTTTTACGTTTTTTGGCTGGTCTTTTTCGGACATTTGCGCTTTTGCCTTTTGGGGATGTTTCTTGTAGAAAGTAATGTGTTCTCCCATAAGCTTTGTCTGTTTTCTCTGCGTTTCCTGAGTGTGTTTTGATTGAACGTCTGCTGTGGAGCCTTGGTCGAAGTGCTGTCGAAATACAGTCATTGTTGTCACCGCCTCCTCTTCTCTGCCAGTGCTCGCATTATACAGACAGGAAGGCGGCACAAAGCTGTCAAACTTTACAGTACTGGCCTGCTAAAGCACTCACATTTTCATTTCTTATCTTTTTTTATGTGACTGTGTGTGTGTGTGTGTGTGTGTGTGTGTGTGTGTGTGTGTGTGTGTGTGTGTGTGTGTGTGTGTGTGTGTGTGTGTGTATGTGTGTGCATTTAACGGCATATCTTCTTGTTTGTGCATGTGTTTACAGTTTCCATGTGCACTTTCTATTATGTTGTGTCTTTTTCACTTGTCACGACACTGTGATGTGACTTTTATTGGGTGATCACGCCGAGAATTGTCAAGAGAGGCCGGTAGAGGAAGTTTCACAAATAAACTCACTGTTCCTGGGTGTGGTTCATCCTTGTGCTGCTTAAGAAGTGTGAATATCCCAGGCACCCAGGCAGAGGCATCCAGTCCATCCCGGCTGCATTGCTATAAATAATGCTAAGAGAAGGAGACAACGATGATACTAGTGAAAAGATGCTTGATAGACATTTTCAGGTCGATAGAGGACAGAACAATCTGGTCTCATAGCTTCATGTAAGATTATCAAAACAAAAATAAAATGTTAGGGCCAGTTTTTTTTTAAATTAAAAAAAGTCAAATGAAAGCATAACTTTGGCTCCAGGCTGTTAAATGTCCAAAATGTCTATGGATTTAAGCTCAGCACAGTTAGCCCCATCTCAGTAAAGCCCTCCTTCTATTTGAAACTTAATGGCACCTCTGATTGAAGTCAAGTTTTTAACCTTGTTCATATGGTGTTTTATTTAGTCATTCATTTATTTTTGGTAGTCGGATCATGAGTAAAATAAATAAATAAAAAATCCAGTCAGAGTTGAGGCTGGACATGCAACAAACCGATCGAAACCAGTCCTGTGAACTTGCTGCATCTGGCTAATTTATCAGAGCAAAGTTTGTATAACATCAGAAAGACACTATATTAACTGATAAATGACATCGTGAAGGGTGATACTGTTTAAGGGCATGTGTGAGTCTTCTGCTCACCACAAGTGTCTCACCTGTCCTCCTCCTATGCTCTGCTTTACAAACAGACAACAGACACACAAGGAATGTAGCAGAGAAAAGACAGGTGAAGTAAGGATAACGTTACTTAAGTCGTCAACAAGCTTCCCAAGAAGAGTTAATCCATCAAAATGCTTTATTTGTGATTGCAAACTTGTTTAGTTTTAACACTAAGCCTTAGCATCATGTAGTGTACTCCTGGAACTGGATGCAAACCTTGGTTTTGTCTTTCCTCTGAAACACAGAAACAACATGTGCTTTGGACATCCTGATTTATAAATTAAGCACATTTTACTCTACTAAACAACTCTAACAAAAAATGGACTTTGGCTGTGTAAACCACGATGTATTTAATAAGAGAATTTGTAAGGCAGATGCAGAGGGTGAGTGGAGAGGGTCTGCAGGCAGTTAGCTGAGGAATGATGGTAATTAAATAAGTTAAAAGCACAGAGTTGCATCTAAGGCATTTTAAGACATGAAGGCTTTATTTTCAGGGGGGAAATGAAATTTGTCATTTTAATGAACAGAGGTGAGTTTTGGCAGATTTAATCAATGCCAGGAGATGGATTTTAATTGGTTCATTCTACTCAGAACCATTACCATGAATAATGTTCTTATTTAGTTTAATGTCTGATTTGACAAACATATGTGAGTAACAGCTGCACCCTTTGCACAACCACAGATTGGCCACATGACAGTGAATATTAAAGGCTCGGTTTTCTAAAACAGAGTGAGTGTCATGGTCCTGGGTCGTTGACCCAGCGTTTTGTGTTTTGTGATTATTTCCCTCTGTTCTAGTTATTCTGTGTCCTCCCCCCTTGTGTCCGGTTCGGGTTCTAGATTTCCTGTTTTGTTCTGAAAGTCTGTGTCTGTTGTCATTGTGTTCAGCTTGTGTCCTCCAGTCATCATGTGTATTCAGATCAGCTGTTCTTCCCTCCTGTGTGCGATTACCCGATTACCTTGTGTGTGTGTGTGTATATATAGTGGGTGTCGGTCTGTGTTCATTGTCGGCTCGTCTGTGTTTCTTGGTATCCTGGTCCTTGGTCTGCGGCTCTCTGCTCCGCTCTCCGTTTTGTAAGATTTCAGGTTTGCTCTTTAGTTTCTCCCAGTTTAGGTTTCCGTTTGTAATTACTCGTGCTTCATTGCCTGTTTTTGCCACTACCACCCTGTAAATAAAACGTCATTCGTATCATCAGTTTGCTGCATTTTGGGTCCTCCTTTTCCTCCACACCACACGGCTCCCTCCCCCAGCCGTGACAGTACGAGCCGACCAAACATGGACCCAGCGGCATCCGCACCTCCCGAGGAGCTTCGGGAGGAACTAATTGACTCTGTTTCCAGGTTGGTTAACCTATGGCTCGAGCATGAGGGGGAAGAGTGTCTCCGCGCTGTAGAAGCCAGGCTACAGCAGCTCATCTCTGCTCACTCCTGGCTGCTGGACTCTCTTCACCCGCTCGCACAGGACTTCATACTCAACGAACTGCACCTTCACCCACCAGCCGCTACCGCTTCCCAACTCAGCCCGGCGGCGAAGATTTTGCCCGGCCCGCCGGAGGTTTTGCCCGGCCCGCCGGAGGTTTTGCCCGGCCCGCCGGAGGTTTTGCCCGGGAGGAAGCGACGATCGCGCCGTCGGCGCATCACCCCACAGCCGAAGACTAGGACTTTGGAACTGCCAGCTGTGGTGAGTGAAAAGGACCCTTTTTCTGTTTTGGACTGTGTGTCTGTTTATTCCGGGGCTGTGTTTTTTGAGTCGGCTGCCCTGCCGGTAGCTCAGTTAGCTGCCCAGCAGCCACTAGCTCAGTTAGCCACTCAACCGTCACCCCCATTACAGTCACAGCCAGACCTATTAGACACTTGGTTACAATCCATAGCTCAGTTGACAAGAGACTCATCCGCCTTATTATCACCTATTCAGCCATCGTTGTCACCAACTCCTCCTGCACAACAAGTTAAGTCCATCCAACCCGGAAAGAACTATTTTTCACCTGTTCATGTCAAGCAGAGAGACACACCACATAATATTGTAATCAGTCCTCAAAAGCTGGCCAGCCCAGAGACTGTGACACACTCCAGGGCCTCCCCAGAGGCTGGGTCCCAGCCCCCGGCCGACTCTGGACCCCTGGAGATTAAGAAGCCAGCTGAGGACTGTATCCGGCTGTCGCTGCCCGAGCTGGGTCAATGCTCTGTGCAGCTGCAGTCTGCCTTGTGTTTGCCAGAGGCCCGTGTGCCTGCTGGTTCTGACCCGTACCTGCCAGGGGCCCGTGTGCCTGCTGGTTCTGACCCGTACCTGCCAGAGGCCCGTGCGCCTGCTGGTTCTGAACTGTGCCTGCCAGAGGCCCGTGCGCCTGCTGGTTCTGAACTGTGCCTGCCAGGGGCCCGTGCGCCTGCTGGTTCTGACCCGTACCTGCCAGAGGCCCGTGCGCCTGCTGGTTCTGAACTGTGCCTGCCAGAGGCCCGTGCGCCTACTTGTTCTGACCTGTGTGTTCCAGGGGCCCCGGTGCCCACTGGTCCAGAGACTGTTTTCGCTGGGGGGCCCGAGGAGCCCGTCCAGCCTCCTGTCTCGCCAGCTGGATGGCCCGAGGAGCCCGTCCAGCCTCAAGACTCGTCAGCTGGGGGGCCCGAGGAGCCCGTCCAGCCTCAAGACTCGTCAGCTGGAGGTTCAGGAGAACCTAGCCAGCCTCCTGCCTCGTCAGCTGGAGGGCCCGAGGAGCCCGTCCAGCCTCAAGACTCGTCAGCTGGGGGGCCCGAGGAGCCCGTCCAGCCTCAAGACTCGTCAGCTGGGGGGCCCGAGGAGCCCGTCCAGCCTCAAGACTCGTCAGCTGGAGGTTCAGGAGAACCTAGCCAGCCTCCTGCCTCGTCAGCTGGAGGGCCCGAGGAGCCCGTCCAGCTGCCAACTGCAGCCTCATCATCCTCGCCAGCTGCAGCTTCATCCACGCCATGGGCAGCAGCAGCTTCTTCCACGCCTGCAGCGCTACAGTCTCCGGCTTCCACGCCGTCGCCTGCTGCAGCCTCATCATCCTCGCCAGCTGCAGCCTCCGAGCCTTCATCCTCGCCCGGCTGCAGCATCGTCATCTGCCTCGCCTGGCCCGGCTGCAGCCTCGTCATCTGCCTCGCCTGGCCCGGCTGCAGCCTCGTCATCTGCCTCGCCTGGCCCGGCTGCAGCCTCGTCATCTGCTCCGGCCTCTGCTTCAGCCTCGTCTGGTCCGGCCTCCGCTTCAGCTTCAGCCTCGCCTGGTCCGGCCTCCGCTTCAGCTTCAGCCGCGCCTGGTCCGGCCTCCGCTTCAGCTTCAGCCGCGCCTGGACCAGCCGCTGCTTCGGTCTCGTCTGGTGCTGCGACGGCCACGCCACCTTCGGGTCCCGAACTGCCGCCTCGACATCGGCGGTCATCTACCAGGCCGCTGGTGGAGCGTCATCGTCAATATGAACGACCTCCTAGACGCCGCCGCTGCCTTCCGCGCGGTCGGTCTCCAGACTTGTGTCATCGTCGCCGTTGCTGTCCGCACGGTCGGCCGCCTGAACGGTTTCCCCGTCGCCGCCGCTGCCGTGTGCACGGTCGGCCCCCTGAACTGCCTCCACTCCGCCACCGCTGCCTTCCGCTCGGTCGGCTTATGGATCTACGTCGCCGACGTGGCCGGCCTCAGAAGATGAACTGTCCTGGACTTCTGAGTTGTCAGCCTCCGGGCCGGCCTCCTGAACTGTGTTTTGTTCTCGTGCTCCAGCATGTGTGTTTTTGTTTTGGACAATTCTCTCGGTTCGCTGGAGCTTGTGTTGGTCCCTCCGTCCTGGGCCCCCGCCGCCCGCCCTGGGTTGGTCGTCTGTTTTTGTTTTGGGCTGTCTGGAGCCAGCCCTTGGAGGGGGGGTACTGTCATGGTCCTGGGTCGTTGACCCAGCGTTTTGTGATTATTTCCCTCTGTTCTAGTTATTCTGTGTCCTCCCCCCTTGTGTCCGGTTCGGGTTCTAGATTTCCTGTTTTGTTCTGAAAGTCTGTGTCTGTTGTCATTGTGTTCAGCTTGTGTCCTCCAGTCATCATGTGTATTCAGATCAGCTGTTCTTCCCTCCTGTGTGCAATTACCCGATTACCTTGTGTGTGTGTGTGTGTGTGTATATATAGTGGGTGTCGGTCTGTGTTCATTGTCGGCTCGTCTGTGTTTCTTGGTATCCTGGTCCTTGGTCTGCGTCTCTCTGCTCCGCTCTCCGTTTTGTAAGATTTCAGGTTTGCTCTTTAGTTTCTCCCAGTTTAGGTTTCCGTTTGTAATTACTCGTGCTTCATTGCCTGTTTTTGCCACTACCACCCTGTAAATAAAACGTCATTCGTATCATCAGTTTGCTGCATTTTGGGTCCTCCTTTTCCTCCACACCACACGGCTCCCTCCCCCAGCCGTGACAGTGAGTAAGCGCAGCATCCAAGTTATTAACAGTAAATATGATTACAGCCTTTCACAAAGTGCTACCTTTATGACCCCCTTTAAGATTCAGTTTTTATTGAGACTGTCAAACAGATCTTCATTGTAGCTGCAATCATCTGGTGCCACTATTTTGTGTGGTTGCTGCATTGGATTGTTTTTTCTGTCTTTTTTTTTTTCTATTTATGTAATACAAGGATTTCAGAAAACATCCAAGCCAACAAAAACTACAGATATAAGTGTATTTAATAAACATGTCTCTGTTGAAGGGCTTTCTGAGATCGTTTTTATGCTCTGCCCTTTGGTTGTGATAGGTACTCTATTACTTCATACAAGCATACATACAGTTAGGTCCATAATTTGTTGGACAGAGATAACTTCTGCAAACCACAGCAGTGGATCCAGCCATCGATATGTGATGGAAGTGGAGACTTTGAGCTTTAATTCAAGGGGTTTTTGTGAAGAACACTGGGCAGAGTGGACCCAATCGCAGGACTTAGAGTGGTGAACTCGAGTGCATTTATTAACAGTGAATTAACTGTGATACATACAGATAGTGATCAGCAAGTTCTCTATAGAACTTGGCTGCCAGCATGCAGTTGAGTCCTATAGAGTCTTGCTAATGACCTACTAATTTTATTCAGGTGTGTTGCAGCAGGGACACGTTTAAAAGTTTCAGGACACCAGCCCTCGAGGACTGGAGTTTGACACCCCTGATATAGAGGCTTCTGAGGACAACGCTGGGAGAACGTTGCCCATAGTGAGACTCTGAAGCGAATGTTTGAAAGAGACATTCTGGTTTTTATTCCAGTCTATGTTTGGGTTATGGCATCTCGACCAGGTGTGACTAACTTCGAGAGGAGTGAGAGGGGCCTCAAGAAGACAGACAAAGTTGTTTTGAGTTGTTGCCAGAGAGGATGATTTAAGATGATTTCTGCTGGAAACATGAGCCTGAACATGAGGTAGGGTTGAGCCATTTCACTGCTCGCTCGCCAGTATCCCTACTACTACTTGCGAGCGTGGTCTTTTGGGCACACAGGACAGGCATAAATGAAATGTCCTTTCACTCCAAAATAAAGGCACTCGCCAGCTGAGAGCTGTTCTGCGAGGGAGAGTCGGCCTGTGCAAGTTGCACGGGTTGTTCCTCATTGTTTTCACTAACACTCCATTCCTGGCAGCAGGTGCGTTCAGCCAGAGGCAAACCGCAATGAGTCCCGTCCATGAACACAGACACAGAAACTCAAGCACGAGGAGAAACAGGAGGACTGAGGGGGACAGTTTTACAAACATTTTGCATTAATTTTTTAGCAGTTACAGCCATTTTTATATTTTTTATATAAAATGAATTGTTGACTGTTTTTAATACTTGGGGAAAAAACCCAGTAGATTCTCAACATTTTTATCAAAACTCTATAGTAAGTGTTCACATAAAATTATATTTGTAGTACCACCTGTGCCTTTAGACACTTTTATAATGAACTAGTCTCTTTCAATAGTAGTTCTCACAAACTACTGAATGTAAAGGCGCCATCTTGTTAAAACACAGCTAGAGTTCAGCTTCTTGCTGTAAAAAAAACCTTTTTTTTTTACAAACCTCTCTACCACATGTGCTCAACTGTTGACCTGCAGAAGAAGAACGCCACCTACGTTACTGTTACTGTGCCGCGTGCATAATTGTGAGCATTTATTTTAGTCTGGAGGTAAATATTATAAACTTCAGATAGCGTATTATTTCTTTCTTTTAAAAAAATTATTTTTTAAATGGCATATTATTTCTAAGCCCCTCAGCCAATACTTATTTTTGACCAACATTTCAGTATGATTTTTTGTTGTGTTTGTGTTTGTTTTTTAAATATTAAGGTGCTCTAAAAACCACTGCTGAGAAAAGACATGCAGAAACTATTTTACTGTGAATTAGTCTGTGTGTGGAAATGTGACCATTTGGTCCTAAAACACTGCAGTCCGCTCTGCTCACTGTTAAAAACAACGTGGCTGTGTGTGTGTACCAATATGTGCACCTCAATGTGCGTAACTTGTACTGGGATTCTTCCTCTGTGATCAAGTTACCAGTATGATTGAGGACGACAAATATATGGGACTGGGATCTAATAATAATTTGCAGTTAATTATGCCTCAATGAATAGTCCCAATTTTTTGCCCTCTAAAAGAGAACAACAAATACATGGACAGCCACAAAAACATCTCTGTTCAGTTGGAAAATCAACACTGCCCCCCTTTAGTAAATACCAGCAGCAGCTTTTTAAACAGCTGTAGCGCAGACCATTATTAAATCTCGTCTTAAACTGCATAAACAGTATTTTCTGAATGAGAAGTCCTTTCCATGCCCCTCCTCAAGCCAGCTAGACATCAGAGAGATATCTCGGGAAAGTCCAGGAAAGAAGCAAAGCAGACCAATAACTGGAAGTTAATAACCAGAGGTGGGACCAAGTCATTGTTTTGCAAGTCTCAAGTAAGTCTCAAGTCTTTATCCTCAAGTCTCAAGTCAAGTCTCAAGTAATGTCAGGCAAGTCCGAGTCGAGTCTCAAGTCACTGGTGTAAAAGTCCGAGTCAAGTCACAAGTCTTAAACTTTGAATTTCAAGTCCTTTCGAGTCTTTAAAAAACCCCGAAAAAAAGCATGTTGCAGTTATATGCTAAATGTAAATATTAGACCATGTAATTTTAAAATCTGTGTTTTTCTCAACACATGACAAAATAGTGAACGTAGAAAATATACACAAATTGTGAAATTGCACCTCTTTAAAATGCAGCTCAATTAAACCTAGCTCCAAGAATAATTTTCACCGACAGTTCTGAGATAAGCTGCATGTTATTCTTGGATGTGGTTGTAGGACCGGCTTTAAAATCGCATGACAAAAATATCATACACATTAAAAAAAACTGCATCACCAACGTAGCCTGGACAACATTTGCTAGTTAGATGAAGTCAGCTATCTCATCTTAGCATATTTATATGCATATTTATAATTATACGGTTCTTGGTGTGAGTGCACACACTCATGAAGTTTAGTAACTTCAGGTCACTGCAACAAGCCCAGGTACAGTTTACCGACGGATGGGTGCAGGACCTTGAAATGCACCGTGTAGAACGAAAGACCATCGTACGTATCATAAGTTTACCAGTCTCACAAATCGTCGTCATAAATACACATTCGTTAACCGTTTATTAATAGGACCTTTGAGCTCAACGGTAATTAATCAGTAGTGGAAATAATTTCTGCTACCCATCACAGAAATGTAGCAGTGACAATAATATTGTATGCTGTAATCGTACTGGGCAATTAGTGATACAAAAACCTGTTTTATCCTGTGAATAAAAGTATATGTTTTTGTCAATGTACCATAATAACAGAGGCGAAACGCAATATTGTGTCAGGACAATTCACTATTTATGCACAATAAATAAAGGAGCATAGCGCGACCATTTCTGTTCAGCGCCAGACTTGCTTGTAACCTATATCACCAATTATGTTATGAAAATGACGTATTAACTACTAAAAAACACTGACCTTCGTGTAAATGCTTGGAGCAGACTAACCTGTGAGCTGGAGGGTTCTGGGACGTTATATTTGATCTTTGAATGGCTGAAATCCAGGCCATCCGTCGCATCTTTGTTACTTCGGAAACATGGCTTGAACAATTTCTCTTCAACGTCGTAATCCGATAACAACCGATCTCTTTACCCGTCGGCTTCCCGTGGCTGTCATGCGACCGGCTATTGCAGTTAATAATACAACAGCTTCTTGACATTTTTGTGTTTCTTTTTATCGCTGTGTGACTGAGTTCAATTGAAAGCCTGCGTGCGCTAGTACCTCTTGCCACGAGTTCCCAGAATCCTTTGCGGTTTTACCCCTGAATGACATCACATTTTCAATCTCTATATAATATGCATGTTAAGTTTTATATTTGGGGTGAAATATCAAGTCTTTTCAAGTAAACCGGTTCAAGTCCAATTCAAGTCCCAGGTCATTGGTGTAAAAGTCCAAGTCAAGTCACAAGTCTTAGAACATTTTTTCAAGTCAAGTCTAAAGTCATAAAATTAATGACTCGAGTCTGACTCGAGTCCAAGTCATGTGACTCGAGTCCACACCTCTGTTAATAACAATTCATGATCTGACAGGAATGAAACTCGGTCGTGAATTTCAGAGAAAGGTACAGCCACAGTGTTCAGTCAGACACTGAAAACTTCACAGTGCTACTGGGAAACGTCCACAGGTGCATAAAACACAGCCTAACAGAAATACTCTGAATTTCTAATGCAGATTATATGCACATGGACACACATAAATTTATAAAGTAAATGGGAAAGAGAGTGAGTCTAACAAAGTTCTCTGAAATATTTTGTTACTTGTTATTAAGGTTAATTCAACCCTCCTGGCCAATCAGAATCCAGACTTAATTTGAGATAACTCATGAATGAACTGGAATACTGCCATCTTACACCTCTTGCTTCTCTGCCAAGGTCACACATTTTTATCAGCCTTTCAACCAGATGCCCAGATACAAGATTAAAATCAGCCCTTGCTTCCAACTTTCTTGCAGATCGGTGAAAAAGACAACCCCAGAAATGGGCCTGAAAAAAGCCTTAAAGATAGCAGCGGTTTGAGCCAAATTATCTTCTGAGATTAGTGAACATTCTGTTTCCAAAAATGGTTACACAAACTGATTCTGTTACACATTTGGAAAACGCTCGTTTGAATTACTTGAAACATTAATCCAAGTTAATTTAGCTATTACTTTCTAACAAGTCTTGAGACAATGTGAATATGACCTGTCTAAGTTTTTTCTAATGCTTTTTAATCTATATGGGAAAGATTACGTGCTTATTTATCATTACAACTAAAGGTCTTTTGCACTAGAGTACTGCACTTCCTCTAATGTTTCTCTTGTCTGTTCCCCTAGGTAGGCTGGTGGGAGAATGGCGTGCTGAGGTTACGGTACCCAGCCTGGTCCCGCTACGGGCCATTCCTTAAACCACCCGATGATGCCCAGCACCTGCGTGTTGTCACACTGGAAGAAAGGCCATTTGTCATTGTAGAGCTTGCAGACCCTGCATCTGGAACCTGCATCCGTGACTCAGTTCCCTGCAGACGACCCCTTAATGCCAGGTTTGAAAGCCTTGAAAGGAAGAGGGAGAAATGTAAAAGAAATAACTCACGTATTTTATTATGTATGTGATGTGATTATCTTTTCCATACCTTATTTTTGGACACTTTCATTTCAAAGATGGTGGTACTTTGGGAAAAGAAATAACGGAGGGTAATCTAATTGAAAGGAGTACTAGAGACTGCTTTATTTACTAGTGTTTGGAATGGAGTTCCTAAGCTCTCATGATGCCATCCAATTGAGGTGACATCAGTCACCTATCAAAACTGTGGTCTCTTCACTCCCTGGCCGTAATCAATAACAGACTGCTCTCCAGAGGATCAGTGGAATGACTCAGGGGTCTGGAATCAGATATGACCACAGTGGAGCTTTATGGTTCATCAGCTTCTGAAGGAATGACAGCACCTATCCTGCACAGGTCGATCAAACCTGTCAACAAGTGCTTGGCCACAGTACTCCGTTTTTGTGACCATATCCAACTGTCTTCCTTTCCTTTCCTTACCTTTCCTTAAAGATTTTCACCTTTAAAGTTTTACTATGATTATTTTTTGCTATTATCTTTTACTCTCTATGCTGTGTCTTTTTCATAGTGCCATCCATGAGGGTGTGGCTCCAATGAAGCAGTGCTGCAAGGGTTTCTGCATTGACATCCTCAAGAGATTGGCCAAAATAGTCGGCTTCACCTACGATCTTTACTTAGTGACCAATGGGAAACATGGGAAGAAAATTGATGGGGTTTGGAACGGCATGATTGGAGAGGCAAGTCTTTGTGAGTGTGTGTGTCTGTAAGCCCGTGGAAGCTCCCGGTTCTGCCTGTCTGCCTTTGTGAGCAATGTGTTCTCAATGTCGCTCCCGTATCACTTGTGCATGTGTGAAAAGGGTGTATGTGTGTGTGTGTGTGTGCCTCTGCATATTTGAGTTGCATTTTCGGTCAAGTAGTAGCATTCCTCAGTGTGTGGTCTCGCGTCCTGGGTGACCAGTTAAACGCTAAGTGTCACATCAATCGCTGTGAGAGTTATGGCCACTTAACCACTGCTAGCAATCAGACAGCTGTCATTTATTACACACTGCAGCAGGCGTGCACACACACACACACACACACAAAACAGAACGCATACTGTATTAGAGAGAAAATAACTCACGGTTAAACAAATTAGAAGGACAAGCATAATGTGTAACACATGCAGTGAGCTCACTCTCCTACAAACGCGTCCCGACAGTGTGTTATCTGCAGAGACACATCCTTAGTCACAAACGCGCACACACAAACACACACTCTGTCAGATACCCCCTAGCTGGTAGTCCTTGATATTTTCGTGGTAATATAGTTCATCATCCACCATCAAGTAAAGATACAGAGATGCTGGCAAGAGAATGAAAAAAAAAAAAAAAGAAGCATGCACAGACAGACAGAAAAGCATGCACACATCCTCACACACCAGCCGAGATCGATACGGGAGCTGCTGTTTCATTGAAGCGCCCTGCTGTTTCTATCTTTGTCCCAGAGGGAACTTGCCAAACGCCAGTTGTCACAGGTTCCAAAACAGTTCCACTGCGCTCTCCTGCTCTATCATTTATAACTTGAGCCCGTCTGTCGAATCTATTTTTTACATGCAAAAGGGCAAGCGAATTTTGTTTTCTCAAACTAATGTCTGTCTTTTGATCAGATGTTCCAAAGCCGGCCATTCTTTGATCAGGTAATCCAGAGACTTGGCAAAGTTGAGAGGAGGGTGCTTTGCTTTCCACTTCGCTTCATTTTTCTGCTGATTTGCTCTGAAGAGCGAATGTGCCATGTCTAATGTAGATTAACATTTCACTCATACAATCAGCGGACACAGCGGTTTTCAGGTTTTTGCTAGATGGTGGCAGGGTTGAGAAGCGTCCTAACTCATTTTGTATGCTAAAGGGATGCTGAAGAGACACGTGTTCAGTATTTGTACAAGACCGAGTTTCTCATGCAGGCAAGTTTAATGATGTACAAAGGGTCAAGGTGTGACTTGTCAACCCGAAAACCTTCTGGACCGAAAAGGATGGGCTTTGTCTAGCTGTAACAGGTACACGATTTACTCATAATTACAGCCGATTTATTTCTTAGCGGTGCTGTTTGTCCCCCTTTAGGTGGTGTACAAGCGGGCGGATATGGCCATTGGCTCGCTGACTATCAATGAGGAGAGGTCAGAAGTTGTGGATTTCTCCGTGCCCTTTGTGGAGACGGGGATCAGTGTCATGGTCTCCCGTAGCAATGGGACTGTATCGCCATCAGCTTTCTTAGGTAAGAGGCTGTGTTTGTGGGCGGCGTGTAGCTGATGTACAGAATCTAATCTAATTGTGGAGTGCTGAGTTTGCATAACACGCCCCAGCCTTTGGTTGCTAGTTCTTTACATCAAGATTAGCCATTAGTTTTTCTTAGGTTCACGTCTTCTTAACTTTTACTTTCACTCCGTCAGCAGACTCCAGGCTCCAGCGGGAGAATAGTGTTATGGGCCTATAGACTGCATTGAGATGATTGTAAAAAAAAAAAAAGAAGAAGAAGAAAGAGAAGAGAGTGTGTTTATGGGCTTTTGGAGAATATATTTGCTCCAGTGGTTTTTATTTCTCTGCATATATAGTCTCCATTATGGGCTAGATTTATGAAACATTCTTGTTTCTTATACTGATAATGACAGTTACAGTAATTTAATAATGCAATAAGAGTACAAAAAAGTGCATGTTTTTGTTTTTTTCCACAGAGCCCTACAGTCCAGCGGTGTGGGTGATGATGTTTGTCATGTGCCTGACCGTCGTGGCTGTGACTGTCTTTATTTTTGAGTTCTTCAGCCCCGTAGGCTACAACCGCAGTCTCCAGACCGGCAAGAGTGAGTGATGAGTCCAAGCTGTCTGTGTTTAATGCATCTCTGTGAAGTCCATCACTGTTGCCAAATAAGATAAGATAAGATAAGATAAGTCTTTATTGTCATTGCACAGTCATACATAGTACAGTAGTACAATGAAATTGGAAAAACTGTCCTACGTCGGCACTACATATAACACAACACGACACGATATGACACATCACAACGTAACAAACAACACAACACAGTATATTAACTTAGTATAAAAAAGAAGAATAAGTGTATGTGTATTGCACACTGTTATTATTGCACATTAATTATTATTGCACCTTGTTATAAATATAAATATTATTGTTATCGTTTTAAACATTGTTACCTCCCCCTAAAAAGTCCAGGGAGGTATCCAGTCAGGTCAGCTATTTACATTGATCAGGGCTATTGCCCTGTTGTAAAAGCTGTCCTTGAGTCTATTTGTTCGGGACCTCAGCAGCCTGAACCTCCTGCCAGACGGCAGCAGCTTAAACACCCGGTGTCCTGGGTGTGTGCAGTCCCGTAGGATGCTGCGTGCCCTCTTGAGACAGCGAGTGCTGTACAGGTCCTTCAGGGAGGGAAGAGGATGTCCAATGATTTTTTGGGCCATGTTGATGACCCTCTGGAGTGCCTTTCTGTGTGCTGTGGTGCAGCTGGAGAACCACACACCGATGCAATATGTCAGCACACTTTCAATGGAGCAGCGGTAGAAGACGGTCAGCAGCTCCTTCTTCAGGTCCATTTTTCTGAGGATTCTCAGAAAGTGGAGACGCTGTTGGGCCTTCTTTAAGACCGCAGAGGTGTTAGAGCTCCATTGGAGGTCTGTGTCTATGTGCACACCCAGAAACTTGAAACTGGAGACCCTTTCCACGCACTCCCCGTTGATGCTGACAGGCTGCAGCTCGGACTTCCTCCTTCTGAAGTCAACTACCAGTTCTTTTGTTTTGGTGGTATTGAGGTCCAGGTTGTTGTCTGCACACCAATCTGACAGCCTCTGAACTTCAGCTCTGTATGCAGTCTCATCTCCCCCTGAGATGAGCCCCACCACAGTGGTATCATCTGCAAACTTGATGACTGTGTTGTCTGGGTGGGAACTAACACAGTCATGTGTGTACAGAGTGTACAGTAGGGGACTCAGTACACAGCCTTGTGGAGAGCTGGTGTTGAGGCTGAGGGCTGAGGAAAGATGAGGCCCCACTCTAACTCTCTGTACACGGTCTGAGAGGAAGTCTCTGATCCAGCGGCAGGTGGTGGAAGGAAGTCCAATTTCCAGCAGTTTATCTATTAGTCTGTCCGGGAGTATCGTATTGAAAGCAGAGCTAAAGTCAACAAAGAGCAGCCTGGCGTAACGGCCCTGCACTTCCAGGTGAGAGATGGTGGTGTGGAGCGTTGTAGCAATGGCATCTTCAGTTGATCTGTTAGCTCTGTATGCAAACTGGAGCGGGTCGAGTGTGGGTGGCAGGCAGGACATGATGTGACGTCGGACCAGTTTCTCAAAGCACTTCATTATAACAGGTGTTAGAGCAACTGGTCGGTAGTCGTTGAGGCTGCTAATGTTAGTACGCTTTGGCAGTGGGACAATTGTGGCTGACTTTAGGCACGGCGGGATGCAGGACTGGGACAGTGAAGTGTTGAAGATGGATCAAAATGAAATGGATCAAAATGGATCAAAAGAAGAAACATTAAACACACTCCTGGAAAACTGGTTCAAAAAAAAAAAAAAAATCTTAGTCACAATGATCTTATGAAAGCATCTGATTGTTTTTTTTGTTTTTCGCTGTCTCGTTAGTTAGCTGTTGCATTAGATGGGGAAAAAATCGATGTGTATTTTGAATCAGCTGCCATGAATCTTTAGCTGTCAGTGTAGCAAAGAGGAAATTATACCTACAGTATACTGAACTCCTTCCAAGTATTCTCAATACCGAAGAAGCCATTTATTATTCAGCAGCATAGTTTGTACCCCTGTGATATTCAGTATGCCTGATGCCTTGGTCCAATACCCAGCCTGGCTCGCCTCTTTTACTGCATGATTGCTGTGTTCTACATAAATTTACTCCTCTGTCATCCTCCCATATATCCCTCTTATTCACTCTCGCCTCTCTTCTTCCTGCCTCCTTTATTCCCGCTGTGTAAAGGCAGGAGTGTTTGAGTCCTTTTGAATAGTGTTTTTGCACCAGGTGGTTTGTTTGATCGTGTAGCAGATGAATTGATATCTGCCATCTACGTAACGTATAGGCGCCACCTTATGAGGTTTGTTGTCAAAAGAAAATCTGCAAGGTTTCCTTTTTCATATGCTCCGAGGCTGTTTTTCATTCAGACGCGTTTAATCTGAGTCAGCCACGTCATTTACAGATGCCTGTGAATACACTTGTGCTGAGTACTGGCTGGATCACTTCCTAGAAGTAAATATAGTGTTACAACTGCTCTTTTTAAACTGAAAGATCTTCTTTTTAATTTCTTCTTTTCCTCCTTATCTTTCTGGACAGAGGCTGGAGGGTCTACTTTCACTATAGGAAAGTCTGTCTGGCTTTTGTGGGCCATTGTCTTTAACAACTCTGTGCCAGTGGAGAACCCAAGAGGAACCACAAGCAAGATCATGGTGCTGATTTGGGCCTTCTTTGCTGTCATTTTTCTGGCCTCCTACACTGCTAACCTGGCTGCCTTCATGATCCAGGAGGAGTACATTGACACAGTGTCAGGCCTCTCGGACAAGAAGGTACTTCATGGCTTGAATACTGATTAAGCAGAAAAAGCAGAAGGAGAATTAAAGTATTAGAGTGAGCTAAATCCCATGCATTTGAATGTTAAATTGATTAAAGCACAGGAATTTAGAAATGAATAAAATCTCATTTAACAGAACTCAATTACCACAGTTCTCGAATACTTAAAAGACAGTCCTAAATACTAATTTAAGTCCACAGACTGCTCTCTTTTCAAAGATTTGACTGTGCATGGAGTGTTGTAAGTTAGTCTGGAGAGTGGACAGAAATAGGTCAGACAGATTGGTGCACAGCCTGGTGTGTCTCATGCCCCTTCCGTCTCCCTCCCTCGTCTCCCTTTGCTCTGCTAGTTTCAGCATCCCGAGGAGCAGTACCCACCTCTGAAGTTTGGCACGGTGCCCAACGGTAGCACAGAAAAAAACATCCGCTCCAACTACCCAGACATGCACCAGTACATGGGAAAATACAACCAGAAAGGAGTGGAGGATGCCATACTGAACCTCAAAACCGGGTCTGTCTGCCATGAACCTTTACCTTTGTCTTACTCCACTCCTCTCTCACTCCTTCATCCATCCGTAACTGCCTATCTAAATAGAGTAGCAGGGACTTTGGGTAAAAGGAGGTGCGCAGCCTGTCCATCACAGGGTTAACGTGGAACGACACATCCACACCTGCAGCCAATTAAAAATCACTCACATGCTTGTCTTTGGGCTGTAAAAGGAAACCAGAGTACCTTAAGAAAACCCGCACATGTGCAGATACCCCACTCAACAAGCAGACTGGAACCCAGAGCCTTCGTTTTGTGAAGTGACATCCACTGGGCCAACATGCCACCTGGTTTGCACATGCGCTCATTTTTGTAAAATGTCCTCAAATTTAACATAAAATCATTTGCCTAAGACTTTAAGGGGACAACAGATAAATCAATATATATTATTACATATCAAAGCAAGTATACAGTGCTCTGAAAAAGGTTTTGCCCGCTTTTTTCTTTTTGTATATTTGTCACACTACATATTTGAGATCATCAGACAAAGTTTAATATGGGCAAAGACAACCCGAGTCGATGCAAAATTCAGTTTTTGAATAAAGATTTAATTTCTTAAGTGATTTTTCAGCCTACCTCATTTTGTCAGAGAGGCTGAACTTAAAGGATTTCTTGATTCAACAGGTCTAGCAGTTATCAGGCCTGGGTGTGGCTAGTGAAATCCAATCCAGCTTTCTAAATATGTGGTTAATCACAGCTATTTTTATAATTTAACAAGGGAGGAAATTACTTTTCCACAGAAGCTCAGGCAGGTTTGAATCACTTTTTTCTCCGATTCAAAAAAGCACTGTGTCACAATCTAAAGAAACAGCTGGGAAACAAAGTCACTGAAAGGATTGCACCACCATTTCTAACCACTGCGAACCACAGTGAGAGCCATTATCCACAAATGGAGAAAACCTGGAATGGTGGTAAAGCTTCAATGGTGAAAAATGGCATCTGTGTGAGAGATCCTAGCAAAAACTACTGTTTGAAAAATATTCTGTGGACTGATGAAGAAAAAGTTAAACTTTCTGGAAGGCTTGTATCCTGTTACATCTGGTGTAAAACTAACACAGCATTTCATAAAAAGAACATCACACCAACATTCAGGCATGGTGGTGGGAGTGTGATGGTCTGAGGCTGCTTTGTTGCTTCAGGACGACTTGCTGTCATTGAAAGAACCACAAAATCCTGAAGGAAAATATAAGGCACACTTAGATTATGCAGCAGGAGAATAATGGGAAACACACTAGCAAATCAACCTCTGAATACCTCAGAAAAAGGTTTTGTTGTGGCCCAGTCAAAGTCCAGACTTAAATCAGATTGAGATGCTTTGGCACAACCTTAAATCCTTCCAGTGTGGCTGAATGAAAACACTTCTATAAAGAAGAGTGGGCCAACGTTCCTCCACAGTGAAGTGAAAGACTCATTGCCAGTTATCGCAAACTCTTGATTGCATTTCTTGCTGCCAAAGGTGGCACAACCAGTTATCAGGTTTAGGAGGCAATTACTTTTTCACACAGGGCCAGGTAGACTTGGATGGCTTTTTTCCCTTAATAAATGAAAACCTCCATTTTGTGTTTATTCAGGTTATCTTTGTCTAATGTGATATTGTGCTAAATATTGTCTAAAATTAAAATGAGTTGGATGCTCTGAAACATTTAAATATGCTAAATATGCAAAAAATAAGCAAAGATGAAGGGGGTAAATACTTGCCCGGTATACTTAACTTGATTTTCTCGATCTTTTTCACTGCACTTAGATTAAGCTTAGATATATATTATATAATGAAAATATTCTACCACATGGGATATTCAGCAGCTGTTGTTTATCTTTAAATCTCACAAAAAAAAAAGGCCAAATCAGTTTGTTTCCTCAAGACGATAAAAAACAAACCAAGCTTTTTTTTCTCCAATTAGTGAAATCTTTTAGTTAATGTTATGTCAGGATCATAGAAAGCATGGAAGGCAGGAGACCAGCAGCAAGATCCTTTACAGAGCAAAACAGGCATCAGTAGCCATGGATGACATTTATCAATTCAGAATGTCACGAGCAGAGATGGGCAGTAACGCGTTACTTGTAACGCGTTACTGTAATCTGATTACTTTTTTCAAGTAACGAGTAAAGTAAGGGATTACTATTGCAAAATCGGTAATTAGATTACCGTTACTTTCCCGTAGGAACGCTGCGTTACTGCGTTACTAAAACCGTGATTTTTTTTGCGAGAATGTCTCATGACAGTGACGTAAGCAAGTGCGACGTTGGTGACAGCAGCTGTGTGCAGATCAACAATGGATAATATATCGAGTGCGGGAGAGAGTATGAGCGTGGAGCGTTTAAAGTGTGGAAGTACTGACCTTACTTTGAGTTTGATTCCATAAAAAGTGACAAAAACATTAGCGTCCATCGTGCGTGGGAAGAAAACTTCTTTTTACAGCGAAAAAAACCCCTAAACTTCCGAGCAAGCACCGAGTAGCTACGAAGTGATGGGAAACTCACAGAGACACTCGCGCGGATTCTTCAACTGACCGCAGCACACCTACACCAGGGTAACCCTCCGCCTACCCTGCTCCTGCTTTACAGGTGAAAATAGAGCAAAAGGACCGCTGAGTCTTTGACTTTATTTATTTTCTGCTGTGTTTTACTTGCATCTGTTTGAAAGAGTGAGTGAAAACACAAAAAATATTTTATTTTATGTGCTGGAATGTGTAGAAAATAGGTTTAAATGTTAAACTAATTTATTCAAGTCAGAGAATGTTGCATATAATTAAATGTTTTGCTTGATGCATAAAGTTAAAAGATTAAAACTGATAAAACAAGTTAAAAAAAGAGACTTTTCCATTTGATTACATTTTGTATGATGGATTATGTAGAAAAAGTAGAATTGGGCTGAAAGATCTATCACTTTATCACCTCTTCAGGTTGTAAATCGTGTTTTTAAAAAGTAACTAAGTAACTAAGTAACTAAGTAATTAATTACTTTTGAAAATAAGTAATCAGTAAAGTAACGGGATTACTTTTTGGGGGGAGTAATCAGTAATTAGTTACTGATTACTTTTTTCAAGTAACTTGACCAACACTGGTCACGAGTGGCATGAAATGGAGGAGGTGGTTTGCAAAGTGGTTTGCAGAGAAAGCAGCACTTCTGTGCAGGTTGAAGCATCTCAGATAGCGTGTCCCAAATTTGCCAGTGAGATGTGCAGCAGGCCAAACAGCTGTGCTATCAGCTGATGGGAGTTTGAGCTGGAATCAGTGGCCTGCGTTTGCATAAATGCAGGTTCCTCCTTGACCTGGGAAGCTGCAGTTGACATTCAACAAATCCGTGTGTTTGAAACGCCTCTGGCACGTTTGTTTGCGTCGGACGGAATGGAAATAGTTGCAGCAATGAACGACAGCAGATGTGGCCCGCTGTCACTGTTTGCTCCGGGTTTTTAATGTTCTCAGTCTCACACCAGCAGGCCATCACACACTCATTCTTTTCAACTCCAGCTAACGTTTCACATCTTTTGTCACACTTCATGCTTTCCCGCAAAGAGTCTCTCACCTTTACTCTTTCCCTTTCTCTCTCCACCTTTGCCGCTATCTCCACCCACGCACGCAGTGCAAACAGCATTTCCCTCTTCAGTTTCTAGTAGAATCTCTATCACCCGTCATGTGTTGGATAATCCCAGTTTACTTTATCCTAAGCTTCTGTCACCCCCCCTCCCCCATCAGCCCCCACTGAATCTTGCCTTGACACCACAATTATAACTCAGTGTTAACATGCAAAAGAATGAGGAACACCTGCTTTTCTCCAGCAGCTTTCTCTTCTGCTCCTCGGTACTTATCTTTCCCTTCTCCTCTTCATCTGCCCTCCTATGTCGCCATGTCTTTTCTTTCTCCTCCTTTTTTTTTTTGGTCCATTCTTTCCCCTCCCAGTGTGCTTTCTCAGTGTGTCTGTATTTAAACTTTATAATCCTCATCACTCTCTAGCTCTATCCCATGTCTTTTCCCCCCTGAAGTGTGTAAATCTCTCCCCCCTCTCTCTCACTCCCTGTCACAACGCTCTCCGCACCGTATAAATCCCCATCCTCCTCGTCCCCTCCGCTGCCTCCACCACCATCCCGCTCCCTCTTACCCACACATCTTTTCCTGATCTCTGCCTTATTTTATTCTCCTTGTGTTTTCACTCTTTCCGCCGAACCTGCTTTACTATTCCACTCTTCTTCCCTTTTCTTGTCATGATTTAACTTTTTATGCCCTCTCTATCATTCTGTGCGCCTGTCTGCTATATATTTTTGCACCCTAACTCCCTTCCCAGGTACATTGCGGCGCTATACCTTTATATCCCCTCTCTTGCCTCAGTCAGTCTCTCCATCCCTTTGCTCTTGTCTCCCATTAAATGATGAATGAATTCTCCCTTCATCCCTTTACAGGAAACTGGATGCCTTTATTTATGACGCTGCAGTACTGAACTATATGGCTCGGAAGGACGAAGGTTGTAAGGTGAGGACTTTTTACTCACACGTATGTGCATGCGGCATGCATTCACCTCGGTGGGTTTCTCAAGTTCTGCTCGTTGTCCTCTCTTTCAAGGTGATGACCATAGGCTCGGGGAAGGTTTTTGCCACCACAGGCTACGGTATCGCCCTGCACAAAAACTCACGCTGGAAACGTCCTCTTGACCTGGCCCTGCTGCAGCTGGTGGGAGATGGTGAGGACTGTGAGGAGGGGAGGGGTTCAGATGAAAATAATTAGGACAATGCAGGAGCAAAGAGAAGGTTACAGTAAAAATGAAAAGGATACCCAGGGGGTAGATGAATGAGAGGATGTGGAGTGGTGGACGGGGGGAGT
This sequence comes from Aulonocara sp. 'chitande type north' Nkhata Bay, assembly GCF_057382095.1. Lineage (NCBI taxonomy): Eukaryota > Metazoa > Chordata > Actinopteri > Cichliformes > Cichlidae > Aulonocara > Aulonocara sp. 'chitande type north' Nkhata Bay. The sequence continues at coordinate 26,610,364 of NC_141354.1, read as the reverse complement.
GTAAGGTGTGTGGAGAGGCTGAAGGCTCTAAGGTGTTTTGATTGTGACACAGGGAATAAGAGTGCGTAGGAGAGGGCCGATGGCACTTTTAAAGAGGTTTGCACATCTCTTTATTGGCCAGAGGAGAGGAGGAGAAACAACAGAGCAAGAAGAAAATTGTTTTGTTTGTTTGTTTCTTAGCAAAAATGACTTGATTGTGTTGATGTCTGCCTCCCCCACTGTCTCGCTACTCTCGTACAAACCTGTCTGAATTTCTCTGGCTTTCCTTTTCTCCCTGTTTGAAAAGCTAACAGAAAAAAAAAAGATTTACTTGTGTGAGTCACTGTTGTAAAAAAAAAAAAAAAAAGAAAGTCACAACTTGTGTGGTGGTGACAGATTTATACCTATTGCAGATTAGCTGAAACTGACATACAAAGTGAGGAAGTGTGGCAAAAAAGTGAAAAGAAACACCTGAAAATGCTCTGAATAGGAAAGTAAAACGAGGTATAAAAAACAACTATCATTAAATAGAGATGTTATTAGTGCGCTTTGTCTACTTTACACACTCGTGATTAGCACATGAGAATCAGTTTTTAGTCGTCGGTACACTAATGCTTGATTGTCATTTTACACAGTCCGCCACACACGTTTATTGTCTCAGTCGGATGCCGCTTGTTTGGCTTTTTCTCGTGTTTTAAATCAGCTTTGCTTATGGCGTGGCGGACAAAGCCCTTTAGCTGTTTCTGGCATGCAGACGCTTTAGCTGCTTACACACTGATAATGCCAATTTGGTGCCAAGATCTATTAAATAAGACTGGCGTCTGGAGCTGAATAGCTGGACCTGGAAAAGGATGCGAGTGTGTGTGTGTGTGTGTGTGTTAGCTAGAAAAATAGGGAGCCCAGACAGCCTTGACATGCAGTGTTTGTCATTTCTTTTAATTCTTGATAGATTTCCTTGTCCTTGCTTATGTTCATTGTAGCACAAACCCTTAACAGCTGTGCACGCTGGATGGATCTAGTTACAGGGTGGTGTTGAATGTTGAGAATTGTAGTTGTAGGAAGGCATTATTGGAGTGGATTACTAAGGAAGAGGATTAGTTTGTTTGGATGCGGAGAGCAGCAGGGGGTGGGGGGTTGGGGGGCTCGCATTCAGCGTGCCCTCAAAGGCTGCATCTCAACAATCGCCCTGCGGCTCAAGGACTCAGCGTCGCACCTTCAGCGGGGCTAAGTCGTGTCACAGTGTTACATCATTATTGTACCATGCTGTGTTTGAGTGCTATCATTTTTTTTTTACAACTGAATTAGAGGATAGCAGAGCACCCGAGATACTTTCCACTGCTTTCTCCAATGTGAGCACATTGTTCTCCTTGTTGTCACCTCTTGTGATTCATACCACAGCTTTAAGAGCTGGTCCATTGATCTCACTACAACGTTTTTTCGTGATAAATCAAAACTGCTGAGTAACAAGATTTCCCTTTCCCCTTCTTATCAGATCCACTCCTGTATTTTGGATAGTATCATGATTTTGATTCTAATAATATATTATTCAGTGAGTAGATATTAAAAATGTGAGAAGCTGGGTTTTTAGCTCTTGGCTGGCAGATTTTTAATTTTTTTTTCCCCCAGAAATCTTGCAATGAATGCAGAGAGGTTTGTCATGTTGCGATAAAAGCATGGGATTGTACGGGTCATGGTTTGCTGCTCAACAGCTGTGGAGCTCAGTGTCTCTGGACATGTCTGGCATGATGCCCCATCTGGCACAGTGCAAAATGCAAATGTACACTTGCACATTTACATATGCACACTCGCCCACACACTTAGACACACACACACAAATACGTTTTTCTCTTATTAAATAATGTCTTTGTGGTGCGCTGCCAGCTCCGTGTTTGCAGTGTCGCCAGCTCTACCTGACCTGACCTGCCAGAAACGACATAGGTAGTGTGGATTTGACACACCTGTCAGATTTGGCAGACCTGAGCTGGCTGTGACTTAGAGGCAGAGACAACCGCCATCATAAAGGTCTAAGGGAGAGAAGAAACATGCACATTGAAAAAAGAGTCCAATTCATGAGGGAGACGAAGAAGCACAAGATGAATCACTCGGAGTCAAATGGCAGCGGAGCCAGGAAATGAGAGCGAGAGATCGGAGAAAGCATTCAGCTGAGACTTGTGAAGTACAGGACACTTGTGGGACTACCTGTTTATCTGCACCCTCAAGTAAGATATTTGATGTTTCCAAATCGGGCTCCTGTTTGGACACACAACTGCCACTGAAGGTCAATAATTCCAATGAATTCTCCACAGTGGGGACTACATTATAGAGTTAAAAACAGACATTGTGTCTAAAAAAGTGTGAGCATAAGATAAGACAGTGAGTTGTTACCTTAAACTGCCAGCGGGCTGCAGTAGCAGTGTGTCCATCTGTTGATGTAGCTGGACGCTACGGCCTGTTGGCTGATGATGTTCTACAGGAGACACATTAACCAGTTCACACAGATGACTGCATCAGCTTCATCTAAGCTACGCGAGCAGGGCTAATGATGGCACAAATGAAAAGGCAAAAGGTTGAGTTTTCGAAGAGAAGTGCAGTGTTACGACTAGATGTGTGACTTGTCAGCTTTTAAACTCTGCTCTTGCTTTTCATTTGAAATAGTTCAGAGAGTGCAGTGTGCAGTGAAGGCAACTTCATACCTGGTTATCGCAGCACTGCTCATTGGGCCGTTGTTATTAGTGCGACAGAAAGCTCTCATTATGACTTCTGTTAGTCATGATATAACTCTAACATGAATCATGCGCCGCATCTTGTAAATGATCAGCACTATGGTTACACCAGTAACCCCTGTAGCCAGTCACACATTTAGCCTGGAAACTCAGATTTGTTAAGAAAAGATATAGTTATGGGTAAAAAGTTGGTTCTCGGTTGGTTATTAGATGGGGATCTTAAAACCCCCAGAGCTTACCACCTGGGTGAGGATCCTGACCATCCCTCCAGCACAATTAACTGATTATGATCTTCTCTCCCCATCTCTGCCATTTTCTATCAAATCTCTCTCTTCACATTTTTCCTCTTTTTCTCTCCTCCCATCCTCTTCAAGCTGAGGAGCGTTCCACTGTTTGTCATGATGACACAATCTCACACAGCCCTCCATCTCTGTTTTCCTTCTTGCAGCCCTCTCTAACTCTGTCTGTCTCATTCTCCCTGACACGTTCGTGGACGGAGAGAGAATGCCGTTCCTCCTCTCTCTTTCTAAGGCTCCCTCATTACCGCTCTTACACTTTTCCATGCTCGCTCAACCTATCCAGCCATCTCACTGTGGCTCCTGGTCTCTCTTCTCTTCTCCTCATTTACTCTGGGTTACAATGTTGAGATTAGGTTGTCGATGCCATTTTGCTTCTCAGTGCTTCTTCATTGTTTTGGACCCTCTCCCCCTCTCTGTCTCAGTCCCCTTTCTCTTTGTTGTTTTGGACTCTGTTCTTTGTATTGCTGACCTCTGACCTTGAAGTGTCACCTTGGATAATGGGCAAAAAACAAGCCTACAGACCTGTACTTCAGTGCTTATCTATCTATCTATCTATCTATCTATCTATCTGTCTGTCTGTCTGTCTGTCTGTCTGTCTGTCTGTCTGTCTGTCTGTCTGTCTGTCTCCTTAAACTAACTAAAATCCTATTGTCTCTTTCCCTTCATTCCCTCTACTTTCACTCGCTACCCCCCTTCTCTTCTATCCTTTATCCTCATCCTTCCCTTCCAGATGAGATTGAGATGCTGGAGCGCCTCTGGCTGTCAGGTATCTGCCATAATGACAAAATTGAGGTGATGAGCAGTAAACTGGACATTGACAACATGGCTGGGGTCTTCTACATGCTGCTGGTGGCTATGGGCCTCAGCCTGCTGGTGTTTGCCTGGGAACACTTAGTGTACTGGAAGCTGCGCCACTGCATGGCCACTAGTTCTGGAAAATTGGACTTTCTCTTGGCAATCAGCAGGGTAAGTGTTTTCCCCTTCGTGTGTTGGGTTTTTTCTTAATGTGCAAACATGTTAAATTTCTCACTGTTTTGAAGACATTCTGGCTGTCAATGTGTTTTATGTCCATGTGTCGACGGCCATTTTCACCCTGAAAACCTCTTTTTGTGCTAAATCTGGCAACATGATGGTAGACAGAAGGCTGTGCTTGTCACCATCTGAACACACATGTGTAAGCATGATCCTGTGTGTGACGTTTCCTGTTACTAAGCGTGAGTGTTAGAAATTGTGAGCTTTGGGGTCATTTCAATTCCCCTCTGTCAATTCAGGAGATTAATTGAAATTCAATTCTGCTCACATACTGGATATCCTCTTCCTCTGACAGTGACCTTGACAGAAACAACCGACTCCATGTATGTAATTATTGTAGCTTCACTGACAAATTATCCATTTCCCACTACTGTGGTCTCAGTTTATGCATTTATGAATGCATTTTATTAACCGTGCTGCGCACAGCTGTACTTATAAATAGTAATGAATGTAAAACTGAAAACGGCAAATTTGCATTTCTTTAAAACACCGTAAGTTTATGGATAGCGTTTTATTCTTACGCGCTCCATTCTTATTCTGTTCTGCTCTTCCTCGCTCCTTCATTATCTTTAATGTAAGCTACATATACAGTAAAATACTATGCCTTTTGTAACTTTTGTAGCTGTCACTTTTAGGGGGTTTAGTCAAACAGTTTGCAATGTAAACTGCCATCGTTCTTGAGGTCCTCACCCACAGGAGCATTTCCAGGATTTTAGAGTAAAAGCAAATTAGAATATTTAATCAGAAATAAAATCAGTGTAGCAAATTGGCACAGAAAACACTGGGCATGATTTTCAGACTGCACCCCTGTGTGCAATTACAGATTTGTTAAGTGAAAAGTGATGATGCACAAGTTTTAAAATATAATTTTGTGTTAGATAATTGTTTTGCAAAATGTGGGAAAAAGTATTAAGACTTTTATTAATAAAAGTTATAATCCTACTTAAGTTTTATAATCAAAATATATCGAAAGTACTGAAAGTAGTAAAGCTCATTATGTAGAATGGCACTTTTCAGATTACTACATATGTATCTATATATGTATTACTGGATCACATTTATTGATCATTTATGTGTGTATATATCTCACTGATTTTCCAACTGCTGATGATTTTAATTACTTTTATATATGATTGAACTTACTTAATATGGCTGATGTAAAATTGCAATTGATTTGCAAAATAATAAGAAACTAAAGGTTTAAAATAAATGATATGAACTACAAAGTAAACTATTTGGATCCAAAATATAGTAGAGTAAAAGCAGAAAGTAGCATAACATAGAAATAGTTAAGTACAATTACAATAAACCTTTAGTAAAGTACTTGAGCAAATGTAGTCATTTCCATTCTGCCTGGATCTGTCCATGCTGTTATCCAGTGGTGTTGGGCATTATAAGATTAACAGCACTCTAGTCAAGTGACATTGGAGGGGAGCTTTATTGCTATTATAGCGGCATGATAAGACACTGAAAAGAAGCAATGTAAAAGTGGAATGCAGAGCGTGGATGTAAACGCTGAAGTGGGTTATGGGACAGGCTACCCCCAGGAGGCTTTTGTGACAGCCATGGTGGAGAAATGGAACGCTCACTTGATCAATGAGCTGCTAAGCTACCAGCTGTTAGCTATTGGAATGTTAGCCAAGCTTTCTGGTGAAATTCACAGTTAACAGTTTAACATATTTTTGCGGTGTTGTGGCAAGCATGTTGGTACAATAAGAATTGAGAAATAGCTTATCTGGGTGTTGAATGGAATGCTAATTAGCCATGTGGAGCTGTGGCGTTTAATACCTGATTAAAGCATTGCTAATCTAGTGACAGCTTAAATGTTTAAAGATGCTTCAGGTGAGGAGGTATGAAACAAACCGTGAATTTAAAAAACTGTTACATCCCTAATATACTTACATTTATTCCCTCTTCAAAGCAAGATTTAATTAATTATGTCCTGATATTTATTTGGGAGAATACATTTGATTCTTTAGCCTTTTAAGTGACTAGTTTTGTATTTGTTCTCTCTTTGTCTTAGGGCATGTACAGCTGCTGTAGCTTTGAGGATGAAACAGCAACAGGTGGAGCTAAAAGTCTGCCAACGCATCACCACACAGCAATGGTTACAGTTCCGTCACAGTCACATGTTGTCTCAACGTCTTTGACCAACCCAGCAATTGCAATGGCGCAACAGCAGCAACAACCGCAACCGCAGCAACCGCAGCCCGTGTACAAAACACCTCTACCGGGCTCTCCTCCCACCGTGGTGCATTCTGGGACAGCACTGGGTCCAGCTAACACACCGATAGCTGGTGCGCCCCTACCTTGCTCCACCTTCCTGCCACGACCAGACCGCAGACTGGCTGTGGTGGATCGTTGGAGGCTGCCCAAATCTGCTACAGCCACCAACCCAATGGCTGTAAGGGGGGGTATCAGTGACATGGGACCCTTTGCTCAGAAAGTCCCACCAAACTGGGCTTCCACTGCTGGAGGGGCTGGGGGACTTGATGGTTATAAGCGTTACTATGGTCCCATTGACCCTGAGGGACTGGGGCCCTGCATGGAGCAGCAGGCAGGGTCCCAGACCCCCAAGACTATGCCCAGGGGCCACCCTCAGCCCCCTCCAGCCAGTGTGGCCTTCTACTCAGAGAAGGGCATCGACCATGGGGTGGGGAAGAAGGTGGTAGGAGGTGGCAGCGGGGGTCAGGGGAAAGGGGCTGTTAAACCTCTGGGCACTCCCAGACTGCCTCCTAAGAGTCAGGCACCTCTACCTCCTACACCCCCGCTGCCACACCCCTCCCCCCCTCTCCCCTCATCCTTCTTGAGGAAACGAAGGCCCAAGAAGCCCAAAGAGTCCGGGGGGCCACTATATGAGAACATTCTGCCCCTAGGGCGGAGGGGAGGAGCACGAGATGGTGTGAGGGAGGGAGTAGGGAGGAGGGCACGCCCCCTCTCTCCCCCACTCTCACTTCCTGTACCGGTACCCCTCAGCCCCTCCTATACCCCTCCTTCTCCCTCTGCATCCTTGCACTATACATCCTCGTCCTCTTCGTCAACCACATCATCCACATCCACGTCGTCATCTGCCTCATCTTCTCGCTCCACCTCTCCTACTTACTCTTACAGCTCCTCCAGGAGCACACGGGACAGAACTGGAGGAATAGATGGAGAGGATGATGATGACGATGAGGAGCTGACAGAAGAGTCAAGCCTCCTCCTTGGGAGGGGAAGAGAGAGGGAGCGCTCAATCATCCGGCCTCGTTCTCTCAGTCACGGCCGCCTGCCACCACCCATACCCCCCAGGAAACCACGCACGTCCTGGGGTGACAGAGAAAGGGAACGAGGGAGAGAAAGAGGTGGGAGCCAACTGTCTCAGCTCCAAGAGTGGTGGGCAAGCTGGAGTGAGAGAGAGAGGAGTGGAGCAGGTGGAGATGCTGAGCGGCAAAAAAGGGAAAAGAAGAGAAGAAAAGAGAAGGAAAAGGAGAAGAAGAAAAAGAAAAAGAACAAAAAGAGGAAAAAGCGAGAAGAAAGGGAAAGAGAGCGAGAGAGAGAAAGGAAGCGTAGAAAAGTAAAAAAGAGGAAGAAGAAGGCCCTTAAAACAAAGAAAAGGAAGAAATCAACAGGGGGAAAGCGGTCTGAGACAGAGGAGGGTGATATAGAGGCAGACAGGGAAGGAGAGGCAGAGGGAGAGAGGGAAGGAGGAATACAAGACTACTCTTCATTTTCTGCGCAGTATCGGAGCACATTTGGGGAAAAGGGGCGCGATTCATGGGAAGGAGATAGGGAGAGATGTAGAAGAGAAGGAGGACATGAGGGCAATGGCAGGGAAGAGGAGGACAGTGGAAGAAGCAGGGATAGGCGCCCTAAATCCTCACAATCTCATTCAAGGCATCGTACACCCAGTAAGCGCTATCCTAACCTGAACAAGCTCCCTGCGTCCGTCAAATTTTGGGTAAATGGAAGAGGAGGTGACTCTAATGCTCCTCCAATATCCCTCCATCCGCTTCTTCCGTCCTCTAAGCGGCGAAGAAGTGGGGGGATGGATAGAGATGATAGCGGCAGGCTTGGAGAACGGCGTCCTTTGTTAATGCGTTATGAAAAAGAGAAAGCACACACAAGAGAAGGGCTATCCTTCCATGAGTGGGACTCTGAAGACGACGATGATGATGATGAGGAGGAGGAGGAAGAGGAGGAGAGGGATAGAGTGAGGGAACGGGTGGAGGGCAGGGGAAGGAGGGCAGGTAGGGGGGCCGTCTCTGAGTCAGAGAGGGACAGGGCCAGGGCAGAGGACAGTTACTCAGATGAGGGCTCGTCGGGGGAGTTTGGCCGTTTTGAAAGATACTGGGAGGGAGGTTCAGGGGGAAGTGTCACTGGGATAGGGGGCATAGGAGGAGGAGGCTGGTTCTTTGGTACCTACCCCTCCAGAGAGAAAGGGGGCAGTGTCAACAGTCGAGATGATTCATTACTAGGAACTAGAGCAGAAGGCTGGATTGGAGCTGATTTCTGGGGATCGGGACCAGGTGTTGGTTGGGGTTCTGGGGGAGGGAGTGGGGGTTTGGGTTCGCAGTGGCCACCACCTCCAGCAGCCTTCCCTCCACCTCGACGATACTGGTCTATGGACAAAATTCCTGTGAAGGGTGAGAAAAAGTGGAAGAGTGGAGGAGGGAAGAACAAGGGACGATCTAGGGAAAGGGAGGAAGAAGCGCCACGGGCGACCATGTGTTCCTGTAGCCTTTACCCCCAACCCCATCCTTATCCACATCCCCACAGCCGCTCACACACCTCCCATTCCAAGAGAGGATCCACAGCACTTTCCCATAGCCAGGAAGAGCTTCTCCCCCACTGCCACAGCTTCAGCGGTGTCTCTCGTCCTAAGCCGCTGCCCCCCAAACCCGATTCCAGCCAGGCCAAATCAGGCAGCCAATCTAACCTCAGCCTTAGCACACAGCCCACAGACCATCCGCCTCAGCCCTCACCGTCACCACCACAGCAGCCGTCCATGTCTCCCACGTCCCTCCCGATGCCCATCCCACCTCCACCCTCCTCATCCTCTGTCTCGCCACCAGCAGGGGTAGGGATGGAAGGCCAGGCCCAGGCTCCGGCTTCAGCCAGTGCCAAACTCCAATATCAGAGACTGCGCTCTGTGCCACAGCCACGGAGGTTCTACTCTCCCCACCTGCCACTCAAAGCCAAGAGCCTGTGCTCACGTCGAGGGTCGGCCCACTTCTCTAGCCTGGAGAGCGAGGTATGACAGGGGGAGAGGAGAGAGGGAGACGTGAGAGCGAGCACCACTGCTGTTGAGAACCGTGGTGCCATGGCAGCTGGAGCCAGGGATGACGTCGGAGATATGGCTGCCCAGGTGACCACAGGCAATCAATTAGCAACTACCACTGCTGGAGCTGATACGGACAGTAGCTCTATTGTTAACACGAGCCAGTGTGAGAGCAACACTGCTGCCACCCGCTCCATTGTACACGTTCTAGTGAGGGCGACAGTGAGACGCCATACCAGGGTGAGCTATGTGCGCCTGGATGGTTCCCACGATGATGATGAGAGTGAAGGCGAGGCTGCATCTCCGGGGACAGCAGCCCCAGAACTTCTTCTCTGCTCAGAAATGAGCTTTGTGATGTCATCTTCGGTTCTCCTCCCCTCCCCGAGTCACAACTGTGGATAACAGTAGTCTCCAACCTGTGAGTAATGATGTCATGTTTGTACACACACACACACGCACGAACACACACACATACACAGATAAAATGCTCAAAACGTCTCCCTCCCTCTGGCTTTGAGAACACACCTCGGTGGGATGAGGAAAGACCCACCTTCTCCAAAAAGATGCCAGAATAGTTGTTGTGTCTGGCTTCCTCTCCTGTCTGGCTTTTGGCTTTTGAACTGGACTGGAGGACTGCTTGTCATGTGTTGGAGAGACCACTCCTTCCTCTTCCCTTTTGTAAATCAGATGATATGAAAAGCAATGCAGTCACCTCTCTCATGCACTGTCTGCCTGATCACCTTTCACTGGGCAGTGAGGACAGTGCTACTTATTTGCCCTTTGACCTCATGACACCATCAGACCCATCTAGCTCTACCCCAGGACCATCTACGTGATGTCATGTTTTACTAGAAACCCTTTTAACCAATCAGAGAGAAAAGGAACAACTTCTCCTCTTCCCTGTTGGAGCTTGTAATGCTTGAACACAGTTGAGTATCAGCATATTTGAATAACAAACTGGAGATCAAAAAGAGAAATAACAATAAGAACAAAAAAGACATGTAGCAGATTTTCTTTCATGTCTGTCTTTTCTTTTCTTATTCAGACTTTTCTCCCCATGCCCTCTTTTTTATTCTATCAATATCTGATTGTGTTAGTGTTTTAATAAAGAGGAGGCTGGATGTGGCTAGTGTTGGAAGTGGGAATGATTCAACAGCTGTGCCAAATTTAAGTGAAGAGCTTTTAAGTAAAATTGGTTTGCAAGTTATCCGTCTTCACAGATGAAATCCCATTTTTTATTTCCACATGCAAACTGCGCATAATTCACCCTCATGGAAGTGGATCAAGAGGATGATTGGTGCAATATCTGTAATTGGCACTAGATGGCTGCATAATATTCAAATAAGCTTATGAGACAATTGTGCAGGAGGCAGGAGTTGGAAGCAGGAGTTGTAAGTACATGATACGGAGGAAGGGTTGTTTAGCTATAAACTTTATTACTTTTATGAAAGTGGCCAGTCAGGATTTATTCTGAGGAGCCGAGGAGAGTTAAAAAAAAAAAGTGCAGTGCATTGGAAAAAGCTCTCTTAGGATGTGATTTTATGTTGCTACTCTATTGTACCTTGGCAGAGTTTGTAGGTGATGGATTATAAGAAGCACAATTCCTCATTATATATTTTTTTCAAACACGTGTGCCACACTTGTGCATGCACAATCTCCAGGTACCATATTTTGTTGGTGTAACTATTCACTTAATGTTGAAGTCATGTTGCTATAACGGAGAATAAAATCCACTGTAACCAGTGTTTAAGTACCACGACACTTGTGCTGAGGAAACTGCCCGCTGTGGCTGTTTCCTTTTGGCAAATAAGACTGAACGATATATATACTGTGAACGTTTTGAGGTGCACCTACACTAGCTGACACTTCACTGAATGCAGTCAGTGATAACTCGCGTTATCAAGATTATCAGATGACTGTTTGACTCTGAGCAATATTCCCACCTCCAATGTGACATGGATGCAATAGCACATCTTTTTGCATCGGACACATTCAAGTTCAATCAGAGGTGTTCCATTCGTTCAATTATTTTCTTATCGGTAGGACAAATTTCATCTAACCTGGTCAGATACGATTGTGATCAGGTCTGTACGTCCAAAGCACCAGGCTGTAGCTGACCAGTATGACTATTTAAAAAATGTGTTTCAGAGAGGGTAGTGTTGTGTAGCATTGCACCTTCTGTGAGCTGTGCAAAAAGCCATCTACTGTGTAAACTGTGCCAATAATGCAGTGCATAGACTCTGTATTTTCATAATCCACCTCATCTCTCACGCTAAGACCAGCCACAGCCCAGCTCTTCTTCTGTCGTAGTTGAATGTAGCTTTGACATGATGTAGCAAAAGAACACCTACTTTTAGACTTTGTAGCTTTTCGTTTTGTTTTTCTTTTTTTGGATGCTGTTGATAAGGGTTAGAAGGAGGGAGGGGGTTGACCTGCTATGTCATGGGCTGTGCGTTGTGTTTGTGCATGTCGTCACAGATCGAAGGGTTAGTCGACCTTCTTGTATCCCCCTTTTTAACTCCTTTGCCTTGCAGTGAGGCCAGACTGTACCTTTTATCTGCACATGGATTGCTTTTTTTCTAAGTCTGCGTGGGGCAATTTTTAAAAACAATCTGTCGCTGTTTTTAGAGAAATGCTTTTGCCGTTTCCCATTCTTTGGAAAGCCCCGGAATCATTGCATGTTTAGCTGAATGAAACCTCAAAGATTTGTGGTGGGAGGGTTGTGTAGTTCAGTTTTAGCTAATGCTTAGGACCCAGGACAGCCACCTTTCAGTGAGATAGCAAGCTCGCTCTACTCTGCACCCCAACAGTGGAAAACACGTCAACAGTGCGACTGCTTCCTGCACACTAGAACAAGGTTCTTTCCAACCAATCAACAGGGTTTAAACCTGGTATGTCATTGAGCATTATTGATTTCTATTGAGGCGCTAATACTTAAGTCTGTGACTGCATGAACAGAAGTGACTCTTAAAAACCCTCTGGCTTATTTTGTTTTACTTATTTTATTTTATGCTGAGAAAAAAAAGAATATATTAAAAATATACTATGTTTTTGAGAATGTACCATGTTATACTGTGATTTAACTGAGATATTTTATTGTATTCAATTATCATTTGAATTCTATCATTTATCTATAAAGAAATATATATGTACAAATAAATATATACATATATATACATACAGGTATATATATATATTAGTTAAGTTTGGTATATTTGGAGGAAGTGTTAGATGAAATAGTTTTAAATGTTTTAGCTTTGTAGCGATCCTAGACACTGAAATCATTTTTGAATTTTGATTCCTCCTATATGACTGTGAAGACATTAGTGCCTGTGACAAAAAAGACAAGTAAAAGTCGAAACTCTCTATTCATCTGTATCTACTATAGCTATCAGTCTGTCACTCCTCTACAGTACTACCTAACATGACTTTTTTGGCATTCGCTGCTTTTACACATCAGTATGTTTCTCCCACACAGTCTGCTGTCTCTTTTGCTTTTTACTGCTCTCCTCTGCAGTTCCTTCTCCTGTTTTTTATTAACAAGCTATGAACACTCTCCACCTCTCCTCTTTTAAAGCCGCATCTCATGGTGATCACATCTCTTTGTTAATTAACCCATCCATTGACCTTTGTTTTTGTTTCCTTTGATCACTTTCTTGTTTTTTTTTTTTGTTAAATCAGCTCATTACTCTGTCTCTCACTTAGCAAAAAACAGAGACCAGTAGATACTGTGTTCTTGCTCCTTTTGACTGATTGTTGATGATGATGATCAATTAATTGATTGATAAAAAATAATTAATGAACAATGTTGCTATTACTGATGTGACTGAAGTGTGTATCTGACGACCACACCACTGTAGTGAGTCTGGGCTGTACCACACCACCAGGGAGCAAATGGGGCCACAGTTGCTATGGTGTTGCCATGGCATTTTCATGGCGTTGCCATGGTGTCCTCTGCACCGCCACCACCTGGTGCCTGCTGGGTAATATAGCATAATGTCCTTCACTTTCCCCAAAGTAATGGTCATAGTTCCGCTGTGCTTCCCTCTGCATAGCTTAAGACCTTAAGATATAGGACTTGGAATATTTAAAAAGGGGCAGCATGGTGGTGACATGTCTGCTGTTAATGCTGATCTAGACTGGACTGGTTTGGCTCGAAATGGCTATGAGTGTCAATACTGAGTTGATCACCTAATCTTTAAATCATCTGTGTGTGCTGCTCAGCATGTTCTCCCTTCACCTTCATATCACTTATAGCCTGAAACCAGTCGGGATCCAGATGTGGCTCCTTTGCCATGTTCACACTGCAAGCCTCGGTGCTCAGTTTGAATTTCTTGTTCACATCTGCCATTTCTTCTTCTTTTTTTTCTTCTTTTTTTGCTTGTTTAAATTAGTTTTTGACCCCTGTATGAATAACCTGCATGGTAGAAAGAACAAATCCAAGGGCATTACAAGCAGAATGTTGCTGTAAATATAGAGACCACTGAACACAGCGATTAGAGCATCGTTAATAGGCTGATGAGCAGTGGAAGCTAGCAAATTTGTGAGCAGATGTTAACAAGGGCTAGGATGAGAAGAAAGGGACTTCTCAGTTCTGACATTTTTGATGCAGCGCCACTTCTGTAAAAAGAAGTGTGTGGAAGCTAGAAAAATGCACCATGCCAAGAAGGGGCAGGTGCTAGGTTGAAAACAGGCATACAGCAAAGGAAAAAAATCAACAGCTTGCACACTGCAGGGCTCCAGTTTTACCTATTTATTGCACCACAAAGAATGCCACATTTCCAACCACTGCTTTTCATCAGAACTCTTCAGCAGTGGTACTTAAATGTCACATTCTTTGTGATGCAATAAATAGGTAAAAATGGAGCCCTGCCGTGTTTCTTTTCTTGCAAGTGCAGTTGAAGCCAGCAATGGTGGGATTATGAGGTGAATAGCCTCAGTGAAACAGATTTGGTCAAAAAAAAATTAAGGATATTTTTTTTTGATAAACTATATAGCAGTGTACCTCCATCCCAACACAGTGAAGTAGAAAAGTGTGTAATTTCAAATTCACTGTTCAGACTGAGTAAAAGTAAAAATCAGATTTGTATCCAATTTAGCAAAACGCGGAGTGGTCAAAATTAGAATTGAAAAGATAGGACTGCATGCAAGTTGTGCAGACACACACGCACACACGCACACGCGAGCACACACACACACACACACATACACAAATCCACACACAAATCAGATCTAAATCTGAGCAGAAAAACAACAAAGATCAGAACACCTTTGCCTGCAGTCTGAATGTAGCCTTTGTCTGCAATTTCATATTCCTGATTTAAAAGGTTTTTGTGTTATGGTGACATATATGCACGTGTATCATGTGCATAAATGATCAAAAGCATTATTTCGAAATTTTCCTGTTCCCGCTTCACTCAAGCAACAATCTTCATCTTCTCCTAACCCTCACTGCAAATGAATCATTGCCTCAAGTAGTCTGATGATGTCACACAGGTAGATGTCTGGCTTTGAAAACGCTCAACACACACTAACACACCCTGTAACTTATTTCTTAAAAGTGTCTTTTTTGCAAATTTAGCTACCCTGTGGAGGTTAAGTACATTCACAATGACTGTTCTGCTTGTTTTAAGCTGTCGGTCTCTTGAGTTTTCTGTATAGCCCTGCACTCTGCTTTGCTCTCTAATCCTTCAATTCTTGTGTTGAATAGCCAAGTTCAATTTGTTTTACTTGCTCTTCCTTTGATTTACCCCGCTGGCTTAATCTGCTTTGATTCATCAGATTTTCCGTTTGTTCAAAATGCATGCATTCAACAGTCCAGTCCAGCCTAGTACAGTGTGCTGTAGTGCCTGAGTTTGTAAGAGATCTTGGTGCAGCCTCAAGCTTATTCCCTCTGTCTATTGGCCCGTGACCTGGGAACTAATACGTGTGGCGCTCCAGAATTCAAACAGGGTCCTCATTGGCTGAATCGGCCATGAATTATATCACGGAAATACCGGAGTGTCACACGTTAACACTCGTCAGGTCTAGGGTCTGCATGTCGCTCTGTGAAAAGCTTATCCTACCACAGTGACAGGGCACATATACCCACAGCAGCCAGTGCGTGTGTGTGTGTGTGCATGTGTGTGTTTTCGACATTGTACAAGGCCCAGTTTTGCTCTAGTAACCTTGCCAACACTACAGGCCTACTTATGGGTTGCTAAGGCGGGTTGCTAGTTGGGTGATGTCGCTCCTAGCCCAGACTGGTCTGGTCTATGCCCTAATTTAAATGTGTTAGTTTATTTGACATTGTCTGTCTGGGGTGGGGCTGGAGGGTCAGTGCTGCACTTACTTCCTGAGAATTGCTTCATAAAATATGATTCTCTTTAATTAATGCCAGTGGTGCTGTGTTTCCTTCCAATTCTGTTGTCTCGAATGCGCTCATAAATAAGGGCCGCTGAGATTGTGTTTGTGGAGCGTGGCATGTCTGTGTGAGTGTGTTTTAGCTTGTGACAGTATTTTCCATACAAGCTATTACTCAGTCAGAACTCCTTCAAAGTAAATTTATGGAGAGCTCAAAGAGTAGTTTCTTTGGCATTCTATCAGGCTGTCCTGCCAGAGTGTGCGTGCGTGTGTTTGTATATGTGTGTGTGTGTGTGTGTGTGTGTGTGTGTGTGTGTGTGTGTGTGTGTGTGTGTGTGTGTGTGTGTGTGTGTGTGTGCATGCTCTGTAGCATATTTTTCCTCAGAGTTTTCTCAGCTCCTGTCAGACTTCTGCTTTGATCTGGCCAGAGTTGACCTAACATAATCCACTTCTTTTGCCCTCAAAAAGAGGAACACACCTAACACACTGCCTTAACCCACAACTTCAGGCTACAGAGTACAAATCAGAGCCGCCTGACCAGCTCAGGACCTGCTAAAACACACAAACAAATGTGTTTTCGATGATCAGAATAGAATTTCACACACAACAGACCTTTTCCCTAATGTAAATTTCTAGGATGTCAGCTGTAGACTCTTGTAGTATGTTTGTATTGGAAGACCACTGTTTAAACTGCATGGACTGAAGTCATTATCACGAATAGTGAATATAGAAAACACAAAGTTATATGAAACTGACTTTGAAATTGTCATCATCACCATTTCTTAAAAATCTCTTATCTAGTTGCCACTGCTGAAAATATATTAAAAGATATGGCACAGCCAAGCGAGAAAAAAACATCTAAATATTACCTGACACATGATATTCGATAAGAGCGTTGAGGGGGTCTTAAATATGTTTTGTTCAGCTCCCCGTGCGCCTGTGATCTCCTAATTAGCCGTGCTTTGTTAGTGTGATGGGCTAATGGCTAATTGCATTGTGAGGCCTCTGTGTGTACATGCAGTAATGACTTAACGCTCTAATAAGATTGAGTTACAGGCAGTTGGATCATTGTGTCCCCAAGCACTGATCTGAGGTCAGTGTTATGCTTTTCTCTCTAATGACTATGATGGGAGAGTAGATGGGGATAAACTGTTCCATGATCTCCCATGTGATACTTCTATCAATTGCATTGTGTCTCATCATTTATCTTAGAGTCGTGTGCAGTTGGATGCCAGCAGTGATGTAGTTTCCCACTGAGCGCTTTTGTGAATGTCAAATACGGGAATACAAATTTTATTTGATTAAGTATACATTATATTAAGTGCATGCTGCTCAACTCTGCTTTTCTCTGGAAGTTTTATAGTAAAAACAGTAGTGTGCAAAAGTCTTGAGCCACTCCTAATCTCTTTATATTTGCCTTCCAAGGAGCCAGATTTTCTTGTAATTTTTAAAAGTGCAAGGGTTCAAGTCTTTCTGGAGTTCTGTCAAAGTTTTTCTTTTGACATTGGCTGCTTTTTTTTTCTTCTTAATTTCAGTCCAGTCTTTCTGTCTGACCATTTTCATTGGAATGTTTTTTGGTTAAACCACGACACTGACCTATGAACAGTGTTGGGGAGTAACAGAATACATGCACCGGCGTTACGTATTTAAAATACAGAATATGAGTAACTGTATTCTTTTACAGTTACCGTTTAAAAAGGTGGTATTCAGAATACAGTTACTTTGTTGAAATAAATGGATTACACGGCGGTTTATTCCTGTTTCATATGTTAGGCTGTGCCCTCTCTATTTTTGGTAATTTCACGCCGTTGGAAACCCAAGTAAAACACGCACTAAGAGGCTCTAATGTCTGTGTCTCAATCTCGCGGCCCATGTCACCTCTACTTGCGGCCCGCATAATGATGTGACGAAATATTTGTAAAAATTATTATTCAAAAAATGATTTAATATGAAGGCAATAGGCAGAGTCTTACAGGCATAGCCCTAAAGAATGTAGCTTCATGGGCAGTGTAGCCCAGTTGTAAGTGAGCTATTAAGACTCGACTGTATACACTTTGTTCGTGTTTTTCTCCGAAACAGTAAATTTCGTTGGAGCAGCCTTTCAACGCCTCTCTCTGTCTCTCACTAGCAAAGTTGACCCAGACAGCAGAGCAAAGCTAGTTTTCGGCTACGAGCCCAACACCAACCCAACGTATTAGTCAGAGGTCCCTTTACTACAGTTCGGAGCCAGGGACCTGTTTTCTATACGAGATCACTGCAAAAATTGCAGCCTTACCTAATGTCCACCCTACTGTTACTCATTTTATATTAAGAATTAAAAATCTAGTTGGTATTGGTATCCGGTTGTTCAGTCTGACGTCACTAGCCGTGTCTGGACCTAAACTCCGCTGCAGGTCCATATATCAAACGATCACTATGGCATTACTGAGAGTTGAAAAACTGTCTAAAGTCTTTCATCTTTAATAAAATGATCAGCGTTCTGCTCTACCAGGTGTAACAATTGAATTTAACATCCAGGCATCCATGAAAACGGAATTTATGACATTTAACGGAGTTAGAAGTTAGCAGGGAGTTAGCTCGCTAATTTTCTATCTAAATACAATATAGCATGTCCTGACTGCTGGGTTTTGGAAACAAATTAAAACGTACAGCTCTGTTATCATTTCCAACATAAATGAAGACAGAAAACTAAACAGCAGTGACGTTTGTAGGGTTACTGAAGTTGGGCTAGCTGGTATTTAATGATGTGCTACGTGACCGCTAGCGACACAGCTATGTTAGCATAATATAAACAAGCTAACTTTTTTTCCACTCGATAAAAGTTAACGTGAGTATTCTCGGTGGTCAGGAACAAATGTAATCGCATGGCAGGATGCTGTAAAAGGACCAAACTTCAGCCAGG